>NC_136474.1:77859542-79292042 GCF_902686455.1 Sciurus vulgaris | reverse complement strand
TGTGTATGTGGTGATGTATGCATGTGAGTATATATACATACAGATGTATACATAACACTTATTTCTGACAGCATATACTAGTATGCATATACATTCATAAGTATTTGAGAGTGCAGTTTAGGAAGATTAATAAGAAGTTAATTGTTGAATGGGCAACTGTTGAAATATTGTTATTTATTTTCATTTTGAAAAGTACCAGTAAATCATCAAAAGTTCAAAATACTTTCCTGGTTTTTTTATTTTAAAAAAAAAATGGTGTGTTATTAGAAGAGTAGTTAAGTATGGCAATGAAAATATGATTTGAAAACAGATGATTTATATTGTATATGAATCAAAATATTTAAATCTATAAGCATAAAGATTGGGATTATGTAACATCTTTTTTTTTTTTTTTTAACAAGTGCCTGGTTTGCGATTTTTAGGTACTCATACATATATAGTTAAGACTTTTGCCCACTACCTTTTAGACATTCCCATACATAGCATAGTCAGTACCTTTAATTTTAAAGAAATGTTGATGAAAATTTCATGAATGATGTTACCATGGTCAGTAAGCAAAAGTGTCTCTAAAGCAGTAAAATAGATCCAGGGATTCTATAGCCCTTGTGCACTGTAAGAGAATTACAATGAATATAACTTCCCATGATTGTTTTTATCTTTAGGGATTACCAATGCTGTGATTTTTATATGTTAATTGTTAGTTTTGCATCTTAAATGGCTGAATTGCCAAAATTTCAGTTTTAAGGCTTGGGCATTTTTACTCTCTTTTAGCCAAAAGGAATTTTTAAAAATATGTATTCCATTCCCTCAGCTTGCCAGTTGCCTCTACCATAAGAAAATGCTGAATATGACATCATATCACTAATATGCCCTCTCAGTTGCCAAATATTTTGGTTGTTAGATTTTTTTTTTTTTTTTGAGAGGATGGTACTCATAAAATCAAGATCGCTCTGTCACAGGAAATGTATTTATAGGAACTGTTTTAAGGCGTTTATTAAAAACAAATCTGGTGATGTGTATCTATTGATTCAAACACTAGAAAGAGGCAAATTGTACATACATTATATTTAGAAAAAATAGCCATTTGGAACACACGCAGAAAGCTTTTGAAACCACGGATGGTTACCAGTTCTTCATTTTAGCTTTGTGAAACAGACAGCAAAGTCCAGTTGTACGTGTTCCCTCCAAGGGGCCAGTTCCATACCATTTGTAAAAATGCCTTCGTGCATACACTAGGGAAGCAGATTTTTGTTTATTCTACAGTGTGTATTGTACTGGCCCTAATTCTGCATTCAGCGGCTTTTGATTTGGTGCCAGACATCTTGTGGAGATTGTGTATGCCATGCGTTAATTGTTTAAAATGCCTATCGAAAGGACTTTACATTTCTTGAGTTCCGTTTGGGGTTTGGGGTTGGACTGTGAACGCATTTTTATGTGTATGTGCATGGATGACCAAGTGTGTCCTAACCTGAATTGCTGGAGTGAACTGAGGTCAGCTATTTGTTGCACAAGTATTCCTCTGAAGACAACATAGCACTGAATTCCTTTCTTTTTCCCAGTGACAAGTCAATTACTTGTTTAAATTCAGTTTGAACTCTCTGAACTGAGAGAGGCCAGAGGAAGCAGGTTTTCCCTGTGAATAAACAAAAGAATAAAAATGGAAAATCATTCCAAAACTCTGTGAATTTAGGTTGTGGGAAGAACACAAGCAAGTGTTACAACAATTCTGATTTCTTCTTTTTGAACGATAAGATTTGTAAAATCAGTTTTCCTCTAACTTCTAGCAAGAGAAATGCTATAATGAATGAGATTTTAGGACAAAGAAAAAATGAAAATTTTCTGTTACCTTAAGTTATGAAGTGTTCCTGTGACCATATCCCAAAACAGATTGTTTCCTGGTTTCTGTGAAGGACAGTGTGTGTCCTGAAATGAAGACTCCATGAAACAAAACTCAAAAAAAAAAAAAAAAAAAATCATAACCTGAGAGCTATCAAAGAGTACACCTCGAATGTAAACCAGAGGATATTTTAAAAACTCATTTCCTCCTCAGGTGAGAGTTTAATGAACTTGACCAGGTAATTTTGTGATTTTTTTTTTTTTCCTTTAGTCATTAGCGGTTTAAATACAAGTGAATCCTAATCTCCGCTAAATAAAAATTTGAAAGCATTACTTCTTAACTACAGGAGAGAGGGGGATTTTTTTTCCCTCCCCACAGAAAACCAGTGCAGTTTCTTTTAAGGGTGTGAATACAAGCTTACATCAAATTATGCCGCTGTATATCCTCATTCAGGCCATAAGAACTGCCAGGCATTACCTGGTCAACAGTAAGTACAGTTCTTGCCCTACATTTTGAAATTTTTAACTTCTTACATCTTCATTGAATAAGAATTTTGATAAATAATTATTTGGTCGAATTGCACATATCTAAAAATATGGTAATTCCACAAAGATAAAACTCTGGCAAATGAAATTGAAAACAAAAGTGGCGAAATTCCCTCCTAATGGTAATTTAAGATCACATCATCAGCCTCGCCAGCATGTGCATGTGTTAAACCGTATAGAGAAACCTATAATTATTGTAATTGCTCTTTTTGCTTTATACTAACAAGCTTCAAACCATGTTTCAAACTAGTTGTTTTGAAATAGTTATTTGTCAAGTCATCAAATCTCAGAAAGTAAATGGTAATGAGCTTTCCATGTTTATATTCTGACTGTTGGTCATATTATGCAGCTTTTCAACCCCATAAAGTTCAGAGATGAAAATGGATATTAATTATTTCTGATATTGAGGCCAAAAAATAAAAGAACTTTGTGATTCCTGCTTATGGTGAAAAAATAGAAACATTTGTTGAATATCAAAATCTCTCAGGAGTACATTCTTGGAAGAAAGTTTTCCTGTAGATGAGAGACAAACTTAGTCAACAACCTAAAATTTTTAAAGCAAAAAATTGGGGTAGGAGGTATTTATCTTTTTTCTATTTACCACAGGAAGAGCAAATATAAAATGGTTAATATTTTAATAACAGCAATAATAACATTATTCAATACATTTTACATATGGCCCTATTTTTGAAGACCTCCCAGTGGATTGGGGCAGCCATATATAGGTAGCCACTAGGTTTTAAAGTTTTCAGTAGTGTTTCAAGTATGCAAATTATGTTGTGTGTTTTAAAATGATATTTCATATACTATTTTCAGAACCATGACTGTAAATGAAAGACAGTATAAATATATCACAATTAAATATGATTGTTTAGTTGCTCTTACAGACAGAAATTTGCTTAGGTCAAAAACCAATGCAATTATTCAAGTCCCCACTGATTTAAAAAAAAAAAAAAAAAAAGAAACATTTCAAAAGAAAAGCTTCCTTTTTATGAGCTACTTGGTACTGTTGACATACAAAACATTTTAGTTAACCTATTTTAAAATAACAGTGAAAATTTTATTTTTTCTTCTGTATTTGATTGCTTAAAACAAATTTGTGATTTTGTTCTCTAGATTTAAGCTGGTAAAAATTCACCAGACGCTTAATCTTGATGTTGTGGTTACATTTTGCTCTCCTGCCTCTGATTAAATTTCCAAAATCCCTGCGTGAGATTCACAGATGCCAGTTTGAACATTTTTGGGAGGCCAATTTCTTAGGAAGAAAATACAGATCAGTTACGTATTTGGTTCATTTTCTTTAATCCCTGATTTCTGGTTGATTTGAATGTTTTGAATATAATGTCGATAATTGACAAGCATCCTCATAGCGCTAGGTGATGGCATTGTTTCAAGGAGAATTAAGAGAAAGGACATGGGAACAAGGGAAAGAGGACTGGAGAGAAAAGTGGTCAGGAAAAAAGAACTAATAGCTGGTGCAGTCCTTAAATACCTTTCCAACTGATCTACAGGAAATTGTGCTGAAGAATCGTTTGTTTCCTGTTCCACTCTAAATGTGGTTTGCATTACATTCCTATTTGCCTTTTTGTTGTTGTTGTAGCTTTGTTGTTTTTATTGTTACTGTTATTACCAAAATTGTAGCACTTAGGCTTGAGGATAAGCGATTTTTTTACCTTATAAATTATTTTTTAAATTGTTTTACCATCGTTGGTAGACATTGTCCTATTTCATTATTATGAACGATGTGTGGGTGTGTTTTCAATCCTCCTTCAAACTTCTATCACTGCTGTGTCTAAGGGAAAAAAAAATGTTTTAGTATCATCGCTTTATGACCATGCACGTGTCAGCAGTCCACCATGAGGAGATCCTTTAAAAAAACAAGACTTAATTTCTGATCCATTGAAAATATATATGTTTAAGATATGGTTGTGACCATTTAAAAAGTGGTTCAGATTCGGATTTACTTTTACCTTAGGAAGAAAATACAGTGGAGACATGTATTCGTTCTGCACAGCAAACATAAATTCATGTCTTGTATTTAAGAATTCCAAGGCACACACACAAAAAAACACACACTGGATTTTTTTCCCCTCCAGTATCATCAGACTTTAAAAAAAAAAAAAAAAAAAAAAAAAAAAGCTTATTTTTCATGATCAACATAATTGAAAAATAATTTTAGATTTGTCTTTTTAAGTTTTTGTACATTGAGGTTTTTATTCATTTATTAGCCCTTGATACTTGACTCATAATTCTAAGGTAACACAGGGTACAGTTACATGTGATAAAAATTATTCAGTACTAAAATAACAAAACTGTGTATTTATAAAATATTTATAATGTGTTCAGAAAATCAGTATAATCCTAAAAAAAAAAAAAAGCAGAAAAGCAGGGAAAATAATAGCGGCAAAATTGGAAGAGATAGTTTTATAAAATAATTGTATTTTGTGAAGTGAAGCAGTCTGTTACAAAGTTATTCGTGGAATTTTTAGAAAACTTCATGCAGACTTCATAACATTTGAAAAACTATAATCCATTTGTACATTATCATATCAAGTGTAACAGATGTTACTTTTTATTAAGCAAAACCAGTGTTTTCTTCTGTAGAACAGTTCTTCAGTTTTAATTTACTGGTTTGGAGATTGAAAATGGTTGGAGACTTATGTATTACTTGACCTAAACTTTGATAGACTTTCTTTTTTGCAATACTGAAGATCCATGAATTAGTTTCCAAACTACAGCCTTTTATTTGCAGGTGTATTTATGTCGCAATAGCATAATCTGATTAGAATTTTAAAGTTCCTATTTCTGTTTTTAAATTCCATAATGCTTTTGATTTCATCCGAGCTTTATTCAAATTCATCTTCCTCATTTCTTAAAGAAATCTGTATTAACTAATCAGCATTTTATTCAAATTGACTTAAAAGGCACACTACACCCTTAAAACTCACCCTTGTTCCCTCCCCCAGGTGGAATAAGGAGTGGGTCACACCTGAGAAGTCAGGGGAGGTGCAGTGTAGATGATGGTCTAATTTCAGGCATCACCAAAAAAATGCAGGATTTGGCTGGCATCCTCCGGGGACCCAGCGCTGTGCTTTCCTGGAGACCAAATTACACTCATCTCGAGAGAGGGCACGTTGAGGTAATTGGTGGGACAGAGTGGGGAGAGTTGAATTCCAGCTGCTTCCATTGTAGCTGACCTGAAAATGAGTAGGGATGTTAACAGTGGAGGCTAACATTCGACTTGGCTTTTTCACCTCCACAAACCTAAGGGTGAGAATTATAGAGTACTGGATGACTACACCAATAATGATCCTGTTCAAGTGGGAATTGCTATGTTGGGAAAAACTCTCGCACCATTTTAAAAATAGTTGATGCCTTTACCAACCACAGTCCTATTACTGTAGCCCAATAAAGTTTATCCACGGTATGGAAATACTCCTTGTTTTTATTGTCAACCATCGTGTGAGTGTGCCTTGGATTCTCACCTCTTTGGTTACCATTTTAAAACGCTCATAATGAGAGACATTTGGAAGGCACGGGAATCCCATCTCTAAGAAGTGAACAAAACATAAAAGTGCTTTGGACTCTCATTTCCCTAGAATGTGTGTGCTATTTTTTTTTTTTTAAAGGAGAATAATGCTGTATTACTCAATAGCTTTTCTAACGAATAAAACAAATTAAATTGATGTTACATGCATATTTAAACCCCATCCAGTTAAGTACTGACGTGATTAAAATAATCAAATGTATTACTTAAAAAATTAAAAAGGATAAATTCTGTACCCCATTATTTTATTGACTTTTAAATATAAATTGCAGAAATGTTTACATTCCTAATGGCATTATTAAGCTAAACTGACAAATCAGAGGAAAAAAGTTGATTGGCCAGCACATTATTATTTCTGCACCTGTTATTACAATTCAGAAGAGGAGGCTGAGCTGCACAGGAGCAGGGCGGATGCTATTTTTCTTAGGCTTCCTTTGTGTGACGTGGGGGTTGGGATAAATGTTTAACAAGTGTAGTTTCACTTTGTAGTGCCTTTTTGTGTGTTGATGTGATTAAAAGACTACAGTGTTTTTCATGTAGCTTTGAAATTAATATGCAAATAATAGGGGATGGTAAGGCTTTCCAGTACCTGCTTCACCAGCCCTCCCTGAGCAGAATGGAGGGATGTCAGCTTCCCACTAGAAGTTGTTTAGTTACCCAGACTGCCAACTTTCCAACTCTCTCCTGTGGATATATATCGGAAAGAGGGAGGACTAACGATCTGGGATGAAGATACTTTAGATTTTTATTTTCTGTTTACTTACTAACCGGGAGGGTAGGAGACCTTGAGGGCGGGGGGGGGGGGGGGCCCAAAAAACAGAAAAGATTTTTCTTTTTTTAAGAGGTGTTGTATAACATTGCCAACACTTGGGTTGAAAACGGTGCTTTTCCTTTATTTCCTCCTTGTCTTAATCATGCAGTGTCATTTTTCAAACATTTGAGCCCTGATCCTCCCAGTGTAGTTCAGGTGGCAATAATGGTTCTTTTAAATATAAGTCTAGAATTTCTTGGGTGTTCATTGTCCACAGGGAAGGTGACACACACCAACTTAAACTTTGTCGGTCAGTGGATAAATAATGCCCTGTTTTTGCCTTTTTTTGTTTGTTTGTTTTTAAGATTTTTTTAAGAATGTAATTTTATTCTTTAAAATGTAATGATATTAGATTTGGATCAAGAGGGCAAAAAGAATCTTTATTTCATCCCACCCAACAGTTTGCTCGAACTTACAAAGAAATAGGTAAAATACCATTATTTCCTGGAAAAATGCTAGTTAACACTGTTCATATGTGTTCAGACTTTGTCTTGTGTAATAATTTGAATTCTCAGACTTTAATAATACTTAATGTGTAGCATGGATTCCACTTAATCTCCCCCCCGTCTTCACAGCAAAATGTTTACATAAATGAACTCTCAATTTTGATAACAACTATTTAGCTTAGTCCTCCCAGAGTTAATACTCTTTCCATAATTAAACATGTTCCACAGTTGCCATAGGAGTACATCTTAAAAATGATGTTCTTCTCTGTTCTTTTAAGCCATCTGTTGGCTAGGTCAGTAAAGAAAGGGGAGCCTGGTTTTATTTTAAAGCAAATAAGTTATTATTCTACCATTGTATTAGACATTCAGCTTCAGAGGAAATAAAAGATAAAATTCCGTGGTATTTTCATTTTGATACATTTGCAGCAGAAATTTATATGCTCAAATTGGTTATTTTCAACTCATGACAGCTGTGATATTTAAAATGATCACAGCTGTTGTGACTTAAAATTGATTTTTCTATTAACACCTGAGAAAAAGACCTGTGCAGTATTAAAAACTTAAATAAGGTAACTGTAAAATTAGATATGTTGATGTGGATCTGGTAATTCTGCTTCCCAAAGTTTACAGAAGGCGCTAAACCTCTTGGGTGATTCCAGGGAATGGGCTAAAACTGCTGGAAATAAGTGTGTGATTATTAAATACACTTACCTCTTTTAGGACTTATGTAATAGCAAATCCTCTTGGCCCAACTTTATAGTGTCAGTTTTGCTAATAAAACCTTTTAGGATTCAGTTTACTTAATTAACCCCATGAAAGATGATTTAGATGAATCATTATGAGATCCTAACCTCTAAATTGTAGAAGCTGTGTTACCTTTCAGATATGACATTGAGAAATGCAAAACCACACTAAATTGTTCCTTATGGAGGAAGTTTTGGTTTATGGCTCTTTTCCACCATCATTTTTAGATTTTGAAAAAAAGAAAAACAGATGAAAAAGGAGAAACAAATTATGCCTAAGTAGCTTTAGGCGTGCACTTGTTTTTGGAGTCTTTAATACATTTTTAATGTTCACTTTGCAGATTCATTTAACCTGTTTTAAAGTTAGACGGTGATTCCTTGGTGTAGTTGTTCTGTTTAGATGTTTACCCTTTCAGGAGGATCAATATTGGAATCTCGCAGCTGACAGCAGATTCCCTCACTAGTGCTGTAACCAATCTGACACAAATGAGGCAATTTCAGATATTGAGATATTGTTGTGTTTGAAGTAGATAGTGGAGTGTATAAAACACAGAGCTGGTCTGATGTGGAATTATTTATGGATAATAGTGCCTTTGCAGATGCATTGCCAATAGGGAGCTATGTAGATTACACTCTCTGGCTGGTCCTAGGCTTTTTACCTGTGTAACTCAATCAGAATTGAAAGCATGACAGGTTTTATGATGATAAATGTATGACTGGATCAGAGAAAATATGAATGGGTGGGTGGGTGGGTAAATGGATTGCATAACTAGACAGTAATAGATAATGCCAATAATTTATTACTCAAACTTGCTTATTCATCAAAATTCCATATACAGTGTATTATTTTGATTATTGCAAATAGTTCAGAACTAGTTAGTTGAAAATAATGAACATTTTCCACCACATACTCAGAATTACTGTAGAGAAAGTTGTAAAAGTTCCAGAATGAACACAAGACTACCTATTTCAAAGATAGAGACCAGGACTACCGAGTAGCATCTCACCAGGTCACAATGTGACATACTAAGAGTTCATGGGTATAAAAGGATATTTCTTGTTAGCTAAAGGAAGATACTTCTAGAGGTGGCCATTGTCTGTAATGAAGACTTAGGACAATCAAAGTGGACATTTGTTGACAGACTCTGATTACAGACACATATCTATGGAACAGTGGTGCCCCCAGGGTATGTATGGCAATGTCTGGAAACCATTTTGGCTGTCACGACTGTGTGGATGGAGATGAGAAGGGAGTTGCTACTGGCCTGTGGGTCTAGAGGCCAAGGATGCTGCTATCCCCCTCTGGTGCACAGGAATGGAGCTGAGGTTGGGAAATTCTGCTTCAGAAGTGATATCTCGACCTCCATCATTCATCCTGTCATTGTGAGCCACTTGCAGCTTTCCTTTCCTTTTCAAGCACATTTTCCTCTTCTTTTTTATTTATTTATATTTGGCATAGCATTGCATATTGTCTAGGTATTTCTACCATTTACCATGAAAACGTGAGATTTTATTTTCATCATTGTAAATATAGTACATTATTTGTGAACCAATTGGAATGGCTTCAGAGCAGCTGTTAGAACATGTTGAATCAATAACATATATTTCCCCATACCCTAAATATACATTTACATCTTACCTCTTAAAATGCTGTGAACTCTATCAGTATAACTGTTGATTCTTCTGAATCATCCTGAAAGAAAACAGCTATTAACCATTTTCCTCCAAAGGACATAGAAGACAAAAGGAATTAGCATGAAGAAACTAATTAATAATTTCCTTTAAGTATTTGGAGGGGCATTAAGGACACTGTTTGAATCATCATTAACTGTTGTATTATGTACATCAAGAAAAAGTTAAAAATTAAAGCCAACATCAAAAACTCTGTTTTCAGCTTTCCAGGTAATGCAGCTTCTTTCCCTACTCACAACTGGGGACCTCACTTCCCCTCCGTGTGTGTGCTTCCCCTTGATGCTGGATAATTCCTGGCAATAATTTGGAAAGTGATTTTGAGACCCCGATTGCCTTCCCTAGCCCCCTGTGGAGGAAGGTGGCAGGATCTGGTGGCAGAGTCTTCCACCTGCCAACTTTTAGAACCCAGCAGCACACCTCACTTCTTAGATGCCAAGGTTTGGAGAGGTTGCCAAGTCTGACAGTACCTTGTGCCACTCTTCAATTTCCTCCCCAGGCTATACAAGGTGCTCCAAGGTTTGATCAGAGTAGAGATGGCAGCCGGGCATAGGAATGGCAGCTCTGATTTTCAGTGTATCTTTGTGTACAAATATGCTTTCACTTATTGCCTAGCCCATTAGCTAATGGAATTTCAATTTCTTCCTACAAGCATTCTCCGATTCTGTGTTTCAGTCTTCCTGATTCCCTGTCCAGCTTGGTGCTGTGCAATTCTAGTAAAATCACAGTGCTGTCTTTAGGTCGACTTTATGAGCCACATCTGTCTATATGCATATTGTAAGTTTGCCCCATGCTAACATTTATTGTGGTCTCTTTTTCACATTTTGTTGTACAGGGTTATCTGTATTTACAGTGAGCAACTGAAAAGAAAACTTATAGTTTTCTGTGTGCTATGCAAGTGAGAAAGATTACCATTTTAGTGATCATGTCTTTTGAATGTTTCTGTTTCTGCATGATGGTAATTTTTTTAAGTTTTAAATTTAAGTGAAAGATTTTTTTGTTTGTTTGGTTTGATCAATCACTGATTGACTATCTCTATTGGATTCTCAGTATTTCTCTTATATTACATAAGTCCCAGTATGAACCTAAGAATGATTTTAAAACAAAAACTTGCTTACTTTTTGTTTTAGACTATGCTTATATTTACAGGGTATAAAATCAGTCTTACTGTGACTTTTCTTCAATGACTAGGAAGGTGGTTTATAGCCAGAATAAAACAGCGTAAATCTTTTATTGTAGTAATTATTAATATTCAGTAAAATATATTTGTAAGCCTCTGTTCATCCCAAATGTTTTCTCAAACACCTAATGTGAGCATTACTGCATCCAGGAAGATTGGTTCTCCAGATGCTGTTATCCCATTTTATAGGCTAAGCCTGCCCTGCCCAATGAGGTAGCCACTAGCCACATCTGGAGTTTGCTACTTCATTGTAAATTAATAATAATCAAATACAATTCACAAAGTTCACTTCCATTGTGCCAGCCACATTTCAAGTGCTCAGTAGTCACATGCGGTCAGTGGCTTCTCTATTGGAGGGCACAGGCTAGAGCACCTTTGTCTCCCTACAGAAAGTTCTGTTGGGAGGAGCTGATCTGGGAGATGGAAACATTTGGGGATTAAATAACTAGCTCGGAAATCTTATTGATCCTAACAAACTCTGCAGTCTTTTCTGCCATTCTAATATGATATTTTTGCACTTTCCTTTTACCCTTATAGTCAGCCATACGCTTCCTTTATGCCATTTTAGGGCATGTTTATCTCAATTTTATTTGTCCCTTTTTATTTTAAATGTAGAGCTTGATTTGGACAAACTTTTCTAGGGATCTAGCTCTTTGCTTGTCTGCACACAGTGGGGATCCTGATTCTCCTCCCTCTGAATTAGCCCGTGAGATCCTCCAGGAGGAGGGACCATGTCTTCAGGCATCTCTGTGCACCTGTCAATCCACGTAGACAACCAAGAAATGCTTATGCAGCCAAATAAGTAAGACCCTTGACCCTTACGTGCCCATGTCTCTGTGGAGTTAGGCAAGACCCTTGAGTAGAATGCTGCCAGGGCTGTTCTGCTAAAAAAGGTTTATTTTCTGAAAAGTTAAATAATAACCCTTACTTGTGAAATTCAGATCGTTCTTCATAATAAATGGAAACATCTACTGTCTTATCCTTAACACTCATTTAATCCCTGGCCAGACTTTGCATTGTTTTGAAATTCTGTCATATCTTGCAACAAACTTCTGTGCATTTTAAGGACCTACTTTACCCGTTATTTTCTTCTCAAAGATTAGCACAACAGGATGCATATAAGGGTACTTGAATTATATTTGTTGATAAACCAGTAACTATTAAAACTTAATGGTATTTTTCTCAAGGTTCCTGATAATGTACAGTACATTATTTGTAGTTTACTTAACTAAGTACCTAAATATGTAATACTTCTCATTCCCTGTATCATGAAGTTGGGAAAGGTGCCTAATTAATGTTGGTGGTGTCAAAGACCACTTTCATTCATACCTGCACAGTCAAAATTGTGCTAATTATTTTTCAGTGATAAGCATAGGTGGTGCTGGATGGTCTAGACCTAGGATATTGTTAAGCACTGAGAATGAGTTCATGTCATGTCTCTCTCCTACATGAATAGGTGAGATAATTGCAGACTTCCTATCATACCTCACGTCGGTGCAGATTAGGCATCGGGAGCACCAGGAACCCACGGTGGCACACTCTGGCAGATGCTTTCTCCTTGGGCTCCTCATGGCACACACAAGCCGTCATTCCTCTTGGTAATAATGATGGTGTTAAGAGGCATTTGTGTTCTCTGCCCTCTTTCAGCATGTACCATGTTTAGTTCCTGTTATGCAAATACCATTTTAAACTTAGAAATGCCAATTTGCATTAATATTTTGGTTTCATATAGCTAGCTATTGCATTTCACAAACAAGTGCATTTTAATGAGTGCTGGCAGAATGGTTTAAATAAAAGGGTTATTCATTAAATACTATTGTAGAAAATACAGTCCTTGGTTGCCAAAAAGTCGTTAAAACAGAATGTAGTGTGTGTTGAGGCCATGAGGATGCGCCTCTTGAAGAGGACATGGCCCTGTGGCCTTCAGTGCTGTGAGAATCGATGCCATCCACACGGGCACGGGGGATGGGTCACTTAATGTAGAATGGGCTAGTATACCATTGACTTGTGGGTTTATATTTTATATTTAAGCCTTATTTCACTCTTTTGAGATTTGTAAGAAGACCATAGGGCATTCACCTGTGAGTTAATATGAAGGGCTTTTAATAGTTGAACACCCAAGTTGTAAGGCAGTGTATTCTTAAATCTTATATTTTGATATTAAATCTTTATGTGGAATTTTTTTTTCTCATTTTAAGATTTTTTTTTTCTCCTTCTCGAGGTTCTTTATCAGAATTGTGAGGGGGAAAATTGACGGGGCATGTGTGGGAAAATAAAACATTTGCAACTGGATTTTCAAAAATAAACTCTCTTAGTGCATGGACTTTCATGCTGCTGCCGTGGCCGTCATAGCTGTGGTTCCTAATTATAATGAGCTTTTCTAGTGGTGTTATTGCAGTTGTTCCCCCCCACGCACACCCCTTTAACTCACTCTTCCCAGAAGGAGAGTTCCAAGCCTTTGAAAATTCTCATGATTTTGCAAATCCACTCTATTTTTGTCTAGAATACAGGAAAGTTAAAACTGGCTGGTATGATGCCATGTTTTGAATCCAATTTTAAAGCAACCCTTTGCAACCCAGGGAGTGAAGCTGACATCTTTGTATCTGTAATGAAGATAATTACACCTGCAAGGTGACATCACTAGCGAAGTAACAAACACTCTTGAAAACTGAGTCCCTGGTCTTCTCTGAATTCTGTAGACCATTTTTGGCATTTAACACTAGACACCTCTTTCATGCCTATCGTTTGAGAAGTTGCTTTCAGATGAATTTACTAAAGCTGACTGACACAGGGTTAAATTAATTCTTTTCTTTATTACTCAAAGTGATACAGACCTTTCTTGGACTAATGTAGCTTAATTAGTGGTCAATTAAAACTGAACATTGCTGAATTGAAGTTCTTTGATCAAACTCCCTGGCATGGGCTCTCTTTCTTTAACTAGCCACCATCTTGAATTCATTTGGAATCAGTAGTATAAACAAGTTTAAAACTGGTTCTTTTATAAGAAAGTCAGCAGGCTTGTATAGCTGTGGTTTCTTTTTTTACTTCTGTAGGCGGCAATTCAAAGGCATGCTAAATGAAAACAGTACTACACCCTGAAAAAAATACATTTTTAAAAGTAACAGTAAGTAGTCAGAAAATAGCCAGTACCCCTACCCCTTTATTTTAGAGAGAAGATAAATTTATCTATAAATAATTAATTAATAATCAATCTCTCGATTTCATTGGTTGCTTTTGCTGTTACCTAGAAGGATAAAAGAATACTCCCTACTCTCCCTGGAGAAGTCCAGAAGTCCACAGTTAATATTAAAAAGTGAAACAACACAAACCAACCTGGTGTTGGGAGGAAGAGGGAGGGACGCTGCCACAGAATGGGCCCAGTTGCCCCTGAACTCCTGGGATAATGTTACATCTCTGTGCCTTTGGGGTTGGGGTGAGACACTACTTCATCTATTCGTTGATGACATCATTTATTTTGGAGGGCCTCATTGCAGTAATAGGAAGACTGTTAATGGTGTATTCTGCATACAAATCACTTGGTTAAAGTTCATGGTGCTTTTGCTAGAATTTGGGTGAAGTTATGAAAAAATAAAAAGAAGAGGAGGTGGGCAGGCTGGGAGGCGGGACAGAAGGAGTCACTAAGTAGCTGTGAGTAGATCAGCCTCTTCTATCCAGTGACCTGTCTTAATATTTAAGTGTGTATGATGTTCTTGTCTAAACACAAATTGATACCATTCAGTAAGCCTGGTTTTTGAAAGCTTAACAACCTAAAAATACCATAGCTGGCATTCAGTTAGTGCTACATACTTTAAAGTATTAATTAAAACTGGCACTTCTGTACTGGAAATAAAAGTAATAGATTAGGTTTAAATAGATAATTCGTTTAGTCCATAAATGGCTTCTTCTGACTACTGGAATTATCACAGAGGGAGAAGAAAGGGAAATTTTGGAAATGACCAGGTAGCACTCCCCCACCTGTAAATGACAAGACTTTTGTAGTTTTCATTACTTGTATCCAAAAATTATAGTTATAAACTGTAATTAAAATTAAAAACTTCATCCCTTGACAGAAAGAGAAATTGTTTATAGTCGATGTGCCTTTCAGCGTTCTATCTTTCCTTCTCCCTAAAGGGCTGATTAGGGAGAATAATTGGGGATGATAGCGGGAGGAAGACGACAATTCCATTTAATTAAAGATAATTTATTTTACTTTAAATTGGTGATGTCCCACATGAATAAGAGTAGATTTAGCAGATAGATTTATTAATGGGTACTGACATCTCAGTTGACAGAAAAAGCAAACATTTTCTTTCCTTGTTGTTTTTATTGCATCCCAGCACCTGAAATTGCTGTCACCCTGCTTCCTTTGCTGCTTGATGGAGCTGTAGACTTTTCCACCAAATATGCAATTACTGGTTTATCACTGAAACCAACTTGATCCTCTCCTGAGTTTAAAACCAGGCCAGAGGCCTGAAAGGCTGTGCAGGCCCTCAGGACTAACACTAGAAACGGTCGCTTTTCAAATGGCATTTCTATGACTGATTCCTACTGCATCAAGTTCTGGGTTGTTTCGGCATCTTGAATAAGGACCATATTCAAAAAGGACCTTGTCCTTTGGTCTTGGGCAAGATGCTTGCATGAACATTCTTTTAGGGGACATTTACCTTGAATACCATGGATAATGAAGAGTATCACAGAAATACATTTGTACCACCTAGGTTTATTCCTGACAAGCAGTTGTTTAGAAATTAAGACCCTTGTGTGGTATTTTTGTTGTTGCCTCATGCAATTTTAAACAGATCTGGAAGTTATGGAAAATTTTTTAAAGTTAGAAAGTCAGTTCAAAAAATACAATTGTTTTCATGTAGTCTTCTCAGTCTCTAATGTTTCTTAAAACAGTATACCTTTAGCAAAATGTTTAACTCTATAACTCCTAAAAAACTTTCTTTATGCTTTGGACAAACTGTGTTCTGTTTCTCTCATGTCTGTTTGCTCTCTATTATGTTGTGTTTATACTTTATAACATCACCATCCTGTATTCTTTATGTTTTCTCTTGCTCAGTTGTTTCTGTATTCTTGCCTAGTGTTTTTCTCTCACAACATCCTTTTCTTCTCTGAATGAAATGCAAACCCTTTGGACATCTTTTCCTTCATATGCTTCTCCTGCTACCCACAGCTTCCTCTGTTCACATCAGCCCTGTAGTTTGACTTGTATTTATTTCTCTTACTTCTTCTCTGCTCCACGTTTCATAGACACATTCTTTATTCCAATGCCCTTTCCTTGTCTCTTCAGCTTTCTGTGGTGTGTCTTTCCAGCTTTATTTTAAAAATTAGCCCACATCACCAGTGTTTACACAGTAAGAGGGGGAAATGAGATTTTTCTTTTCTTTTCTTTTTTTGGGTCTAGAGATCATGGTGGAGTTTTGATTTTATTTTAAGCCAGATGGTTTTATTTTATCCTGTTCTGCCATTTCACCATTCCAAATTGATGTTAGATCAGTGGTGATGTTTTTCAAGGATTAATTTTTATTAAATCTTGATTTTCATGTTGTGTTAACCTTCCCCTCAGCCAAAATCATCTTATTATTCCTTTTATCTGTCCATTTAACTTGTTGATTTTAATAACCTGGTCTCTCCGGCCCTTTTTTGATCCTTGATTTCCTGCCACTTTCATCCATCTCTCTTTATTGCCCCATATCCTCACTTCACCTTCTATCTTGTCTTATTCTGTAATTGTGAAATCCATGATGCCTTCCCCCAAATTCTGCCAACAAAAAAATGCTGGGAAAGAGGAAATTAGGAAGGAGGGTGGAAGTAGTGTTCCTTGCTTAGCGTTGGGGAAGTCTGCTTTCAATTCTGCTAATATTTTCCCCAAAGTTGCACAGTCCTGGTTCTGGGCAGCAGGAACATGAAGGCAAGCATTCACACTAGACTAAACTTGATACTTCACTGGAGGTGAAAACCCTACACAGGAATTTTCTAGACGGAAAGCAATCCTCCATTTACAGCAAGTAGACTCAGTTATACCTGTTGCCCAGTAGGCTGGTTCAGGGGTATGTGTGTGTGTGTGTGTGTGTGTGTGTGTGTGTGTGTGTGTGTGTGTGTGTGTGTATGTGTTAGCAGCAGAAGATTGGAGGCAGGGAGAGGAGAGGGTGATCTGTGGATCGCTACCATTGCTCAGTGAATTTTATGTGGCCGCTGCTGGCCTGGAGGGAAGTTGGTACCTGAGTCAAAATAAAGACATACCCTGTAACACAGTAGCATTGATTCCATCTTTTCTGACCTACTTGCAAGCTGTTTTTCTTTCTTTTCTACCTCTTCTGCTATTTCTCCCACAAGTTGGTTTTTTTTTTTTTTTTTTTTTTGCCATTTCCAAATACTTTCAGCCCTTTTCTTCTTTAACTTTTTTGCTTTGCTCCTAATAGTCAAATTTTCTTGAATTCCCTTTAAATTGGAGGTCATGCCTCACCACAGCAGAAATATGGCTGGGATGCTCTTGTTGACTACTAAAGGCTACTCTCTTTAGTAGCCTCTATATCCCTAGGAAAATATTGAAAATGTTAGGAAACAAATACATAAAAGGACAATTGCAGTATTCCAAACTGGAAAGAGCACTACTTTGATTCTGTAAGAAAGTAATCAGGGCGAGAAGCCTCCTCTAATCCCAGGAAGTAACAGACACTGGGAGTGGCAAGAGGGAAGCCACTCAACATGGTCCCGAAGTATTGGAGCCAGGGGGACGCCTCACCCTTGGTCATTTGGGTGACTGGGCTTGTCCTACCTCCCCTCCTCCCAGCCTCCTCCTAGGCCCTCCCACCCCAGGCCAGCCACAGGCCTTGCAGAGACATCTGTGGGTCTGAGCTGCATGTATCTGGAATGAAGTTGCTTTGCTCCCTCCCATGATGCATTCTGGGCTGTGGTCCTGCTTGCTCCTTGTCTGTCAGATTGCAGTTCTGATGCTGTCAGCCATGTCTGACCAATCAGCAAACAACACCACAGGATGAAATTTAAACAATGCAGATGCTCAGATACAGGGTTCTGTTGCCTGGACCACGAAGGGAGAGCAGAGGTAAGGTCAGAGTCCCCCCAGAATGGCCTCTCCCAGCCTGCCCAACTCCACACCTCCTGAGCTGCATGAGCTGCACTGTGCCGCTTCGACTTTAATGTTACCATCCGCTTTGCCCTGCCTCTTTCTTCCCTGCCACTCACCAGAACTTTCGTTTTAATCGCTGTTCTTGTTACTCCACTCCCTTCATTTATTCACTTCTTGCTTTCTTGGCTTGGTGCTAACTGTCATTATGAATGTTGCCGGGGCGCCTCTAGGCTGCAGGTCCTTGGAAAACACCACCTTGTCCAGGTCTTCTGCAGCCATGCTATGGCAAGGCAGGGCTGCTGCGGACCAGGGCAAGCGTAGGGTCTTAGTAGGCCTTATTAATTTTCCCTCTGCAGGACAATGGAATTTATCTTTAAGTTACAACCATGGTTTTCTTTCTTGCCACTGACATGAATTGTAAATTGAGCTTAAACCATCTTTTTTGGGAAATATCTTACTTTGAAAGATATACATAAATGCAGCCTAAATGAATCAGCCCATCCTTAAGAACTGGGGGGAGGAAAAAGAGTCACTGTCTGTCCCCCTTCCAAGAGCTGCCGGTGTCAGCTCACTAGGTTCCTGCTGGCAGAACAATGTGACCGTCATCCTCTGTTCCTCTGTTTTGAGTATTTAGTTGATCCTTTTATAACGTCGAGTGTTTACAGGGTTCTGTACTCCCTAGTCCCATCTGGAAAATATTTAAACTTCATAAGATCTATAAGACTGAAATATCACATATAATGGGATAGGCAGAAGGAAGAAAAATTAGACCCATTGCGTGTGTTTAGAATAAGTCGGTGTTTGTTCAGAAGCGGCTGCTGGAGGAATTGGAACAAATAGCTGTGTGTGGGGAATGGTTTGGTCCAGAGCTGTACATTTCACCACAGAATGAGCCTTGGTTTGTAAAACTGACATTCTGTTGTGACTTCCAAATCCAAACAAATCTCTGCAAATTTCTGCCCGATCGAGTTAATAAGAAAATATATACATGCAGAGGCGAGAGCCGTATGCTACTTGCAGCTCTGTCAGAGTCGGTGGAAACAAGAGAAGGATTTTACCTACTGTATTACATTCAGCCAGCAACCGCCAGGACCTCCAGCTCAGCGGGTTTGCTTGGTGGTGATGGTTTTTTTTTTTTTTTTTCGTTTTTTTTTTTCCCCCTTCTATGGGAACAATGGGATGCAAAAAGATCCCCAGACAAGGAGAGCAGCAGATACAGGATTGGGGTCACTTTTCTTCTAATTGCCTTATAATTGGGGAGTGGTTTCCACTTTCCCACTATCTCCCTGGCAGGAGGAGAGGAAGACAGATGTGGCTTAGCAGGAATGAGCCTTCTCCAGGCCGGATGTGCCATGGGACCAGGAGGGTCATTCTCTGCTACAGGCCTGTGATCTGCTTCACACCTGTGCTCATTTTCCCCCATGATCAATGACCTTGTATTAACCTGGAGTGACCTTTCAACCCCGCCTGGTCTCAGGGCTAAGCTCTTGGCTAGTGGACCCTCCTTTCCCTCTGATTTACAGGTGGTTATTGGAGCCCCATACACTTGTTTTTCATGGTGCACAGTGCACTTAGCAGCCCGGCAAGACCTGCAATTTCATCCCTCTCAAGGGGCCAAGAAGGGGGTGGGGAGGTGGGGGTGCAGGGAGAGAGGTTGCTGTTTGCATGTGCTTTTCTATTTTGTGGCTCATATGGTATCAATTACCATTTGATGGCAACGCCAGGCCTGAGGCCCTTTGCATGTTTGTCCTGTGAGAAAGATCTGGAAGAACCGACATATGGTTTTGATTGCCGCAATTGCAGGTTGATAGAATGAGCACAGGGGTGAGGTGGGTGGGTTTTCCTTCCGGCCCTTTCCACTCTGGGTTGCTAATGTGCTTCGCTTGTGGAACTGGTCTTTTCATCATCCCACCCCTCCCTACCTTCCCCCACCCCCACCCCAAGCTCCCTACCACTTTGCATTCCCTGCCCCTGCCTCCTCTGTATGTCCAAATCACCGGCAGAAACATGTGGCCCACATTAAGGACCTTCAATTAAAACAAACAAAAAAATTGTCCACTCGTCTGCTAAAATGCCAGAACAGGTCAGTCCAACAAAATGATCCAGAGTATACTAAAGTTATAAAAAAATGGGGGTGGGGGACAGGTTCCCCCCAGAAGCTCAGGACATGTTTTTAAATGACTATTAGTTCAGGTTGTTAAACATTGAAATGATGCTGAAAAATAGTAGCGATAGAGATTAGCGTGTGCGAGTGTGTGTGTATGTGTGTGTGTGTGTGCATGCGTGATTCATGTAAAAAGATAGCTCTTGGAATTTGAATATATGCCACATAGGGGCAGGAGGAGGATGTGTAGGAGTTCTTTGGAGTTTTGTCTTCTTGTACATCTCAGGCCATAGGTAGAAAGGCGCATGCAGGGTGTGTGTCTCTGTGAACCTTTCCCTGCAGAAAAGGGATGTTGGAGACACATCTCCCATACATAGTGACTTCTCTTCTGCTAAATTTGTAGGGGTTACCCAGGAAATGGCTCCTCATTACTGCTGCTCAGCAGGATTGCATCTGTGATATGCCGAGGGAAGTGCCTACTATTGGAGAACACAAGGCAAAGAGGAGAGGAACTTTATGAAATGTTTAATGTTGCTCATGATTTTTTTGTTTGTTTGTTTGTTTCAAAAGTAACATTTTTCTATAATGCTTTCAAATTTTGGGTAGCCCATAAGTCTGTAAATTTTTTCTCAGCTATTGCATTTCAAAGTATTACTCACAATCAGGTTATATTACTTGAAAAAAATATCGTGATATCTTACAAATAAATGTTGTAATGAACATCTCTTTTAAACTGAAAACCAGCAAACCAGGACCAAACAAAAAGTAAAAACATGTTCCTATAAAAAGAAAAAAAAAATAGAGATGAATTGTTAGTACTGCAGGCCAACCATTGAAACCTAATAGAAGTATTTGACACATTTCTTCTTCATATTTATTTCTGTACTGGAGCTGATCTTTAATGGAAAGGTAGTAAAAACCTTAACTGGTTGAAAGGTGTCTGTAGGTAAGGCTAAAGGAAACCAACTGTATTTTTACAATGGTTTCTAACTGAGCTGCATCTTAATATTTGCCCAAGGCTGTTTTGCTTTTCCCCAGTCTTCCCCTTCTAATATGTAGTTTGCTGTGTCTCTTGATAATGGCCAAATTTTTGCCATTTCATAAATTGATTTGCTCTAGTCACAATTGTTTAATAGTGGCTACTTAGGTATTTGACTTTGATTTAATCCACACACATATATAGCCTCATGTCATCATTAGGTTTAATTGCTGAAGAGTTAGCATTGCTATTTGCTGCTCATGTTCCTTCTAGCTGCTTTCGGAGAGTGTTGTATTGGGGAGTTCAGTTTGTGTGCATGTGTGTTTGTTAACATATTACTTTCTTGACATGTGTAGTATCCCTGGATCATTGCTGTAAAAAAACATAGTGTATGGGTTGTGAGCCTGTTCTGAACATGTTGGGTCACTTACCAGCAGCTGTGCTGGAGAGATATTTGCTTTGAGAAGACTTTCTGAATCTTCTCAGCCCTGACACCATTCCGATTTTGAAATGGGAAAATGGAAAAGAGTTTTAGAGAAGGGAGATATCTCAACCTTGAAAGGTGGTGGAGGTAGAAATCTTTCAGTGTTGGCTCAGATTAACCAGCATTCCAAATCTGCCTCCCTCCCCTGGGGCAGAGTCAGAGAGGAAATGTGGGTGTATGTTTGTAGGGATATACTACAGAGACAGGAGATAGTGTTAGATACTGCCTATGTGCTTCTTGCCCAATATTAATTCCGTTCTCAGACCGAAATTTAGTAAATCTTGCCAAGGAGGCAATCTTTTTCTTATATACAATTCCTTTTTTAAAAAAATAAGCAACTATCCCTTACCATTAAAATCAGATTCAGTCTTACAAAATGTTACTTTGCTTCATGTATCTTTCAAAATGATCAAATTCATGGAGAAATCAATAATGCTAAAAGATGAAAAGCCCTCCTGTGTGTACTTAATATATAGTGTCTTCGTGCTTATTAAAGAACAAGAAACCTGCTTTGGAAAAAGTCTGAATGTAAGGTTTCTCAAATCAACCAACTCTGTCCTTGAAAATCCTAAAAAAAGATAAAAAAAGAAAGAAATTACTATTATGTTTGTATTTCTTCACAAATGGAGAATTTATAAAATTATGGATTTTTCAAAATCCTTAAACCACACCTAAGTTAGAATGTCTTATATGAATTGAGGAAGGAAAATGCCTGGAAAATTCCTAGTGAATGAAAACTCATGCTTATTTTCACAGGATGCTCTTGTAAAGGTAGTCCTTTTCCTCCTCCCCTTCCGCCAGGATCCCTCCCCAGATACCATGTAACAAAATGCATTCACTGACTCTTTGAAGAGTTCACTACCTCTCTTTAGGATCTGTTCTTGTTATCCATACACTTCAAATATTCACTTTTATGCCCACAAGGAAGACATTACTAACTTCAAGAAGGGCTATGTCAATTAGGAGCAGGAAAATGCAAAGTCTGCCAATATTAGAATAGTACTGGGTCTTTATGCAGTCTAACTTTTGAACAAAATTTGAACCTTTGAGGAAGAAATATTGGGGATTCTGTTGACTCCCCCCACCTTTTTACTGTTGCAGACCATGGCTTCCTGATCGTAAGGGTGGAAAAAAAAACCTCAAAGGGAAGGCTCAACAGGCTTCTGGGACATCAAATAGCTCGTACAAAACAACATTCTGATGACTTGCATGTAAATAAATCTGAAACATATGAATTAAACTTCTCTCGAAATACATATGGGTTGAAAAATACAGACAAGTGCTGAGAAAATGTGTTTTGGGTTTTGCTGAGCCCATGACATTTGAAAAATAGTATGAGACATTGAACAAACACAAAGCATGGCTTGACTTACCCATTCCTAATATTAGCCTTCCAGTTCAAGGGCAAATCAGTTTACCATGTGCCTAAATATGAGCCACCTTTAGTGTGTGTTCCTCCACACTTAATTACTTACAGTTTAATTTTTTTTTCAATTAGGAACTCAAAAATAGTATCACATTTCAAAGAAATGCAAATCTTAGCATTTTCTCACCCAGTTGGTTCACGTCAGGCTATTTTAGAAAATTGTACACATCATTTCACCTTAGGAACAGTCATTCTGATATGGCCCTCTTTGGTATGACTGGCATATAACAGAAGAGAAGTGTTATTATTAAGAAAATGGCCCCCAAATCAATGCAGCTGATTTTGAAGCTCTAAACATGCACCCACAGGTATCCTTGTGATGTGAGCAGTACCCTTGCTTGGCAGTACAGTGGATGCCCAGTGTACACTGCCAAGTTTAGATCATGAGCTTCTGTCCTCTTTGACTCCTGAGCTCTGAGGACTTAGAAGCAGTGAATGCTTTTGTTCTCTCTCCCATGCTGCACTCAAAAGAGCTAACATTAGGAATTCTAAATCCTGGGACAAGTGCAGAGTCCTTAGGGCCTTCGTCTTCTCTCTCCTTGGTTATTTGTTCCTCAGCATCTGGCTTTAAGTACAGGAGCAGAACACTGGGAGTTTACAGATCAAAAAATAGCCAGAGCTCCAGGCTTCTTCCACAGACAGAGAGTCACAAACCTGCACCTGCGTGCAATCCTATGTCTGCTCTTTGGACTAGCACTGTCACCAGAGATTATCAGTTTGAAGTTACAAAAAGGCAGTAGATTTCATGCTTCTTTTTTTCAGGGAGGAGTTGTTTTGGTGACTTAAAAAAAAACACTTCGATGTACTTTTTCTAAGTTCATCACTCTGACAGGTGATATGATGCTTAACCAGATAGTTAATTCAACTAATATTTATTGAATGCCTACTATGGGCCAAGCACTAAAATATAACCAAACAAGGCAGATGTGCAATAGTCAAGTAAACAGAAAATGTCATGTAGTCTGTTAATGCATTGTTGATCAGGAAACTCAGGCTACTCAAGGTAGACATGTGAACAGCACCTGTCCCACACTTGGCCTTGAAGGAAGTTAGTTCTAAGGATGAACAGGAGTTAAGCTGGCAAAGAGTGGTAACTTGAAGCTAAGGAATAAGGCCTATCTGATGACCCACAAAGTAATTCAGGATGGCTAGAGCTCCCGGTGCAAAAGGATAATATTAATGGTGAGACCAAAAGGATAAACAGTGGCCAAATCAAAAAGTGCCTTGTGTGCCCTATTAAGGAGTTCAGATTTTATCATGAATGTAAGGAGGAGCTTTTCAAATGGGTATGCCCAAGAGGTAATTGAATTTAAAAGTCCAGAGGGATAGGAGGACCAAAAAAACATCAAGTTACAGAAGCCAAGGAAAACAGATCTAACTATAAGGAGGAAATAGTCAACAGTGTCAGATGTGGCATTTGGCTGCAGCGACAGAATCTCTTGAGTAGTGGGTATGGAGGGTCGTAAAGAAGTGAGAACAGGCATGACAAGACGATTTTCTATAATTGTTGTCATCATTATCATGCTTGGAACATGAGCATCTTATTTGCCACACATAGTGATGGAAAGAAGAATGAGAAATACGCTGCCCCCTACTAAGAATTAGAATATGTTTGAAAAACAGGCCACACATATAAAACACGACATTAACACACACTAGGGGCAAGGGCGTAGCACAGGCCAACCACATAAAACAGGATGTCAGCAGGTCTGTGATGGCACAGGAGGATGTAGTAGAGAGGTTGGCCTTCCAAGTGGTGAGCGCAGCTTGGGGATTTTATTCTGCTGTGGCCTCCTCATCCAAACAACCTGCTCAAATGGAAATAGAAGGAGGCACCATCAAACAGGATGTGAGGTCTTAACTTGCATATGACTTCTGTTTAAGTTTCTGGATTTTGTGGGGAGGAGGGGATTTAAAGTCGCAGACTGACTCGCTTTGTTTTAGTTTCCTGCAGTCTTTATCGTAAAAATCTGGCTACAGTTATGGAGTGGCAGATAGTAGGAATATAGCAAGTTAGAGAGATCTGTACATCTACATGGATGAGCTCCTTGAGATATTTTGCACATCCAGTTCTGGACAACTGTGGAATTGAAGCCTAATCTCTTTCACATCTGTGTTTTCTCCATGTGACATTGTCTTCCTGGTATTAGGCCAGAGGTTCACCCCATGTGCAATACCCTAAGGAAGCCATTCATGATTCAGAGAATGGTTTCTCTAAAGAGACATGCACGAATCCACTTCTGTAAGCTCTTGGGAACTAAAAATCTGCTGCATAAACTTTGTAAGTGAAGGAAATGATTGGCTCTTTTTTACTTTGGTTGCTTCCTGCATTCATTTAGTGAATTTTGATTGGCTACTCACTGTGTGGGGTTATTCCATTGGATGTGCTCTAAGCCACAACCTCTGCCCCTAAGGAGACTGTAAATAGTCTCTGGGCGATAAAACATGTATAATTATAAAATATATGAACTTTAAAAATAAAGTTTTGGGAGAGCTTAGCAGATGAAATACATTCCATTAAGACTAATTGAATTAATCTTTTTCTGAAAGGTTTTTGGTCCATATTCTCAACATTATACGACTGGTACACATTCCTTTTTGGACTTGTCAGAGAACAGAGCTAAATAGCTTATCTACATAACCAGAAGTTTTCTATTAAGGAAAATCAAGACACATTGCCATGAAAAAATGTTTTCAGCATCATTAAGGTGCTGGACAAGCTGTGCAAATGAGAAACCTTGCAGTTCGTACTTTTTAGGTGTTTTCTCAGCATATCATCTTCTTGTCTTGGCATGTGATCCTCTGTTTTCCCAATGAATATTGTGTGCTTGAGAAAGAGGCTAAACAACCTGCCCATGGTCAGGTCGTTAGTGGTAGAATCAAATCCAGAATTGTAGTCTCTTGCTCTTTAGAGCCCATGAGGGCGCGTTGTCCATAGCTGGTTGACTCCTGTAAGACATTTTGACAAGGAGGGACATCATAGGTTTATTTTCTTGGTAGAATGAAGAACATTGAGTTTGCTAAAAAAGAGGTCACAAGTAACTTTGGTGACACAGTTTGTATTTCAGTGGAAAGGCAGCCTCAGCTCTTAACAATAGCTATGTTATTTACCTAAATTTTCCAACTCACAATGATGACAGCCCTGCTCCTTGAGAGATATGGCCATCGTCTGCCCTCCCCCTGCTGGGATGCTGTTTCCCTGTAAATTGGGTCACACTGGTGTTTCTTATTAGGCACATTGACTACATTAGGAGGCTCCTACTATGTGTTATTTTCTTTTTTCAGTTGAGGTGAAATTTACATAACATAAAATCCACCATTATAAAGTAAACAATTCAGTAGTGTTTGGTACATTTACAGTGTTGAGCAACTACCACTTCTAATTCCAAAACATGTTCAGCACCCCAAAGGGAAACTTCCTTCCCACGAAGCAGGTCTTAACTCTCTCCCAGCCACTGTGATGTATAAACCTTTAATGTTAACATTATCATATGCACAAACATGTTTATGCACAGTATATACATACATATACATCCATTTCTTTCTAAAAGTCTGTCATTTGTTCATTAGGAAATGGTAGAGGACCTAATGTTTTCTAATATGAAGAGAGGACTTTCTGTTTCAATAGATGTTTCTCCACCAGGAAAAAGAAAACAGGAAATACCCTTGTTTGTTTTAACCCTACTGCATACTTCTCCAAAGCTCTTTCCAGATACTAGTTTATCAAAGAAGGAAAAAAACCAGAATCAGTCCTCAGCCTTTTATTATGTGAAACTGCTATGTTTCTCTTGTTGTAAAAACATTTTCATATTAATTTCATCAGTATTGAGATTTTGAACTGTTTCCCTTATCTTACTATTAAGCAGTCATCTGGATTTTACATTTCTGTTTTGAAAATTGAAAATTACTGAATAAAGCAATTTGATTATCAAAGGTTACATTTCTTAGAACAAAATCAAAGGGAAGTTCTTACCATCATTTTTATTGTTACAGAAATTGCTGTTGACATTTATTTATACCTTCCTTCTTCCATAAAATAATGTAGCTAGTACTCAATCCTTATATCTTTAAAATTAAGAAAATAGATAAAATTTAAAAAAGCCTGAAATTTAAATATTAGAAAAAGCTAACTTAATTATATTTTAAATGTGTTTGAAGACATGAGCTAACTCATTATTGTTGATCCCTTTTCTTCTGTTGCATAATCTCATTTCAGGAATATTATTGCCCTTCTTAATTAATCCTCTCCTTTAAGAAAAAAATTTAATAACCCTATCCAAATGGGATAATTCCCTTCCCATTTTATTTGCACATACCATTTATACAATATACTACTCACTCATACATTTTCTGTTTTGCTTATTGTATATTTTAAATCCCAGCTTCTAATGAAAATTCTGCCATTCTAATTTTTTTTTTTAAATAATAATATGCCAAAGCACCTGGCCTTGTGCTAGCTGGAAGGTTTGCTGTGAGTTAGATCAGTGAAATATTGCTGGTTGATTTTACCTAGAAATGTTCCCTGGACATAGGGCAAGGAGTGGGCATTTGAATAGGTAACAAGCAGCGATTGGACATAGATGTTGACAATTTGCATACTTACTTTTTTTTTTTTTTTTCCCATTTCAATCTGTGCCACAGAATCAGACATTTGGTAATTATTTCATGCTTTTGTTTTCAGTTGAAAGTACTTAGGGCCATATGTTTTGACAGAAAAAAGATAATTCATACTTTTTTCAGCTTTCTGAAAGGGGAGATGGGGCAATAATTTTGCAGTGTACCATGGCAGAGATTCCTGTTCAGAACTTCACCAGATTGGAAACTCACTGTTCATAACAACTCTCTTGGTAAGCAGAAGATGAAGGCATCTGTTTGAAGCACCCAGAGTTAAGTCTGGTGCTTTAAAGAACAGGATCGAGTTCATTTATAACTTAGCATCAGTAAATACCATTTGCTGGTATGAAAAGTCGAACTCCACATTCTTTAGGCTGCAGGTGATTTAGAAAGATATTTTCATCAGGAAATGACACTTTTGACCTTGAGTTTGGAGTGAAAAGACCTAGAATGCAACTGCACCCCTGGCCTCATCCAGTCCTATGACTATTGGGAAAGGAAGAACTTAAGCCTGTTCCAGCTTATTTTTTTTAACATACAAGGTGGGTGGGATGGTTGACTACATGGATAGATAATTACTTCAAAGTGATGATTTTAAAAGGTAAGTCTTTGTGATTTAGCCCTTTATAATGATCAGTCATAGAACTTTATCTTTTTTTTTTTTTTTTTTTTTTTTGGTACCAGGCATTGAACTCTGGGCACTCATCCACTGAGCCACATCCCACCCTTTTTTTAAACTTTATTTAGAGACAAGATCTTATTGAGTTGCTTAGTGCCTCACTAAGTTGCTGAGGCTGGCTTTGAAGTCACAATTCTCCTGCCTCAGCCTCCTGAGCCACTGGGATTACAGGTGTGCGCCACTGGCTTCAAATTTCCTTTTTATTCAGTAAAGTCCAATAATGTGTTTTGAGAAAGAGCCCCTTTTATAACTAGTTTGTTCCAGTGTTCATGTCTTTTCAATGTTTCTTTGAACCTTAGGTTCACTGTCTTGTCTTTATATATATATTGGTATAATAAATTATGCATAATAGTGGAATTTGCCATTACATTCTTGCACATGCACATGATGTCTTTTCCTTCTTTGGTCTCTGCTCTTGAAAGTGACTTTCTGCACAACTTTCCTTAGGATGCCATTTGCTTCTAGGGAAGAAATGGGTACCTAGGAATGATGGCTCTGGTTTTTTGTGCCTGCTCTGTGTACATAGCACTGAGGACTCTTGGAACTGGAGAAATAGAAATAGTACATTAAGGATTGCACAAGTTCAAGCTATAGAGTGATGAACATTTTTCTTTTGCACTACTTTCCTTCTGTAACACTGTTGAGCACCCTCATCTCCTCTGCACTTTCCTCTCATTCTTTCTGAAAGTTCGTTCTTGGGAGGACATCTGAGCCTTGTTGCAGTGCCTGCCTACAAACCAAGACAGCATTCCCAGAGTTGGGGGAGTGGTCAGAGGTGTGATGCAAAGTGCCTTGGTGGCCATGAAAAATTTTCCAGGGTTGTAGGCTTTTAGCCCTCATAGTCATGTACCTTGACTGAAGTCTGCAGTGGTGGAATTCATTTTTTTACACCATGGTGCCCAAACTTGAGCTTATAAACGTTGTTCAAAATCTACCTGTTAACATGCATTGAGGAGTGTCAGCTTTAGGCTTCAGCCATCAACCTGTGGACTTGAGCTCCAAGGGGAAAGGGAATAATACACTTAGAATCTTTATAGGTGGTCCATTCCAGGTAATCGCCTCCATCTTCTAAGGAAAGCTCAACCGTAAGCACGCTGAGAAGTGAAGTGCTATAAAAAAGTCTGTTCTGGCAGAACCAACAAATGCTTATCTGTGGTGCATAGTTATGGTGTTGCCCTCACTCTGCCATGTAGCTTGTGCATGCTCTTGTTCATTCATGCTTGCATGCACTCACTAACTGAGCCTGCTCAGTGCTGGGCACTACATGCACATACACCCAAGCAAACGTGCACTTTGCTTTTTTAACCTTATTATTTCTCAGACTCGCGAGCCTTAGCAGGCCTCTTAGTGTTCACTGAATAATCAACATGGGAGTGAACGTCAAGTCCATTTCTCTCTTTATGGTAGAGACATAGAAATTGTTTTTTCATCAGAAAGACTTTGCTGCCCTTTTTGAATTGATAGAACCAGTGTCTTCAGAGGTCACAAAGCTATTTATTGCAGATAGAACCCACACACTTTCAGTGCTTCAGTACCTCCTAACGCAACAGTAGTTGTCTTCTAAACACAGCTAACAATGAGCTGCTGAAGGTGACAAAAAGCATTGCCATGGGAGATGATCTATTAGTCATACATGAAACCATGAATTTGATCTGTAAGCGTAAGTAGAGATATAAATAACTTCATGCGTTTGATATTTGAGATAACTAAAAGAAATAACACATCAGGTTCTTCTCAATGTTTCCTTTCTGATGAGCATTCAATAAATAGAGGTTGGGAAACAACTTCGTTAGGTGTTTAGAACATATTAAAGAGTTGTGATGTGCTTAGCATCCACAGTCCCTTATCACTGCCAATCCTAAGCCTGGTGATGAAGCCAGCTCCCCTGGGAATAAGTAACGTAAGGAGTGGAACCAGGAAGAAGTCAGGATTCACCTGGACCCAATTTTATGCAATTAAATGTTTCAAGAGATCGCTAGCCAGGTGTAACTTAATCAGTTTAAGGCGCTTTCAGCTAGGGCCAAGGTACTCATAATGTTGGCAGTGGGCATTCCTGTGATATACCAGTTGAATGTAATAGCAAACACAGCGTCTGCTCACTTAGTGCCAAGAGCAAGAGAAATGCAGGTGTAAAAATAAAAAGTATTTGGAGCCAGAGGCTAGTACACAGACGAGACTATATTCACACTTCACTTTAATACTTCAGATAATAATATGGTGGTTTTTTATCAGCCTGATGTCCTGGTATTTTGTCACCACAAAACTCCAGTGCAGCTCTCAGCAGATTACTTAGCCTCTTTGTCTCCGGTACTATTAATCAAATGTATTAATACCTCGTTTTTGCACAACTTTATGTCTGGAAGGCAGATGAATGATTCTGCATCTTGTGCCAGCATTCAAGAACTTACTTTGTGCTATTCTTACCAAGATCATCTTGTGTTCTCTTTGGGCAAAACAGCTTTCTCCTTTTCTGGCCCTTGGCTCCTAAATGGGACCTAGGACTTGGCAAAGCTAGGATTTGGTAGGAGTCCATAGACAAGCAACCTGGAGACAATTCTTAATTATCAGAAAATGCTGTTAAGTACAAGTTCTGAAACAAGAGGACATGATCTTGAATCTCCATTTCGCCACTTTACTAGCTGTGTGACTTTGAGCCCTTAAGTTGTTACTCGACCTTTCTGTACTTCATATCCCTTAGCTGTAAAATTGGGATGATAATGAAACAAAATGTGAAGTCAAAATGCATATATGTTACAGTCTGGCAAGAATAGGGACTGGCATATCATATATAAATTGTTAGCTATTCTTATCATTTTGTCCTGCCAACTCTGACCTGGGGCATGGCAGGCATTGGGGACAGGTCCTTTTGCTATTGTGGAACACGTTATGCCAGGATGCCATAATAAATTGATTTTCTTTAATTCATATTGGTAAGTTGCTACATATCTCACTGGGATGGCTATAGAAATTCAGTAAGATAATACGTGAAAACAGCTTAAAATCTCCAATGGCCTGTAACACAGATATCATCCCTATGTGATATTGTTGTGGGACGAGCCCACTGCATCTCCCCTGGTCATTTTGCTGCCTCAGGGAGAACACATTGAAAATACTTCCAAAATAATGGGTCACTATCTAGATGCAATATTATCATTATATTAGTAGCAGTACTTCCTGGTTAGCTTTGTTCGTCTTTTTAGTTGAGGCAAGGTCTTTTTTTTTTTTTTTTCCCCCTTCCTTGTGAGTTTCTATTACATGTGCAAAGCTGTACCCAACTCATTTTTATTTAGAGTTTGAAGTTCGGTTTAGAAATTAGAAAAATGCACTGTAACTACCTATATTAAAAAAAAAGAAAGGAAGGTTGCCTTGGCCTCTGCATTTGAAGAGGAGAAACAACAAGAGCTGGCCGGCCAGGAGGAATGCTAGGTTTTCCCGCAGCTCCTCCTTCGCCTTGTGCAAGGATGTGCACACTCCAGCGCCAGGCCTCCTTTTCTGTCCCATCACAGTTTGCAGAGACCGAGTGCACGGGTCGAGGAGCCCCAGGCTGCCCTCTGTCCATCTGCGATCTGCGAATCTCTGAGGTCCCTGCTGCTTTTTCCCCTTGCCTCCTTCTTTTGGACCCCCTGACATTTTTCATTTTTGTCATTTAATTAATAAAGATACAAAAGGAGTAAATCCAAATTTTTGCAATCTTGCCACTTTTTAACATGAAAAGAAATTTGGTGGTTAAGAAGGGAACAAAATACTCTTGACAGAGATGCACGTATAGAATTGAGCTTTAGGTTTTTATTTACTTACGAATGGATTATGAGCTGATATTTGGAAGGGGGCAACATTTCTGATTTTTTTTTTTGTGGTGAGGCATATGGGTGTATATTTGCAGTGATTTGTGTTCTAAATATATTAATATGTTCAGGAAATTCTATGGGGGATCATATGCATCCTCTTTTTCATATATTTCTGTGATACGACCTGATAAATTGAAAATTTTTGCTCAATTAGTAGGTGTAAAGTATGACTGTCATGCACATGAACAGTGTATTTTACACATTTAGATAGTTGTGAAATATTCTTTTTTTTTTTCCCCCTAGACTGCCCCTAGACAGAGTTTGGAGAGTAATATTCGTATTATTTTAGGGCACTTAGAACTGTTTGATTAATACCTTTAAAAGCTCCAAGTGGTTTAACTAGAAATAAAAACTTCACAGTTTCAGATGATTACACCTATGAAAATTTTCCATTTATGATAAATATCTGTTTGTCAACATACTGCTTACATTTGTGTCATCTCCATAGTTTCTGTTTATGTGATAATAATGCAGATTGGTTTTAACCATCCCTGGGAAGTAGAGGAAGAATCTTCTTCCTTTAATTAATTCATATTCCTTGACTTGATAACATATACTGAGAATATATTAGGTGATTGATCTTTATTGCTTGAATTTGGTTTTGCTTTTGGATTTTTGCATTCTGGGACTGGCATATGTCTTAGAGCATGATTAACTGTCTTTATGCCTTTCAGTTCAACTGTGTTAGTTGAATTCTGTTTATTCGCCTTCCTTACCATTTTGCTGACCATTGGAAATCTTTACATTGAAAAGTCAGGAGCCTGTGCTCTGTGCAGGCCCCTGGGTGAGCCCTCTGACTTTATGCCTTTGCAAAATGAGGTTGAACCTTTAAAAATATGAGTTCAGGAGAAAGGACAGGGAAAGACATTAATAAAAAAGAAAAATTGGTAAAAATAAAGAGAAAGTATTGAATAGAGGTACCCAATTACTGATAAAGTGAAAACACATCATAAAAAGTTAAAAATCTGATCGACTTTTTTTTTTTAATCTCAAAAAAGTGATCTGAACATGTAACTGTAATTCCCTGTCAGACCAGTAGGAGCCAAGGGGGAGCCGCAGTTCCGGAGTTTCTTAGTTTTCCGGTCCTACGTGGCTGGAGTCACAGATATTCTCCCATGGCGTATCACTTGGCACAGCTTGCAAGCATTTAAACAGATGGTTATAAGAAGAAATAGATAACAGTAGATGTGACTCTAAAAATAATAAATAAAACAGTCTCAATGTCCTGTTGTTCCTTAAAATCAACTGTGGTTGCACACCAGTTTTGTGCCAGATCCTATGAATACCTAGAATTTTCCTGTCCCATTAGCCCACCTGAAAAGTTCCTGCTTTCTCAGCCAAAAGAGACAGCAAGTCTTAAAAGAGCTGGTGTTACTGTGATAGATGTCTAACAGTAGGTGCCAAACGTAGCCCAGGGGGACTCCTCAGAGACTCTGTACTAGAGCTGCCCATTGGACTTGTTAAGATGGTGGTAATATTCTCTACTGATGTCGACTAGCAACCACTGGCTGCATGTGGCTGTTGAGCACTTGAAACACAGCTAGTGACTGAGGGATTGAATATTTAAATCTATTCCATTTTCATTTAGTTTAATTCAAATAACCACAGATTACTAAGCATATTGGATGATATATTTCTAGATACTTTGTTAGAAATACTTAAAAGTAATGGATAAATCTTACAAGACACAAATAATAGTACTGTTTACTGACCATTTGACAAAGGAGGAAACTGAGACTCTGACAAATAAATTGCTTTGTTAGCTCCTCACAATGAATTTTGAGAGGTGGAATTGAACCCAGTTGATGTGATTCCAGAGCTTGGTGATTTCTACTCTTCTGCCAAATCTTTTATCCTCTGTCTAGAGGCTGCCTGTTCAAGTACATCTGCCCTTTGCTTTGGGTCTGCCTGCAATATAGCTTCAACATGGTCACATAGAACTACTGGTTTCCATCCCAACTTTTCTTAATGTACAGGTATCAATGCCTTTGAGTCTTTCTTCTTCCTGAAGAACATGACAGTCCTCATGCTCTTAAAAAGTTGCTGTTGATTATGTTCTGCTTTGTCATTTTCTACCCTCTTTGAGGGTCTGAATACCTCAGGTGCAATGTTTCACTTATTCTAGTTCTCCTGGAAATTGTATTCAGATGGTACTTGCAGAATCTCCACAGGGTAGTTATGTTAAGGAATGGTAAGGTTCACTGTAGAATCCCATGGTCATCCTTACCCAATCCCTCATAGTGACACTCCTTATGTGTATGTGGTCCAAAAGCCATATCACCCTATCCCTCAGAATATGCTTTCCCCTTCAGGAAGAAGATTACTTAACACAGACTTGGTCTCATCATTAACATGCCTTATGACATTTTGCTTTATTTTTATAAAATATGAAAAAGTATTTCTTCATGTTGATATTTAAGGATATCTTGCTTGCCTTTGAAGAGCAAGGAATTGTTTTTTTAATAGAAAGAACATAGGCTTTGATGGCCAGACCAAATCTCCTGTATTATCATCTGAAAGATTCTTCACAAACTTCCTGAATCACATTTGTCCAATTAATAAAAATGGTAGCATGGCATTAACAGTAGTGCCTCATGTTTGTTACATACTTACTATGTGCCAGGTATCATTCTAGTACCATCTGATTTGCTTTACATACATTCTGTCATTTAATTCTTACAAGAACTTTGCCTAGGAGACATTGTTGTCCCCATTTTGTTGGTAGGAATTTGAAGACCAGAGAGGTTAAAAGTATCAGGTTCAAGGTCACCTCCCTAATAAATGGTGGAACTCACAGTCTGACCCAGGGTGGTTTACTTCACCTCTCTGCCATACTGCAGCCTTATGAATTAGAACTTATTCTGTTAATAATATCAGCTTGTGTGGTTTCTGTAAAGATTAGAAATAATGTATGTGTAATGTTTACCACAAAAACCATCCCCAAGTGCCCTAAACAAATGTCAATCATTGTTATTTTTAAATCTCCGTGAATGAAACTGAGAGGTCAAGATCATTATAAATGAGAGCATGGAGGGGAAGGGGCAGGAGACACATTCCCTTTGTGGGTCATGTGCCTGCTTGGTTTTCTACTCTTCTAATAGACTGAAGTTCTCTTTGGAAGAACTTATCACACTGTTGTTTCTCTGATGACTGCAGAAGGAATAGTCAGGAATGTGGAGTGGAATGGCTAATGCACCATGACGATATTTGCCAAATTACAGTAAAAATTAAGTCTGTCAAAGGAAGGCGTTCTTGTTTTACCTCTATCAGTTCAAGGTTTAGTGTTGTCTAGAGAGCTTTGTTAAGCTCACAATTTCTGCATACATTCGATTTTGTTTTAAATCCAGGATCGTAAGAGGAAAGACAATGATGCTATCATTTAATAGGAAGTACATTGTGCGATTGGTTTTCCATGAGGCTTTTACTGAACAAATAATTCAACAAAAGAGCTGTGCCCAGTGAGCTTTGGCCAGCATACCCCATTTCCAATTTGGCAACAAAATTTCACGCTCTTTCAGTTACTCTTGTGGGAAGAGTCCAAAGGACAGTTGTCACCTTGATCTGAGCCACCTTGCTGGTAGAGAAGATTGGGTTTTTCTCACATTTCATCATGGGATCACTTCAACACATAGAACTAGAGTTGGGATTTTTATTTCATTCCAAGATGGACTGATTTTCTGATATTAGGTATTGAAAACAATGCCAATTGTGGTAGTAATCTGTCTATAAACCCAGCAGAATAATAATGAAAACCAGGTAGATCTGAGCTTTTCTTACTAAATTTAATATCACTATTAAAACCTTATTGAAGGGCTGGGGTTGTGGCTCCAAGGTAGAGTGCTTACCTACCATGTGTGAGGCACTGGGTTCAATTCTCAGCATCACATACAAATAAATAAAGTAAAGGTCCATCAACAACTTAAAAAAAAAAAAAACTTATTGAAAGCTCTACTTTGAAGTCTTTTGTTTGCGATATTGGCAAAATAATTGAATGAAGTAGAAAAAATAAAGCAGTATACTGGTTATCCTGGTTACTAAAACTTAAAAGATTAAAGACAGAGCAAAGTATGAACATTGTAATCTCTGTGTTTACTTAAATATCATCTTTATCTCTGCCACCATCTTGAAAGAAAGTACCCACCAAATGATGAAAAAAAAAGAGCAGTGGACTGGAGTGTACTTTTAGCAAGTTGCACCTCCTGAGCAAGTTGCTTTGACCATTCCACTCTGGAGTTTTCTGAAGTTTAAAACAGATATTCAAATAAGTAAATTTGTTGGTTCCATTTACTTTCAAAAAGTATAGTTCTATTCATTAGTTATTTTTATAAATAAAAATAGAGCTTACCTTAGAAATCAATGTTTAGGTAAGAAAGATAAAGTCAGTGGAGGCAAAAGCAATAACATTACCTGACCTGTAAATTATCACTCAAGAAATCTTGTCAGTTGTGTAGAAAGTACACATTAAAAAATGATAAGCAAAGGTCCATTTCCTTTTTAAGAACCTTAGTCCATGTGGTCCAAAGAGTGTTTAGCTGGCTGCAACACTTGAAAACCAGAAACTGCACTATGGGGTGTATACTAACCTTTTCCACCCCTTAGCTGTTCTTTCTATATAGGCAGTAATTATGAATTTGGGGTAAGTGCTCTTGCCCTTAGGTATTTGAGCTTGATCATAATTTATAGTCACAGTAAGCTTTTAAATGACTGAAATTAATGAAGCTTGCTCCTTCCTTCCTTCCTTCCTTCCTTCCTTCCTTCCTTCCTTCCTTTCTTCCTTCCTTCCTTCCTTCCTTCCTTCCTTCCTCGCGCCCTCCCTCCCTCCCTCCCTCCCTCCCTCCCTCCGTTCCTCCCTTCCTCCCTTCCTCCCTTCCTTCCTTCCTTCCCAAAAATGTCAAGCAATTCTACCAAAATTGGAAAAAATAATTGAACCTTATTAGGTGTCAACCAAAAGTGTTCACCTGATAATACTGATGTTTAAAGAAAATGTAGTAGAATATGTCATTAAAGTTAAGCTGTATGTTAGAAGAATTGCTTTCTACTGTTTTAAAATATAAGGTAACTTTTAATAGTATGAGAATTTATTTTCAGTTTTGGAATAAATATGCAATAATTCCTGAAATTTGGGAATAATGTGTGGTGCATTTGTGTTAGATCTGGCTGGCCAAATGTGTGTTGGAATAATAGCAGGTGGATTGTCATAGTGATATTCTGCTCATTCTAACTTTAGAGTGAAATGATGTAATTTTCAATTTGCCCTTTTCCTAGAAGGTGATGTTTCTTTCATCTTTTTAGCCTTCTCTCCAGACCTCTAAACACATTTAGTCATACTTCCCAAACTGCTGTTAGTCAGTCATGTAGTTCTCCAGAAAATACTGGAACTGACTTGACAGAACTTAGGTTGTTGATTTGTTTTTGGATTCCTGCCCTGCATTTTATTCTTTGTTTCTTAAAGACACTTGAAAAATGTTTTTCCCCTTATTGTGAACACAGTGGAAATAAAAGCAAATTGCTATTTATGCATTTAGAATGTGAAGAAAATTATAAAATAAAATCCTATGAAATACAGGGCTTAAATCCCTCCATGACTTAGGGGGAAAAATACCCTTGTTTTCTAAAGTGTGAGTGACTCTTTCTGGTTTGCTTTTGTTTTGTTTAATCTCTAGGACCTCCCAATTTTCAAGGACACTGTGGGGCCTGTAGCAGTCATTTGATGTATGTTTGCGTGTGCATATTTTCCCACATCTGTCTCCATGGTCCTATGCTTTGTGAAACTGTAAACCCTGTATTAATGCTTAGTTTGTGATTCATGGTGTTCTGAGAGCAATTATATAATTTTTCTTTGGGTGTTTATTCAATGTACACTGTAAAAAAAAAAGATGGGAATTATTTTTTCATAACCCCACAGTTGCCTTTTTATTGGTGAATTTCTTCTCCTTTCTCTGTGACCTGCCACTGTCTCCGTAGGCTCAGTGCCAATTTTGTGAGCCACTGCCGGCTTCAAAATGGAGGCAGGAAGGTATCCATTTTCATCAGGAGGATGACAGTGTTTCAGTCTTTCCGACCATCTGGAGAGAGAAACTTTGAGAGTGAAAGAATATGGGGATTAAAAATAAATAAGTAAACAGAGAGAGAGAGAGAGAGAGAGAGAGAGAGCACTCCCTCAGAGAAGGCAAGGGGGAAAACCAGTTGATAGTTAAACTATACCTTATGAATTAATGCATTTCTACTATGGTGTCCTGTTTGAAAGAAACATAAACAAGAAAATACACAGGCTATTTTTACAAAGAACTAGTTTCCCCGAGTCTCCTGAGTATTAGTAAACGAATGGAAGTAAATGAGATTTTTGGCTCACTTTTAAAGTTTATGGTACACACAAATACAATAAGCACTAAGGAAGAGGCCCCCCTCTTCCTGTGTACACTCAGATTGTTGGTGGTCTTGTCTAGATCCAGGCTTTTAATGGCCTTTTTCATGCATCTCTGCAAAAAGCTGACACTATGGGAATTTAATAGTCCAAGATAGATTTATTGCTTTCTGTGGTCCGGAAGCTTCATTCCTGTTTGCTCCCCACTCCCACCACTCCCACCCCCTCATATTCATATTCTCTCTCTCTCTCTCTCTCTCTCTCTCTCTCTCTCTCTCTCTCTCTCTCTCTCAGTGAAATTTTTAATTAAAAGTTGAGTTCCGTCTTTTCAGGGAGGCTGGGTGCATATATCTGTTTTTACCCTTTGCATGCTTATGGGCCATCTGTGTTTAAAAAGCAGGGATGCTTAGACTCAGGACTACCCTCGGGGTCTTACATAGTATGTTTACAGCTATACATGGTTTGCACTGTTGTGGTCTATGACTGGAAAAATCTCATACCTGGCTATTTTCTGTTCACCCAAATTTACTGAACATTTTCTGGTTTTTTTGGTGTTTGTTTTTCTTTTTTCTTTCTCTGTATTCAAAAGGGGCGGCCTTTCTGGGCTTTGATCAGACTTAGACTGGAGAAGGTTGAAATTTAGCATTTTGAGTCTGCTTCTTATCAAACAATGAATGTGGAGATGCTTTGGTCAATACAGAAAGCAAAATTCACTTGGTTCTCCTTCCGCAGGTCTATGCTCCATCAGCAAGCACTGCCGATTACAATAGGGACTCGCCAGGCTACCCCTCCTCAAAGCCAGCAGCCAGCACTTTCCCTAGCTCCTTCTTCATGCAAGGTAAGGTGCTTCTGCCTCCACCGGGAATTCACAGGGGTTTCAGATGTAGTGTGTGGGACACACTACAGAACAGAACAGTGGACAAGTGCAGAGGGAAATGAAACTTCCCAGAACTGAATTCCTTCAAAATTAATTAATTAACCAAAATTTTTTCTAAGACTGTTGTCTTTAAAACTGTAACCTCTTGAGTAATAATGAGTTGAGATGAAATGGATCTTCTTCACTTAGAACCGAGGCTACTCTTGGGAATTGTAGGACAGACCCTTTCAGCATCTTCACCATACCCAAACTGGTATGTCTTTAAAAGTGTTTCAGCTTAGTGTATGTTTTGAGCATCCTGGGTTTAGCCAGGATTAATCTTGTGAATATTTCATCCACCTTTTAATTCCATTTAAAGGTGAAGTGAGCATTTAAGGTGAAGTGATTTGTCTAAAGATTGGAATATTACATGGCGAAAACTCAATCTCAACATGCTAACTCATTTTGAATGAAAGGCCCAACTTTTGAGGGGGGCGGGCAACAAGTGCAAAAAGTTATAGCTTCATGGTCAATAAAGTATTTTTGTTCTTTTTATTGTATTAAAAGTATATTTAATGAAATGCAGAGGAGTGTGTTTCCCCCAGAATGTAGTTATTGCCCCTGGTACCACAGCTCCTTTCTGCTGCCTTGGAAAGACTAAGGTGATTGAAATGACAGCAGCTACTTTAAGAATGGACAGTTTAGAGGATGAAGCTCAGGGCTCCATCCCTGATATACCCGTGACACTTGTTTTCAATGTAATGATCTTGTTGCCAACTTACCCTGAATTTAGACATAGAGTTTACGAAGAAGCCCTTTATGCAGAAACAACTTTTTTGCCTAGTTAGGAGCACCTTATTTGAGTGTTCTTGCCAAAGTGCCACGGTACTTCCCTCTTTGTGCTACTCCAAGAAGTGCCAAGTCACAGGAAGAGAATGTAGCTGGAGCAGAATGTTCCAGGGGAGCAGCATGATGTCCCACATAGATAACAGTGAACACTCCAAAATCATTCTGATGAAAGGGGATTTATTATCTTTCCTTCAGTGTTCACTCTTTTAGATTGCTAGTTCACATGTGAAATTCCATGGAAAATCTATAAAATTGAATGAAATGGGTCCCTCAGGAATCGAATTTGCTCTACACATAATGGAGCTCATGTTCATGAGGATCCTTGATCTTTGAAACCTGCCCTAGGTGAAACTCTCAAAGAGGCACATCAGGCTGGTCATGACAAAGGGCTTCTCACCTTTAGCTACAAATAGCAGCTGCCTCTACACCAGCTCTCTTCTGTGTAAGCAGTGGGAAAAATTGTCCTACAGGTGCTCACAGATGTCAACTCAAGGATTCATCACTCAGTTTTCATTGAGAAAAGTGACAGATTTCTTTGATCCACCTGGAAAGTGTCTTGCTTGAACTATGCGTGTTGCAAGGGAGTCCAGGTAGCTTAAAACAGGAGGTGCCTTTCCACAGCAGCCACACAAAATGTGGGGAACAAATTTTTCCTTCTGCATATGAACACCCCCAGGGAAAAAAAAAAAAAAGACTGAGTTGGCATTTATGATGAGCACAATTAGTTTGCACAGATCTAATTCTATTCTTTCAAAACAACATTATGCCAAGATCATGGGATGTGATAAATATTAATTTACTGTGAAAACCATAATTTATGTGTAAAATGTGTATTTTTATAAGTCTGCACTGAGTAGAACATTCTGTGTTAACAATCCTAAATGTATTGCCCCCCCCCAACGCATTGCACTGTCAGAATGTTTCAGAAGGCTCTTATTCAATGACATACGTTCTCAATTTATTTGTCAAATGTGTATTCTATTTAAAATGTTAGTGGTCTTCAACTTCATATTTGAACTTAAGGTGACATTTAAACTTCCGTAATCTGAGGACTCAGTCTGAAACACATTGAATGATACCTTCTTAAAATTCCTGTGTTTTCATATGGCATCTCAGGAACAGTGGCATCATGATCCTGTCTCACACCAGCTTCCTTCAACAGAGGGATGCAGCGGTGCCCTGAGAATTTAGTGCTTAAAATTACGCCATTACGGCAAAAGATATTCAGAGACTGAGACATATTTTAAACTTACTACTGTGGCCTCTTTATTTTTAACTTTAATTTCCATCTTCTCATTAAAACTCTAAAAGTTGTCAGAATCACAGACATGATTTTGATTCTTGGTTCTTGTAGAAAGAAATCTACCATCTCTTCCTCCCTGTTCTGAAACTAGTCCAGTTCTGAGATTCAAACTTCTGGATTTAAACATTCAGTGAGAAACAGCTTCATGAAATACATTATCAGCTTTAACTTGCCTACTGCCTAAATTTTTAAAAGGCTTTTATTAAATAAAATGTTATGGGAAAATAATCATATTTTTGAGAACCAATTCCTGCTGTACATTTAGTACCCAGCTGATGGCCTCATCTATATCCAGCACTCAATAATTTTTGTTCAGCTATTGAAAGAATAAAAAACATGAATAAGACCAGGGAATGAAGAGTCTGTGGGAATATTTTTAATCTGATGTTAACAAAAGATTAACTCCATTGTAAAAGATACTTAGTTTCCATATAGTTTTAAACCTCTTTTTAACTTATAAGTAATTTTGTCAAGTCCAAAGTTTCTCAAAATTTTCTACAGGATAATATCTACCTCGTGATATGTATGTACTCTGAATTGCTACTAAAGGTTGAAGATAGCAAGGACTATATATCTATACACCAGTAAAAATAATCATAACCTAATAACTAGGTATTTGAGAGTCCTCTTCCCTACATACCATAATCTAATTACAATATCAGTTCTATTATGAACATTACAAAAATCAAATCAAACCTTTTTAATCAGATGCTTTTTATTTCTTGTTTCATTATAGACTTTGAAAACTTGTAAACTTGCCAGCTCTATAACATCTCAAGTGTTTTATTTTTACCTCCAAGTTCAGAAATAATTTAACTTGTTAGTTAAATTATTAGTTTTCATTAAAACAAAAACAAACATAAAGGTGGGGGTGGTCGGAGACTTGTAAGAAATGTCTCCTTCAGCATCCATTACCTTGCTGACTTAACATAAGGCTGTGTAGAAACATGCTCTGTTGTTCTTTTACAGTTGAGCTCTTACTAAGAGCGCTAACTTTGTTAAATGTTTCTGTTTGTTTGATAATACAGCCACTTGGGGGAAAATATAATGATGACTATCTTCTGATGTAATTAGCTAACCAACACCAAGATGAATACACAACAGGCGGTCATTTTCAAGTATATGAAAAACCCCTATTCTGTAAGGCAAGGCTGAATGCCTCAGAAAAGTCATGGTTTTCTTTGTCCTTTACAGATGGCCATCACAGCAGTGACCCTTGGAGCTCCTCCAGTGGGATGAATCAGCCTGGCTACGGAGGAATGTTGGGCAATTCTTCTCATATTCCACAGTCTAGCAGCTACTGTAGCCTGCATCCACATGAACGTTTGGTAAGGTGGACTTTCACAGGGATGTGGATAACACGGCTCATTTGTGAAACCTCAGCTCTGTCTTCCCATGTGTGTGCCCAGGACTCTGCAAATAAATGCAGTCATAGCACTCACCCATTATTCTTACTGTTGTATTGTTTCTGTGATGAAGACCTATCAGAGTCTGGTCACCTTTGTAAGCCCTCTAGATCCTCTTTGCCCTTGTTCTCTTGTTTATTGTATTTCATTCTGTGCTTTCCTTATCCCAGCCTCAGCTTCCTTTGGTGATGGACACACTGTATTTAAGTGGCAGGATTTTAGCTATGGTTCCTTGTCCTGTTTTTGCTCTCTGACCTTTTGTAAGATATTCAGCAGAGGACAGGGCCTGTTAGTGGACTTGGGAGGAGGTCGTGTGTATCGCACACGGGCATTTCTGTGTCACCTTTGATCTGCCCTGGAGCATGCAAAGGAAAGAGTTTATGTTTTCCAGGCTCTGCCATCAGTAACACGAACCTCGGGTTCTACACAGGTCAGATTCCAGTTTAGTACATTTTAGTTTTCATTGCACACACCTCAGCCTGCTGTGGATACTGCTCTGCTTTACTCCAGGTGGAAATTACTGGGCTGTAAGATGTTAAGTCTCTCATTGCCAGAAGTTTCCACTCTGTCCATGGCCTGTACTCTTGTCTCTCCTAGGAAGAAATCTATTTATCCTAAAGAAGCAACTTAAATGACTGTTTCTAGAGTGAAAAATTATCATAGTCCAGAGTCCACTTAGAAATTTAAGTCTACGAGTCTATCATTAAGCAAAACAGAAGGGTTTTAGTCCTGAATTGGTTTGAGGGTGCCAGGCAGATGAGTCTTAAGTCCCTCGTGCAGTGACTTAGTGTAAAAAATGTATGATCCTCAGATCCTACAAATGTAAAAGGATGTGGCCAATCGTGGTGCACAGTGGTGCTTGAATCTCATCTCTTATTGTTCCAGTTTGGTTCTTTTGTTCTCCTCATATCCACATTCACAATTTTTTTCTCTGATTGTCTGTGGTCTTTTCTCTTTTGTTTAACCACTACAGAGAGAGAAGTGGGGTCTTACATTCTACTCTGACAACCATAAAGACTCCAGAAGTTTATACTTCTCTTATCCTTGAAAGTACATATTTGATTAGTTTAGGGATGGAGGCATTACATGGTCAATTAGCCTCTACATTCCTGAGAGGCAAATGGTAGAGAAGGAATTGGCCTTTTTTGTCTCATCTCCCAAGTTCAAGTGTGTAAATCACAAACTATCCTAAATTTTCGCACATTTCCAGTAAAGAGCAGATGACTGACTTTCAGATTTCCTCTTCTCCCACCTCCTACATGGAGGTATTGGAGTGAAAGCTTAGAGAAATATCAACTATTATTACACTAGAATTTCTTTTGGCTAACATTTTTACTTCTCCATCATCATTTTCTACTTCCCTAGGAACTCAGGAGCAAACCTAGCAAAGTTTTGATTACAAATAAAAGCTGGGGGCCCTGGCCTAGTATATTGGAATTTCAGTCTTTTGAAAAAGTTGTTCATTCGATGTGTGTTTTCTTTCTCTCCCGTTTTGTTTTTTTGGTTTTTTTTTTTTTTCCTGTCATTTCCTATCATGCTCTAGAATTTGGCAGATGATTTCATTTTAAAACCCAATTAACTCCACCGCGTGGGGAGGAGTATCTTTAAAATGTGCTCAAATGCACAAAAAAGTGTAATTTCAAAATAGAAACCAACTACACTCCTTTGAGAAAAAGTTTTAGTGGACTAAAACAATATTACCCACTGGGGAGAAAGATCATTTTGAAGGAACAACCTTAAAGACTGCATGAGAAACTCTATTTGTAATATTACTTGTCCATTGCAAAGCATAAGGTTTTCCTTCTTTAGCATATTTCAGGGAGTAGGGTTTTTGTCTTAAAGGGTAAATGAATAAAGTTTATGGCAATGGATCCTCAGTTTTTCCACTGAGAGTGGAACTGTTGAACTATACACCAGTTATCATTGTAATTTCAGTATTTAACCACATGAAAACCTCTCGGTGAAGTGATTTGAAGAATCTGATGCTGACTGAGAATAATTTGAATATACAGTAGCAGTCAGTGTCTTTTCACTCGAAAATAGAAATAGTTCCTTATGATTTTAGTCTATAGCATTTGCCTAGTCCCATTATGAATAAAGGGATGGTTGAAGAAAAAGAAGAGAACTTTCTCTGGATTATGTTAGGCGTAATTTGACTACGTACATATTATCTCTAAAGGTAAAACATTTTAGAGACATTCTTGTTCTCATCACTTTATGCCATGTTATGATAGAATGTGTAATTACAAAGCTTAAAACCACATATTTCATTGTGATTGTCAAGTCCCATGTTAAGTCTTTAAATCCCCTTCACAGCATCAGCCTCTACAGCAGGATCCCACAGCTAATCACTGTTGTTGCAGACACACACACAAAATCACCCAGATGAATGGAATTTGTGGTTAAGCTTTGGAATGGGTTGTTGCAGAAGATTTAAGTTTGGAATGACTTGGCAGAGTTCTTTTTAAAAATAGGATAGAGTCACCACTGTCTGGCATGGTCTTTGCCCTACAGAGAGAAATAATCTAGAAGTCTTAAAATTTTAATATAATGAAAGTTGTATTGTCTTTTATTTTTTGTAACATAAACCCTTTGGCCCAGTATTTCTCAACTGGGACTGATTTGGGCTCTCAGGAAACCTTTGGTAATGCTGGGGACATTATTGTTGTTAGAGCTAGGAGGTAGGTGCTACTGTAAACTAGTGGGTAGAGGCCAGAGATATGGTAAAGGTAGTGTGATCCACAGGAGACCCCCCTCAGCAAAGAAATATCCATCATGGGAGATTAGTAATGCCAAGTAATGCCCAATAATGCCAATGTGGAACCCTGTCTTAGCCCAAAGCATGATTTCATTCTTAGTATGTGCTACCAATATTTTATTTTTGTGATATTTATCAACCCATAAGTCAATTAAAAAAAACACAATGCAAACATTTCCAACACTTGCTCTGTCAATATATTCTAAATACATTATCAATGAGCATCAGAAGTAAAAATGGACAGTGGGCTTGGAAAACCACGAGCCTTCACTTTATCATGTGTTCCTTGTGCCTTAGTAGCAAACGGAACAGACAGTATTAGCTGGAGGAAGAGACTAAGAGGACCTCTTAGAGTTGATCTCCAAATCCTCTAAAAGAGACATTACTCACATATCACTGATATTCTCTGTGGTGTATTTATTATGGCTCTGAGTGACAGTAGTTTTCAAGATACTTTCATTGAAAAGTAATCTAGTTATAAATCTCATTAATGTCTTTCAGCATCTAATTTTCTGAGTCTCTAAAAATAACTGATTTAATAGGGATTGCATTGGTTTCCCCCATTAAAATCTATGGGGATTCATTTTTCTTTTTAATCCCTCAGTGGTAACCCTTTGTGTGTCAAATCCCAAATCACTGTCCATTTTATATAAAGTTGAAAGGGTCCAAAGTCTCACTAATAAAATTATCTTTTTTTCTGTGCCCTCTTCTGATTATAATAATTATTTAGATATTTTGCATAATTCTGTTCCTCTTTTTTGATTTTCACTTACTTAAGACTGATTTATGGTTTGTCTCTTCTCCAAAATCTTAGCAAGGAATAGGGCTATGTAGAAGTGAAGTCATACCATCTCATTTTCTTTTCTATTTCTTTTTCCACACTGTTTCTTTTTTACCTCTTTATTATAGTCTTTAGCTCTAAAGCATAAATAGCTCCAACCCTGCTCTTCCAAGAGGGGTAACCCTTGGCCTGTCTAGTCTTTTCAGGTTGGCTGTGCCATGGAATGGCCTACTCTATTATTCTTTAGAGAAAATTCCATGGACTATTTAGGAAGTTCAAGTAAACCTGACAGGTAAACCTGAGTTTAACAAGTAGCCTAGGGAATTTTTTGGTCAGGGAAAGAGTCCATGAAAGGTAAAAGCTCAAGGGGCACACTCAGGATTTTGGAACAGTTTAAGCTTACCCTACGTACTCTTTCTCTGAAGCCTACCCCGCCTCCTTTTTTTTTAAATCCAGGGATTAAACCCAGGGCTGCTTAGCCACTGAGCCACATTCCCAGCCCTTTTTTATGTTTTATTTAAACACAGGATCTCACTGAGTTGCTTGTTAAGTTGCTGAGGCTGGATTTGAACTCAAGATCCTCCTGCCTCGGTCTCCTGAGCTACTAGGATCATAGGCGTGTGCCATGGTGTCCAGCTCGCTAAAGTCTTTAAAGTTGGACTATTATAGGCGTGCGGAGTTAATATTTTCAAAGACATCAATATGTCATTGGCAAACCCAGCTCTGAAATGTAATTTCCTAGACTGTTTAGTTGTCTCTCAAGCCATGAGTTCAAGCCACTGTAATTAAACTGAGATAGCAAACTTCATTGAGCTACAGTGTCATTGTGTGTTGGCGCTTAGCCACAAGTTGTGGCATACAGAGACCCCCCGACTCCATTCCCTCAACTTAAGGAGTTGACAGTATAGGCGGAAATAGCCTTGAGAGAGCCCAAGTGACAGGCAACATAGGACTGAGCATTAAATGGCACTGTTGCATTAGGGACTCAGGGAAGAGACCATGGCAGAGCTGGAAGGCGCAAGGGAACCTTCCGGGGAGAGCTGAAGTCAGCATGGTTCTCACAAAATCAAGAGGGAAACACCAAGAAACTAGCTTCGTTCCTTGTGAGCCAATGTTTGGCCCTTAAGCACCACTGAATATCAGCATTATATTTTATCTCTAATTTAAAATTAATTTTGACAGCATCTCCAGTAATGATGTTATAATCCATAGTCCTTCATTATATTACATACAAGGAAAAAGTTTATTTCATCTTAAGTATTTTTCTTTAAAATTGCAACACACTCAAATGTTTATGTGAACAACTTTTTAAATATCTTTGTATCTTGAAAAGGAGAATAACCTGGTGTACCTCTGTAAATAACCATGAACCTTTAGTGATGTACTTATTGGCAAGCAGATGAGTGAATTGCATCTAATTTTCTACTTTACAGGCTCTGTGATCTGCCACAAGAAAAGTAACATTTTTGGACAACTAGTTTAGCAGTTGAACTCAAAGGCCAGCCTTAAATCAAATTAATGTCTACAATAATGTGATTTTCATAGTCATCCACATGAATAGGGCATATAAAGAAAGAACTCTAGTCAAAATTAGTCATTCTGAGTTCAGCTTGGTTCAGGGTTGCTCAGTACAGCCACTGGTAGAAGGCTTTCCATGTTGACACTTGGGAGAGATACAAGCATTAGTGCTTTTTAAATTCTTGCCCTTCACCATTTTATTCCTGCTCCTGAGAATCAGAAGGATGATCTACTTTATTAGGAGGATTTGACACTGTTTACTCTTTGCCATTTGGTGTCCAGAAGGTTGATGAAGTATGATGTAAATCCTATGGATCTTGCTGTTTGTTTTGTTCATCATGTAGTGGAATCATTTTAACTCTATCCATAGGCCATGAAAATAACTGGAGAAGTGGTATTTTGTGTGGCTGAAGTTTTGGAGATGATTTTAAACCATAATTTGTAGACTTAGAGACTGAGATCATTTTTCATTGTCCTGCATTGCCATTATATGCTTCTACATTTGATGCAAACCCAAACCAACTATATATCTATGTATTCTATTATTTGAAAAATGAAAGCTGTCAGTTCTAAGCAAGATGTATGCTTACCTATTTTGAAATTATGAAAACTTACCTCCATTGTAGAATGGAGAGTTCTGAAAGAAGTATTAGAAAACTAATTCACTAAATATTTTGTGATTGAATGTGGCTCCTTTCTCTCCTTGCTGTAGAGCTATCCATCACACTCCTCAGCAGACATCAATTCCAGTCTTCCTCCGATGTCCACTTTCCATCGTAGTGGCACAAACCACTACAGCACCTCCTCCTGCACGCCTCCTGCCAACGGGACAGACAGTATCATGGGTGAGTCGCGGCCGAGTCCACAGTCCGCATCAGGATTGATAATGCAGGGCCTCTCTTTGCCCGTATAATGAACAGCAAGCAGGCAATAAATACTTGTCTCCCAACTGAATGAACAAACAAGTGAACCAAATAGAAATAATCACTGGTTTGATCATGATCATTGTTTTGGTCCTGAGAAAGTGAAATTTGGCTTCTTTATCCATTGTAAGTCAGTAAGTTTTACAAGGGTTTAAAAAGACCCAAACTCACTGGCTTCTCACACTCTCAGTGGACAAAGTAAACTCTTCTTAAGACCGGCCTTCCAAGACAGGTGAAAGAGGGGACAGAATAGCTCTCAACAATGCTTAGTTCTTAGCCATGATGTGACATTGTCTTCCTATGTAGTGCTCAGGTGACTCTTGATAGGTAGGTGAACTCGGGCCTCTGGAGAATAAGGTATCGTGGAGTGCTTCAAGCAAGAGGTACTCACTTACAAGAGAGAAGGTGGCTGGGCATCAGAGTGCCAGGAAGGATTTGCTGCTCCTCTGTAATGAGTTAAGGCCCAAGAAGATTGCCCCTGATTGTCATGATGTGTCTCGTGGTCCTCTCCTTCAAGCAGATGGTTCCCTACTATCACTCTCCTCTGGAGGGAAGTTCTAGGCAGGGGGTCCCACTACCCTGGAGGGAAAAGTCCGACTGGCAGGGAGGTAGCTGCCCATTTCTAGATGTGCCCTGACAACCTTCCCATCCTCATGAGCAGCACACTCAACCTTGGCGTCAGACCACTGATGTCCCTGCCCTCCATGAAACCTGACTTCATTGCTCACCACTCACTCTGGTTCTAGTTCAGTCCACTAGTTCAGGCCACTTCCCTTGGCCTGATAGTCATTCCCAGAGGGTCACTGATGAGAATACTCGGAGTCCATTTTTAAGAGAACATTGTGTGACAATATAATGCTGCTATTTATCCTTCTTAGTTCTTCAGTTTTTTCTTTCTTTTTTTTTTTCCGATAGTCTGTAGAACTTTGGGAAGTGGTGTGAATCACTTATGTGGGAGAGTTTTTGATGAAGGAGATGTGTTTTGAAATGTTGCAAATATGATTTCTGTGATTTCTGGCTAAATAATACCTTCTCTGCTTATTCAGTAATTTATTTCACACTTGGGATGATCCCTCCAGCAGCCCTCTACGATCATGTCTCACTGAGAAGCCAATTTAGGACAGAGTTTCCATTTCTGTGGCTTCATGATAAAGCATCTAGGAATATGTTACACCATTTTGACCTTGGAGAGCTCTGGACAGAGGTCACATGGGGAAGTTTCTTAGCTATCAGTGCAGTTTGTGCAAATTTGAAAAACAAGAAGAAAGAAAGAAAAGTGCAGAACTGAAAGAGAGAGAAAAGCATATTTCACTTCAGTGTGGTTTGACAAATGGAAAGCCCCTTTCTGCTGTCATGAGATCTGGTTATAAAGGAGAATGACCAGTCATTCCTCCTCTTACATGACAGATTTCCTGTCTACTTGTGGTTTGAGTAATTTTCTTTTTTAGGAAGGTATGAAGGTGGAGCAGACCCTTGAGTTGAGGAAAACATGCTTAGGCACTGTTTCAAAAAAAAAAAAAAAAAAAAGTAGATTGACTTGCAAAACAGTCTTCCTGGGAGAGGCACTGTGACTTAGGAAGAAAGAGATATTACACGATTGTGTAAATCATCCTCCGTGAACTGGGCGCAACTTGGCCACAAGGCACAATGGGAATGAGGTCTGCTTGGTTTGAACTGGTGCCTCATCATTAGCTTGTCAACGCACAGGACTCTACACTCAGTGGGTCCGGGTCTAGTGGAGCCATTATGTGGGTTCTGCATGTTAAGGATGCATTTAACTTGTTGTAGACTACAGAGTCCTACTTAAAGGTCTAGAACGTAATAAAAGAGCTGTAATTTCAAAAGAGAAAAGTTTTAAGATTTTTGCAAGCCAGTAAAGGAATGTTTTAGGAAATTTATTACATGAATAATTTCACAACAATGCATGTAGTTGTCAGAATCCATTAGCAGAATATGAAAAGGGTTTACAATCTTTTAGGAAGTAACAGCTATGACAATTCAGCTTTTTGGAGGAATTATTAATTTGCATAAATGCAGAAATCACTGGAAGGTTCTAGAATTCTAAAATATTCTAGAATGTTCTCCCCTAAAAATAACATGTCCTCCAATTCCTTAAGTACAAATACAAAAGAAAATTTAAGGATGATAATAAGCCTTCATACTGCACAGTGTTCCCATGGATCACATTTCTTCCCACTTCAATTATCTTAGACTTCAGTTTGGTTTTCAGTATATGGTTGAAGCCAGCAATGGCAGCATGTCTGTATGACAAGAAAAGAAGCTTTCTCTTCTGGTGTTAGTGATACTTCACTAACAAACAGTATGGATTAATAGGATACATCTGTAGACTTTTGAAAATATTTGGCGTACATTCACTCATTCTGAAATGCAGGAAATAAAGAAATACTAGGTTGCCTTGTATCTCAAAGAACAAACAGAGCTAATTAAATAATTGGTAAATAGGGAACACATAGCCTGACACATGTTTGAGATTACACACATGATTCTGTAGAAAATAACTGTAAGCAATACTAATGCCATAAGAATGGGGTTCAAGCACTAACACATGGACGTCACATTTTTCAAGTTTTCTTGGTAAAAAGCTTCAAGGCAGTGCGATCTTTTTATGCATGGCACTAATGTCTCAGGAAGCTGCCTTCTCAGTTCAGAATACCAGTTCTGGGTCTCAGTTTCATGTGGTAATATGCTTCTTAGTGGTCAGCAGTTGTCCTGAAGTGAGAGTAGGCTAGCACAGGGCCTGTGGAGTGAGACTGGAGCTTCGGAGACATCAGACAGACAGTAACCTCTCTGGAACTGCACACTCTGAATTCTTGTCCATCTTATCCATCTCACAGATGGAAAGTGCTCACTGAGGTTTGGGACAGTTTGTTATTTATTTTCTTAGAAGTGACCATTGTTTCTTGTTTTATTTTCTCTTGTCTTTTGATGCCCAGTATCATTTTTTGAAAAATCTTTGGAAGTATCGAACTTAGATTATATTTATGAAAGATTTTCTTTTAAATGACCCATTCATTCATGAATCATTGAGAGAACTGTAGAGTGAAATATTTTATTGGTGGCAAATAGTCCACTCCTTTTCTCTCAAACCTTGTTAGAAAACTCTGGAGATGATGTTATACATTTCTGAATTGGAAGGGGAGTCTTAAGCACCCTGGAATCATATGAAGGTAATAGGTAGAACACAGCACCTATTCACAGTAGTTCAACTGGGTTAGCACCCCATTAAGAAGCTTTCAGGTTACCAGCATCAGAGTCCTTCGGCTTGATTCCTAAAACCCTTCCAATGTTATGCTGTTGGTATATATCAAAGCAGAGCAGTCCAATTCCTGTGAGCATACATACAGTGTACACACAGAGGAGTAAAGTTAATAAATTGTTAGTACAAGCTAGAGGGAATGGAAATGACTATGGGAAAGTAGCCATATGCATTTTGCTATCCATATATTCCCTTCCTAACTGCCATAATATAGGCCGGTAGCCCTTCCTGACCAGAAGTAAGAGGATGCTTGACCATAGCCCAGTCCAATGAAACTTTTCAAGGCTGAGAGCCTCTGAGCTCTCTCTCCAGCTCCGCACTGGGAGTTGCCATCTGTATACATTCACAGAGTGTACCCCATGTGGTTTCAGGCTCAACATCCTCCCTTCCCCTTGGAGGGAATCGGGCATATAACTAACATAATGGATATAATAACTACTATTGTTTTATTAGTCTTTTACTGGCCTGCTTCCTAATGCAAGATATTTCCTATGTTTTCAAAGCTCAAACCAAGTAGTGTTGAAGGAACAAACTACCAAGATTGATTTAATACACCACGTGCTGAAGATTACTCTGGAATATCTATCTGGGTCATGAATTAATCTGGCTAAAAACTTTCACTTCTAATGACATGTTTGTATGACATGATGCATTTTAGGATATGACTTTCTAGTGGAAACATTATGTGCCTTTTCCCTTGAGGACCTGGTTTCACAGTAATTTCATTATTAGTCCCATAACATTCACTTTGTATTTTACAAGGATCTTGAGCCTTCAGATACAGATGGGTGATGACCAGGCACAGAGCAAAAGAGTGATGTGAATCTTATCCAGCAGCATTGGTCAGGGCTTGGTAGTTACAAGAGACCACCAATGCAGAACAACAAGCGATTTTGATTTAAGTCTTCTCCACCATTTCCTGCACATGGTCACAAACGCACCCCCCCACCCACATACACACCACCCCCATACTCATCCTTGGAATCCTTCCTGCTCAGTATTCCTTCATTGCAGTCCATATTTGAGTTTGTCTTCTAAAACTGCCATGGTAGCATTCTTTTGCTCATCTTTATAGACGAGCTCACGGCATCATTATGCTGCTTCTACTGGTTTTATGACATAAGGGTCACTCGGACGCAGTTCAGAAAAACTTCATGCTAAAGCAGTGGTCCTCGCTAAGGCAAACACACCGTGAATCGCCCTCCTCGTTCCTTTGATGTCTTCATGGTGTTCCCGGCCCCAGGTCATGGGTGTGCAATAAAGGGGAAACACATTTTCCAAATTTTGATGTTTCAGGACTCGGTCCCCAGGCACCGCTCATCTCAGTGTTTTGTTTCGGGTGTGTTCTGATGGGAATTGCCATTTCCCCAAAGCGAAGGCTAAGACAGAGGGTGGTCCGGCATGTAGCCCGGCTCCGCAACCCTGCTTTCTGCTTCATCTTCCAGCCAGCAACAGCACCTGTGTTCAGTCCCTCTGAACAACACTTGGGTGGCTGGCAGTGTCGAATCCTCCTACAAAATTATAGTTCCTCATAATAACTGCTCATCTTCCATTCATTTGTGTTGCAACTCTATTTTAGAGGCTGATTATTTTTTTCTCTTGAGCAAGAGAAATCAGTTAGAACCAAAATAATTCAAGAAATCAATACAGCCTTTACCAAGTGAAGGCAGTAGTATTCACCTGTATTTCTATGACATGGGCATTTTGGTAATTGGCAGATGATAAGATAAGTTGACAAAAACTTGGGCCTGGAAAGCTGCAAAGGTAAATTTGATACATGTTTTGCTAAACATGACCTATTTGTCAATGCAAAAAAAAAGGAGAAAATTATGCCATTTAAGAATTAAAAATATATTCCTTCTCTGATTCTGTATGCCCTTTGATATGTCCATCACACAAATAAAAAGAGGTCTAAGAGGACCCATCTCACTTAATATGTTTAGGGAATCTTGAAAATGTGTCCCCTCCAGGGTGTCCTGGAACAGAACAAAAGGCATTCCCAGTGAAAGGGTGAACTGGCCCCAGTAAACTTCTTTGAAATCTAAGCCCTTGAGTTTGGCTGTCCAGCTGTTGCAAGGTAACATGGCCTTATGTTAGAAAATAGTCTGTTCTTACTGTGGCTTCCATGAGTAGCCTTTGTAGTTTTCTGAAACGTTTTCATGACAAGATGGGTTAAAGGAGCTGGTTCTATTTTAGATTCTGCTTCCTGAGTCTTAGTATCTCCCTGTATAAAACAGGCACTAAGACAAAGCTTAGTTAGATGTACTGCTAAAAAAAATCATAACAAGAATATCTTATCTCTCCTAAAGTATGATTCTGTGTGACAGGTAATTTATTTCATAAAGTTCTTTAAATTGCTTTTATTGATTTTCAATTCTATTTGGTTTCATGAATTTTTAAAAAATTTATAATCCTCATTTTTAAATTGTTCGAAGGAAGAATTAATCTTTTAGAAATTTAAGTCCTTTTGAAAACTATTTCTGTATCAAGTTTTTATCTGTAATTGGAAAAACATCTTGTTCTTTCTTGGTTTAGGTTCTGTTAGATCAGGTGACTTTTCCTCCCCCAGTGTGGCTCTGAACTTCTACTTCATGAAGATCTGTATTCATGTCAAGCAGATATCACAAATCATTTTCACTGCTAACTCTAATTTTAATTATATAATAGTAAAAAGATAATATTACTTACAGAGGGGGAAAAAAGATGTTTTCCTTTCTCAGGTACCCTGGTAATATATGCAAAAAACTATTAGTGCTGTCTGTGTCTTCAGATCTTCATTATGTTCCGTTTAGAATGGTGTTTAGGTTTTAGTTTTGTTTCAGTCCTAGGGGTTGAACCCAGGGGTGCTTTACTGCTGAGCTGCATCCCCAGCTCTTTTTATTTTTTATTTTGAGATAGGGTCTCACTAAGTTATTGAGGGCCTCGCTGAATTGCTGAGACTGGCTTCCAGCTTTCCACCGTCCTGCCTCAGCTTCCCAAGGCAATGGGATTATAGGCACTATAATCCACTAGCTCCATGACTCTGTTTAGTTTTTAAAGAACATATTCACACAGCAGTTCTTCTCATTTTTGCACTAGATATAAGTTCACTTATCTTTCATCGTATATTAAAAATTTGAATATGCTTGATATCTGTTCATATTGCATCATGTTGCCCAATTCTAGGATGTCATTCCCTGATTTCAAGGAATTTGCTTAAATGTATAATCTTGAGTACTAATAATTCTTGTAATATTAATATCATACATTTGTGATATGAAAAAGAAGAGGTTTGTTTTCATGGAGGGTAATCATATTCACTTTATTGTATACCAGTTTTCTTTCATTATTTTAGTAATTCACAAGTGCATATATATATGGGTTTTGTTAACCAAATAAACATATCAAAAGATGATGTAACTGGTGTGTCCAGAGTGTAAATATGTAAAATTGACAAGCATAACTTAACTATACTGAGCAGAGGACAGAAGAAATGACACACAGGATTTGAGTCTCTTAGATCTGACTGTGCCATTGCATGTCACAGGTCAGGGAGAGGATGAGGCCTCCTGGCCACAAAAAGGGCTGTCCTGTTCAGTGGTAGAGCTAGGAAAATGTTTAAATGACACCTGGGTGCAGTGAAATTCTGCTAAATTCATAAGTTTATTCAAGATTTCTTTTTTGTATTTCACCAAACACTGCAAACATCTTCCCCTGGAAACTCCGTAGGCTTCACTTGAGTGCTGTGTCTCTTTGCTTGCACGGGAGCCTTAGTACATAGAACACACCCCAAGTTCCAGGTATCCTTTTAATCTTGAGGGGCTCAGAAGAACCTGGCTATCCCATTTTACCATGTAGTTTTAAATACAAGTTACTTTCAGAGGGTGCATGTTAAATAGAGCTGGCTTTGATTTATATACGGGCATATATACCTTTATTATAATATCCTATGTTAATCTACTTTGTGGATAAAAATACCAGTGTTTAAGGTGGTAGAGAAAAGCTTCATGAATGTGTAGACTTATTTTATCTCTAGAATTTGAGATCATATTGATTTTTCATAGCATAACAAATATTTTTTAATGTGAATATGGATTTAAATAGGTGGAAAACAAGTTATTTAAAATATTAAAGACATTTTCTCTCTTTGTTATCTAGACCAGTTATAAATTCCTTTTTATTGGTTGTGCTTCATTCAGCTGTGGAACATTTAAGAGGAAAACCCCATTTTGCTGGGGTAACAGGTTTTTCTTTATTTGAAAACAGGTGTAAATTATAAAGATAATTCAATTTGCTATAAAAATATAAAGAAAAGCTGAATTGGGGGGACTTTGGTGTCCTGAAAGTGCTGCCTAAATCTTAGCAATGACCGCCACATGTTGGCATGCTACTAGTCACCAGCAACCACTCCTAACCAACAAGAGGGAAAGTAATAGCATCTAGAACATTTTGTCTTTAAACCAAGGTGTCAGGTTTATATTTTATCCGTAAAAAATGTAACATGAATATATTTGACATCTACCTCAGCAAACAAATTAATGCTAATTAAAGATTAATGTGTTGTAATTAGCATTAAAAATGCAATTAAATTGTGAGTAAATGGACCAGGAATAGAAAATTGTTAGACGTCTCACTGCCTGGTTTTCATATTCTGCCTTTTGTTTTTGCAGCAAATAGAGGAAGCGGGGCAGCAGGCAGCTCCCAGACTGGAGACGCTCTGGGGAAAGCACTTGCTTCGGTGAGGAAGTATTGACTTTGGACTCCACATGCACCATTGTAGCAGGGTGAACTTTAATCAGAAGTGGACATTTGGAATTTTAGAAAATGAATGGCAAAATAGCTTTGATTTTTGGAAAATGCTAACTTTCTTGCATAATGGTCGTTGGAAAAGTTGACAGGGAAGCTGTTTTGTGTCCTGTCCGTGACTTGTCTCTTCCATGTTGTTTGCTCACAGTGTTGGCTGAGCCACCACATTCAGTTATCGATCTAGGGATGTTCTTGGAGCCTTTCAGTTTCTAGATTTTCTGTGTAGATTTCTTTTCTTTTTTTTTTTTTTTCCTCTAATGTAGTGTGGTGCTCATTGACCATTAAGACTAATTCTGCAAGGACAATTCTAAAACAGTTTGGAAAAGGCATTTGAAAAAAAAGGAGGAATTGTCACATTATTGGCACCTGGGGGACTCTGCTTCTCTGCTTTGCCCAGCCACTGCCAGGAAGCCAGAGTTAAATGTTTCTCTTCCCGGATGCTCCCTGGTGACAAAATGGCACGCCTTATTTGTCTGAGGGACTATACCTGATATTTTGGTCAAAAACCAAACATGATCAGTTGCAAATATAAGTGGAGGTTGTCTCTTTAAGATGTTGTTTCTGGTTGCTTTTTCCTAACCATTGGGAATGTAAAATAAATCCAACTTACATTAGCATTGTGTCCTAAGTAAAAGTGCTTATTTAAATCGGGGCCTTCCTATAGCTTTGAAATCAAATGCCCTAATTACAATTGAAGGAGTTGGAGGTGGAACCTTAGAAATGATCCTGTCGAGCCTCTCATTTTGTAGTAATGGTTGTTAAGTTTTTCATTTTAGACTATTGGTACTGTAGTTAATGGTTACGTGTATTTGATAACTCATAAGATTTAGATGAATTACATTGGTAGCTTTGTAGTTTTCAAAACTGTAAATTGTTTATTCCTAATAATGAGGGTTATTTTTTCCTCCCTGCTGTTGAAGATCTATTCTCCAGATCACACTAACAACAGCTTTTCATCCAACCCTTCAACGCCCGTCGGCTCTCCTCCTTCTCTCTCAGGTACTGTATTTTAAATCGCATTTCATCATAGTAACAGTTTCTGAGAATGATTTCCCTTTTATACTTGCTGCTGTAGCAGATAGAAATTCACTCCCCCCCGCAAATCCCAAAACATTGCAGACAAATAAAACAGGATGGGAGAGACAGATTACAATATGACAGTACATTTACGTCCAAAATCTTTCTTAAAAATTAGATGATCCTTTTAGACTACACAAGCACATGAAAAATTTATTTCTTAAACTTTTCTTAGCTCTGCCAAAAACTCCCAACAGCAGAATGATATATTCCAACAAAACATCTCAGATGAAAAAAACTCAGTTAATATAATTGTAAATATGAATATAGACTATATACTCATCAAATGTAGGCTACTTACACGATCACTTCCTGCAGACATTTCAGCTTTTCCAAATTCCCTGTTTAAAATATATGCCATTGGAATATTTTGGAGAAACTTGTAACTTTGTAAATAAATTGTGAAATAATTTCTTTGGTGCATAGGAGATGTTTGCCTCTAAAATATAACAAATTAACATGAAATATATCTTCATATTGAATAATTATCCGTTGAAGGGTATGTCAGTAAGTCATTTAACTTTTCAGAGGTGCATTTAAGAGACAATATCTTTTGTGTGTAAATGCGTTTAGAAAACCTTACCTAATATCTGTCTCACCCTGAAAAGAAAATAGGTGGCTTCCAAACAAAACTAAATCACATGCATACCTGCCTGAAAGCTGACCTTACTGTAGTTCATAGTGGGTCCCCTATCTAAATGTTGCATCCTTGAACCCTATTTTATCCCCCATATGCAACTTTCATATGGCCCACTATAAATTGGGTTCCCTGATAGAGAATGGGAAGTTTCAGATTGTTGCAAAACTTTCACATAAGTGATGATGATGACTAAGACTCGATTTCATATCAGCTCTTTCCAAGCTCCCATGATAGGGGAGGGTCACAGAATAAGGAAAGGGATGGGTAATGGCATCCTGAAATCCATGTGTCTAAAGAGGCCAAGTTGAAACTGAAAGAAATAGAGATGATCGTAAGAATTTAAAGAAGTATTCCCTGTTTTGCAATTGGAAAGTGAAGTCCAGTGGTGTTGTACTCTTCTAGTTCTACACCAGATTCTTAGGCTCTGAAAAAGTGACCTCCAGTGCAGTGTCTAGAACCAGAGAAGGGTTGGGTAGGAAGGACTTGAGACAGTAGGGATAGAACATCGGAGTGGATGGAACACCACATTCCCCATTTCAAACAAAGCATCTCTAATTCCATGTGTTCTAATTTGGAAAAAACAAACAAGCAAACAGTGTTCTGTGGTTTTAAAGTGTGAGAATAACTAATGTAGACTGATGACCTGATTCTCTGGATGTGTGTACTGAGGCCCAGTGAGTGTAGACAGTTAGATTGGAGGTGTAGGTCATTGGTGGAGCAATTTTACCTGGCATGAGAGAGCTCCAGGGTTCAATCCCCAGTATCCTCACAATAAGAAAGGAAGGAATGGAGGGAGGGAGAGAGAAAGGGAGGGCAGGCAGGTTGTGGCTTGCCAAGGTTATGCCATTAGTAATAGCTAGTAAGGCCAGAGCTTGAAGCCTACTCCGTGGCCCCGATTTTAGGTTATGTTGGGACAGGAAAGTGAAGATACATGATCATTCAGGGGACTAGCACACACGCCTGCAGCTTGTGCAGCCTGCTCTAGGTGGAAGGCACAGAAACAAGGCTGCAGATGCCACTTTCTGGGTCCTGGAAATGCATCCTGGGAAGACCACGTGCTGGGGAGAAAGAACTTTTATGAAGATATAAATAAGGGGACAGATTGCTATTTTCACACTGACAGCTCTGTCCAAATTCTGTCAAGAAAAGTAATTGAACAAAATATTCTATTTTTGTTTAGCATAAAAATACACAGGCATACCCAGAAAAGACAGGAAGAATGGATTTTTAAAGTGCTAACAGCATTGGGGCATGCGATTTCAGTGAGATCATAGCTATTAGTTTTTTTTTTTTTTTTTCTTTTTTGGAATTATGTATTTTCTGAGCTTTCTACACTAAGTGCATATTAAATTTAAAATTGGTTTCTATTTATTTTGTAGGTTAGACATAGAATATGTACTCTAATGAGAATCTTTCTTTACCTTCAGGTTTAGTGAGTAGTAAAAAGTTTATTGTCTTCAAGAAAAAATATTAGTTGTTACTCTTATATGGAGTTTTAAAATTTCTGTTTAATGGATTGCTGCTAAGTAATCTCATTCCCTTAAACTGTTTCTGAGAGGCTGCAGTGTAGCTCAGGGCTGAGTTTAATCCCCCTTCCCCAGTCCCCCAAAAATGTTCCTAAAGACTTATGTCACTTCTAGATCACTTTTAAAACAAGTAGCAAAGATGCTTTCCGTTGATGAGGTATTTTGGTTGAACATAAACCAGCCTTGCATAAATATCTAACAACCCTTCCTCTTGTACCCTTCAAGGTACATAAACGCTATAGTGACTGATTTCTTCTACCAGGAGCCTTTCCAACTGAAATTGAGACTCAATTAACTGTTCTCTTATAGCTAGAAGGAAGAGAGGGTCCATGTAAAGTCTGCATGTTTTACACATCAAGTGTTTTCCTGAGCTGGAGAGGTAGCTCAGTGGCCTAGCATGCATGTAGGCCCTGAGTTCATGCCCCAGCACAGCAAAAGATAGAATGAAAGGAAAAGAGAAAATGTTTTCCTTGCCCCAGAATTCTGGTCTTGAGAAGTTCACATGTAGTTACCTTATTGTTTAAGTGAAAGTCATCGTTAAAGAACTCTTTTTAAAGTACATTCAGCTTATTATTAAATTGATGTGGACCTAATTTTAATCCTCATTTTACTATCAGCAGGCACTGCTGTTTGGTCAAGAAATGGAGGTCAGGCCTCATCATCTCCCAATTATGAAGGACCCTTGCACTCCTTGGTAAGTCTCATCTGCTTATCTTCAGTCGCTTTCAGATCCAGGTTTTCCTTTCTACTTCACACTCCAAGGTGCTTATTTTTGCTAATCACTGTGACTCTAGGTCAGTGTTAAACATACCAACTTGATTACAGCCAGTCATGAGACTGCTTGTTTCTGTTTGTTGATGGTTACACAGATAATCCCACAGCATGGAAGGCCCAGGAATCTTAGCATCTAGGACCAGATGAGACTCACACTGACCTCTAGGTTGGGAGAGACCCCTGCCAGTGATTAAATAACTTCCCTGACATCAGCCAGCTATAGCGCCTGCTCATCCGCACAGCAGGAGTACTCAAAGATGCGTGCCACCTCAACTTTGTTTCCCAGAATAACAGGTTTATGGGAGGTTTCCTCTTAACCTCTAAATAAGAGACCTTCTGTTTATTTCCTCATTCACTGTGGTTCTCATAGGAATTCAGTAATATTGTTAATAGTACAGAAGTGCCTACTCTTCAGGAGGAAATAGCTGAACATTTCCATGGGAATAATTTATACTATAAATACTCATGGTGATTCAGTGTCTGACACTTTAGTCTTCCTCGACTCATGGTAGACGGGACTGGAAATATGCATGCACCATCCCTGATCCATGCAGTGTCTGGTCTTCACGTGAGTCAGATGGGGAGGCTAGCCGGAAGTGGGGCAAGCCTGTTAGTCCTTCAAAGCTGAGTTTTCCTTTTTTCCTGAAAATTTCTACATGAAACAGAAGGCATGGATTTGTCTAACTTAGTGTTGTCATGTCAGTGGTTCTGTGTCTTCCCTTTCTGCTCCCTCTTTAAGGAAAATCTAAAGATGAAGTCACAGAGATGGATTCCCTCCTTCATTGCTCTTCTCCTTGCTGGAATATCTGAATCATCCAGCTATGCGTTTTAGCCAATAAAGGGACCCACACAGAGAGACAGCATGTGTGCTACCCAACCCATTGATGGACAGGCTGCATCTAAATAATGCCTAGTTGTTTTAAGAGTTTGCCTCCATCAGTCATTCTCCAGGGCCCATCCATCTACACCAGGCTTTATCCAGCGTAGAACCATAAAGCCTGACAATGGTGTGGACGACAGCTTTAATTCATACGGATTCTGAATGCTCGGAAGCAGGAACCCCCCTCTCCTTCCCCTAGGAGAGCCAGCATTAGGGTGGGCACATGTATGATGTCTCTTCATGCTTGCATTTACACTCAGAAGTAGGCATTCTCATTCCCTTTTTATAAATTAAAAAACTCAGGCTCAAAGAAGGTTAGTGACTTTTCCCAGGTCAAATAAGTAGCAGAGCTAGCAATCTAGGGGAGGTGGTTTAACTCCCAAACCCACCAAATCAAAATGCTCTGTACCATAGACTAACTCCATTAGACACACATTCTTCCTGTTGGTATAGAATAATTAGAAATTGTTTTTCTCATGCAGTAGAGCTGGTCCATCTGTTTGCACAGCACGTGAGGAATAGAGTAGATCATAGCTTGATGCAGTATAGAGCAGCACGAGGTTTAGAGTCCCAAACTCTCGATTCCAACCCTGACTTTACATTTCCTGGCAATATGATACTGAGGACTTAATTTACTTCTTTTCTTTAAGCCTCTTAACCATCTGTATGAAGGGATATTAATGTCTTTTCTACCTGCAGTACCCATGGGCAATGAGGATCACTGAGATGTTATATTTAAAAGTGTATAGCAGAGACTAATACTTGATATCATTGATGACAGTAAAAAAATGGTGTGTGTGTGTGTGTGTCCACGTTCTTTTTCCTCACTGGTAACTCTAGCAGAGGCCTTACCTAGCTGAGGAATGCTAGAATTCTAATGGTTGGAATGAAAAAGGTCATTGGGCTTGTGAGTGCATGTGAGAGTGACCGTAGAGGGGCTTTGAAGTCATTTAGATATCCTCAGTGAATGAGCAGTTCAAGTCTTTATGATACTTCAGTCTTCAAGTTTTGTTTCACTTTGGTTCACAGAGTTTTGATAATTTTTTTTTCCTGTAAAAGACTTGGGGTCCTTACATACACATATGCATGTGCACATGTAGGCTGGGATTGATAGTAGATAAAAAACAACAAACACAGGTTAAAAACTCATTAGGAAACCAAAATCTTTATGTTTTACCTGTCTCTGACTTGATGATAATTTAATTGGGAAACCACAAATAGGCTATCTTCCCATTGCTAATTTTTTTGAACTCTTAACCAGTCTCTTCCAGAATGTTTTGGGTTTTTGTTTGTCTGTTTTGTTTTTGTTGTTGTTTTTAGATATGCACCTACTAGAATAAAATGTAGACCCAACTCGACATCGTGGTGGCTTAGAAACCGAATGGTCTTTTGTAGAATAATCTAAATTCTCTTTCAAGCTAATGCAGTTCAGTATTGCATGTGCACACAGTATTGCCCTGGAAGAATTTTTGAGTTTACTTTTTCATGAAAAAACACTGTAATTTTAGCATCAACATTTTCCACCAGTTTTTTAGGAAGGACATTATGTATTTTTATTATTGTTCTAAGGAAATAAACTTTATTGGAAACATATATTCAAGAACCAAAGTGTGGTTCGTGTCGACCAAAGCTCTCCTTATATAACCTATGCATATATTTCAAACTGTATCAAACTCTACATCATTCATTAACCAACAGCAAAGCCGAATTGAAGATCGCTTAGAAAGACTGGATGATGCAATTCATGTTCTCCGGAATCATGCAGTGGGCCCATCCACAGCTGTGCCTGGTGGTCACGGGGACATGCATGGGATCATCGGACCTTCTCATAATGGAGCAATGGGTGGTCTGGGCTCAGGGTACGGAACCGGCCTTCTTTCAGCCAACAGACATTCACTCATGGTAAGTGATGAGATTTGTAGACTATACAAATTTGTACAGGCTTAAATACTATGGCTACTGGCTTTTCAAAGCAGCTTTATTGAACTAATAGAACTTTACCCATTTATACTTTATATAATTCAGTGTATTCTAGTGCATTCACATGATTGTGTAGCCATCACAACAGGCTAGTTTTAGGACATTTTTGCCCACTGCAAAAAGAAAAGAAAACTCATTAAGCACTTATTTCTCACCCCTGTCCCAACAACCACTGATCTGCTTTGTGTCTATAGATTTGCCTAATTCTGGACATTTCCCATAGATTGAATCATACGACACGTTACTCTTTTTGACTAGCAGGTATTACTTAGAGTAATCTTTTCAAGGTTTATCTATTTTACCATGTATTAGAGCTTCATTTGTTTTCATTGCCAAATAATATTCCATTGCATGGCTAGACCACATTATTTTTATCCATTTATTAGGTGATAAGATACTTGAGTTGTCTCTGGTTTGGGGCTATTATGAGTAATACACCTATAAATGTTCATGTAAGAGTTTTTGTGTGGACACATGTTTTCCATTCACCTAGCATGTATCCAAGAGCAAGTTACAGGCCACTGCTGGTGTTTTAAACCATTCATCTTGGTGACTTTGATCAAAGGGTGTGCAGCAGGGCTGAAATTTCAAATATGAACAGGTTGGGATTATTATTATTATTATTATTATCATTATTATTATCATCATCATCATCATCATCATCATTGAAGAAGCCAGAATGGTACCTTGTGTCCTGAGTATGAGAGGTAGAAATATATGATGAATTTGTCTGTGGACATATGTTATGGGACTGTATAATTTAATGTAGGAGAATAGTTTTGCCACCACCTATTTATAATCTTTATAAATCTTTAAAACAGATTATGAATAATCTGTTAACAGATTTGTCCACATGACAATTGTAAGTTCTCTTTTGCTCTTTTGAAAGGTTTTTAGGGAGCATCGTTTTTGGGATATTACAAAGATACCAAGAATCTTAACAAAATATTAAGTGGTGACAGTTTATGAGGTGACTAAATGGGTAGAGAATTTGATGCTATTACAATAATTCTGCTCCATCCAGACTCCTGCCTGGTTATTAAACACCTTAGTATCCTATTCTGTCCCTTCTAGGCTTTTTAAAAATTGCTTTAATGAAGGTATGTTTTCCAGTATCACTGTTGCATCTTTGGTTTAAAGACAATTCTAAGAGGAAACACAAAATAAGTATAAATTATTAGGAAGTTCTTCAAGTTCTTGCTAAGAGTATTCTTGTGTCCTTTCAGTTTCTTTTACTGAAAGGCTAAGATGAAGAGTACTGTCCTGAGCAGTGTAATATCAAAACCTGCAACCAATTTGAAACCCAAAATACTGGTTTATAAATAGAAGCAATGAACTCACTTCTGAAATGTGGAAAGATATTTTTTGAATGCCAATGCTAAATCTTTTTTTCTTTTTCTTTTTTTTTTTTCCTTTTCCTTTTCCTTGACCTCTACCCTAAAAATTCATCACTGAGTAAAAATTATCTGTTCATAGTGGTTGCTAAGAGTTTACAAAAGGAAAGTCTAGATTTTAATTTAGCTTGGCCTCAGGTAATGTGTCCAATACACTTGGGATGCATATAATATGAGATTTTCGTTTGTACAGCTCTTTTTTTTTTTCTGACTACGATGTTTAAACAATACTGCTTTTAATTAAGAAATCTGGCTTTATTAAAAGCCAGATCTGTGACTTATAACCATTTCTGTATATCTGCTCTCAATCAAGAGAAAAATAGTTCAATTTCTGTAGCTGTGTTCGTTTTGCGTATGTTAACCGGATGCAGCACGGAGCCAGGGCATTGCTGCAGAGGCTGTCTTTTCCATGAATATGTACAGTTCTTAAGTACCAGATGTAGGTTAAGTGGTTCTTTAACATATTAAACTATACATAGACGCTTTTGGGAACTATTTGACCTTTGAATTGCCTCCTCTTTGAGTCTGATTCAGAGATGGGATGGAAGGAAAAGCCTAGAATTATTTTTGGAGATGGGGAATTGAACTGATTTTAGTGCAGGGGAAAAAGGAGAGATTTCCCATTTTTAAAAGGGAAATAACTGGCCAATATTACACAGACACCTCTTGGATTGAATTGGGGGCGGGGAGGAACTAGATAGAAGCGATAGAGCTGCCAGTTTTGTTGACAAGGAGAAGTTCCTGTTCACTTTTCTGAGACATTTTGTATTAAATCAAGGACAGCCAGGGAGCCAGCCAGATCATGGTGCAACTCCAGTCAACAACCTGCTGCATCCGACCCAAATAGGGGCTAGTCATCTTACTCCTTTTCTTCTTGAAAAACCATTTATCATGTGCATGGAATCTGAACGCCTCAGCCTAAACATCATTAATGTGTGTGGAAGAGGCTGGATTGGCATTATCATTTCTTGTACAAACTGGTATGAATTTTAAACAACAACAACAACAACAACAACAAAAAAAAAACCCTAAGAACAAAGGAAATAGTTTTTGAATTTAGTCAGTCTAACATTAGCCTTTGACCATTGGATACATTCCACGATAAAAAGGAAGTTTAAGGGGAAACACACACACAAAAAAGGCAAAACAAAAATCCCCCGTCCCTTCCCCCCAACAACAACAACAAAAAAAAAATTCAAGGAGGATACTGGTAATGTTTTCCACATTTGAATTTTAATACATGAAACAGGCTATAAACTTCGGCCAGCTGCAGTAAATAAAGTAGCAGCGGGAGGTATGCACCGGAAACGCGGCAGAAAGCACTGGAAAGAGGCACACAGGGCCGCACACCTTCCTGTGTCCTGGAGGGGAAGTGAGGTGCAGGAACTCCAGACTCATCCCGGGGCGGGTGCTGGTTTGAGCAGGTCTCCTTTCCAGCTCCCCTTCATCGCTCCTTCTGGTTAAGGAATAGACAGTTTTGAATCCTCTTGACCTCCGTGCTCTTCTAGTTCCTTCCCTCCCCACCTCCTGAAAATCAAAACAAAATGGCTTGATAACTTGGAAGATGATGTAAGCCTTTCTTTTTTGCAGCAGCTTGAATTTGTGGTGGGGAAAGCTGTGGTTCTGCCTCAGCTATTATGTTATCTCATTTAATTGCTAACATATTGTACTTAGCTTTTGATTCACAAAAATGTTTTCCTTGGAGTTCTGAAGTAGGTCTTCTGTGATTTACTAAGTATTAGTGTAATGAAAGGGTTTTTTTTGTTGTGTGTGTGTGTGTGTGTGTGTTTTTCCCCCACTCAGCGGCATGGCTGCTAGCACCAGAGAGCAAGGCAAACGAGTATTATTTGCCTAGGCCTTTTTCTTACTCAAAAACTTCCACTGGCTTTCCATTGTCTGTAAGATAAAGACCAATTCCTTATCCCTGCATTTAAGACCCATGTCCACTTACCAGAAGCCTTCCATTTAGCCATTCCATCATGCTGGAAGTTCTCTAGCGAGAGCAGTCTATGCATCTTAACAGAATTTTCCCAGAATGCTCTTTCTTGTTAGGTGCTTCTCTCTGGCTTGGCCTGCCTATCCACTTCTCTCAACCTGCCTATCCCCACCATTCTCAATGTTCTAACTCATATTCTTCCTCTTCCAGGCAGTCTTCCCTTGCTGTTCCTGCCCATGATAGTTGATTTCTGGTCCACTCTCAAAGCACTATGAGTCATTCCATTTCTAGATATTTATCTTACCCAGCTACACATAACTCGGCATCTTTTATAGGTGTAGACTTTTGCCTTACCGACAGTTGTAAATTCCTTGAGCACCACATGTCTCCTTCTCCATAAATAGATCATCCATCAAAAGGGAAGAAGAGACACCAACATTCTCAGTGTCTGAGGTGTTGCCAGCCCCCTTGCTAGGTCCCATTTACAGTATATCAAGCCAACTACACCAGAGCCCACTGGGGTGACTCATAGTGGCCACTGAGCCCCAGGGGGGTTGAGCAGGTAGTCTTAAGGCATTCAGCTGGATTTAAGCTCAGATACATGGACCCCAAGCTCCATGCTCTTTTTTACTTCCATGAGTACTCCGCAGAGATTGTCAGTGCACTTTTTGACAACTAATTTTCAGGGCTAAAAGCTTGTGATTTTCAAATCTTGACCAGTGTTGGGTGGCAGAAGAAGTTTGCAGGTATTTTATGGCCAAGATCCCAGAGCTTGTCTTCCCCCTCCCCATGGGGTTGCATGCTCAGGGTAAAACCCACATTGTCTGTGCACTTGTTCTTAAGTCAACATGCTTGTGCTAAGTAGCCAAGCATGTGAATTCTTACATGAGTTCTTGAGTTAGTAAATATTCAGTTATTTTTCTTACATAACCACCTAGTTTTCTTACAGAATCAAAGTAGAAAGCTCAGAATGTGGGAGAATAAGGAAACAATGGGCCTTGCCACTAACATAGTTAGAAACTTACCAAATATAATCCCTTCTGCACCTCAGATGTTCCCATGGTTAATCCTGATATTGGATTTTTAGATTCCCTATCAATTATTGACACGGCAATTTCCCAAATTTAATTCTCTCCACTATTCATACGTTATTCATACCACCAGATGAGGCCTGGAGGAAGCTTTTTAAATGACCTAACCTCTTCTTTTAACTGAATAAGAACAAAACCTATATAGAACAGATCTTCATGTGACTCTGTGTCCCTGATTAGCTCTCAGTGGAGCCAACAACAGTAAGATCATTGAGCTGAAGATCTTCTACATTAACAATATGTAAAATTAATTTGGTTCCCAGTTTTTGTTGTTGTTGTTGTTGTTGTTGTTGAATTCTACTTTTTCATTTCAGAAATATGTAAGAGTGATTACCAGTGTAAGACCCTATACTAAGGTATGTTCTTTGCTCTGAAGGAGTTCACAGACTAGATAGAAAGGACTAGTATATTTAAACAAATTGCTGCATATGGGTCTACTAGACCCCACAGGAGAACAGAACTCTCTTAATCCAGGAGGAAATGTCACATGGTCACTTGGTATAGGAGATGTGACCTCCTACAAGAATGACCCTCGTTGACTTGGGGACAGAGGAGGCCAGTGGAACTAACTTTACCCCCATACCTGTCCTTTGCAGTATCCCCCACAGCCCCTCCCTAGACCCCCAGGTGGGGTTGTGAACACAGTTCAGAAACCATGCGTATCAGTCAACCTTCGCCTACTTTACTTTTTTTTTAATAACATTTTTAGTTTGATTTCGAATTAAGTAGGATTTATCCAAAGAATACATATTAGGGGAAAAGCACCTTTTTCTTTAACTGACATTAAGCATATGAGAACTTCTACCACTGACAGCTTTATAGGACACTTAAATTGATTTCTCTCTCATAGTTGAGTTCAAACCATTGCATTTTAGATTCTAAAAGTGCCTCAGAAGTCAGTTAGCCCATTGCCCTGGTTTTGCTGCTGAAGACCGAGGAAAGGGGAAGTGACCCAAGCTGGGGGACTTGCTGGTTAATGACTGAGCTAGGATTAGAAAACCAGACCAGCCAACCACTAGACCAGTGCACTTTGTACTGCATCCCCACAGCCACAGCAGACTTCCTCTCTAGCCTAATATCATACCAGTTTCAAAACTGTGACTGATATCACCAAGCATTCTGTTATTCTGACTTAACTTAATGAAACCCAAGAAAACTCCTTAGTTGCCCCTTGGCCGCTTACAGCAAGTAGCTATTTAACTCTGCCAATAATACTTGGCAACACAAAAGGGTACCCAGAGGGCACTGAGGTGGCGTCCTGGCTGGCGTTTCTGGTGGGGTGCCATGGGAGCAACGGGAGCCGGGAAATGCTCTTGCAGCGTGACCCCTCCACATAGTGTGTTCAGCAGCGTCACCCTCATTTGCAGCCTGGCTCTTCTGTTTTCACCGATTTTTTTATTCTATGAAGTTCCGTGTCAGTATAAATCTGTACTTCGTTTCTGCACCGTTGTTACCTTAGAATCTCAGAGACCTTAGATGTCATCTCACTCAGATTTCCGTACCAGCTACTTGCCAGACCGTTGACAAGCCTGGGTTAACATCCTTCCTCCAGCGTGAATGGCTCCAGATGCCCCTGCGGACCATTTCCATCACACGTTTGAAAATTCTTCCTGGGTCTAGCCAAATGTGCTTCTCTGCGTGCTCTTTCTTTTTCTGTTTACTGGGAGTTGCCCCAAAATCCAACGAATGCTTGAAAAACTTTCTTATTTGAAGACAGTCTATTGAGTGTTTTTTTTTTCTTTAAATTAAACATTTGTTTTATTTTTACAGACACATTTTGAGTCTGTAAAAATAAAAAAATATTTTAATAAAAAAATAATTAAAAGGTAAAACTAAAAAAAATATTAAACATTCATATGTTCAAATATTTAACCTAAAATAATGTCTGGCTCCCCCTCATGAACCCCATGACTTTCTGACGCACTCTCCCTAGTCTATCCAGGATCCTCCCCCGCCCCCACCGAAGGACCTTAGTGTGTAGACTCTCAGACCCATCACAACACTCAGGGAAGAACTGTCACAGTGAACCAGAGTGGGCACATCACGTCCCCTGTTCCGTACCTTACATCTTCATTAAGGCCACCTGGCAAAATCCTGTTTGCTCTTTGTAGTGCCTTCATCATCCTGCTGACTTATATTGAACTTGTAATCAGCTGAAATCCATAAGCCACATGTCTCCCAGCAATCCTTGTGCACTTTACATTGTACCTGTACAGAGTGTCCCTTAATGCCTTTGAATTTTATGTTGCAGCCTTCCATCTGTTGGCCATGTGAAGGTCTACCTCAGGTCCACCTTCAGTCACATACTCTGCTGGCTCTTTGTTGGCAAATGTGATGGGTGCCAGGAAGGCCCACTTTAAAGCCACTGATAAAACGTTGACCTGGGAAGACAAAGGCCAAAAGCGCTGAGACTCAGTATTACAGGCATTCTCGCTACACTTACTGTCCCCTCCCCTTAGTGTTTAATATCTCAGCCAGTTCTGTCCCCCTGGTCTTACTCTTACAGTCTTCCTTCTCTCAGGTCCATAGCCTGTCACAAGAGACCAGGCTCACAGCAGTCATATAAATGAGGACATGAGGTTTGTCCAGAAAGACTTGTTCTTGATGAAACCAAACCAAGTTTGAGAGGTCACTGTCTCTATTTTAGAGCACTCCAAAATTGTCTTTTAAGCAGCCTGTTACAGAATTCCACCCAAGATCTTAATCATCAGCATCATTTTTCAGTAGCTCCTGTGTTGTTGGAATTAGGACATTCATCTATTTCTGGCATTCTTCTGTCTCTCCTAACCTCCTCAATTATCAGTTATTATTGAAAACAGATTAGCAGCATCTTTAGAATCCTTAAGCTTATCCCAGAAAGATATTCTGCAAAAGTCAGAATGGTTTTGAATGCAGCTGCAGTAGTAAGGACATTTCCTGTTTATTCAGCCACCCCTAGAAGAGGTGGTTAGGACAGCAGCAGACCTCCCGGGTCTCACTGCAGTGGGTCCAGATTAGGTGCATCCCCCTTTCCCCCCACACCTATTTTACTCAAATATAGGTTCCATGACACTGAAATAGTCATTCAGTTTTCATTGGATGTCTAACCCAAAAGCCTGCTCTCTGGGCCCCAAGGACAAACAAATTCTAGTTCTCTAATTTTATTTCCCTAAATATGTGTTTAGCATTCTGTAGCCATGACCTTTAAATAAATAAATGTTTAAAACTTTTTTGTTGCCAGGCACAGTGGCAGGAGCCTGTAATTCCAGTGACTTGGGAGACTGAGGCAGGAAGGTCACAAGTTCAAAGCTAACCTGGGCAACTTAGTGAGGCTGCGTCTCAAACTTTCAAAATAAGAAAGGCTGGGGGTGTAGCTCAGTGGTAGAGTACCCCTTGGTTCAATCCTTAGTACTAAAACAAAAACAAAGAAAAAAATCTTTTATCTTTGCTTTAAGATATTAAAAATATAACTTCATTATATTCTTAGGTAGTTTTCTTCTTAAATAATGGAGGAAAAAGCAAGCAGTTATGTTTAATAGCCCCATCGTCATTACTTTTGATTGAACTTTTACTAGCTACAAGGACACAACCCTAAATTACCCATAAATTGGAATAGGCATAACCTTTGCATTATAAAAAATGTAACATTACCCTTGTTTTCTCCAGAAGGCAGACTTTTCTACAGGGAAAGATATATATTGTATACTTTAGGAAACACACAAATGTTCACCTGGTCTGCATCTGCTTGCTTCAGATGCTGCTGGAGATGCTCAGAGGTGTTAAGAGAAAGTCTGATCTACCGGCCTTTGATCCTGGTAGATGTCTAACTTTAGTGCAAGGTGGAATTCTGAAGCCACCTAACAAAGTGATTGAGACAGGAAAGTCTAGAGCAGGTGTCATTGAGCTCACATTAGTCCATGTAGAATTTCAGCAGAGATAGGATAGAAAAGTCATTCCCAAACCACAGAATAAGCATGATTTAAAAAAAAAAAAAAAGAAAGAAAGAAAAGAAAAAGGAAAGAAAGGCCCTTATATGCTCAAACAGAAGTAAGGAAATTGCTTGATGATCCAGCCCTGCAGCTGGTGGCCACGCCGAGCAGCCCCTCCTCCACAGCACGGCAGCTCCAGCAATTGGCTCCATCATTTCACATGGGAGTCCACAGGAAGAGCGAGTTTTCATGTATATTTTTTACATCCAAATTAAATTAACTCATGGAATTTTCCACCCTTAGGAATTAAAGTAGCAGCTCATGAAGTAATTCAGTTATGTCATTCATACCAAAACAGAAAATACTGGCGCGACTTGGCACTGTTTAAAAGCCAAGATCAGTCTTTGGTCGTTTTATATTTTTTCAAATTCCATGGCTGTTGTTATTTTAACTTTTATTGTGGCTGTAAATTTTTCAAATCAAAAGTATCTCAGTTGCCTAGAAAACAGAAAGTGTAGAATGGACTCACAGTAAGAAAAGGGCGTAGGCAGAGCTGCCTTCGGAGAGAAAACTGAAAGCTGGAGCGCCAGCCGTGTTGTCTGCAACGCGAGGGTTCTACCTAATTTGTTGACCTTCACAGTTGTGCATAATTAGAGCTTCCTCTGTATCCATAAATCATCTGAGAACTGTAAAGTTGAGTTTAACCAAAAGATCTGTCCACTATTAGTAACATGAGGTCTGAGGGGAACCATTGTCCTGATACAATGGCCACACTCTCCTAAAAGCAGTTAATTGGATGTATTGTCCAAAACCTGGGCATGGGCTTTCCACATTTCATTTTGCCTTCTCCCCAGCTTCCGCGCAGACCTTCTCGTTTGGAGCTCCAGTGTGTGAAAGTTACTGGAGAATGGTAGTCCCTGGGTAATGTTTCTGTAAGCTGCCCAAAAATTTCCCCCATAGTCTAGATGGGAAACAGCTGGTTTTTGTTTAAAAAGCTGCTTTGCAAAACGTCTGAATCTTGAGATGGAGAACTGAGGTCACCCTTAAAGCAGGTGTCGTGAACAAGTGGGAGAGGCAGGGGGCCCCCGCGCTGGGTTTGCTTCTGCAGGGCATTCCCTGCTCGAGGGAAAAGTGTCCACGTTTGCTCCTTGATTTATAAAAGACACAAACAGGTCTAAGGAAGTAATCGCATTAACAGTACAATTAGAAACTGAGTGTCTTTGAACATAGCCAGTGCTTGAGTGAATAATTAGCCCAGTGTGAAAGAAACCAAAATGGTCATTTCCCCCACAGGGCTTCAGATACAAGGGTTCAAGGCTCCTCTCTCCCTTGGAGATCATAAGTGCTTGAATTTCCTCTTTATATCACACCAGGAATAAAAGAACTATTATTTCAAACAAGTAGTACTGTAGCTAACTAGGTCTTCCGCGTTTTTGGATGCAGGGAAAGGGGATCAAGAAACCTGACATAGGCAAGATCCATACTGAAGCAGTTGTGCAAAAAAGCCAAACAAGAACATGAGGAATTACTAAAGCCCAGCGAATGTCAGGTATCCACCAGTCTGAAGATGAAAGGAAGTCAGCCTCCTCCCCTGGGAGCGGGAGGTTATTAGCAGCTGTTTATCCAGTCAGGAATAGAGATTAACATTGTAAATTTTTTTTTTTTTTTTTAAGAACTAGAAGAAAATTTGTTTGGGAAGTTGGCTCTTTGTATCTAGTCACTGCATTGCCAAAAAAAACTTCCTTTCTCAGAACACATGTACTCGAGTTGAGCAATGTTATGATTCTCTGAGAAGCTCTGGATTACCAAAAAGTCTATCTCCATTAAATAGAACAGAAAAGGGCAGAGGAATGGATGGACTCTTGCCATTGACACGGTCTGCTGCAGACTTTACTAGGCGAAGCTAGCTTTTTGGTCTGTTACCTGTTCTTCAGCCGGACTCTTAAATGGGGCATTCCACCCTTACCCCTCGGACTCCCTCCCAGCTTAACCTTTGCCACTCTGTGGTGCACACAAATGGATTTTGCAAATGCCTACTGCTTGCAAAGGATTTTTTCCTGAGATATTAGGGAAGCTGCTTAGTACTTTTGTGATCCTGACGGGGGAGGAAAAAAAGGAAAAAAGAGAATTGGCATTGGTATTTTTTTCTTGATTCCATGCTACTCTTAATGTCATTTTCTTTTATTAAATCCTTTCTTTTGCTTTTGATCTTATTTATAGCAGAGCCACTGGTCATATGGAAACTATTATTGTATAGCTGGGAGATGAAAGACTTCATTGCAGTTAAATAAGAGTGAATCATTTGGGCCAATAATACACACATACAGTGAGGTACCATTTGTGTCCAAGTGCCTTGTGTTGTTCACTTTGTAGCAGAGTCGTTGAAGTTTATAAAGGGCTTTGCAAAAAATCTGCTTTTTGTAAGAAATATGTAGTCTGACAATATGAAAACACATGTTAACACACAATCCTTAGCTGTGTGCCTCTTCACACACACACACACACACACACACACACACACACACACAAATATTTAAGTAATGCTGCTTATTGGTATAAAAATAGAAATTTTCATTTACAGTTGGGATATTATTGAATTAGTATTAAGTATCAATTTTTAGACATATATTTAAACAATTTACATCAGAAGTCTACTCATCCTTCAAAACCTATCTAAACTCCCCTTTCTTTAAGTAGTATTGGTTTTCCCAGATACGTCATCATCCTTTAAACACCTGTGACCTTGTGCTTTTTTTATGACATTCATCTTCTTTTGCTTTGTATCATAATTACATTACCCCACCATTAAAATATAAATGCCCCCCAAAATAATAGTTGTCTTTTATTATTTTGCCCTGCAAATGCCTAAACAGTGCCTTGCATATGGAGACATTCAAAAGGCAAAAGGCTTTTGTTGAATTAAATGGACGGTTTGTAATTGATGGAAACATACTAAATGTGCATGACAATACCCAAAGGTTTAGATTTCAGACAGACTCACAGATACCTGCCCTGTGGATGATCATTTCTATTTAGGGAGCCTACACTTGCATACTATAACACAGTGCAGTGCAATGACCTACACCCAGGCGCTGCCCTTGGGACACTCACACCCCAAGGCAAGTATAGGTTTCATGAATAGCAGCAAAATGAAACCACTGAAGTTTAAGCCCTGTGTTATTGAACAGTGCCCTGGAATGTGTGTTGAGGGTGGGGTCTTCAGTGAATGGTCAGAGAAGACCCCACGGAGTTCTAGCAAGTTGATGAGAAAGTGCAGGGCGGAGACCAGCAAGGCCCTGAAGCGCTAAAGCCTGGAGATCTGTAGAACTAATAGAAGAGATCAGTGAGTCAGAAGCCAGCCCAGAGGGCAGCCAGGAGGGCTTTGTGTAAGCTGTGGTGATGTGGGAGTGAGCCCAGCAGGTAAGAGGCCACGAGTAAGTAACTAAAGATCAAGACTGAGTAATTTAAAAACAGGCAGAAATCAAAATGGCCCCAGGTATCCAGGTGCAGGACACAGCAGAACAAGTTAGAGATCTTAGATTGATGAAAAGAACAGTGAAGAGCCATGCTGGAACCTTAATATGCAAGCCACCAAGTGATGCTAAGAGAATGTAGCATCCCAAAGGTGAGGATTTGGAAAGTGATGGGGGGGTGCATATTTCATTAGTTTAGGTGAGCTTCCTTACACTCCTACCTTTCCAAATATTTCATAATAAGCATATGTTATTGGATAATAAGAAGCATTTTAAAATTAAAAGGCAAGGTTATGGTAAATCCAGAGTGATAGACTATCTGTGCTGGCTACGGGGTATGGAGGTCAGTGGCAAGACTGCATGCACACAGGCATGACACACTTCATATCAAGTGTTCAGTTGACTTTTCCTTTGCTCCAAACCAAAGTAGCTGCTTATAAGTAATTGCAAGATTTCACCATAATCTCTGTGCTAGATGGGTTTGGTTCACTAGGGATGGATTAACTTTAGTTCCCTACAATCTACTTTCTAGCCTGCCACCTGGAGCATGGATGGGATGAAATGGGCTCTGCTAATCTCCTTCTATAGTCCCCCATTGGTACGCTACATCCGGTGATGGTTTCCACAGTCAGAAAATGATATTGAGAATTGGTGGCGGGGGTAAGGGAGTGGAGATACAGAAGAGAGAAATGAAACAGTTTTAATAGATGGAATTTATGAGTTAGAAAAAGAAAGCTGAACTGAATTCAGCTTACACCCATTTGCATCTCTCAGATCATATCACAGAATCATTCATTATAACCATTTTTGTGGACAGTCCAGAGGAGTTTTTCAACCTAGCTGATCATATGACAGTTCAACACTGCAAACCTCAGGATCATTTAGATCATATTTAAATCCTCTTGAAAAGTATTTTGTTATCTGGAAAATAAGCATTATTAAGTAAACTTCCAAAAATCGCATAATAAGGAATTACATTAAATTTCAGACAAGGTGTGAGACTGTGAGATATTTAGAAAAAAAAAAAAATCACTGGGTATTCTTATGACATTTATGAAATCTCCCAATGAATATTTTAAGAATCTAATCAAAATCCAAACGAAAGAACTGTGAATCCACCAGATCTGACTTCAGTGAAAAGTTCTTTATTTAAAATTTATTCACATGGACAATTCAAAAAATTGTCAGATAATGTTTTAAATTGAAGAATACAGAAATTATACTGGTGGGTGAAGAAAGATATTTCAATGTGAGGACTTGGTCTCTCAAGATTTGGTTTTTAGAGCCAGATCTTGCTTTCTGTGTCTGGTGGTGTTCCTCACAGTATCCATCTACTTGCTGCTATTTATGAGCTTCTGACTTCCGTCTGTGAGCCACCAGAAAAGTTTGCTTGACCACTTTCTGCCTCCTGAAAAAGATGTACTTGTGGCCAGAATGGTATTTTGCGTGTGAGAAAATAAGTTTGCTTTTCTCTAATATAAAGAGATCTGGCAAGGTAATCGAAACTGAAATCTGGTATTCTACAACTGTCATGTATAATTGATATTTCATAGGGAGATTACAGTTCAACACCAAAACTGTTTGCTGTGTCAATACGTTCTAATTACAGTGGAAGCCCATCGACTTTTCTCTCCTGTTTTTGAAAAAATATAAGAGGAAAGTAAAAAGTATCAGAATTTTTTCTTTGTCTCATTTTCCTTGATATTTTTCTTCTTTCTGAAAAACATCTAATGTTTGAACCAGTGCCACTCATTACACGCTTTAATTTTTGATATGCCAAAATGTTTCTAATAGCGTATCTGGTTTTGTGTCAGCATCACCTACATCTAAAAATGAATGACAAGTTACCTAAAGTTCCTGTCCTACACTCTTAGAAGGATTATGGTAGAATGGAAGTAACTGGGGTCTGAAAGCCTGTTTTGAAGCAGTTATCTCTGGAGATAACATTAACTAGGATTGAATAACTGCCAAATGAAATTTAATACATTTTCCCATCCATGAAATAGGCCTCTTAAATACAACAGAATAATTACTTTCACAATACTCCCTGGAAACAAAAGAGCAAAAGCATTGAATGTCTTTTTTGTTTGTGGCATTTGTTGTTAGCTTGAGGATAAGGACAAGGATATTTACCAAGATGCCGTTCACATCCCACATCCCCGTATAAAAAGCAGCCTGGCCAACAGCCACCTAATTTGAAACTGCATGTCTTTTAAATCTGTTTATGTTGGAGGAGTTGTTTCAAATATTAAATTTTGTAATTTAGTTAGACAGTTTGGCCTTGGCCTAAGTTAATGAACTCTGAATTTTTTCCTATGATTAAAAAAAAAAACTAAAATGATTTTCAGATCTACATATGTATATGTATATATATGCCTGTAACACTATACACATACAGGTATGCATGTGCACACATACATGTGCACACACTGATTTAAAGTAAAGTCTCCAGGAAGTAAACCTGTTAGCACCTTACTCAGCTTCCCTCTTCTGTGCATATCTATATGCCCAATCAAACTGTTCAATGTTAAATGTTTTCTGAGTTCAAGATCTGTTTTAGTTCTCTAACTAGACATTGTCCAAGTCACTCGACCATTCTCTACCTTAGTTTTTTGTTTTGTTTTTTTGTAAAAATTGAATTTGGCCTAATTTATTTCCAAGTCTCTCCAAATCCTGAAAGTCTATTTTCTATGAATTTAAAGTACTTCTAGTAAATCAGTTCTTTCCCTAGAAAATACGATTATTTAAAATTATAGTGCTTCTGTGCTTCAAAAGAAGTAATGCACATTTAGAGGTATTATTCCCAATGATAAATTCACAGGAGAGAATTGAAATGGATGTCAGAATTGGAATATAACTTTACCTAATGTACAATGTAACTTAGATATTTGTACATACAGGTACCAGCCATGATTTACCATATGCAGGAGGATCAGGCCAAGGCAACCATGTTTGGGCTGTGTGATCCTGTCTGCTCATTCTTTTGTAAGTCATTGGATCACAAAACACCTGATCCTAGGGTGGCGCCTATTCATAGCATGACCCATGTCTGCTTCAAAGTGATGTGCTAGCCAAAGATGATCTTGGCATCCAGAACCTGGAAAATACTAAGAGAGAGAGGAAGTTAGAACCCTCAAAGAAATGTACCAAAAGACACTATGAAAGAAGAGACCAGGCTTCAGTCAGAGTGGGCAGGCCAGAAGGAAGCAGAGATGCCCCAGGAGGAAAGAGTCCTATGACCCATAAAAAGCTAGAAGTGGTCTGAGGTCCTCAGAGCTCTCTGAGTTAAAAAAAAACCCCAGGTTAACTTGAGTAAGCTCCATATAGGTCCCAGTTATGAAACAGAAGGAGTGTACCACTCTGCTAAGCTCGTATCAGTGGTTACCTTCAGTGATTCCAACTGAGTACCATCCTTAGTGGATATTCGGGAAATTAGAATCTTTGGAAATACTAATAAAAATGAATTTGCACTAAGATAATTATTTAGGTCACATTGATTTATAGATATGAAAAACTGTCATTTGATCAAGGCCTGTCCAATTCGATGCTTCCAAGATGAGATCTTAAACCCAAAGTATAACCATGAATCGAATCTGTCTTCTATATGCACAAATATAAACATGGCAAATCAAAACCTGAATGTAAAATGACTCTTCTTATTTTCAGGGGAAAGAAGATATAGAGGACCAGGGACATAGCTCAGTTGGAAGAGTACTTGCCTAGAGTGCACAAGTCCCTGGGTTCAATCCCCACCAAAAAACAAACATGCAAAGAATATATAGAAAGAGTGAGAGAGACGTGGTTGAAGGAACAGGGTGTTCCAGTCTGCCTGTAAGAGAGCAGACCCCACTCACAGAGGAAAACCGGGGTGGCGTGGCAACAGAGTTGAGTATGTCGGAAGGGCTTGCCTTGCTGCACAGCTGGAATTCTGGGCCAGCAGAAGGAATCTACCAAGAGACCAGTTTGTGGTCAAAAATGGAATGAGCTCAGGGTCTCAGTCCATAAAGCAGCCACACGGAGCTCAACCACCACTCTTCAGCATGTTGCCACACAGGCACCCAGTGCCTTGGCACGGGACTCCCAGCCTCTCAGCTGAAATGTTTGTATTTCCTGGTGTGGACAGTGTCCTTTACTATTCTTACTGTGTTTTGAGTCTGAACAATTAGTACAATTTATGTGATTCTCCCAATCCCACCAAATCCTTTTCTGTGGTTTTATTTAGGAGTGTGTATATACATGGAGACATACATATATACATACAAAATACCTCCATATATTCGCACGCATATATATACATACAAAATTCTTAATACTTGGGTGCCTTTATAAATAATAGCATGTGCTTCAGTCCTGTGAGTTCATTGTTGCTTTGAATTCTTCCTGTTGTTGCACTCTTTGGAAATACTCATAAAACATATTAGTACCAAAGAGTGAAAATTCTGCTTTGTGATGGTATATTTTTGAAATAGAAGTAACTCCTGATTCATAGCTGAATAAATTCATGCATAAATATTTTTTAGTGTTAGACCCACTGTTTGGCATAAATGCCCACTTAACAATAGGCTAAGAAGAAAACTACTTAAAAATACAAAGGCAAATGTGAGCTGTTTGTTTCTCTTGGTTTACAAATGCTTAATGGTTTTGCTTTAAGGCATATGCCGTAAAGTCAGCAACTGCTGTCTCAGTGCCACAAGTTCAATGTCTCTGGACCCCATAGTAGGTAGTAGTAGTTAATAAAAAACTCAGCAGTATTTTTTTTCAAATCAAGTAATCATGCTGTACTCTGTAATTTCATTCTTGGAAGCACAAAGAGTGTTTACAATATGGTGTCTTTCTAGGATCAGAGTAGTGGGGAAAAAAATGGAAAAATGTCCAAACATCCTCGCATGGCAATCATGGCATTACTGGTGTGTTTAATAAAACCTTTATTGGTACATTTTCCGGTGTGGTGGCATTGGCAGAAATGGTCCCCCTTTGGATTTGGAACTCAGCAGCTGATGAAATACAGTAAACATTAATTTGGAATGGGCTGCCAGTTTTGGGAAGCCAGGTGACATTTTATTATATTTGTACCGAGCAGGGGCTATGTCCCATACTGCTGTAGCTTCCGCTGTCAGAGGCTTAGCTGGCATTATGGAAAAAAAAATGGCAGGCCTGAGAATCTTATCCCCTGAAATGAAAGTCGAATGCCAAATTGAAATTCCTGTAGGATTTCCGATAGCAATGGGGGAATTGAGAAGCCCACAATTAAGCATATGGGCATTAAGATAATTGTCAGATCTGTTGGCGGACATGATAGAAGACAGATGGGTACGAATCCGTGCGCTCCACTGCAGCACCCTGGGAGACAATTTGACGTTTTACCTGCCTGAGCTACTCTGCCATATTTGTCACTGGATGTACAGCACGGCATCTCACTGAGCGTTAAGTGTTTTTGTAGAGAACTCTAGGTACATGTGCAGTCCTCCAGCGCCCTCTAGTGAAACACGTGCGGGAGGATCGTTTTCCAGAAGCCAGCCTTCCTGCATCAGGTCCTTGCTGCCCCTGGAAACAGCTGTGTTGCCTCCAGTTCCCACTGATCACAATGGCTCCTCTTGTTCTTTCAGGTTGGGGCCCACCGTGAAGATGGCGTGGCCCTGAGAGGCAGCCATTCTCTTCTGCCAAATCAGGTTCCGGTTCCACAGCTTCCTGTCCAGTCTGCAACTTCCCCTGACTTGAACCCACCCCAGGACCCTTACAGAGGTAAGTGTGCCTGAGAAGGGCACTTCTGACCTCCTGTAAACAAGACACACAGTGTCGTTGCCCAGTGTCCTTGGCGGGCAGCCCCCAGGAAGCACTGGCAGAAAACCAAGAATCAAATTTGGTACAAAAATGGTAAGTAAATGGGAAAGTAGTGAAAACCTAGCTCGCTAATCATGTTTCTTCAGTAACTGTTTTCCTCAAACATCCTCTGAAATCCTGGTCCCATTTCAGTAGGGAATGAGACAACAGACTGATGAGAGGAAATTATATTTTAGCTATTTCCACATTTTACCCATTCAGGTCCTCTAATGTGGTTAGTTGTGGCTTGAACATGATGTTTCCAAATGAATAGGATGGAAGGAAATTGTTTTATTTGTTTGAGATGGAAGGAAATATAGGTACGTTTTTAAAATGTAACTTGGTTGGGTGGTTTTGCTCTTGAGTCATCTAGCCATGTAATGGCCGCCTCGTGTGCCTGCATCCAAGGCCTTTTCATGTCCCCAGGAAGTGTGCTACAAGGGCCAGGTCTGAGTCTAAGTTCCCTGTGCTACTCACTGGCCAGCTGACTTTTGGTCATTTCAATAACAGCTTCTCATTCCCTTCACATTTAAAATAAACACAGTAACACCGCCTCAAGAATCCTTATAATATCTTTTCAACTGTTAACTTTATACTCATCTGAGTGTCAATTATATATATATGGGTATGGCTATTCACTTTCATCTGAGGAATAATAACCTGGCAGAGCTTTTGGTTTTGCTCTCTTTGCCCTAGATCTGTGCTTCTCAAACTGTAACACGAAAAGCTTGAACCAAGGTTCGCATTAAAAGGCTGATTCTGATTCATTAATTTTGGGATGCAGCATTTCTAGTGGCTCCCAGGTGATAAGGATGGTCCTGTCCCATGGACCAAATTTTGAGAAATAGGGTTCCAGAGTACATCGATTGCAAGTAGAAGGAAATACTCAATAGACATGCATCTACTAAGAAATAAAATAACATTAAAGTCACATTTTAAAATGTAGTGTGATGTTGGAAAGTTTAGCGATGATAAAGCTAGAATTTTCTTCAGTGAGCAGAGAACTGCCTTCCATATGTACCATTTTTAAATGCTGATTACTCCTTGAGGATAAGAGAAGCCTAATTTCAGAATATCATTAGGGTATCTATTGAAGTCTTGACTGCATATATTTAGCGTACTCCCTGGGAATTATATTTTAAGGACATTTTTCTATTAAATCATTGCATATGGAAGAAACTCAATATAATAGCTGATATTTACTTGGGTTCTTAATCAGAACATTGAGGTGTATGATTTTCATGATTATGATTTTCATTGCAATTAAGTTGATGTTTTGTAGACAGTGAAATTACCATCTACTCCAAAAGATTGCAAAATAGAATTTAACCTCAGAGCCAATGCAGGGAAAACTTATTTCCGCAGGTGCATTTCTGAAACTTCACCAGATAGCAGGGAAAGAGTGACAGAAGGATCACAGTTCAGCAGTGCGAATCATCTGGCTGGCAGCCTTGAGGTTGGGGGTGGGGGTGGTGAGTGTTCCTGCATCAAGGTTTTAGCGTCCGTGTCACCTGATCTCTTTTTTTCCTGTAGGCATGCCACCAGGTCTACAGGGGCAGAGTGTCTCCTCCGGCAGCTCTGAGATCAAATCTGACGATGAGGGTGATGAGAATCTGCAAGACACGAAATCTTCCGAGGACAAGAAATTAGACGACGACAAGAAGGATATCAAATCAATTACTAGGTCAAGATCTAGGTAACAGTATATCATACTGTCGCTTCATTTAATTCCTTTATTGGACTTTGATGAAGTGAACAGAACAGGAAGAAACTAATCAGTTTTTTCCTGGCAGGTAAATTTACAGATGAAAGGAAAATTGAAGGCCTCTTCTAGAAGTACTAAAAGTATCATTTAAGATACCTGTACTCTAGTGAAGCCTAAAATGTTTTTGCATTTATGAATTTGGACCCAATGCTGATTATACACAGTACCAAAAAGAAAAAAAAAAACAGATTTATAATGGATGCAAGTGCAAATGGTTTACTTTTAAAACTACATTCTACAAATTTGGTCAGAAATGTACTTTCTAAAATATTTCTAAAAAGTGATCTTAGGCATATTAAAGAGCCAAATAATGATGTGTATGTAACTGTAACTGTTTTCTTTAAAATATTGATTTCTAGCTTTATACTAAACCTGTTAATGTTTGGAAGAGTAATTCCTCAATTGCTAATCTTTTTCCTCCCTGGCTTTACAGAAAACGTAACTTCAGGAGAACAGCTTCCAGTTGGTCTTAAGTATCTGCTATCTTTCAGTTACATATGTCTCTTTGAACTTTAGTTATCAGATGGTTTTTGAATGCCATGGACACCCATGTGCTTTACCTTAATTCCTTTGGGTTGTTTCTATTTGAGAATTAAACCAATTGAACCGTGCCTGCAGCTTCCCTTTTAAAGGCTGTGGCTTGCAACTTTACATCTAGTGTTCTTAATGAAGACACTTCCTTTTTATGTTGGCTTTATAATTCCTGGGGCAAATTCCATTGTTTGTCCTGCTGCAAGTTCCCAAAAGTCTCAATGCTTCTAGCTTACCCTTTCCACCATCACTACAGTTTCCTGATTCTTGGCCACATGGCAAGATATCCCAGGGTGGGAATTTCACATCCTTAACAGTTTCTCTCTTGGTCTGGTCAGTTCTTGGTAATATAACTCATACATATTAATGGAGTCTTTGAAGTTTCAGAACAACATTTAACTTTCTGTTGAGAGCCTTCTTGTTTTCAAAGGTCACTTTTGTGACATTTACTTATGCGTGCCTCCAAAACTATGTTGCGAAGGGATGTTTTTCAAATCTAGGCAGATCATTTGCATAACTAATTTATTTATAAGTGAGTAACCAATTCTAATCAGTTATTAGCCTGAAAATCTTTGGAAGACAAGTTCCCATTTTCAAGTCCCCTATGTGTAAGGTATGGCACATGTTTGATATGTAAAAATATTACCCAGATTCAGGGCAGGTCCAGCAGAGACTTCCTTTTGGCTTATTACATCCTGTTTGCTTAGCAGGGTGCAAGAGTGAATTAATAGTAAACTGATTTTCTTTGGCACCAGCAGGGATCATGGATTAGGGGAAAAGGGGAATAAGCATAGAATCGAGGAGGCTTAGGAAGCCGAGAAAGAGGCTCTTTTCTGATTGGTTCCATTGAATTGTGTGTCAGCTAGCACACATCTGTGGCTGGTGGTGCCACATGGAAGGGAGTTTCAGCTATGGGAGAGCAGTGTGGTCTCTGAGCCTCTTTAGTGTCTTTATCCTCCTCACTAACTTTTCTCCTTTGTTAAGTGTTCTTGGCTTACCTACATCATCATGTACTGTGTGTACTTGGAAACCAAGAATATGCTTTCATTTTTGATTGATTAGAGCTTTTCCAGTGACCTTGGTCTTTTTTGCAATTTGGATGTTACCCAAGGAGTTTCCAAAAATGGAAGATTGGAGCCATACCTTTTAAGCCAGCATTCATTAAATGTAGGTCATATTGACTAAATAATTATCCACATGCCTCCCAGTTCTGAAATGCTTTGTCCTGTGAACATTTCAGACATGGAATTTCAAGGTAGTCGCCAATCTTCAGTCCTTTAGCTCAATGCAAGAACCTCTAGGCTAATGGCCACAAAGGTAGTCTCCTCCATATTAATTCTTACACCGAGGAGTCATTGCTTTTTAGTGGCACTTACATTACTTTTAGTGGCACATTTTTGATGCCTCTCATTCCCAGAAAGGGTTCTTGCTCATGGTCATTCACAGTGGTCATCCAGAGTTCTTTGTTTTGTTCTGCCTTCTTGAGAGGGACACTTCCCACACCTGCCTTTGAAAGCCCTTTGAAATGCTGGAAACCCTCCTGCCATGAAAGTCCTCAGATGCTCCGCCTTCCAGATGACTCAGCATCCTCTTTGCCTTCTGCTCAACGTCTGACTGGTCACTAAGATACCCAGAAACGGTCAGAACTGATCTTATCTGTCCAGGCCACACTAGGCCCAACCATGCCTTCATTATGAATCATAGGATATTTTGGTTCTTAGCGAGATTCCTGTTTGGCTTCATTTTTGACTCACCATGAGGTCATGGTAATTTATAAGAGGTAGATGTTTGGATTATGTATTGTTTTACATAGCTGATGTCAATTCAGATTTCCCCAACTTATTTTGGGGAATCACAAACATCCATAACATTAAAGACTGTGGAAGGCATGTTTTTTTCAACTTTTTATTTACTGTGTGGAGAAAATGAGACACAGGTAGGGTTCATGGGTCGGCCAGGCCTTCAGAGCTGAGAACGTCAACATCAGGGCAGAGCCCTGTGGTCTTTACCCTCGTTGCTCTGGAGTCTTCGGTGGAGGACTTTCTTCTTAGTCCTATTAACCTACCAATCTTATGTTTTTTTGACCTATCAAAATCTCTTTTCAGTCACATATTTCATTAAGTTTCAGATGTCACAGTATGAAAGTTCTTTTAAAAAAGATTACGTATCAACAGTTTTTCTGAAGCGTGGTCACAGAGGGCAGGCCAAGCATAGTGCATGGAGGCCTGGTTTGCAGAGCATGGCTTTACCCATAAAAGCTTTATTTCCCCTCTTGCCACCTATGTCAGAACAGGCACCCTCTGGGCCTTTTCCTTAGCCCAGATCATGCTCTCCTGTTTGATTAGGGTTTCATGTGTGGGTAAATATCTTATACATGGACCAGTTCCAAGGTCAAGTGGATATAAAACTGGCGTGAACACAGATTGAGATGGGAAAGTTTCCTGACAATGCTGGAAGAAAACAAAACAATTTAGATACCTTCCTTTTCCCCACACCATTAGAAAATGTCGCATCCTTTTTGTCCCACAGCAATAATGATGATGAGGACCTGACCCCAGAGCAGAAGGCAGAGCGTGAGAAGGAGCGGAGAATGGCCAACAATGCCCGTGAGCGCCTGCGGGTCCGCGACATCAACGAGGCTTTCAAGGAGCTTGGCCGCATGGTGCAGCTCCACCTCAAGAGTGACAAGCCTCAGACTAAGCTCCTGATCCTCCACCAGGCCGTGGCTGTTATCCTCAGCCTGGAGCAGCAAGTCCGAGGTCAGTGCAGGCCGCCATGAGGTGGGATGGACTCACTGCTGCGAGCCACAGCGCTACTCTTAAGAACCCTCAGAATAGATGCTCAGTGTGGGCCGCAGCTCCGTCTGTAGGACAGCATTGCTCCCCCGGATTACTGAGCTGTAGAGTCCTGTCATAACTGACGTCACGTCATAAGCTTCCATTGGTACTGTCAGTAATTGCAGCTCAGTTGATTTACCAGCTTCTTTCCTCCTGTAAAGTTGCCGTCCAAATTCTCCATGCAGTTGAGGTTTTACTAGTGACCTACCAGGTGACTCAGCATAGTGCACACCTCCTAACTGCGCCTTTCCTTCTGTCACATAAAAACTGAGCCAAAAGGTCAATCACTGTATCACTGCCCTCTGCCAGAAGCCTTGACGTTGACTGAACGTCCCGTGCTCTCGTTCTCCACAGAAAGGAATCTGAATCCGAAAGCAGCATGTCTGAAAAGAAGGGAGGAAGAGAAGGTGTCCTCAGAGCCTCCCCCACTCTCCTTGGCTGGCCCGCACCCTGGAATGGGAGATGCGTCCAATCACTTGGGACAGATGTGAAAGGGCAAGTTCGTTTTCAAACATTTCTGAAAATTCACTCCTTAACTCTTGCTGTAAAAGTCAACTTTTGCCCAAATTTAACATGTGTTTTTCTTGCTTGGTAAATGAGTTGGTTTTTTTTTTTTTTTTTAATCACTTTCTCTTTAATAAATGTATTAATTAACTTTCCTCTCTTTTTCCTTTCTCAGGTCCAAGTTGCTACATTGCTTCATTAAAACAAGAGACCACTTCCTTAACAGCTGTATTATCTTAAACCCACATAAACACTTCTCCTTAACCCCTTTTTTTGTAATATAAGACAAGTCTGAGTAGTTATGAATCGCAGACGCAAGAGGTTTCAGCATTCCCAATTATCAAAAAACAGAAAACAAACAAAAAAAAAAAAAAGAAAGAAAAAAGTGCAACTTGAGGGACGACTTCTTTAACATATCATTCAGAATGTGCAAAGCAGTATGTACAGGCTGAGACGCAGCCCAGAGACTGAATGGCAATCTTTCCACACTGTGGAACAATGCATTTGTGCCTAAACTTCTTTTGGAAAAAAAAAAAATATAATTAATTTGTAAGTCTGAAAAAAATATTTAATTTAAAAAATTGTAAACTTGCAATAATGAAAAAGTGTACTTCTGAAGAAAACTACATGAACGTTTTTGTTGGTATTCAAGTCAGCTAGTGTTTATTATTACTGGATATTGAATTAGGGGGAGCTCAGCTGCCCTAGTCACAAAACCAGCAAACGTCCTGATGACAAGAAGTGATGACATTAGCCATTCCTTAGGGTAGGAGGAACAGATGGATCTTATAGACCTATGACAAATATATATATAAATATATATATAAATATATATTAAAAATTTAGTGACTATGGTAAGCTTTTGTTCATTTGTTTCAGACTTTTTTTTTCTCCTGTAAAAAAATAGTACTGATTAACTTTTTTAAAAGAAAGATTTTACTGTAAATATGGATTTTTTTTTTTTTTTTTTTTTTTTTTTTTTTTTTTTTTGGTCTTATTTCTCTCCCTTTCCCTGGTTTGTTACCATAACCTGTAGTGCCAACTCTGCTTCTGGAGGGGCAGTGCAGGAGGAAATGCTGACCCTGATGTTGCTTCTCATTCATAAATAAGTAGAAAGTTGTTTCTCCAGTCTTTTGGGAACACAGGACTTAAAAGTCACATCATGTGTAGATATTACAAGCAGCATTACCAAGAAACGGCAAAACGAGTTTGTCTGACTTGTAATGTTGCGTTTGTGACCCTATTCTGGGATTTTCAGAGGTACAAGGTTAGAATGCTACAATGTTACCACTGTGCCTTCCAATGTTTATATCATCGGAAACATAACATAATCAAAGTGGCTGTGATTTAACAAAACGATTCAAGTGTTACCTACCTGTGTAGCCGGAGTAGTGTGCAGTGAGGCGTTTCTGAATACATGGTCAGATTTTTGGAAAAAAAAAAACAAAAAAACAAAAAAACAAACAAAAACAAAAAAAAAAAACCCAAGTTCAAAAATCGTCAAATGAGAAAATTGCAAGTAGTGTGACAGAGCTGATTGATTTTGTTGCTTTCTTGATTTTTTTTTCAAAATGGGTTTACTAAAAAGTAGATGACTTAACCTGCCTCCTCCTTTGTCTGAAAAATGCCAATATTCAGTCATCATGCAGCATTATAATAAGCCTTATAAGTCCTAAAGCATTAAGTTGCACTTTTTTGAGGAGGGGTAGCGCAGTATTTCTCTGGCCAGTATGAATGAAGTTTATACTTAACCATATCTGATAGAAACGTAGACCAAGCTATGGCACAGCAACTCAGCAGATAGCTAGCTTTGACGTCTGGGCACAATTAAACCAGTTTCCATCCTAAATCTTTATAATGATTGACTTTGGTGTATAGTGCAGTAACAAATAGTGCTCCTAGTTAAGTATTTGTCAGCATCCTTTTGTGTCTAACTCGTTTCTATTTTTACAGCCACACAATCTTGGCATGTATTAAGAAAAAAACAATCCCTGTTCAAGTAGTTTTTCCACCTATCAGCACTGAGTAAATGCCATAAATCCATCGAAATGGTCTAAATGTTCCATCTGTTCTCCTGTTTTGCCAGTTATATAGTAATGAAATACATTTGTAAATTTTATGCAACAAATGGCAAACGTATCATTATTTTGAAATTGTGTATGTAAAAGTTATATTTTTACATGTAGACTCTTGTTATTATGTGTTTTAATACATTGTATCAGTTTTTGTTTTTCTAAACTGTGTGGTTTTAAAAAAGTCTCATTTAAATGAAATAGTGAGCTACAAGAATCTGAATTTTATGTTCATTTCTGAAAATGTAAGAACAAATAAGATAGTTACCACGTGGTCATCTTTTACAAACCCATAAACATTTTGATTAGCTGTGTGTGTGTTGAAAACTGTAAATATGTTCAGTAGCGATAAAACTAAAATCCTTTGATTTGTTGATAAGTTCCTACAATGTGGAGGTGGATTAAAACCTTAGGAGAATAGCAGAAATCAGACTTCATGAAAAGTTATTCTGGGGCTTTCCTGAGAAACGTTCGAACAAAGGAGCTCAAAGATGGTCATGGAAGACAATAATGTAAACTCTCCCCTCCTCCCGGAATAATGGAAACCGTGTGAACTTGTTCCCTCAGTATGTTAAAGATTTCCTTTTAGTGGTCCATTCTGCACTCATTTTGTATAGTCTCAAGGCGGGTATCCCTAGGAACAATATTATATAGGAAGCAGGTATACTCTGATCATATTCAGGATAAGTGTACAGAAGGGAATACGGCGTTTACTCTGTAGGGAACTGGGAACTCCCTGCATGGATGTACATGTTCAGAGGGCACTTTTGATACATGTTATCAGAAAGGTGCTTCATAGAGCTGAATTAAAGTCTTTCAAATCTGTAAACAAAGCAAAACATTAAATTGTAGTCATTTGGTTATTTTTTAAATTGGTGCTTTATATTTTGTTCTCAGTCAAACCGAGGAAAAGCTGCAATTTCTTGTTCACCAGCTTTGATGTATTCATTACTCTGTAATGTAATACCTCTATTGTGGAATTCCCTTTGGGCATAAGCGAAAAACTTCCTAACGGCCACCAAAAGCTGCTCGCTGCTCTTTGCTTGGTGGGGAAACATGATCTGCACCTCTCCGTAGTAATTGGGTGGTATCCCCCATAAAAAAGAAGAAAGGGAATGTGGCCTTTTTAGTGCGTTTTTTCTTGTCGTTGTTTTGTACTTTCCAAACCCAGGTAAGATATTGGTATCCTGCACTGGATTTTTGAATGAAATTTAGCAGAAGACAGGATTAAAGTACTATACAAAAATGTCTAAAGGGTCCATACTGCACCATGCACACATATATATTTCATATATATATGAATGATGCTCAGACTGGGGATCGGTTTAAGAAACTTGGACTTTGAAAGCAACCTGGAACAGTTGATCCACCTCCACATTCAAGTGATTTTTAATATGCAGAATAGGGATCTGTTCATCTAGAAATCCTTACCATTTGTCTTCGTGTAGCTGCAAGGAACACTAATGTGTATACAACAGTCCACCCAGTGGTGCAACTGGTTCTCATTCAGTCTTCCGATTCCTTTTATTTTGTTGTTGTTTTTTGATTTTTTTTCCTATCTCTTGAATTTCTTTTTTATTCGTGATCTTTCTTTTGATGAGGGGTTGGGGAGTGGGGAGGGAATCGAACCAAGACTTGGGGTTAAGAGGATTTTCGTCTTTGCATCCAACAGGCAAATATGATGTGTCCAAAAGTGAACTTGAGTCAGGAATGAAACAATTTCAGCATAAACAAGCACAAAAATTTAGTCTGCTGGCTGACTGGAAGCAAAAGAGTCAAGATGGAATTTGATGAATTCCAACACAGTGGGGCACCAGGGCCTTTGGGCCTCTTTATTTTGCTTTGGTTTTGTTTGTTTTCTTTAGAGACATGCTCCTTCTCACGGGACTTGAAGTGGACTCATCTTTGTGCAGTGCTGGTTTTGCCATACTCATTTCAAGTATTATAGACATATGTAATGGTGAAAATATATGAACTGTGGCCTTTTTCATTCTTGTTACTTGTGATGCAATTAAGTGAAGATAAGAAAAAAAAAAAAAAAGCAGAGATTTACCATGTATCAGTGCCTGGCTTTTTGTTATAAAGCTTTGTTTGTCTAGTGCTCTTTTTGCTATAAAATAGACTGTAGTACACCCTAGTAGGAAAAAAAAAAACTAAATTTAAAAATAAAAAATATATTTGGCTTATTTTTCGCAGGAGCAATCCTTTTATACCATGAATATTACAAAAAAAATTGTCAGATTCTGAATATTTCTTCTTTGTAGATTTTTGGAATCATTATGAGTAAAAGTTTGTTACTTTATTTTACTATTTAAAAGATGTTATTTTACCATGTGTTACCAAGATGAAACTGTATGGTAGCTTTTTTTTTGTTTTTTTTTTGTTTTGTTTTGTTTTTGTTTTTGTTTTTTAGTTGTAGGTCGCAGCGGGGAAATTTTTTGCGACTGTACACATAGCTGCAGCATTAAAAACTAAAAAAAAAAATTGTTAAAAAAAGAAAAAAAGGGAAAACGTTTAAAAAAAAAAAAAAGATAAAACAGTTACACCTTGTTTTCAATGTGTGGCTGAGTGCCTCGATTTTTTCATGTTTTTGGTGTATTTCTGATTTGTAGAAGTGTCCAAACAGGTTGTGTGCTGGAGTTTTCCTTCAAGACAAAAACAAACCCAGCTTGGTCTAGGCCATTACCTGTTTCCCATCTGTAGTTATTCGATGAAGTCATGTACATGACCGTTCTGTAGCAATAAATGTGCCATTTTTATAAACTGTTTCTGACACTTGTTTCATTTCATTTTGCATTGTCCATATAGCTACGATGCTCTTTGTAAGACTGCATCTATATTTCATTTTCCACGTGTTGGAGGTATTGACAGCTTAACAAACAAAACATACAAAAAAATTCACAAAAACAAATTGAAAAGCAAAGTACATGGTTGATCAAGGAAGAGATGCCCTTTAATGAAATGGAACGGGATGCATGCAAAACAAAAAGAAAACTGTCTAGAGGATTCACTAATTGAAGGAGTGTAATTAACGTGTGTGTGACACGAAGCTATGCATTTGAAGAGCTCTGAACTGCGCCTCTGTTTTGGGTTCTGCTGCAGGTTGCTAACTCATGTCAGCCTTAACCTTTTGGATCACTTGGTCGGCTGTTTGGCAGAACATTCTCAGCTAGATCTTTTCAGTCAGAACAAAAACAAAACAAAAAAAAAAATCTAAGAAGATTTATTTTGTATCACTTTGTTAAAAGTTGAATGTTGTTAACCACAGTTAATATTCCACTGTATTTATACTCTCTCAAACTATACCCTCCCCACCAACTTCTGGTTGACTGTTGACTATTAATCCAGATGTAAACAACCAGATTTTTTTTTTCTAACTTGTACAAACTGACGTGTGTCACCTATGATGGGAGGGGAAATGTATAGATTAAAATTATTCAGTGTTATGTACTGTAAGTTAATATTTTTGTAGAATGGACATCAGATCTACTTTACAAAACTTGGAGGCTGTTTCAACGTTGCACTGTAGAGATGTAAAGTAACGCACCCAATGTAAAGGAACCCACAGTAGATGAGCCCTTCCTAACGGAATGTTCTCACCACCTGCGTGGAATTTGGGGATGTCTCCGATATTGCTCTTGTATTCTTTTGAATGGGATTTAGTGACTAGCTTACCTGAAGGAAAATGTTATCATGCCATTTGGTTCACTTGCGAAGTGCCCTCCATAGCCAAATGTTGGTGTTTTTTTTTTTTTTTTTTTTTTTTTTTTTGGGGGGGGGGGGTTGGATTGTTTGCAGATATTTAAATTTTATGAAATTTCCAAAGATTTTGGTTGATAACTCTTTTTTCCCTTCTAAATGATTTGAGATGTTCTTATGTTCTGTGTGTTTTAAATATATATAAAAGAGCCACAAGCATTTAGTCTTTTAGTATTATATTTGATCATATTACTACTACTACTACAGAGGGGGAAGTGAGCCTGGCACCTCTTCAGTGTTCCTCATAAAGTCTGTTAGTATATTTTCCTTAAAACGGCCATATGATATACTCAAAGAGGACTTAAATTGCTGGAGATATTGAAATTATGCAGAAGTTAAGATTCCACTGATGTTAGAAATGAAGATGGAAAAAGGAATAGGGAATCATTTTGACGCTTGTAATTGATTTGTACATAAAAAACAAAGTGAAATTTCGATTCTAGGCTTCAATTGTAGGCCACCTTTTTCTTGACTAACAGTCCAAGAAATGTCGTGCATAATCCTTTTTAAGGGAGAACTTGAAAGCAATAGGAACAGGTGTACTCCTTATAGTCAAATCACCCCAGGATCATGCATTTCAATTTCACCGTGTGCCCTGCCAGCCAATAGATAACATTCAATAAGCATGTTACTGCTCCAGATTAGTTACTAGTCTACATTTTCACTGGTTACAACTTATAAACATGGCCAGTTGTAAAAGAACTAGGAGCTTCAGAAGAGCCAGAGTCACCTTTGTCTTCGTGAGAAATCATTTAAACTAAGAAGGTTTGAGGAACAAATGGGTCCCAAGTGAAAACCTGCAAGTCTTTGGTAAAAGAGGACCCTTGTCACTAGTTCAAAGCATGTGTGCCCTGCATGGAGCCCCAGGCAGACGCTGGGTGTTGTGGGTTCCACAAGTCAAATCAGCCAGCCAATACCCAAGTATGTGAAATGCTAAATTAAAACCACTGAATCTCTACCCAACACAACAAGCATCCTATGGCTTAGGCCTTTTGCTATGGAAAGGTGTGTATCCAAAACAGTGTTTCATACTTCTGCATTGTGGACATTTTGAAAACATGAAATCACAGGGAAGAAAAAGCATATGTATATGAGAATTACCACATTTGGTTTTTAAGGAATTGATGAATCTAGAATCTAGGCATGGACACCCACTTGTTCATGGACCCTAGGTTAAGAAAATTTCATTTATGGTAAACGAAACTGAAAAGGGGAATCAAACTAATTCCACTGACCTTGTTTGAAATTACTGATTGGGCCTACCCAGAACTGGACTGATGTCTAGCTTTTCTGGGTAAAAGAAAGATCCTTTGTACAACACAGAAAATATGGTCTCGGTTCACATCTGTTACACTATATTTAGAAGTCAAATAGCTTTGGTGTTGGCATGATTTTTCTTCTCAGAGGAAGCAGAAGCTTGCCAAGGGCAAAGTAAAAATGCTCATGCAGAATCAGGTGACCAGGCGTGAGGTTTTTGACTATAACCAGCCCCTGGCTGAGAAACTTTTGTTCTTGAGCAAAAGTGACAAGAATTTTAATAAGAATATTTGATTTTTGCAAGAAATTATTGTACTTTACATATTTTTTGTGAGTCTGGATGAGGCTATTTTAAATGTGGGTAAGTGAAGGCAAAGTGACATGCTCAAGTTCCCAGAATTTAAACAAGGAGCCCATGTCTTTGCTTTGGGCCCAGCAGTCACTGCATTGCCCCACCTCCCAAAACACCTGTCTATCCCTGTTTTATCAGGATACTTTCCCACCAGCTGCATAGGGGATCATTATTGTTTTGCTTTTATCTTTTTTGTCAACTTTCCATGGATGTTTTTTTTTGTTTTTTACAGGAGTGTTGCTGAACTGCAATTCTCGTTTTCCACCTTACTGTACAAATGGTTGAGCTACAACTAGATAGGAAAGTGTTCACGCACCAAGAGTCCTAGCAAAGTCAAATTTTCACTCTGACGCACTTTTAAATATATTTTTTTAAAATTTAAAACACATTACACCTTTGGGGTAATAATGTTTTGATTGACAGAACAATTGCAGAGATAATATATAACATCCCCATGTACTCTTCACCCAACTTCCCACAAGGGCAAAACGTTACATAACCATCGTACGTTTGTCCAGCCTGACTTCACCTTTGGTGCTTTGAGGTCCACGGTTGTCCCAATGTCCCTTTTCTGTTCCCCACCCCACATTGCTACAGTCCAGCCCACTCAGCTGTGGAGGGCTGATGCAGGCAGTGTAGATGAGGTTGCACAGCATGCCATGGTCCCAGGGTCTTATCAAGTCACATCCACACACTGCTCAACCAAATTATAGTAAAGCTGAATCGCCTCTTACAATGTCATCTCTTTTAAGTCCAGCCCTCTAAAGAAAGCTGTAGAACATTGGTCTGAACAAAGGGTTTGGTGGAGACCTACAGCACCCATGAACCGAGCAAGTGGCGGATCTCCTCCCTCATCAGTGTATTTGTTACCAAGTGCTGATTAGGTCAAACAAACTAGGGAAGCCACCAGGCAACAGTCCTAACCTGTGAGGTGACCAGTAGAATGGCAATAGGTGCCTCTTTACGGCAAGCAATAGTGGTGGCAAGGCGGGTGCATACCATGCTGGGGAGTGCTCCAGAGAGGCACCGGGGTCCCTTCCAGAAAAGACAGGGCATTTGTGAGAACCACCTTCAGATGCGAGGCACATTCTGACGAGCAGAGCCAAACACGGATTTAAAGCAAGGTCGAGTCTCCACACTGTGAAGAGGTGGGCTTGTCGAAGTCAGGGACTGTTGTTCACATCTAGACACCAATGCCCTTTCCACATTTTCATCACCTCCCCATCCCCCAGGCAACAACACCTGAAAACTCTCGGCTGACCTTTGTGGTCTACAGAATCATTCTGGGCTCTTGAATTCACCCTGTGGGTGAGGAGGAATGGAGGCATCCTCATCTGTCCATTAGGTTCTGAAGGAGAAGCTAGACCAACCCACAGGTTTTAGAGAGAAGACCAGGGAGGCCTGGAGAACACAGTCCTTGGCTAAGATCCGAAAGGAACTCTAGTTGCCTGACTGCCCAAGAACCCTGTGCAACTCACATTATGTCAGTAAAATGACTCTGTTGCCTCCTAGAGCCCACACGACCCCAGGACACGGGCCACAAGTGCAAAAATAGCAAATACAGCTACAGGCTGCACAGGCCTCAAATGAGCAGGCAAGGGTGTGACAGAGACGAAAGCATGCTGGGGGATGTGGGGGATGTGGCGGGCTCTGGTAGCCAGAGGGAGGGTGCAAGGATTCAACGTGGGAAGCCACGAAGGAGGTGAGAAGCAGTGGAGAATGATCAGGAGGCAAGGGGGTCAGAGAGCCTTCTAGATGATGGAGGGGTGGGCCTCTGAGGTGTGAGTCAAGAGTGGACATAAACATCGTGGCTGGCAAAGGATGCCTGGATGAGAAGCTCCTCGGGATGAGGCAATGCCGTCGTCCTTATCTCAGTCCTGTTCACCAACCTTTGCTCCAAAGACATTCAAGCTCACACTGACAGTCATTAATAGCAATCAGGTAGAGCAGCTTGCTTTTCTTCTCCATGTCACAAAGATAAGCTTAAGAGGACCATAAGCACCTAACACCACCTAAGACATGCCATCGAGTCAATTGTCTCACGTTGCCCAGTGCCCCCCCTCTGTGAAATGGACCTAATAGAATGTACATCAGGTCTAATTAAATGGTGTGGCCTTGGCCATCCAACATTGGCACACAGCAAATGTCAATGCAATACACTGACATGGCAGAGGACTGTACCTTGAGGTACCCAAAATAGGACTGTAGTCTTGGCCCCTATTCACTATTTTTGGCCCCTACTCCCCAGTGCTTTCCTTATGAGCAGAAGGGTCAACTGGATCGTGCTGTGCATTCTCCCAGATGCTGCTACGATTTCCCATTTTTCTCTTGCATTTAACAAAACTCCACCTATCTAGTGTTAGAAAAATCTGGAAACAGAAGGAGCTATCATATAAGTGTTCAAGTAGAGTCTCAACCTCTATAAGTTCTGTTTCCAAAATGGTAGTATTTCCACAAACATTATTTTGTTAAGCCTCACAAGGAATCATAGAAATCATTGTTACCCTCACACGGGAGAGAACAAGCTGGCCTCCGGGGCTACGGCCAGCGCAGGGAACCAGAGGCATTAGTCAATTGGAGGCAAGTCTAGGCTAATGGACATTTCATGATCCCTGTGCTGTCAGGGTTTTCTGGAGTCCAGAGGACAGACTCACTTGAATGAAAACTTCTCTAATATCCTTCCTCATGCAGAATATGGCTCCACTTGTGGGTGAGCAGGCCTGCCACCATCCTTTCTAAGGATGATCCTCTTCTGCAATACCAGCTCCAGGCTTCTTTCCAACCAGACCATCCAGCACCCCAATAGCTGCCACTCCCTGGGTCTCACTCGTGCCAGTGTCCCCCCTCTCTTCCTCTTAAATTCAAACACATCTTTTCCATTGTCTGACTTCTGCCTAAGATTATCCCGTCAGGTTATGACCAAAACAAAAACTAAGGCACTAACATCTGGGGATCATAGATCATGGATCAAAACCACTGTGTTGGGTCCTGGGAAGAAAGCAAATTGTTACCAAAAGTAGCTTTAAATCACTTGCAGAAATAAAATATGCAAACAAGCCATTGGATTTTTGAAGACTTATTTTAGATAATAGCATGCATCAAAAAAATACATCTCATTGAAGTAAATCATCAAAAAATCCATATCATTTTCTCTCTTCCAAATTTGGTTATTTTTATTTAACCCACATAATTAAACCTGCTGGGTATTATTATCATTCCCACATCACAGGTGAAGAAACTGAAGCTTAGAGGGGTTGTTAGGTGAACAGCAGTCAGGGGTAAACCTGGAATCTCCACCATCTGACTCTTGATTCTGAAATTAGAAAAAATTGGTCCCAAATTTTGCTGTGTGACGTGAATGCTAGAAGTAAGGGGCAGCTTATTTTCACAACAATTCCAGTGGTTTACAGAGAAACACCAGGTCCAGAAAACTTAGATCAAGTTTCCAAGATGATACTTCTGGTAGTGACCAAGATGGCACTTCACATGCAAAGCCATCTGACCCCGAAGTCTCCACCTAGCACCCTGGAACTCATGTCTTTCAAAAGGAAGAGTAAAGCAAGGGCGTATGCAAGGCCACGGATATCAAGAGCCCTGGCCCAAAGAGAGCAGCGCCCTTGAGAAAAGAGCAGGAGGAATCAACCCTCAGACTCACCAGCACACAGAAACCACTGGGCAAAGATGTGTCCCTGTATTCCCTGTGCTGACACTTAAAGCAATCTGGAAGTGCCTTTGTGAATTGCCTAAGGCCACATGGCTAATGGCCCAGCCTGGAAGAAAAGTAGGTCCTCACTCAACTTGCCCAGGGAACTTTCCAAGAGAAGTATTTGGTTTGATGTTCTGTGGTATTTTACAAGATCACTGCCACCTGTAGCTGAATCAAATTGTCCTTCATCCCTCACACCTCTGTTGAGCACCTGCTGAGTAAGCTCTGCCTGTATCTTAACCACGGAGGACCAGGGCTTCCTTCAGAAGCAGAGTCAAGGAAGCAGAGATGCTGGGAGTCAGTGAGAGGGACTCAATCTTGGCAAAGGGGCTGGGATGATGTGGGAGGAACACAGTCCTTTAGGGAGGACTGGTGGAAAAGAAGCCTAATCTGTTCTAGTGGAGATGAGCCCAGAGTGCTTTCAGAACACAGAATAGCAGCATCAATGGGTGAGCCCTGGGAAAACAGCGGCGAGTTAGAAGAGACTTCACAATGCAAATGGCAATTGACACTGACATTTATCTTGGGGAGGGAGAATGAGATCCTTCCAAGGAAAAGTAAGGAAGAAAATTGAGGGCACAGTGTGACACCAAAGCCCCCATTCTTGGAATACCAAGGGATTTCAGATGGCTTGACAGTAGCTAGCAGGGAGTAAAGGGAAGTACAGGGGTCTTGATACCTGTGAGTCTGGACTTTTTGGTGGACAGTGGGAGTGATTTGATCAGATCTGCATTTTGGAAGCTCCCTTTCCCCGTGCACTACACTCATGAGGAGGCCTCCTGGTGGACCACCCACAGCACCAGGGGAAGAGACAAGAGCTCCAGCCTATCTTGTTCTGCTCATGACAGATTCCAGCTATGCTTGCTCTGACTTGTGAACTAGAACCTGGGGTTCAAGGAAACTAGTTTACAGAAAATGGCTTACCCAGCCACCTTGATAGTGCTCCAGAGAAACCAAATATTCAAGAAAGTTCTCTCCATTGGTTCTGAATTTTCTGGAATGGATTCTCTGCTCTGATTAGATTTAAAGGCATTAAGTTACCTGCTCTCCATGGACATGGGTATTGGTAGTCCAGGGTCACAGTGACTAACAGTTATTCAAGTTATCCCTTGTAGATGTCTGTAACTGTGTGCTAATGGAAGACAAGGTTCTGGGTGACTAAGAAGTGACTGGCATAAAACCTTTGAGTCAGAATAAGAAATTTAATGGATTGGCTGGTTATTTCCAATTATGGTAGAGAACCTGGTAAAGAGCAAAGCCTGAGCTCAGGGCTTTAAATTTCCAAGTCCATGTCTGTATAAAGGATCTGAAAGCTGTTCCTGAGTCCTCGAAAGATCTCATTTCTTCTTTGGCAGCAGAATGTCCTTTGAAAGACAAAAGAAAGGCTAATACTATAGGTAGCTGAAGTGCAAAGCAAATTGAATTTCCAAACTCCAGTCAGGGGTCTCCTTTGTAAAAGTCAGAACAGAATTGGGAAGAAATGGGACCCTGAAAATTGAGATGGGGATATGTGGGAATAGGGACATTCCAATAGAGTGAGGTAAACGGAAGTCCTAAATTCTGCTCTGCCTTTCTGGGAGTAGAAGCAGGGATTACTCCATAGCTGCTTATTCCAGCCTTCTTGAAGAAGTTACTTTGCAAGGAACTGCTGTCTTCAGTGCCTACCCCATTACCCTTTTTTCTTCTAGATATATAACCAGAATCAAACCCCACCAGGCCTCAAAGGATGGGGTATAAAAGATGACCCTGAAAAGATGTAATATACACCAAAAGAATTGAGTAATTTTGACAAATTCTGTTGATAGAAATATGGGGAAAGGCATAGTAGTGGACCTTAAGGGATCAAGGAGGAAGATACATAATTGGAGTAGACCACAGTAATTGATATGGGCTCACCAAGCAGAGAATTCAAAGGCGGTATTTTAGTTCAGGGGACTCTGAATGATTCTAACAATTTGATCGATTGGTTGACTGAAATATGGACCCAATGTTGGTCCACATTAAGTTGAAATGTGAGAACTTTTTGGTAGCCAGCAGAGAAAGGGATCCATAGGCTTGAGGAAATTGGAATGCTGGAGTGAACTGATCGTGCAAATCTGTCCTCCCACTCTGAAAGGGTGCAGAGGACATGACCTTCACTTGAGTGTTGAGAAGCGAATTCCTGGGAGGAGCCCTGGTATGCCCAACACAGTGGGGACAACGGGATCCAGGCAAGGCAGAGGCCAGGTCAGCATGTGATGATGGCCAAAGACCAGACGCAATGGCGCGATGAACAAGGAGTCAAAGCCATAGTCAGAATAGTCTGACTCACAGAGAAGCATGGCATTGGCTAATTGTTCATCGTGTCCCCATAAGACAAAGAGATGGGAAGTCTCCCAGATCATTTTTTGACCATGTAATGGAAACGCTCTAGGTCCAGAAATGAAGTCTGAACTGAATCACCGAAACAGCCACAGCTTACTCAATCAGTTCCCAGATTTGAGCAGTTCATAGCCCCAGAGCCTTCTAAAGGAAGAGAAGGACACATTGCCAGCACTTACACTACTAATTTTCCTCCTTAAAAGAATGTGTGGCTGTGTCCCAGGGTGACTAGACCCAGAGGAAAGAGAAACAATCAGACTTTTTCAGGACTGCTGGACACCAGTTCTGAACTATTGTTAATTCTTGGAGACCAAAAATAACCTGTCAACTAATACTGACATTTTGGAAAACTTGTCTATGAGCTTGACAGTTTCCCAATACCCAAAGTCTTTTCTGATGAATTCAGTGGTGATACCAGTAAATGTTATCATTAATAAAATAGTTTTTATTATATTTAACTTTTAAAAATTTTGAATATAATGTGATGAAATGTGTCAATCTTTAGAAGATTTGATCTCTCAGTGTTATGGTTTAGATCTGAAATGCCCCCCAAAAACCATGTGCTAAAGACTTGGTGGCTAGCCTGAGTGATTATGGGGAGATGGTGGAACCTTTAGGGCCTCATGGGACATCCTTAGATCACTGGGGGAAATGCCCTCAAAGGAGATAGAGGGGCCCCAGTCTCTCCACTTTCTTTCTGATTCATGGCTCAAGGTACGACCTCATGCTCTGATATGCACCGTCTTCATGATGTACTGCCTTCGCCAAAACCCCAAACCCACAGGTCATCTGATCCTGGATTTGAATTTCCCAAGCCAAGTCAGAATAAACCTCTTTTCACTTTGCGAGTACCCTGTGTTAGGTGTTTCGTTATAGTGACAGAAAGCAGAATAATATTACCTCACTTAACCTTTATTACATCCCTAAAGGTTCTTTCTCCAAAAAAAGTCACAGTGGGGGTTAAGGCTTCCATACATGGATTTGAGGGGGGTGAGCTACAGTTCAGTTCTAACAGTCTCCTACGTTGCTCTGCTCCAGACGGGGTTCTCAGTCTCTTCTCCAGGGTACCATCTCCTCATTCTTCAAACTGTAGCTTAGGGATTCCATCCCAGCTTCAGGTAATGCTCACCTGTCCACTTGTGTGGATCCCCTGCTTGTTTATTGTATTAATTAATTAATTTAAACTGTAGATTGAACCCAGGGTCCTTTTACCACTGATCGATATCTCCAGCCATTTTTATTTTTATTTTTGTTTTGAGGCAGGCTCTTGCCAAGTTGCTGAGGGCCTCACTAAGTTGCTGAGACAGACCTTGAATTTTCTATCCTCCTGCCCCAGGTTCTGGAGTCTTGGGATTACAGGCATGGGCCACCACACCTGCCAAGCCCCTGTTTTATATTTAACCCTTCACATAGCTCTTGTCCCAACTCGCACTCTGCGTATTAGTGTAACCAATGGTTTAATATGAACGTAACTCACTAGGCCATGGACTTTGAGAAGAGGAGCCACTCATCTTGCTCACTAGTGTCCAACATAGAAGGTTTTATAAACATATTAACTAAGTAAAAGAATGCAGAAGGGAAGGGAGAATGGGTGGGAAGAAAATTTGAGGTGTCCACTGCCCCCAGACCAGTTATAGATGCTTTATTTGCCATATTTTCATCTTTGTATTGCATTAGAATGAAATAGGTTCAGCATGCTAAACAGTAAAGAAAAATAATGTAAAACACTAAATAGCTTTCCAAGATGCATGCGGAGCTACGGGAACGTTGTGAATACTTGTGTCTGGGAGCCGCGGGCTGGAGTAATGGGAAGGGAGGAGAGACAGGAAAGAACGCAGAAGCTGAGAGGCGGGTAGCGGACGAGGAGGCTGCGTGTACAAGCCGATTCCGTTCACTTGTTTTTTAACATTTAAAAAATAATCATCGCTGACAAGGAAAACCCTGAAACTAAAGAAAACCATCAAAAAGAAAGAGTCCTCAATGTCGTTGAGGGCTGAGAGTAGAGCAGCTCGTATCAAGACTGGTGAGTGACATTTGGCTGTGGGGTGTGTGTCACAGCTGGCTTCAGCAAGGACGATTTCACCACAGTATAGATGCCATGAAGCATCCAGAGGCTGACCGCTTTACTGGTCAAAGTTAAGTTCTCAGCATTGGGGGTGGTCTGAGTGTTCTTGTCCCCTCCAAAGTCATATGCTGGAACCCATGACTCAGTGTGATGTAATAGTCAGTGCAGCCTGTGAGAAGCGAGTAAGTCATGAGATCCCCACCCAGTGAGTGAGATTAGTGCCCTTATGTGTGTGTATGTATAGATACCCAGCTGAGCTCCTTTGTCCCTTCTGTCATGTGCGGGTACAGCAAGAAGGCAGCATCTTTGAACAGAGAGCAAGGCTTCACCAGACACCCTAACTCCAGAAGTGTTAGCGAGACTCTCCTACTGTCTATCCACCACCATCTAAGTTATGTTGTTACAACTGTCCAAATGGACTAAGACCATTGGTGACACATCTTCCCATAACTGTCTCTGCCACAGGCTTGACCATCAGATCCCTGCAATGCCTTAGATGTTGACGATTTGCCCCAGGAAGCATTTAAATGCATTCTGAGGGACTGACCCATAGATGCCTATTCAGATTTCTAGCAGGGACCAGACTTTGGTTGTGTTCTCAGAGGTAAGTGTATATTGTCTCACAACAGTGATTAAATTTCTCCCAGCAACAATTACAACAAACCAAACAAATGACAGAAAATAATATTCCGTATCTGTTAGTATGTTAGATTAGCTGGGTGTTGTGGCACATGGCTGTGATCTCAGAGACACAGGAAGCTGAAGCAGGAGGATCACAAGTTCGAGGCCTGCCTCAGCAATTTAGTGAAGCCTGAAGCAACTTTGCAAATCCCTGTCTCAAAATAATGACTGGGATGTTGGCTCAGTGGTTAAGCGACCCTGCCTTCAATTCCTGGTGTGTGTATGTATATGTACATACATGCACACACACACACACACACACACACATGCACACACACATTTATATATTAAATTAGATACCTGGATGGTCATTTCTATATAAACGAGCTTAAAGTTCTGGATAAGCACTTTCTAAACATCATCTTAAATGCACTGATAAGCTGAAAAGAAAGTCAGCAATTCCAGACCAAAATGCTACAAGAAGTTGGTGTACATGCATGCCCACCAGGTTAACAAAGACTAAACATTATGACCATGTAATGATTAGAACAGGAACAACAAAAACTGTAATAGACTCCTGACAGGAGTATACATTGATACCACACACCGGAAAACAATGAGATGTTCCCCATAGGGATAAGTGCACTCATATGTCAATCATGAGCCAGAAAGTCAATCACTAATTCTGTGTCATAGAGAGACTCTTAGTCAGGGATATTAGGAGACAAACAAGAACAACCACTGCTGTACCAAAGACTTGAAACCTGAAATGTTATAAATGTCCATTAATGGTAATATACATGTATAATAAATTGGAGTATGGCAAAAAAAATGGAGGGGTAGGCAAACTTTTTCTGTAAAGGATCAGATATTAAATACGTTCGGCTCTGAGGTCATATGGTCTCTGTGGCAATTACCATTGAATCTACCATTGTATTGAAAACAGCCAGAGACAATACATAAATAAATAAATCTTTATTTAGAAGATAAATGTTTAGAATATAAATGTTCTAGTGTGCTCAATCCTGATGTGATGGAATACCACACAGCAGTGAACATGACTGGATCTTACAAATACATTGAGCAAAACACATAAGCAAACACATAAATATGTTGCCATTCATATAAATTTCAAAGACCAGACAAATAAATCACAAGGTTGAGGAATACACACTTAAAATGACAACATTAAGAAACAAAAAGGTTTGAATTCATCTCATTTATTGATTCTTGATTTAACTTCTTGCTCTTTAGGGGTCTTGTTAAGGAAGTCAGATCCTAGGCTGATATGGTGAAGATTTGGGCCTACTTTTTCTTCTAGTAGGTGCAGGGCCTCTGTTCTAGTGCCTAAGTCTTTGACCTACTTTGAGTTGAGTTTCAAGCAGGGAGAGAGATAGGAGTTTAATTTCATTTCATTACATGTGACTTTCCATTTTTTCTAGCACCATTTGTTGAACAGGCTATCTTTTCTCTATGGAATGATCTGGCAACTTTGTCTAGTATGAAACAACTTTATTTATGTGGGTTCGTCTCTGTGTCTTCTGTTTTGTACCTTTGGTCCTACACGTCTGTTTTGGTGCCAATACCAAGCTGTTTTATTACTATAGCTCTGTAGTATAGTTTAAGTTCTGGTATTGTGATGCCTCCTGCTTCATTTTTCTTGCTAAGGATTGTTTTGGCTATTCTGGGTCTCTTATTTTTCCAAGTGAATTTCATGATTGCTTTCTATTTCTATGAAGAATGTCATTGGGATTTTAATAGGTATTGCATTAAATTTGTATGACACTTTTTTCAGGATGGCCATTTTGACAATATTAATTTTGCCTATCCAGGAGCATGGGAGGTCTTTCTGAAATAAGTCAACCCCCAAAAGTCGAAGGCTGAATGATTTCTCTGATATGGAGATGCTAATTCACAATGGCGGGGGGTAGCTAGGGAAGAATAGAGTTACTTTAGATTAGGTAGAAGGGAGTGAAAGGAGGGGAAGGAGTATGGGGGTAGGAAGGAGAGTAGAGTGAAACAGACATTATTACCTCATGCACATAATATGACTGCATGACCGATGTGATCCTACAATATGTACAATCAGAAACATGAGAAATCATACTCCATTTATACATGATTTATCAAAATGTATAAATGCATTCTACTGTCATGTACAACTAATTAGAACAAATTTTAAAAATTAGTTTAAAAACCACAATAACCAGCCAAAGAAAGAAAGAAGGAAGGAAAGAAAGAAAGAAAGAAAGAAAGAAAGAAAGAAAGAAAGAAACAAACAAACAAACAAACAAAAAGAGAAGATTGTCACCAGGAGCAGGACCAGAGTTGCTCTTCTGAGAGGGGTGAAAGCAGTCATGACTCGGGTGTGACCTGTAGGGTCCTTTCTTAGCACCGCTACTTACCTGGATGGTTACCGAGTGTTTGACTTATTTGTTTCTAAATAGTAATATTCAAGAGGATATCCCTTGGCAACATTTTTTAAAATTGAAAAAAAAGGCTTAAAGGATAAGCATGGGACATCAGCATATGCAGTTGTTTTGTGTTTGAATCTACCTACCATCTATCATCTCTGTCTCTCCTTATGGATGAAAAGCCTTCGTGGGGTATCCGTGGAGACCACCGTGTAGGGCGGGGCTTCCCTGGTGCTGTCCTTCCCTCACTTGCAGCGGAATCCTGGCTGCCCAGTTGCTGCCCTTTCCATGCCTGCCCAGAGACACCGCCTGGCCCCTGTGGGGCATCCAGACCTGCCTCGCCTCTTTCTTTCCAATTTCTACTAAAAGTGGGATCATGCTCACCCCAGGCTCTGCATCTACGTCATCTTTAGTAGCCTGCAGATGAATTTTGGAAGGACAGTCACAGTTGGGGAGTTGAGGCAGGAAAAATAAGAGGAAAATCAGATTTTTAAAAGTTTTTATAAAATGGTTGCAAAGTTAATGTTAACAAAATGCTAGGCCATCTTTTTTTGCTATGACCAAAATCCATGAAAATAATAACTTTGAGGAGGAAGGTTTATTTTGGCTCAGAGTTTCAAAGCATTCAGTCTGTGGTTGGCTTTGCTTTGGGCTCAAAGTTAGGCAGAACACCATGGCACAAGGATGTGGCAGAGGAGAGCAGCTCAGCTCATGTTAGCTAGAAGCAGAGAGAGGGTGCCAGGGAGAAATTAACCCTTCCAGGGTACAACCCCCAGAAATCTACTTCCTTCAACTAGGTCCCTCTTTCTAGTTGTCTATGCAGCCATCTGATGGATTAATCCACTGATGAGGTCAGAGCCCTCCCGATCCAATCTTTGCCTAAAAGCCCCACCTCTGAACTTTGCTACTGGGGACCATGCTTTCAACACATGAGCTTTTGGGGACATTCCATACCCAAACAATAGCAGTGCCCCCAAGATGTCCAAGTCCTAACCCTAGAACTAGTGAAGATGGCCTGTTTGGGGAAAGGGACCTTGGCTGATGGATTTAAGAATCCCGTGTAAGATCATCTTGCATTACCCAGGTTGCAGTAAATCCAATAGCAAGGGTCCTCTTAAGAGACAGAAGAGAAGACAGACACAAAGCAGATGGCCACATGGAGATGGACACAGAGACTGGAGTGAGGCAGCCACTAGCTACAGGATACCTGAAGCCACCAGAAAACTGGGAGAGGCAGGGGAGGTATACAAGTCAGGATTTTCCAGAGAAACATAACCCAAGTGGGACTGGGGTGGATTTAAGAGATTAGTTCTCATGACTAGGGAGCTGGCAAATCCAAAATTTGTAGGGCAAGCCTGCAGGCTAGAAGCTCGAGCAGGAGTTTATGATGTAATATTAAGGAAGAAATCCCTCTTCTCAGGGAAACCTAGGTTTTTGCTCTTAGGATTCAACTGATGATATGAGGTTCGCCCTCACAATTGAGGGTGAATTTTATGTCAACAGGTAGAAGGTGCTAATCACAACTATAGGCACCTTCCCAGCAGCACCTGGTGGGTGTTTGGTCGCATCACTGGGTAGTACAACCCAACCAAATCGCCACATACAACTAACCATTCCAAAAGTGATCTCCCCAGAACCTCCAGAGGGAGCAACTACAGCCTTGCCAACGCCCTGATTTCAGACTTCAGCCACCAGAGCAAAGGAAGAAGACATTTCTCTGGTACTAAGTTACCCATTTGTGGTCACTTGCTCCAGCAGCCCCAGGAATCTAACATGAGACCTGACAGGAGTGTCTTCTATACTAAGAAAATCTTCAGATGTGTCCTTAGAAGCAGGTGAGCTGAGAACTGGTAAACTACTGGCTGTGTGCCATTTTGAGTCTGTTCCAGAAATGTGCTTCGTGTAGTTGACCTTGGGGTTTTGGAGTGCTGCTGAGAATTTAAGAAGGGCTTCCCTCTAAGATGGTGCCCGGCTGCACATTAGAAACCCTTGGGAAATGAACGTCCTCCCTCCTCCCCTTCTCCTTTCAGATTTTACCCGCCTGGGTTGGGGCTGGGCAGTGGGGGGTGTTGAGCACTCCCAGCTGATTCTAATGTGCAGTTTGAGCTGGGTCCTGCTGCTCCAAGGTATGTAGGGCCCACAGACCTTCTTTGTGGCGATCATCAACCCACCAGGTGGAGGGGATCTGGGGTGGTATTGATGCCAGACCAAACAGGAAGGCAGGTGGATGAACATGAGGAAATCTGGGTCTCTGGGTAGCTAATAACCACATTTACAACCTGAGGAGGCCCTCCCACCGGGGGAGAGATGATGGGCAATTCTTGCCTAAACAGCCCCCAAAGACTCATCAAAAGAGGATTACTGTCTTCAAAGGAGGCAGGAAGTTCTGGAGTAGCAGCAGCAAGTCATAAAATAGCAGTGGCTTAGGAAAAAACTAAAAAGTTTATTTCTCTCTCTAGTTCATAGAGTCAAGAGTTGGGTGATCGTGTTTGTAGGATTGGGTCACCGCAGGGGGACCTTGATTTCCTCTTTCATGTCCCACCTGTGACTGCTGTCCACTGTCAGGTCATCTTAGGGCTGCTGGAGTTCCACCCAGCATGACCACATTCCTGCCAATAGGAAAGAGGAAGGGGACAAGGATGAGAGGCACAAGGTGGGTATCTGCTCTCTGAAAGGGTCCTGGGAGCTGCCACATGACCCTTCTGTCTACATAGCCCTGGCCAGAACCTGATCACGTGACTGCACATTGCTTCAAAGGAGGTTGGGAATCTCAGCCTTCATTTCAGGAGTCACATGTGTCCCCCATTCCACAAATTTGTGGGTTCTGTGGAAGTGGGGTAAAATGCTAGTTGAGAGACTTCCAGAGGGACACCTTGTAAAATCATACCTGGGGCTCTGAATTTAAGCTGGAGTCACCTCTTTGGAAGAAATGAGAAGTTTTCCTCCCTGGCACAAAGCTTTTCTCCCTCACTCTTCTTTCTCTGACTACTAGTCCTGACAACCTGTTCTGCTAAAGAGCCAGGAGGGACCGCTTTTGTTTGATTCCTTTAGTTAAGGCCTAAAGCCAATAGGGGTCTGAGTCTAGCATTTCATTTCCTGATGGGGCTACTTAATAGTACGTCAGAGCTGTATGCAACCCTAGAGAGCTTCAATGTTTTCTTGAGAGCAGGATGGTAAGCTGTAGCCCATGAGCCAGAGACTACGTGCCACCTGTTTTTGTAAATAAAGCATTATTGAAACACAGACTTGCTCATTCTTTTATGTATTGTCTGAAGCTGTTTCCAAGTTATAATGGCAGAGAACTTCAGAAAGCAGTCTCACGAAGACTACATGTAACACACTTCACACTCTCCTTCCCCTTCCGCAGGCTGGAATAGCAAAGCCACAGATGGAAGAAGTAGAGACTTTAAATCATCATGTGGAGGAAAGCTGTCATCAAACTCCACTACCGAACTGTTCTACACATGGGAAGTAAATGTCTTTACTGGCTTAGGCCCTGAATTTTTGGAAATGCCCCTGTTTTATCTATTCTATCCTTTTGTTCTAGGGTCAGGGATATGATTTATCCAACACTTAATTCAGCTAGAAAATTAGAATAGAAACTACAGAGGAGGCATCCATTGCCCAGTTACATCGACTGTAGGTAGGCAGGATATTGCCCAGAGAGAGGAATAGCAAAATGATGTTGATGGTGATGATGATGAGGGTAATATTTCTGGAGCTTTAAATACATGCCACTGTTCTAAGCCCTTTTGTTTTATTAATTCATTTAACCTTTAATCAATCCAATTTGATAGGTTCTGTATAGATGAGGAAAATGAACCCCAAATCACAAAATTAGTAGGCTGTGGACTCAGTACTTGAGAATTCTTTGGATTTTGGAAGCGCAAAAATTCTCATTTTTCATCACTAATGAATCAGACCTGTGGTGGTCGAACACTTCTAAATAAATCCTCTAAAAGAAGCTTGGAAGACAAGGTTACTGGGATAGATTATTTGCAAAGAAGGCCAAAACAATTCTTCCTGTTCCTGTCTCTCATTCCTGTATCATGTGAGTTCAGTGTCTCCTACCACGAGTTGAGTTCTATTTTGTCATCTCAGCTGGGTTTGGGACTCAAAATAACAACGACAGTAAAGCATAAGTAAAAATGAGGAACATTGAGCACAAACTTCAGGTGGTCTTGAGGGTCTTTCTCACCAAATAAATAAGGGTGGTATAGGACCTGGACAACAATAGGCCATGTGGAGCAGCCAACTGCCAATCAACTTCCAGAGTGTGTCCTTAGAAGCAGGTGACTTTGAAGTGTGGGATCATCTTAGACTGGACTGCTGCTAGGTAATTGCACTACATGGCTGCGTCCAAATGAGGCCAGCAGAACAACCGCCCATCTGAGCCCAGCCCAAATTACTGACCCACAGAGTCAGGAACAAGTAAAATGATTGTTGTGTTAAGTCTCAAAGGTTTGAGAGGAGTTTGTTGTGTAGGAATTAATAACTGGGACAATCCTCTTGCACATTTTTAAAATGACATCTGTAATTTTGCATAAGTTTAAAGTAGTTCATGAGCATACAATTTCTGACATTGGAGTTTTAGGCATTTTGAAGTAAAGCAATTTCTTCATTCTCTTAATTTTGTTGGAATTTACATGTGACAGAAATTTAATATTCATCACCATCCCTTAATAATGCACTCAACAAATTCTTATTGAACAAAAGGTAATTCTATATCTGAACTTTTCTTCTTAAACTCAGATTTTTGCTTAACTCCCACTACATAACTTTTTCCAATGCAACATATTTTTATACTTAAAAGTCTGTATCATTTTGTCAAACAGATTTATATAAAAAATGTGTATGAAATTGAAATTTATTTTGTTACCAAAATGCTATAATATTTTAACAAAGTTGTTCCAGATTAAGTTATTGCATTACTGGTGCATAACTAAGAAAAATGTTATACTTGCAGCATAAATATTGATAAATAATTTGTAGACCTAAAGAGGTAAACATCAAAATCCTTGGGGAAAGCATCTCTAATGAAATAAGTAGAAGTTTCTGCTTTGTTCCAGTCTTCTCATGTCCATGGATGAATACTGCTTATTGCTTTAATTGTTGTGTATTCAGCATCTCTTCAACTCCAACTTTTCTTTTTATATTGGATGCACTGAGAAACCTTGTTCACATAAACATGTGTAGGTGGGAATAGAAAGAATTTTGTTATAGCAGCATCCCTTGATTCTCTGACTCCCTTTGAAGTTGTGTGGGAACTATCATCAAAAATTATGTCTAATGATCGCTCAGCTGACAATTCTATTAGGTCTCCTTCAGTGCTGGTGAAAGCACAGAATTGAAACCACCTGATTTGTAAAAGTATTTCTCACCCCATCATTAGAGTCATTCATTTTTGTAGTTTCTGGGAAACATACCAAAAGCTTTACAAAGTCTTATCGAACAACCTTCAGCAATTATCTGCCACTTAGACACCTTGTTATTCTCAGAACAAGTTGAGAAAATGGAAATACTGTTGATTTCAATACACCTTAACTAATACACTCTTGTTGATTAAAAAAATACTCATATTTTTAAACTGTCTGAAGTATTTTTCATGAAGATTTCAAATATAGCTAAAAAATGATAGAAAGTGTCCATCATATGAGTTAATACAGCCTATCCTTATTATAGAACCCCATCAGCCAAATGGAACCTACTTTCAGAAAAAAAATATATTTTTCAGTTCATGTAATGTCTCTCAAACAATCATCTCTCTCTTGAATTTTAATTTAAAAAGAAAGATGAGGACCAGAGTGTTGGTGTGAACAGTAGCATTTGTTCCCAACCCCTTCTCCCTCCCCCTAGGGCCCTGCATCCTCCACTGTCCCGCCCCTGGTTCATGCCCTGAAGGCTTTGCACTCTTGGGCTGTGCACTAAAGGGAGATGTAGAACGAGGGAGTGTTCAGTTTTCCTGTGGAAATTTGGAGAAGAGAACTTGAAAATGAGAACCAGCCCAGGTTAGATGGTACCTACAACACTTGAGATTAGAAATCGCCCCTCTGGAAAGCTTTCATGTGCCTTAGTAAACTTGGAAAGCAATTCCAACAGTCTTTGGATGGATGTGTCTATTGAGCTACCATTGGCCAGGGACAGCATACTAAAGATAAAATGTGGGAAGATAGACAGGTTTCCTTATTTTCGATTTTCCTAGGGTATTGTCAGAGCAAAATAGAGAGGCCTCAACACCCAGGGAAGACTACCTGGAAGAGGCAGCTGTTGAGCTAAATCTAGGAATCTGTTTTTCACACACTTACAGGTGATCTTCATCTTCATTGAAATTTGAGAACTCCTGCCATGGATATAAGGCCTTGAACTCAAGAGAGGAAGGGACTGGCTATTGCTCAAGAAGCATCCATATTCCACATGGCCCTGAACTCGGGTACCTGCAAGTGATTTGGGGACCAATCCCAAGGCAGAGATCGGTCCAGTTCATTTGTAATGTTTCTTCCCCTCTGGTTTAAGCAGAGAGGATGCCAGCTTTGTTGGTGGGGTCCCACCATTGTGCAATCACTGGGTGCCGTGACTGATGGCTGCATTTATAGTCCTCACACCTGGCCACCTGCTACTTATAGTGACGAGTGGGCTGATCACCTGGAATCCTTGTTTTTCTTCCTGAAAAGCTTCCAAAAACCTGGGATCTCTGAAGAATTGAAAGCAAAATCCCAGCCTCCAGAAAGGGACATGAAAATACCAAGCTATTTATTTGCCCTCCTTCCCCGCAGATCCCTCTCCCTGCTGATCGGGCTGCCATTTAGATTCATCCTAATGAGAGGATTTGGAAATGGGGCCTTTGCTTCTCCTGGAAGATAGTTTCAAATCCCCAGTCCTAGATATCACATGCTTACCCAATTAAAAGCTGTCCTCAGGAGCACCTTGCCAGAGCACCCTAAGATAACGAGCCCCTGTCTCGTTACAGCTCACACCCTCTCCTACACGAGGAGATAAGGAGATGTGTTGCTTGAGCCATATTTTTGGAAATTGCTAGTTAGTTGCAAAATGTTTCCTGAGGTAGAAAAAAAGCACCAAGGACTGTAATTATTGGATTGTTTCACTTCTGAGGCCAAGAAACAGATGCTCGACTTTCAAGGCTTGGGCACGGCTTATCACAAGTTAACTCCTCTGCCTGCCACCCTAGCGTCCCTGCTCACTGGCTCCCTTGAAGAGGCCCACTTAGGAGATCAGTTGAACCACTGCCTAGGATTTGGTTTTGCAAGACTCTTAAAAAAGCTGGCCCGTACTGTAATCTGGTGCTAATCAGATTTCAGTGTGATGTCGCCAGGAAAAATCGGTATGTATAATGCTAGACTAGAAGGGGTTAGGACCAAATTCCAAAGATGAAAATCATTCTTCAAATTATATGCCTTTAAAAAAACTTAGTTTGGATAAAATAGGGAAAGTGCTTCATATGTCTACTCTCTTGCGTCCCCGCCCCCCTTTATCTAAGAGCTGAGAAATGCATTCCTTGAGCTGAAAGGTATTCTCTGTTTTATAGTGGGGTGGGTGAGATAATGTAGTCGCTTACTAAAACACCCAATGGAGCTGCAAGAATCTAATTAAAATAATTCATTGAAAGCATTTTCTCCCTTCCTTCCTTCCTTTAAAATGTATTCACGTGCTGCACAATGACATTTAGGTCAATGACAGAACACATACATGATGGTAGTTCCATAACATCAGATTGTCCAGTGATGGAGCCATTTTGGTTTGTAAGCACACTCCATGATGTGGGCACAAGGAAGAGATCACCTAATGGCACTTTCCTCAGAACATATTTCTGTTAAGGCATGAATGACTACATAGGGATCAGAGTGCCCATGTGTGCTAAGCTCTATGAATGAAATTTTGAAAGGGCTCACTGTCCACTAGGTTGCTGCTTTCTTGGAGTTTAATATCCATGGGGATGAGCTAAGAGCAAACCCTCCATGAAGTGTGGTATTATGTGTTGCCATGGGTGGAGAAGGGCGGAGGTGACTATGGATCACCTCCCTCAAGCTGAGTGGTTGACCAGCCTGGCTCTCATGGAGGGTTTCCTAAAAGTTAGGCTTAATTGGAGTCCTGGGAACTACAGGGACGCATTAGTCAGGCAGATGGACCAGGAGTCACGTGCAGGTAAAGAAGGTCAGACATTTGATGGTGGAGAATATAGTGCAAAATGTGCAAGTTCTAAAGATGGCAGAAAGCATGTTTGGATAACTGAAATAAAAAATGACAGTGATAATATTTCATTCATTCATTCCTTTAAAGATGTATTTTCATCCTTAACCTTTGCCCAGCCTGGTGCTAAGCCAAGCAATAAAACCAAGAATAAGACAGACTTGTTCTAAATACTGTTAATAATAGCCAATTAGTCTCATAACCAATATTTATGAAGCATTTGCTGCATGCCAAGCATTCAGAATACTTCATCAGCATCACCTCTTTTTCATTCTTAAAACAACCACATGAAATGGGTCCTCAGGTGAGTAAACTGAGACACAGATGAGTTCAATGATGTGCCTATCACATCCTGCCAGTCCGCAGGAGAACCTGCACACAGACCATCAGAATCTAGAACTCCTTTGGTTCTTAATCATGTCTGGACATGTGCAAAGAGATTTCCTGTGGGAAGGAGGGTGATCAAGTGTGTGGGGTCACCTGAAATTCCAGAATTTTCTAGAATTCGAAATGTCAAGTATTAAAACATCACAGCTGCAAAAGAAGCAGGGCCACTTCCTGTAGGGTGTAATAAATCATGTTAAGGGTTTGGAATTACATCAGTGGCAGTGTAGATTCTCACGTAAGAAGATTCTCATGTAGATTCTACATGTTAAAATTTGAGAGTTCCAATTAATGCAAATGAGCCCCAATCCCAACAAATTGAGTCCCAGTCATTCCTAGGAGATACCAAATTATGGGCACCCAGATATTTATGAGGTGCAGCAGCGGTCCTCTTTCTTTCAGTGTTGGAAACTGGCTCCCTGAGTTTGCCAACACAACCCGTTGATAAGACAAAGGTGAGTTTATTACTGAAGTTAAGAGAGAACACCACCTCACCAAGCTTTGGAATCATCCCAGAAAGGGAAGGGAAGGTCAGAATTTTATTGACAACTAGTCTGATGTGGGTCTTTCAATTGGGATCTTAATGAGCATTGGGTAAGGATCAAGATACAATAGTCCAGGACTTGGTGGGCACTGTAAGGTGAGGATTTGGACCCGTAAGATTGAATCTTAGGATATAAACATATTTTCAGGATTCGTTTTGGAAAGTTCCTATAATGAACAATCAAACTATTTTCCCAGATAGGGAACTCTTGGAAAAACAAAACCATGCGAACAGAAACCAAGAGATAGAAAGTCGTGTTAATGGCTAAAGAAAGGGCTCCTTGTGACCTGTGCCTAGGCTGCCTACAGTGGGACCCTTCTGGTTCTCAAGAGCACTGGTCTATCTCTGCTGCCCACCGCCCACTTGGACAGTCTTCTCCACAGTTCCCTCTCTCATGAGAGCCTTAGAGACCAATGCTATGTGCTGGATTAAAGTGCTTCAAAAGCTTCTAGTGCTCAGAATCCAGAAGGGATGATCAGACAGGGTTTCTTCCCCAAATTACACCACGATAACCTCACAAAGCAGTTTTGCCTGTACTCTGTGCCCAATAAGTCTATCCAGAGCCATGGTAGCATTTTCTGCTTCTTGAACTCTCTTCTCTCCCTAGCAGGTTCTAAAGCAGCCCAAGGAGCCAAGAGGCTTCAGACATTACCATGACTCTAGCTCCTTTCTCTCCCCTCTGTTTCTCTTCCCTCCCAAACTTTTCCCCACCTCTCTCAGTTATATAGCACTAAATCTTTTGTGCAGATGATTGAAGATCTGCTGACGCACAGATACTGGTGTGTTTGTGCTGCGTGCTGCCTGTGTAGGTGGGAACATAGGTAGGAATGGATGGTGGAGGTTGGATGCCGTCTACACCAGCAAGTACCCACAAAATGTACCTGTGGTACTCACACTCTCCACTGCACTTGGAAATACTCGCGCTTCTCTCTAATTCTGTCGAAGCTTCAATCCTTCCAACCTCTCCTCTTTCATGATATGAGAAAAATCAACTACATCAATTAATCTTGTCCCAATTGGACATTTGTGTTCTATCTTTATTATTTTACAGTCTCTTTGGGCATTTCTTATACTCAACTTGTTTTCCAATCATATTCTACCTTAAAATGTTCTCTGTCCCCCATTTTATTATAAAAGCCTTCAAATATACAGAAAAATGAAAAGAATTATACAGTGAATATCCATAGATGTATTGCCTAGGACAGAGGTCAGCCAACTTTTTCTGTAAAGGGTTAGATACTGAGTCATTTAGGTTTTGTAGGACATATGGTCTTTGTCACAACTCCTGAGCTTTCCCTGTGTAATGCAAAAGCAATCATTGACAATATGAAGTGAGTGGGCATGGCTTTATTCCAATAAAATTCATTTATAAAACAGGCACATCCTGACCCTCAACCTAGACTCTACCATTACTGTTACTCTGCTTGCTTAATACCACACACATACACACACACACACACATACACACACACACACACATTTCTATTCATTTCATTTTTTATTCAAGTTGTTTCATGTATTAATACACATCTCCCCTAAACACTTTCTCTATAAATTTTAATATTTTGGTATCACATATTTAACACTTCTCTTCAAAACACTGCAATTTTTAATGACAAAAATAGTGAACTCATTTCAAAATCTAATGCTTTCTGAAACCTTTTAAAAAACATTTTTTGCCATCAGAAGTAATTTGCACATTCATTCATTCATTTAACAAACACATATTTACTATTTTCCAAGCATAACCCTAACTAGGATTCAAAAATAAAGGCAGGTACTTATTGTCTAATGAAGACATAGTAGTACCAAAAAAAAAAAAAAAAAAAAAAAAAAAAAAAAAAAAAAAAACCCAAATATGAAGCAATTGATAATACAAGTGGGAGCAAAAATCACTCTGGGAGACTGAGACAGGAAAATAACAAGTTCAAGGCCAGCCTCAGCGATATAGTGAGACACTGTTTCAAAATAAAAGATAAAATTGCTGGAGATGTGGCTCAGCTGTAAAGTGCCCTTGGGGGTTCAATCCCCACTATACACACACAAAAAGGTGGGAGCAAAGAATTTTTGACTGAAGGAAAACAAACTGCCCAGGAGAATTAGGAGAGGCTTTTCAAGAAGTTCAAGGTGGGATTAAAGAGTGAGCTGGGCTTCTTCCTCAGTGCTGGATCCACAATTTGGGATTTGTTCTATATTAAGCACCCCCAGAGGTCACTGTTGGGGATCATGCTTATTCCTCACTCCTTTGTCCATGCTGAAGAACCTCTACAGAACATTCAGGTCATTTTTTTTTTTTTTTTACTTCTTGCTGTACATTGGAAATTCACTGATTTGAGCACACATGGGACTCACCCCTTCCGAGTGGTCAGTTCAGCAGGAGAGTGGTCAACATGACATTTTCCTATTTTGAGGAGTTCAGATGCAGCCTTTTAAAAAGAGGAGAAGGATCTTCTTTTTTTTTTTAAATTTTCTTTCAGCACCTGGGAAAAATCCGAATTTATAATAAGGGGTCAGGATATTTAGGCAATTTGCATTCGTGGTTGGAACTGTTTTGAAATTCAAAAAATGGTAGCATTTTTTTCTCAACCTGAGTTTGAAACTAATGGAAAGAGAGGATTAGGGATTGCATAGCCCTAAGACTCACCTTTTTATCAATATTAAAGTAAATATTGATGTTGGAGAAATAAAAATGTTCGTAAAATTCTGTATATGAACATTCATAGAAACTTTATTCAAAATAGCAAAAAAAAAATCCATTAGCAATAACTCATATGTCCCTCCATAGTGAATGGATAAACAAACTGTAGCACATACATACCAGAGAACACCACTCAGCACCCAAACGGGAAGAGCTATTGACATACACAGTAACTTGGATGGACCTCAAGGGAATTAGGATGAGAGAAAAAAGAGCCAATTTAAAAAAATAGCATACTATATAGTTCTATTATATTATGTTCTTGAAAACACAAAATTACAGATGGTGAACAAATTAGTAGTTTCCAGGGGTTGGTGGGCATGTCTAAAAGGCATAGCACCAGGGACCCTTGTGGTGGTGAAAGAGTTCTGGAGCTGGAATCTGTGGTGGATACAGGAAGCCACTCATACTCATAGAACTACACACACAGCAGTGCATGTGAAACCAGAGAAATCCAAGCTCTGTGGCTATTGCACCAATGTTAGGTTCTTGGCTTTGACATTGAACAATAGTTGTTCAAGATGCTACCACTGAGGGAGAATAGTAAAATAGCACACAGGGTGACCCTGGCCGCACATTTAGAACTTCCCATGAGTCTATGATTTTACAGAATAAAATATTTAAGACTTTACACAAAAAATTGCACATAATCAAAAGGACAATGACAAGCTAGGAAAATACTTGCAATGAAAACTATCAAATTATTTAATATAAAAAGAACTCCTACAAATCAGATAGAAAACTCCAATACTTCCCTGCTCCACAGAAATGTGAACTAAATATATGAACAGGCAATTCACAAAATAGTAACAAAATATACTACAGGCATGATTATGTCTTTAATTTCACAAGAAATTTTAGGAGCTATCAATGAAAAGAGCAAAGTATCATTTGTATAAAATTGGAAAATTATGTTAATATCCAATTATAGGTTAATTTTAACATGGGTATATAATAGGGAGGTAAATTGGTATAAATTTTTGAGAAAGCATCTTTTGAAATATGAAAAAGATGCTTTAACTATTAAAAAAGAATCAGCTAGGATGAATAACATTGTTTAGAGTAGTGGTTCTCAAAGTGGCTAAGTCCCTGGACCAGCAACATTAGCATCATTTTGTTTGAAATGCAAACTCTCTCCCTCCCAGCTCATACCTACTAAACCAGAATACAGCTATGTGCTACATAATGGTATTTTGGTCAACAACTAACCACATATATGAATGGAGACTAGAAATTCCTACCCACTAATGGTCATGTTAACATCATAGTGGAATACATTGCTTTCATGGTTGTGGTAATGCTCATGGAAACAATAGGAGGTATTATAGGGGAAGGTATTGTTATCACAGGCAATGAAGTTTCCTTGCATGTTATAGCCACAACTTCCTGTGGGACAAGATGTACAGACTGACATTGATTGATGATTCTGACCCTGTGGAGGCTTTGGATAATGTATGTGCTTGTGTTTTTGGTTTTAAAGTTTAAAAAGTAAAAAGTAAATAATTAAAAAAATTTTAAAGCATGTAGAGAGGAAAATAAGGAGGAGGGAGTATGAAAGATGGTGGAATGAGACAGACATTATTACCATATGTACATATGATTACATGAATGGTGCGAATCTACATTGTGTACAACCAGAGAATGAAAGTTATACCCCATTAATGTACAATGAATTGAAATGAAGTCTGTAAAAATAAGAAAGTATGTAGAATAAGAATGTAAACAAAGAATTTTGTACAGCTGTACAATGTGTTTGTGTTTTAAGTTAAGTGTTATTCCAGAAGAATCAAGAAGTTTGAAAAATTAAAAAAATTGGTAAAGTAAAAAGGTTACAGTAAATTGTGTGGCTTCAGCTTGGCATAACTGTAGCCATCTTGAGTCATAACCGCCATGATTGCCCCAGAGCAATCCTAGTCAGTTTTTCCTGCATAGTTTTCCAGGAAACTATAATAGACAATACCACTAAAGTGGTATGTGGAGGTTTACAGCTGGATCCTGGCTACAGGAATGTGCCTGACTCTTTGATATTAAGATAAACCAGGTACATTCCAGACAGGACGAAGTCACTTTTTGTCCTGACACATAAATAGGACCCTCTTTCTGACCCAAACTGCAGGACTCTAACTTGTTTTAGCGAAACTAGGACGATACTTCTGTCAGCAAGTCCCCCAATAAATTGCACTCTCACGCAATCCTAGATCTGCTTGCCTCTCTTTCTTGGGCACCGTGGAGACAGTCCTCACACAATGGGAATGTGCAGTTCTGGAACACAGCTAAGGATAATTTATTATTGAATAAAAGGCATTTTCGTAAACTTAATATAACCTAAGCGCACAGTGCTTCTAACACTACAGTAGTGTCCAGTAATATCCTGGTTCTTCACATTCACTCATCATGCACTTCAGATGCACCCTGAGCAGCCTGTTGTCCTGCAGGCTGTACTCATGGTGACTGTATCATTTAAAAAAAATATTTTATACTCCATTTTCAGGTTGCATTTTTTATGTTTATACATATTTAAATATACAAATACTTACTATTGTGTTGCTACAGCCTATAGTGTTCAGCACAGTCGCATGCTGGACAGGTTGGTAAGCTCGGAGCAGGAGACAGTGCCACACAGCCTACGTGTGCAGTAGGCTGGACCGTCTAGGTTGGAGGAAGTTTTGTCAAAACCTAAAGCCAATAAGCAACATGTTTGATTTGAATGTGCTAGTTAGTAGATGTTCCTTACATTATTTTCTATATTTTCCTTATTTTTAAAATGATACATGAAAATTTTACAGAGGGATCTACTATTTTATTTTTGCTTTTTATCTCTTATGCAGTGGTTTCCTCTCTTAATACTTTCTTGAATTGTCTGTCTATGTCACCTGAGACCTTTTTAAAACTTTTTAAAATTTGTTATATGCTGATAGCAGAATGCACGTCAACTCATTGTACACAAATGGAGCATCACTTTTCATTTCTCTGGTTGTACATGATGTAGAGTCACATCATTCGAGCAATCATACATGTCCATAGGGTAATAATGTCTATCTCATTCCAACATCTTTCCTACCCCACACCCGCTCCCTCACCTCTCTCCCCTCTGCCCTAACTAAAGTTCCTCCATTCTTCTCTTGCCCCCCAGCCCCCATTATGGATCAGCATCCAATTATCAGAGAAAACATTTGGTCTTTGGTTTTTTGAGATCAGTTTACTCTGCTTAAAGCATGATATTCTGCAACTCCATCCATTTACATGCAAATGCCATAATTTCATTCTTCTTTAAGACTGGATAAGATTCCATTGTATATGAACCTACAGAATGGGAGAATATCTTTACCACATGCACCTCAGATAGAGCATTAATCTCCAGGATATATAAAGAACTCAAAAAACTTAACACCAAAAAACCAAATAACCCAATCAATAAATGGGTTAAGGAACTGAGCAGACACTTCACAGAAGAAGATATATATTTGATCAACAAATATATGAAAAAATGTTCAACATCTCTAGCAATTAGAGAAATGCAAATCAAAATTACTCTAAGATTTCATCTCACTCCAGTCACAATGGCAATTATCCATAATACAAGCAACAGTAAGTGTTGGTGAGGATGCGGGAAAAAGGTATGCTCAATTGCTGGTGGGACTGCAAATTGGTGCAGCCGCCTGAGACTTCTGGGCTGCTGTTAGCCCACAGGTGCATTTTCCACTGTTACCTAATTCGACACCTATCTGGTGCTTGACACTGATGTCATTGCTTTTCCTCTTGATATCTGCTCCTCTTTCTTCCTTGAATTTTTGGGCTCCTTCATACCTTTGCCTGTTTCTTACCAGTGCCCTGTGCAGGTGTCTGCTTTCCTTGCCACTTGATGTCAGTGTCCACCATGGCTCTAATTGCAGTCTTCCATGAGCCACGAGTAACCTCATACCAGTGAGGACTCTAGAATCCCATCTTTAGTGATGAACTCAAGTCCAAAGCTCAGACCCCAACATTCAGTCGCAGACTGGATGTTCATCACTTGGACACCCTCTGAGCACATCACCTTCAATGCATCCAAACTGAATTATCACCCTGCCCTATGCCTCCCCTCTCCAAACGCTAATGTGACGGGCGTAATAATGTCTCCCCAAGGGTCTATGTTCTAATTCTCAGACATGTGTATATGTATTGCCCTACTTTGTAAAAGTCACTTTGGGGATGTGGTTAAGAATCTGGAGATACAAATATTATTGTGTTTTCCAGGTGTGCCCCATGCGACCACAGGATTCTTACAAGGAAAAAGGGGGCCAAGTGAGTCACAGAAGTGACAGTGGAAATAGAGAAGTGATATGGGCCCAAAGAGCCAACAAATGGGAGGAGCCTCTAGAAACTGTAGGAAAGGAAATGGATTCTTTCTTAGACCCTCCAGAAAGAAAAATGCCTGAAAGACTCGTTTTAGAATCTGACCTCCAGAACCATAAGATAAGAAATGTGTATTTTTTCGGGCCAAGAAGTTTGTGATCGTTTGTTATAGTAGCAAGAAGAAAATAATATAACCACCTCAACTGTTTCTCCTCCACTGCACTCAGTTATTGAAGTTGCTCTAGAGTTTGCTCTCAGCATTGGCATCCACGGAGGAGACAAGTTCCATTGGTGCCACTGCTCTCTGGCTCTCATCACAACCTTGGTCTAGCTTCCCAAGCCATCCTACTAAGCCCTGCTAATGGCAGTGAGTCCTTTTCCACATTCACATCCAGTCTTCCCCAGGCTGCCAGAGCAATCTTTCTGAAATGTGTATCTGATCATATGACTTTAATTAAAACCCTTTCATGCTTCTTCATTGCTTCCAGAATAAAGTTCAAATCTCTTAGGAGAGCATATTCTTGGAGTCTCATCACAGACCCCTTCTGCTGCCACTCTCTTGCTTCTGCCCAAACTGCAGCTTGCTAAAGTGAAAGTTCTGAGCAAAGTGTTTGCATTAGAGTCGGCTCTCAAGCATTTGAAAACCCCCATGAGCATAGTTCCTGCTGGTTCTTGCTCAGTAAGTCTGGGGACCCTGAAGAACTGTGTCTTCAGTAAAGCTCACAGGCCGTTCTGGTGAAAAACTATTGCTGTATGCCCTGAGCTGTTTGATGACACCATGCTTCCCTCAAGCCATGTCATCTGCCTGGCATCTCTTCACCCACTTTGGTCTCAATACTCATCTTTTAAGCACTGCACTTCTTCCACGGAGGTTTCCAATGGGATGAGGTGATCCTCCAAGTGCTCTCTTGCAAACTGAACACTCCCTGATTCAGCTTTGGTATCTTTTGCAACCTCATTCCTGTCCACCCCTTGTCCCCAGCTTCTTCAAGGAAGGAATGGGGTAATTCTTAGCACTTAGCTTGGCACCTGGCATGCGGTCAAAGCTCCTGGGAATGCACCAAGAGCTTTTCCACCTCCACCTGCAGCCCTCCCACAGAGGCAAGCAATGGGATTTCCAATTCTGGTCCCTTGTGACCTGTTCAGACTCCCTGGCTCCCATTCCCAGACATGACCTCTGATCCCTCCCATCACACAATCAGGAAGCCTGAGTCTGAGGTTCAGAGAAAGGTCAAAGATAATTTTATTGGATGAAATAGGTCAGAATGACATGGCTCTTATTATTTTCCATCAACCAGCCAGTCATTGCCAGTGGGCTGGGAGTCCTTTGGGAACAGAGCACTGGGGCAGGAACATTGCAAAAAGCCTTCGTGGCTGACCTTCTCTCCTGGCTTCCAAGAGATGATCTACGAATTTGCTGGTGGGTAGAACTGAACGTTTTTCTATCTAAGGCAGGATAAATGAAGGGAAAGGCTTAGCAGAGGGACCAGTCCATACACTTTGAAGCAGATATGTTTTTTTTTTTTTTTTCCTCGAGTCCCCTCTGCACCAGTGTGCAAGCTGTTGCTCCTGTGTGATAAATTCTTCCCTTCTGCAGATATGGTACTCAAGCTGCCAAATGAAAAAGCATGAGTTACTTAACATAGCTTTATGGTCTTGAGTGAATGAGATAAAACTTTTCTATGAAAATGTTTGGCAAATAACAGAATTCTTTCAGTTATTAGTTATCAAATGTGTAAAACATAGGTCTCTATTCAGCCTTGGAAATCTGGACTGAGAATATTCCAAGGTCATTTGATTTAGAAATCCAGACCCAGTGGTCATTCCAACCACGCAAATAAGTGATCCTAGAATAATAGAACAGTATGGCATTTAGGAGAAAAATCATGCTGTCACATGGAATAGTTTTTATTATAAGTTGCCAGTTTGAAATAATCTTTCTCTGACATGGTTTAATTTGAAAATTACTGAGGTAATTTCCTTTTAACTCAGTTCTGCATAAGCAAAACTATATTGACCCATTAATTCAATTAAACAAACAGTTGAATTTTTTTTTTTTACAAAAAAAATGAAATTGATCCATTATATCTGCTTTCTTTGAAGAGGCATGTGGTTGTACCCCAAAGGGTAATATTCCTTGTGGACAGATATGGACAACACTCACTTAAGTATTCAGGAAGTCATGCCTGTGTCCTCTAAGGACACTGTGTACTCACAGAGAGGTGAAAGGTGTAATATTGAGCTAGGACAGCCACAGAATGATAGGTGGCAACGGAGAGGGAGAAGCACAGGCATTTTATAATTAAGATATTTGAGAAGAAGGCTGGTCTCTGGGAAGGCTTTATGGAGAAATTAGAGCCAAGTGATAAAGTTCAGGTGGGCAGAGGAAGTAAAGGGCAGAGATTGAAGTGAGGGCATTTACCAAGGCCAGGTCTGGGAGGGTGGGCTAGTATTGGGTCACATGGTGGAGAGAGAGGAGGAATAAAAAGAGAACTGAGCAAAATGGAAGTAAAACCTGAAGGGCCTACATTGCCAAATTAAGCTTTAATGTAATTGGAGTTAAAAACTTGGCTCAACACCCTTGGAGGACCCGTGATAAAGGTCGATGCAGGGGCTGAATGTACTGTCACCATATTCTCTACTGGTGAATGCACCTCTGTCCCTGGTCCACACTGTTACCTCCTGGTCACCTCTCATCCAAGCTTTTCCTTAGTTAACGTTTTCTCAACTAGATAAGTCAGAGGAACTAAGACTCTTGGCTTATAATTGCCTTTGCCATGAGATTTCCTCCAACATGCTACCAAGATCAGAACTGAATAGTAAATTGACAAAAGAAGTATTCAATTGTGTCTTTGCCTAGATCAAAGGGACAATGATGTTTATTTTCTGTATCTTAATGTTCATTTACACTTCTGTCAGTTCTTCTCAGGATGTTTGATATAGCACCTACTTCTTCGGTGTTTCATATGACACTTATGAGGATTAAGTGGTACCATTCTTAAAGGTACACTTAACCAGGTACCCAGGATGTATGAGCTGCCCTTTACCCATCTGCAAGCCCACAGACAGGAGGAGCCGTGTGTCAGACACTTCACCTTCTTGTAAGTTTTTCACACCATACTCTCCCATATACCAATGTCTCCAGAAATGAGCACAGGACTTAGGCCTAACAACCCAGAGCATTCTATCCTTAAAACCGTAGTGTATAAGTCAAGGTTAAATACAATCACCATTGGAGAAAGATACGATGACCTTGTTTTATAGAGGGAGAAATGGAAGTCTTAAGAGACTTAAAGTCTTATTCAAAACCAGATGGCTAGTTAATGGGACGGTTTGGCAGTGATGAGATCAAGCACCGCAAAGTCTTCATATGTAGCATGGGTGGATGGACCAGCTGTCCCTCAGGAGTGTGACTGGCTGCCCCCAGACCTTTGATCCCAGAAAGCTGCCTGCTGCCATGACATCTTCAGATACAAAGAATACCAGATGCCCCAAATCATCACTTTCACATGACATCAGTTGTTCAAGAACGTTCTCCACATACCTTACATGTTCATTCTCCTTAATCGACTTCTTAAGTCTGGACTTCCTGTATTATTCACAATCACATGGAAGAGTATCTGAATATTCCTATATTTTTTATAATCCCATGAAACTTACTCTAGTTCCTAAGTCCTTTTATGATAACCCCCAGGATCCAAGATACAGTGACATTTATCTTATCAGGATTTATCACAGGTGAATATTTATGCATCTAAGATTTTGCCCATATTTACTGAAAGAAAAATTACTTCTTGGTTCACTCTTCCCTTCTTTATCACTTCTTTCTATCATCATTTTGACATATTTGGAATCCATGTAAGTGCTGGGGACAGTTCTTCATGAATATTTCATATGAAATATCTCCATGAATAGCAGCATATAGTCTGGGTCCTCTCATGGAGTTATTTACAGAGAAGTTAAGGATGTATACATGAGACATTCCAGGAGATTAAAGTCTAGAGAGTTTCTTCCCCTGAGACATTTTAGGGTAGAAAATATATGTAAAAAAAATCTGTCTCTTCCATGGAGAAGATTTGTTTTCATTCCAAAGTAAAGATTTCTTTCTCTCTGGGAGGATAGGCAGGATACTATAGTCCTATGTAAGATCAGAGTTTCCTAAATTTGGGTTACCTCTTCTTAATGTACCCACACAGTAGGCAGGTACCATCAGGCCCTCACTGAGTTGTGTGTGGGGACTGTGATTTGGGTAGTTAATCGTGATTACTATTCTTAACGGCAGTTTTGCTGTGAGTGAATGGTCTTTGATTCTGACCCAGAGAACTGTGTTTTCTGTCTTTATATGCATGGAAAACTGCCCAGTTATGGTGTTTGCTTGTAAGTATGGTAAAACTTCAGAGTTTTTGTGGAGTCTGACAATAGTAAATGAAACACTTTGCTGTTCAGCTTCTCAGTTTCTTGATTTTCTTGCTGCAATTATCTTCCAGGTCATAAATCAGTTTCTATCTACATGATCATATCAGAGACTTTGCCATTATCAGTAGTCGAATTACCTCTGAAAGTGCAATTTCAAGGCTATCTTGTTGACTCTACCTTTCTATCTTTCTAGAACAATTAATCCCATGATCCAATACATCTTTGATATGTCTTAATAATGTCTTATTAAGGCATTCATCCATTAAACCTCACTCAGACTTTTTCACTATTTGTCAAACCTCTCACATGTTTAGTGTCTTCTGACCCAACTCTGATTCCATGGCCTGCCATTATAATCACTGCTTATGAACACCCTTATCTCCTAGCAGAACCTCAACTTTACTTAAGTCACCTTCCCACTTATTCTGCAAGTTCACTGAACCACTAAATGTTCTTACTCCAAGTCAGAAAATCTGATGCCTGAACTTGCTTTTATGAAAATAAATCTAAAATGGGCTCTCAATGATGTGCAGGAGAAGCCTGACCACACCCTTCCCTAATAAATTCATTCTTCTTTTCTAAATATAAATTCACATAATATTCTCACTCCTTAATTCAAATTCTCTCATCCTTAATAAAAAAAAAAAAAAATAGATGCAACTGGCCAAGAATGAGCTTATCTACTCAGATCTCATTCCTCCACCTGTGTTTCTACCCACACCTGTCTTACCACCAATTGTAATGAGACAAATGCCCTTTCCTTCTCCAAGGACAAGACTATCACCTGACTTCAGGGATCTACCTGTTTTCAAGGTCTTGTTTCTAGCATTTGTTCCATTTCTCCAGGCTCCAGTGACATAGTTTGCCCTCCTGGTTTTCTAATTTTATGGACTTGCCATGCTCACTTTTCTTTTTTTCTTTTTAATATTTTTTATATGTTGATAGACCTTTATTTTATGCATTGATTTATATGCGGGTCTGAGGATTGAACCCAGTGCCTCACACATGCTAGGCAAGCGCTCTACCACTGAGCCACAACCCTGCCCCATGCTCACTTTTCTGACTCCTCTTCCTCCCCCAGGTCTCCAGTTGGAATGCTAGGATGCCCCAAAGTCTTTGTTATGAGAACTTTCTCTTCACCCTCAGTTCTTAGGGGTTATCTGGCTCTCTGCTGGGGAAATTGCTCTCCATTACTGCATCTTATTCATGCAATTTATTTAGGATGCGCCGTCAGCGGCACTACTTCCACAGTCTAACAGCTAAATGGTCTCGTCTGTCAGCTCACCTGTCCTCTATGATCATTTCTCTCTTTGCCTCCTTTACAGCCTCCAAGAATTACTTGCCAAGTTGGTGGTCTCTACTTATCATTATGATTCCAAATTCATGTGCCTAGTCAGGCTTTCAGCTGCTTTTTCGACATCTCAACTTGAGGTCCATCTGTCTTTTTCTCTTTTCCATTTGGAATTAAGTTCCTTCAAATGGAGACATGATTGTCACTTTTTTGTCAGTGATATCCCAACACAAATGTCATTTCCTTTCCCTGGTGATCCTATCCAAATTATCTCCACATCTAACCTTCAAGAGGACCAACCAATATAACTGCCATTCTAATAATTAGAAAAATGTCATTAACCTTGAGTGTCGGGGTCATCTATTGCATAGTGATAACTAACTGAGACAAGGGGGAAATGTACAATAAAGGGTATGTTAGATTGGTTGGAGCTTCGGTTTTTCACACCATTTGAATTCATGCCTTTTAGTGTGCAAGGCCTCCTGCAGATTAGGTCAAGAACTGACATACTGACTGATAGTATGTGTCTCTTATTGTTCATAGATCTTTGGGCCATCACGATAGTTATTTGGGTCTTGGCTAGGTTTACTCATATATTGAGTTCCTTGCTTATAGTCAAATATTCTCTCTCTACTCTGCATTGTCAATGAGTCACACATAAATAGTGACTTGTGCCCTCACACAGTGACTTATTCAAAATGTGGCAGAAGTGCCAATGACAGTAGGACATTTGAATAAACCAGGGCTAGCCTGCTGGAAGATAAGAATATGTAATTGTGTCTTCAGTTTTTCACACTAATCTAACATACACCTTATTAGAATATAAGTGATCATTTTGTCACAGTCTAGTAGCCAACACAAGTCACAAGACCAAACCCAGAGTCAGTAAATGCAGTATACTCAATGCACGTAGACCATCCTTTTTTAAGAGCAAAGATTGATGGGGGTTTAGCTATTTCTGTCACAAAGGGACCCCTAATGAGAAGGAAGCAGATGAGGGTGGGTTAAGGACAGAGGGTTGGAGGGTTTAGAAGGGTGAGGACCCTGTAGTATTTTAGTATCTAAGTTCATAAGGACAGGGATAATGTCTCCGTGATTCATTGCTTTGCCCAATGCCAAGCCCAGAGCCCTGCCCATTAGGTGGCCAGTAAACTAACCTTAATTGCAGCAGTCAATGAGGAAAGTGTCTATTCATTTTCATGAAGCCAAGGTAAGTTATGGAATGTTAGCTTTGGAGGGGTAACTGTGGGAAGAAAGACAAGTAGGAATACAGAAGTTCTGAACTCATATAAGGTATGTGGAGCAGGAGAATTTCATTTTCTTGAGAGGTCTTAGAGTAGAAAGTGGAATTTCAGAAGCATAAGAAAAGGGATAAAAGGGGAAGGAAATATTTGAAGCTTAGAGTGAGATTTTATAGATGAGTTGGGGCAGAGAGCTGTGATCTAAGAGGACAAAATGTCGCTGGGATCTTGGGAAGAGGAATGAGAACCCAGGTAAGCAATGTTTTGTTCAGATCCATGTCACCCCCTCAGGAATAATGTCAATATTAGTCTGTCTGGTCCTCTGCCCCAAACTCTTCCAAAAGCCTTAAGGTCCTAGGCCAGCCTGAAACACTGAAAAGAATTTGACGTACTCTAATTTAAAATCTCTGCATGCAAGTACTAGTTCCAGGCTGGGTTTGGCATTTAGGGCCACCCAAAATTTGGGGTGGGGCCAGGGGTATTTTAAACATATTCACCCTTCAAATTTGCCACATGTACTTCATTGGGTTGGTGCCCCATATGCCCTGAGTGGGGCTAAAGCTCCTATTGGTTCTTTTAAGCCCCGAGAGGCCTGTGGGCAGCACCAGTCTGGGGCCCATGAAGGTGAAATCAAGCTGACTTTGGAATTGAGGATTATTATTACCAGCTCCTGCCTCTTCCATATAAGCAATTAATATCTGTGCCATCCTGGAAGGACACAGAGAAGCACGCACATCTCCACACATGGACACCAGATGACTTGCACACAGAGCTGTCCCAGCTGGTTTCAGCTTCCCTTTAAAACTCCAGTGAAAGCAAGCATATAATGTGTTCAGAACATCTGCCACGTTCTGCATGCATCTAATGGAGAAGACCCTCACTTTTCTTTACCATAGCTCTAGACTTCCTTTCCTAAGTGGAGATCCAAAGACTGAAAAAAAATAGAAAGAACTTAGTACCAAAACTTCTTAGCCTCACATTCTACATTTGTCCAAACAGGATGGTTAAACTGGGGGTATTCTTGCTATTGTTACCGTTATCGTCATCATCGTCATCTACGGAAGACTTTGACTCCGAGAAGTCTTTTTCAATATGGTGGAGCTTAAAAATATCTTGCTATAAGCAGCTGAATAATCACTTGGGTTGCTTCCCCTCTTGGAAACCTGCTGAAACTGGTCCTTTGTAACAACACATCTCACATTGGTATCACTTTACTGTTTCCTGAGCACCTTCCATTTTCTTTGGTGCACCAGTCAGAAAAACCAGTATTATGTTGTAGTCAAGGGTAATTTTGAGCATCTTTAGGACTGAAATGAACGTTTTTTTAAATTCATGTTACATGTTCCTTGTGGGTTGGTATATCCCATGATCACCTAATTTACTCAGAAATCTGGAACAATGGAGCCAGTAGTATCTCGATTGTTGGTTTCTGTGTCAGAGATAAGAAAGCTTCGGAAGGTCAGAACTGGCTATTAAACACTCCAACTTGGAAATGACACGTTTGTTCTGCTAGTAACTCATTGGTTATAGCAAATTACAAAACCCCTACCACCACCACCACAAAGGGTCAGGGAGTATAATCTCACCATGCACCTGGAAGGTGGAGAGATAGAAATTTCATGAAGAACTCTGATGGTCACCTTATCATGCAACCAGAACCACTCTTTGAGGGGGGAAAGAACGAAGGTTTTCATTCCCATCTTCCAGAAAAGGAAAATTAGACTCAAAGGAGACTATCAATTACATGGAGCAAAGGGAAGCAGAGAGTTTTGCTGATAGAAATGTTTCCACATCCTTAGGAAGTGACTTAAAAACATTTATTTTGTTAACCCCTTATTTCCCACAGACACTTTCCAGTATTTCTCCCATACACTAATACTATTCAAACCAACATGGTAGCTTCTGCTTGCTTACTCCTTTAACCAAAGATTTATAATTATTTTTTTTTCCTTGTGAAGTTTCATAAAAGCAGAGAAATGTAGAGTGATTAGAGACATTAGCAATTAGCTTTTTCTTTATCACTTCATAGAAAACTACCCCAAAGCTTAGCAGTTTCAATTAACCACTTAACACAACAACAGACTGCAGGTCAGGAAACCAGCCTGGACTTGGGCTGGTGCTTCATCTCCATGGGTTTGGAGGAGTCACTCTGAAAGGGCTTCTTTGCTCCCGTGTTAGGTGCCTTGGTGCTCCTTGGCCTTTCTGTCATTCCCTATGATGTTTCTTACAATCTAAGACCTCTCCATGCAGCTTGAGTTTCTTAGAGCAAGATGACCTCTGGGCATTTTGGATCTCCACATGGGAACTCAGGATTTCAAAGATATTTTAGTGACCCAACCTCATAACCCCCACAATGTCATTTCCACTGCATTCAAGTGGTCAAGCAAGTCACTAAGTGAACCATATCCAAGGTTAAACACCTTATCCAGGGGGATGATCTGCCCACACCAAAGGTTTTGAAATGCTGAATGGTGCACCAAGTTTAAACAGGTCTCTGGATTCCTGTCTGATTTCCTGACATTGACCGCATCTCCCCTTTCTCTCTTACAAATTATATCCTTTCTCTGAGCCTGATGTTTTCTATTCATCAAAATACACAATTAGAACAATGGTCTCTGAGGTGACTTTCTCTCTAGCATGTATTTAGTGATTCCTATAATTTCCATCTCTCTTTCAAATTTTGCTCAAAATTCTCCTCCCTCAAAAGCTCTTCTGATTAATAGAACCTGGCTCTAATCACACACTGTCCATTAGTGAATTTCCTCAGCACACATGTGGGTAGCTCTTGTATGAAGATCAAGTTCTGTGCTCATTTTTATGTGTCACAAGCCCCAATTCCCAGCAACATCATCCGACATTGATCTCTTCTTCCCAAGAATTCCTATTACATTTTTAGTTCAAACCACAGAATCTGGCATTTGGGAACATGGTGTCTTGAATTGCTTTTAAATTGTTTCATGTGTATAAGCTATGTCTTGCCAACTGGACTTGAAACTCTTCATAGTCACTATCCACGCTTTATGCTTTGAAGCATTTCAAGCAGTAATGAGAAAGAGTGTCCTGAATGCCTAGTTGTGTTTTTGTTTCCTCTTATATTCTTTTACGTTAAGCTTCTCACCTCATTTTTGGTTTATCCAGAGCAGAATTCTTCTTTATATTATTGGTATCTTCCCAGAGAAAGAGATTCTCTGTGATGTAGTATCCATGATGCACACTTGATACATTTTCCTGTATAGTATCTTTGATTGGATTGACTAATCCAAGAGTCATACCTACCCCCAAAGAATTTCCCCCCAAATCCTGGTTCTTCACTTGTAGATGGTTTAGTATTTTCTTAAGAAACACCAATATCATTATCAAACTAAGAATTTTAATATCAATACAGTATTATTTAATATGATCTACAGCCAAACACCCAGTTTTTTCTAATAATTTTCTTACTATGGTTTTATTTTGATCCTGCTGAGAATCATACATTGCATTTAATTATCATGCCTCTTTAAAATACTTTAATCTTCATGCAGTTGATGTATTGGAAGATTCCAGACCAATTGTTTTGTAAGATCTTCAATCTCTTGTAGTTACATACAGGTCTAACATTTTGGACAGGAGAACAACTTACCACCACGTCCCTTAGAGGGGCTCTAATCTCAGCTTACACCATGATCACTGATGCTAAATTTGGATAGTTGGTTATGGTGGCATCTACCCAACACATCCATTGTGAAGGTGCTTTCCCCCTTTATAATAGTTCAATTCTGTGATGATATTTTGAGATTTTTTTGTATAATCCATTTTCTCACCACTTTTCATTTGATGTTTTTAGCATCCACTGATGATCCTCCTGAGAATCAATTATCCCACTGATGGCATGACATTTTTACCTGGATTTCCCTCCCCTTATTTGAATATAATTATAAACATGTTTTCACGTGTCCCATGAGTGTTTGAGATATTTCTGGAGTTATAACAAATACTTTGGGGCTGACCTTACGCTCTTCCAGTCCTGAGCTTAATTTTGGTCCTTTTCTCAAGAATACACTGGTCCTTTTAGTGGAAATGATATTTAGAAACCAAGGTAAGTGTTTTAGACCTCACTGCTATAAAGGTGTTATTGCTTGTAGGTGATTTTGGTAGGCAGAACTCTGTGTGTGTGTGTGTGTGTGTGTGTGTGTGTGTGTGTGTGTGCATGTATTTAAATCATCTCCAAATACTAATTCAATACCACAATTTTAAAAATTGCTTCTCTTTACTTCACATTGTATACCCTTTCTGCCACAGTGAGAACCTTGCTTCCCCAAAAAATCAGTACACTTCCCTACTTACTTTCTCCTATAATTCACAGAACAGAGTTTTGAAATACCGCTTGATACTATTACCAAAAACACAATTACAAAATAAGGTTCAAGATTTTTATAGTTCTTTGAAAATCTTTTTCATCAGTATACATTCCCTTAAAGTTTATGACTAAGGTATTGTGTTTGAAAGTGATTGATTTAGTCTTTTCCTGTGTGCTTGTGTTATCAATAAAATGGCATTACCTTGTGCCTGTTTGTATTCAGTGGAAATTGGTTTTCTCATTACTTCAAATCTAATTTTATTTTCAAATCTGTTAAATATACACACGGTTCAAGAGCCAAAGCAAATAAACTGTATGTTAAATTGTATAGTCAGAGGTCTCACTTGTAGCCTTATAAATTCCACCCCTTGCCAACCACTACCTTGCTAACTATTTTTATTAGTTTGTACTATAGTTTTCCTGTATCTTTTTTTTATAAAATTTAATATATACATAAAATATATACATATATATATATATTAAATTTCCCCTGATTTCTTATGCAAAAGTTAGCATACATAATATGGTACTTTGCACTTGCTGATGTCAGGTAATGATCTATCCTGGAGATAGTTCCTGTCAGTTCATAGAGATCTTCCTCATTGATTCAGTGCTGTAGACAATTCCTTTGGGTGGTAGCATCGTACTTTACATATAGGTGGAGATACCTTTCGATTATCTCATATCACTTTAATCTTTCAGATTTAATCTTTCAAGAAAGTGAAAAGAATAAAAAAATACTAGGCACTGGTTTCTTCCGCCATGAATATAAATTTCATGACAAACATTGCAGTGAATTAAAAAGAGAGAGAGAGAGATTAGCCATTTCTATTTTGTAGTTTTATGTTGAACCACATTTCTTAAATGCAGGGTGAATTTCTGAGTGTAGTATATGTCCAGTTAGTCCAGTGTCTTGTGTACCAGAGTTAAGTATTCTGAGAGAAAACGGGTCAGCAAACTGACCCATTATTATAAAGTAAGGCTTAGACATCACGTAGGAAATGTGATAGAGATGAGCTAGCTGTTCTGATTGATGGGAAGGCCATGACATTAGAAGGAGAAGGAAGAGAAGAAGGGGTAGATGAAGAAGAAAGCAGAGGAGAAGAAGATGGCAGAGAAGGGGGAGGAGGAGGAGTGGGGGGAGGAGAAGAAGGGAGGAGGAGAAGGAGGATCAGAAGAAGGAAGGGGAGGAGGAGGAGAGGGAGGTGGAGAAGAGGGGGAAGGAGGAAAAGGAACAGAAGAAGGAAGGGGGAGGAGGAGAAGGAGAAGGAGTGAGGAGGAGAGGGGGAGGAGGAGGAGGAGGGGAGATGAAGAGGAAGAATAAGAAGAAGAGAAGAAGAGGAAGAGGAAGAAGGAAGAGAAGGAGAAGAGAAGAATGAACTAATCATGCACAGCTTTGTCTCTCATGGTTGCTCTCCAAAATTATTAGGTGAGATGTATTAGTGGAAAAGAATAGCTAATTTTGTTTTAAAGAATATATGGTATGGAACAAAATTGTTTCTTTTAAAACTCACCTTTGTTTGTTGTGATGAGTTTTGACAAGTGTGTAAATCCATGTACCTCCAACATGAACAGGATACATCACATTTCCATCACCATAAGATATTTTTTTTCAAGCTCCTTGTAGCCAACTCTCTAATCCAGGCTGCAGTGGTTCACCACACTGCTTTCTGTCCCCACAGATTAGGTTTGTCACTTTTAGAACTTAAGTCAGTGAAAGCATTTGATCTGTGTCCTTTCTATCCAACATCTTTCACTCAGTACGTTTCTGAGTTTGCTCCTATGTATTCTTGAGTAGGACTCCATTGTGTGGATATATCTGAGTGCTTTTTATCTACCCACGTTTGGATGGATTTGTGCTGTTTCTAGGTTGAAGAAATTATGAAGACAGCCGCTAAAAAACATTCTTAAACAAGTCTTTGTGCAATGTATATTTTCATTTCTCTTGGGTGAATACCTAGGTGTGAATTGATTTCTAGAATAACCATGTGTTTAACTTTACAAAAAACTGCCAAACTGTTTTACATTTACACCAGAAATGCGGGAGAGGTCCCAGGGAGTCACATCCTTGCCAACGTGTAGTATTGTCTGTCTTTTTCATTTTGGCTATCCTCGGGGGTCTGTAGTAGAAGCTAATTGTGGTTTTACTTTGTGTAGACTGGCGATGTTGAGCATATTTCCTATCCTTCTTGATTATTTGTATGCTAGTTTTTTTGAAAGCAATTGTTGGAAATTTTTTGTCCATTTAAAAATGGTTATTTTCTCCTATTATTGTGTGGTTAAAGTTTTTTCCTTTTTTAAAACCTGTATATTCCAGGTACAAAAGTCTTTTGTTACAGACGGATATGATAAATATTTTTTTTCAGCTTTTGCCTTGTCTTTTTGTATTCCAAATGGTGACTTTTAAAGAATAGAAATTTTTACTTTTGATAAAGTCTAATTTAAGAATTTTTTTCTCCTGTGGTTCATTGTGTGTATATGCACATGCATGTGTCCTAACTTTGTCTATGCAAGCTTGGAAAGATTTTCTCCTGTATGTTCGCCTAAAAGTTTTATAGTTTTAGTTTTTTGATTTAGGTTCGTGGTCAATTTACAGCTAATTTTTTTGTGTAATAAGAAGTAATGTGTGTTTATATATATATTTCCACATATATGTATATGTGTAAGTATATACACACATATAAATAAATAATGCAAATTCACTTCTTCCAGACAGTACTATAACCACATAATTTAGGTTAATATCAGAAACAAACTATCCTGATATCATGTTTCCCTGACATGATGTAATAAAAGACACATCTTTGAAAGATTCTTTCCTCAAATCCATGATACAGTGTAACCAAAGGGAACACACAATCCGAATTAAGAGACATTTTACAAAATGCTGGAAGAGTATTCTTTAAGTTTATAAAAAATAAGAAAATATTGATAAACTTTGGTAAATTGAAGAAGACAAAGCAACATGACCACTAATCGCAATGTAGTACACTGGATTGGATTCTGGAACAGTAATAGGAAATTAGTGGAAATCCAAATAAAGCCTACAATGTAGTTAATGGTATTGTATCAATGATAATTCATTTAATTTTGATGAATGGTACCATGGTTATAAAAGAGGCTAACATTTTGGGGTAGCTAGGTATAGCATATGGGAGTTTATTAAATTTGCCACATTTCTGAAAACTTAAAATTATTTCATAGTAAATAGCTTTTAAAGATTTTTTTAGTTGTAGATGAACACAATGCCTTTATTTATTTATTTATTTTTATGTGGAGCTGAGGATCCAACCCAGTGTCTCACACGTGCTAGGCAAGGGCTCTACCACTGAGATCAAACCCCAGCCCAGTTAATAGCTTTATATAGAGTCTTCTGATCTGTGAAAATGGTATGTTTATTAATAAGGTATTTAAAAATTACTGTCATGTTTTGAGTAGTATAGTTTTGCATATATTTTGTTAAATATAACCCTAATATTTTTTAGTGTTGGATGAATTATAATGATAACCTTAAAAAGTTTTGTTTCTCAATTACTGGTTTTTATTATTATATGAAAATAGAACATATATTATATATATATATCTTGCCTTGCATATTTGTTGAATTTACTTATTAGTATCAGTAGCTTTATTTATTTATTTTGCATTTTTAAATTATTTGTTCTTTTCAGATATATATGACAGTACAGTGTATTTTGACATATTATACTTCCATGCAGTATAACTTATTCTAATTAGGATCTCATTCTCCTGGTTGGACATGATGTGGAGTTTCACTGGTGGTGTATTCATACGTGAACATGAGAATGTTATGTCTGATTCACTCTACTATATTTTCTATTAGCATTCCCCTTCCTTCCATTCCTTTCCCTTAGTTTAATCCATTGAATTTCTATTCTTCCCTTCCCTTATTGTGTGTTAGCATCCACATATCAGAGAGAACTTTCAGCCTTTGGTTTTTTGGGGTTGACTTGTTTTGCTTAGCATGATAGTCTCCAGATCCCTCTATTTACCGGCAAAAGTCATAAAGTCATTCTTTTTATGACTGAATAATATTCCATTGTGTATATGTACCACATTTTCTTTATCCACTAATCTGTTGAAGGGCATCTAGGTTGGTTCCATACCTTAGCTCTTGTGAATTGAGCTGCTATTAACATTGATATGGCTGCATCACTCCAGTATGCTGATTTTAAGTCCTTTGGGTATAAACTAAGGAGTGGAAATACTGGGTCCAATGGTGGTTCCATTCCAAGTTTTTTTGAGGAATCTCCATATTGTTTTCTAGAATGGCACCAATTTGCAGTCCTACCAGCAATGTACGAGTATACCTTTTTCCCCACATTCTTGCCAACATCTATTATTACTTGTATTCTTGATAATTGCCATTCTGACTGGAGTGAGATGGAACCTTAGTGTAGTTTTAATTTGCATTTCTCTAATAGCTGGAGATGTTGAACATTTTTTCAAATATTTGTTGACCATTTGTGTTTTTTTCTTTTGTAAAGTCCCTGTTTAATTCCTTTGCCCATTTATTGATTGGGTAGTATTAGTAGCTTTTTAAAAGATAGATTTGAAGGCATTATGTATGTATGTATATATATATATCCTTTACACATACATAATAAAGTATGTATATATATATCCTTTATATATACATATGTATGTGTGTGTATATATATATATATATTTTTATTATCTTCAACTATTAAAGACAAGTTTACTTGTTCTTTTCCACTTCATTTACCTTTTTTTTTTCTTGCCTTATTGAACCAGCTTGAATTTTCCAAAGAATGATAATAAAATGATCAATGCAACTTCTTTTTCCTTAGGCCAAAAATATTTGGTCTTTTATCATTAAATATGTTAATTCCAGGTTTCTTATGAGCTGTCCTTAATGAGATTTAGGAAATTTCTTCTTTTCTTAGTTTGCTGCATTTTCATAATAAATAAATGTCCAATTTGGTCTCATGCTTTTCCTGAATCTATTGAGATTATACTGTTTTTTTTCCCCTTTGTCTCTTAATGTAGTGAACTACCTTGATAGATTTTTTAGATTTAAAAAAAAAAAATTTAGTTGCAGATAGACAGAATACCTTTGATTTATTTATTTATTTATTTATTTTTATGTGGAGCTAAGGATGGAACCCAGTGCCTCACATGTGCTAGGCAAGCGCTCTACCATTGAGCTACAACCTCAGCCCTGATAGATTTTTGAATGCAAAAACAATTTTGCATTCCTTGGATTCATATAGTAATTTATTATTATTTTTTGTATATTATTGAATTTATTATGGCTTTATGTATGTATATTTGTAAGAGATATTGTTCTGAAGCTTTTTGTAGTATATCTAGTTTTTTTTTTTTTTTTTTTTTGGTAACAGGTAATATTAATGTTATAAAATGGGATGGGAAGCGTCCCTTCTCCATTTTCTGAAAAAAAAAAAAAATGAGGTTAGATTAGTTATTATTACTTTTTAAACTAGTAGATTGATTTCACCAGTAAAACCATCTTGCCCTGGAATTGTCTTAGCAGGAATTTTTTTGTAATGTCTATTTCTGGGATGTGGGATGCTGGGGATTAAAATCATAAGCTTGCCCATGCTAGACAAGAGCTCTACCACTGAGCTACATCCCTAGACCTCTTAGCAAGAATTTTTAAAATCACAATTCATTTTACTTAATAGAAGTAAGGCTACTTGAGCTTTAATTTCTTCTTGTATTAGATAAGTGGTTTATATTTTTCAAGAATTTTGTGTATTTCATAAGCATCAACTTGTGTTTATAATATTATATTATTATTCCTTTAATCTCTAAAGGATCTTTAGTGATGTCTGCTTTTTCATTTCTGATATTGATAATATATGCCTCTTTCCTCTTATTCTTTCTTTTTGATCTCTCTAGCTGTGTATTTACCAATGAACATAATTCTATCTTTTTATAATATGCATTTGAAGAGAAAATAGATAAAATACCTTACGATGGAATAATGATAGTTTTATCATTGTTAAAATAGAAAATTAATTTTTAAAAAGATAATATACTAAAGTAAAATGTAATTTTTAACATGGGCTCAGGAGTTATTTCCCTTTTGAAAATTTTTCTGGCTACTAGTTAAATTGGATGAGCTATAAGCTGGTTTTGATATTCCTGAATTAGTCTTATCTAAGAACTTTATGGCATTGTCTTCTGCTACTAGTTGTAGAAGTTCATATCAGTCTGATACTTTTCCTCTGTAAGTTACTTGCTTTTCCTACCTAATGCCTAGAGGACTCATTCTGTATTTTTTACTTTGAACGCTTAACTGGAATACATCTTAGTGCTGAATGTTATCAGTTTCTTGTAACAAGGTGTGTGCTTTATGGTGAAGTTATTTTCTTGTCGTGTACCTGTGAGTGCACATTCTTTTATAATTGTTGACTTTTATGCTTTAGAGAGACTAATGATTTTTATGTATGTTCACCAATAATTTAATCTTGCCATTTTTGTCTTAGCATTCCCTGTGGTGATCTGAAATCTTTTTTGTTATGTTATTAGTAGATTCTTCAGTGATATTAATTGCTTTTTTGCTGCTTCTTATTTTTTACTTCCCATACAATGTTCTTTTGATTCCTCGGTTCTGCAGTCCTTCTTTATATATCATTCTACTGTTCAACATCATATTTTTGAGGTCTTGTATTGTTGAATTTGTGGTTGTTAAATTGTTTTAGTTACTATTAGGGAATTGTGAAGATATTCTTTGTTTTTCTTGATTTTCCTTTTCATCCAAGTGATCTTTAGGTATATTTTGCATCCTGTGGTTCTTTCGTGTTTTTTTGGGGGGGTAGTTTTTATGTTACAGACAGCAATATTGCTGTTGGCTGTTTCTCTCTATATTGTCATGCTTGGGCAACTTCTTCCCATTCTCCTATTTACTCTACTAAGTGTGTGAGTGACGTCCAACCTCAGTTCCACCTCTTCCTTATCTCTCCTTCCTTCCAAGGCAGGGACTGAGGGTTAGGTGTGTCTCACTTTTTCTCTCATTTGTGTAGCCTGAGCAAACAGCAGAGTAGGGACTGGCATTTATTTTTTTAAATAACTGGACTTTTCTCTGCAACAGTCTTTAAGTGGATTATTCAAAAGTTCACTTGAGCTAAGTTTGTCATTATTCTCACTCAGGGGAGCAATCTCAGGTCCTGATTTCTCTCTCTCTCTTTTTTTTTTTTTTTTTGAAGGGACTCATCTATTTGTTGCATGGTTTGTACAATATTATAATAATATTTCAGAGTTTGTCTCGACAGTTTAATTTTTTATGATTTTTAAAAATTATTTTTATTTAGCTTTTAATTTTTTATAGACTGCTTTCTTTCCCAGTTCAACATGGGTCTGAAGGGATTTTGCTTCCCACAGTGAGGGGTGACTCCAAACTCCTTCCCTCCCACTCACTAGTCAGAAATGGGAAAAGATTTATCCATAATTTATGTCATTTTCTGTTATTATTTTTAAACTTAAGGGGTTGGCTATCAGCAAGAATTTTCAACCTCAAATAATACAGTGTTGGGGGCTAATGAAGGTGAATTTAGGACCCCACTTCCTGTACCTTTGCTCTTAAACATATGGTTTCCTTCTTAGGACATTGGTTTTTGAAATTCAAGATATTAGTCTAATCCTTTCCTAGATTCATTGTTAGATTTTTGTTTTCACTGATAGATTTTTAAAAATATTTTTTAAATTGTTGATGAACCTTTTTTAAATTTGCTTATTTATATGTGGTGCTAAGAATTGAACCCAGTGCCTCACACATGCTAGGCAAGTCCTCTACCACTGAACCACAAACCCAGTCACTCAATTTTTGTTTTGAAGATGTTTTATTCATTTGATTAGAAATTAAGGGAGTGAAATAGTGTGATGCAGTTTTAGTTGTCATCTCAATATAGAAATTCTACCTTAACCCCCAATTATAAACTTATAACATGAAGAATGTTGTTGGGATTTTAATTGGAACTGCATTAAATCTGTATAACACTTTTGGTAGTATGGCCAATTTGACAATATTGATTCTGCCTATCCAGGAGCATGGGAGATCTTTGTATCTTCAAAGGTCTTCTTCAATTTCTTTCTTTAGTGTTCTGTGATTCTCATTATAGGGGTCTTTTATCTCTTTGGTTAGATTGATTACCAAGTATTTTATTTTTCTGAAGCTATTGTGAATGGGGTAGTTTTCCTAATTTCTCTTGCAGTAGATTTGTCACTGATGTATAGGAACATGTTTGATTTATGGGTGTTGATTTTATAATCTGATACTTTTCTGAATTCATTTATGAGTTTTAGAAGTTTTCTGGTGGAATTTTTTGGCTCTTCTAAATTTAGAATCATGTCATTGACAAATAGTGATAGTTTGAGTTCTTCTTTTCCTATTTGTATTCCTTTAATTTCTTTCTCCTGTCTAATTGCTCTGGCTAGAGTTTCAAGGACAATGTTGAATAGTAGTGGTGAAAGAAGGCATCCTTGTCCTGATCCAGTTTTTAGAGGGAACGTTCTCAATTTTAAAGTGATGTTGGAAGTATTACACAGATTTGATGCAATTCCAATTTGAATTCCAATAATATTCTTCATAGACCTAGAAAAAGCAATCATGAAATTTATTTGGAAAAATAAAAAACCCAGAATAGCCAAAGTAATCCTTATCAAGAAGAGTGAAGCAGGAGGCATCAGAATACCAGACCTTAAACTATACTACAGAGTCATAATAACAAAAATGGCATGGTATTGGCACCAAAACAGATGTGTAGACCAATGGTACAAAATAGAAGACACAGAGACAAACCCACATAAATACAGGTATATCATACTAGACAAAGGCACCAAAAACATTCACTGGAGAAATGATAGCCTATTCAATAAATGGTGCTGGAAAAATTGGAAATCCCCATGCAACAAAATGAAATTAAACTCCTATCTCTCACCCTGCATGAAACTCAACTCAAAGTGGATCAAAGATTTAGGCACTAGACCAGAGGCCCTATGCCTAATAGAAGAAAAAGTAGGCCCAAATCTTCACCATGTAGGTTTAGGATCTGACTTCCTTAACAAGACTCCTAAAGTGTAAGAAGTAAAATCAAGAATCAATAAATGGGATGGATTCAAACTAAAAAGCTTCTTCTCAGCAAAGGAAACAACCAATAACATGAAGAGAGCCTACAGAATGGGAGAAAATATTTACCACACACACCTCAGATAAAGCAATAATCTTCAGCATATATAATGAATTAAAAAAACTTAACACCAAAAAAACAAATAACCCAGTCAATAAATGGACTAAGGAACTGAACAGACACTTCACAGAATAAACAATACAATCAATCAATAAATGTATAAAAATAGTTCAACATCTTTAGCAATTAGAGAATTACAAATCAAAACTATTCTAAGATTTCATCTTACCCCAGTCAGAAGGGCAATTATCAAGAATACAGACAACAATAAATGTTGGCAAGGATGTGGGGGGAAAAGTACATCCATACATTGCTGGTGGGACTGCAAATTGGTGTAACCACTTTGGAAAGCAGTATGGAGATTCCTCAGAAAACCTGCAATGGAACCATTTGACCCAGCTATCCCACTTCTCAGTTTATAGGACTTAAAAGGACTTAAAATCAGCATATTGCAGTGATGCAACCGAATAAATGTTTATAGAAGCTCAATTCACAATACTTAAGGTATAGAACTAACCTAGATGACCTTCAACAGATAAATGGATAAAAAATGTGATACATATATATATGATATCAGATATATCTGATATATATGTGATCATATATATATATGATGGACTACTATTCAGTCTTAAAAAAGAATGAAATTATGGCATTTGCTGGTAAATGGTGGATCTGGAGAATATCATGCTAAGTGAGATAAGTCAATCCCCAAAACTCAAAAGCCAAATGTTTTCTCTGATATGTGGATGTTAATTCACCATGGGGGTGACTAGGGAAGAATAGAGTTACTTTAGACTAGATAGAAGGGAGTGAAGGGAGGGGAGGGGTTATGAGGATAGGAAGGATAGTAGAATGAATCAGACATTATTACCCCATGTATGCATATAACTATACAACCTACCAGTGGTATTTTACATCATATATAACCAGAGAATGAGAAATTATACTCCATTATACATGATGTATCAAAGTGCAGTTGACTGTCTTGTATAATTAAATAAAAAAATTAAAAGAAATTATAACATGAATGCATGCCAATTGTTCAAAATTTTAAAAATATGAAGAAAAGAAAATTTTGAAAAAGAAAATTGAAAAGAAGGGAAAGAGCTCCTATATTCCACTATGTTGAGATAATAAGTACTATAATTTGACATAATATATATTTTTCTATGACCACATGTTTAAGAGCAAAACTTGTAGGATAGGGTGTGTGTGTGTGAGTGTGTGTGTGTGTGGTGCTGGGGATTGAACCTAACTCTATCACTGATCTACATCCCCACCCCTTACAGTATATTGAAAGTTAATTTTGAATATTTATTCATTTTTACAAAACCATTACTCTTCTTCAAAAATTTAAGTTAAAGACTACAAAAATTCAAATATATGGCATTCCCAGAGTTTTGTCAATTTTAATGTGCTATTAGATTAGATTGTCTCTAGTTTTTCAGTTTTCTAAATGCTGCTTGCAAGGTATGTCTTTACTTATTAATCTTTGTCCTCACTTTGTTCTGTGGGTTGAATAACGTGGAAGTCATTGCACCTAAAATTTAGATTTAAAAAAATCTAATCCGTTTGTCAATTTCTTTTTCCAGACACGTTTACCAAGTCTAATCAACACTAGGTAAAAGTACCTATCTTACCTTGCCCTCCTTGCCTCTCTCTGACCTTGCTGCTTATGGGTTTATTTCTTCTTGCCCTCCTGGTTTGGAGCTAGGATTTGCACACAGTAGGAGCTTATTGGGGGCTTTCATGATAGATGGGCTTTCTCACCTTCTCAGGCTTAGTCTAAAGCTTAGACAAATGAATCAACTACCTATGAGGTGGGAAGAGTCTATACTCCACCCACCTCTTGCCTGGGCTGATCAACAGGTGTTTTCCGTTGACTCATTCTGATTCCTTACTCCTTGGGCATGTGCCTTTACTGTCAAATGGAGCAAAGCATCCCATGAAGCGTCACCACCAGGGTGGTCACTGCCATTCTCAGAGGACTAATCGCAGGCTACCTAAGAAGCGGTTCATAGTTCAGCTGCCAGATCTCCAATCTGGTTTGCATGCAGCTAAAGCCCTTGCACTCGATCTTTATTGAAAGGAACCTCATCGCATTTGTGAAGCAGTTGCGTGCAACCTAATGAGTGCAAAACATTCTACTGGCTCCTGAAAACTCATGCAATGAGAGGTATGATCTCTCTCCTCAATTGGCAGGGAATTCCTCTTTCCTCAAAGGTATTGCAGAAAAATTAGAAGGACACTATGAGAGCTTTTTAGAAACAAAGAAAAAAGGGATAAAGGGTGAGGGACCACGAACCTGAACCCTGGAAGGACAGGGTGAGGCGCACCCTAGGCAAGCAATGAGCGCGTGTTCTTACCCCTCTGCTGCCTCCCCAAAGTCCTCACCTATCCACAAACAGGTGTTATGGAACCGTGAAGGAAAGGTCCAGAGGGCACTTAGTATGCAGAGGAGCTTTGGTGATGGGCTGACTTCTGCTTCCTATGACTTCAGATTACCTGGAAGAGCGAATCTCCTCTTTCTAGAATGCTGGTTAGGGAAGTATTTTATTTCTGAAACTTCCTTTCCATTTCTGGACTTTCGATTTCTTTCTTTTTAACTAGTTCTTGAGCTATGTTAGCATTTTTTCATGTTTCCCTATTGCTTAGCCATCTCATTATTGAAAGTTTTTCTAATTCTGACTTAAGATTTTCTTGTGTTTCATTTCTTTCATTGTCTTAAGGTCCTTTAGGTTGGATTGCAATATCAGGTTGTGACTTTTCTCTTCATTAGCATGCTTTTAGTGTGTCTCCATTTTCTGTAGTTTTGTTGTTTTAAGTCATTCTCCTTTTCTCTGTGGCAGGGAGAATAAAGACACCCTTAGAGATGCCCATCTCCCAAACCCCAGAACCTGTGGATATGCTCTTATGGAAAAGAAGATTGAACTTTGCAGAGAAAGTTTGCCTGTCATCTGATGTTCAAATAGGGAGATTATCCTGGATCATTGGAGGTTGCATGGGGCAATGGAGTTGCAAACATCCTTTAAAATAGAAGAGGGAGGCAGAAGAGTCAGGGAGGGAGATTTGCTTTGAAGATGAAGGAAGTGGCCATGAGCCAAGGAATGCAGGTGGCCTCCAGAAGCAGAAAAGGCAAGCAAACAGGTTCCTTCTGAGATCCTCCAGAGGAAAGAGCCCTACTGTCCCCTTGATTTTAATCCAGTGAGCATCATTTTGGGCTTGTGGTTTTCACTATGGAAAGAGAATCAGTTTGTGTTGTTTGAAGTCACATGGTTGAGATAATTTGTTACAGCAGCAATAGGAAACAAATACACCCTTTAATCACGTGTTTGCATGGAGTGGCGGTGTAACTCATTCCTGTTACCTGTTTGAAGTAAGATGGACTTTCCAGTTAGTTCCACTGTGGAACTTGTTCTGACATTCCTAGCCTCTGGCAGGCTGCATTCTGGGAAGAGGCAAGTCCCCTCATGTGAACAAGATCATGGTACACTCTCTTGAAATGAAGCCAAAATCCCAGAGTTCCATTGTTTTTATCCTTAAGATTCCAGAAAGTATATTACTTTGTCTAGACTTTGATCTGAAGACAATATGGAAATCAGAGAATTTTCTTTTTCTTTCAACTCCTTTTTGTCTTCTTCCACTTCTATCAACTAGGCAAAGCCCTTCTAATTGTCTTGGTTAAAAAGAAAAAAAAAAACAGAAAGGGAAAAATGTGGGAAGAAGAAGCTTCGTAACTGGGAGGAAGGCAAAGGAAAAAAGAAAGCAAGAGAAAGAAAAAGAACAAGGCGGTAACCTCATGCCCATCAGCTTCAGCAGGGATGAGGGTCAAGCCCCCTACAGCTCTGCCCGGGAACCTCCCCTACACCCTCTTGACTTTCAGTTCCTCAACCTGTGTGTGGCCCCAGAGCTCTGGAAATCATCCAGACTCCTGCATTTTGACAGAGTTTTCAAACAAGCAGTTCTTATGTTAAAAGACCTAAATCAGAGCATTGATACCATATGTACCACCTCCCGTCTTTGGCCTCAGAAGCAGGAGCATACACACACACACACACACACACACACACACACACACACACACACACACGAAATCTACGAGTTACTTGGACTAGCTGAAGGCAAAATTCCTGTCAGAGACTGATGAGCCTGGCGGAATATATAAAGAGCCTTTCGTTGTGTACATCTTATGCTGAAGAAATGCAAATGAATTCAAGCAAAAAGGCGAGTTCCAAGGAGCCGCACGAAGGCGTCGGCATGCAGCTTGCTTATTACATTCAGTTGCCTGTTATTCGTACCATCGCCGATTTGCACCTGCAATTACCTCTTCACACCTGGGAGTGCACAGGTTTTGTTGATTCCATTTCAGGAATGCTCAGCCTACGTGTTTCCCAGAATAAAGAGCCTTCTAGATCTCTGAATTCAGATACCAAGGTGACAATTACTTGTATGCCTGATTGTTTAAAAATGAAATTGGGAAAAGGTGGGTGGGGGGTGGAGTGGGGGGTGTTGAAGAAACAAAAGAAAAAGAGGGAAAAATCTCCTATCTACCTTCAAAGGAGCAGCATTTATAAATCTGGGAACTTTCAGCCTTCGTCACTATATCCACTGAACTCGGCTCCCACTAACAAGACACAGTCATTCCACCAACAGCTCTTAGGATAGACGGTGCTGTCTACCAAGGCGGCTGGAAATCATTTACACTGCAAGACTCTCTGTGGCGATAACAAGGTATTCAAAATGAGAATGAGCCTGAGATGATCTTCAAAAGGCCCCCACTTTCCGGAAGATTCCTTTGGAAGAAAGCAGATGCAAACACGTCAGGTTAGGTTGTTGAGACTGACATGATTTTCTGCACCTGTGCTCGGAGTTGCCTGTCATTTTGGGGTGAGAGACATTACTTGACGATGGGGCTGAAATTCAGCAGACATCACAGGTCACATAGTCCCATCCTTCACTGGCTAAGTGTGAATAAACCATACTTTTGGTAGGTCTTTGGTCTGGGTTTCTTCACACATAGTCAAGCGCAGTTCTGGGAGGCCTGGCAGTAGCTGCAAACTGCAAAGATAAATGATAAACATAGAAAGTGCTTTCCTATGGACTCTCAGGATATTGCAAATCGAAGCAACAGTGATGCCACTCCATGTCACAGGAGAGGAGGTTAAGACAATCATTATTTATGAGGCTCAACTTAGAGTGAAAGTCATATGTATTTATTACAATTGTTTATGTTTTTATTACCTTGAATAATGGCTATAAGCTCCCAACTTAATCATGCTGAAGATGTGCTAAGTTTTCACTTGTACCTGCCCACCACAACTTTCTTGAAAATTCCTTGAGGTGGTGACTATTATTATTAGCCATCCACTGATCATGACACTGAAGCTTAAAGAAGTTAAGTACCTCCTGCAAGGACTCACTAGTATTAATTTGTTGGAAAACTAAATTCAATAGCTTTGACTCCAGAGAATAAGCTCATATATTATAGAGAATTCAAGACATACGTATTCACAGGTAGAAGGGTAGCTGTAGTAAGCTTTTCATCTTAGATTTAATATTTGACATTGACCTAATACTGACTTGAAGACAACAGGATGTTGTGGTCAGGAAAATTAATGGAGAGATATTCATTTTCATAACAAGGTATTATTTTCAAAACATACTTTTGGAGCACTTTATGTGTACATAAGCATCCTTGATGTTCCCCAAGCAACCCATAGACTAGCTAATAATGTGATAAATTTATGCACAGGGCAGTTTCTCCATGGACTCTTGGAATGAGCAGCTAAGACTCCTGATAAATTTCTTCCATTTCACTCAGTTGAAAGATCAAGGGATATTAACTGACTCCAGGAAATCAGAGATGAGTTGAAAACTCAATTTTCATATGAATTTCTTTCAGAGGGAAGACATCAGGGTGAAACAAGGTACACTTGGAATTTTTTCACTTAAGACTGGGCACATCAATGAAAAATATTTCTTCAGAGCACATTTGTGCTGTGTCAGTTTTTTGGTTGGAGAAATTTTGTTCCTGCTTTCCCTATTTACTTTCCCTATTTGCTGAGAGAGACTGTAAATTCACAGTAGCAGATGGCACCTTCTCAGAAACACAGTTATGCAGACCTGGAGAGCACAGAGGAACAGACTTCAGCAGGCAAGGCAGAAGAGAGCTCAATTGCTAGTTAAAGGAACAATGTGAGAGCTTAGCAACGTTGTTTTGTTCTTCAAATCTGTGGTCGTTTCTGGAATACTGCTTGGCAAAGGTGTTGTGCTGTGATTTGCTGCTGGGATAAAGTGGGGAATTCAAAGGTGTGAAGAGGAGCCATTCCTCACCCCAAGGAACTTAGACTTTAATATGTGAAAATGGATGTGCTGACCTCTGACCCTCATAGAAGGGTCAGTGCTGTGCAGAAGTACCACTGTGGACTAAGAGATCAAGCGTATAATCTTGTCATAACAGTGACATTGGAGTAAAACAAGGTGTTACGTTTGTATGGTTGAGTCATGAGATGTTAGGTGTGATTGGAAGTACAGAGGTTAGCCCACTTAAGGTGAGCATAGTGACATTAGGGCTATAGTTGACATACAGCAGCTACTTTCCAAATGCAAATCATTGGCCTCAACAGAAAACAGAATTGCTAAAGCAGTAGGGCGCATGCATAACAAATTTACCGTAGGAACGAGGGAACCCTGGGCAAGGTCCCATCCGAAGCTCAGCATGAGTATTACTCCGTGCCATGTGGAATCTGCTATAGCACCAGGGCAGAAGTGAAGGCAGGAGGTGAAGTGACTTCCTGGAGCGAAAAGCTTGATGGGAGCAGAAGTCTGACTTTCAACACTCAATCCACACATTCAACATTTACTGCACGGCCCTGTCCAGATATGGCACTTAGCACTGCAGATCAGGGCATGACATACCCAGTCTCACATTTCTTTATTCACTCTTCCAAAATGAGATATAAGCAAATGGTTTCCAGTGAAGAGTCCTAGGGGATGCAGGGTAAATACATCTGTTCTTCTTTCCCAATATCCTTGACCTTGAAGTAGAGCTAGCCTTGGTGTTCAAAACCTGGGAATTCGGCTTGACAATCTCACCAGTGCAGAAACCAACGTGGGTCCTTTTGCCTCTTTCTTCTACAATCGCTTTCAACTTTCTTACCTTCCAAACGTTCCATTCAGATCCTGTGTTCGGGCTTTCTCATCTTTTGGACCAGCTGATTATTTCTTAGTCTTACTAGTTTAACAAACACATTTTTCTTAAAAATGGGGCCTTTGAAATGTGATGATGCCATGACATGTACCGTCCAGGTGAAGACATGCTTGAAGAGTGCACAGTCACACCAAAATGTCGGAGGCCCCCGTGAAGACTTGGTCTTCATATCCTCCGTGATCCTGGCATCTGCCCGCATTCTGTCAGTGTTTTCTGCACTCCCCTTCCTCTCTGGATTCTATTTGGTGCATACTGATTTTTCAGTAATCAGCAGGGTTCTTGGTTTAGTGACTTCCTGTGGTTCTAGTCTCAATAGGGGTATGTGGAGAGTGTGCCTAGCTTTGCAGACTGTTGCTCCAGGACATTGAGACTGACCACAATATTCATTGTACATGAACAAAAGGGAAGAGAGAATGGCTTGTATTCCCCAAAGGGTGGTAACACACATCGTCCTCAGCCACACAGGAGCGGGAAGAACCAGCAGAACGTTCTGGGGAGGCCAATTTTGGCAGGCTTCATGCTGCTGACAGCAAAGGCATTTATGGCAGGACATCTTAGAAAGTTGGAACCTTGTGAAAAATGACTTCAGGAAGTCATTTCAAGGAAAATCTTTGCTGACTCAAGTTAGCAAATCCCAGATGTAGCACGTCTCTTAAGCCAAAGCATCAGGGATCTGGTAGCTGATAGTTGGAGCATATTCTTTTATCTCTAACACTGGAAATAGGATGATGTTGACTCTTCCCAAACCTGTTTTAAGGTTTTTTTTTTTTTTTTTTTTTTGGTCGGTAAGCATAATTGATTAATATCCTTGTCATGTTCCTATGTCATGTGAACAGAGAGGATTTGAGATTGTAAAATATGGGAGTTGAAAGTGACTTAGAACTAAATTTCTTATCTTATAGATGGGTGAATAAGGCCAGATTTGTTAAATAACTTTCTGAAGGGCACAATTTGTCAGGGTTCATGCTTCCCAAGCCCCAGCCAAGCAGGATTTTGTTTGCAACATGCCAACACTGTGCAGAGCGTGGTGATACGGAATTCTCCTCCAGCCCAAGCTATTTCCCAGCTACCAAAGCACTACTTAGGAAACATGGCTTCAGGGTCCCACAGTGACTACCATGCCAATAAGATTCAGATTAGATTTATTTAGTACCACGTTGGATTACTCTACTTTTTCTAGCATAGTGTTAGCCAATAGAAATAGAGAGTGGGAGCCACATACACAATTGTAGAATTTCTTTTTTTTTTTTTTTATACTAGGGATTGAATCCAGGGGCACTCAACCACTGAGTCACTGAGTCACATCCTCAGCCCTTTTTGTATTTTATTTAGAGACAGGGTCTTACTAAGTTGTTGAGATTGGCTTTGAATTCTAGATCCTCCTGCCTCAGCCTCCCAAGCCGCTGGATTATAGGCATGTGCCACCATGCCCAGCACAATTTTAGAATTCTTAGTCACATTTTTAAAAGTAAAAAGTGAAATCAAACAACATTACTGTATGTAAATTTATGATTACACAAATGGTATGCCTTTACGCCATGTACAAACAGAGAAACAACATGTATCCCATTTGTTTACAATAAAAAAAAAAACGTAAAAAGTGAAATGAAAATGATAAGTTTTATTTAACTCATACATGGAAAAACATCATGATCCTTATAGATTATTATTAATGAACTATTTTAAGTATTTTTATGCACTTACTCATTGAAGTACAGTGTGCATTTTATTTCAGTAGCCATCTGTGGCTAGTGGCTACCACATTGGACAGAACCATTCTAGAATCAGTCTAATTTTCTTTTGTGATCTTCATTGAGTTAAGATTATAGGGGAATTTCAAGTGTTTTGATCTCTGAAGAGGACATTTTCTAAACTAAATTGAGAAATAGCCTAGAAATGCAGTTTGGAAATAACATTTTTGAATTTCTAATGCAAATTATTTTGGGGGATGAGGAGACAGCATAAAGCAGATGATACTGATGGCTGCGTTTCTTTTTGTTTAAATCCTCTCATGTTTCTGATCCTTCACTATTAGCTCAAATAGCCCTAGTAGATTTCTCTAAGACCCCAATGCTCTAAATTCTTTAAGAGCATTGGTTGTAGAGTGTATTTTTCTTACATGGCTGATATCTTACTTTCCTACACAATGAATTAATTTGGGAATAGACTTTTTCAAAGTTGAACAGTATATTTTATATTATTGAGAGGTGAGGGGCAAGTTCATTCTTATTATAAAATTCATAAAAATAGTTCCTGAATGTACCAGGTTATGAAACTGAGAATGTTCAAGGCTGGTAGAAATGGGGGATTAGCTATAGAAGAAAGAGCTTTTAGCCCGGGCAGACAGATAACTGAGCAGAGATGCGGAGCACTTAAGCAGGCAGACGGGATTCTGTGGGTTCCCGCTTGCACCTGTGGGACCTGGTACAATATTTGGTCATCTAATTGCTTCCTGAGAGGTAGTTAATTAGGTGAATAAAGGATTCAGGAAATAGAATCCCACACTTTCCTTTCTGTTCCCTTCTTGTCCGTTGCTTATCTTGATTGTTGTACTGGGGTCAGAGAAGAGAGTGGGGGCAGCCCCTGCACCTCTCAAAGTCCACATGGCACTGCACCAGGGGGGGAGAAAGGCCTTTCTCCACTCCCAGATCAAACTGAAGTTGGCCTCGACTGCTACTGTGGCTCTGAGAGGACCTCTGCCTACCTGCCCTTCTCATCTCGGCACTGCCTGCCTCTGGGTTTCCTCTCTCTCACCTTCTCCCACCTACCCGGCAGTGGCTGGGTGGTGCACCCCAAGCCTCTCGCATCCCTCTTCACACAGTCTTGGCTCCGCCTCTGATGTTAGCCCCTGTGTGCTCTCTGTGCTCACGTGTGCCCCAAGCCTGCCTGGGCTGGTTCTCAGCGCTCCTTGGGCTCCCTGGCAGATGGTACCTGTGCCCGTAACACTCACAGCAGCTTAATTTGGAAGGACTGGGGAGTTCAAACCCATGGACCCACTCCTCGCCAATGGCAGGTGACAGTTTTTAGATAAATGCTTGTCCTTTCTTTCTCTTGGTCAAGGGGTATGTTTTAACACTGTCTTGACAGGGCTCCTCAGGAGTCCCGCATCTATGGATCATGTCTGAACGGTGGCCCACCCTCCCATGCATCCCTATTCTGTCTGTCCCCCACTGCTGCATCCTGGGAACACATCCCAAATGAACTACCTGGAAAGCTTTGTCTCAGGCACTGCTGGGTGAGGGGCAAACTGGCTAAGGAGGAATCCTGCCCTATGAGGGACCCAACATCAGTGGATTTCATATTTCAGAGAATCCAGAGCTACAGTGACGATCTATTTGTGGGGTGGGTTAGGGTGGGGGGGTGGGATGAATGGGCCAGTGAAATTCCACTAAGTCTTTGATGATTGGGAGATAGTGTGTGTGTGTGTGTATGTGTGTGCATGTGTGTGTGTGTGGGGGGGGTGGTTATTGGAAGGTAGAGTATGACACATTCAGATTCTCTACTGTCACAAACACCAACTGTCAATTAGCCCTTTGGCCTCAGTGGCAAATTTTCTCCTTCCCTCAACTCTCTTGCTTCTTGCAGAAATAGGGGCTCTTAGGGAGCACTGTGGCAGTGAGCCAGCATCTTCCCATGTAAACTGACATTAAAACATCAAATCTGGCTGGAGAAAGCTCAGGTTTACCAACTTTTAAGGTTTAAGATATAGACTGGGAGAAAGTTGAGGACTACCTGTAACCCCCACAGCATTAGGATGGGGAACAGAGGAGATCCCCCACACAGAGTGGCTTTGTCTCTTGGCATGAAGTCCTTGTGAGATGCAGGGCTTCTAGTACACTCCAGGAGGCCAAGGGAGGAGGAAACTTCTGCCTGCAGGCATGGGCTACAGGAGGTTAGCTTTCTGAACAGGTGACTTGGCAGGTTGGACCTTCCAAGTCAGGGTGAGGTCCTTCTGAGAAATGACTCAGTTGCTGGCCTCGCCGATTCTGGGGCACTTGTGTCCTACTTTCAGGGACTCTGGGGTCACACAGAGTAAACCCCAATAGCTGTTGCAGGTGCTTTATGATGCGTGGGCTGCCCTATCAAAGTGCTCTCTGACTCAGGTGTGCTGTTTGACTCTGCGCATCTCTCTGGGATGGTAATGACCGTGACTGTCTTTTTCATCAGCTCTGGTCAGTTTCCTGGACATCAATTTGGCCCAACTGGACCTCAAACCAGAAGGTCCTGCTGAGCAAGAAAATTACATCTGTCTCAAGAGTCCTTCCTTCTAGTTTTCTTTCTTACCTGAGCGTGGGCCACCTCTCTCTTACCTGTATAGTGACCTGGAAACCACTGATCTGTTCTTGTTCTCCCAGCTGTGCTCAGAAAACTCCCTCTACTTCCCACCGTGGCTTTTTTCCTTGCCTTGTCAGACCACCCAGCCGGGTCCTTAATTTACTCCCGAGAGGCTTTAGGGTCCCTTCAATACACAAATGCAATAAACACTTGCTACAAGGAACAAAGAGCAAGGTCAAGTCCGCTAGGTGAGATCGCCAACTCATTCTACGTTACTTAAATGAATCAAAATTGCTGAACATCTGTGTCAAAAAATGATAGGAGTCATTCAGTGTGTATCTGATGTGGGGGGGGGGGAGTTCAGGAGCATCCATCTGAAGTCTCAGGTTGGCCTGCACCTATCCTAGTTCATTACCTATCCACCCACCATGCAAAGAACCACGTGATAGTCACCTGGAACCATGATGAAGGTGTGTGTGACTGGCCACTTATCCCAAAAGGCAGGATGGTCATGAGGTTGAAGCCAGTCTCTGCTGACTCTGAATCATTTTATTAAGTGATACTTTCTTTGGCAATAAAGTAAAGTAACATTCAATAAAAAGATAAATGCTGACTGGGGAGCTGAGGGAAACCTTTTTTAATCTCAAGAATTGCTCAAGCATTCTCTTTTAGAAAACTCTTGGAAAGAGAGATGCATATATTAGAGTAAGTTTGAAACTGCTTCTAGCCTGTATGTGAGACTAAAAATATAAACTTTCACTACTGTTTTCCCTCTGCTCACCAGAAATCTTACTTGTCAAAACAAGAAAAAGACAAGACTTTATCATTGTACTAAATGTAAATCGAACTGGGAGCCACAACTTGGCGTAGCCACAACTCTCAGAACATACCCGTGGATCCTCAAAGGAAGATGGATGTTGACTTTCTCTTTACTGGATGCATAAGCTGATTAGCAAGTGAGTTGATTAGTCCTAGGTTACAGGCTCCTTTCTCACAAGGGCCAGTCAAACCTGTCTCTTCCACAGTTCAGTCTGCACCCCTAACTCCAGCCCTGATCCTTCCATGTAAATCACTCTGGAACAGCTTCAGCTGGCTTGTGAAGCCAATCCATTTCCTTTTCTGCCTAAATGTCTCAATTTGAATCCTACTAATGACACAGTATACGAGAAAGATAGCACTTTTGTTTTCTGGAAAATAACCAGGCATTTGACCTACCCCTGAGCTTCCAGTAATCTCATTCAAAACTTCACAGGAAGGGGATTTCACCGAGGAAATGTTGTATCTCATATTCCATGTGAGTTTCAAGTGTTCATGTTTGACACTGCCAAGCAGGAAACCATTTCAATGTGCCAATGCTGGATCAGGGGCTGGGACGTGACAACAGCAGAACTCAAAGGCTGCAAGCCACGTCTGCCCTGTGCATCTCACTTCAGGTGTTGTCTGAGTATGAAAAACCTTCTTTATGACACAGGCCATGACCATTTTGGCATTGTCAAAGTCAACTGAGTATCTACCTTCTGGAGAAGGACTACATTTCTTGTTGATTTGCAAGTTACACATATATTTTAGGATAAAGGTAACTGGTGCAAAAATACTGTTCATTTGTGGATCTTCCATTTAACCCATTGCAAGGAAAATAAATACATATTAGACCTATCCTCATGGATGTATTAACCCAATAAATTAAGAAAGCCATTTTTAGAGATTTTCATGAATTTTGGACCCTGGGAGGTGCTTCCCTAGCTACAATGCTAGGGAATTCTGTGTACTCTGAAGACTTGGCAATACCAAGAACTCGGTTTCAATCCCAAATTTAACTTTTTGAAGAGGCTATCTAGTCCCTGACTTTTGGCAGAAGATTGCCTGCTGAGTTTGCCTGGAATAAATGAGAGCTTCTTATCCCATCCCCACCCCAACTTGCATGAGCAAGTTTTCATCTCTGCAGCTTCTTCCTCCTAATAGAAATGAAGCTCTTTAATTAGATCCTGGAGAGGTGCGAAACCTGAGTTTCACCATACATCATGTCATCAATATTGGAGGAAATTATTTAGGGAAGGTTGAGAGGGAGAGCAAGGACCCGACCTGTTTTTTCCCCCCTCTGATTTAATAAAGTCTCCCAGCCTCCTGAGCCCAGCGTGGTTTTCTTGAATTGCACAGCTGTTGCGCAGCTGGCAACAACCTAGATCAATGCTGATCTTTGGCCAAAATGAAACAAAGGACTCGGTAGAATGGAAAGTTAGTGCTTCGTCACTGGGACTGTCTCTAGAGGATTCCTCCCCAGGGAAGGCAAGGGGCCCAACCAAGATGTACTGGACCTTAAAAGGAGAAAAAAAAAAAATCTTCAAACAATTGGCTTGGGAACAGACACATAAGAAAATTCACCAGAAAGCTACTGTGTTTTTCATCTTTCATCATCAGCCTGGAATCAGAGTCCCTTTGGAGACTTTGGCTGAAAGCATGAGCTGGGGGCTTCGGGGCAGAGTAGGGTCTACATTAGGTTGCCGGCTCCTGATTGGCCCCACCTAGGTTAATGCTGTAGGTTGGAGGGGTAGGGGAGCGAGAGTTCTGGTCTTTCTTTCATGACTTTCATTTCTTTTCCTCATTTGAAACAGCACCATCTCCAAGCCCTTAGGTTCCTTAATCTTTAAGTTTTATCAGGGTCTGAGAAACCTCATTAAAGATGATGGGGAGTAATACATGTTAGACTGATTTCAATGGCCGTGACCAGGGTTGGCGAAGGGAATCCCTCTCCAAATCTCCTTCCCTCCTCTGGGTTTCTCTAGTCTTTTTACTTTTAATATAATACAGCCCCCAAGCAAAGAGGAATAAGTACCACACTATTTCTTTAAAATGTTCTGGTTTCTTAGTGAAGTTTACATTCAGAACAAGTATTAAATAATTACTATTAACATGACTTGTACACACAAGCTCTAAAACGTATGTACATTTGATAAGCTATGGGTCACATTGTATCTTTTTGAAGAGTTCTTAATTCTCCCATGCTAGACCAAGATGTCAAGTCGATGCGCCTGGGAGGTAAAAGGCTGTCATTTTGAACTTGACCAAGCTATGTGACCTCTGGAGAGTTATTTGATGACTTGGTTCTGTAGTTCCCCCATGGGAGAGAGAAACAAGACCCTTCCTGCCTCCTTAGGTTCCTTGATCTTTCCTTAATCTGGAGGGCAGGAGGCATAGTAAAGGATTGGTGCTTCTCCTTGGCCAACTGTCTCGGCCAAGTGTCCCTGCATGGCTCCCATGGCTGCTTCAGGGTAGCTGGTCCTCCACACAGCAGCTCTGTACTTTAGGGTGACTGATTTGATATCTCTGGGGATAGCATCAAGACTTCTGTATTAAACTGAAAAAGTTCCCCATGTGATTTTAGTGGTTGACCTGTTTAGGTAACTTGCTTCAACAGACTTTTATGAATGTGGTTTATTTTATGCTCTGGCTAATAGACTTTGGCTGTTTGTACTACACCTACTAACTTTTCTAGTTAGGAATTTCGGTTTCTTTCCCTTTCTCTCTGAACAACTTTCAGGTCTTTGGTTCTGCTATCAATCCTATCTTGTTGTCCCCTCCACTGGATAATAGTGGTTGCTTTCCAAACATCCCTCTTACTTTCCCACCAATATATGTTTTTCCCCTTGGGGAATTTACTCATCCCTCTTCTCTACCTCTGAGTTTGATTGGTACTCTCCCCATCTCCAGTTCTAGGGTGGTTTTCTTTTTTTAAATATATTTTTTTAATTTTTACAGACTGCATTTTGATTCATTGTACACAAATTGAGTACATCTTTTCGTTTCTATGATTGTGCACGACGTAGATTTATACCATTTGTGTAATCATACGTGTACACGGGGTAATGATGTCCGTCTCATTCCATTGCTTAAACCAATAAACACATTCTATTGCTCCTTGGCCACAGTGATTAGCCCAAGAATTGGCAGAAAACACACACACACACACACACACACACACACACACACACACACACACAGAGAGAGAGAGAGAGAGAGAGAGAGAGAGAGAGAGAGAGAGGAGACAAGGACAGGTTTTGGACAGAACACTTGTAGAACAAAGCTTCTCTGTATTTCGCCATACTGGAAGAAATGCTTTTCTTTTAGATGTGACAAGGAAGGAAGAACCTGAGAAGTCACTGGCAGCCTTCTTGTGACTACAAGGGAAGAGTCCAGCACTGAGGAAGCAGGACTGAGAAGGACAGAGAAAGAAACTGGATCCTGGTTATATTCTCAGAGCTGCTGTTATGTTCAGAGAGAGCAGCAGTGAGAGAAACCAAAGGGGCAGGCCTCAGGGGGTGTGAAAGGGAGACGGAGGCATTGGAGGTGCAAGGGAAAGATCAGTTCCTGGGGTCAGTTTCTGACTTGGTAGAAGTGGATAGGGACCATGTAATTGGCAGAGGGCTGAGTCTTGGGTCGGAAGAGGTATGTGTCTGCTCCAAATAAGGGAGAAAAGGAATTAAAAATGGGCGCATGTATTTTATTTTCAGCCCCAATTCAGGACTTTTTAGCTCACCAGATCATTTATTCACTTAACACTTATTGCCAAATAGTGAGCTACACACTTGGGATACAATGTGGTTCCTTTGTAATCGTTCTTCCCATAATTAGGTATGTCAAACTGAAATTTTCATGAGGATTTAGAACTTGCCAAAAGGTGTACTTGCACATCATGTCCCATTACCCAAATTCTAAAGCAGCCCACGCTAGTCATCCTAGAATTTCATACATTCTCCTCACAGACACGTTTAAATTCCTTCAAAGCCTTAGAGATACAGTGAGCCCCATGCTCTGAGTGTAGATTTGGGATCACAACTCTATTGCTTCTTTTCCTAATGTAATGTGAAACCAACCTCTTAGCAAAGGGGTGCCATCGTTTTCTTCCCTGAAAGTAGTAGACCAACAATTCCTGGGACTCTGCACGAGGCAGCTTCACCAGAGCTCACAGGGCCCATAGTTGGCCAGCTCCCTCTGGAACTCACATTGTTTTTAGACAGTGTCCAGCCCCCGTGGGTGGAGGAGCAGGAACCTTTCAGTGGTCTCCTTTGCAAGCCTTTGATGTTCCTTCTAAGTCATATTGTGTCAGTGGAAATGTTGGGCTGAGGAGAAGCTGGCAATTCCTTGAAAATGCACAAATGTTGAGTGTGTGTTTTTAATGGCTTCAAGCAATTAAAATAATTTAAAAGTAATTAGAAGTAGCAGCTCATTAAGCCAAGGAGGCTGGGTGCCTGGATGGCACCAGCTTGTAGCTGGGCCTGGGTCAGTGTTGTGAAAGGGTTGCTTAGGTCAATGGAGGTTCCCGCTGAGAAAATTTGGTCATAATCGAAATCAGCTGCCACCACTGTTGTGCAGATGCCCCTGAAAATAGGTCATTAGAAATTAACTTGGGAGAAATGTGGTCCCTTAAGAAAATGACAATTCAATAACAAATACAGGAATGAACATATTTAATAAAACCCTTGAAAACTAAATTTCCCCCCCCAAAACCCCCATCAATAAAGTGATTTCATCAAACTAGAAACCTACAGAGATTGAAACTGAGCATCCAAAATATTGGTCCAAGAAAATTTCCCAAGAGTTTGTTGAAACTGGTAGAGAAGGGAAGGGGTTTCAGAAACTGTAGAGATGTCGGTCAACCCCAGATAGAAAGCAGTGGATTAGAGATACCCTGAGGACATTAGGATGATAAGAAACCAGCATCAGAAGGAATAAAATGTTTGAAAGATCATTAATATGAATCAGAGATTAATCGTAATAAAACTTAAGAAGGCTGAGCCTGCTGATCTCCTATCAATGGGACTTGTTTTATCAGGGAATTTTAGAGGATTTATCCCAAGATAATATGGATAAAGAGTTGCTCTTAAATCTTTAAAGAGATACAAGCAAATGAAGCAATCCTGCAAGATGACTGTTTTTTTTTTTTTTTTTTTTTAACAACAGAAAAATGGAGAAATGGCCCAGACCCGGCTCATATTCAAGATTATATATAATGCATACATACATGTGTGTACATAAGAATATTGTATCTTTCATAAAAAAGTATGCAAAAATATAATATTTATGCTTCATTTTTCTCTAAGTCTGAAGAAAAATCAATTTTTCTCTTTTTGAGAGAACCAAACCTAAATTCGAGCAGTACTTCTTGCCAAATGAACTCATCCTTTGAATTACATTAGAAATTAGAAGGACACACACAGGGAAAACTAAATATTTTCAAATCCTTTCTCTGCTTGTTCTAGTCAGTTCAGATCCTTCTCATTTTAAGACAAAAGCAAAAATTCCAATATTCAGAAACTGTACTTCACCAGCAGCTTGGCTTTCCGAATTTACAAAGATGATTATAAGTCATTACAGTCTCTTTTTCTATTAATAGCACAGAATGGTCTGTTTAAAGCAAAATTGTATATGGCTTTCTTATTTCCTCTTTATGGTCTTTTGCTTTCTACACACTTTTGGTTCTTTCTTTAGAGAACAGACAACGAACTAATATTCTGCTTCTGTCTACTTTTGTTCCAGTAAAAAACATTTGAATCTTACTGTGAGGGCTAGCTTTTTTTTTTCCCCAAATTTTAATAATATTTGCATGCATTTTTGCTCCATATCTTTCCCAAGAATGGATTCCACACACTCCTGTTTTTATCTTCCGGGGTTTACTGTCAGGCGTGCGACCCCCCAAGGTCCTTGCTCAGCCTCAGAGGTACTATCAGAGGCAGATCTGAATATTCTATGAGACAAAGGTCCCCTTTGGATTCCTTAGTGACCTTTCACAGGGATGCACTGTGAAGAGTAGGCCAAGTCAGAAACCAGCAAATGTTTTTCAAATCTGAGAGCCCCGCCCATCAGGGTTTGTCTGGGAAAGAGCTTTCAGGGGCTCCCACTCTAAAAGGGAAATAATTTTCATGCATCGAGGGGAGCTGCTCTGTTCCTTGCCACTGCCCCTGTGCCCCACTGGAGCTGATGCATCCCAAAGTGTTGGCTGTGGAGTCCCAGGCCTTGATGCCCTCCAGAACTCCAGAGGCAGCATACGATAGCAGTTATGGGCACAGGCTTTGGATTCAAGCAGGACCAGAATCCAGACATTCCAGTCAGGACTCTTGAGACTCATAGAAGAGAAAACAGCCTTAAGAGCCAAGGCTTCTAATTTCCAAGAACTGGGTGTTTCGGAAAGCAAAACACCTGAAGGAATATGAGCCTTCAATTTATGATATAAAAAGCATACTGATACAGATTGCTAGATAATATTAAGAATGACTATAGATTTTTTTGGCCCCGATACTTAAATTATCATTATTTGAAAGGTCTTATCTAGTAGAAGATATACATGGAACTATTTCCCGGTGAAATCATATAATACCTTAGGTTTTTTTTTTTTTTTTTTTTTTTTTAAATTTCAGCTAAACGAACAAAAGAGTAGGGGGTAAAGGGTAAGATGTAGATGAAACAATGTTAGAACAACAGTAATAGTTGAAACTGGGTAATGAATGCATGGGATTTCATTATACTACCCTGACTTTGCCAATGTTTAAAAACTTCCAAAGTAAAAATCAAAAATATAAAACAAAACAAAATAAACTCCCCACAAAAATATTGGAGGAAAAATCAGTAAAACGTGCAACCTGTCTATACAGACAAATGTTGTCCAAGGTGGTGGAGGAGGAGGTACAGAGAGAGGAAAGAAGTGGCTTACGTGTGGCTTTTCCCCTGAGAAGGGTGTTGTTCCTTGCTCTCTGTGCTGCGATGGGGTGAGGCTTGGACAATGAGAATCCCAGACAAGTGGATGGAAATCGCTGTCTGGGCTTCTGAAAGGGCACTGAGCTTTCTAGAGAACTTAGTAGAACCAGCAGTGCCCAGTTCTTAGCAGGACAGGTAGAGAAGAATGTGGTCATAGCTGAGAGTGGATGGGACATGAGTGTCTCATCAGGATGGAGGTAATAAAGGGGGTGTGTGGACTGAGTGCAGCTCTACCCTTATACACATGCCTGAGGGCCATGGAAGTCTCCCCCAGCCAGGAAGGAAGGTGAGGAGACAGTGTTTTCCTATCACCAGAAAGGGCTGAGAAATTACTCTCTGTGTCTGAATTTACCCGAATTTAACTTTGTACCCCAATTTGTGGTTTGCACATTTTGTACCTGGTCAAAAACTGAATACAGTGAGACTTTTAGTTTGGGTCATTGCAACTTTGAAAGTACCTGATCAGCAGAACTAAAACTTTGTGGTAGAAAAAGAAGAGAGCTTGCGGGTAGGTGACTTATTCAAGGTAAGGACCATATTCAGTGAGATGAATGAAGCTTTGAATTTAAGAGACAATTACAGGAAAAGAAAATAAAGCATAGATCCTAGATATTAAATAGATTGGAAATGAACTCAGAGTGCAAAATCAAAGGACAATTCAAATATCGGAAAATCCTGAGCACCTGCAACAAAAGTGGAATCATCAGCAAAGTAGAGAAATGCAGGTAACGAAGTGAAAGTCTTGGCTTTTCAAGTAATTTGTCAATGTTTTTACATAAGTCAATTAATAATCAAAATAGCTGCGTGAGGAAAGCAATAGCACTTTGTAGATGCAAAAATAGATGTGCAGACTTGTACACAGATGTTCATAGCAGCATTAATCATAATAGCCAGGAAGTAGAAACAATCCAAGTGTCTACCAACTGGTGAATATCGAAGCAAACTGGTGAATACAAGCTGAAGCGGCATCTCCATAGGACGAAAACTGCCACCAAAAGAACGAAGTACTGATGCATGCTGCGACACAGATTAACCTTAAAAACATTATGCCAAGTGAAAGAGGCTTGTCACAAAATAGATCACATATTGCATAATTCTATTTATACGAAATGTCCACAACAGGGAAATCTATAAAGATAGACAGTAGATTAGTGGCAGCCAGAGCTGAGGAAATGGTGAGTGACAGCTCGTGTGTACAGGACTTGTTTTGGGGGGAGGCAAATTGTTCTAAAGTGGATTGTGGTGATGGTGGCACATTCTTGTGAATACACCGAAAAGCAGCACTGAATTTTCACTTTGGGTAAAGTGCCTGGTATACCTGCTATATTTCAATAACCCATTTATTTTGTAAGAAATGTATGTGCATGGAACTTAAAGCAGCTTGTCCAAGACGATGCAGTTAATAAAGGGGCAGAGTTGCAATGTTAGGCTGTCTGCAGCTGAGCACATAGAAGCTTAAAAACAATTTCAGACCTGCATCATTTTGTGGACTGATCGGGCAGACATTTTCCTTTGGCCTACTTTTAATGCATATTTGGCCAAGGTTGGTATCCAAATTTTAATTTCAAATCTGCAATTGCATAGACTTGTTTCTTGAGACTACTCAAATGTCACAGACAACCTCTTTGGGGGTCTGCAGACATATAATGGAGGTTTTAATAAAAATTTATTGAATGATTAGATTTTTAATGGTCGGGAAAAATGAAGTTGCAAAACTTTGGTTGCCTTGTGAAGAACAGAATGTCGTAAAGAGATGAATGTTAACATGAGCCTGGGTGGCATGGGTGAAGCCCCAAAACCCTCCTGTTGCAGATAATCAATCCTAAGTGGAATGTGGTTAAATGTGTGCCCAAAGCCCGTCTGGCCACTTGAATTTGTATGAGAAACAAAGGCTTTAGCTTTTTTTATTATATAGAGATTTTACTCTATGTTGTAGGGGATGCAGGTCATTTCTAAGTGTTTCTGGATTGCTGCAAATATTTTACTTGCCATCAGAAAAGAGCACATTGATGCAGAATTCAAAAACATTATTTTTAAAACAATTGTTATTATTCAAAAAGGCAAAGGAAATTCTAATCCTATGGATGCAAAAGATCAGTAGATTCTCTCTGTCCCTGAGTTGTTTTTATTTCCCTATACAGTAAAACATCTTGAAACACTAAACCCTAAACATAGCCTGTACATGACAGCAAAGAAACTTTTAGAAAAAGAATAAATTGCTGAATGCAAGTGTGGACTGTAATTTCTTGACATGGAATGGAAGCAGATGCGCCCAAGTTAACATGTCCTTATTAAATTCACTTCCAACTGGCATTTTCTTCTTTGGTGGGAGGGAGGGGAGGGGTCTTGGCAGAAAGCACTCTTTTCTGTTAATCAAGCAGCCCTGTTTTAGTATATGCCATGAAACATTAATCTTGGGTCATTTGTTAATGAAGAATAAAGCTTTAAACTATAGACCTAAGTTCTGTGTATTTTCTCTGCTACACCTGGTTTTAAGATGAGATTGTTAAATAAGTTGAAGCACCCCTTCAAAAGCAGGAGGAGGCAATAGCCTGTCATGCCTTTAGCATCCTGTAGCAGTATAGCATTAACTTACAAGCAAGCATTGTCTGTCTGTTTGTCTATCCATTCATCCATCCATTATCCATCCATCATAAATCTAGGCCAGGCTCATTGGATATATAACCACTGATGAGCAGTGATGCATGTTAGATATTTTTCCCACCATGATGGTGCTGAGGATGTGCAGCTCTGAGAGATTAAGGAACCCACCTGTCATCACAGCTCAGAAGTGACAAAGCTGCCTTTACAAAGCTTTGACTGCAAGGCCAGAGCACTCTTTACAATGAGTGGGACCTGGGAGACCACCTTATGCCCCCTGAGTTCACAGAAGGAGGAATTGAGATACCACCCATGGCCTGGCCAGGATAGAAGCTGAGGTTGTTTGTGGGTAGGGTTGTGGTCCAGATAACAGAGAAGCAAAAACTTGGAAATGGCCAAGAATATCACTTTTCAAACCAAATGAAGATAATGCAAGTCCATGTTTTGAGGCCTTTTACTAGGATAATGGAGGGGACTCTTGGGCTCTTCCACAGAACTTTCTGAGGGGTCTGTCAGGGAAGAAAGCAAGACCTTAAATGACCAGGGCCTAACTGCAGGGAACCATGAAGATCCATTACGGCTGCCCAGGAAACTTGCTCACCTACGGACCTTGCTCTTGTCTTCTTATATAGAACCACTGCCCCAGGTATAAGAACACTGGATTTGTCCTCAGAATGTCTCATTTATAGATTTGATGCCTGTTGTATACGGCTTGCTCCCTTACATCCAGGGGTTCCTCATCTGTGGATTCAACCAACCACTGATCAAAAATATCTACAAAAAATTTGCATCTGTACTGAATACGTGTAGACTTCTTTTCCTATTCATTATTCACTAAATGATTAAGTATCACCAAAACTATTTATATGGCATTTACATTGTGTTAGGCAGGATAAGCAATCTAGAGATGATTTAAAATAATGGAAGGATGTGTGTGACAGTGTATATGCAAACACTGTCATTTTCTATGAGGGACTTGAGCATCCTTGAGGGGAGGACTGGAAGCAATCAATCACCCTCAGGTACCAGAGGATGAGTCTGCTACCTCTGTGACCTTGGAAAGTGACCTCACTTCCCTGCACTTCAGTTTCTTCACCTGTAAGTATATTCTCAAGCTCAGAGAGATCTCCCTGCATATCAGGCAGGGCCCCAACTCACGCTTCTGTCGTAGAAGGAGCTTTGAACTGCTTCATCCCGAGTCCCTCAAGTGCTGTTCTCTCGTATGTCTGTGATCATGCCTTTGTGAGGCTGGTCGGCTGTGAAGACACCTACGTCTGGAGAACCTAGAACAAAGGGAGGTCAATACTCCAGGTCTGCTTTCATACGGGTCCTTTGAAGACCAAACGCTAATACTCTGAGCTGCATATGAAATGCAGGCCAGTGGGCCTTGGGCCTAAAATGGTGATATATGAACACTTAAAAATATACAAGTCACTAAAAGGAATGGTTCAAATGGCTAATAAATTTGGAACGAATACAAAGAAATACTTTTCCTTGCTCAGTGTGGTCGACCTGTGGAATTCGCAGCTGCAGGAGGTAATTGAGTCAAATGCTGTGGGTGGATTTCATAAAGAGTTGGTGTGGCAGACAGCTGCCTGGGCCATGCAAATTGTGCAGTTAAAATTACGGACTGGTGAGGCATTCACCATTGTGGACAGGGGACAGAGTCTGCAGGGCAAGAGGCACAATTCAGGTAGCAGGTATTCCTACGAAAGAGTCCTTTATTTTACCAAAATGTTTTCTCACATCTCACATCAGTCCTCTGAAGTTAAAAAAAATAAAATAAAAAAAGAAAGAAAGAAAGAAAGAAAAGGCCAGGGTTGTGGAGAGGTTTATGCTGGTGGTTAATGTTAACATCTCTACTTGAGTGTGTGTTGAAAGAGTAGCACTGGGTATGTTTGCAGTTTCTCCTCAAAAGGAAAAAATGATGCCAAGTTTCTTTTTATTTCAGGTAAACCAAGCTCTCATGCGATTGCATGTTCCCAGCTAAAATTTCCAAATTAAACATTCTTCAGAACAGCTTCATTTTCCCTAGATAGTTCTATGAAGATGGAAGTACAACTCTTTTTTTCCGATGGCTCACATGACCCTGAAATGGGTGCAAGGGTCTTCATAAGATCCTCGTCCTCCAAGCCCACCCCTCACCTTCTGGAATTTTCTGGAAGTTCTCATGGATTATTTCAACTCTTGGATAATGCATTTGCAAGAAAGGAAACTGCAAGTGTGGAGTGTTTTGAAGTTTTTCTGTCAGGATTGGACAGATACCTCTGAATGGAGGCCCCCAATAGTCTGCTCTCCAGGTGAGGCTTCCATGCTCATGAGCACCCATCCACCCTTCTCTTTTGCCTGCTTATTCTTGGCCCTCATTCTATATTCTGAAATCCTGGCATCAGCAACCCTTCCGAGGCAGTGGCCTAGGTTGTTGACCCCATTTTCTTGGCACTTTGTCTGTTGGGGTTGGAAAATATTGAAGCGTAATGATGATAACAAGTGTTCTCAGAGGATTTGAAAAGCAGGCGGCAGAGGCTTTGGGGTGGCATCAATCTGGGGCTGCAGAAAGCCAGTCTGTATGCTTGACGCTGGCACCTGGGTCCAGGTTGCACAGCTGTGTATTTTATAAAATGAATGCTAATCCCTTTGACTGACCAAGGGAGTCTATGTTGCCAAAGCCCAAGAAGTGGGGCTCTTTGGCTCCAGGGGAAGGCAGAACTTACAGTGTCTACCTTTGGTCTTTCTCTCTGGTGGGGCTACACTACCAGAAGTCTCCACTCCCAGGACACAAAAGCAGAGAAGGCTCATGAAAGACTACAGAACCCTACAGACAGATGAGGGACAAACCTGCCATCATTTCGGGTCTGTCAAAAACTTCAGCTCATTCACATGTTTCTGAGTCAGTAAAACCAAAAACATATTTTTCCAGACACATTTCCACCCTCCCATCATTTTTAAAATCCTGTGTAATTTAAGGGAAATTCAATCCATATGCTTTTGATTTGTTTACACTTATATCATCAAAATATGTTTTTAAAGAGCTTGCGGAGATCCCCAAAGGCTCCTCAGCCTTTTAAATGAGCCTTTTAAAGCTTTTTCCCTCTTAGTAACAGGAGGTTGCATGTTGCCAAGGGTAAATGAACTTGAAAATGAAGAGGTTTGTGCTAGGCTCGGAATTTTAAATCCACCACTTCTGCTTGGGGTTTAAATTCTAAAATCAGCTCCCGTGGAATAGTCTTGCCTCAGCATTGTCACCCATCATGAGACTAACAAGGCAGTCGCAGAGTCGTGACTGGTCTTCAGAAAGAGGGGCCAGGAAACCTCCTCTGAAGGGTTGGAAGCCATGACATCTCTTTCCTTTTTCTTTTCTTTTCAGAAGAGAGAAGGGAGGAGTAAAAAAGGGAAGCAGAAAGGGAGAAGGAAGGAAGGGAGGGAGGAAGGAAGGCAGACAAAAAAATGAACCCACCTCTAACAAGCCTTGGGCTCGTTCTGCCTGGAGGGTTTGTGGAGAGTTCTTGTGCCCAGAGGAGGCCAGAGCCAGGGACACACCCAGACAGGGCACATTTGAAAGGGTGGTTTGTAAGATATGGAAAGAATTTTGATTTATGTTTCCTTCCCTTCCACTTTTTTGAGTTACAGAATTAAAGACACCAATTTCATTGGAGAATATCATGCTACGTGAGATAAGCCAATCTCAAAAAAACCAAAGGACGAATGATCTCGCTGATAAGCGGATGATGACACATAATGGGGGGTGGGAGGGGCTAGTGTTAGGGTTAGGGTTAGGTTTAGGGCTAGGGTTAAGGAGGGTGGTAAGAATGGAGGAAGGAAGGACTGTATAGAGGGAAAAGAGGGGTGGGAGGGGTGGGGGGGAAGGGAAAAATAACAGAATGAATCAAACAACATTACCCTATGTAAATTTATGATTACACAAATGGTATGCCTTGACTCCATGTACAAACAGAGAAACAACATGTATCCCATTTGTTTACAATTAAAAAAAATGTAACATTAAACATAAAAAAAAAAAAAAAAAAAGACACCAATTTCAGTATGAGAGAACAGTTGAGTGACAGCGTCATTCTGGAAAGGTCTTGAGCTGAAATAACTAACCAAGCCAGGCCTGTGATGGGCATGACATGAAAATCAGCAAGAAACGAGAGACTCAAATAATTCAAGCAAAACTACTGTCCCTCATGGGGGAGTGTGGCATTATCCCTAGAAAGTAACTGACATTGACCACACGTGGTCTTTGGGACCTTTCAAAGGTTCTTCATGAAACCCTCCGTAGTTTCTGGAATCACCTGCTCTTGGGGTGGAAAGGGCGATTTCATATGCTGCACAGGTGAAGAAAATGGGGGCCAGCTTCCATGGGTGGAGTGGTGGCATTGGGCACCGAGGGATTTTCGAACCTGCTCATTCTGCTTCTTTCTGATGTGTTGTCACCCCCAGACCCATATTACAGACGAGAAAATGGAAGTGATGAGCAGAGTGCACCTCTTGATGGGTAGGGACTATCTTCTTCACTCCATTTTCTTGGGATCCCCATGTTGTCTAGCACTGTGCTTAGCACAGCAAGAGGGCGATGATGACCGGAAGGGAGAGTGGACAGTTAGATCTCAGTGAACTAGGTGTAGAAACTCAGAAGAACTAAGCACACACACATGCACACACACTCCTAGGCATTAGGAATTTGGTTTTGCTAGAATTATTTGCCTCTCTTTCATGTCCTGCCCATCAAATGGCTTAGTCAGGTATTTCAGGATAGGACATTTCCAGAATAATGCCATTAGTCAATTTTTCTTTCATATCAGAAATCAATGTCTTTAATTCTGTAACTCAAAGAAATGGTTGGGAAGGCAAAGCAAACCCAAATTCTTTCAATCATTTATGAACTGTCCCAAATCACTGTCTCAAGTGCCCTGTCTGGGTGTGTACAGGCCCTTGCCTTCTCACGGGGGGACATACTAGCTCCATCTGTGATTTTGACATTGGCAAAATTCAAACTAGTCAGTCAAAACCTGTGAACTAGATGTGTTCACAGATATGTGACTTGTGTTGACATTTCTGATTTTAATTCAGTGATATGTGTTTTTAACTGAGGATTTCTATTCATTCTTGTTATAAGCATTTGGCCTATCAAAAGAATGTATGAAAACACTAACAATTCACCTTAGAAACAAGAGAAAGTATGAAGACAATTTAGCCTAAGTTCAATATGATGACAATGACATTCCCTCCAAACTTATTGAGTGCATCAGGTGAAATTTTGGTGGTGATATATCTGTACTTCTCCATGGAGATATAAATATACAGGTTGGGTCTCCCTTATCCAAAATGCTTGGGACCAGAAGTGTTTTGGACTTTGAATTTTTTTCAGATTTTGAAATATTTGCATAAACGTAATGAAATTACTTGGGGATGGGACCCAAATCTAAGCAAGGAATTCATTATTCTTACATGCATGGCCTAAAGGGAATTGCATACAGCATTTTAGTGATCCACATTCACCTGTTGCATGAGGTCAGGTGTGGAATTTCCCACTTGTGACATCACTGGTACTCAAAAATTTCACATTTTGGAGCATTTTGGATTTTGGATTAGGGAAGCTCATCCTCTATGAATATGTTCCTTCCATATGCTCATGTATATTCTAAATTTCCATGGAGTAAAATCATTCTACAATCAGTTGTGGTCTGCAGGTAGCTGGAAGTTTCTATGCATTTTAGGAGGTTTCTTGTATGTAATCATGGATGCTTTTCCTCAAGGCCAAAGGAAGCTGAACAGATTAGCAGCAAAGAATATTGATCATGGAAGCAGCTTTATAAGAGCTTTTGCCTTTTAGAAGCAAGAGCCTCTGTGTACATAGATGTTTGTCTTGCCACATCTTTGATTTTATTTTGACATTTTTATGTTGGGAGATGTATATTTTTATAGTGGGAAGATTCCAGTTCATGTGGTAAAGTGTTTCTGTAAGTTTCCTAAGGATGACATGCACCAGCGATCTGGGCCTCAAAATGAAGCTACTTAGTGCATCCAAGGGAAAGGTCCGAGCATATTCCAAACCTCTAAGGTATCCATATCAATAGAAAAGAGACCCAGACTAAATGGCTATCCATGCTCACAGCTAGTCAGCAACCGAGCTGGGTGGACACTGGGGGCCCCCATCCTAGTCTGTGTTCTCTCTACCTGGCCCCCCTGTGTCTGGAACACTTAGGGCCAAGATGAGATTTTGGAGGACGTTCTCAGCTTTCCTGCAAACAGAGATAACTAAGCTTTACATCCTCCAAAAGCAGGGCAGCTTCTTATTGAACTTTGCATCCCCAGTACCTAGCACATAGAGAAGCTCAATAAATGAGACAGAAGAAGTAAAACCCCCTGAGAATGGAGCACGTTGGGCTGTGTGGTCCTCACACAATGGCTTTTCCGTGGCTTTGTGTTCCCCCGGTTCTTCTGTGCAACAATGACTTTTACAAAAGTTAATCTGTTGTTCCAGGACCTTGTCATTGTAAATGTCCATCACATACTTGGGCATTTTGTTATCTTAGAGTTTGAGTCATTTAAAAATAAATCACCATTTTTAAGAACTCCTGGGAAAGAAGCCTCTTTGTTTTTCTTGAATATCCAAACTTAAATAATCGGACCTTTAAGTCACATCCTCTGTTTTGTTTATAAACGAAAAGCAGATAAAACTGTTGTTTTCCACTGAGCATTTTCACATGTCCTGGGGAACAGTCCATTTGGAGGGAAGTATGTTATGATTTAAAGCCTTACAACTTCAAAATTCATTTAAAAAACCCGGGAGGTCAGCCCATCCTCTGTGAGGCTGCTCTTAATGTAAACCTCCTGCGTGGACGGCACACAGGTGCAAGGCTTCGAAGGCATCAGGAAATGAAGCTTTGGAAGACATCAGGCACTGGCCTGAAACGTTACTTCAGGACTTGCAAGAGGGCTGGCAAGCAGGAGCTGAACTGAAGGAGAATCATGTGGATATAATCCGTCAGGTGGAACAGCCAGCAGATCGATAAGAATTCTTTTCTCCATCTGGTCCACATTTGATGGCTTCACAGGATGGTCAGGGGAATGGGAGGAGGAGAAGGTGAGGAGAGAGATCTAACAGGACTGGATAACTCGTGACGTCTAATTCAAGCTCCCAAGGGCTTAGTCTTGATCATTTTAAAAGGAGGGGAAACTCCCCAATGTTGCAGCCTCTGGCACATGCATGACTCATATTTTGAGAAAGAAAGGCAATCAAGAAACCAAGGAATGCCAATGTGTGACATTGCACAGACCCAGGGAAGGGAACCCTTTTTTAGTGTGTGGTTAAGTGCTGTGATCATTTGGTCCTTTTTTATGATGTTAAGTAAACCATTATAGATGAAATTGTTAGCACCAGCGTTGTGTCAGAAAGCCAAAATTCATGGCTTGTGACTGGGTTTATTATGTGACCTTTGGGGATGTTATTTGTGAGCTGACACTGTCAAGACCACTCCAGAAAAGGAGAGTGCACATGAGACTTTCCGGAGACCACTGGTTTATTTCAGACTCAACCTCTCCCAGCAGTAGTGCAGAGGAAGATTCAGCTAACTCAGGACGCATGGTCCAGGGGATGCCGGAATAGGATCTTTGGAAGAAGAACATTTGAAGGATACTGGCTGGCCCCAGAAAACAAGCCATTTTATCTGTATTTCTAAATTCTCTTCTTTTTCCCCACCTAGCACTGACCTCTCTCCAATTAATTTCTGATTCCCAGGAATGGAACGATTGTGCTTGCCTGAGCATGTTTCCAGTGATTGCGTTCTATCCTTAATTCTGTTCTCTCTTTTAGAACACAAGTCCTTAAAGGGAAAGAAATAAGCCTATCCTTTTATTTGTACCCAGGCATCTGGTATCTTTCAAAATGTCCCATCGTTGCTGACTTGACTGATAAAAAAAAACCTTGTCTGATTGGAGAGTCTGTCTGATTTAAGCCCACTGTCAGAATTTATCACAGGCTGCACTTATGCAAATGTGCTGAATGGGCTCATGAGTTGCAGATCTGTTGACAAATCTTCCCGAAAAAAAAACTGAGAGAAACTATTAAAGCTGAGAACAGGGCTTAGGTTGAAAACCTGTCTATAGAGAAGCTATGGTAGCCATTTGCATGCTTTCTCTATGAAATTGATGAGACTTGTGCCTCTTTCATCTATATAATAATTGATACAATGCTTTAAATGGATTGGGCAGTTTATAAATAATTGTGTCGGAGGATTAGGAAAATATTCAGATTCTGTCAATTTCTACTGTAGCCACTTTCTCATTCATTCTCTCTCAGAAATAAGCCAAGATGAGTTGAAGCTTCACTTGTCTATTTCAAAGCCTGTGTCTGAGCCAGGTGACTTCTCTCAAAGGAAGAGCTATAGACTTTGATGAAACCAATGGTTTGACAAGCTGACTGTGCTCAGCAAGCCCACCCAGTAACTTCACTCATACATTTCTGTGCTTTTCCCCTGGCAAGTGGGATCTTGGTAACAGATGTCGCCAACAACCTACTAGTAAGAGTGAATTAAAAAGCAGAAGTACATAAAAATTCAATGTACTCCCCCAGCCAAATGGACCAGAAGACAATTGTAGCCAATACGAACGACTTCATAGTCTAGGTCACTGGCCGCTCAGGCGTTCCTGGAAGGCCTTCATGAAGAGAGAAAAGAGTTGAGTGGGTGCCCTTCAACCTGAGGAAGCCATCAAGCTTTGCTATACATCAGACTAGTATGTATTTGTCCAATAGTTGTACCAAAAAAACTACTGGGTAAATGAGAATATTGGTTTTGGGAAGTTAAAAATTGTCATGCTTGTTGCATGGATTAATATCCTCCACAGATTCCCAGAGTTCCTGGTGCTCATTTCTAAACAGGTTTAGGGTGGCAGAAAAAAAGTGGTAATGGTGACCCACCCATTATGCGCATGAAGGCACCACGTTTCAGCTCTGTGTTCTGGGTCCAGAATTATCTTCCTTTGCCGGGTGGGGGGTGGGGCGCTTCAGTAACTGCAGACATGTAGTTTATTTGTAAATAAACTACATGAGTTAAATTCCGTTGAAGTCTGGAGGGCAAAAGGGAAATTCCAGGGAAAACTCTTCCACCCAGCAACTAACACAGCCCATGAGAGGGGCTCTACGAGGGCCTGCCACTTCTCACCCCTCCGCAACGGGCACCCCAAAAAAGACTCTGGGGTTTTTCACGCGGGTGACCGTGGCAGCCCCTTGGCAGATCACTCTGCCCCTTCCCTGCCCTCCCGCCTTGGTTTCAGTAGGGCTGTCAAAGTCCTCTTTCTACAGTGGGGCTCAGAGGGTATCAGCCTCCTCACCTTCCGGGAGAGAGTCAGTAGACAAAGGAGAGGAGGCCGCGTAAAATTTAAATTTCCAGTAATCAATCATTTTTAGCATAAATATGTCTCCAAAGTTACACAAAACAGGTTTACACTATTTTTTGTTTATATTGCTTTTCTACTGCTATGGTAACAGATTTCTACACATTAAGTATCTTAAAAAAAAACTCACAAATTGATCTTATAAAGATGAGAAGTCCAAATGGGTCTCACTGGGGTAAAATCAGAATAGTGGCAACACACATTTCTTCTGAAGGCGTTCTTGGAGGAGTTCTGAATGTTCTGAATGTTCTGAAGGCGTTCAGAATGTTCTTGGAGACATTCTGCTCCTCGCCTTTTCCGATTGATAGAGGTAGCTTGACCCCTGGCTGTGGCACCTTCCTCCATCTTGAGGTGCAGTGAATGAATCACCCAGTCCTCCGCCTGGACAATGCTTCTCCTCCTCCATCTCTTGGCCTCTCGCTTCCATCTTTAAGGACTCTTGTCATGATGTTGGGCCCACCTGGGTGATCCAGAATTATATCGTCTACACTTCTAATGTAATCCCATCTACAAAATCCTTTCTGGATCTGGTTCTGGGGATTTGGGCATGACATCTTTGGTGGAGTGGGGGGATGTCATTCTGCTCACCAGAGTGTTATCTGAAATTTGACTATTGAATTGGTGGCCTGTGCTTTTATTTTCTAAATCTGGCAACCTTAGTCCATGGCTTACATCTTATTCAGAGGGAAAGCCATTATCCTTTCACTGCCTCTCCAGGGTCCCCTGATGTGACCCCTAGCATACTCCATTCTGACCACACTGGCTTGCTTTCTGTTCCTGGGACCCTTTCAGGCACACTTCCGTCTCAGGGCTTTTGCTTAGCGTTCTCCTCACCCTCTCCCCCATGGGCTCAGCTTCTCCCCTACTTCACTGTTGCCTGTAGATCCTGGAAGAAATGCCATCTGTCCCATGAAACTTTCCTTGAACACCCTCTCTCCATCAATCACTGGTGCCCCCAGGTCCCCCACTTTATTTTCTGTAAACTAACCACTGTTTGCAGGGTTGTGCTTTTTGCTTTTACATTTTGTTGACTGTGTCTATGTCCCTTCACGCTTTGGCCACCACTAGAATACTCATTCAGGAAGATTTTATCCCAGCTCTGCCTCCCATACCTAAAGAGTCCCTAAAACATCAGAGGGGTGTAGTTTGTCTATTGTGCCAGGCTAGCTCAGACGCAGGTAAGGATGCAGAGTCAAGACCCCAGACTTGGGGAGTTGGGTGGAAGCAGGCTTGTGACAAGCAGCATGCAAACTGCTTTATTGTGGGAACAGCCATATGTTTTATAGGTTTTTTGCCCAATCACAATGTACCACGGGGGATCAGACCACCAGGTTCCTATATGGGTTCCCTTGGTAACACTGAGTCAACATGGGGCAGTTGTTTACTTTCCTAGGGAAGAGAAGTGGAACGCTTCTCCTCGCAAGTGTTCCTTACACACTTGAGACATTCACTGCTGCCAGCCAAGAACTAGGATTTCTCCCAACAGAGGGGCTCAAGAAATAGTTGTCAACTGAATAAATGAATAAATGACTCAACAAATGATATATTTCTAGAGTGGACGAAGTTATGACTTATCCTTGTCTTGCCAGATCTAAGTAAATGATTGCTTTTATTTGTACATTGAAGGGAGGTCTAAACAAATTCTCTTTAAATAAGCTCATCTAAAAATAGGAGTGATTTCTGGTTGTGATCAACCAGATCACATTTATAGGAATCTATTAATGATTTTTTAAGAGGGGTGCTAAGGGGGAAATGTTTTTGCAAAAGCTGTCACTCCTGTACTCTTATGCCCAGTTCAGTTCTGACCCATAACTATTGTGTATTTCATTTTAGTGGCTAGGTTTTGTTACAGAGAAGTAAAATTTTCCTGCGGTCTCTAATTAATGATAAGAAGAATAAATAAGCTCTAAGAAATAATTCTTCGAATCTTCTAACTCTTTTCTTAAGTGTGGAGTTCTTTATTAAATCCATAAACTATGAAAGTTTCATAGATATGAATGGTACCATTCTAGGGAATTTAAGTGGATCTTTTTCTTAGGGTCTTAGGAGAATTGGCAGAGAATAAGAAGAGAGAGGTCTAAGGCCTCCTTCAATATAACAAAAACACCTCGGTGAGCCCAAATTCTGTATTGGACAGATAAACCAGAATAGTGTAGACGCTTTGTGGACAGGATGTTGAACCAGCCTTTTAAACAATATGACAATAGGGCTTCCATGAAAGGCAGCAGATTTCAAAATATTCCGAAGGGAAATAATGACAAAAGATTACAGCAGAAGGTTCTGAAATATTTAAGTTGAAATATATTTGAGTGAATGAATGAATGATTAAACGAATGGGCTCATGAATAAAAGAACCAAACAGCGATGCTAGCGGTTTCTCTCAAACGTGAGGCATCTGTGACTTCCCCACAAATCGTCTTGCCTTTGTAACAACTTTTAACACAGATATTGTCTTTTATCTCAGGATGTAAACAGACTGAAGCCCTTTGACCCAGACTTTTTTTTTGGAATACAGACAGTAAACATTTATGTAGACAAGGATGCCCCCGTCCCTGAATTGTTTCGTGATTTATCTCAGAATCCCAAGCATTTCAAAAGAATACTTTTTCTTCCGGCTAACATGGGAGGCAAGGGACTGATCTGCTGCCTGATATTAGAAAAAACATTGTTCTGTCAAAACTGTGTGCCTTCCTGCTTCCTCTAGCCAACCCGTTTCTCTCTTCTTTTAATTTTTCAGTAGATGGAACTAGGCATTTTGACTTTGAGTTGCATCTTATTTTACATTTTCTCTCTTAAAGAAAAAAATCTTGGTTACCCAACAAGACTGGGAAACCTGTAGCTGTAGAAAGAGCTAGGGCTTTGAAGCTTGAAGGCCCAGAGAATCTGCTACTTGATCTGAATTGGATAAATGTCCTCCAAGGGTCCATGTGTACAAGGCCTGGTCCCCAGGGTGGCATTGGTGGGTGGTGGATCCTTGAAGAGGTGGAGCCTAGCAGGAGGTCCTGAGGTCACTGAAGGGAATTGGGGGATCCTGGTCTCTTCTGTCCTTTTGTGAGGTGAGTGGTTCCCCCATCTTCCAGCATGCCCATCAGAGTCCGGAAGCAATGAGTCCACTGGATCTCCAGAACTGTGAATAAAACTTTTCTCTTGTAAGTTAGTTATCTCGTGTATTTTGTTATATGAGGCTAAGCTAATTCAAAAAGTTAATGATTTTTTTTACTTCATCTTATTGTATTATATTTCTATCTGTATGATGGAGATGATATATGCTTGATATTGTTGAGAGAATTATACACAAGATGATAAATGTGGAAAGAATTAACATGAGGCCGCAACACCGTATGTGCTAAAACATACTAATTTTTCTCTTTCAAATGCAAAGGACATGAATCTTGTCATCCACAGTTTGGGACCAGGCATGGAGTAAGTGCTCAATAAATAGTGATTGATGGTTTGAACATAATTTCATTGCTGAGTTTGAGAAGCACTTAAAACTTCTCCCTTTGCCAAAGTCTGTTGGTTTTACCTTTTGTCAAGAGCCAGCCTGTAAACTCCCTGTCCTACTTGAGAGATGAATTTAAAAAAGAAAGTCTTTTAGAGACAATTCATTGAGTCTTTCGTCCCTGAAAGGATGTGTTCTTTGCAGTGTCTGAGTACAAGAATTCTTCAAGATAAGCCCTTTTCTCCTTACCAGGCACCTGTACAAACTGGGTTATGACTAAAGATTTCTGGGTTTTTCATTTATTGACACTGTCAGAAAAAAGCTTGCCCAAATTAAAACAATGTCCCTCTGTCCCTCAAGAAAGGAATATCTGTGCTTAGAGCAAAACATTTCCTGTTCTTGCTGACACGCAAATCTAAGCCTACTTGGGGTCTATGCATTTTCCCAGGTGTTCCTGGGACACCAGCTACACAGGTGAACGACCTCTGTATGGAACCTCAGCATGGACACTGCCCAAAAGCATCCCCACAGATGGGCCTTTGCTCTCTGTAACTATTGGCCTGGAAGAGGCAGCCCTGCCCTTCTGAGAATTCAGGCTCAGGTACATGCATGGGTACCCACTCATGAGAACAAATTTCCCTTCTATGTCTGTCTCTTTTATACTTCATAAATTTGGTTATAGACCATTTTTATCTATATTTATTGGCACCTTGGGCTTTTCAAATGCCTTCACGTTTGTATACCCACTCCTGCTATTTTAAAGTAGCATCATGTTTTTGTTTTAAAACAATATAATTCAAGCGGATGGCCTACCTTGTTCACACAGTTAGCTTCAAATGCCTTCTTGGTTCAAAGAGTGAAGATTTATGACCCTCGGTCATTTTTTTGAAAGGATGCAGTGTAGACTCATCACCATCACGGACTTACGACAAACATGTGTGTAAGTTGCTACTGCACTTGTGACCCATATTTATGAAACCTAATTATTAAATAAATTAACTGAATTTATTATATTCAATGACAACTTTACAAGGCAGACGCTATCATCATTTGCAGATGAGGCTAGTGAGTTCTGAGACACTAGAAAACTGGAGGTCACACAGTTAGTGGCTGCTAAATTGAAAGGGAGCTCATACTAATTTCCTAAGTCTGCCATGATGGAGGACCACAAACTGGTTGTTTTGAAACAACGGAAATGGATTTCCTTGTAGTTCTGGAGGCTAGAGGTCTAAAATCATGGGTTAGCAGGGCTGTCTTCCTTCTGAGCCTCTAAAGAAAGACCCTTGCCTTTCAGCCTTCAGTGGCCCCAGGCATTCCTGAACCTGTGTCCCCATTTCTCCTACAGCTTCATGTGGTTGTCCCTGTGCGTCCTTGTGTCTGTCTCTGCCTTGACTTCACATTTCTCTCCACAGCAGTGTCCAGATTTCCCCCTTCTCATAAGGACATCAGTCATTTTGGATGAAGGCCCAGCAGAATGACCTCATCTTAACTTAACCACATCTGCAAAAACTGTCGCTACTTTAGATGACAAGACATTCACAGACACTGGGTGTAAGTACGGCAACATTTCTTTTTCCAGGGGACACAATGCAACCCCTAACACAAAGCCAGTTCATCTGGTTATAGAATCCATGTTTTAAATGAAGTTTTTCCATCATGCAGATTTCTCAAAGGTTTTGCTTGGTGCCAATGAATGGCCTTCCAGGTGTCCCCTCTGCTGAGGATGAAGCTCGTTGAGATACCTGACTTCTGCCTTCTTTGCAGAATCACCTGACTTCATAGACTCCATGCACACCCACCAACAAACTGGGTCTCCACCACACAAAGAAAATAAGCATGTTCCAAAATCTTATTTGGGATTTCTTTCTCTCTTGGATTTTCATAATAGCTTCTTGTCCTTTCATGGTTCTGGAACAAGAGAAAACAGGCACTTTCTTCAGGTCCTCATGGCACACAGACCCCAGGGAGTTGGGCAGTTGCTGTGGAGAAACATGGCTGCTCCTTTCCAGGCAGGGGGCAGGAAGCTTGCTGAATCTTCAGCAGCGGAGCCACAGCCTGGGAGTTTTTCACCTGTCTTTCCTCCTCTGGGCACAGATTCCTGCCACTAGGCTGCTGGGGCAGCCAGACTGGAATCTTTTTAAAGGTTAGCAAGTTTGTTGCCATCTGTCTCTGTGTGTGTGTGTGTGTGTGTGTGTGTGTGTGTGTGTGTGTGTGCGGGGCTTGCTCATGATTCTGTACAATGTGCAAATTTAGAACTTCCTTGGAACAATGCTGAGGGAACCAACCTTAGCTCTGGTTTCCTGTCGCCCTGGACTCCAGGTATCCAGGAATTCCCTGAATGCATAGATCTTTGAGGCAGCTGAGAAATGGCAGTGAATACCATGGTAAGTGTAGCTGGGATAAAATTTTACAGCTATATATAAGACCACCTAGTTCAAACTCTGAATTTCTCCATTGTTGAAATTGGGGACTGCAAAATCTAAGTGCGAGATCTGAGGTCACACAGTCAGTTTGAGGCAAAGCTGACAGGAGAACTTAGGTCTCCCTGATTCCCAGTCCAGGGCTCTCGTCAATAAACTAATGAATTGGTACATTTGATAGAGCTTTTCTCTTTTCAAAGGGCTTTCAAAGAGCATTTCATCTCTTGCTCCCAACAACATAGTAATCGGAGAATTGATTTGGCTCCATTAAGAGCAGCACAGTCTACAGCATATGTCCTTCTTTCAAACCAATCTGGATTTAATTCTGCAAATGTTCTCTCTCCATTCTGATGTGTTTATGTTTATTCCCCTGTACCTTTGTATTCTGCTCAGGGTTAGCAAGGTTCAGAATTTGTTTTCCACTAAATGTTTTCTGATAAGAATCCCATCCTTTTCAAACCTTCTTCCAAGTTCCTGAAGTGATATGCACTGAGGTTGCTGATCATATGCTTATAACTGGCAGTTGCTGCCATTATTACTTTCGAACCTTATATTCCCATCTTTATTTCTCTGCTCACCCTGATGGTTGTTTCTCTGCCTCAGGTATACGTAAAGAACACAGGCTCTGGGTCACACATGTGAGTTTGAACCTAACTTTGCTTTGTCACTTATTGCCAGGTGACCACTGTGTTGTCACAGGTATGATAAAAAACAAGACAGTAGAAAAGATGTAGTCTTTCACCAAAAGGAGCTGAGGTGCTTAAATAGGATGACAAATATTTAGTACCTGGCACATAAGTAGTCAATACGTTTTAGCTCCTGCATGAAGTTTGTACCAATGGACTTTGGTTAATGTGGGAAGTTATTTAAATTATAAAATGAAGAGGACACACATGTATCAGCATTCAGATTAATAGCCTCACATTTCCTGCATGAGCTTTGCGGAATGGTGTCTGATACCATATGATTTTAGTAATGTGGATTGTGAACAACTTCATAGACTCCATGCGCATCCACCAACAAACTGGGTCTCCACCACTCAAAGAAAATAAGCAAAGTCTGAAAAAAAATTAGGACACTGTGTTAGCTTTCTGTCATTATGATGAAATGCCTGAGAAAATCAGTTTAAAGGAGGAAAGTTTTTTTTTTTTTTTTTTTTTTTTTTGGCTCACAGTTTCAGAAGTTTCAGTCCATGGTCACTTGGTTCTGTTGTTTTGGACCTGTTAGTAAGGCAGGACATCATGGTGGGGATCAAAGATGTTCCTTCCTTGGCAGCTGGGAAGCAAAGAGAGCTTGCTGTCATAACAAAGCTCCTTCGCCTAAACCCAGTAAGCTAATATTCCATAGTGGATTGATCCATTCTGAGATCAGAGCCCACGTGGCTTAGTCATCTCCTAAAAGCCCTCCTTCAGCACTGCTGCATTGGGGACAACACCTGAGCTTTGTGGGGACATTAACGAGTCAAACCCTGACACTGAGAGAATGGCATAGTTTATTGTGGTAAATTATGTCAACATTGACAAAAGAAAAAAATGTTCCATGTCTTTTTTTATGTAAATTATTTTTTATTTTTACAGACTGCATTTTGATTCATTATACACAAATAGGGTATGACTTTCCATTTCTATGGTTGTTTACGATGTAGATTCACACCATTCATGTAATCATACATATACATAGGGAAATACTGTCTGTTTCATTCTACTATCTTTCCTTCTGCCACCCCTCCCACCCCATTTTCCTCTACACCATTCCAAGTTCCTCCATTCTTCTCTCCCCACCCCCTGGCCATCCCCCCTCGTTATGTATCATCATCCATTTATCAGAGAAAATATTTGGCCTTTGGTTTTTTGGGCTTGGCCTATTTCACTTAGCATGATATTTTCCACCTTCATCCATTTACCAGCAAATGCCATAATTTTATTCTTCTTTATGGCTGAGTAATATTACACTGCATATATATACCACAGTTTCTTTATCCATTCATCAATTGAAGGGCATCTAGGTTGGTTCCACAATCTAGTTTATTGTGAATTGATCTGCTAAGAACATTGATGTGGCTGTGTTACGGTAGTATGCTGATTTTAAATCCTTTGGGTATAAACCGAGGAGTGGGATAGCTGAGTCAAATGGTGGTTCCATTCCAAGCTTTCTGAGGAATCTCCATATTGATTTCCAGAGTGGCTTAACTAATTTGCAACCCCACCAGCAATGTATGAGTGTACCTTTTCTCCCACATCCTCACCAACACCTATTGTTGCTTGTGTTCTTGATAATCACCATTCTAATTGGGGTGAGATGGAATCTTAGGGTAGTTTTGATTTGATTTCTCTTATTACTAGAGATGTTGAACATTTTTTCATATATCTGTTGATTGCTTGTAGATCTTCTTCTGTGAAGTGTCTGTTCATTTCCTTAGCCCATTTGTTTATTGGATTAGTTTTATTCTTAGCGTAGAGTTTTTTAGTTCTTTATAGATTCTGGAGATTAGTGCTCTATCTGAAGTATGATTGGCAAAGATTTTCTCCCTCTCTGTAGGTTCTCGCTTTGCATTGTTTGGGATGATGTAGCAGAGCTAAATGTCTCTGTCCTCCCCAGATTCATAAGTTAAAACTCTAATCTCAAATGGAATAGAATTTAAAAGTGGAACCTTTGGGAGGTGACTAGATTGTGAAAGTGGAACACTCTTGATGGGATTCGTGCCCTTATGGAAGTGACCCTAAAGAGCTGTCTACCAAGTGAGGTCACACCAAGAAGACAGCAATCTGCAGCCCTCACCAGAGCCTGGCCATGCTGGCGTCCTTACCTCAAACTTCCAGCCTCTAGAAATGTGAGAAATAGATTTCTGTTGTTTATAAGTCACCCAGTCTCTCGTGTTTGGGGAGACGTTCCTGGTCAGAGAAATTGGAATTGATAAAGTCAGGCTTCCTTGCTGGAGGCCATGGCCAGATGGCACTCAGAGTAAGTGTTGCCTATGAATCATGAGACTACCTGCCTGACCATTGGAACAAGTCTTGATAGTAAATGCAAAGTGGATTTGTCCTCATGTTTTAGTCCTTTGTGACTGCTAAACATTTTCAACTCCTTTCCAGGGGGCAAATTCAACAAAATGGCCAATACTACTTGGAAATGAGAGGGATTAATTATGAATATATTTTTTTAAAATTTGATTTATTTACTGCTTTTTAACTTCTTTTCCCCATTTAAAATAAAATTTAAAATTTTTTTATCAGTACAGTATAATTATACATAATATTGGGGTCTGTTTTGACAAAATCATACATACATGGAATACAATTGGTTCTATTTTAGTTCCCAGTACTTCCTCTTTGCCTCCCCTTCTTCTTCCCCTGTCCCCCTTCTTCTATTCTACTAGAATTATTTGTTTATTTATTGTTTTTTAAATTGGTACATAAAGGTGAAATTCACTGGGATATATTCACATATGTGCACAGCATAATTTGGTCAATTTCTTTCTGTGGCTCCTCCATTTTCCCCATCCTTCCTCCCTTCCCTTCAACCCCCTTCCTTTTATCTGCTGATCTGCCCTCTAATTTCCTGGTATTCCTTTTATCTCCTTATTTTTAAACTCTAGCTTCCACATATGAGAGAAAATGTAGTCTAGTCAAGTCAACCCTTGACTTTCCAAGTCTGGCTTATTTCACTTAGCCTGATGTTCTCTAGATCCATCCATTTATCAGCAAATGCCATAGTCTCATTTTTCCTTATATCTGAGTAAAACCCCACTGTGTAGATATACAATTTCTTTATCCATTCATCTGTTGATGGATACCTGGGCTGTTTCCATAACTTGGCTAGTGTGAATTATGCTTCTATAAACATTGGTGTGCCTGTATCACTATACTATGCTGATTTTAGTTCTCTTGGATTCAATATGAAGGAGTGGGACAGCTGGGTCATATGGTAATTCCATTCCTAGCCTTTGAGGAATGCATACTGTTTTCCAAAGTGGTTGTACTAATTTTGCAAATTAATTTTTGAATACTATCATATTTTGTGTGTTTGCCTAATAAATGACCTGTAAAATGTAGATATTTATATCCAAATATCTTAAAGGAAAATCAACATCGTCTCAGAGTTACCTTCATGGAGAAAGTCAATTTTTTATGAGTGGTTTTAGAAAAGTCATATTCTAACTCAGTATTTCTTAAATGACCTATTCAAATATTATTTTGACAAGTCTGAAATTGGTAATTTTATATCTTAATGGTCTTGAAGTCTATAAATATTGACTTTAAAATTTTTCAATTGCTATCACTGTGTGTATGCATATTTTTTCTTTCGGTGATCAAGGAAATATAGATAAATACAGAGATGAGTCTAATTACTTCTAAACCACTTACCTAAACCATTGCTGGTTTCCATGTAGCCCACACTCATAATAACTTAGCCCTGAGTTAAGGAAATCTTTACCCTTGGCTTGTAGGGGTTGGCTGAGGAACAAAGAGTAGCCTGAATCTATGGGTCTGATGAATATCTCATCAGAATGAACCATATCTTTAGAGGTTTTGCATTATTCCTATAAGGGTTCATATGTTTCTCTACCAAATGAGAAGTTGTTTCAACAATGAAAGTAGAAAAACATCTACTTTTCTTTGTTATGCCTTTCTTTTGTTCCCATTTTATCAACTACCATCTGGAAAACGTGGAGAAATGTTCTGTGTGTGATATATGAAACTAGTTCAGCAGTATCATTGGGATGAAGAGGAAGTTTGTAGCACAGTAAAGGGAAAATTATAGGATGAGCTGGTGGATTTTAACAAGCTAATGATAGGACCATCAGCAAGTTCAGAGTATTCCCAAAATTGCGTGTGTGTTCAGCTGTTTTGCCTTATTATTTGTTGAATTTTAAGATTTATGTATGTACGTTTTCAAAAACATAGTAAGATACCATAGTAATTAAAGTCAGGCTGAATTTATCATTCCTATAGAATTTGGATAGCAAGTGAACACATTACAGGCTGTTGTCCTCGAGATTAATTTATGCTAGCTCCATAACTTGCACATGAATTCTTCCAAGTTTATATTATTTTAACCCAAGTCTCTCCTAGGAATTGAAAGAAAAACAAAAAGTTGTTTTTGATACTGCCATGCTTCGTTATTGTGACATTTGTCCTCGGTAAGATCATCTCTTCTCCAAGTGTACTTCTAGTGGGTTTGATAATAAAAACAGATTTCTGAGAAATTGTCTTGTTTTATAATTGTGAATTATGTTTGGGGATTATAAGACAACTGAGCAATATGTAGCTGTCCCAGTGCCCTGTATCCTTTTGGAAGGGGCTGTGCCTTCTCAATTACTCTTGAAAGATCTCTTCTTGGGCTTTCGGAGTCTGCATCCAGGGATGTTTGGGGGTTGATCCTGGACAGCACTCCTGCTTATTAGCTCAGGGTGTTCTTGGGAGGCGTTTGAAGTCAGCTGGTGCCCTGCTGATGGAGCTGCTGAGTTCAGCATCACATCGACATAATTTCATGATGTGTTTGCATGCAGGGCTTTGGTGCTGTTTCTGAGTGAGGTAAGCACTTTTGGATGGAGGTTGACAAGGTGATCTGCTGGCTACCTGCTTTGCAAGGTGCTTTGTGTACTTCTGCTTCCCGCAATCCTGATGATACTTCTCAGGTGCGTTAATGGTGCTTGTTATTTGATGGCCTAGGACTTTAAATATAGCTAAGGAGGTTTACTTTTGCTAGACCTCTAATAATTTAAACCAAAATGGCTTCCTGCTATTAAAGCTCTGATGTATTCTTTACAGAAACAGTGGAGTTTATTGGGGTCATTAAACTAGTTTATTGGTTTCATTCATCTAGAGACAGTCTAGATACAAATGGTCTCCTTGATAGTCATTCATAAAAGTATAGTAGTTAGTCCCCTCTTATCTGTGGTTTCCCTTTTCATGGTTTTAATTACTCACAGTTAACTGTGGTCTGAACTATTAAGTAAAAAATGCCAGAAATGATTCATAAGTTTTAAATAACTTTTACTATAATACATTAGTATAATTGTTTTATTTTATAATTAGTTACTGATGTTAATCTCTTATGGTGCTTAATTTATAAATGAAAATTTATCATAGTTATATGTTTATAGGGAAAGCCATAGCACATGTGTAAAGTGTTCTAGACTATCCATGATTTCAGTCATCCACTGGGGGTCTTAGGAAGTATTCCTTGTGGATAAGGGGACTATTGTAATACAGTCTCTACTTGTATTTGAAGAACTGCTTCCTGATTAAAATTCAGAAAATGTTATGGTGAAAACCAGTTTTCCTTTGATAATAAGAATCATGTTGGACTAAAACTGACTCCATGATTCTTCACCAGAAACCTGGATACCTGTGAAATCCATAATTCCCCTTGTTATGGGTATCTTCTCTTCAGCCCTGGATTTCCCAGAGAACAGCTCTAGTTTTGAGGGGACCCAGAAAATTAGCATCCCAGTGCTATCACATCCTCTGTCACTAGAGGTGCATTATTAAATTGCTTTGCACTTTGGCTTCTTTGTCTGTACAAGGATACCTCCCTTCTCTACTATATAAGGTTGTTGCTAAAATTCAGTGAAGATATAGATACTGTGGCATAGTAGCCAACACATAACATGGTTTCCTTTACCTCTAGGAAATGTTCTCTGTGGTGTTCTTGAGAACATGAAGCAGCCTTCCTCAGAGAAACTTTTCCATTCTGGACCCACTCAACATAACAACACACACACACACACACACACACACACACACACACACACATACACACACGCACAAATGTTTCTCATTATTCATCATGGAGTCTAAAACTCTACATTAGTGGTCTAGCTCTTTGCATGGTGGAGTAGGATTACATTACTGTTCAGCAGTAGTCAGTTCTCCTGGGGGATTATACTTTGGTGCTCCATGGAAGACAGGCATGGCCATGTCGGCTGCTCTGGTTAGTGACACGGGAGGGGAACTAGCATGTGTCACTTCTGAAGAGAAGTTTGATGAGACAGTTGGTGCCTTGCCACATGTGACTTCCCTGTGCCATGGTCAGAGGCAAGATACATTCAGTGCCAGGCAATGTTACCCAGTGAGGATCGCTACATTGAACAGGGTTCTTTCCCCCCAGTTCATAGTAGATATGTGAATGGTAGTAATCGTTTGTGGTTTTGAACCACTAAGATTTGGGGGCTGTTTGTGAGCACAGCATCATCTAGCCATCCTGCCTGAGGTAATGATAATCACGTTTTAGGCCTTTAGGGTAGTCCATTGAGGTCCTAGGAGGAGTAGCTATTGGCATCAGATCTGACATTTTACTGTGGCCAGTATTCTGACCAACCCCACCACACACACCATTTTACAACCCAGATCATCAGTCTGCGAACATCCTAGTCAGCCATTGGTCTGCTTGTAGCCTGTAAACATTCTCGACAGTCATTGGTCCAGATTGTTGGCCCCAAATGGACTTTGCATGTTTCTTACCATGGGTCTTTTCCAGCACTACCTGGGCAGTGAGAACCTAAAACAGCTATCTCATGATAGGGACCAGAAAATGCAGATTTCCAAAAAGCCCTGGTGGGGTTAAGTAAGTAATATGTGGGTTTCACTTTTAGTTCTAACAAAAACATAGCCTTAGTCTAAAGGTTCTCACACTTTAATTACCTGAACAGGTTGTTGAAACATAGATTGCTGGATTTCCATTTCAGGAAGTCTGGAGTAGGGCCCAATAATTTGTGTTTCTGAGAAGATGCCAATACTGCCCTTTGAGAACAACTCCCTTAAATCAGGGACACCAGGTAAATCAGGGACATCTTCCTTAATCAGAGCAAAAGGAGACAGCTGGGAGGAAGTGGTTTCCTTGGTCCCATTGAAAATTGCTGCCTTTCGTCCTTTAAACCAAGCACCTTGACAAGTGACTGCTGGGTGAGCTGGCCAAGTCCCATGCTTCACACCCTGCGTTGATGCCACAGATACCTGAGCTTTCCAAAGTGTTCTTCCACATTATTGGAGGGTGTGTTTCAGTCCCAAGTTCAGAAGTCTGTTGAAGAGATTAATAGGTGACTGACTCAAACTTGGGAAATTTAAGGTATGACAAAATTCAAACAGAGTGGGAGAAGAGGGAATGCTTTCCGATTCATGGGCCACGAGACACGCAAATCTCAGAAAGTGGAGTGCATAAAAAGCCACATTGTTATGGGACCCATGAAAGTAGTAGGACTGCTGGGTACCAACAAGTATGCGTAAACAGAGATGTGATTAATTCTGCATTCCAGAAGGGAAAATGTCATGAAAATTTCTCCTTCAGTTCAGCAAAGAAAGAAATCACAGAATCTGTAAAAATATTTAGGAAGCTTATGTGGTCACTGCAGGATTGCAGTTTTTCCCATTTGTGGTTTGGGAACCAGAGAGAAAAAGTAATCCAAGCTTTCACAGAGTCATCAAGAGGTACATGGAAACAGGAAATGAACTACCTATTAAAAATCAGAGAATGATGTCAAAATAATTTAAAAATTGCCAAACTAATTCAGACTTTCATAAGATAAAGGTAACTTTGGAATATACTGTGCACAGCAATCTAAAATAATTACACAGCTTCTTATAAAAATGAAGGACTAACTATATGTATATGGACACTAAGTACATTTATTCTTATAGAAATGACAAGGCTAAGCCAGATAAAGAAAGTTCTTGGTTTGAACAAAAACTAATTATCTTCACAGGTTAGGGATAGCTTTGCCTCTTTTCTTTAAATAGTAACTACTTTTTTTGTGTCTTCTGCTCTGAGTCTCATGATATTTGGCCAACGTTCAATTTCTACAAACCTAATAGAATTGATGTTGTAAACAAAATTTCTATGTAAATAAAATAAACCAGCGTTCTGCCTAGAAAATAGCACAAACCTTTGCAGGAGGTTTTACTCCTGTTATTCACAGAGGACTAAAGTTAACTAAGCCCATTGTTACTTCCTATTAAAAACCTGTAGGGGTAATAACTGACTAATGGCGGAACAATATTCTTTGAAAATAGTGTGTGTTCTAGAATAAGGGGAAACAACTGAAAGGGCGAGAGTAGAGGAAACTAAATAAAGTCTTAGCAGCTGTTAAACGGGGTTTGGGTTATTATTATTATTATTATTATTATTATTATTATTATTCAGAATGCAGTGTGAAGTCACTGGAAAGTTTTCAGCAGAGAGTAGGTGCTCTGCTTTCCCTCTGACTACATTCAGTCTGGCCACGGAGAAGACTTTAAAGGTAATCCAGAGGGAAGGACAGGGGTCCAGCAGCAGCTGATTGCAGGCGAGGAAGGATGACATGATGGTTACCAGGCCTGGAGTTTGGGGTGGAAGTGCAACTGGAAGAAAAGGGATGGACGTTGCAGCTATTGTTTAAATTCTCTGCTGGCTTCTGTGAGTACCATGAAAAGCGATAAGGATGAGAAAGGTAGGTTGTTCATTGAAAAAATGAGAGGGGGATTGTTTCTGGAGACAGAATGGAGGCTTCATTGGTGAAATTTCTGATCCCTTCCAGAACATCCTGCTGAATGTTCCTAAACTCACTGAGGGGTAGATTCAACTTTTGAAATATGTTTGTGGGAATCATGGAGGATGGAGGGAGCAGATGGCTGTGAAGACTGTGAGGGTGTAACTTCGTGGGTCTCTCTCTCACACACACACACACACACACACACACACACACACACACACACACACACACTGAGCTCTTCAAGCCTGTCTGTTATGCCCTCCTGAAAATTCTCCATCATCTCTTGGCTTTCTCACCAATTCTATAATTTGCAACAATTTGATTTTCCTGGTTCCAAGGAAATCTGCTTTCAGAAAGAGTGAGAGATCTTGAAGGCATTGCTTGTTTCCCTTTAACCAAAGAAATGTTTCAACACAGCCACACCCTGGCTTCACTTTGCCATATCATATAATTACAGCACGCCATGTCCTTATAAAACTCAAAGAAACATTCCCCAAATGGATTCTGATTTCGTTTCCTAGAGGTTGGTTTGGTTATCAACAGCTTTCTTGTTCTGAGAAGTGATGAGGTTCCATATGATAAAGCGTCTCCCCAAGACATCTGAGGCAGCGTTGAAAAGAGCTTTAGACCTTTAACTCCTACGTTGGTCAGTCCCGTCTTTAGATCAAGCCAATATAGCAGGAAGACATTATACACTTTAAATCCACAAGCTTTCCAATAACTAGGAAAAATATCAATCTTTCCTAAATTATTTCCTCCATTTTCTTTGTCCATTAACATCATTATAAAATACAAAAAAATAAAGACAAATAATAATGCATTTCATTGGTACTAGAATCACTTAGACAAAATTATTTTCTTGCAGAAAGCTTCCACTTTATTCAACATTATTTGTCCACTGGTAAAAAAGAAAATTAAATCTTGTCAAGAGTAATAAAGAGGAAATTCTATCTAAGTATGATGGAAGCAGAAAAATAAAGTTACTGAAGAAAACCAGTGAGTCTCTTGAAACTGAGTATAATGTAATGTTATTTCTAGCTTTGTTATATTTATATTTTGATATGCTTTATACTTGGTCTCTATATTCAGGATTATTTATATTTCATTTTCATGAAAATGTTAACTCAAGATTGAGTGATATTTACATTTGTCTGTTGATATAAATGGGAATAGATATATTTATGTTGGGGGTAGAACTTGAAAAACTGGCCAAGTAATTTATTCTTTTTTCTCCCCCCTTTTCCCAAACTGTTTTAGTCTTTGAAACTTTCATGAACTGGCAGTTTTCAACTCTGCACTGTGCTTTATTCCTGATTAAGAAACTCAGTTCTTAATTAGCTTGCTGTCCCTTCATTGGAAACTCGTTCCATTTGATAACTCTTGGTTGCTTCTGGAAATGGTTGGTGCAGGCTTGTGTGGGCTTCCTTAACACAAAAGCCAGATGGATTTTTTAAAACAGATAAATTTAGGCTTGAATAGTGAACTGTGAAAAAAAATTTTTTTTTTAAAAAAACCCCACAAAACAAAACCAAACAAAATCTTGGTACTGATAAAACCAGTGAGAATTCACAGATTCTCAAATTAGGGAAAAAACAAAACTTTCTCCTTTCCTTCCCTTCCCTCTTCCTTCTACTTTTTAATTTGTTTTGGGCTCAAGAATTGAAAAGTTCTGTTCCCAATTAAAAACGGATCACATTTGGGTCTGAGGGGGAGTGAGCTGCCTCGTGATGTGAGTGGAAGACAGAAGGCGGGGACGGAGCGAGAGTCCCATGATACCAGCATTGCCTCCCCTCCATGGCTCATTTGCACACGGAAAAAACACTTGCATGTCGTCTTCAGAGTCTCTTGAAAGAAAAGCATCAGAAATACAAACAGAAATTCTTTTTAGGTGTCTACCTTATTTCACAGACTTAGTAGGGAGTTTCAACCTGGTGTGGGTATAAAAGGAAATAGTTTTATACTTATTCAGTAAGTCCCTTAAACTGGAATATGTTGACCCTGTTTCCTGCTGGGAAGTGACTCTCAGGTGCAGCTTGTCCGGTTTCTCTGCCTTTCCTTTCACTTTTGGTCATTCGAACAGTTCATTTTGTCTTTAAGTCTCAGTCCCACTTATTTCGATACCTCCGTCTCCAATCAGATTCAAAACATGCGTCCTCTCCTCCAGCATTTGATTCTTCCACTCAGAGGCGTTAGTGGCTCTAGAGAAGGTTGGTGTTCTTCAGGAACTTACTTTTTTCCTTCTTTTTTTGAACTCCTTCCTTTAATGTCACCCACCTCCTGAATGCTACTCTGGCCCTGTGTAGCACCGTCAGCTGGGGAGTAGCCGAATTGGGGTGTTGATCTATCCTTCAAACTGGTCCTTCTCAGGTCATATGGCAGGCAACTTCCACATAGCTGGTGTGTGTGTGTGTGTGTGTGTGTGTGTGTGTGTGTGTGTGTTTGCATCACAGTATGCAGCTTCATCCTGAACTCCTTTATCACTGGAAACTTCCAGCTTCCCCACGGAGGGCAGCTACAACTTGCCCTTGAGCAGTGACGATCATCCCCAACTCCTTGTCTGTATTGGACCTCCCATTAAGTGGTCCAGTGTCTATGGTCCAGTGGTCCATAGCGGTTCTATGGTCTCTCTCTTTCTACCAATTTCCCCATTGCTGGAGCTACAGGAGCTATTGGAGTCCTCTTCTGTTTCCCAAACCCACAGAGACCTGAGATGCTGGCATCTCATTTCAGGTCTATTGCATAATGAGTCCTGATGACTTGTGTTTCTGAGCTAGAGAACTATTTTCAGATATTTCTGGTGTCTAAGTGAACACTATCCTCTATACTCAAATATGTACTTCCTCAAAGACTCCAGTGACATATGTCAAATACACACCCTCTCTTCTCACCTCTGCAGGCTTTGAGACTGGAAAGGATAGCTCATTACGGCTCCGATTTCCTAGAACACTCCTGGGGCAGCGCCAGAGTCGGCCTTCATGTCTGCAGTGTAACTTGCAGGGATCACCTGCTTTTCCCGAAGTCACCTTCAGCATTTATTCCTGGTTTTCTTGGAAATTGTCTTTCTTGGTGTTGGGGAGAGAAAGACACCATCCACAATGACAGAAAAATGAAGGAAAAGATTATTTTCACTCACGTGGACTTCACCACCAGTGAACCATCCCCAACTCATTCTCTCCTTATTCCGACTGGGAACAGTTCAGAGATGGAGCCTCTAGGGAGCGCTGTGGGAGGAGCTTACCGCCAACAGCCAGGCTCACCTTTGGTCCTTGGCCATGATTCTGGGACAACTGGAAACATCTCACTCTACATCCTATTATACTTTGTAATTTATTCTCTTCATTTGGCCTCACTCAACTCTCCCTGGCATTCTTCTTCTCATCCTATCATGACTGAGGCTGAGGTTATAAGTTAACACTTTTCTAGGCTTCAGACTAGCTCCTCGACCCTACCCAGCCAAACAGAAAATGTGTCCTAAAGACCACAAACAGAAAACGGTGCATAAGGGATGAACAGTCATAACCGGGGTCCAGAGCCATGGCTTTGTGACAGATCACCTATGACCTCTTTGTCCCATTTCTCATTTCTAGAATAAAGATTTGAACTGGAATGAAGATGTCCAAACTTGTTTTTGGTAGCAGAATCCATTTTTCTATTCAAATTTATTGTTAAACTCTAGATCCTCTGTCATTTCTAGCTATAGAGGATTAGACATCCACACTATCCCCTTGTGAAATATGGCCATTTTCATGGTACAAGACTTGAGACCTACTGGCACAGAATATCAGTTGCTCTTGCAACTTTAAGATTCTTTTGAGCGTGACTAGCTCTGCAGAAACTAAGCCTGCTACCTACAAGCAACTTCATGTTTACACTTACCTGACTTTCCAAATGTCTGTGGTATATTGGGCTCATGATTAGTAAGGCCAATTATATGTGCATTTTCAAATTGTTGCAGACGCTTCTAAAGGTCAAAAATTGGTGATGCTTATGTCTGGTTCCATGATTTGCAAAGGTGATACTTGAAAAGAGAAATGCTTCCATAGCTCTGAAGTAGTACTTCATACTGACTTGGACACTAGTCCCTGGAAATACTCTGACACTGAACTCCACCGACAAAACCCTGTAAAAATGTGGCTTTCAGTGTTCTCCTCTTTGAGATTTAGAGCTCAGAGAAGAAGTGGATATAGCAAAGCCACTTGTTTAACTTTGTTTAACCCAGTATTCCCTAAACTGTTGAGCACAGAGCCCCCTGTTTCCGTGACCATTTTTAAACACCCCATAGAAAGTGTTCTTTCAAATATAGTGTATAAATCACTGCTTTAGAGCAGGGGTCCATGTGCTTATTCTGTAAAGAGCCAGATGATTAAGTCTGTAGATTTCAACATCTCTGCCTCAACAATTCAATGCAGTCCTTGCAGCACAAAAGCAGTCATAGATACATTTAAGCAAATGAACAGGGTTGTGTTCCATTAAGACTTTATGGTCAAAAATCGTGGCAGTGTAGATTTCACCTGTGGGCTGTGATTGGATGATCCCAATTCAGCCTTAAACACATGAAATTTGTTCTGCAAAGGAAAGTAAAATCTCAAGTAGAGAAATAATAGCTTTGATCTTGCTTGAGTAATTATTAGAATTTTGCTTTACTTTGGAGATGACGCCACTGCTGGTAACAGTTTTCCGCCAATTATCTTGAGAATTGGAGCAGCCTAAGTGAATCATCCCGTGATGCTTATTTGACCAAAGAGTTATCTAGCCATGAAATTGTTGCCTGGCTCATGATCTATTGCTATTCATCAGCCAGTTTCACTGTGATGAAAGAATAACAAATAAGAGACACAGCAACCACTCAGTACCAACTCATTATTCTATCAGAAATGAACTATCTAGAGTAGTCAAGCTCATAGAAGGAAGATGTTAAAATCAGAGGTACTCAGATCTTGGTCATTTCTGAATGGTTTACCATAACTAAAGAGTGTATTAGTTATATATTGCTGCATAACAAATTATTCTAAAAACTTGGTGGCTTAAAACAGCAAATGCTTCTCATCTCACAGGTAGTGTGACTCAGGAATCTTGGCCACTTAGCTTGTTTCTCTGCCCGGGATCTACCATTAAGGTGTCAGCTGAGGCTGTGCAGATACAAATGGTGAAAAATCTGAGCTCGCTCACAAGGCAGACGGCAGGCCCTTGAGATCTGTTTTCCGCCACATGTGCCTCTCTGTAGGGTTGTTCACGACTTGCCAACAGGTTTCTCCCAGCAGGAAGCCCCAAAGGAAGAGGGCAGGGAAGGTGAGCAAGATGGGAAGTAAAACATTGCTGTAACCTAATCAAGGCATACCTAAGAGGGTCTTCTTCCTTTTACGAGTGTGTCACTAGTTCCAGCCCATGCTCGGGAGAGGAAACTTCATGAGGTTGTCAATGAAGATAGAGGCCTGGGGTCCTGAGGGTCATTTCAGAGGATATCCACTGTGTGTGTTAAATTCATGAAGACATTTAAAAATATTTCTCTGCGCCATAAGGGTTCATAATCCTTGCCTTGAAATAGTAGAGAAAGAGGCCACAGCCATAGTAGAATTATTAGGTTGTGTCTTATGAGGACTTGAGATGGGAACAGAAATATGTGTGTTATAAGAGAGTGACAGACAGGTAGGAAGAAAAGTGAGGATGATTTATGGAGGCTTTTTTTTTTTTTTTTTTTTGATGTAAGGTGCCCTCATTTGGAAGGAAGAATGAAATCTTCCTGGCCCAGATCTGGCTAGTGGACTCCTTCTAGAACCTTCCAGCCTTGGCTCTGCTGTCAGCATGGCTCCCTTTCCCAACCATTTCTCAGTTCTCTGGGTTGCAGAAGACCTCACATTCTGCAATCCCCACACATGCCTCACACAGTAGGTAGGCTCTATTATTACCAACATAACTGAATGAAGTCCTTTATAATTTTGGTTACCCAACTGGCAAAAAAAAAAAAAAAAAAAAAAAAGAATGGAAAGAAGAAAAGAAAAAAAGACATCAGCAAACTAGCACCATACTAGGTCCTAAAGAGGATGCAATTACATAATATATCTCCTGCCTTTGAAGAACTTATATTCCAATTAAGGAAACAAGACAAACATATGGAAACAGTTATGTTAGAATTCAAGATTTAAATAACAGTTCAAGGTAACAATGGAAGAAATATCATAAGGTGGCACATGATTAATTACCAGCCGGATTCTATGAAATTCATTACTATTGGAATTCAGGAGAGAGACAGATAACTGTGAGGAGGTGGTTGGGGAACATATTGCACAGCAAATGAGAAGGATTTGGAGAGAGAGAGGAAAGTAAGGGCATTCCAGGTGGATGGGATGGCATTGCAAAAATAAGAAGGTGGGACAGGTGTTTGGGGGGAACAATGAGTTAACCAGTTTGGAGAGTGGGTTTTTGGAGGCGAGGAGTCTGAGACGAGGTAAATGTAAGTCAGACAGCCATGCAAGAACAGGTTGAGTTTAATTATCTAACCTGTGCTCAGTCCCTGAGGCAGATGGCTTGCCAACAAACTTGCATGAATTACCCTCTATTAGAATTTTTAAAAAGGGGTAAGTTCCAGGTTGATTCACTGAACATCTTGGGCTCACATTCCGTGCCTGTCTTTTAATAGTAAGTAGTGGCAAATGGAAATGATACCTGTGCTTTGTCTCCATAGCAGCAACTCAGAAAAGTCTTGGTGGCATCCAGCTGAAAGAGACGGAACTGTTGTCACCCCCATCAGAAGATAAGAACACAATGAGGAGAAGAAACAGGACTGTTTTAGCAGACCGCAGGGAAGAGAGTGTAGGCAATCCTGGACCACAGGCAGGGTATCCTGACTAAAGTGGAGTTGTAAGGATTCAGTATACCAGAGCATCAGCGTCAGAACAGCGGGGTAGGGGGACACTGAGCCCGTCTTCCTCACATTCTACTGTCTCAGAGACAGAGGGGACATGGAACCTTTAGAGACGGTCAAAAGAAGTCTCAGTAATCCTAAGGAATTTCTAATCTTTCTAAATTTTTTCTGCTCATCTATAAAATAGAGATAAGAGTATTACTACTATCATAGCATTGTTTTGAAAATCCAGGGAGTCCATGCTTGTAAAAGGTTTGTCAAATAACTTTATAAAAGTTTCTCAAAAATCACTACTGTTGTTGCTGTTGGTATTCTGCTCCTCCAAGCCTCTCCACATCTTTGTCACATCAGCATACAACCAAGGAGCAGGCGGTAAAATTAGTGGTCTTTTATGTTTAGTCACTTTGGAAATCTTGGAATGACCCAAGGAGCATTTGGGTTTTAGAATGTCAGTAAATATCACCCCACTCTCTTTCCTTTCTTCCTCCCTCTCCTCTCCCTTCATTCCTCTTTCCTCCTGGCATGTTTGGATATGATTTGAGTATACCCCAAAGTTTCACTTGCTGGAATCTTGCTTCCTAGTGGGGCTGGTTTGAGAGGTGGTGGAACTTTTAAGAGGTGGGGCCTAATAGAAGATCATTAAGTCAATTGGGGGCATCACCCTTAGAAGAGAGTAATGGTGGTCTCTTGAGTGAGTTATTTCTCTAGAAAGTGGGTTGATATAAAGTGAGGTTATCCCATATGCTTCATTTCTTCTATACATGGCTGTTTTCCTTTTCTGCTTCTCTACCATTTTGTGACCCAGCCAAGGAAGGCCTTCCCAGAGACTAAACAGAAGGGGTCTTCTGATTTTGGACTTTCAACCTCCAAAACTATAATCTTAATAAACAAATATTCTTCTTTAAGTAACCAGACTCAGGTATTTTGTTATAGCAATGGAAACTCAATTAATATACCTCCCTTAAGTAAACCACATTTTGAATGTTTTCACTTTGCTAAGCATTTCTAGTATTTCTAGGCTCTGGGTATACAGACTTGAATAAGGCTAATAATTGATTCCTGATTTCTGATAGGTAAGTAATGGTGTTCAGGTGTGGATTCAATGAAAAATGTTATTAGGGTCCCTCAGTTGAGGATAAAAAGAAAGATTTCACTTTAAGAAGGAAGAAAATGAAAATATGTGCCCAACGTGTGCAGTTTGGAAGTAAATTCCAGTTGTGCATCTGGAGTAGGGGGCAGGGGGCAGCTGCTGGTGTCCACAGGCTGGTCAGCAGGCAGGCAGCCCAGGGTGTGCAATGACCAGGCTTCCTGATGAAGGACAGACATGCAGTAGCAGGTGGCACCTTGACATCGCAGCCCCACCTGGGGACTCATTTCTGCACCTGGCCTTCCAACCCCATGGGCTACCTAAATCTTGAGGACAGTACCACCAAGAAACATGATCCATCTTCTTCTAATTATTGTTCTATGGGAGCATGGTCACAACTTCTATTTAATATATTCTGACTGGCAACAATGTGCTAAATGTTCTTCAGACCAAAGAATTAAGCATGGCTGTTGGCTGTTGTGCAATGGGCCAAACTCTTAATTCTAGACACAAGATTGTCCAGGAGGAAAGGAAGGCTCTGAGGGCAACAGGGTGAACAGCAAGATGGTAACCCCTCCATCCCAGCCTCAGTGCCCTTGACCTCAGGCTGCATCCAGAAGCCCCACTTCAGAGTTGCCCCAAAGATGCTGATGAGTGAGCATTGACAAGTATCTGAAATAAACTAAGGAGTTAATTCAGGTCAGACCCCCAGGGGAGTCAGACTGCAGCGAGACGGGACCCCCATGGCAAAGGACGACCAGTGACAGCCGAGAATATCACATTTCCCTCTTTGCCAAGAAGCCAGTGAGTAGGAGGCTGAAGGCTGACATGAGCTCACCGCGGGCTTTGGCCGGCATTTCTGGCACCCCAAATTAGCAACGAGTATCATCAACTATATGAACTGGGAGGAATTCCAGAGGAACCAAATCATTGCTCTCCAAATAGCCGGAGAGAGGATGTAGCAAGGGGTCAGAAGTGGAAAGGACAGGCACAGGAAACCTTTGTGGTGTCATTTCTGTCCCAGAACAGGATGCCGGAAGGTGAGGGGTCAAAGCAACGGGAAGTCTAGCACCTTATCAAGACTGATTGGATTTCAATTGTTTCATTCTTTGGGGCAAGTGCTGCGTGATCACTTAGCCTCCGACAATCTATTGTGCTATGTCTTTTAAAGTTTATTTTTAATTTAAACTCAATAGATGAAAGGTTGAACAAACAAAGGTGGAGGTGGGAGTGAAGCCAAGGAAGAGCTTCTTATAGTAAAGGATCCAAAAAATGACAAACGCACCGGAGGGCCTTTGTGTAGGTTTCTCTCAGGCCGCGTTTCCCGCTGGACACCAGGGCTCTGATTCACAACACCGTCTTCTGGCTTGGGGCCCTGCTCGGATCATCTGGGTCTCCAATCCTAACAAGTCATCTTCCCCAGAGAGCTTATCTGATCAATTCTATCAACCACCTGAGGCAAATCAAAAGGAAGATGCTTTGGTAGGCCAGAGAAGGAGTAGAAATCCCCAACATCTCCAGGGCTGGGTGAGGTTCACCCCTCTACACATTTCCTGATGCTTTGGTGATTAATTAGTATCACAAAAGTAACTCTTCAGTTTCGTCTACTCTCTTCTAGAATGGAAGGGCCATTGACAGCACCCCTCAAATCAAGGAAGAAATGCTGGAATGACATATTTCTTCAGAAAATGAATTTCAGTTTCAGAGCTCAGTCTCCACCCACCAGGGAGAAAAAGTTTATGGAATACAACTTGGAGTTAAATGTCTCCCCGCATAAGAGAGTAGGGGGTTGCATGGTACAGTTCACAAACATGCCTTTGAAACAAGGAAAACTGGCAGTAGCTGAAAGTATTCTCCAGGGTGGTGCAGTTTACTGGTCTAACTCCAAATAGCCCCTAAATTCTGAGGTCTCCAGAAAAACCGACATGGTGTCCAGAGGTACGCACCAGTCCTTGGCCTGACTACTTGACCAGGTTACCTACTCTAAGGCACTCTCCAACAACACAGTCTGTCCTCACCTTCTCCCATCACTACCGGACTCTACTCCAGGGACGAGGAATTCCTGGGTGCTGGCCTGACACGGATGGACAGTGAGGGGCTATCTCAAATGGGTGGTGCTCCACATCCTCCCATAGCAGAGCAGGCCTAGTCGCTCAGCCCCAAAAGTACACAGTGGCCAATTTTTGAATATAAGAAATATACTGCAATATGTATAATAAAAAAATGAGAAATTATTCTCCATTTTTGTATGATCTACCAAAATGTATAAATACATTCTACTGTCACATACAATGAATTAGAACAAATAATAAAAATTTTAAATTAAAAAAAAAAAGAAGTACCTAGGCTGTCTGAAATATTTAGCCATTATATCCCTAACTCCTGGATTCATCTTTAATGAAAAGATTTGAAAGGGAAAGCCTCATTTCTTCCTTTACTTAGTCATTCATCAAGCTGAATACCCAGTGTGGGCGAGGTACTCTGCTAGACACCAGGAAGACCAGAGTCAGCAAGCCAGGTGTTTGTCAGCCCCCTTGGATAAACCAATAAACCAACAAAAACTTACCACAGGGTAAATGCTCTGAAGGTAATCAGCAAGGGACTGATGTGAAGAAGGGGATCCTTTGGCTGGGTGGTCAAGGTCTATCGGAAGAGGTGGCATTTAATTTGAAAATGATGAGGGGAAAAAAGTAGAAAAGGGAGCACCGCCAAAAGGGGGGCAAAGATACGCCGTGGCCTTGAGGTGGGAATGAGCTGAGTGTTCCAGAGATGCATGAAAGAAGCTCAGTGGGACTGGGCAGGGGGCCGAGGGAAGCAGAAGGCGAGATTGGAAAGAAACAGGGTCAGACTGAGGATGGCCATGGAAGTCAGGGTGTGAAGTCCAAAGTTTAGTCTTATTGTGGCTGAAAGCTACCAGAGGGTGACTTTAGGGCTGGTTAAATGAAGAGGAGCAACACCATATAATTAGTATCCCTTCATTTGTGCTTCTTTATGGAGAATGAACGGGAGACGGAAGTAGGGGAGCAGGAGAGCAGTGGGGAGCCGTGACTGGGATGCAGGTGAGAGGACGGTGGCCTGGACCACCATGTGGCAGAGAGGGAGGAGAGAGGTGATACAGCTGATTTAAATCAACCAGGTGTCGACCCAAAGAACGCCAAATGGTTTCACTGCCCTCTCTTCACGCTTTACCTTCAGATTGTTTCTGCATAAAAACCACATGGAAACACAAGAGGGAAATAAAGTAAGTTCAGGATAAAATGCTAAAATGAAAATAGTAGAATTTTCCATCAGTTGATTTTAAAATATTTTCGTGGAATCCATTAAGATTTTTTTTTCCCAAAGCAATCCCTCTCTGCAGACTCATCTTCCCTGCCTTTGAGGAGGTAACTCTTCAGTCAAAGTGGCCAACAGGCCAAGCAAGACACCGAGGTCTATGTCATCCCAATGTGGAGGAAATCTGGAGCTCTGGCATGGGCATCTTTCCATATGCTCCTAGCTTTAATTACAAATTGATTTACAAATGACATTGTCTGGTGTGGTAGTTTGAAAGAATCATCATTTTAAAAACATCTGCCAAAATTGAAGTTTTTTTCTTTTTTTTATTTATGAAAGTACAAAAAAAAATCTATGATCATAAAATTTCCCAACTCAGGTGTCTTGATGGAGACAGATTTTCTCTGGACAGCTATTGGTGATGCAGTTGACCGTGGATCCTGTGCTTTTTGCCTTTCTCTACCTCGTTCTCTAATGAGTTTGGTTACCCCAAGTCTCCTTGAAAAGACATTTAAAGAGCATTACAAAATATCATCACTGGTCCTCTAATTACCTTGATAATGTTGCTGTCAGTATTAATGACTTTAGTGGTATCTTTTATGGTGTGTGCTTTGCCTAGGAAGGAAAAATATCTTTGATTAAAATGTGAAAACTTTAATGACATGGAACACCTCAAAAATGGCACTTTGGTAAATTAGAGATTTTAAGATTGAGGAATAGTTGCTGGTTCATATTTTTAGATACTTTGATGCGACTCTGCTTCTACTCTGTTGAGATAGCTTAGTCAAAGCCTAAAGGTGACATCTTTCAATTTGGGAAACAGAAGAGAGAATCAAAGTGACAGAAATGTGGGTAGATGATAAAGAGACAAACAAGGAGGAGAAGGAGGAGGAGGAGGAAGAGAAAGAAAAAAGTCTGAGGGAAATTAACAGTTATTTATAAAGCATTTGCCATGATATTCCATGTACTTTACATAATTAACTTCTTATTCCCAGCAAAACCACTTTGAGGCTTTCTCCATTTTAGAGTAGAAGAAAGAGATAAAATGCCTGACTTTAAACCTACAAGTTGTAGATAATATATGCAACCCCAAAATTTTAGTGAAAAAAAATACTCTCCATCATCCCAAATCCTTCCTTCCTTAAATGCAGGGAGAAATGAAGGCTTAGGGAAAGGGAGAGGAAGGTAAAAACGGTAATGTTTTCTGGAGAAATAAAATTAGCGTTTTCACCATAATGATGGGTTGAGATTTCTGAAGTGTAACTCAGAACTTGAACCTTTTGCACTGATCATTTTCGCTTAGGTTTGATGAAAGCTGGAGGTGTGTGAGTTAGCTATGAATGCTTCAGCACTTCCCGGCCATGCATAAACATCTCTATGCAAAACAGCAAGGAGCACTCTGTTTATCACAGCTGCAGTGAAGCCAACAAAACTGTTTCCACTATTGAGGAAGAAATTCGTAAAATTCTCTCTCAAAGAATAAAACAAAATAAACCTTTTATTTGATTGCCCTTCCTTTTGATGACCTGCTCTGCTAATCTTTCTACTAGGTTTCCTTTGAAGTCTCAAAGGACTGAGATGCTAAAGGAGGGTCAGGTTCAAGGTTTTGAGTGTGAACGTTACTTTAAACAACTACGCAGCCAACCAGCCAAACAAACAAAAACACCAGATTTAGAGCAACTTCACGAGTCTCTGCCTCCTGTTCGTAATATGCACCTTTGTTAACACAGGAAAATAAGAAGGATAAGTGTAATGGAAACCAAAGAACTAAGGTCTTATGTTTATATAGGCAAATGTGCAACTTCTTAAAACTCAACCACTTTTGAAAAACCTCAATATTTTTCACAGATCTGTCTACACACTAGGAGCGGCCATCAGGTGAAAGCCAACACTGAAGATTTGTTGAAGGTTTCCAAATAGAAAAGGTAGTTTCATTCCTTTTTCAAATGTCCCAGAAATTTGGATAATATCCTTTCCAGGAGAGTTTGCCCCTCTGCATTGGTAATTGCTGGCATAAGAAGTTTTTAAACCAAGTTAGTTGCATTGCTTCTCTCACCAGCCCTGTGAAGTTGGTAAGTCAAACTGATGTTGTTAAATTCATTTGAACACAAGGAAACTGAGGCTCACAGATTACTTTCTACAGATGATCTAGTAAATTAGCAGTGAAGTCTGAGCTTATTCAGAGGTCAGCTCTTTTCATTTCATTTCATTTATTTTTACTGCTAGGGCATACTGCATGGTCAATCAAAACTAAACTAAACTAAACTAAAATAATAAAGTTGGCATTTATTTGGTGAATGGGAATTTTAGATAACTGCCACTAAGACAGCTGGGTAAATTTCTGTGATGCCAGTTGGTTCTTTTGAAAGACAATGATCCACTTTTGTTTCCTCTCACTCTTGGAAAGTATAACAAACCCACCTCAAAGATGCCCGGCTGCTGCCCTGTTGTGCTTCTGGAATAGTCTATGTAGAGTCTGCTTCCATGTTATTCTGAGTCCTGGTCTCCATGTGAATTTTTCATTTTTATTTATTTTTTATTTTTGGTGCTGAAGACTGAACCCAGAGCCTCCTGCATGCTAAACATGTGCTCTACCACTGAGCTTCGTCCCCAGCCTCTCTGTGTTTGTCCTTAGTGACGAGGATAGAGTTGGCATGGTGAAGGATATTAAAATTCTGATTTTCTCTCTGGGTGCTTCAGACATGAGTGGAGTAGATACTTACTCCTCTGAGATTTTAGTCCTGGTTACTGGGACTTGCTCAGTTTTTGGCCCTGTTATTTCTCATACATGTGAATGATCTATCCCCACCTGGAATTAATCTTGCCCAGGGGGAAATAAATAACTTACAGTCTCCTAATGGGTTGGGTTCAAAATCAAGGATGATGTACAATAGATGTGATTTCTGGTAGTCTGGGTAACCCAGCTGCCCTTGTTGGCACACCTGAAACGTAAAGTTTGGATTCTGCTTCTTCCTGTGTCAGCACTACCTTATCCCTATTGCTTTAGTTCATGGGATATCTGATGAAATCTTCCCTTCTGGAATTTGAGCTCTTCCTTGAACCCTCATCTATTTGACAGGGGCCAAGACATTTTCCCTTCTGGGTTCCCTCCTTCCCTGCACTGTAGAATTTTCTGTCATGTCATCATCCACTGGAAGGCATCCTGTTCTAACAGGACTACGGCATCTCAGAATCACTGGTCTCCAGGGTGTCCGTCTCCTGCCCTCCAGGCCCTTTGACTCTGGAGCTCTGACTTGCCAATGATCTGCCTTTGCCCTTGATAATTGCCTGAGCCACACCCTCGCTTGGACATTGTGCCAGGCATTGCCAGTTCCTACCACCAGGAGCAGCCTCTGCATCTATACTGGTCCAGCCCCCATTCCACCGGGCCTTATTAACCACCCTTCTCCCCACAAGCCAGTATTGGGAGGGTCCAGCAGGTCTTAGAACAACAGAAAGACTCCTTTGTTGTCAATCCTCTACCTCAAATGAAATAAAAACCCTTCTTTCATGCCTAAGTTTTGCCTGCAGTTCTATTCTCACTGGTTTTAACCCCTACAGAAGAGATTACACACTGGTAGGGTCTGTCCTGCAGAAGTGCTTCCTTTGTCCTACATGAGGTTGTTATATTTACTTAAAAGTTTGGTTTCCAGCATTTACAGCTTGATGAAAGATTTCTTCATTTTCTTGCAGATCAAAAATTCTGGCAGTGCTAGATTCTCTGGATGTGGCTGTCTGGAGCAGAGGAAAGGTGGTCCCTTAGATGGGTCATAAGCTCTCCAATTCCAAGGAAACTTATTGTCTGCTTTCCATATCTGCTTTCCTATAGGCATGTGGATTGGCCACCTCTGCTTTAAGCTCTTGATATATTTTAAACAGTGCAAGTTTCTCCTCCTCAATCCTTAGCCCCCACAAAAGACACATGTCACCAATGACAGTCATTCACACTTTATTCTAAATGTGGATATCCAGGTAAGTGTAGACTGTAGAAGGGCAGCTGGAAGAGGAATGGGAAGAATAAAAAGAGGACAGGGTCACTGAAGGGGCTAGGGTTTCCAATCACACTCCTGTCATATGGTATCTGTATATAGTTTGTTTTTACTCTGGGGGGCAGCGTACTAGGAATTGGACCCAGGGGGCTTAACCACTGAGCCACATCCCAGTCCTTTTTATTTTTTATTTTGAGAGAGGGTCTCACTAAGTTGCTTAGGGCCTCACTAAATTGCTGCAGCTGGCTTTGAACTTGTGATTCTCCTGCCTCAACCTCTTGAGCTGCTGGGATATAGTTTTTGAAAAATCTCTAGGGCATGTTCCATACTGCAGCTCTTTGTGTACGTCATTAGTCAAGACGAAACTAGCCAGGTGCAATGGCACATGCCTGTAATCCCAGCGACACGGAAGGCTGAGGTAGGAGGATTGCAAATTCAAAGCCAGACTCGGGAACTTAGGAGGCCCTGAGAAACTTAGAGAGAACCTGTCTCAAAATAAAATATAAAAAGGGCTGGTGTGTGCTCAGTGGTTAGAACCCTCTGGGTTCAATCCCCAGTACCCAAGAAAGAGGAAACTATATCAGACAGGCATAGACAGCATTCTTGGCAAACTCTGGCAAGTGTTTCTTACTGTAGCCTTGTCTACCCCCAGCCAACATTTACTGTAGTCTTTATCTTTTTAGTTATAAGAAAATACTATTTAAGACATGGTTCCATTGCCTCATTTTGTTTGAATAATAATTCAACAAATTCTGATACATTCCAGAAAGTTTGAATTTAGAAATCATCTGAGTCAGTGGTTCTCAACTCTGGCTACCTGGTCATGCCACTCTGGGAAGCTACAGGTAATTGGATGCCTGAGCAGTACCCCCAAATTGGCTACATCGGGATCTCTGAGGGAGGTGGGTGGGACACAAGCACTGGCATTAAAAGGAAAAAGAAAGAAAACAAGATTCTTGGAAGATTCTAGTACCAGACTAAGAATGAGAATCACTGATCAAGGCCTTGCTCAAAAGACTTGAATTTTCAGAAAAGAATCTGTGATCAGCAATTTACCTGGAATCTCAGGGTCCCAAAACACAAAAACTGAGATAAGAATCTTAGTTTCCTGGCTTCCCATCCAGGGTTCTGTACTTCACAGAATTCTGCCAAGAAACGTGCAAATCCTTCTTTAATACTCCCCCACAAACCCTATAAGGTAAGAGAGAGCCATTTTGTTATAGTACTGGCTAAGCCCTGGCTGAAGACCACAGTGGAAGAATGATAGAGGTAGCATTAGGTGGGAAGATTCTGCAGAGTATGGACTGCACCAGGGTGAAGGGCAGATTGCAAGCGAGCAGGCACTGAATGACATGATTCTCCATTTTATTTATACCACAACTATTCAATACTCTGAGATCTGAAACAGCCTAAAAACGACTTGGTGATCATCATGGATTATTAGACAAATTAGCATCTTGGCAGGAAACACCTATCAGTCTTTCCTGTCTACAGTGGGATAATATATCAGGATTATTTTAATAAGAAATTTGTCTGTTTCTTTTTTAAGAAAAAAGCTTCCTTTGTTCAATTTTAGATTTCCAGAAAAGTTGCAAAAATAGTACAGAATCCTGTATACCTCTTACACAGCTCCCCCTAATGTTAACATCTTACATAACCATAGTGTAATTATTAAAAGCAGAACAATGGTTGTCCACGGGCATAATTATGTGAACTAGACTACAGACTTTATTTGGATTTTACCAGGTTTCCCACTAACGTCCTTTTTCTGTCTCAGGCTTCAATCCAAGACTCCCCATTGCATTTAATTGTTATTTCTCTTTCATCTTCTCTAATCAGGGTCAATTCCTCAATCTTTCTTTATCTTTCATGATCTTGACACCTTTGAGGAGTCCCGATTAATTCTGTAGAATGTTCCTCAGAGTGGGTTTCTTAATGCTTTCTCATGATTAGAACAAGGTCATGCAGTTTTAGGAAGAATATCAGGGATGATTTCTACTCCTCTCATATGTGCTTCCTATCAAGGGGTTCAAGCTATCAATATATCTTATTGTTGATGACGTTAACCTTGATCTCTTAGCTAAAGTAGAGAATCTCTTTATTTCTGATGGTTTAACTGAAAGTCTAGTCAAAACACTTGGTCCAAGAGAAACTCAAAAGCAGAATGTTATGTTTCTGGGGGTGGGGGCTGTGGTATGCTATAGTTTGGATCTGATATGTCTTCCAAGGACCCATGTATTAAAAGCTTGGTCCCCAGGATGGTGCCACTGTTAAGAGATGGGACCTAGCTGGAGGAAGTGCACATTGGAACCCAGGCCTCTTATTCTCTTTTTCCTTCTCAGTCACCATGAGTTAAGCAGCTTGCTTGCCTCATGGTACCACCATGACATTCTGTTTCACTACAGGCCCAGGAGCAACAGGGATAATCAACTAAGTACTGAAACCTATAAAACCATAGCCACAACAAACCTTTTCTCCTTATAAGTTGATTACTTCAGGCATTTGTTACAGCCACAGAAAACTGACACATAATATGATTTCTAGGAGCCTGATATTGCTCAAATTCTTTGTTCTCTTCTCACAAAACAACAACAACAACAACAACAACAACAATGAAAACAAAAACAAAAAAAACTTCCTCCTTACATGGGCTGTTGCATTAAAATTCTACCATCCAAACTTCAATCATTTAGCTAAGGTTTGATCCCTATGAAAATATTTGTGTTCGAGGGAGGGGCTCCATAACTTGTGTCCAGCAGCCCCTGGGAGCATCTTTGGAGAGGAGATGGGGACAGGAAGTAGAGGAGCACTTCCTGCTTCTGTTTGGCTATGGAGGCAGCGGAGCTCTCTGAAGCATGCAGCCATCTTATTGGCTCCCCACTCCTCTCAGCACGAACATCTTTGTGCTACTTCGAGTCCAGCCTCACCTCACCTCTACCATCTCCAACCCAGTGCCCTAGAGCTTCTATTGACTCCCTTGAAACATTCTGCTCTGCTCCACTTCACTAGATGGTGTTTTCTGACCCAGCAGGTCTTTGCTTGGTGGTCACTGGCTCCAGAGGCCTTCCATGAACTCTCAAACTAGTCAAGTTGCCCTTCTCTGACCTTGCACACCCCTTGGTGCTTTGTCCACATTAGAGTTCTCCCTCTAAACCTGAACATGTCTCCACTAGAAAGAGGGTTGTCAAAGAACAGCCTGTGAGCCAAATTCAGCCTAACTCCTGTGTTTTTATATAAAGTTTTATTAAATCGCAGCTATGCTTAGTTATGTCTAATTATCTATGGATGCTCCATGTCACAAAGGCAGAATTGAGAAGTCATGAGAGAGACTGTGTGGCCTGCAAAACCAGAAGGGCCCTTTACAGGAAAAAGTTCTTGGCCTTCTTCTTAGACCGTATGTGCCACGTAAGCAAGGATTGCATCAGCCTTGTCTGCAGTGAATTCACAGAACCCCAGGGGTTAGCCAAGATGAGAGCTTCAATAAACAGCGGCTGAAGAAGGACAAACCTCACAAGTTTGCTCCATACCGGTCCTGTCAACATTTTATAGCCAATACACATACATGAAGAAAAATCTGTCCTATTTTGTATTTGTTTTTGAGGAGTAATTTACCAGTAGTGGGATGTCTATAAGTCTTTCCACAGCATTTTTTCCCAAGGCAAAAAATAAATAAATAAATAAATAAATAAATAAATAAATAAATAAATAAATAAAAATAAATATCTTGTTAAGTGCACATAGCTCATTAGCAAGATGCTATTGAATTCACGTGTCCTGTCCATAAATCAGATGGACACTGAGCAGTTTTGAGATTCTCACAGATTCAGTAGCACATCCTGACCCTGGTCAAATTAAAAAAATAATTTGGGATTCCCAGAGTTTCCCAGTGAAAATGCCAAACCTAACCAGATTAACTACCTTTCAATAAGGTCACAGAGGAGTTAAGAAGATTTCCCGTGCAAGTGAGTCACTTAAATTAAATTAACAAAATTAAGAGGTGGGACAGCGAGGAGCTGTGTTTACCCTGCTCACTCTGCAGACTTGAAATGTGCTCGGTGTTCACTGGAGGCCCTGCTTACACCTGCCCCGAGCTGGGCTTGTGGATTTCATTACCTTTCCAAATATGAAAAACTACAGACTTGGTTTTCAGACTCTTGACTTCCTCTGGGAGAGGGTTCAACATCAAAGCAACTATTTCTCCAAACATTTAAAACATCTTTACTCTTCCTTCCCCCTACTGCTTTGCTTTTGGTAACACTCAACACACCCAGTTTTCCAGGCTCCGATGACCCAACAATACTCCATTCCCTAGCAGGGACCACATTACTGCCTGATTTATGGTTCGTGAATAATTAGGAGCCTGTGTGCTGGTCTGGGGTTGAGATCAAAAGAACCATGTGTCAACATGAAGGGAGGGTGGCTGGAGCCGCAGAAGGGCGGTGGTGTTTGTTTGTAATCCTAACCAGAGAGAGGCCGGGCCTTGGCTTAATTGGGAAAAGACTCGGAGTCTGAAGAAAAGCTATGAAAGCAGGGCCTGTTCTAGGAAAAGAATCCGTGTGTTTTGCAAATCGACAATGTTTAGTGATAGGTGAACCCTTAGGGGGTCTGGAGGCTGGCCGGTTTGAATTAGTACTCAAAGGTTTGGAGAAAAATATGAACTATATGAATACTGAGTATAAAAAATTTGCTCCAATGGGTTCACTTATGAGATTTCTGGTATTTCCTTCTCTGGTCCAGAGGAAATGCCAAGGGTAGGACTGCAATATTTCAGTACTTCTGTATCTGTCATCCAACTTCCCAATGAATATCGATTCTCCCGTCTCTCCTTGTTCCTCCCCATTCCTGCCCATGGAGAAACAGGACGTTGGCACAGAGATGCGGAGTAGTGGGGGTGTCTGTGCAGAACTGAGGCGTCAGCTGCTGGGGGGCAGGTGGACAGCACTGTGGAGGGAGGGCAGCCCATTCAACTCAGGGTGCCTGGGCTTTCGTCTGCTGTGCATTTATGACTTTCTATAAATCACACATGGGGCAATGGAAAAGACCCTGACAGCATATAAGGAAACCAGTTTCCAGTCCTGGCTTGGTTACCAACACTCTGTGTGGCCTTAGGCAAGTCAAGATTTCTGTCTCAGTTTCCTTATCAGTCAAACCAGACAGACGGACTTTGATGAGCTCCAAGCTCCTACTTGGCACTAGAAAGCTTGCAGACCTATTCCTCCTCCTCAGTCCTTGAATTGTAGTTTTCACCCCCAACCCGAGTTCAGGTCCTATGTGCATTTGACTTTTCCTCTTGAGATAGGACTGTGGAACCCAGTGCGACAGGGAGACATTTTTAAGGAAACCCTCAGTTGTGCAAGAAAACTTGGATTCAAACACACACAGTGTGCAGATTGTGCCGACTGAGCCCCAAGGACCTTTTTGGTGCTCACAGAGTAAACATAAAGCAACTGCAGTCCTCATCCACCTTGTAAAACCACCGCTCTCCAGACGGTGAGATGAGGAACAGAGCCACATGGAGTAAAAGTCCTTTCCCAGTGTTTGAAGAAACCCAGAGTCAGTGCAGAGGACGGCGGCAATACTGGGTGGGGGCAATTTTCCACTGAGACCCAAGTTGCCAGATAAAGTCAAGTTGCACATGACACTTGAGAAGCTGGGACCCTTTGGAAGGTGTGTGTGTGTGTGTGTGTGTGCGCGCGCGTGTGTGTGTGTGTGTGTGTGTGGGCTCTGGCGGCTGGGTCTGGGCTCTTCCCACATGACCAGTATACCATGCTGCCATCTAGTGTGCGCTCAGGATCTTCCTGGTGTGCTGAAGAGATGCGGAGGAGCAGAGACCAGGAGGCTGGAGGAAGAAGCCCATCAGGGTTGAGTGATGGGGCGCTGTGTCCTCCTCTCTCCTCCTGATAACCCCACTTCTAGTGAAGCACATTTACCTCTCTAAGTAGCCTTCCCTCTATGTACGAAGGAACCCTGGATTCTGCACCAGAGCTCTTGCCACTGCTACTTAGGTATTCTCCCTTTGAAAAGTGAAAAGTTGAAATAGAAGATTAAAAAAACCCACAAAAACCTGTTTGTTGGAAAGCCAGGGACAAGTGTACAGATTATCACTTACCGTGTTCATCAACAGGGAAAGCGTCAACCTTGAGAAGTTCACTTTGTAAATTACACAGGAGATTTCATTTCAAAGTCAGTGCAAGGTGGTATCTCAGGATTGACAAGGTACCATGAAAACGTAGTTCTGAATGTTTCTTCAGAACACGTGCCCAACAATGAAAACCTACTCTTGATAAGACATGTAATGGGTGGAATTATGCTAATCAAGAAAAACCTTACAGGGTGAGTAATTTAGTAACCTCTTTCTGAGCATAAGAGCCTATTTTAAAGTTCTAAATGGCACCATAAATGTAGTCAGGCATATATTTCCATACTGATACTGGATAATAAACACAGTCGGAGTCAAAAGTACCTTGAGGGACACCCTGCTGTGCTTATTATCCTGTACTTCCCTACTAATCACTAGAGCCTAAAGTTTAATACTCATGGCTTTGTTTACCTAACACTTTGTCAAGTCCAATACATTTTGGTTCTTTTACCTTTCCTGGAAAGGCAGCTGTGAGCACGAAACTGTTGTCATTTTTCTCCTCGGCATGGACTTGAGATCTTTTTGTTATAGTCTAAGTCCATATTTTAAAAACAGAGGCCTTGCCTCAAACTTAAAAAAAAAAATACATTATTGGAATCATATGGAGGCTGAGACCGAAATAAGTCTTAAGTTGCCATTCATGAACTTCATTATATCACTGAAAATATTTATGGTTCTAGAAATCCTCCCTGCCCCTCTGACTGACTTCATAAGGAAGAAATGTTATAGCTGTAAAGCTTTGAAGTAGTACATTTATATTACTAAAATATTGTCTTATTGTTTTATGCATTTCGGTTTTGCCAAGGATTCATTTCCTCAAAAGCATTCAGTGATAGGAAAGTTTAAAATCCATGTGTCCATCTTTATTCCTTTATATCTGTCGTGATTTGTTTTCAAAAAGATTCTGATAGACTCCTTGTTAGCAGACTGCATTTCACAAAGCTTTTTGCTGATCTCTCTTGCCTTAGCCCTTTGAGGAAACAGAAGAATTGGGGAAGAGAAGCCACCAGAGCCCTCTGTGAATAGCAAGTGAACATTCCACCTGATATGCAGCAAATGGACTACATCTACACTTCAACCTTTCTGGAAGAGAACTAAAAGTTTGGGGACACTTACCATGTGAGTAGAGGAGAGGGAGAAGAGACAGATATACGGATTATGAGATGGGGATCTTGCCTGTTTCCCACACCAGCACGATGCTCTCAGTGTTTCCTATGGGAGGTGAACCTGCTCACTGATCCATGACATTTAAATGGGTTATGGATCCTAAACCCACACACGGTACGCCATTGAGGCTTCACGTGGAGAAGGATGTCTTCTGTTTTAACATTGCAGCAGCTTTCTGCAGAGCAAGTTTCAAGTGGTAGACAGTGAGAGATAGATGTGGACAAAGGGTACGACAATCTCCAAGACCGGAGAATGGAGAAGACTGAATAGTTTGGTTACATGCACAGCCTCTGGTATCAGGTGTCTGAGTACGAACCTGGGCTTCACCTCTCAGGGATCTGTAGCCTTGTGTAAGTTGTTTAAGTTACTTTGCTTCCATTGGCTCATCCTTGAATGAGAGGTGTTATTATACAAGGATAATATCACTATTTTCATGCCTGATGATCATGCCTACCAGGGGATTAACCATGAATGGAATTGGTCAGGCTAAAGTATACAGAATAATATCTTGCACAGAGTAATTAGTTCAAGATATGTTATTCATTATTATGTCATTATTAAAACTAATGAAAAATGGGTTTAGATACTCTTACAACAACAACAAAAAAGAAGGCAATAAACTCAATTTTTAATGCATTTATATCCATGAGTTAGCAGATCTGTTATATACAAGGTAGTTTTACCGTGGTCCGGCTGGGAGATACAAAGGCCCAGGTTGGCTACGTGTATTGTGGGGTCCAGTGCCAAATAAAAATATGGATGCTTTGTTAAGAATATTGACATTTTCAAGATAGCAGTTGACAGAAGAACAATAACCAAGCATGAGACCCTGCCTGACTGCACTGGTCACACACCCATGAGGGTGGTCTGGTAACAGTCACATGATATCGGGCCTCTGGGCCCACAGGACTTGCTCTCCAGCCCTTAGACGCAGTGTGATCTTTTCCTTTTCACTTGATGCCTATTGCTTAGCCTTTGGTGCTGGTGTTCTTGGTTCAATACACATGCTCCCTGGAGGTCGTGGAAGGACGCTCGGACCCGGTCTCTATTTCCCACTTTTCCCACACTCTTCCACTCATTGCAATCAGGCTTCACTCTGCCTTCCCCAGTCTCCCACTCCACTCCTCTGCCGTTACCATCTGCTCTGAATTTGGGGAGGTAGGGAACCAGTGGCTTCCCAGTTTGTCGTAACTGTCCCACTTAAACTGTAGGTATCATTTATAGTGAGACAATGAGAACATCTTCCTAAAACTCTCCCCACTCACTTTGTACCTGCCACTTCGGAATGTCCCAGCGTTCTCTTCGTCTTTGTGTTTTTCTAGTTCCTGGGTGCCTTCAGCCTGTTCCTCAAAGTTGGGTAATCCTTGGGGATTTGTGTGTGATTTTTTTGCTTCTTGTTCTCAACCTTTTTCCAGGCGTATTCCTGGAGGATCTCAATAACTCTGATGGTGTCAATCACCACCAAAGTCAACTGTCAACCACACTCCCTCTCTCCTCTGCGGGCTGATTATAGACTTGTATTTCCAATGCACTCTAACCGGGCATTCCTAAGTGGCCACTCACTCAAAACACCTCAAGACCAACCCTCTTCCCCCTCATCATCTTCCTTTCACTGTTCACTTTTACAACGACTGGGTGAATCCAGCTAAGACCAAGTCATCCTCCACTTCCCTGCCTGCCTCACCCCTTAGCCTCCACTGCCTGCCCAGCTCCCGCTGATCCTATGATCTAAATACCTCTTGACTCCCCACCCCCCCCACCTCCTGCTTTCATCACTGGTTTGGTGCCCATCAATCTGCATCTGTCCTAGGCTGTTTTCTCATTGGATTGGGTTTCCAGGTTGTTCACCTTCCAGTTATATTCCATGCTTGTTCTAAAAATGTTTTCTAAAATGTCACTTTGTTCAAGATACATCCCTGATTAGAGTCCTCTATGGTCTTGTTGATTAAGTTGAAACTTCTTTGAAAAGCCAAGAGATTTTCAATTTTTGAACTGATCTCAACTTACCTGAGGTTGGCCTTAGCTTCTGGTCTTCCTAATCACATACATCAGCTCAGGCAACCTTGACCTGCTGGCCTTTCCTTGATTGTGTGGCTATCTCTTATGCTCCTGGGCTCTGGTACATACTGTTCCTTACAGCCAGAAACACTTTTCCCTGCATTGCCTACCCAGTAAATTTTAATTGTCTTCCAATATGCAGCTTCTGAGACACCTTCTGGGACATTGTTTCTACTCTCTGTGCCCCCATAGCACTTTACGACACTTCTATTGATTATGATTATTGAATCACCTTCTCTACAATTAGCTGTAAACCCCAGAAAGTTGGTGTTATGCTGTATTATTCTTCAGAGCCTCAGTACCTAATATGATCCCTGGCTCAGATTAGAAATTGAAAAAAGTACATCATGAACGACTATTTTCTTCATAAATTTAAGGGTTTATCAGAACCTTTTTTTTTTTTTTGAGTCATGAAGAGGGATTTCATAAACAGAGAGAGAAAGAGAGAGAGAGAGAGAGAGAGAGAGAGAGAGAGAGAGAGAGAGAGAGAGAGAGAGAGAGAGAGAGAGAGAGAGAGAGAGAGAGAGAGAGAGAGAATGTGTTGGGGGGTGAAAAATGTGGAACTTGGACCAAAGAGAAAAAAAAAAAAAAAAAAAAAAAAAAGAACTTTCTAAAATTTAAATATCCTCTGCTGTCTCAGGATGCTCAGAGATTATTTACTCCCACCCTCCAGAGGAGAGAACTGCATTGGGACTGAATGCTCTCTAATATTTTACAACATAAACCCTACAGTAATTCCTCTGTTGGACAGGCTACAGCAAGAACATCTCATAAATACTAGGGCCTGAAGACACACAGGAAGTGGAAAAACACAAGAAGAAGAGAACACTGAGATACTGGGTGGCACTTACAACTCAGCAACCCCCATTTCTTTTTAACTCCGCTTCCTCTTTGAGTCCCACTCATTCAGAGCTCTGGAGCGGATATTACCCTTCTTCTTTGGTGAAAGAAAGAAACCAGGTTATGTCTTAGCTTTGAGCATTAAACCTCTGGTCACAGCTTCTGTTTAGCTTTTCTGGTCACAGTGGCCAATGTTATAGAATCATTTTTCAGAGAGATAAATTATAGTCCCAAGGAGAATTATCACCTCCTATAGGCAAAGATAGCATGACTTTCTATTGCTAGGTGAGAACAAGCAGGTACCTTTGAAGAACATCTCCATGATTGACACACACTCCAGCTGTAATAGTGAAACGGTAGTATTTGTGTGTCTGTCTATTGCCTAATATTTGTGAAATTTTAAGTGTGTCGCCAGCTCCAAATCTAGTTTTTAAGGATCAAATTCAACAACAAGGGAGGAAAAAGGAGTTGTCTCATACACATATTATAGGCATTGACAGTCAGACCAGGTTAATAATGATGAATGATACAATGGAAGCAGACTTTTCCAACTACATTTGTATTCTTCTGCAATGTTTTAAACAAATATTGGTTGTCTTCTTTTATCAAGTTTAAAGCTGTTATGAGTCATGTCTTATTACCAAATTGCATATCATAGCAGAGGTTACCAATTTTCCTAATAAAGACCACAGACCAACTTCTAACCTCTTTCTTCTTCTCTCAACTGGAATCAAGATTCATAATCTTGTGTTCAACCCTTGTTTTGTAAAGTTCTGTAAAAGAAGCATAGCAAATTTTGGAGGCCACAAATTCAAACATGTGTGAAGGCTCTGTTTGCTTAGAAATGGAAATGCTTTGGGATAGACCAAGTTTGAGGGATAGTAAGAGAAGTCATGGAGAATCATTCACAACAGAAAGCAAAACCATTTGCATAAGCATGGTAAACACTGGCGGCTCCAGGCTCTTCTGTACATATAATGTAACAAAGGACCTAGTCTCTGACCCTGAACAATTTTCAATGCCCTAAGAATTCAGAACAATGCAGTACAGACTAAGGGTGTATTAACTACCAGTCCTTGTCATTGAAATCATTTATCAGGGCTAAGTTCCTCAGAGGGTTTTAAAGGTTTTATAAAGGGAAGAATGTTGGCTGATATTAAATTGGCAAATGAGTTCAGGTTGAACAAAGGATCGTATGAACAAATAAAGCCTGACCCTAGAATGCACAGGAAGATAAGAGAACTAGGATAAACATGCCAGGAGGAGTTTGGGACATTGGTGAGGTCAAAGATTTGTGGTTAGATAAGAAGCTTTAAGTCCAAGGAAAATTAAGAGAAGCTAGCATGGATTGCAATAGAAAGATTGTGAGCATAGATTTAAAAGTGTAGAACAGGGCCAGCAAACTTTTCTGCAAAGGACCAGATGGTAAATATTTTTGGCTTTGCAGGCCATACAGTCTCTGTCGCCACCACTCCACTCTGCTGTTGTTGTGGGACTGTAGCCATAGACAATCCATAAAGAATGAGCATGGCTGTGTTCCAATAAAACTTTATTGACTAAAACAGGAAGTGGACTGGTTTGGCCAATGGACTAAAGTATAGGAGAACAGAAAAAAAAAAAAAAAAAAAATCAAACCAAATTGATTCACTGCACCAGCAGCCAGGGCATCATAGGCTAGGACATGTTTGATTCTGCATTTTTGACTCCCATAGAAATTAATTTGAATAAAATTGGGAATGGCTCTCTAAATATGTTAGTAATAGAAATCTAGTAGTGACATTGGACACAAAAAAGTTACTTTAAACCCTACAACTTTCATTATGAGGACTTTAGGAAATTTTTATTTCATAACTGGGGACTGAGGTATAAGAGGGCTTAATCATAGAAATTATGTATAATTAGGGACACAGTTGTACAAGAAGTCAGGTCAATAGATTTTTAGATTTGTGCTTTTTTTTCCCAGGTAATGCTATTTTATTTATCATGCTACTTTTCAAAGTCATGACAGTATCTTTAAATAAGAGCACATAATAATTATCCCATAAGATCTGAGATACAGTCTCCAATTTTCCTGCATTGTGAATGAGAAATAGGATAGAGTCAGGCTTTCTTAAGGTTGGGGACATGGACCAAGCAATCTCCGCTTCTGTTCAATATTATGCTATCTTTATGAAAAGTGGACTGCACACTGTCCCAGGAGTTTAATACTTGTGAAGATAGACATGCACCGATTCATCTTCATCCTCCGTCCCTGGTCCCTTTATCATCAGTGATACATTTATGAGGTGACTGGTCAGGCAGAGGATGCAGAACATCACAGAGAAAGACAACCCTCCCAGGTGGCTTGAACCTCTTTATCACCAACTGTGCTCACTAGCCAGAAACATGAAAAGGTAGAACAACATGTGTATTTTTAAGATGAAAATCACTCTGTTCACAAGTGGCCGACACTACAGGGATTGTTTTCACTAGACTATCATTTTGTCAAACCCAAATGCTGCTGGTTGAGTTGATGAAATTCAAAGCATTTGATTCAAATACATTGGATTACCACCCTTGGATTAAGATAAATAATTTCCCAAATTTTTGGTCTGTTTGCTTTGGCTGAACTTGAATCCTGTGAACTCTGCTTTTGATAACCACACAACAGCTACAGGGAGTGAGTTAGAAGCAGGAGATATGAGAGAGACCGAACTAGAAAATACATAATCCACAAATGACTCTTCGGATTTTTTTTTTTTTTTTCCTCCTCGATGCTTCAGAACTTGGAATCCTTCCTCTGTTGATTCATTACCCTTGACCTAGAAACTCCATCCCAGAGAAAACAGAATTGGAGACTGATGATGGATTTGTGAGGGAAGGAAGTTATCACCAGTAATTCCTCTATCTGTCTTTCCAAATTCAGTAAAATTTTTCCATGAGGTGGATGGGATCAAAAGGTCAAGCATGGGTGGGCTTTGTTCCCATTCAGCCTCCCTGCTTAGGGGAGAAAGTCCAGCCCAGCACTGCATGGGACATTGATTTGATTTGGGGGCCTTTGAGATTTACTTTTAGAATGTGTGCAGTGCATTTGTGTACTGATCACTTTCAAACTCTGCAGTTATCAGCATTAAAATTGTAATCTTATGCAGATTTCCTGGGAGTTAAGGAGATAATACCAATGGTTTTGATCAAGAGTGACCTAAATTTGGGCAGCAGGTAAACTGCCTACTTTTTCTTTATTGGTACTTCTCTGTTGTGGGTACCTCTCACCATCCCGCCCTCAACAGTACTTCCAACCGTACTTCCTCAACACGTACTTTCCAATAGACCTACAACCTTCTTCCCGCCATTGCTGGACAATGCTTTATGGATGTCTCTAGCCCCCCCCCCCCCTTTTTTTCCCTTTCTATTCCCAGTTTTCTCCATTGCCCCCAATGAATTCACATTGTTATTAATGACTAAAAATTATTTAATCCCTCCTGGGATTAAATTCTTTTTCTATAAAGAAATAAACCTTCATTCATACAGTTTGGCACTGGCTTGTAAAAGAAATAATCTGGGATAAGGAGGAAATTTCCATTATCCCTCCGATCATGTCACTTTATACTCTACTCAGTATTTAATTGCCTCCTGGAACACATAGCCAGCCAATCCGAAGGTCACTGAGGTCAGTAAACCATTTGGAGAGCATATTGCCATATTGGCTTTTATGGGGTTCTTGTTTAAATAGGGTAAAATAAGATGCTCTTTAACTCTGGGAATGTGGGCAAGCCTATCCTTGGGAAGTTTAATGGAGCTGGTTCCAAAAGGAAATCAAAACCAATAAGGTACTCGATGCCATCATAGGTAGCAGACTGATCTGGGCCCTTTCAACTCCCCTTCATGGTCTAACCTAGAAAACACGGGCAGAGAACCAGTGCAGGACCATTATCAGGAGTGACAATTCTTTTTTTCTAAAGTAAAACTCTTGAAAATCCACCTCCCAGAAAAAAAAAAAAAATTAAAAAAATGGCCAAAGGCGAAGGAATTTAATAAGATGGAGCCTTTATTTAGAAACAACACACCCCTCCTGCGAACACAGAACTCACTTGGAAAGAAGCTAAGAATGGACCCGCACGATTATTTTCTGGCAAAGAACCAATCACATTTGGAGACCTCAGCAGCTGAACACAGAGTGACAGCTGAAAACTAAAACATGTTACAAAGATCAGAGACATTGCTGAATGCTCCATTTTGAAGTTTGATCCAAAGACCCAATTTATGTCATGCCGATTTTATTGCAGTGTGGAGGTTTATTCCAAAGACTCTTTTAAGTCCTACCCTCGTCTTTTGCTCTCTTGGCCCTTCAGCCCCACAGGATTTTCAATATCCCTGGAAGGCATTTGCTGCTCAGAAAAGAGTCCAACAGTGCTTAGGAAAAGCATTAGGTGCTCTTCAGCAGCCTGCTTCCTCTCCCAGCGCTGTGCTTACGAGCGGGCATTCCCCCACATTCTAATAAGAGAATGTATTTCTCTCCACCTGAGGCCTACTTGTCCACACTGGGTCCTTTTGAAATATCCATGACTTGTCCAACATGAAAGAAGACAAGGAAAAAGTAGATTAAAATTTTTACTATGGATCTGAATTTTTAAAAAAGACCTTAAAGACATGACATAAGAAAATAAAATAAGGAGAAATTTGGGGTGAATGTCCTTTGCTCTGGAAGGTGACTGTTGGGGATCTGTTTTGTGACCATGGACAATCCTTGTCTTGAAGCCCCTGTTCCTCACTCACTGGAGAATAAGTATCCTTACCTCATCGTTCTATTATAAGGTTAAGTAAGTTTTCAATGAAACTTTAAATTTTAAGTGTTTTATAATAAAAGCACTTAATATGATATAATAGTCTTGAATGTAAAGGGGCATGGCTCAAAGTATAAATAATAAGACAGGAGGTCAGAGACCTTCAAAGAACCCAGAACTAGAGAGATGTGGCTAAAGAAGCATTAAGCTGAGGTTTAGAATTGCATCTCTTTCATAGTCTGTCCAGAAAAAAAATGTAAAAATGTGTCAATTTGCTGCCATCTCTAAAACACTAATGGCCTTCTGTTCCCGGTCTGCATTCTAGGGTTGCTTATTTTACCTATGTCTACCCTCAGACCCTTATGAAACCACTAATGGATATTTTGGTGTAAACAGACCTTGCCTTTCTTCTTCTGCTTCCCCAACTCCTCCCAGTTAATCGGCTGCATTCCCTGATACGTGGGCTACCGCCGGCCAACTTTCTGCTTCTGCGGCTGGCCTACATCCCACCCAATTCAATCCAATTCTTCAAATCACATTTTAGGAAAAACACTTCATTTTTGAGCATTTTATTAAATTCAGATGCGCTGTTTACTGGATTTACTATTCTAACTCTACGATGCGGTTTAGAAGATCAAACTGATATGTCATGACACATTTCTCACGTTTTCAAAAGAGCCCAGAAAATTGAGTGGAAAACCCTGATTAACGTGCCTGCACCATACTCGACACTTTTCTTCCCTGGTCTTAACAATTCCTCCTTAGTTTTGGGCCCCACAATTTATAGCCTCTGGAATTTCTATCTAATTTAAAGATGTGTCTGATGAGTATTTCTTTCCTTTGCTTTGACCCTGAACCTGAAGATTATAACATTTTTCATTCCCTGTAGAGAATACAGGTTCCGTTTCCACCCAGTGTCCCACTGGACTTCAAATTTCCATCCTAACTAATTGACCTCCTAGATGGGGATTTTATTTGATAACTTGGCTCCAGAAAGTCTGAAATATTTTATTATAAATTGCTTCATTATACATAAGCGATGAAACATCTGAAAGGGAAATGAGGAAAAAAACTCTGTTTGCAATAGCCTCAAAAAAAATAAAATACTTGGGAATCAATCTAACCAAAGAGGTGAAAGATCTTTACAATGAAAACTACAGAACATTAAAGAAAGAAATTGCAGAAGACCTTAGAAGATGGAAAGATCTCCCATGTTCTTGGATAGGCAGAATTAATATTATCAAAATGGCCATACTTCCAAAGGCCCTTTACAGATTTAGCACAATTCCAATTAAAATCCCTATGACATTTCTCATAGAAACAGAAAAAGCAATCATGAAATTCATCTGGAAGAACAAAAGACCCTTAGAATAGCCAAAGCAATCCTGGGCAGGAAGAGTGATGCAGGAGGTATCACAATACCAGACCTTAAACTCTACTAGAGAGCAATAGTAACAAAAATGGCATGGTATTGGCACCAAAATAGACAGGTAGCTCAATGGTAACAGATAGAAGACACGGAGACATACCCACATAAGTACAGTAACCTCATATAGACAAAGGTGCTTACAATGGAGGAAAGACAGCCTCTTCAACAAATGGTACTGGCAAAACTGGAAATCCATATTCAGTAAAATGAAATTAAACCCCTATCTCTTACCCTGTACAACATTCAACTCAAAATGGATCAAGGATCTAGGAACTAGACCTGAGACCATTCACCAAATAGAAGAAAAAGTAGGCCTGAATCTCCATTACGTTGGCTTAGGACAAGACTTCCTTAACAAGACCCCCATAGTGCAAGAAATAAAAGCAAGAATCAATAAATGGGATAGGTTCAAACTAAAAAGTTTTTTCTCAGCACAGGAAACAATCAATAATGTGAAAAGAGAGCCTACAGAGTGGGAGAAAATCTTTTCCACACACACTTCAGACAGAGCACTCATCTCTAGAGTTTATAAAGAATTTAAAAAACTTTACACCCAAAATACAAAGAACCCAGTCAATAAATGGGGTAAGGAACTGGGCAGACACTTCACAGAAGAAGATATACAGGCGATCAAGAAATAAATGAAAAAGTGCTCATCAGCCCTACTAATTAGAGAAATGCAAATTAAAACCACCCTAAGATTTCATCTAACTCCAATTAGAATGGCTATTACCAAGAACACAAGCAATAATAAGTGTTGGCATGGATGCAGGGAAAAAGGCACACTCATACAATGCTGGTGGAGTTGCAAATTGGTGCAGCCACTCTGGAAAGCAGTATGGAGATTCCTCAGAAAGCTTGGAATGGACCCACCATTTGACCCAGCTATCCCACTCCTCAGTTTACACCCAAAGGATTTAAAATCAGCATACTACAGCGATGCAGCCACATCAATGTTCATAGCAACTCAATTCACAATAGCTAGACTGTGGAACCAACCTAGATGCCCTTCAATTGATGAATGGATAAAGAAACTGTGGTATATATATGCAATGGAATATTACTCGGCCATAAAGAAGAATAAAATTATGGCATTTGCTGGTAAATGGATGAAGTTGGAAAATATCATGCTAAGTGAAATAAGCCAAGCCCAAAAAATCAAAGGCCAAATGTTTTCCCTGATAAGTGCATGACAATATATACGAGGGAGGGTGGTGGGGGGAAGAGAAGAATGAAGGAAATTTGGATGGTGAAAATGAGGTGGGAGGGGGTGGGGGATGGAAAGATAGAATGGAAACAGAATGAAACAGTATTACACTATGTACATGTATGATCACATGAATGGTGTGAATCTACATAGTGCACAACCATAGAAATGGAAAGTTGTACCCCATTTGTGTACAATGAATCAAAAATGCAGTCTGTAAAAATAAAAAAAGATTTTAATGAAAATAAATAAATGAGATTAAATAAAAAATAAATTGCTTCATTTTAATTGGTATGGATTTGTCCCCCAAACTCCCATTCACTCATTGATGTTCCCAAATCTCTAATTTTTTGGTATGTGCAAACTCTCCCTTTCTGCTCTATTTTCACTCAATCTCCCAATGATTTGTTAGAAAAGATCGTCTGCTTATGGAGAAATCACTGACTCTTTGGGACTCCTGTCCCACAGCTGAAATCCACATCTCTTCATTTTTCTGGCAAGTTTTCAAGTTGTTATGTGTTTGTTTGAATAAACAGATTTGTTCCCAATCTCACGGGAAGAGCTGCTGAGAGTCAGAATGTATTTACCCCAAGTGAGATCCCAGTTTGCAGATACTATAGTAAACCCAATTTGCAAAATAGTCGTGGCCATATACATGTTTTTTTTTCACATGCTTGCTTTTGTTAATATTAAGCAGTTATTTGCAAAACAAGTGGGTACGATTTCTTTACATGATAGTTTTACAGGATTCTATCAGCTGTTGCAAGAAAAGAACCAAGCAGCAAAAAGGGATTTAAGTTGTATCTTATTACCCTTTGTTTGGGAGGGTATTGAATTTGGTTGAAAATCAGTCAACTCCTTTAGAAATTATGTTGCAGACAGACAAATGCAAAATGCCAGATGGTGGAGTTAAAACAGAGAACTCATTTGAGTCAATGAAGTCTACTTTTAGTATTCTTGTCCCATTAAACATCATTTATTTTTTCTCCCACTTAACTGAATCTTTCTTATGAAATATAAAAATTCATAATGCACTTTACCCCTAATCTTATTTAAACAGTTATTTTATATAGATCTGCTCTAGATTCTCACAGTCTCAGTAATAACAAAATGTTCTTGGTTGACTGATTTCCATGGTACCACTAGTCTTTGGACATAATGAAGATACACAACCGGGGTCACTTGTCATTTAAATTAATTCCACTTTTCATTTATATAATGTCATGTATAAGAAACTGATTATACCTTTAAAAGGTTTCTAGCTTGTGTTTCTTCTTTCTGAGACCACAAAGACACTCCAGTGATTATGTTAAGCTAAATAACACTTCATTATTCTGCCATTACAGAGATAGCAACATATCATCTATCAGTCTTTCTCGGTAACTGGCCTATTCCTTATGAGTGGGTTTGTCAAGAAATGAAGTGTATCCTCTTATGAATAAAAAATATTAATATTATTCATTTAGCATAGACATTGGTAAAAAAGAAAAAAATCACTGTGCACTTGCTGGGTGGTCTGGCAGGAGATGGTTGGTTAAGAATCCCAATCTCAGGCTGGCCAGGGAAAGTGAGGAGGTGCTCCAGGGCTGGTCCTGGCTGGGGCAGATAGTCGTAATTGTCCCCAGGTGCTCCAGCCTGGGGAATCCCCGTTCCTTGCAGTCACCTTGGCACTTTGGGTTGCCTGGGTCTCTTGCCACTCTTCTAGAGCTTTCTCTGTTCTGTGACCTCCCTCCTCTCTCCTTCTTCCTCTCTCTCTCTCTCTATGAGATTAGTGATATTGATCACACTGAATTGGTTCATTGACATCTGATTGACATCTCAGTCTAAGACTCTTTTGGGAATTCTGGTTCTAGAGCCTCAAAACTGAATCAATGCCATCCCGAAACACACACACACACACACACACCACACAGGCAGGCAGGCACACATTTTTTTTTCTAGAAATTTCTGTGCTGAAAACAGTGTAGCTTCCATTACTATTGAGCTAGCATGCTCATGAGCAATGTGTCTTTGCCTTCCCTGCTAGACCAAGGGTGACCGAGGCTGTTTACTGCTTCATTTGGTTGCAGATTGCCAGTCTCCCTTTCTTATTCAGCCTATCAGCTATCAACAACTGCTAGAAAAGTCATATCTGTAGCCCCTCAGTGCCTTTTTCTAAAGTTTGTTTATTAAAATAGCACACATTAAATGGACTATTTTGGTGCACAATGCATTTTAGCATGTGTGTAGAGTTGGCTATCTAATCATTTCCATTACTGCAAAAAAAGTGTCCTCTGTGGTCCCTTTGTAAGCACACCCTCCCTCTACCCCGGGCCCTGGTGCCCTCGGATTTTTTTTTTTTTTCTCTATAATTATGGTTTTGTATTTTTAAGAATGTCATGTCAGGGGCTGGGATTGTGGCTCAGTGGTAGAGCACCTGCCTACCACATGAGAGGCACTGGGTTTGATCCTCAGCACCACATGAAAAACATAAACAAATGAAGTAATTAAAAAAAGAAAAGAAAGACATGTTTAAAAATATGTGATGCCAGTGTGCTCACACATTGTACAGCCTTTTGAAACCGACTCCTCTCCCATAGCCTGATGCCTTCAAGATCCAAACACATACAGATCAGAATCAAGACATTGTCTTTGTTTATTGCTGAATACTATTCCATTCCAGGGATACACAAAAGTTACTGAAGAACATCTCAGTAATTTCCAGTTTAGGGTGATTATTATTGGGTTACTATAAACATGGAGGTATACGTGTTATGTGAAGTTTGTATTTCTCCAAGATAAAATTAAGCTTGGGGCTGTTTTGTAATATGGTAGGTATAAACATATTTTAAATTTTTGAGCAACTGTTTGTTTCCCAGAGAGCTCACCCATTTTACATTCCCACCAGCAATATAAGTGAGATTTACTTCCTTTGCATGTTTATCATCCCTTGGTGTTTTGGGTACGGTTTTATTTGAGCCATTCTATCGGGTGTGAAGGAGTATCTCACTGTAGTTTTGATTTGTATTTCCCCAATGATGAATGATGTTGAGCATCTTCTCAAGTGTGTATTTGCCACCTATGTTTCTTCTTTGGTGAAGTACCTGCTCAAGTTATTTACCCACTTTTTAAATAGAATTATTGTTGCTGAGTTGTAAGTTTCTCCCTGTATTCTGATTTGAGTCCTCTGTTGGGTATGTGATTTGCAAGGAACTTCTCTTGGTCTGAAGCTTGTCTTCTCATTCTTTTCCCTTTGCTGAGGAAAGGGTTATAATTATGTAGAAGTTGGATTTCATCCATTTCAACTTTATAGACTAGGGTTTTGGTTTTGTATCTAACAAATCTTTGCCCAATGTCATGAAATCTTTCCTTTATGTTATAAAATGTTGTTTTATCCTGAGATCTATTATGCATTTTGAGTTAATTTCTGCATAAGATATGAAGTTGGAGTTTGGGGTTCATTTTATTTTTTTGGCTTATGGATGTCCATTTGTTCCAACATTGCTGTGACCTTTTAAATTTGATTTTAAACTTTATTAAGAGGTAGAAAATCAAACGGCCAAGTTTTTTAGAAGAGTCCTTAAGGACTATTGTGATACCAATTATGGTAATTTAATGGTCTGTCTTGCTTTCTGCTTCCATTAGTGATTTTGTTAAGATATAAAGTATAGCTTATTATGAGTTAATCTATTAAAACTTATCCTTCAGCATAGAAATTGGTCATGCCAAGTTAGTTTTATGTTACTTTTGATACACTCTAGATGTTGAGAGTGATATCTGGATAAGAGGTGTCCCCATAAATCAAATCACTTAAGCAAAAATACAATTTGAAGACAACTTGAAATATCTGATTGCTAGAATTAGGTGGGTGATTTCCACAGACTGGTACCAAGCCACTGAGCCTTTCCAACTCTCTTCCTTTCTTAAGGTAGTCCATGCATTTTGCATGTTATTGAGTCACCCATTAACTCATATTGCAAATGGTGTGGAACCCCTACTGTGAACCTGGGTCCTACTCTAGATACGAGGGATTCATCAATGAGTAAAGGCAGGCACCCCCTCCCATGGAGCTTATGTCATGTGGATAGTGGATATGTACTCACACATGGGGCACAGGTGAGCACAGGTCATCAGTTGATATTAATATGATAAAGATACATAAGATGATGTTTACATAAACACAAGTTTACACAATAAGATAAAAAATAGTAAAGGTGAATTCATACATTTAAAAATAAGATAATTTTGTTTTCAAAGGTTTAAAAATATAAGACATGAGTTCTAAGCAGTACCTACTTATTAATCTCTTATATATTTATTTAATAAAGGTTTATTCTCAGGGTAACAGATGCAAATTACCCTTTGGTAAAAGGGGACTTTGTATGATAAATAAATCACTTCCTCTTTCTACATTTGTCTGTGTATGTGTGTGGATGTCTGTTGCGGAGTTGATGTTGCCTGGAAATCCAGTGTACGTATATATGTGATCTCTACATGAGTGATCCGAATGAGATGAATGAGAATCCAGAGGCTCAAAAAACAACTCTTGACCACATATTAAGTCCTACTTGTTTGGTCCTTGCCTACCAGGAAGTGGTTAACAACAAAGATGCCATTATTCATTTTTAATCTTTTTAGTAGGGAAAAATTCAAGCATCTAAAGTATTAGATGAATATTTTTTAAAAACCTCCAAGTAATCATCATTTGGCTTAAATAATTTTCAACAACAACTGCAAGAATTTTGAGGTCAGGAACATATGAGAGCTGTTTCCTAGCACTTCCCTTGCTAGTTACATGATCTAGATCAAATTACTGTCTCTGAGCTTTGGTTTCTCACCTGCAAAATGGGCTAATGGTACCACACAAACTGTTTTTGTGAGGAAGAGGCAAAATGTTGAATAAGATGTGCCTGTCACAATGTCTCCTATGTAGTACAGGGACTCAGTATACAGAGTAGACTCTTTTTCTTCATGGGCTAGCAGCTTGTTTTCAGCTCTGGGATTGGTGTGTCTGCTCTCCATTAACCAGGGGACCTGGAAGGAAGAGTTTGCCCTTTTCACCGTTTCCATCCTGCCTGACACATAGCATATATTCCCTAAATATTTGTAAGCTAATAAAGAAAGTGAGCAAACAGAAGTTTCACAGGAGAGGTATTATTTAAATAAAATATTGAAAGATGTTGGGGTGTGGGAAAATTATTCGGAGAAGTGATCTCAGAGGTAGAAAAGTCTAATACATATTCATAAAAATAATCAGGTCTCACACTGGTTGGGGTCTAGCGGATGAGTGTGGGAAGGTGGGTTGGTCCCATACCATAGATCCTGGTATGTCAACATTATGTAGGTGACAGGGAGCCTCTGAGGTCTTCTGAGCCAAGTTGTTTTTAGTGTACTGTTATCAGTATCTAAATGTGCGTTCCAGAAGTTCTCGAAGAGAAACTTACTTCTAAATAGTGTTGAGGTTGAAGGGTGTCCCTTCCAAAGATACAGGTATTAACCTTCTGTACTTGTGAATGTGAACTAATTTGGTAAAAGCCTCTTTGAAGTTGAATCAAGTTAAAATGATGTCACTAGGGTGGCACCTAATTCAATATGCCTGATTGTTCCCATGAGAAGAAGGAAATTCAGATGCCCAGAAACACACACAGAGACGAAAGCGCCATGTGACAACATAGGACAGGCTGCTGGCCACGGAACACCAAGGGTTGCCGGCCACACCCAGAAGCCGGGAAGAGGCGCAAAAGGATCGTTCTCTGCAAGTTTCAGAGGGAACATGGCCCTGCCGTCCAACGCCTTGATTTTCAGGCTCCAGGCCTGTGAGGGAACACATGTCTATGTTTTAAGCCATCCTGTCTGCGGTTCTTTGTTCTGAGAATCTTAGGGAATTAATTCAAACAATTTAACATGTTCTCCTTAGAAATCTCGGTGACATTATCTGTTTGCGTTACCAGTGTTTTAGATACAGTAAAGAGAAACATTGACCCTATTCCCTACTGAATGTTCTTAGGATTGAAGTGATGATGGGCTGGTTTAGAAATGTCAACGGGAAACCATGACCTAGATCTGAGGTTTAAATACTCCCTGCCCTGGGTAGAGCCATAGACCCAGAGAAGAACTGCACGTAGCAAGAGAAATATCAGCAGATGCACATTGCGACCCACTGGCATAAATGAAGTGCAGGGACTTCCTTTGGTTTCTTCTGGCTACCACAGGTCCTCCAGGCTTCATGAGGCAGGTCTGGCGCTATAGTTTTGACTAAGCTGTGAGTTGCACTTATGTTGTGAAGGGCCGGGGATAGTTTTGGATGTGTATTGTGGTAGCTGAGGAAGCCCCAGACGGCTTGGAACCCCTCAGGTCCACTTGTCTTATAGCACAGGCACCTGCCTTGGCTCTGCCCAGATGCAGCCAAAAGTAGCACTCTGGAAGGAATTCCTGAATGGGCTGGGGCGTGGTAGGGGGAGACAGTTTCTGATTAACTTGGGGGCATCTGATGAAGAATAGAGTTCACATCGAAATGTTTTAAAGTATGCAATGACTCAAGGCAAGACTTTTGTGGCCAAGGTGGAAGAGCCTATGCATTCCCCTCAGACAAACAGCTAGAGATTAGAGACCGAGCTGCCTAAAAAGAAACACAAACCCCTGGGCTCTGCCTCCTCCCGGCTGGTTCCCAAGGGCAAGGGAGTGATCTCCTTATCAGCTCTCAGACAGGGCTTGCCCTCTTCCCTAGCGTGTTGTAGGGGCTGGAGCTACCCACCTGGTACCCTGGTAGGTGGAGGTAAGAGACTTTTCTGGTATTGTGTGGTCAGGTTGTACTCAGTCCTGGGACATTTCCAATGCTCCTATTCCTAGACTGTGCAGGAACTCTGGGGAGATTCCATGTCATTTCTCTGATTCACAGATTCAGCATTTTTTCTCATAAAATGATACAAAATAGGATTGGTCCCCAAACCTGCTCACTCTTCTAGGGCTACAACTTCTATTTGTTTCTGACAGCTTGAAAAGACATCCATGTTCTGAACCAAATGCCCCCACCACCCATTCACATGCTGTAGTTCTAGTGCCTCTGCCTCAGAATAGGACCTTATTTGAAAAACAGGGTCATTGTAGATATAATCAGTTAAGACATGGTCATTAAAGTGGGTCCTACTCCAATGTACTGACGTCCTTATGAAAGGGAAATTTGATGTAGAGTGATTCAAAGAGGGAGAAGATCATATGAAAATGAAGGTAGAAATTGGGGAGGCCATTCTACAAGCCCAAGGATGCCACAGATGGCCAGCAAAACACCAACAGTGAGGGGGGAGACAGGGAACAGGTTCTCTCAGAGCTCTCAGGAGGAGCCAACCCTGCCAATGCTTTAGCCCAGGCCTCCAGCCTCCAGAACTCTGAGACAATAGTCAACTTCTATTGTTGAAACCACTCAGTTTGTTATAGCAGCCCTGGGAACAAATTTGATCCTCATAAATAAGAATGAAACCGGACGGGGAGCTGTGGGTGGGGAGCGGGCTAGAGCAGCGGACCTTGGGAGCAGCTTCTAAACCCTGGGAGGCTGGGAGGATGGTGCCACCCCACCGCCTGCATGGACGTGACACATCAACCGCCCTGGACCCCTTTGACCAAGCTCCCCCTCCCACTGCCTGCTGGAAGAGCCCTGCAGGGCAGCAGTGACGGGGAGAGAGACCAAGGGGCACGGACTCTGGGTCACATACAAGCAGACGAGACATGACAACCAGCTCCTTTTAAATTTAATCAGAGACTCGAAGACAGGAAGCGGCAGCCTTTAATTCCCTAAGGGAAGATATATTAGGATTCCAAGTACATCAGTTATTCTAAAAATAAAAGTAAACATGTGAAGGAAATAAATTAATAAGCAAACCAGCCAAGTTCTCATTAGAAGGCTGCTGCTTTTCCTGCCCTAGAAATCGCGCTTCCTCAGCTAAGTCTGCCGTTCCCTCCTTGGCGGCCCCTTGGAGTGATGACTGTGATGTTCCAGAATTCTTGATCAGGTCCATTTTCTTTCTTTTTCGCCTTTCCTCCCTCTTCTATTTGCTTTGCATTCCTATTTTTTTTTGTTGGTGCATAATAATTGTAAAAACTAGTGGATTTCGGTGGTAGAATGATAGTAGAATAAATCAGACATTATTACCCTATGTGCATATATGATTACATGACCTGTGTAACTCTACATCATGAACAACCAGACGAATGGGAAGTCATACTCCACTTATGTATGATGTGTCAAAATGCATTCTTTAGTATATAACTAATTAGAACAAATAAAAAATATCTTAAAAATAATGGGTTTCATTGTGGTATATTTGTTTGTGCATATGACAACTTCATTAATTTAACTCTCAATACCCACTTGCCCTTCCCTCATCCCTCCCCCATCCTCTTTTTCTACCTAAGTGTCTCCCTTTTGCTTTCATGGTGTCTCCTCCCTCCCTCCCTCCCTCCTTCCTTTCCTTCCTTCCTTCCTTCCTTCCTTCCTTCCTTCCTTCCTTCCTTCCTTCCTTCCTTCCTTCCTTCCTTCCTTCCTTCCTTCCTTCCTGTCTCTTTCTCTGTCTCATTCATTCTTCCTTTCTGTCCCTGTAGCTTCCACAAACAAATAAAGACATTCTGAATCTGGTTGATTTAACTCAAGAGGATGCGCTCCATTTCCATCCATTTCCTTGAAAATGATGTTATTTTTATTTTTCCTTTATGGCTGAATAAAACTCCACTGTGTATATGTACATGATTTTCTTTATCACGTTGCCTGTTGATGGACGCTGAGGTAGACTCCCTCCCAATTCTTCGCAGCCCTTTCCTTTGAATGACTGCAATGCTTAGCAAATCTATGCTTAACAAAGGGTAATTCCTTTCATCTACTGTCTCCTGTCTCCTAATGATGCTTTCATTATACCTTCCTTAAATAGGTGTGTCTCAAACATTAAGATATTTATAAAATCTCAGGTTATGGATATATGTTGGGGATACATCCAATTTCATTTGTTTTACTAAGGTTTAGTTCATTGCCAACATTTTTTTAAAAAGCAACATGTGTGCACATGCCTATATGGATATAAATAAGTAAAATAGTCTTAACACGGATTTTCTTCCACTCTGGAAAAATGGGGTGATTTGACCACATCGGACCCAAGTTTCTTCTTGTCCACCTCTGGCTGGAGGTGGGTGAGGCCACCCCTGAGCGAGAAGAAGTGTCCTCTCCCATTCCGCTGTGACCCATTCTGTTTCCCTCTGGACCTTACAGCTCTGTCATGGCCTAGGACAGCAGCTTTGGGCGAGTCCCCAGTGTGACTCCCTACTTGTGAATTTGGTTTTCCTCCAACTTGGTTTCCTCTTTGCTGTCTTCACATTGTTTTCCACAGTTCTGTAACTCTCAGATTCAATCAAAACCTGTTCCTGTTGAAAAGAAAACCTGGTGAATGTTTACATTGACTGGCTATTAGTAGTTTTAGCCAGAAATGGCTGCTTATGTCAAATTTGGCAGAGTAAACAGAAATTTGCAACATTAAGTATTGCTTAATTAGAATCGCTGGAGACCCACATTTATTAATACTTTGAGCTTGTGGTGGATGCTTTCCTAACACTAATTAATAAGTAAATATTTTCTTTTAAATTACACTTTATGGGCCAGCTCTCCAGTGACAGAATTAAACAGTGGTTGCTGCAATAAAAGAAAATTAATTTTTACTTGCCCTAGCATTTCATGGTTTGCAAAGTTCCTTTGTGCGATGTTGCACTTGCTGTCACCTGCCTATCATCCTCAGCTTGGCTTGGGCAGCAACGTGGTCTGGAACCTCAGCAGTAGAAAAGGGACCTGGGAAAACTGAAATGATCTGCTTCCAGGATTGTCCTGTGGGAACAGAAAAATGTCTACATCCAGGTGAGGAAGATGTAGCTCAATCCAAGTTGGATGTCTTTGGCCATGTGACGCTCCCAAGCAAGAAAGGGCATTGCCTGCCACGCACGAAGGAGACACAGGGAACCTGTGAGAATCACGAAGACAAAGCAACTGCTTTTGCCATGAATAACAAGTCCTTTGTTTCTAACCTTGGAGTCCATTTCTTCTGCAGAGAGTGAACTTAAGTTTTTCACTTGTAAGTAGGGTCATTTCCAGGCCCTGCATATTCCTTGGTGAGAAAGAGGGAAATTTCAGTTGAGAAGACAGGTTGCATTTCTCTCAAGAAGAGTACAGAATCCCTTTCTTTCTCACATACAATCTGCTGTACAATGAGAATTGTGGAGGGTAGTTCTGGTGGCTCCTCTTCCCCCTCCCCCAATTTTTCCCCTTTTCTTCATGGCTCAAGTATGATGGCACCATTAATCATTGATAAGTTTTTTATGAGATGCCTATTTATTTGAGAACTTTATTGCTCTTTGTCCTGTTTGTAGTTTTAGCATAGTAACTAGCAAAAGAGTACAGCCTTAATCTTCTTTTTAATAACTCCAAATTGAATTGAACTAAATCTGAAAGCATGAGTGTCAACCAATTGGAGGCAGCCAGAGGAATCATAAACAACTTTACCGATGCAAGAACTTGGCAAACTAGCACTTTGAGAGAGCGGTGAGTCACCAAGAGGTTAGCGAGCCAGATGAGGCACCTGTGAAGTAGGACACATGAAGCAAGGGAAAGGTCTGAGGCTAGGTGTTCAGATGAGAGCCAGGTCACAGAGGCCAGGTTAAAAGACTAGGGGCAAAACTCGGGGCTTTGTAAACAGTCAGCAATGGGGATGTGTGGAAGGGCAAGACAGGTTCAGGGCAAGGTGAGCACAGAATCACAGGGAGACCAGCAGCGAGGAAGGATCGTGGTCAACGAGGTGAGTCCCCACCAGCGGGAGGGTTGATGCTGTCTTTCCCAGGTGGAGCCAGTCCCAGTGTGTGACTCAATCAGGGCTGCACGTGGCCCTAAGGTGCACGAGAGAACAAATCTGCACTCTCTGAGAGTTTCCCTGGCTGAATTCCTGCCTGCGAAGCCAAGAGGAAAAAGACATTTTGAGGATGAGATCTTACTTTTGAAACACTGTAATAGATTTTCTTGGAGGAGAATAAAAACGTAGCACATCTTACTTAGCCAGTCTTCATTCGACCCCGGGCCCTACTGACATTTTTATTCTGTTAGCATCAGCATTTTGTCAACAAATAACCACTCAAATATCTTTTTTAAAGAACGCTACAGGTGAGAACAATGTCTAACCTTGCAGTTCTTCATCCTGATAGACTGTCTCCAGATATACAGGAAAGTCTCTCTGAAATGTGTACCACGCTGGGGAATTATAAATATGTTTTTAATTCAAAATGTAAGATAATGGTTTCAGGAAAACTGACAGAGCAGGAATAAGCTTCTATAAAAAGTTTCAGCCTGAAAATAGACACGTGCTCTCTTTGTCCCCTCTGTCCTGGCACACATAACCCAAAATTTGGACCCCCACATTTGTAACTCATTTGCATGTGGAAGTGCCAGTTGGCAGTATTGTGAGTACGGCAGTATTCTCCCTGCATCCGCTTAAGTTGGGGCTGCTGCTGAAGCCCCCATTCGATGTGTTTTGTTGTTCCTGCCATTTCAAAATGAAGTCATGAGCTTGGGACCTCTTCCAAAAAATGTCCAGAAAGTAACTTTATTTTCACCCTTTTGCTGCCTTATACCCCACATCATTTGAAATCCCTGTAAAATGATAACGAAAGGTCTAGTTATCACTCACTTCGGTGAATTGCAGAATGTCTAACAGTGGCTTGGGGCATCATTTGGGAAGCTATCCAAGCAGAGTAAGTTTCAGCTGACTCTAGACATTTTTATCTTCTCTTAGCTTCACACAGTGATTTTTTTTTTTCTTTTCCTGGAGGAAAGTGAACCTAGGATAGAGGCAAGTAGGAGATCCTACGGATTCCATTTTCCAGAAGCCTCTAGTTTTTCTAGGTGAAATCTTGGGGCTGAGATAAGTGCTATTTCTATTTTTCTCCTTTTCTCCTTGACCATCTTTAAAGGCTTTTTCTTTCCACTTTCAAGAGTACATCTGTGAGTCAATGTACACATGCTTGGCTCTCCACAGGGACTGAATGATACACTACAAGACTGGTTAGCTTAACAAGTAAAACACAACCATGGAACAGGATTGAGAGTTGGTAAACACCTTTGAGGAGAATAATGAAGAGCTGGGATAATTATTCAATCCAATTTTTACTTAAGGTTAGTTTTTCTTTGTAAAGGTTCAGATTGTCAAGTTGACAAATGGAAATACCAGAGACTTCTCACCCACCTGTTTCCAGGGGTGGCCTCATAGATATGGCATTTCATAGATATTTAATACGTGCACAAGCTCTTCACTAGAGGGTTGATCTGAGGCACCAAGAAACAATATCGGCCACCTTTGAAAGGAAGTACTAGACAACATATGTACAGATGAAGTTGGGCCTCTTGTTCAACACATTCTATTTTTGTTTAATAAATAGTGATTTGTGCTTTGAAAAATCTAGAAATATGAAGTTTAAAGGCAATTTCAGGATGTGGGAAGGAGAAATATGATGCTGATGATTCAGGATTTAGAAAACCTTTCTGAAACCTCCTTGATATTTTTAACTTGATGAAATAAGATGGAAATTAAGGGTAGCTGACCCCAAGCATCTCTTGGTTACTGTCTCACCTCTGAGACCCAAGGACTCCAGGTCTGAAGGGTCACATCAATGAATAGACATGTGAGCATATATGTGCCATAAATTCCTCTGTGATTCACTGAGGACTTGTGCTAAAATGCAGTTGCTGATTTGTTGGGTCCAGGAAAGTGGCCTCAGGGTTTGCTTCCAGGTGTGGTGGGCTGCAAGGCCTCAGACCACACATGGAGTGTCAAAGACCTGACCTGAACAGATCCCACCACTAGAAATTCTGTCTCCATGGGCTTAAGACAGAGGTGGGAAACCTGACAGTGGATATCTTTCCTACCTCGAAGAGCCATTCTGATGCAGACTGACAGGAGAACACACTTTGAGAAAGTCACCTCCTGTAGCTGGAATCTTGTCTCTTCTCATGGTGTTGAGAACATAATCACAGAGAACAATAGGAAAGGCATGGGGAGGGCGGGTGAGAGAGAGGCAGGCTGAGGAGCGGGAGGATGCCTGGGTACACAGCTGGAGGGATGAGGCAAGTGCACGTTCAAGGGGGGATTTTCTTCTCACCAGTGAGCAGACTTCCTCCATTCCTCACTGTGACATCCAGAGGATGCCAGCTGCCATGCTCTTCTTTGAAATGTCTGCTTCACCATGAGTTTTGGTTCTAGTCATCTCACCTTCAATTGATCTCAGTAAATCCAGTGGGAGCTTCCATGGAAGCTCCCAGGGCCCAGAATCTGAAGGTGCTGTAAAATCTCATCCCAGGACACGCAGATGCCTTTACTAGGTTGATTTTGTCCCTGGACTCATCGTTGTCTTCCAGACACACAGTGTGCAGATGCTGAAAGAAAAATGTGTGTAGATTTTTTGATTTTTGACCTCTATTTAGACTACTAGTGGCACTGGTTCAGATCCACATGGTCCTGGTAAATAAGTATGAAGAATGTGTCTCCTTTTCCTGGGACACTGGACTCTTTTTGTCAATCTCTGAAAGGATTTCCCAAAGCACCTCCTCCTGGCAGTCGTAGATACATTGCTGCTCTGAGCAACTGCAGCAGAGGCTCTGGGGACAATAGTTCTAGTGAGCACCAGTCATGAGAGGGGGAAGAACGGAAGTGGCTGGGGGCGATGACTTTCAGCACCTACCTTTAGCTGCCTAGCACCTCCTAAAGTGGATGATGGCCTCTTCCTAATTGTTCAGCTCCAGCTGAACGGAGTGAGGGAGAAAAAGGAACTGAATTCTTTGCCACTTTGTGCCCCCTTGTGTTCAGTGCGCTGCTTTCCTCTGGTGCAACTTGACCACACACAAATACCCAAAGCACAGAAGGAAGGATGAAGTTCTCCATAATTGTGCACCTGCCATTGCTCATGTAGGAAGTGAAAATAACATCAATGCGCTCCATCCCACGCAGCACAGAAACACCAGCCAAAAAAATCCCCTCACAAAATGCCACTGAGACTCCCATTCAGCCCACACCCTTATGCAGACCCAACATCTGAGCACCTGGCATGTGGGACATCACATCTCACACCTCGCATGTCATGAGGCTCAGGATGGGAGCAGGGAGGGAGATTTAGGCATGGACACCGAATGCCCAGCCCATTCCCGTTACCCATGTTACTTAACTCTGAAAGCATCTCCTTGTCTGGATAGTGGAGGTATTATTGTTTCATAATAGTAAAGATGGCACAGATCATGTTATGCGTTGAATTGTATCTCTCCACAAAGTTGAAATTCTAATCCTTAATACCTCAGAATATGACCTTATTTGGAAACAAGGTTATTACAGGTGTAATTTGCTAAGTTATGCTGAAGTCATTAAGGAGGGCTCTAATTCAATATGACTAGTGTCCTTATGAAAAGAAGAAATTTGGACACAGATGTGCACAAAGGGAGATCCACATGAGGGTGAAGTCAGGGGTTGGATTGATGCTTGTGCAAGCCAGGAGTACCAAAGAGGCCCAGCGAGCCACCGGAAGCTAGGAGAGTGGTAGGGAACAAACTCTCCTCCACCATCCTGAGAAAGAACCAACAGAGCTGACACTTTGGTTTCCAAGTTCTAGGCTCCAGAATTGTAAGACAATACTTTTCTGTTGCTTTAGCCTCTCAGTTTGCTTAACTTTGTTATGGCAGTCATAGCAAACTAATGTGGCCCTAAGTAATAGAGGGGGATGCAATACAGGTTTTCTGCATCCTTTTCTATTCTGACTATAGGTTTAAAAAACCAACAGGGAGCTAAGCATGTGAGGGCTACACTCCCAATAGTCTAAAAGTCAATGGAGGAGCATTTTCTTCCTCATGTGCCTGTTCAGACCCACTCAGCAACATTAGCTTGTGAACAACTGTTCCTCTCCACTCCAGTTTGCCCCCAACAAAGCTTTTGACATTTATTCACAAGCTAGTAAGCCTTTATGTTGTAGCTCTTCTTGTGGTGTAGCTAACTATCATGAAACTTAGTAGCTTAGTATAATATTCCCTTTATAGTATTTTATGGATTCTACAGGAAACCAGGCAGGGCTCATTTGGGTGTGTTTTTGATCCCTCCTGATATTTCCCAAGGTTAATAAGTGGATTTCAGCTGGCAGAAGGGCTGGTTTGGAGGAACCAGAAAAACCTTGTTCACATGTCTGTTGTGGGTGTGGATGGCAAGTGGGGGTTAGCTGGGACTATTAACTGAAGCACTTTCACCTAGTAGTTGCAGCCCAGGGGTTGCACTGCTGCCTGCATTTCTTACATGGGTGCTGGCTTTCTACATAATGAGTATCCTAAGACAGCTATGTAGGAGTTGGTCGGCTTTGTAAGACCTAATAAAACTCCCAAGTATTATTTCCATCATTATCTATTGTTTAAAGTGGTCCCAAGGGCCATCCAGATTCAAGGGGAAGTTCAAAGACCTCAGATCTTGATGGGAGGAGAAAAAAAATGTAGAGATATTTAAAAATGGCAACACCATTACACTTTCCATATCTTGGGTAGTAAAGAAAATACAGCAAATCTTTATTTTTCTCCAAATGCTGACTTTTGTGTTCCCAGAGTACAGATATGGTGGGTGTAAAGCAGCCCCTGAGGCATATTTGTAGCTCTTCTTTGACTATTTTATGGTTGAAACTGCTCAAGGAGCTCAGAGTCTTGGTCCATGCAGTGTCCAGTTGAGGTCCTGAAGCCTCTCAGGAAGCCCAAATGAAAATGAGAAGTTGAACAACATACTTTCAAGTCAGCACGCTTCCAATATACATGGTCTTAGCCTGCCCTTTCATGCCTCTAGAATTATTTAGGAGCCTTCCATGGACTCTCTCACTCAGTATCTCTTAAAAGTAGCAGGAAAGAAGCCCTTACCTTTCTGTTTTCTGTCTTCAGGAGGCTGCATGACAGACTAAGTAGTCTGGAAGAGCAAAACTCCTTGGAGAAGTGGAAGACACTACACTAATGTGTCCTTTGCTGCATCCCCTTCCTAAAGCATGGACTCTATAAACCAAACATCTGGCAAAAGGAAATTGGGATCTGTGTTTGCCTCTTCTGGCAATTCCATTTGTTCTAGTTTCTGTCCACTTCTATATTGCTCTACCTCGTTTGGGTCTCCAAGATGTCTGGATTCCCTGGGAATCCATTATTTCCCAGTAGTTCTTCTTGTTTTGATGGAATCCTTAGTGAAATGGATAACATTAAGATGTAACCCTTTCAGAAAGCTTAATGTCAAGGGGGAAGCTAAACTGGATGATGGTGGGCAGAATGGCAGAAGCCTTGGCAAAAATAGGTAGGTAATAAAAAACAATGCCAAGTCAGGCGTGGTGGTGCATGCCTGTAATCCCAGCAATTTGGGAAATGGAAGCAGGAGGATTGAAGTTTGAGACTGGCTTCAGGAACATAGAAAGATCTGTCTCAAAATACAAAATAAAAAAAAAGGGAGGTTATATAGCTCAGTGTTAGAGTGTTCCTGGGTTAATCCCAGGGTCACAAAAGAGAGAGAAAGAGGAGAGAGAGAGAGAGAGAGAGAGAGAGAGAGAGAAAGAAAGAAAGGAAGGAAGGACAATAGCAAGTGGACAAGTGAACAGAAAAGGAATTTTAAAGATGAACAGACTATCTTGAAGAAGAATGAAAAGTGTTTGTCAGCCAAATAGATAAAGGAAAAGACCAAAATGGTTTCGAAGGTTTTCAGCAGCATAATTGAGATATTACAGCTGACCGAAACTAAGAAGTCTGAAAGAGGATTTGGTTTGGGGAAAAGATACAAGCTTGGTTTTAGACATGCTGAATTTGAGGTGTTCTGGATAAGTGTCCACACATTGTGAGCTATGAGTTAGTGGTGCGTGTGAAACCTGGGCTTCTATCCCCTCCCTCTGCCCGAGAAGGGGCCCTGATTCAGTCAAAGTCATGAGTAGATCATGGTGTTCAAAAAAAAGGCACAAGGGAGGAGTGGAGTGGTTGGTGTTCTCTCTTCTGCATGTGGGGACTGTTTCCTCTTTGAATGGTCTCCATCTTAGAATGGTTTCTCAAGCAGCTGGTGTGGTCAAGTAGGTGCTGGGACTTTTCCCACAATGAAAGCATTCCATTCTATCTTTAAACCTTTCCCATCCTCCACACACACACACACACACACACCTTAGAAACCCAGGAGGGACCTAGGGTGGGGCTTTCAAGGAGTGGAGTCTCACTCTTGGATGCTCTCCCCTTCTGGGCCAGAAGTATTCTTTATATTTGACATGTGGTCCAGATGAGAGACCAGGTAGGTGTGGAAACCTCTAGCTGGGAGTACTGTTTCTTTGCCTGGGGAGGTGGCAGGTGGCAATTCACAACAAGACAGGGGATGGTAGTCAAGGGCTTAGAGTCCTGGACAACTGTTTTAATGACTAATGTATAATTTTGTTGGTGTCAAGAGAGCAGAGAGATGGCATATACAATTTATAATTACTCATAGTTGGAGGATGATTCAATACATGATTGTTGATGAAACTATGAAGGAAAAGTCATTGAAAGAAGAGGTGAAGAGCAGAAATGTCTTACAGCACAAGAATTTCATTCCTAGACAATTACCCAACAAAATGGGTACACACATTCAAAAGAGACAACTATAAAAGAATGTTCACATCAGCACTATTTATTATGATAAAAAAAATTGAACCAACCTGTGTGCATTAGTGGTAACTGGATAAATGAATTGTGGTTTATTTGTTCAGAGGAACACTATACAGCAATATGAATAGACAACAACTGTAAGCAGGAAGTAGAAGAGACCAGACTCAGAAGAGCACATATTTTATGATCTCATTTACATGAAATTCAAAACCAGCCAGTTTTCCATGCTGTTAGAAGTCAAGAGAATGGTCACTCTTGAGAGAGGGCCCAAGGGAATTCTGGTTTTGTTTTAGTTCTTGATCTGGGTGCATGTACTCAGTTGTATTCACTTAAAAATTTCTTTTGAGGTAGACTTTAATAACTCTTACCTGTGTACATGTTATACACTGATAAAATTTACAAAGGGTAAATAGTGAGAGGGAGGTTTTCTCTCTCTTAGAAGATAAGCACAGGACAAAGTCTAGAAAACTCATTCAGAAAGTGCTAGAATCATTTTATTCAGTTCCACAGATGCTAAGAAGTCTTAAGAGATGTAGGTAACTACATAAAAATATTTAACTTATAAAGTAAAAACAAAAAAATCATGAGATCAAGAGTCAGACAACCATCTGGAAAATATATTTACAGCAATAATGACAAAGAGCTTAGGCAAAAGGTGGTAAAACCTGCACTATTGTATTAATAGGTCTTCTCCAAGAAACAGAAACAATAGGATATCACACACACATACACACTCATGCACATGCACACACACACATTTATTATAAAGATTGGTTCACATGATTATGGAGGCTGAGTTCAGACGTAGGAGAACTGATGGTCTGTTGCTACTCTGAGTCTGACCTGAGAACCAGGAGGGACAAATTATGCAACTTCCCATTGGATTTTGAATCTGAAAGCAGAAGGAGACCAATATCCTAGCTTGAAGACAGTGGGACAGAGAGAAAGATTCTTTCTTGTTTAACCTTCAACAGATGGATGAGGCCCACATACTTTGGGGGTGGTAATCTGCTTTACTTGGTCAACTGATTCAATCCAATCCAGAAACACCCTCACAGACAAACCCAAAATAACATATACCAAAAATCTGGGCACCTCATAGCCCAGTCAAAATTAACCATACAACTACACCTAATTACAAATGAGCCAAAGACGCAAATGGGTGATATTAATGGTTGGCAATGGCAGACGTCATTCAAATGCCATTTGACAGACAATGCCATTTGACCTCCTATCAATGGAGTCAGAAATATAATTTTTATCAATTTCAGAGATGAGACATTCTGAGTTGCGGATACTAACTAACTTGTTCAAAGTACAGATACTCAAAAGAGGCAGAAAAATCTTCCTTATAAAATAAAATAAGAGCAAATGCATAGAGCTTGAGCCTGGAAACTTTAGGCTCAGAAGTGAGATGATCCAGAAGTATTCAGCCATGGATGAGGGCAGACTGTTGACTGTGTTTTGAAACTTGAGAACTAGGAATGCAGAAAAGGGCTAGAGATCCCGAAGGCCTCAGACACTGGTTATATGGAGACAGACATCTTGAAACCTGGGGTGAAGTAAGTAGATAACTGGAATATGGCTCTGCCATAGGGAGCCACCTTGGAGTTCCCTTGCTAAAGAGAGAACAGGAGCTTAAAAGAGCTTCCTGAATGGCTGAGCTAACGCCTCAGAGAACTGTTCACGTTTCAAAGTGGAGGTACTAGAGGAAGCAATGAGGCTGCTTCACAAATATATTTGGCTAAGGGTCAGCCAGATTAGTGAGATGGTGGCTCAGATGCCACAGAGGTCTCCTCTCTCTCTGATTTAACTGCTTTCACCCACTTCAGTTGTGAAAGACAGCTCTGAGATCAAAAGTAATAACGGCATAAATGGAGCAGATATGACTTCCCGGGGTTGCACTTAACCCTCACGTATGTGTAAGGTCAAGTTCAATGCCCTTGTTGATAGAAAGGATCCACTGAACGGTGCAGCTGGTGGCCGTTCAGATTTTATGCTAGCTATTAAAAGTGATAAAGCATAAAGAGAGGGACTGTCGACCAAGTCTTTCCTGTTCCACTGTCTCTTTCTTAATGTGTTATCAGACTCACACAAGTTTTCAGGCCACTGATCCACCCTACTGTCACGTTCAGAGGTAGTATGGTGGGTGGGGCCACATCTACATAAGATAAGATTTTCATTGGTCACATGGCTCACAAAATGCATGTATGTACACCATAACTTCTTCTAATTTATAAGTTTTCATGAATTAAGCACATGTAGTATTAAGAAGAACATGTAAAAACACGGAAATTAAAATGACCTTTAAGAAATTGAAATCAGTTGGTCAAAATTTTCCCCTTCCATCCCGTAATTCCACTGGACTGCATGGTGTTTAAGACAAGGGTCATGTATGCTGCACTTTTGCATCTCAGCACCTCTTGAAGTGCCTGAACTTGTGAATCAGCCATTCATGAATCAGGGTATGAGTCTGGTTGGCTCAGTGGGTTATGGTCCACCTGTCTCACTGTCACGCCAGGCTGCCTGTAGAGTTGGACAACTGCTCAACTGTCATCAGATGGCTGCATTGATCCATGGGAAAAGCCAGAGATCATTTTGATACATAGATAAATATCACTGCCATTGGTGCCTTCAGACGATCTAAGTCTCATTAAATCTAGATAGTGTTATACTTTTAATTGAAAACCCTTAGTTTATGTTAGAGCTCAGTATTGTCACTGATAAGACAGAATGTATCATTTGAATTAAATAACATTGATATGTACACTCTTAAAATATAGCTTGGATGAATTTTAAGAGAAGTCACTATAGTTTATACAACATTGATATATATATGTGTGTATATGCATATATTTGTATGTATATAAATGTACATATTTTACATATATCCCTGCATACCATTTGTGTCAAAATTACTTTTTCCATTGCATGTGAGTGCCACAGGTATTGTAGTTTGTGCTACTTTTACACTTTTTACTCTTGGGAGAGTTAATTACAAACAATTTAATTAAGATCTCTTACTCATTAATGTTCTAGTAGCTTAGCAAGTTTGGGTAGCTCAGCAGGTTGCAAAGGTTTAATTTTATCAGTTATCCTCCCATTAACTCATACACCATCAGTACTGTGCTTGTTTTTATCCTTCCCTGCCTGGGGTACCAACGGAATTTAAAATATCATTAAAACTAAGAATTCAGGGAAGACTCTGTTAGTTGCCACCTGTCCTGATGAGGTTCAGATTTCCATTTTGAATCTTTAGAATACAAGATCAAGGAGATCTCAATAACATTCTCTCCAATAACACCGAACAAACAAAAACCATATTTTATTTTTTGTTAGAATTAGAGCAATCACTTATGGTTTCTATTAGCTTTGTGAGAAATATAGGTTTCAAAGAAAAAGACCTGTCCTAAAATTCATTAGTTGCTCAAACATTAAGGTATAAATATTTTTGGGTAAGGTATAACTTTTAACTAAAACAGAATCACAAAGAATATACCTAACAGGTATATTCATAAATCAAATGTTTGGGAAATATTTTTTATTCATTTTTTTAATTCTCAGAACATCAGATATAAGCATAATTTATCCTTGGCTACAAGTGTCACTAATGCAGACTACCCAGAATGGAATATAATGACTGTGATATTCAAACTTGTTAAAAGTCAACACTTTGTATTTTTCAAGGTTAACTGAACTTTTTCCAGGTATAACTGGTTTAATAAATAAGGAGCAATTGGCTCTATCAAGGAGCAATTAGCTCTATGGATTAAGAGGCAAATAAAGAACAGTTATTATATATTAAACTGTTTTTTTTTTTTTCTAGACTCTGGAAATGAATCGAAGTTCTCTTATTAACCATGATCTTTACTAGTAATCACTGGACTTGAATTTCCTTTCTGCTCTTGGGAACAAGGGAGATGGATACCAACTCTTGAGAGGATATGATTATTTAAGGGAAAATAATTATAAAAGGAAAAGCATTTAGGGCTTAGTTTTTGTTGTAACTTTACAGTTTTGAAATAAGCTGGAAACATTAGTTTGGAAATACATAAATTCCAATTTTTGTGATTTTAAAAAAATGATATGTTAAAATTATTGACATTATTATATATCCACAGAAAATGATACACTCAGAACACACTTGTAAAAATAATGAGAAATCACATTTTTAACATCTTGAAAATTAACAATTTAAAGATTAGTTAAATTCAGATTAGCAAAAACATTTATAGTAAGTTGATAAAGGAATATCAAAAGGAAAAATTAAGAATGGGACTGTGGGCCTCTGAAGATAATAAGACTCAGGTAGGTTTGGAAAATTTAGTAAACGAAAATACACAACTTTCAGTTTTAATTTCGGGTAAACGACGAAGAGTATTTTTAGGATAGACTCACCCCATCCAATATTTGGAAAGTAGTCATTGTTTATCTAATTCAAATTGAGCTGGGCATCTTATATTTTATCTGGTGACCCTAGGTAACTTGTGTGTCAGACCCAAGGTCATGGGGCTACTTTGTGGCACAATGACCACTAGGACCTGGGCCTGGCAAATTGCATTGCTTCCATTTTCTGACATGGTGCTCTATATAATTGTCTTATGCACAGCCCTCTTTAATCTGTGAAAATTAAAAATAAAAAATATTTCTCTTTCATTTTTCAGGCATCTCATGTCTGAAGACAACCCTTTCTAATCCATGAAATGACACTATTAAAAATCTGAAGATAAAAGCCACAGTGAGCTCTCCTGATTATTCTACAAAATGGTTATTTTAACATGGAGTATCAAAATTGTTCTACACAGTGTGATTTTATAGCCAAGTCATTTGACATGTATTAAAACTTAAGGAGAGTTACAATCAGGAAAATCACAACCAAGGATCAGACTTGCAATGGAAAACTTTGAATACTCATAAAAGCCATTTTTTCTCCTCTCTATTATTTTACCATCAAAAATGAAAGCAGAGGGTGGCTATATACCGATGAAATGTATAAACACTGTCTAAAAACGACAATGATTTTTGCAGCTGAGAAATGTAGATGGGAATGGGCAGCGGTTTGCTTCAGTGGCTGTGATTTTATAACCCAAAGCTGTGCTTTCTGGCAGGAAAATTCCGTGCCTGGATCAGAAGTGTGAATACATGAGGTGCTCTGCAGGATGCTGGGAAAGAAATGAAGCCGGCCAGCCCCACAGCCTTCAAGGCCAGGCACTAACACAGTGGCCAGTTTAAAACTCTAAAAATTTTTAAGAGCTCAAAAATCTGTAAACCCCACAGTAATTTTTTTCCTTCACGCTCTCCTGATGGCTTTTCTTCAAGGGGAAACACAGAGGGGTTAATTCACTTTCCCCTGTGCTGTGGAGCACCCTGTGATGCCTGCAGGTGTGCTGATCTCTGCCACCCACTGCAGTCTGGTGGCCTTCAAACTGTTAGGCTGGGTGCTCAGACTTGGGTGGTTTGTACCACCTGGCGAGGGAGACAATCTGGAAACAGTCAGACTACCAACTTGTTCTAGTAGGGAACTAGAAGAGTATTGTGAAAGCACAAAGCAGAGAGAGCCCGAACCATACCCGGAAGCTCAGAGATTTCTTAGAGATGATACTTAGTTTCCTCCTTGAGATATATACTGAAATATTTGCCAATGATATGATATGAGATCTGGAAATTACTTTACAATGCTAATCACTGTAAAAAAGGGAACGTGAGTGAAATAAGTTAACCATGACTTGATATCAGTGGAAGTGGGGTTTGAGTACGTGGATGGTTATTATTGAGTCTAGTGATGTATTTGAAATTGTCCATAATAAAGAGGTAATGCGGTCATGTGTGTGCACTTGTGTGTGTGTGTGTGTGTGTGTGTGTGTGTGTGTGTGTGTGTGTGTAGATAAAGATATAAAAAGAAAGAGGAAGACTGAATTTCTGAGGCAAAAATATCTGGGGAAGATGGAGTGGCCCCCAGGGAGTAGTGTAATTCAGTGTGTCAATGTGCAAAATGGAAGAGGCTCAGCTTTTGCTCTGTGACTGCAGGAGGCACGTGCATGAACAGGGTAAGTCCCCAGCACTGCTCCTGGCACTTAGTAGGAAGGTCTTCGAAGGGTAGAATGGGGGGAGTTCAGCCAGCCTACTTACCAAAAATGCCAGAACTGCCCACCTGGGACTTTCCTTCAGGCGTGTTATATCTGGATTCTTTGTCAAATTCTTAGAGAGCTGCTTCCTAGGACCTTGCAAAGACAGCTTAGACAACCATTGCCAAACAGGATGAATTTGCACAATGTCCAGACACTCTCCAGGATGTTAGAAAGAGCAGGACGTAATGGTCCTATCCTTCTAGTGAAGCACTGGTCTGTGAGCTCCTGGACCAATATGTCTCTGTTCTCTGTACTTGTAGAACCCCTTGGTCAGTATGGTTAGTATTTGTCGGCTCTAGACTGTTAGCCAAGTACTGTGCTCAGTGTCTGGAGGAGAAGGGGCTCACTGTTCGTGTTGTTGGAAGAATTAAAGTTTAGATGATAACATTATGATCTTGCAGGGGGTGAACAAAGGAGCTGATGGTGCTTGACCTCTTAGGAAGTGAATCAAGTGTGCTTTTTAAATGTAGCCATTTCGTCACAAAAGAAAGCTTAGTTTGAAATCAGTCCCTCTCTGTCCTTTCTCTGCTGGGTAATCTAATTTGAATGCAAGGAAGTCTGGCAGTCGCAAATGCTAGCTGGCAATAGAAGCGCATTTTCATTGACTTCCTGGGATTCTTTGCCTCCCTCAAATATTTTGGATACAGAGAACATGGCACGGATTCTTCAGTCGGTGCTAATGATGAGAAGAACTGCATAATGGAGAGTGTGCCTCATCCAGACAGAGAGAAGTCGTGCAGATGAACGCAGCCTGCCCAAAATGGAGGCCGCTTCCAAGGCTGCCAGCCTGGCGACCACAAGCGGCAAAGACTGTGACATCCAAGTGTCGCAGCTCCAGTCAAAGTCGGCGGAGTCTGCCAATTGAAGACAATTAGCAAGCGCGACTTCTCAATTGTGTTGACAGATGAGGGAGAAAAATCAAATAGATGTGAGAGCTGTGTTTATCCTGCTGCAGTGTTTTGCAATATTATGTCTATTGATTTGCTTTTTGTTCCTGAGTTATTGGGTGGATGGTGTGCTGCTCTGCCTGTCAACCCGGCAAACTTGCTTTCACAGCTGCTTGTCAAGTGAGAATTTCTGCACAAATCACCCCAACCTGTCTCACAGGGGACATTAGGCCAAAGATACTCTGTTATGATTTAATGGAAGTGTGTGTGGGGGGGGATACTAGCATGTGGCTCAATTTTCTTTTTATAACAATTGGTTATAGCTTTTGAATTCTGTAATGTGGTGCAGCCTGCTGTAATTGGTTTTGCAAGTATTGCACAATCCGGGAAGGTAGGCTGGGTTGTGTGTGGCTTTATGTGCTGTCAACGTCTGACCCTTCCACTCACACGTTCTATGGACTTGCATTGTCTTGCTTTGCAAAACTCTCAGATCAAGATACAACAGTCACTTGTTGGAAGGTTATATTGCTGTTTTAAAAGAATATGAAACCTCTGAGCCTGCCACAAGTCCTCAAGAAAAAGAATTTTCTGTGTCGTTCCATTTTCTCCCCGTTACTATACCCCATGAATTTCTGGGAGCCTCTCATGCTTTCCTGGGTGGGATGCTTCCACAGCTGGATCAATCCTTTTTAGCAGGTCTCCTTACCCCACTCCACTTTTAAATTTTAATGTTAAAAATGTATCTCAATTAGGGACCAGACTTAAAGAGCCTTGGGTCTAAAAGTGACAAAATAGATTCTGGAAAATTCAGGCAGGACGATATGATCTAACTTTACCTTGTATCAGTTTTACTTGGGAAGGAAACTTATTTGAAGGAATGATATTCGTGGTAGGCAATTTGGAATCTAAGGGCAAGTGACTAGGGAAAGGGTCTGGGACTCCAGGACGTGGGAGCATCCCGCCAATTATATCAGGCTCTACTTCCTTCTTTTTCATGTGGCTCCGCTCTTGCAATAAATCAGAATTATGAAACAAATATCCCTCCCCCCCCTCTGTATTCACTAATTTATCTTTCAACACTCTGCAATTGGGAACAGTTGTGGAGTCTCTGTTCCGTATTCCTCCACAGGAGCTTCACAGAGCACTTCCTATGGTATGGGTGTTAAGCTGGGCTGAGAAGCTCCAGAAGGCAAAGCCACATACATCTTGGCTAGAAAAGACACTCCGCACTGTAGGCATGTATTTGTGTATACAAATTTTTTCATGGTACTACATATTAAGGCTCCTGTGTCCTACTCATTCTCTGGTAGTGAGTTAGGTGCATTTAGGGAGATGTGTTACTTTCCTACAAAGAACACAGGGACTGTTAAACAAACAGCAGGAAGATGGCTTAATTTTAAGTAAAATTTACGGGCCCAGAATGAATGCCCTTCCCTAAATAACTAACTTACTACCGGGGAATTTCTTAGGCACTGGGGATTAGAAATGCTGATTCTAGAGTTAATTACAATACATAAACATGTATTTAAAAAGATAATTATTTGACATTATTTTGAAACTTGACTGAAAATTGCTTCCTAAGGACAAGAACTCCTTCTACAGGTCTCAGATGACTTGGTACATAACAAAGAAGCATGTATCACTTAGCACATGGATTCTCTCCTGACTGAGCCTTCTTTACAAAAAACCAGTGTTTCCAATTCTTTGTTTCTTCTCCTGTTCTATTATTTCCTCTCTCAAGAGTCTTTTTTGTCCTGCTACCTTAAAATGTCATAAATATCATCATGAGAGAGGATGTGATCCAGTGCAGTGTTATTAGAAAGTCTCCTGCTTCCTGAGTCCAAATTGTTACCAACCTGCTGTTCCTGGACCACCCTCCATTCCAACAGGTTCCCAGGGAACAACATCAGCAGCACTGGATTCTTCACAGCTCCTCCATGGCTATTTTATTCATCTAGACCAATATCCATTCAATGTCATCGGTGTGTACAGGATGCTATAAAAAATACAAAATGGTTCCAACAACGAATTCCTGCCCTCAAAATACTGAGCTTCTAGTTGTTGGATGTCCGCAAACACAGGTCTGATGGAGCCCTCACAAAAGGCAGGCGTTTCAAGAGCTCTCCTGCGGCAGATGCTGATTCACAGCAAGGATGGTCTCCCATAGTTATGGGTTTTCAAAGGTTGGGAAGCCTGGCCGTGTTTAATCCTGCTGGCAACTCTGTGTCATAGGCAGTCTCTTCTTCTCTTTACAGAGGCAAAAACTGGAACCCAGGCAAGTGGAATGATGTCCGAACTGGTAAATGGCAGACCCCAGGCCCTATCCAGGCCACATGGGGTAACAGAACAGGCAAGAGTGTGGGTCTGACGTGATCGAGGCCCCATCTCAACTCAACTCCAGTTCTTTCCAGTTGGGCATCTTCTGCTGCTTCTGTAATCTGAGGACAATGAAGCCGACTTCCTAGGGTTGTCCTGAGAATTAAATGAGGTTTTCTGTATTTTCCTCTAATTTGGGGGGCTTGCATGCATTCCCCCTCAAGTTCACATGTTGAATTCCTAATTCCCAAGGTCATATAATACTATCACACTGGGAATGGGAAGGGAGGCGGGGCCTCTGGGATGTGATTACCTCACATGGGTGGAACTCTAATGATGGATTAATTCCTTGTGAGAAGGACTCAGCATTTGTCCTCCCTCTGCTCTCTGTCCTGTGAGTACACAGCAAGAAGATGGCCATCTGAAAAGCAGGAAAGAGCCATCAACAGATTCCAGACCTGCTGGCACTTTGATCTTTGACTTCTGAACTCCACACCTAAGAGAGATTAATACTTGTCGTTTAAGCTACCCAGTCAATGGTGATCAGTTACAGCAACTTGAACTAAGAGATGCCCCTCATCAAAGATATCACTAATTATAAGTAGGATGGTTATTTTATACCTTTTTAAAAATGCTGTCAATGAATCCACAAATACAGCCTCACCTTTGGACGATATTACTTATTCAAAGAGATTTTTTGAGACTTATTTAGATATAGGTTTTCATTTTTAAATTGAAAAACCATGAGGCATACAGAAAAGGCAGGATACAAAAAAACAATGGGCTAAGTACTATTAGACATCGTGTTCGACCACTCAGAAGCCCTTCTTGATCGGAGGTACTCAATGTCTGTGCTTTGCCTATAAGCATCACCCTCCAGGCCTGCAAGACAATGGGGATGTGGCATTTCCTGAAAGAAAAGGTGTAATCTTAGGTGTAAGATTTTTTTTCTGATATATTCACAGTGCAAGTTTTGATACTGCAAAACAGCAATCATAGGGAGTTTTAATCACCAACCACAATTTTAACTCTTTTTTCAAAATGCTCCAATGCTTCAATGTTTTGTTGACTGTGTAGAATGTCAAGGGATTGGAGTTGTCCTGACTCAAGAATAATAAATGAACAATGAAGGTCATGTCATGACTGCAGGCTTGCCAACAGTGACCGTTGGACAGAATTGACTGTGGGAAGCATCCTGATGTCAGAGACATTAGCTTGAAAACACAAATGGATGTTCCAGAATCCATGAGATTCAGACCTATACAACGGAGTATTCCAATCTGTACTCCGTAGATGTTTTCCAAGATATTTTTCATTTTTCCTTTTTAATATGCACCATAGCTTTTCAACTGCATTTACCAATAAAGGTTGTGGGTGCACAGGAATAAGTGTCCTGAAATAGAGAGGTCAAAATCACTCATGGAAGAAGTGGGAAGCTGCTCTCAGCTAGAAGGAAAGGATAAGGAGACAGATGAAGAAGGCATTCTGAAAACGTTTTGGACGCAGCGCCAAGAGCTCACTTCAGTGGTGATTTTCACTCCTCTCCCATCATTACCATCAGCCCCACCAAACACAATGGGCTTGTTATGCAAATACAACTTCAAGAAAATTCTTTAGCAGCCCTCCTCCAACTACGCTGCCACTTCTAAATCTGGAAATTCCACTAAAATTTGCAGAAATAAGAATGCATATAGCAAAAACACATCTGATGCTTTGGAATGAATGAGTAGTAGTTGGGAGACTTGAGAAATCTACTTGAGTTGTAGGGTTGAGAATCAGGCCAACATAACTCCTACTTCTGACTTCAGTCCTTAATCACTGAACTTGCGTGGGAAGTTGCATTTCTTCATCTCTGCAACTCAGTTTCCTCTTTCAGAAAATAGCCGGGTCTGTTACCTATCTTAGAAGAGTGTCTAATTTGAAGAGAACATGGTAATGTATACAAAATGCTTAGCACAATTCTTGGCTCATGTAAGCACTCAGAATATTTGACAATATAATCCTAATTAGAGTCCCAGTGGCAAAGTAATAAGTCAATGTAAGATCTTAGACTAATGAAACCTGACTGCTCTCAATATCAGCTTTGACACGTATCAGCTGTATAACCTTAGAAAAATGGTGCCTCTGTATGTTAGTATTCTCATCTGGGAAATGGGGTTACTAGAAGAACTCTTCATGATTAAATGAGCATGTTATTTTTAATAACATAGACACAGGCTGAATTAGCAAGTGCCTGATAAATGTTCATTCTTATTGTCTGTCCTGGAAGTGTATTTATTACTTTGTTATGTTTTTTGCAGGGGGAGTCTGAAGATGGCAATCGTCTAACCCAGTCGATCAGTATTGCCACACAGAAGGATGTGACATGGCAGAGTGCCAGGAAATAGAGTAGCACATTAAGGCATTTGGGGAATTATTTGTGAGGAGAGAGTTATTTTTCAAACTGTACCATATAAATGACTGCTTGGCCCAGACCTTTTATTATATAGCCTGGAATCCCACCAGCCTGTATCCCCAGAACCTCACAGAAATGTTAGAGTCAACACCTACTTGAGCTAGAAAAGGATTTGCTTTGAGAGATGACTTCCAAGTCCAGCAGGGTTCTAGATGCAAGACCCTCCTGTCTACTCTCTCCACGCCCAGGGAACACATTTTCCCTGCAGCCAAGGAAAGAAGAAAATCGAAACTTCCCCAACGATGGAGATCAATCTTTGGAGACTTCCCTCATCTTCTGCCCAGGCAGCTTCTCAAGCCCTCACAACGTCACGTTAAGCCTTTATTTGTTGAAAACCAGGGAATTGTACTGCCTTCCACTGGGGTTCAAAGTTGAAATATGGCTCAGCGCAGCCGCCATGCCACATTTACCAAAATGTTACATGCTCAGTCATTTTCAATGAGTCATTTATTTAATTCATCAGTAATTTTTTCCCTTTGCTTTGGGTGAAAAGCAAGCTCATCAGCGATGTGGCTCAGATGTTCTGATCATCCAATATATTATGTTGGTTGTACTCCAGAGCCACATTTGAATTTAAAAGAGAGGAGAGAGAGAGAGAGAGAAAGAGCAAGTCACTCCTTTTTAAGCCTGTTTGTTCTCTTTTGCATTCAGTCTGATTCTTCTAAACAAGTACAAATCCAACTGTTTCATCTTATCATCTTCAACTCCCCAGGATAACAAATGAAAATAGTATATCTCACTTAAAAAAATGTTTCAGGAAATGGAGAAAGGAAAATCTTTAGAGTCAAGTCTTAGGTTTCCATCATCATGGATCTTTCCAATCTGGTGCTACCTTTCTTGGCAGGCTCCACCTCAGGGAGCTTTGGGTCCTTCAGCCAGGGAGCTGGTGACTCCTTGTCCTTATGATCTTGAGTTTTGTTTGTACTGCACCCTCAGAAAAAAGGACCGTTCAGTTCTATCTTCCTGGAAAACACCCAGTCATCTCCCAAGATGCAATTAACAGGTCACCTCTGCAGGACCTTGTCCATTCTCAGTGTTCTTCTCTCCTGTGTCAACTTAGCTTCTCCTGCATGGTTGATGGGCGTTGTGCACACTGCTGACAGAGTGCTCAGCTTCTTGTGTCTGATTGCTTACCCATCTATCTCTACCATCAAACCACACAATCTTTCATGGACCAGATTATACATTTTTATGTTTTGCTCCTAACTTATGAGAACAAACTACATTCAACAAGGCACTCAATAGATATCTATTGAATGAATGATTACTAAAAGACTGGAATATTTGTGGCATTATAAGAGGAAAGAGACAATTATGTGACACTTACCTGAGCAGCAATGGAGATCTACGGCATGTTCAAGACCAGCTTATGAAAGCCAAGTGTCTGTTGTTCACATCCTTATTTGCCTGCTGCTCTGTAATAATGGACGTGACTTTGTCAATATCTCTCTCCTATCAGTTGGCATAGAGTTAAGTACTGTCAGATGAGGAGGTATTCAGGGACACTGGAAGAAAAAGGGTTTCTCTCTTCTGTTCTTATATGCCTTAATTGCCAAGGTGCAATTTCTCCAGTCCCTGATCCTATAGAGGAAGGCTGCCAGATACCAGTTCTTGCTATTTAACATGACCCAAAGGAGCCACCGACTTTCCTGGAGCCTCCTCCGATGGCTTCAGAGTGGAGTGCTGTCAGCAAGGTATAGGCCTCCGCACAACAATCTTCCCCTTTGCTTTCCAGTACATGGCTGTTCCTGACATCTGTTATTCCTTTGTTTTTTGTTGTTTCCTTTAACTCTTACTAACCAATTATTAAGAGTCAAACTTTTTTGTTTGTTTGTTTATTTTGGGGGGGTTCTGGGGATTGGTCTCAGGGACACTCGACCACTGAGCCACATCCCCATCTCCAGCCCTGTGGTTTGTATTTTATTTAGAGACAGGGTCTCGCTGAGTTGCTTAGGACCTCACTAAGTTGCCTAGGCTGGCTTTGAACTGCCTCAGCCTCCCGAGCCATCGAGACTAACTTTGTTTTCACTCTTCCTTCTACTACTTTGTACTTATTTCAAATTATTGCATAATTTTTGTCTCCTGATTAGGTGACTTTGTAGTGAAATCTGGAGCCTGGAATCTGTTTTCCTCTAGATGCCAGGAGACAGACCTCCAGCAAGTCCTGTCTACATGCACCTCAGTTACTTCTTGTCCTCCAATGAGTCACAGTCACCCGCTCTTCACTGAGGTCTGTATCTTAGCCCTGTTTGGGCAGGGGTCTTCTTTGGCTCTGTCTCACTCCAAGAATAGTTGCTGTTCCTGATCCTGTTATTCCTTTGTTCTTGGTCATTTTATTTATCTCTTATTAGCCAATTAGTAAGAGTTAGTCTGACTTTGTTTTAATTATTCTATCTATTACTTTGTCCTTATTCAAATTATTGCAGTTTTTGTCTCCTGATTGGGCTGGACTGATAAATGAGATATAAAGAAAATTTTTTTTACTTTACAAATTCAGAACCAATGTCAGAGTACTGTGAAGTTCAAGGAGCTAGCTATCTTTACATTAAATATTTCATGTTAATTATACTACATTTTGAATATCCAAAGTAGAAATAGTTTCTGCTCAAACTTATGCTGAGACTTGAACACTAAAGAGAAAAACTTTGAATTTAGATGTTCTCAATTTTGAATTTTTCATAATTCAGATGGGATCTGAATCAAAAATTTTCATGTCAGAATTTTCTTCTGATTAGTACAAATGAACAGCATGATCACATCTGCAAAGATAAGATTTAAAACGCTATCCTGTGCTCAGATATACCCAATTCCCTACATATGGTAGGCCCCTAATAAATGCTGATAATGCTATCATTGAAGAGTAAACTCAACCGAATCTTTCATAAAGGATTTTGTCCTAGGACTCATTTTTTAAGATAAACTTTGTCTAACTGGATTTACTGCATGTTTAGTTTGGATTTGGAATGTCCCCCAAAGGCTCCTGTGTTCAAGGCTTGGTCCCTAATGCAGCAATTTTCAGAGGTAGGGATTTGGGGAAGAGATTGAATCTTGAGGGCTCTGATCTCATCAATGAATTAATCCATTCATCTGTTCATAATTGAATGTACTGTTGGAAGGTGGTAGAAACATTCAGAGGTGAGGCAAAGTTGGGGGAAGGAGGTGACTGGGGATATGCCCTGGAAGAATATACCTTGTTTCCAGCCTCTTCCTTGGGTGTGCTCTGTCCTCTCTCTCCTCCCTGGTTGCCAGGGAAAAAACAGCTTTCTTCCACCTTACCCCATGATGTTCTGTCTCACTGTTGGCCCAGAAACAATGGAGCTGAGTAACCAGGGACCAAAAACTCTCAAACCATGAGCCAAAATAAATCTTTCCTCTTTTAAATTTATTTTCTCAAGTACTTTGTCACAGCAATGAAGAGTTGACTAATGCACTGCGTATATGTGAAATCATCTTTCTAACATCTCTAAAATTAATCTCAACCTTAGCTACTCAGGTTGAATAAGTGGAGTATTAGTGTTCATTGCTTTTTGTTGTTGCCGATGTTATATTTTAACATCTTTATAAGGCAACTTAATACATTGACTGACTAAATATAAATTTTACTGAGAAAAAAAGAAGAAAAATGAGTAGAGGTCACCTACATGCACGTATTTCTCTTTTCTGAGAAATCAGAGTCACATTAGAAAACTACACACCACTTAGATTACATTACTGAGCTTGTGTTTCATATCTGAATCGATTAGTTGCATTAGTAAAGACACCCACCATTATTAAAACCTGCTTAAGGATCTCATTCACTGCCAACTGCTACTTTCAGACTTTCAGGGGAAATTCCCATGTGATTGGGAACATTTTACCCTTATATTGGTTTGAATGATAACGTGTTTCTAATGGCTCACTCTGCTTGACTGAAGCATTGCTTGTGGGCCAATTTCCTTCATATAGGATTCTCTTGACTGTCAAAAGCAGCATGGCCTCTTTGTTTATTACAGACTTCTCATTTTTGTATCAGATATGTTGATAGCATGTTTTTTTTTGTTTGTTTGTTTGTTTGTTTTTTTGCCATTTTCATTTTCTCCACCTTTCCAAATGTTCCCCAGTTAACTAGTACATTTTAGCCTGGCCACCTCATCCTAAAGTTCTCTCTCTCTCTCTTTCTCTATGTTTCAGATATGAATATTTACAACAATTTTATAATATTTAGAATAAGGGTCAACAAATTTTTCTGTGAAAGGCCAGATAGAGACTATTTTAGGTTTCGAGCACCCTACAATCTGATGCCTCTACTCAGACCTGTCATTATGGTGCAGTGCAGTCATACACAAGCAAATAAACATGGTTGAATCCCCAAAAAACTTTATTTACCAAAACAGAATGATGATCAGAGCTAGTCCATCTTTTATAGTTTGTCAAGCCTCTATCTAAACAAGAGATTTCCATTTCAAGAATCCATGAAAGCTTTTCAGACTGTGTGTGAGCATAATGGTGTTATGGTTGGATGTGAGGTGTCTCCCAAAAGCTCACATGTGAGACAATGCAGGAAGGTTCAGAGGAGAAATGATTGGGCTGTGAGAGTCTTAACCTAATCAGTGATTATTCCCAGATGGGATTAATGGAGTGGTAGCTGGAGGCAGGTGGGGTGTGGCTGGAGGAAGTGGTTCATTGGGATCACTATGGGGTATACAGTTTGTGTCTGGAAAGTGGAGTCTCTCTCTGCTTCCTGAGCACAATGTGAGCCCTTTACCTCTGCCACACTCTTCTACCATGATGTTCAGCCTCACCTCAAACCCCAAGGAATGCAGCCAGCTTTCTGTGGACTAAGACCGCTGAAACTGTGAGCCCTCAAATAAAGTTTTCCTCCTCTACAATTGTTCTGGCCAGATCTTTTGGTGACAGCATCAAAACAGGTGACTAAAACAGATGGGTTTGAGGGAACCACTTTCCTGATCACGCACTTCAATCACATTCCCTTCTGCAATTAATCTGCCTGACAACTGGTAGGTCAATTCCCTTTTCCCCTCTCTCTCTCTCTTTCTCTCTCCCTCTCTCTCTCTCTCTCCCTCTCTCTCTCTCTCCCTCTCTCTCTCCCTCTCTCTCTCCCCCCCTCCTTCCTGGCTACCAGGAGACAGGAGACAAACAGCCTTCCTCTGCCATGCCCTTATATCCATGCTCCACTTTGCCAGAGAAATGCATGCATTTCATTAGCATGTCTTCTTGTACCATGGTGCAAAGGCCTCTGAGGTCCAAAATCAATACAAAAGTTGTAAAATCCATTGGGATACAAAACCAGAGGGTTCATTATGGAACAGCTTGCTCCCGAAACAGCATGGTCTCACATGTGAGTTTTTGGGAGACACCTCATATCCAACCATAAAACCATCTATGCTCACACACAGTCTGAAAAGCTTTTATGGATTCTTGAAATGGAAATCTCTTGTTTAGATAAATGCTTGACAAACTATAGGCCTTTGCCATCCACTCTAAGAAACCTTGGACGCTGTATCTTACGTATTTCATCAAGGTGAAACACTCGTGGCAAAGCCTTGTGCCTTCTCTCCCTCTCTGTGCACATCTGTTTACATACCTACCTATCAAGTTAGCCAAAGTGCAACTCTCCTTCCTTCCTGGGTGATGCTTGCTCCCATGTTTCTTACGAGGATCTTTCTCCTGGACACTTTCACTAACAATCTTGAAGTCATCATTACTTCATCCTCTCCTTCATCCATGGTTGTCCTCAGTGTCTTTCCACCTCTACTCCCCTAGTTTAGGGCCTTCTTGTATCACAGTTTAAATCTTTCCACCACCTCTTAAATGGTCAAGAGTCATCTCTGGGTGCAGGAGTCACATGGAGAGCTTTAAAGAACCCCAATGCCTAGGCTATCATCTGGGGTGGTCAGTAGACAGAGACATTGTAATGCTCCTGAAAGAGTCCAATGTGCAGCCAGGAACCCCTGTCTAGACCCTGTCCTTTTGAATCAAATTCACATTCCAGAGTGTGTTTATAAACCCCAAAGGAAGGATCACACTTTTCAACTCAGACGTTTTCCTGTATTTTCTTAATAACTAAAGCATAAAACAAGTTTTCCCAAGGCTTATCTTCATGATTGTTTGGGGCTGCTACTGAGTCATTTTCTAATCTTTCTTTTAATCTTATTAAAAAACTTCCAAACAAAAAGTTATAATCTAGTTCATCTGATCTAACAAAACCTGACAATTCACTGTTTTCCTTTATACTAGCCTTAGTATTTCCACTCTCTGGTCTGAGAATGGAATTCTACAACTCCTTTAAGGAACAACTTTCTCCACGGGGCCATCTAATATGGTACCCATTAGAGAGGGCTTGACTCCTCTCTTGCAAGTTACTGTTGTATTTAAAGTGTGATTCTCATGTGACACCTTATGCAATCTATTCACTTTTGTGACCATGTTTTAAGCCTCTCTTTTTTTTTTTCTTGAGCTGAAAAGTAGTTTTGGATTTGTGCATTTTCTAAATTTATGAACTATGTGGCACCAAACACTGCTTTGCCCTTATTTGCTAAACAACATGCTGAAAGAGGGAACACATTCTTCTTGGTATAACATATAAGTCGTGAGCATAGGTATTGCTCTTAGAAAATGTCTACCACATAACAAGTGTTCAATAAATGCTATCAATTATAATTGAGCCTCTGAGGATAATGACTAATTATAGGGGAATACTGAAATTCTACAACTAAAATTATCACTGTCAAATATCAAAAGGAAACCTGATTTCAATGTGTTACCTGATATAAAGTACTAATTCAAATAGTAATGCATGTAAGGGGTTAGTCTAAATAATATTGTTGAAATAACCAACTCTACAGTGTCAGTTATTTGACACAAGAGGTTATCTCTTGCTTGCACTGTAAGTGCCACATGGATTGTTAGGCAGCTCTGCTCCAATAGACTCTCAAGGGACCCAGGAAGATTAGGCTTGTCCATGAGATAGCACCATTTGGAATATACAGTCTCACCAGCTGTTAGATTAGAGAGAAGTTGTGCCTTGACTAGGAGTTATTTTAGCCCATTGGCTCAAATTAATCACATGACCCTTCCTAAATGAGGGTTTGGAAATGCTAGCCTCCAACTATCCTCACCGAGGAGGAGATTTGGACATCGGTAAGCACCAGTAACATCTGCGAGAATGTATTTCCCTAATGGCAAATGTGTACTAACACTTACCTGAAGTATTAAGATATTGCTTTAAATACTCAGGAATAATGAATAATAAAAATACCCGACTCTGAGAATTGATTAAATTATGTTGCATCCACCTGAGAAAACAATATGCAGTCAATAAAAATCTTCCAGAATAATATTTAAAAACACAGAATTAAGCATTGATATGTCTGTATCACTGTAGCATACTGAGTTTAAGTTCTTTGGGTACAAACCTAGGAGTGGGATAGCTGAGTCAAGTAGTGGGTCCATTTCAAGTTTTCTGAGGAATCTCCATACGGCTTTCCATAGTGTTTGCACCAATTTGCAGTCCCAACATCAGTGTATGAGTGTATCCTTCCCCCCATATCCTCACCAACCAACATTTATCGTAGCTTGTATTCTTGATAATTGCCATTCTGACTAGAACCAATCTAGATGTTCTTCAACAGATGAATGGATAAAGAAAATGTGGTACTACACAATGGAATATTACTCAGTCTTAAAGAAGAATGAAATTATGGCATTTGCTGGTAAATGGGTGGAACTGGAGAATATAATGATAAGCAAAATAAGCCAATCCCAAAGAACCAAAGGCAGCATGTTTTCTCTGATATGCAGATACTAATTCACAATGGGGGTGTGGTAGGGAAGAACAGAGGTACTTTGGATTAAACAGAGGGGAGTGAAGGGATGGGAGGGGGTGTGGGGTAGGAAAGGTTATAGAATGAATCAGACATTATGAACCTATATGCTTATAGGATTACATAACCAGTGTAATCCTATATCATGTACAACGAGAAGAATGAGAAGTTTTACTCCATTTATGTATGATGTGTCAAAATGCATTCTATTGTCATGTATAACTAATTAGAACAAATAAAAAATTGAAAAAAATGGACTTATATTCATGATATAACATTAAGTGGAAAAAGAATAGCATCAAATAGTAAGCTTAGCATACCCCAAATATGGAAAAATGTATTCAGATAAGTCTACAGAACTCAACATCAAAATATTAAGAATGGTTATTTTTGAATGATGACATTATAGGGAATTTATTTTTTCTCCATACTTTTCTATATTTTCTACAGTTAACATGCATTTAACTATCAGCAAAATTGTTTTTAAAAGTATTTTCTTTACATACATTTGTACAAATAACACAATATTTCATTTTTTTTTCTTAACTCACCTCTTGTCTGTCTCATCTTTCTAACATGACTGTAACTGAATCTTGTTTCCTTCCAAACCATTGGATGCAGGATCCCAACAGAGTCAGTTATATACTCTGCTCTCATAACTGATTGGTGACAGAAGATTATCTACAGTGATTAGAAACAAGCAAACAAACAAAAAACCAGTAACAATACCTAAAAAACCCTTATCTCGAGAGAACTCAGACTATCATCTATTTTCAATTCATGACAAAATATTTAAATGAACACAGATCAAATTCTAAGCTTCTCATTCTTAGGAAAATGATCATAGCAGTTTTTAAAGTTTATTTTCTCCACTTAAGAAATCTACTGTTTTTCTCTGGAGTTTCAGTCCTTTTCAGAAAAATCATGAAGCAAAGATGGGAAAGCAAAATAAAATCTCAGGACTCACGGAGTGCTTATAATTTGGGACAGATGATTTATTTAGTTCTAAGATCAAGATAGATATTATAATATGGTGCAAATTAGAATGAAGATACTAAATAATTTACGCTAATGCTCTCAGTTATAAAGATAACTGCCTCACTTTGCAACTGATATAAATTAAGGGAATATATTTAAATGTATATTTTAATCAATCAAGAAGGTTCGTCTGCCAGCCGGTGTTAGATGCTAATGTATGCTCTCAATGAAACGGTCTGTTTATTAACTAATTAAGTGCCAGCTGACTGAGTTGCTGGATTTGGATATGAAAAGAGTGGCAGGGTAGAGTTCTGGTCATTGGGCATAATTCACCATGCAGAGCTCAGCCATTATACCCAAGAAATGTTGTCTATTGCTAAGTGTCCTAAGCTGCTGTTTGTCCAAAATGTGCAGTGCGTGGTGGCATTAAGAAAAACCAGGTGTCAGAAGTGAGGAAGTCCTGCAGCAAGCAGCATTGAGAAGAGCATGTGCCCACACCAAGGTCCCAAGTTCCCTGCTGTTGCTGCCCCACCATCCAGCACATAGTAGGTGGCTCTGTGAATGTTTGAGGAATGGAAACAAATGAAGCTGAATGTGCTATTAGGTATCCTGATGAGCTGGAAGAAAGACGTCTTTTCAGGGACTTGTGGGGACAGGATAAAAAAGCATAACTGAATAACTCCAGCATCAAAAGATTGTGCAGTAATAAAAGAGGGAGAAGCACAGGTAGAGGCAGTGAATACTTGAGTTGAAAGCAGAACCAACAAATTAGGGTACATTAACTGCTCAGGCAAACTTCAAACATGAAAGAAAAGGCATTTGAAAGAAGAGCCAGAAGAATGAGAGGAACTGGAAATTCACAATCAGTCCCATTTCCTTACTAATCAAAATCCATTTTCTTCAGCTTTTATTTTTTCCACGCTGGCATTTTTCTCACACATCATGGGCATAGAAAATAAAATCAGCCAGGAAAAGTGGCGTCTCCTCAACATCGCTAACGGATCGCTATCAAACTGATGTTCAGGATCCTTCTTTTTTAATTTGCTTGCTTAAGCATTGAGATTAAACAGGAAAACCTGAAGATAATTTGAATCGCATCTAGCCTGATCAAATAATATTTTTATTAAAGAAAAGTCCCCCATCCAAATGAATTGCCCTTTACACGATTCATTGATTTTTTTTTCACATTTTAAGAACTCATAAAACACTTTAAAAAATGAAGATTAGTGCACTGACTAGAATAACAATTATTTGATTGGGAATTACTGAACTTAGAGTCAATGTAAACATAATTTTAAATTGAAAGTAGTTCATATCTTTCTCAAGTATCATTTTGAAAGCGAACTTCAAGAAACAGAAAACCTGATATGGCAGATGCTCCATGGAATTCTCAATATCTATAATTTCTGAATTGTTATTATTGTCTTTCATCTGGCTTTGTTTAGAGGATGTTATTTTTCATGCCATCTAAAAAACCTTCCACAAAAAGATCACATCAAATGGGAATCCTTTATTTAGCTGAACCCCTTTCCACAGACCCTGGTTGAGGGGGATGAGGTTCTGGTCTCCTTATCTCTCCATCCTTCACCTGCTTGATTAAGGGGCTGGCTTGAGCCTTGCCTGTCTTCAGTCTTGTGATGATGGTCGCTGAATTCCTTTCACAAATTACAGTTTTGTCAGAGCCATTGAGACAAGCCGACAATGCCTGAGGTGAGTTCCCAAATTCTTCTGAACTTAGATAAATGTTCAACAAAAATTTGAACTCATGCTGTTTGTAGTTTAACCTGGAGTTATTTCCTGCTTGACTGACCAGTTCCTGGATTTCTGAAAGACGAAGTGAATTGTGTACATACCTCAACTCAGTCCGGATGACCTGACTTCTCAGGATCAATGGTGATAGCGCCTCTCTCCCCAAAACTGCTTTTCAGTTTAGGAAAACCATACACTTTGCAGGAGATATAAATATTTCCATGGTGTCATGTTGGCATCAACAGCGCTCAGTGTTTATACTGATCAGAAGAGGAATTCTAGCAATGTGTAATCACACAGGGTTAGGTCAAGGTCAGCAAAGTTTTCCCTTCAGTTCAAGAGAGGCTGACCAGAGGGACGGGACTCCAGAACTTCCTCGCTGAGATCTAGTCCCAGGGGGCTGTCTTTACAGGTACTTGGCTTCTCCCTGACCTACTCTAGGAGCAAGAAATCACTCACACTTCTGTGCAGGTTAAAGATTGCACCAAGAATGACAATGACTCCTTACTGGTGAGAAATCTGCAAGTGAGAAGCTGGGTTCCCATTACTTTGAAAGATTTTTTTTTTTAATCTTTTCTTTCTAGTCCAGCCACTTCTCCCTAAGGATAACATTGCGTAAGGGCGAGAAGGAGAGTTTGATAGGAGTCAGGAAAGTATAACCACTTAAATTTTATTCCTGTGATATCAAACCTTTATGTGATATCTATCTTATTTGGTTTCCCATTTTAATTTTATTGTCTCTTTCTATTGCCTGTTTAAAAAGTTAACATCACACTGTATCATTGGCGTGTTGAATAAAAGCTTCAGTAGATATTTTTGTACCTAAGGCTGTATTAGACGCTTTGCCTTCAAATGTTTCCTTTTGAAAATAATAAAAATTGCTTTTTATTTTTCATTTTGGAAAAAGGGGTATACTGAATCGATTGTATCATATAACTAGTGGCATTAAAAAATGCAGTTGAAAGCTGGAAACATCCTAAGAAGCTTCATCTCTAATCTCATTTTACAGATTCAGAAACTGAGGCCCAGGGAGAGCCTATGATTTGCTTCAAGTCACACCACCTACTCCCTGAGTCCTCGACCAGTATGTGTCCCCTTGGTCTCATTGTGTCACAGAATACTTATTTAAGTAAGCAGGCTATCTTTTGCTGGGTTAGCCACATGGTTTGAAACAAAAATATTCACATGAATGAGGTCTGCTTTGTGCTGTAGTTTGTCTTTCAACAGTTGTATTTAAGATCAGCATTTTATTTTGCCCTGAAATTAAAAGAACAAATGCACAATATTACATGATAACATTTCTAAAGCTCCATGAATCACTGGAAATGATATAGACGCGACAACATCGATATAGTCTATGCCAATTATCGCGCCTCTCTTATGGGATAATTAGGAGATGTTCGCCGAAATATGCTTTTCATTTTCATTCACTGGTAATGACCATGCACTCCTTCAGAGAAGATTTATTTTCCCTCCACCTCTGCTTCAACTAAGCGAGGCACTTATTCCCAACTCATGCAAATGAAAGGTGTATATTCCATGCAAGAGATTGTGTGTGTTTGTGTAATTAAGACGTACATATTAACTTTTTAGCTGACACAAGAAGATACAGCTTCAAAATATTGGAAATTTGTTCCAGATAGAACACATCTTCATGTCCTCCATTCTATATAAAACAAGCGATATTTACAGGAATAATTCTCTATGTAATTACACAATTATTAAAAACATAGTAGTGAAGTAGGAGCTTTTATCAAGTCATTCAAATTAGTGCTATTTCATACTAATCACTATCTACTTGAATGTGTATTGCTTGGATGTGACTGTAGAAAGCTCATTAAATAAATTTTCTTTAAAATTTAATTACTGGGAACTTCTTCAGATAATAATGATTATGGGTATAATTAGGATCTTTGTTCCTCTTTGTTGTTAGACTAAAAGGTACAAAGACTCAGAGAAAAAGAGATCGAAATTGCATATCCAACACTTGGAGAAGTGGCTGTCACAGGCGCTGTAGAATATTAAAGAGCTCAATCCAGCAGTGGCGCATCGAGATCGAAGTATGGAAATTGTAATTTGGCATTTAGTTCTTTAGTTTCTCATTTTCTTCCTAAATTGCCTGGGTTGTATCCATGAACTATAAGTGAGAAACAATGAAAGACCATTTCCTTTAATGTCTGACTGAAGAAGATGTTAGAAATTTATATTATCTTCACTTTTAAGGACTACAGGACTCAGATCATGTACTTTGGTAATTGAATAAGCTCACAGGAAAATGCTGTGTGTTTCCTCTTACCATGCTGAACAAAATAGCATACTTGCTCACTGGATGTAATGCTGTCTGACCCTGCTGTAATTCTCAAAAACACATGCACACTGACTGGAGAAATTTTTCAGACCCTCTTTCCCATGTGGCGATGGAACCTATCTATAAACTGAAAGTCTAGCAAAGTCTTTCCTAAGATCACTTCATTTATAAGCAACATACATGGAATAGAACTGCTATGTATGATTTCTGGATTCAATTAGTATAACAACCCCCTCTTCCTTAGTCAAAACAGTTCCAAGTTGGTATTTTAGCATACAAAAGCATTCTCTTCTGTGAAATCCAGAGCTCAGAAATGAATTGTGCATATTTCCTTAAAGACTTCAGAGGAATGTAAAAAGTGACATGCTTTAGCTCATTTAAACTTGACACACTGTGTTTGTAAAATATTCAAGATAAGAAGTTAGAAAATATTATTATAGCTAAAAATAGACTCCACTTATGGGAAATGAAGAGGAAGATGAAATTCTTATTCATACATTAGTGCTGGAGTACTGGATGAAGGGGTTCCGTAAATATTAGCCAAAGCGGTGACTCACAGGCAGCCACTCTCCGACGGAGCCTTGCCATTACCAGTCAGCCTGGACTCTTGTGCGTCAGTGTGTTGGGTTCCCGTAAAGTGTGCCAACCTCCCTGTACAGAACTAGGAGTCTCAACAAGCATGTGGACCCACATTCAGAGACATGTGCTTACCTGAGAAGGAAGCTAATTGACATTTGCATGGTGCTTGGGTTGGTCTTGGGAGCTATACAACTTACTCAGGGTACCTGGAATCAAGCAGGTTAGCTAACAACCCCACCATGTTTTGACTGAAGAGAGAAACATCAGAGGTGATGAAGGAAGAGGAAGAGGAGCCACCACCCTCACCATGAAAACAACCCAGAGGGTTTCTTTTCCCCCAGTTAACTGAAACAGTCATTTTCCTATCAAAAATCTTAGGTGTTACTTGACAGGAAATAGAAGTGGGTATAATTGTCTTTTCTTGGATTCCTGTTAATTTCCATATCATCTCTATGACATAGAAGTCCTTTGTCTCATTCAACCCTCAGTATTAAATGTATGACTGCAGCTTTGATTGATTGATTTCTAAGTTTCAGTCAGTGCAGATTCGGTTTTGGGGCTCATTCACCAGAGGAGAGAAATCAGAGGCTAAAATACAGATAAGTTCTAAAATGCCTGTTGTCCAAGGGTAGGATTTGTAATCATTTCTTTTCTCAGAGAGGTTTCTCTGTCTATTTTAGCAGTCAGGCTACCTGGGCTGGCTTATCAATATATCAAGGACTGCTTCAGCAGTGGGGACACGGGCTCCACATGTGTCCCGATAGGTAGCTTAGGTCTAAGGTTGATAGCGGGTATAGGTGATGTCTTACACCTCTGGGCATTTTTAAGAACTTTGAGACAATTGACACCATCATTAGTCTAAATGTTTGGGGTTTCAATTTTGCACCATGAAATGCATTATGCTCCTGAGTACCCAGAGAGATTCATGCACAAATAAGCGACATTATTTTCAAATGTTTGTGGATTTTTGTTTCTCTAGATAGTCGAGGGTTGTTTGGTGAGGCTACTAAATCTACAGTGAGATTTTCATAACTTTAGTCTAGGATTCAAGATGATTTTGAATAGCTTCTGTGTTGATATATATATTTTCGAAGCAATGGTGGTGTAAATTGAGGAGAAGGGGTAAAACATCTGAATTCACTATTGCATGATTTGACAATGTTAGCTCTGCTGCCTCACATCGGCACCTGCTTGGGACTCTGCCTTAAGCTGGGCATGATCATGCAGGAATGGCCAATGAGAATGCCCTGTCCTCATAGCCAGGACAAGGGGTGCCTGAGGCAAAAATCAGGCAAGTGCCCCATGGTTAACAGACACAAAAGAGGGACTTTGTCTCTTCAGCGTTCCCTTCTTGTCTTGATTCAGGTCCTCAGAGCACGCCCATCTCCAGCTCCCAGCTTCCTGGTGAGAGGCAGACTAACTAAGGTCGCTAGCCACTGCTTCTTGGCTGCTTGCAGCCAACATGCCTGTCGCTGCATTCATCACATCTCTGTTCTCAGATGAGTGATTCTTCTGTTTTCAGTCCTGGTTCTTGGAACAGTGAGCTAATAAGTCTTCTCTTCTCTAGTTTTGTACCTAACAGATAGATCCATCTGTCCCTCTTAAACACGTGAAGCTGAATGGGCCGTTCTGTTTGGAACTCTCTGTGGCTCCCATTTGCCTCAGGAATCAAGTCCATGCACCTAAGAACACGTTGGAAGTTTTTCAGAATCTGGTCCTCACTGGGGATCTGACGAAGGCCTCTCAAGGGGGCTCCCTGAAAGGATTCCCTCTGCACCGTGGAAGTGTCACGTAGTTAGAAGCTGAAATCTGATGCAGCCTGATCCACAGAAATCATTTAATAAATATTTTTTGATTGGCAAACTGAGTGAATGAGCGCTTGAGCATGACTCCCCATGTCGCTTTTATGACCTGTCAGTACTGACGGATGTGTCTTCTCAGGGCACACCATGCTGCGGACACCTTCCCACCCTTTCCAAGAAATCCCCTCCTGGGACACTGTCCCTGCCTCGCTTCCCCTGGCTAACTCATTCTCATCCTCTGAGACTTTGCTCTGATGGTGTCTTTTGTAAAGCCCTCCAGGTAAGGCTGACCCACCTTTCTCTGTACTTCTAGAACTTTCTGTGTAAACCTCTTCTCAGCTTTAATTCCAAATTATCTTAAAGTGCAGCATTTGTGTCTCTGTCTGGTCCATCATCCTCCCAGCAGGTTCCTTGGGACAATGCCAGCATGGAGCTTCGCCCGTAGTAGGTATACAAAAACTGCTTGAAGAACTGCTCTGTGCTAAGCTGTCTTCTCATTCGTTCAGGTTTGTGCCAGACTCACATCTCTGGGAAACTGTTCCTGTGCCATACTGTCCATTAATCCTGTTGGAATTCCCATAATGCACAGTCCCCAAATAAGCAACTTCCAACTGCATCACATACTGCTTTCTGTTTTAGCTTTAGCAACTTCAATGAGGTATGACTGACACACAGTAGTCTTAAAGTGCATGATTTGATTTTTGGACATATGCATGTACCCTGGAAACTGTCACCATATTCAAGATAATCAGCATATCATCGGTAACTCTCTGCACTCCTTTTCCCTTTCCTTGCTCAATCCCTCCCTGAGCCACCATGGATTTGCTTTGTTGAAAATCACTGTAGAATAGTTTGCATTTACTAGAACTATATGTAACTGGAACCAAAATTATGCATTTTTTTTGTCTGCTTTCTTACACTAAGCATAATTATTTGATATCCATGGTGTTGCTGGGCTCATTCCTTTTTATTGCTGAGTAGTATTCCATGACAGGGCTATGTTTTGTATCTTTGTTTATTCATTCATCTGTTGATGAACCCTGAGTTGTTTCCAGGTTTTTAGCTATTACAAATAATGTTGCTGTGAAGAGTTATGTACAAGTCTTTGTGTGGACATAAGCTTTCATATCTCTCACATAAATGCCTGGGAATGGAATAAATGGATCATATGGTATGTGTGTGTTTAGCTTTTTAAGAAATAGTCAAACTGTTTTCATGATTGTTGTGCAATTTTACCCTATCACCAGCAGTGTTTGAGAGTTCTAGTTATTTCCATTCTCATCAACACTGAAGATGGGCAGTTTTAAAACCCTCGATCATGAAAATATGTGTAGAGGTATCTCGTGATTTCAATTTGCAATTCTTAATGTCAGATGATGCCAAGTATCCTTTTGTGTGCATATTTGCCATCCTTATGTCTTTGAATGGAGTCAGCATACATTTGTCTCATTAAAAAAATGTTGGTTTTCTTGAGTTTTGAGTAGATATTTTGGATTTAAATTCTTTAGCAGGTATATGGTTTGCAAATATTTTCTCCCACCCCACCCCATGATATGTCTTTTCCTATCTTTAATGTTGATTTGTAAGGAAGTTTTTAATTTTGATGAAATCTGTTGTTTCAATTTGATCATGATTTTAGCAAAGATGTCTCTGCTTACCCAAGGCCACAAAGAAGAATCTAAAATTTTATGATATTTAGGTATATGATCTCCTTTGAATTACTTTTTATATTAGTACTAGGCATTGATCAAAAATTTTTTTTAAAAAAATTTTTGGCTCTTTTGTTTCTGGAAATCCATTTGTTCTGGCACCATGTGTTGGAAAGACAATCCTTCTCCAGGATTACTGGTGCTTGCTTTTGCACCTTTGTTGAATATCAGTTGTCTACATATCATATATTACACAGGTCTATTTTTGGATTCTTTATCCTGTTCCCGTAAAGTATTTGTCTGTCTTTACACCAGTTGCTACTCTGTCTTGATTACTATGACTTTATAATCTCTTAAAATCAGATAATAGTATTTCTCCAGTTTTATTTTCCTTTTTCAAAGTTGTTTTGGCTTACTAGTTTTTAAAATGTATTATTTTGTTCTCTTTTTAGAAAAGAATTGCAAACTGAAAGGCTATCTTGCCCATCTGAAAATATTTTACAATAAATACTTATTCTTTTTCCTCTAGTGCTTTTATCTGATTTACATTTTTCTGATAAACTCAGAAGTATGGCAGCTTTTTCCAGTCTCTTTGAAACTTGTTCCTACATTTTTTCAAAGTTCTTTGAGAATTTTGAAGCGTGACAGTTTCCTTCAACTTTAGTTAATCATACACAAAGTGCTCACATACTGAAAAACAAGTCATTCTATATGTTGGGAGGCGTGCTTTCCTCGGAGAAGGAGAAGAAAGAAAGAAAAAGCCACAGGCATTAGTGCACAATGCTGCAGAAGGTGTTTTCCTGAACTCTAGACAATGGCTGCTAATGGATCATTTGTGCTATGTACTGAAGCCTTTTCAATTTGCAACAAGACAAATCATCTCTGATGATGCTTTACTCAGCCAAGTTCTCCAATCAGCCAAATTACAAACACTGAAACTTCAAGGAATGAGACCATCTTTGGAAGGACCGAAAGTCTGTTTGGCAGCTTGACTACTGAATAGCATGTGGAGCAAGCTGAGAAATTGTTAGAAAGGTGCAAATGTATACAGGGTCCATTATACTCTCTGTTTGCATCGTCCAGGCCTTTCTTCATCCTTGAATAAGCAGACTTAATGCTTCCTTTGTACTGCGCGGATATTGGGCTTCTTATGACACATCCATCCCAACTTACCAGTTCAGATTCCAGAGAAAGGATTTGACACGTGAAGTTTCCCGGAGCCTTGCAGGTGTTAAAGCATCTTCTCATTGTCCTACTCCTTCCTGTCACCAAGTTGAAGTCACTATCACCAATTCAAGGAAGCGGTTTCGGAGCAGAAATGCTTCTTCCCGTTAAGACTCAAATGGAAATAAGACAGCTGGGAAAATAGCTTTGTTCAGAACCAAGGCACAGATGGGTGAACCAGGATCTCACATCAATCACGCTACCCACAGGTGTACGTTGAAAACCTTTGGAAATGTCTCTGAAGGTTATATCTTGCAGGTGGCTGGAGGTCCTGTCCTGATCTTTCACTCTTCTGTGAAATAAGTGCCATGACCATAATGAATTCCAAAGCCTTTTTGTAGTCCTGAAAAATCAAAGTAGCTCTGTTATGAATCTGTTTTCCTTATCTCTACTTTATTAGGATCTATTCAATGGTAGGATCGAGGGCTCCCTGTACGCTTCAGTAATACCTGGAGACACTTGGAGAATCCTTATGCCTTAAAGGAGATGAAGGCTCTTTCAGAAGGATGACATTCAAGAAAAATAATGGATTATTGAATAATCTTGATTAATTGTCCCAGTATGGGCACAATAGAGTTAAAGGAAACCAACCTGTAGCTCTCCCCCAAAGGAAGGTGCAAAGAAATAATTTCACAACAAATATAACAAATGTGCATGGGCACCAGCTAGGGCCAGGCCTAGACTTTGACTGCACCGTCAGGGAAGCTAGGTCTGCTGGAGAGACAGAAAACTAAATTTGGAATTACAAACTGTTGATAAGAACTTTGAGGACAAAATACAGGTTGCTGTGCACAGGGAAAAAAACAGGGCTCTGACACAGTTTGGAGGGGTGATAGGTGGAGAAGAGAAAAACTATTAACCTGGGAGTCAAGGATTAGCTGTCAGACTTTCACGTCCTGGTTCCTCTGCTGAGGTGTCTTTCTCCCCTGCTTCATCTCTTAACCTCTACTTATCCTTTGAACCTTGTGTATACTTTGCTTCTCAAATGAAGTTTTCTCTGAACTCCCTGGATTAGTCAAGTATCATTATACACACTCATAATAACAGATTTTAAGTGTCTTGGCATGCTTATCACTGTGAATGTTTGGTTTCTCTCCAACTCCCTTACTTTATAAGCTGCACGAGAGGCAGGATCATATCTGGGTTACTTGGCTCCCATTGTAGCTCTTGGACCAAGCCCTAAGCCCTTGACCATATGTTGAATCCATGAATGAATGAGAGATGACTGCGTAAAGGAGATGTGTTTTCCTAGCAAAGAGAAAATATACGTGTGAATGATGAAGACTTCAACCATTAGAAAGGAGAGATACCAACAGTAAGTGGGAAGACTATAAAAATACAGCTTAAATCATTATCAGATCAGAGAACTAAAATAGTCCTATTAGTAGCAGCTACTACTGCTCACCTATGCCAGGGTTTGTCCGATGGCCATTACACATATTTACTCATTTAATGATTGCAGCCTTCAATTCCTGCCTTTAGGATGAGTGAAGTAGGCAGAGAAGTTAAGTAACTTATATCCAAGGTCAGAGTTCAAGGACAAGTCAACAGACACAAACTTGGAGATAGGTAGTTCTGACCCCAGAGTTTGTGTTCTCAGTTTGGGGGCTATTTTCCTCCTGCTTATTTCTTCCCAGGGTTGTTGAATTATTCACTTATGTTTAGGATCCTGAAAATCAAAGATGAAATCTGAGTTTATGAAGAAAAGGCTCAAACTTCAAGACAAAACAAAAAATGCTTTCTGGAAGAACACCTACAGGGACGTGGTGAATTTGCACTAATCGAAAAGGTAGGTCAATATAAGGGTGCATTTAACAGGTTTGTTCTATATCAAACAGTTAATCAATAAATAAAGGGTTATTGGATCACAATATGCAAAGGTCTAAGAGTAGTCCAAGAAAGGAATGTGGATTGTGTCAGATGTCAAGTACCTTGAATCTTAGATTACATTTTTATTTATTTATTGTTTGAGCTGGAGAGCTTTACACATGACAAGTATGTGCTCTACAATTGATAGACACTCCAGCCCCAAAATATATTAACAGTGAGCACTACTGATGTTAACCCAGAACTCTTGTGAATATCACCAGGAATCTGGGTTTTTTGTTTATTTGTTTTGTCTTGTTGTTTTTCATACCCAGCAAATGAATTCAACAGAAACTCATAAACCCAACTCTATCATACGAACATTCAGGGAATAGACAGGAAGGAGATACAGATCAGGATCAGGATGCTTGCAGGTTAGCTGGGGGTAATGTATAGCTAAATAAAGATGAACAGAGAAAAATGCATCACCCACACTTCTCAGATTGAACCAAGTCAGTGAATAAAATTTTTGTCTTATTTAAAGTAATTCATCAGATCTTAATGCTCTAAATCTTCCTGGCTATAGCCATTAACCTCCCAAAAGTACTAATTTGGCTTGGATTGTTCTCTACAATATTTGTAAGACTCCACAGGAATGCTTCACTACCGGTGCCCCTTGCTCCTACCATTTGTGAACACAAACTAAAGACTCCTTTTCTCAAAAAGTCTCAGGACAGGGGTTTGAGGAGGGGTTGTCCAATGTCATATTGAACCCTCTCCACAACTGTAAAGGCCTTCTGTTGATGCATAAGAGTTAAGTCTTTTTCTCACATTCTTCTTCAACGCAAGATTTGGCGTTGACACATCAACCTATTATTAAAACAAGTGATTTTTGTTCATAATAAACTTCCTCAATATTAAATTGTTAATGTTTGACATCAATGGAACAAAATCTATCTTGGGAAGTTTGATTTTCTTTTCTTTTTCAGTAATGATTAATGAGTACATTAAACAAATCTAAAGAGAGCATGCATCATGAGCCAGTGCCCAGGCACTAGGAATACAGAAATGGATAAAGCATCATGAACAAGCATTCCTGATCTTACTATAGATGAGGAATCTGAGGAATCTAGGGTAAGTCTGTTGGTATTCTGGTCAGAAAGCTATGGTGTGTCTTTGGGTTTGATGGCCTCAGTGACAGTAACTGGTACATGGGTGCCTTATGGTTTTAAACTCTAAGCTCCACCCCATATGGGGGAAACCGAATAAGTTAGAGTTGCTTGTGGTACTCAGGCCTCAAAGCTATAGAATGGTGTTAAAGTCTTGATAGTCTCAATTTCCATAAAGGGTAATGCTGGTGCCTTTTGATGTTAAACTCTAAGATCCACAGGGGGAGACTCCTGCTCATATTTTCTACAACTGGATATATCCAGTGTTTAACACAGTCTCTCTCATTTGTTATGGTGGTCAATAAATATTGAACAATGTGAGTAAAACTGGGAAAATATAAATATTTTTGAGGTCATGGAATAGAAGAGAAGAAGTTGAGGAGCCATAGAAGTTCAATGTTTTGATATTTAAAGACTAGACAAATGTCAAATAGTCTGTGCTTATCATATTTGCTTTGGATATTTTGGTACAGGTCTTTGATATAAAAACATTTGGGAGCCAGGGGCAATCTTAGAGTCTAGAGTAGTAAAGTGTCAGCTCTTTATTCTTGAGTGCCTCCCATAATAATATATTTTTATTACAGTGTCTTTTATTGTGGATGAACTTGACCATGATTGCTGTTGTTGCCCAAGCTAATGGTACTTATAAAATTCAGTTGCATGAAACCGAGACCTTATTTTAGATGGTATGTTGGGAGAGAAAAAAACCAAAGCTCTTTCTTGAGCATTTTTCATCTGGAGATGAATCATAGGCAATTAACAGGAACAATTCTAATTAACTGACATAATTAAAAAACTAATAATGTTTAACATTATTGTTTTATACAATGACATTAGCTTTAACAGCCTAGCAACACATCAAGGCCTCATTTCCATAGTCACAGAGTATATTATTTATCCTAAGTTTCTCTAGTAACCAGTTTGACAATGGTAACAGCAATGTGAGTTCCTAAATTGTTTTGCCATACAGCTTCATAATTTATGCCATTGGCAGTAATTGTAATGTCTATATAATTTCCTTTTAATTATCAACTAATGAAATTTACATTCATTTGGGTAAAACAAATATTCACTTTCAACTTCCAATCACCTGTCCACACTTCCATTTAATTTACTCAAGTTTGGTGCCTTTTATTTATATTTTTAATATCAAACTGTGAGAGGAATATTAACATTTATTTTCTGATTAGTGTTTAGGGAAATATTGATTATATGGTTCTTCTCCCTTCTTTGCCTTTAAATTTTCAGTGTATGATTTTTTTAATCCAAGAAGATACATACTTCCTAGTTTTTCCACATTAAACTCCAAGGAGTTTAAGTGGAATTAATTTAGTAAACTTTAATTGCAGAATAATCTCTGCCTGTTCCCTTATCTCTTGATTTATTACAGGCATTTATTTCTACTTTGAAAAATTCTCATCAGTTTCCCAGGGAATTAATTTAGATTTCTAAAAAGAAAAAAAAAAAAACCAAATTGCATCTAAATTCAAATTAAGATGCTAATTACAATAATTATTTCATCACATTATATAGAAACTTTGTACATATGAGTATAGCAATTTTGAGGTAAAAAAGTGTTAGTTTTTCACAATCTGAATTCTTGCAACTTTTGAACAGATGAATTTCTCAGTTTAATTAGTTGTATACAAAGACCCTGTCCCCAAAAGAAGTTATGCTGAATGCCAGTTGAGTGCTAATTTGAAAAATTGATAATAAATAGCTGTTATAAGTGAGCAAAGTGCCAATATTAATCCACCAAAGCAAGATGAGCATGTGATTAGTAAACTATGGGGGTTGATCATTAAGAGGCTGGAACAGTGTTCTTTAGACCAGAGAGATCCACATTCATGAACTGTGCTTATCCAAATGGGGAAAAACTTATTTAAAAAGTGATTATAACTTTTTTATTATTATTAAAAGGGGGAAACGCATTAGGAAGAGTATGAGTTTATTCCGCACCTGAGCCCAGATCACCTGGGATGGTAACTTCTCTATGTACCCAGGTCATTGGAAAGGCACAGGTTCCACACTCAAGATTTAATTCCAGGGAAGAAGCTGCTGGAAGAGAGAAGGGAAGGGAATGTGCATCTCAGTGTTTGGGGAAGAAGGATTTTGGGGTTGTTCTGGTTTGGTTCTTTGGGGAAGCAAATGAAGATTTTTTTTTTTTTTTTACTTTGTTTTTTGTGTTGTTCTTGTTTCTTTCCAGATAAATTCAGATTATTTCCCCTTGTAGCTTGTGAATGGAGAGTCAATGCCTACCCATAGTTAATGCACATGCACTGAAGTCAGAATTGGTGGGTATATTACCATGCATTGTTTTGAATTTTTTTGTAAGCTGAAAACAAACAAATATGTTTCTGTTTAATGTGAATATACAATGTACTGATTTCAGGGGGCATTCCTTTTTTGATTTTTCCTGGAAAGACTGCTAAACATTGGATTGGGGGGGCTGGGGTTGGGGCTCAGCGGTAGAGTGTTTGCCTAGCACATGTGAGGCAATGGGTTCACCCCCAGCACCACATAAAACTAAATAAACTAAATAAATGAAAAACATTGGATCTGGGGGAACCTGAATTTTGCTTAGATGTTGGAGATTCTGCATCATGATGTTAAGAATAACCATTGGCATAAATGGGTCAGATGCTTACTGCTTAAGAGACCCTGTGAAATCCACTTTACTTCTCTGATCTTTGAGTTCTTATTTTGAAAAATGGAGATGGATAATAATCTCTGCTTCTTCAGGGTTTTTACAGCATTATACGCGATAACAGAGGCAAAGTGATTTATAAATTGTGAAGCCTGTGCAACTATAAGATACTACTAGAACTATACTGTTCAAGTCTTCAGATGAAAACAGAACAGATTTTACAGCAAATTTCAATTTGTAGAAAGTTAGCATCTTTAAATGAACATTTAAAATAGGTATTTTCTTAAAGTAAATATAAATCATTGACTACTGAAGATTTTCACCAATATAAATTATGACCTTCCAACTTTCTCTAATTTTGGATTTTAATATATTAACTGTTTTACTTTATACTTTTAGTATTGTTTCTGGTAGATCTTAGCATGCATGTGGTTAACATATTAAATTTTTCTCCATTCATTTGATTTTACCAGAGGCTGAGACCATATTCTAGACATTTTGACAGTGATTAATAAGTAGGCAGATATTATTACTCCCTAAGGTCACTAAAATACAACATCTGAAGAATCTCCAAATATTCTTTGGTAAATCTCTAGTCACTCATGTTGAAAATCCACTTCTTGATCCTTCAATTTAAGAAATTTCCTTCCAATTTAGACAAGCAAAATCAACACATTCATTTAATATGCAAAATGAATTGTTACTTGTTAAAATGGAAATATATACAATGAATGGAAAGTCTTATATTACGTAAACAGCTGTTTTAATCTTTAAAATAGCCATGGAAGATTGCATTGGGCAATGTAGATTTTTAGTTTCCATTTGGCCCTTGAATTACTTAAGCTGTATTCCTCTTACTATAAGAAGGGCTGCACTATTTATAAAAAATAAAAAGCACTATTAAAACTGTTGCTTCTTTTTGTCATCATGGTTTGCAATATATGCTTACACAAAACTCTTATCAGTATCAATACTGTCTGGTGACTCTTTGCAAGGTCCTTGGGTGACTAAGGTATATTATACAGAGTTCTTCTTCTTTGATGTTTGTATTAGATTCAGGAAAGCATCCTAAAAAAGTTAAAAAAAAATACAAAGTATTTTATTGTCAGTATAAAATGAATGGTAGAGATGTAGTCTTAAAGGAAAATTCCAGAGAATTTGGCTTGAAACAGAAACATCGGTGTTGCTGCTGCTGAATCTTCAGGAAGGCAGTACTTGCCAAGAGTGCAGGAAGCCTGGATGTGAAGCTTACTACCTCCCTTATTAACACTATGACCTTGGGGAATTCACTTCCTCTGGATCTCAGTTTTCTCATCTATAAATGGGACTATTTATGTACCTATTTCCTAAAATAGCATTTTTTACATTATTAGATTTCATTTGTATTATTTTCATCTACTATTATTTAAATTTTCCAGGAGAGGAAACTTAGACATAGTTCAGTTTCATGTTGCAGATAGAAACTAACCTCTTAAACCCCATGATAACATGCTTTTCAATCACTCTCTAGAGACGACTGTTTAGACTATCTCTGAAAAAAAATCTGCATTTCAAATTTTAGCACGAGGTGCTAAATGTCTCCAAGTTATCACTGAGACTTGAACATTTGAGATTCATGAATGAAACTCAACAATGGAAGGAGCTCTAAATTAAGTGGAAAAATAAGTTTTAATGCATGAAGGTGCATGACAAGTCAAATTATAATTAATACTTTAAATAGGAATTTAAGATGACAAGAAGAAATGTCAAAAGGTAATTCTTGACAAATTGACTTAAGTGTTCAAATAGTGATGACTATACTAGCAATTAAAAGAAAAACCAGGAGAAACTCTCAGTCCCTGGATTTAAGGTGCACCCTACAACACCTAAGAAGTTATAACAGTCCCTGTTAAGTTCAACTACAAGTAATAAAATAAACCAAAGTAATAGTGACTTAAACAAACTAGAAGGTTACTTCTTTGTCACATCAAGAAATTCTGAGGTCCAGGCCTGGTACGGCAGGACATGGTATCAAGGTTTCCTCTGTCTTGTCCTGCCATCTGTGACTTTTATTTGTAAGGATTTTTATGGTTTGAAGTTGCTGCTGGAGCTTCAGCTAATAAGTTCATACTTCAACCAACAGGAAGGAAAAGACAGGGTGGGAAGAAGGATAAGTCTCCAGCCTTGGAGGATGTTCCTTGGGAAGTTGTACACAGAATTTCTGCCTTATTGTGTTGACCAGAAATTAGCCTCCTGACCCAATGGGTTGCTAAGAAACTAGGAAATCTAACCCTTTGTGTTTGGAGAAAGGGGCTATATAATTCGATAAGTGAGCCGATTCTGATGCTGAGGAAAAGTAGGGAGAATGGACCCTGAGGAAGGTGGGGAAGACAACTGGCAGACTGGGACACACGACTTCATCAGTAGCCTTTCGTGAGCACCAGCCCTCCTTCCTGTGACAGGCTAACCCAAACCCTGGGAAGATTCAAAGGTAAGAACCTGCCCACCTCACTGAGTGGTGAAATGACTTCATGGAGCTGAGCTGCCACTATCATGTCTTTACGAACGCTTCACGCTGTGGGCATCAGTCTCTGGTAGTGGGGTTCCATACGAGACGAACTGATGAAATAACCCTAAATAAACTGTTTACCAGCAACAAACTCTAGTCTCTAGTTTTATGCAAGGAGTTGTGGAACATCGTGTTTTCTACCCCATTCTTAGAAGTTAAACACATTCCCACCGTCCCACTGAGAAAGCTCTTGATTTGTAAAAGAGGGAAAAGAACAGTGTGTCTGAATTGGTCCAAGTGAGAGTAATGCAGGCCTGTGATTCCATAAGAGATGGATTTTGTGAGCAGACTGTGACTAAAAGGAATCCCAGATCCAAACTTGCAGTTTCTGTTTTGTTTTATTGACATTCTGTATGATCTTGAAAGATTAAGTTCTCAAGGTGTCATTTTCCTCTTCTGCAAATGAGAAACCAAAATTAGTACCCTATTTCTTTCCTCACCGGGGAGAAAACTAATTAGAATAAAGCTGGGGCAATTATTTGAGATCTGTAGAGAAAGGCAAAAGCAATTTCTTACAGGGAAGATCATTATTATTAATCTATGTATTTTTTCTCTATCTAGAATGCTGTTCAATCCCTCTCTACCATTTTATTTTTGAAAGCGACTTCACTGAAATTCACCTGGATAAACGAGGATATGCCTTTTCCTTCTCTGTACTCTTGTGCTACCCAGCCCTTCCAGGATGCATTTGTGTCTTTAACATGGTTTTATGACCTCATCTTGGTCAGCAGCTCTTTGAGGCATGGTTTATCCCCACTACCTCCTGGTGAGCTCAGTGGATTAGCACTCAGACTCTGCCATCAGAGAACAACTGGGTTCAACCCGCATCTCTGACATTTGCTAGTTTTGTAAACTGTAGCGATTTTACCTCTTAATCCTCAGTCTCCTGAACTATAAAGTAGATATTTTAATACCCATTTCACGAGACTTTTATGATATTTAATCAAGATGATACACGTAAACCACCTTTATATATCCAATTAGAGAGGAAGAATCTAATAAATCAATGCCCTTGTGATTTTAGGAAAATAATGAAAGGTAGAGAATTTTTAATTTTCTGTATCCTCTGAGGCCTAAGTATCAGTTGGACAAGTGGGTAATAGAAATATTTAGCATTCCTCATGCAGAGTAGGTAGTAATTACAATGTCATAAAGATTGAAAATGGCAGAGCTGAAATTTGAATTTGGACAGTCTGTCTTCTGACAGATCACAAATAGTCACAACCCTCTTCCTCCAGACTACTGAGGCTCTAAAAGTCACACCCATTGGGTGCCTCTAAGGACTCGTAGGAGCTTCATTCTCTGCTGATGCTCATGAGGTTATGTGAGGATTGACAGGTCACCTATGATAGCACATGATATCTTCTCTCTATATATATTTTTAAATATTTTTATTAGTTGTTGATGAACCTTTATTTAATTAATTTATTTATATGTGATGCTGAGGATCGAACCCAGTACCTCACACTTGCTAGGCAAGCACTCTACCACTGAGCCACAACCCCAGCCCTCTTCTCTGTATTTTGACCTAGACTTCAAACAGTGGGCTCTGCCACTCAAACTTCACCCCCAACTCTGGGACTTTGGAACCTGACATGGTGCTTGGAGCTCCCAGTGGCAGGGCTGTGATTTTTATAACACACTGGGACAATTTGGTCCTTCAGTTCATGGTACCCTGCACCACTGCCAGTAGCAATTCCACACTGGCCTGACTCCGAGAAATGTCCTCTCCATGGTGCTCATGTGGCAACACCCTCGTTCTACCAGAATTCCTCATCCACCTACTGGAATTCCTGCACACACTGGAGTATTTTATCTTCGTATGAATATTTTCTGTTCTCACAAACAGAAACTGAGAATGTTGATGTTGTTACCATTTTGCTGTTGGCCAAAACTACTTTGGAATTCTATTGGAAAAACAAAGCCAGGACACAAACTTTTATGCAGTCAAAAGATGCAAGCTGTATTTTAGAATTGGGTTGCCAGTATAGAGAAATCGTTCAAGATCACTAGGAGCTAAGTTCAGGAGATAATGTAAGATATCAGGAGGTGTAACAATATTTAAAATTTAACTGGTGAGGATAAAATCATGAGGTCTTCCTAGGATGTTCTTAAGGTCATTTTGAGGACTGTTTACAAAGATGACTTAGAAAAAACTGTTTCTGGAAACGGCAATGCCACAGAAATGGTGGTCTATGGGTCTCCTATAGTCATGAATTTGAAGGGGACGAAATGAACAAATAGGAAGTCCATAAGAAATTGAAAGCTTTTCTTTAGAGTTGTTTTAGTCAGGTTTTTCATCACTGTGATCAAACGACCTGATAAGAACAATTTTAGAGGAGGAAAGTTTATTTGGGGCTCACAGTTTCAGAGGTCTCAGTCCATAGATGGCTAACTCCATAACTTTGGGCCACAAGTGAGATACCACAGCATGGTGGAAGGGTGTGGAGGAGGAGCGAAGCAGCTCAGGACAGGTCAAGCTGGAAGCACAGGGAGTTCCACTCACAAGGGGCAGAAAATAAACCTCACAGGCATGCCCCCAGTGACCCACCTCCTCTAGCCACACCCTACCTTTCAGTTACCACCCAGTTAATCCCTATCAGTGGATGAATTCACTGATTAGGTTACAACTTTCATCATCTAATTATTTCACCTCTGAACCTTCTTGCATTGTCTCATATATGAGCTTTTGAGGGATACCTGATAGTTAAACCATCACAAGAGTTATGCTTCCTTCTTTTCAGTTCTTTACAAAATCAGTGAATGGCCCTCTTTTCTACTAATTTTGGGACTTTTAAATGTAAGTAGTAAAGCAAAAATATCACACCCAAACTAGGACCAGAATATTTTTCCACTCTATTGTTTTTCTTTATCTTCAGGGTGTTAAACATCACCCAGGTTTGACCTATACTAGTCCCTGGCTTAATATAATCTCCTCCTAAAATTCAAAGTCATTTGATGGGGAGGCAGATAGAAGGAAAGTTGCTTGAAACAGTTTTTCTAACCATTTTTCTTATTCTCTCAAGGCAGAAATAATTGACTTTCATAAAAGTCCTTAAAATGAGGCCAATATGCACCTCTATAATTTGTAACCACGACAAAATTAAGAAGCATAATTGTGAATTTCAGTGGCTCAGGAGGCCAAGGCGGGAGGATGTAAGTTCAAAGCCAGCCTCAGCAACTTAGGGAGGGCTTACATAATTTAGTGAGACCCTGTCTCAAAAAATAAAAAGGGTCGGGATGTGACTCTGTGGTTAAGCACCCCTGGGTTCAATCCCTGGTACCCAAAACAAACAAAAAACTAAAAAGAACAACATAATTTTGAATAGGAAAGATTTCTTAAAGGAACTTTGCAATCGTTATAGGTGCATGTTGTTGTAGCATCTGATATGTGTCTACAGGAAAACTCCACTTTCTTAATATCACTGACATTATGAACTGAATTTGTTAATTATATATTTTTATTTCTGTAGGACAGGGGAAAAATCATTATGCCATGAGTGTGAGTGGACTTTCAGCTTAGAAAGGGAAATTTGAACAAAGGTCCCCTTGATTTCAGGACTTCTCCAACTTTAATGGACACAAGAATCACAGGAACCAGCAGTTGAACTGGAAATCCTGATTGGCCAGGTTTGTGGGAAGCCTTAGTTTTGCATTTCTACCACAGTCCCACAAGATGCTGATGCTGCTGGTCTGAGGACTGCACTTTGAGCAGAAAAATCTCAGAAAACTATTCCTTCCCAAAGAGTCTATATTTAAAATAAATAACAATTAAGAGGCATAATCTCCCAGTTACAACCTTGACACAGGCTTGCTGTGATTCATGAGTTCTGGAGAGTCCAGTTCTGGAAGTCATTAGGAAACTCAATGCAACAATGTGCTCTAGTCCATGTGTACAGCACGTGTGATCAATTAGTGGCGGATTGAAACAGGCATAGTCTGATTGGTGTGTAGCCTGGGGAGGGAGCCTTTGTAGTTATTTCAGGTGTGAATATATTCAGTTTTTAAAACAATAAGCATCAGGCGTGTGGTTTGAAGATTCTAAAATTCAGGGGCATATGGTATGTTTAAGTGAGCACATAAATTTCTAATTCAAGGGAGAAAAAGGAACACTTTGGGTTCAATTAGGAAAGTTGTTAAAAGCAAGAACCCTGACAGATACATTGCTTTCATGTCAATTCTTCAGCAAAAATCGGGACTTAGGCATGCTAAAGATCAAGGTGGTTATGAAAACAACACAAAACAAGAAAAGAAGGAAATCCCCTTGGGGAAGTCTTCAGGATTTTCTCTACACTAGCTTTTACTATTAATTCTTAGAGAATGTCTGAGCTTGACTTGCATGGTCTAGGCCTAGTATCCAATTGTGTTTCTTCAGATCAGAGGAACTAATCTAATTAATCCTTGATCATTGTCTTGAAGAATTGTAGACACAGGTGATTATGGCCAGATGCAAGAAAGCATGCAGTGCACACACTACTGAATGAAATCAGACAGGTGGTTTCATGCATGTTTCAAGAACAAAGTCACACAGCATGTAATAAGACTAAGGATTTTAATCAATGTAGAACTGAGTGTTGTTGCAAATTTCTACTTATCCATATTCTCTAAAGATGCTCAGCTTGAACAAGAAGTTAAGTTACATTCTGTACATTCTTTGATAAAATACCTTAGATGTCTCTTTGATTAGACAATTTATATATTTTTTTAACTCTAGTCATATGAGGTAATTTGAAAATATGAGTTTCATTTTCAAGTGTGTTTGGGAAATATTGCAGATAATATGCTTCTTGTGGAAATTCACAATATACTGTAGCCATGCAAAGGCTCTGAAATGTCCTGGGTCGTAGATACCTGCGTATCCTTTCTTCTCGTGGTAGTAAGTGATTAACATCCTGTGCAATATCCTTGAAAAGAGATGCTGATCAAGCTTTTAGCATATCACCAAGAATATTTTAAATGACCAAATCTGTGTCACTTTTGCCGATCATTTGACTGTGTTCACCTGATGTTAATTGTATAGAGTCCAGGTAATTTGGGTGTGAAAGAAAGATTGGTAGAAAACATTATGAAATTGAAAGGGAATTCCAGATCTACACAATAATATCATACGGTCATAATTTCCAATCTTCAGGGTATCGTTGTAACACTTTGATCTCTTGTGGGTGTCTAACTGGCTTTTTTAGATACGAGATCCTAAGACAAATTGCTGGAGCGAAGGATCAAGGATACACAATCTACTGCTTCCTATAGAAATGTGATTCATATGCTTTTATTGATTGTTTGACTAAAAATGTTTATAGAGTAACAATTTTTATGGGCCTTGAATTATTCTGGGTCCTTTGGAAAATAAAAGGGAAAATTTCCTGGCCTTGAAGAATTGGCAACATAATTAGAGACTCAAGACTGCTTCCCTTGAAGAGTCAAATAAAAATAAAGACAATATCTATGACAGGCATGACAATCCACATTTTGGCAGTGGATATTTAGGGAAGAAGGTTGCAAGCTCCTGGAGGCTTGAGACCATTTCTGGTTCCTTCCTTGACCCTCACAGCCTAGCATGAAGCTTTGCTGAGCTGCAAGGCAATATACTATTGTCCTGAATAGTCCATCAGAGCTTCACAGAAGCTTGAGAACAACCTCTTCTGCTGGACCTGTGGGTAGGCTCAAATGGTCTTCCTAAATTAGGGTATACCAGTTGCCTCAGACAAAAGGAACCCATATGAGGAGACGCTGGAGGATCTGATATCTGGGATGAAAGCATCTCCAAGCTAAAACTGGTAAAGCCACAGCATTCAACAAGTCTGGCCTGTGAAAGATGAGGGTGTACTCTCTGAGAACAGTGCCATATCTCTTGCAACTCAAGGATGGCTCCTAAGACAACCAAAATCATCAGATCCAGGGAGCGAGTTCCCTTTACGCAAAGTGGAAAAAGTCCCCAGAGTGACTCTTTCCTCTCCCCTAAGGCAGTGTACATGCAGCACCCTCTTCTATAACCGTGGATCTTGTCAGTCTTAAAACTCTGACCCTGGGTTCCCCAAAGCTCCTCCATGCTCTCCCGTTATCACAGATCCTCTGCAAATGCATCTCTCTTACGGAACTTTTAAACGATTTTCTCCAAAAGGCAACGAGAACATCTTTCCTTTGTTTCTGTGGATTGAAAGGTACTTTTTGGTTTTGCTCGCACCGTGTTTTCTTTTTTCCCCTAGAACTTAGGGCTAATTACAGAAGTGATCAATTGACAAAATAAGAGAGAAGAATGAAGACTCTTTGGGGCCCCGGTGAACAAATATCCAATTGCTTATAAATCGAATCAAATAATCTGTTACTTGGGGAATAATTGGGTTTTGCAGTTCTCTTGCTCATTACTTTCACGCAGGTGCTCAAATCCCACCATTTCCGTCTGCCGATGGTGATGCCTTTGACTATACTTGTTTAGCGCTTTGAAGGTTAATGGTCCACAGAGAAGACCCAGGTAAATGGATGGTGTGCAAGTACAAGGCTGTAAAGGACAGCAGTGTCCATGCAGTTTGCTATGGTTTGGGGAATTTGGTGCTTCCAGCATGATTTCCTTTGATCCCCAGCCTCTTAGAGCCTTGCTGTCCTTGTGACTGGCTGTGCAGTCTTTGTTGGACAGCTTAATCTCTCTGTGCTTCCCTTTCATGACAGTGAGCTTTGAGTGATACTGTTTACTAATTTGTAACAGGTTTTGTGATCCCCAGATGCTGTAAATTGCTTGTTATTAACAATAATTGCCTACAGATTTTTCTAAACCATTTACATGAAGAATCTTTGCAATATGAGGTTAAATTATAATATGCGACTAGTCAATCAATGTTGAACGGTAGGTTGCTGAGCTGCCACTCTGGCTGCTCAAAGCAAGAGCTCTCCTCTTCATCCTCCTGTTATTTCTGGTTCTGCCTCGTTGCTGGCTTGGCATGAGGGAACAAAAATCTCCTTAACTTAAGACTTTCTGTACATGTACATTGTGCCGGGAGGTTTGGAAATCACAAGGTTCTCCCCTTCCTGAACGGGTGGTGGGCACATTCCTATATAGGTTGTGTGCAGCTGTGCAGAGATGCCGTTGGAATTCTTGTGAACAAAGAGAGGTCTGTGATGAAACACAGCTCAGGGGAATGGCATTAAAGCATGAGGAAACCTGCAGGAATTTACTAAAAGGAGAGGTTGCGCAAACCACGTGTCAGCCGAGAACAAGGTAAACAAACCTAACGGGTGTAGGGTCTGTAAACCAGAGGCAGCAGAGAGTGAGCCCCAATGCACATGATCCACAGTTCTGACCTTCCTTGAAGGCAACGTGATACAAAAGAGTGAGAAAGGGGCTGCCGGGAAGGTATTTTTGGAAAAATTTGCCATTTTTTTTTTCTCTTTGATCAGGAAATTAGTCAATCAACAGATTTTAGTATAAAAATGCCAAATGCAAACACCAAAAAATGCAAACACAAAAAAATCTAAGCCATGAAAGAAACACAAACCATGGTCTCATATCATGAGACTCTTTTAAGTTGGTTAATGGAAGAAGACAGGCACCAGAAAGATAAAGGCTAGCCTGATGCCCCCTTTACCTTGTGAGCCAGCTGATCTCACAAGGATGCACATCCTGAATGAAGAGGAACCTCCTGGGGGTGATCCTACTGCAGATCCTGCACTTCCAGAAGGTGCGCTGTCAGGAGTTCAGAGCCTTGTCTGGTCCATCACTTTATCTCCAGCATCTGCCAAGAGTCTCTGCTTTGTAATGGATGATTGACACGTGTCTGTAGAATGAATGAGTTAATAAATTAAATGGAGGGCAAAGCAGGAGTACAGTAAATACAGTTTGGGGCATATGCTCAGATGACAATGATTTCCTTTTCCATAAGCTGGAGTTGGTTTGGCTACCAAAGGAGTACCTAACTGCAGAGGAAATGGGTAGAGATTTTTTTGTCCCATGAAGCCCTGAGCAGACAAACATCATCAGCAATTCAGGCATTCTGTGTCTGCTCTGCCGTGCCTCGTATAGACTTGGTCCTCATCGCTGCCATCATATGGTGACAAGCTGGCTGTTGCCATTATTAATGTCACATCTGTGTTCCAGGCAAGAAAGGGGGAGTGGGGCCAGGGATGTTTTCTCCTGGGAAAAAATTTCTCTTCCCACAAGGATTTGTGCAGGCATCTTCTTACCCAGAACCAGGTTGGGAAGGTACCTCCAACTGTGCGGGAAGCTGAGAGGAAGGTTTTAGTAATCTAATCTCCATAGAGGAAAGATTAAAAGGGAGAGGAGAAAGGAGGTGAGTGAGCCATTCCACAGCACCTGTGGCTTCTCTGTGATGTGTTAACTGTCTACAGGGTTAGAGGCTGGACGTCCTCTTCGACCCACACAGGTTTCTAGGTGTGGAGCTACTGTTAAGTGGTACAAATTGTCCAGCTGCCCCCAGCTTCCTGGAATTACAGAACCAGACGAAATCAAGTGAATCTCTGAGGACTGCAGGAACAGAAATGTTTAAGAGGGTTTCCAAGCTGTTGCTGGGTGACTCTGGAAAAGAAGAGGAATCTGGTTTCTGGGCAGAGGGTACAAAAGAGAGGAGACACTCGAGGGAAGCAGGAACTCAGCAGACACGATGGATGTCCTTGTTTCTGGGTCTAGTTCCACCTGAAATCCAGTGGCCTGGAGTCCTGTTAGGATTTCCTCTTCCAAGCTGCCTTTTAAATTTCATCTAAAGCGTTTGGTATTATTACTATGTAATGGGATCAAATTTTTACATTCTGTGATTACACATTTTCTTTGGGGGATAATGAAAGTGTTTTCTCAAATGACATAGGGTGATGGGTGTACAACTCTGCACATGTATTAAACACCATTCAATTATGCACTTGAAATAGCTAAACTTTATACTGGGCAAAATATATCTCAATAAACTTGTTTAAAAATGTGTATATACTACAACCCAGTTGTGAGAAGATATATAATCTTTAATTTATCTAAGTGATTTAATCATTTTCCTAAATAAAATCTTAACTTTCTGGACAGCATGAGAAAAGTTTGATTTCTCATGAAAATTATATGTCTGCAATTAATGATATCTCAGAATCATTAGGCTCAAATCATCTTTATTGGATGGTTCGCCCTCTTCTGAGTAAATGGTTGACCATTTAAATTTTTCGTTCTTGTCTCGTTTGATAATGTCTGTGCATGACCGTGGGTCTCCATTGGTGATGCAGGTCAAGAGCACCTGCTTTTATCTGGCCTCTTACATCATTGTGCTGGCATTCATGGTTCTAGATTCTAACCCTTGCCTTCTGACTCAAATTAACAAATCCCAGCTCATAAAGGCCTCTTGTTCTGACCCAGATTTCTGCTGGTCCACTGTCTTTGAAAAGTGTTCCCAAATCCTCCCACTTGGCACAAGGAACTTTCTGAGTCTCCACAGTATGTTTGATTCTTAGTCCCTTAAGAACCAAAAGCACTCCCCTGGCTTACCCATCAAATCACCTGTCTATGAAACCAATGATGTGAAATCCTTCATACCTAATTTGGAGGTCTCTTTCTCGGGATTTCCTGTCATTAGTTCCCGGTAATGTTTCTCCCTTATCCGGAAACCTAGGTCCTCCTATCCTGACCTCTCCTCACCCCTTAGCTTACAGCACAATCTTACTCTGTCTAGATCTGTAGGTTGTCTTCTAGTTTAGTTAATGCAGTGGCACACACCTGTAATCTCAGTGGCTTGGGAGGCTGAGGCAGGAGGATCACGATTTCAAAGCCAGCCTCAGCAACTTAGTAAGGCCCTAAGCTCCTTAGCAAGACCTTGTCTCTAAATAAAATGTAAAAAAGGGCTGGGGATGTGTCTCAGTGAGTAAGTGCCCCTGGACTCAATCCCTACAACCAATAGTAGTAATAGTAGTAGTAGTAGTAGTAGTAATAATAATAATAATAATAACAATAATAATAATAATAATAATAAAAAGTATATATTTAATACAAACCTAGCTTTCAAGACTGTTTTCTTAACATGAACACAAAAAAGAAAAAAAAATTTTACTTTGAATGGCAAGAGTTGTTTTTTTTTCTCAAGTTATACTCATTGAGATATAATTTGTGTATAATTAAAGCACCCATTTGAAATAAGCATGCTGGTAATATTTTCTGTTAAATACATGCATCACTTCAATTCATTAGTGAGTAGACTTTATTCTTATTTCCAAGGGTTCAAGGAAAGACGTGAATGTGAAGATAGGAGACTTCTGAGAATTTCAGAAAGGGTGGACTTAGTCATTCACTGTGAAACTGATAAATGGAAGATCTACGTGATTGTTGCTTGGTCAGTAGAGTGTGCCTGAAGTGACAGAGTCCCAGCTTTGGGCTGAGATAATAAAAATTCTGGCAGCTCCTGCCTTTGTCCCTTATGAACTTTTACTATGTAAAAATTCAAGGAGAATTCTGGAGAGAGGCCATGTGAAGAGAGAAAGAGCCATAGAGAGGTTAGATAATGTTTTTAATGTCCACAACTAGTGGTGGAGTTGGGTAAGGACCCTGCTATGTCTCTGAGGCTTGTCCACTTAAGCTTTTCTTTTCTACTCTATGACAGTGAGCAATTTTTTAACCTCTGGTAAGAGTTTCCTTATTTATTTACAGGACCATTATCGACTTGGAGACTACTGTAAGAATTAACAAAAAAGTGTTTATAATACATCCAACAACATACGTGGACACACATACATACATATGAAATGCACAAAATGGAATGATCACCACATTGACAAATGAAAATCAGATGTACTTTAATACTAAAACCAGGCCACATAGTGTTATGGTTTAGATATGTGGTGTCCTCCAAAAGCTCATGTGTGAGACAATGCTAGAAAGTTTAGAGGTAAAGTGACTGGGTTATGAGAGTTTTGACTAATCAGTGTGTTAATCCCCTGATAAGAATTAACAGAGTAGTAACTGTAAGCAGGTAGGGTGTGGCAGGAGCCGGTGGTAGTCGGGGTACTCCTTTGTCCACGGAGAGGAGAGGTCTCTCTGCTTCCTGGTGCCATGTCTTGAGCTGCTTTTCTTTACCACACTCTTCTGCCATGATGTTTCCCAAAAGTTGGAACACAAAAGAATGGAGTTGGCCCCCTAGGACTGAGACCTCTGAAACATGAGCCTGTGAATTAACTTTTCTTCCTCTGATTGTTCTGGTTAGATCTTTTGGTCACAAAGTGAAAAAACTGAATAAAACAGATAGACCCTTGTGTATGTGAAATGATTATTTTAGTTTAACTGCAAAGAGATACAGAACTTCATCACACTCAGGATTCACAGTGAAAAGATAGTTACTTTCTCCAAAATGGACAGCATGCTGTTTGCTGATCCTCAAAGTGGCAGCAATGTTGTCTCCTGTCTGAGTGGTAAGATCTGGGTGAATGAAAGTCATATCAGAACTTCTGGAAACAGTCAACCCTCTGTTAGTCCATCCTTGTATACGTAGGCGCTCCCTGCGGTAGCTAGTGTGTTTCATGCAGGGCCACCTCATCTGGGCCCGGTATGCTCCCCAATGCTGGAGTTACACAATGCACTATAATTTGCAGAGTTCTGCAAAACCCAGAATAGGCAGCATCTCCACTCTGCAGTGTATTCAGCAGTGAAATACAGCCTATGCCCAGGACACCACCAATCTCAGGGCTGCAATGCTAAAATGAAAGCCATGTTTCAAAATAAAGTACATTTTCTAAAAATGTAGACTGACGGCATCTTGTATAATGAGATATGCTGGTGTTTCTTTTTAAACAAAAACATACACTGTTGGAGAATGGAAAACTTGGATTTAAAACATCGCGTGTTATTGTAGAGTAATGGGGCTGACAGTCCAGATATGACTCAGGCGCCATAACTCACAAGCAGACCTAGCTTGTCACAGCGAGGAAGCCCTTCCCCAGATGCTGTTTAAAAATAGGCAGGGTAGAAAACTGTTCAACTCGATATTTAAACTTGGTAGCCAGAAAATGGTGGTAGGTAGGTACAACTTTTACCACAGGTTATGTGTTTTACATTTTTTCCTAAACAAAATGATTCTCATTTTGGAAAATATGGAACATACAGGAAAGCAAAAAGGAAAAAAGAAAAGTCACCCACAAGTCTATAACTTTTTAATAGGCACTAATATTTTTATCTATAATTTTCCACTTTTTTCTTACACATTTATTTGTTAATATTATATATTTTATAAGCAAATATGTTATATGATTTTAAGAGCCTAAAATGATTAACATAATAAAGCGAACATTTTATCGTATAATTAATTATTTTCACACACTGAATCAATTGGTGTATAGATAAAATGAGTTGACTACCAAAACAATAAAACCAATTTATATGCCCACTTGAAGTGTTAAGAAACAGTCATTACTCTTAAATCTATAAGTCTTAAATAGTTTATTTTATTTTAGACAAACAAAAATTGACACCTCTCTAGTTTGTATGTCTGAGATTCCTGGAGACTTGAGATTTTTTTTCCTGTGTTTACTGGCCAATTCTTTATTCTCTTTCATGGATTACCAGGCCCTGCCCTTTGCATAGCTTGGAGCAGGTGACAGAATGGAAGATTTTACTTGTTTCTTTAATGATTGGGGTAAGACCTTTTTCTGCAGAAACAAATAATAAACATTTGTCTGTCATTTATTATAACTTCTCAGTTTGATGTTTAGCTTTCTTTGGGTCACATTTACTCATAGGAATGTAATTTTCTTCTGTGTTCTGAAGAACTTGGAAAGACTCAAAAATGTGAATGCAGAAGGACATAAATCTTTCTAATGGGGAAATGCTCAGTGGAGCTGGGTGGTGGGGTATGCATGTTTGTGTAGCCAGGTGGGCTGCCGCTCACCCACCTGCTCTCTTCCTAATGTCCCTCCGTCCCCATCGCTCTGGTGGGGCGGCCTGGCTAAGAAGGCATGGACCGCCATGGCCGAGAGGAAAGGTAGAGGCCGGTTGGGCACCTTTCCTGCTGCTCAGACATGGATAACCTTGTGAAGGACCCACTCGAAGAGACAGAGTTGCTTAAAATAAAACGGGAGGAAGACTTTTAAGAGATGGAACATCTGTGATAAACTCATTTTCTGTGTGAGCACCAAAGGAGATGCCTGTCTGGGTCGGCTGAGCAGCATTTGTATAGCAGTTGAAAATTCATTTCATTTCATTATCAGAACTGTTCAAGCACCCCGGTTTGGATCAGGGAACAGCTTCTTAAACCTGCAGGAAGCTCATTTACCCCTGCTGAGGACCCAGCTCACTTTCTTACGGGAAGGTAGAGATGTCTCGCTTATAAATCCTGGCAGATATATACGCCTGGGTACAGAGTGTGTGTATGTGTGTGCATGTGTGTGTGTACATGTGATTCCTGTTGAAGGAGCAGAACCATTTCCCAGGATCCTCCATCTCCAGCAGCCTTCCTATTATCCTGCTTCTGTTTTATCTGGGTCTGTGTCAAGGCTACTTTCCCATTCCTTTCATCCGTTAAATATACTGTTCTCTGAGCATTCGTAAACAGGGAAGTGCCTCTCAGGTGGTACGCAGTGGAACAAAGAACAGAGCATCAATTCTCTCAACAGCCAACAATGAGGCAAGTTGGAGGATTTTTCAAACCACAAACAACAATTGAGAAAACTTTTAAAGAATCCCAGATGGCATTTACAGATTCAGAACAAAATTAATGGAGGGAGAAAAATCCATATAATGTGAAGACTTTAAAATGAAAGCCATAAGACTTCTAGTTGTTTCTCGACTGTGACTCTCCTGCGCTTAAAAACCATAACTGTAATTGCAATTCCAGGATCCTCCAGGTCAGAGAAGGAGCCAAGAAGCCAGTAGTCACCAGGAGGAGGCCAGTGGTACTCAGACGTGGGAAGTGGGTCCATGATGAGGGACAGGGCTGCAGTGACTGGAGCAAACCCAGATCAGATAATCAAAGGGACAAGTCAGGGCAATTAGATGTCTGGAGTGTGGAACAGTGAGGGACTGAGGACTGCAAAGACTCACCTACGGTAGACCAGCTGCCCCAGGAATCAGCTTCCTGGTCAGGGTGAGGGAATTTAGAAAGTAACTTGAGAGAAGACTCAGAACAGGTCTCCACCCCCAGGTCCCTGGGAGGAGTAAGCCACAATCCCTCCTGTGGCAGGAAAACTGGGCAGATGACTGATGCACGGATCCAAGGACAGGAAAACAAATCAGCTTCCATTAGCAATGACTCCCAGAGAGGACAACAGCCCTTGGCTGGGTTGGACAGGTCCACTGGGATATCTGCTTGACCCTGGGACCTCTGTTTACCCTACTAATGAGAGTTAGTCTCATGGCTCCAGGGATGTTGAGTCCTCAGGAGGAAAGGAACCCAGCTGGACTGAGGTGAAAGCCATGTATTCCTAACATGGTTGACTTCCACTGTTTCTGGGAGATTGACTTTAAAAAATACTGAGTCAGAGTATTTTACTAATTTTCAGTGCCTGGCAGGTAGTGTGTGTGTGTGTGTGTGTGTGTGTGTGTGTGTTAACTGGACTTTCATGTAAGCTGACCGAATATTCACAATGGGAAAAAACCAAACTGGGAATTGTAGGCAAGGTGAGAAGTGAAGGTGTAGAAGTCAGGAGCGCAGTGTGTTCTGGAAGAATTCTACCAGTAAGAGAGTTAGGTCTGAAAGACTCATTGTGTTTATTTTTGTCCTTGAAGGAGTCTGCCTATCACGGAGTTGTGCAGAGTGAGGGCTGTATTGATTCACGTTGCTGGAAAGGAGATGTCCCAGGGAAATCAGGGGGTGACGTTGTTGATTAGTCAGTAGAGTGAGGCCCAGGAAGAGCTGGACTCTGCTTTGTGGGATAAGCCACTAGGTCCTGGAGACCGATGGAGGGGCCAAAACATGGCAGATGCTTTTGGTTGAGCAGTTACTACAGAGCTCTCGTTGGTGAGATGTTTGTGTGTATCATCTCATTTACAGGAGACCTGTAAGCTGGCTACTTTTGTTTTTCATACCCACCAACACATAAAGAGAAACATCTCTCCAAGATCACGAAAATGAGTGGGGGAGCTGGACATGCACCTGGAGCTCTCTGACTTGGAAGCACACAGCTGTCTTTTATATCTGGTCGTATTTATTCTATGTAGTATGAGGCTCAGCCTAAGTCACTGCTATACTGAAAACACAGGATCATATATCTTACCAACACACTTAGGATATTTTAGGTGAGTTTCCAATCTTCAACGATTCACCCTTTGCCCGCGTGAAATTAGTAAGATGGCTACATTAACATTTCTTTTAATGCTCTTTTAAAAAGAGTACATTTTTAAGCACGGAAATAATGCATTTAAATGTGCTCTATAAAATGTGCATTTGTTTATAATAGACCAAGAAAATTGCAAATGCAAAAGTACAAATTGTTTTAGACACAGCAATTTTTGTACTTATAGTACTTTTAACGGCCTAAAATACACATTTTAGTGTATATGCACTGGGAAATGTGCTTTTAAATGTGGAATTGTCATGCAGACATATCAAAGAATTCTCATTAATTGCAAATATGTCTCATTTGCTGCCTATTTGTAGAATTAGAATAATATCTACCTGATTTTAATAAACAATATAGAATCATTCACACATTCATAATTGATGAGTAGGAAGCAAGATGAGAAATAACTGCTACCTCAGAAGACAAACATCTTTGTTTTATGAATTTGAACAATCAACTGGTTGTTCAATCTGAACAATAAAAGCAGAGATGGGCAGAAAGAGAGAAAGGTAAAATGGCAGGAAGGAAACAGAAGTAGAATTAATGGTGGGAGTTGGACAGAAAACATGTATTTATCCACATGACAAATAAAAATGAATGATTTTTGGCAGAAATATTTCATTAAGGTAGGACCATGCCTTTTTTCCTCATTTATATTAGGTTTAAATGCCAGAAAAATGTTATTATTTTGCCTACTCTCATTTATTAAAATCATTCTTAAAATGTAGTTCCCAGACATCCATCTGTCATATCAGGAAATAAGCTAATTTTCTCTTTCTTTTTTTTTTTTTTTTTTTCAAATACACTAGAAGAAATTAGATAAACAAATGTAATGCAATTTATTATATATTTTCTCCACTGTGTAAGAAGAATACATAGACTTCTCAGGAAAACTTTGAAAAGCAGAGGCAAAAACTATAGTCTCACCACCCAAAGAAAACAAAGCTTAACATTTTGAGGAACATACATTCTTCCAGTCTTCTCCCCCTGCAACAACTGCTTTTTGGGTTTAAACTTACATTTTTGCAAACTATTAAAACATCCAGAGCTCAATAATTATTGGATGCATCATTATAATTTCCCTCCGAATCAAAAAAAAAAAAGAAGAAGAAGAAGAAAAAAAGTGTTATGGGAATCCTTAGTTCATGCATCTTGCTCAGAGTCCAATAGAAACAGTGCTTTAGTCTAAACTGAGTTAATTTCAGTCGTTCATCCCTCACTGCTTTTGATGTATCCAACCATATGTGCCACAGAGCAGAGCTTCCATATACGTTCCCAAGTCTTTCTCCCAAGTGCATTGTAATGATGGTGGACCCCTGAACGCAGCATCAATGAAATTACACAATTCAGTGTCAGTGCAGAATAAATCTAATAAACTTAATGTCTTAGCAGGTCTCCACTGGCTCCAAAACTGGAACATAGTGCATAGTAAGAATCTCTTTCCCTAGAGACAGAAACAAGTGATGTGTCAGTTTTGATTCCATTAGCTTCATTTAACATGGAAGTTGCTCTCTGTGCTACTTCGTCTTTTACCAAAGATTGATGAGAGAACTGTCTACATAGTCCAAATGCAGGGGACTGCTGATCACTCTGTGAGAAACTCGGGTTGTAAAGAAGCAGCCTTGTCATCTAAATGGGCACCTCCACTCCTTACTGCCCTTTAAGTTTGAGCCATATGATTGATTGAAGGAGGACTCAGGGAATCTCAGAAGTTGTAGTCAGAGTACTAGGTCACTGGACAGCTGGGCCCTTATTCTATTGTCTCCAGGCTGGGGCATGAGAGAAATTACCCTACTTTTGAGAATAGGGATTTATATTAATCATAACTCATGTGATTTGCAGACTTAAACTTTATAGACTCAAATGAATTATGTGTGTTTACTGAAATGTTAGCATTTGGTGCCTTTGCACATGGGTGGCCAACCTTAGGCAGTCAGAGGAAATGATGGAAATTTTCATAGCTTTGGCAACTTTATCCTATGGAATCAGTGATTTCTTCCACAGGAAAGTAGTTCTGTCCTGAATTTTTTTTTTTTTTTTTTTTTGATGGGCTGGTGATTTAACACAGGGCCTCACATATGCTAAGTAAGCACTCTATCACTGAGCTACACCCTAGTCCTGTTTTAGTTTTATTTTGAGACAGTGGTCTTGCTAAAGTGCCTAAGAGGGCCTTGGATTTGCATTCTTCTTGGTCAGCCTGAGTAGCTGGGATTACAGGTGTGCATCCCCATGCCCGACTGGCTTGATGTTTTATATGACTTTTGGTCTTGGAAACATACTGTGGCCTTATCTCCCAAAGACCATGTCACTCACTTTAAAACATCATCCAATCATCTTTCAATAGCCTGAATGTCCTTGTGTATCTTCATGTATTTTCCAGGAGTTTGTCATCTGTTTAATCAGAAAACTAGATTTTACAGACTTCTCAGGTTCTCTTTCCTCTGCCTGAGCCATCTTACAATTAGAGTCAACATTCTTGAAGCACACATGTATGTTTTTAAGAATTGCATAAAACATTCCTGATTAAGTTCTTTAAGGATTTTATTTTTGCCTTGGAACATAGACATATGCAAAATAAAGATGGAGGAGCTGGGGGTAGGGCTCAGTGGTACAGGACTTGCCCAGCAGGAGCAAGGCCCTGGATCCATTCCCAGCACCAGAAGCACACAAAACACGTACCCGCGCGCGCGCATCCCACATGAGAACAAAGACAGCATTCCTTGTTTTACTTCGTTGATAATAGGAAACTTGATGTTTACTTGCTTTTCCATTTTTTCCATTGCCTTCAATGGTATCCCTACCCTGTCCAAATAAGTCAATTGCTGTTCATTCTCTGATGCTGTTGTGCTCATGTAATCACCGATTCTATGGTAGTTATGGCAATTTTTATTCTGGCTAATTAATGAACCAGGGTAATTTATCAGACAGTCTTTTCCTTTGATATTTCTCTAAGTGTTGCTTTTCCTTCAGTTTCCGTGTAGTCGCCCCTGGTTCCTTGTACTTTCTTTGTGGTCCAGAGAAGAGGGTGACTGATGTGTCCTGTGGAGAATCGGATAGTAAATATATTAGACTTTTCTTTCTAACTTCTATTGTAGCTGCTCAATTCTTCCATTATAGCAAAAACACAGAAAATAGAAAATGTAAATGAATGATGCAGCCACGTCCCAATAACATTATGTTTACATGAAGAGACAGCAGACCAGACTTGACCTGTAGGCCACAGTTGGTTGATCCTGTTATGGACTATCACCTGTCAGGACAGACTGGTGGTAGTTGCATACATCTTTGTCCCATTAAGAATTTATAAATATTTTCATTCAGACTTAGGTTCCTTTTCAATAATGAGAAAAATAATAGTAGTAACATTTCTTGAACACTTAGATGTCCTAAATGTTAAACATAGTACATGATTGATCTTATTTAATCTGCTCAGAGGTCTTACAAGGTAATTCTAATATTAGCATATTTTATAAATGAAGAAACTGAGGCACAGAGCATTTAAGTATCTTGCTGAAGAATGCCATCAAAAGAATCAATGTGGCAAACCTCCAGAGCCCACTCCTACTGTTCACTTCTGCCTCCACACAGCAGAATACACTTCCAGGTTGGACCATAGTATCATGTTCCAACAGGTCCAACCAGAGCATCGTGGTCCAAATGGCCTTCGAGTTTGTTCTATGTCTCTAGAGCCAAAGGAGGCAGGGCAGCCTTATGCATCAGCCGGTCCTCAGTGATTTTAAAGGTTAAGAGTACCTCAGAAACCACCGTACAGCATTTAGTCAAGCTGCCTTTTGACTTTCCACAGAGAATTGAGGGGAAGAGAAAGAACCTAGTTCATTCTAGGGAGCATTGAACTTGTTGCTCTGTCCTCCATTCACATGTTTAAGTAGACATCCAATCACATGACTTCCAACTTTAGGCAGAAATTTTGAACTGGAGTAGCACATTTTCAAGGGTTTGCTCTGGAAACAGTAAATAGCATATTCCATATTTTGCTTTGTGGAATGTAGATATAAGATAAGGGATCAGGTTTGTGCATTAAATAGCTTAGAGGGAAATAAAATAAGCAAATGTACTTTAGAGAATTTTTTTAGTCTGTACAAGAAAGCTTTCTCTTAAGTGAAATAGTTCAAAAATAGTCAGCCTGTTTATGGAAATGCCCTCAGAATTTCTGAGGAAATGTTTTTATGTGAAAATGAATAAATGAATGAATGTTCTCTGGTCATGTATTATTCATATAAAAATTTACCCATTGCTTAATATATAACAGACACCGTGTAATAAGGGATAAATGGGCTATCACATAAAACCACCAAACTTTGGAACAAAATATCTGATTATAAAAAAAGTCTATGTAGAAAATCTAAAGAATAAAGTTTGAGGAAAAACATTTTAAATTCATCTTTAATTCGAACCTGTCCAAAAGAACCTTTGTTATTAATTTGATGTTATGATATTTTCTGCACATACTCTACATATAATTATTAAGATGATAAAAAATATAGTTTTGCATTCCTCCTTTTACTGTTTAACATTATAGTATGACAATTTTTAATCTTTAAATGTCATCAAAAGTCTAATTTTATTGTAAATCATCAAATTGCACCTTATATTTTAATACCTGTCCATGAGATATGAGGTTTTCCTTGTCACAATTATCTGGTACTGACATGGAAATTTCATAAGAATAGTATAAGAAATGAGAAAAGTTGAGTCCCTTCCATTAAAATGATTGAAATAAATTTTCATGACTTTAATTTTGGTTATCTAGAAAATTCACTTATGCAAAATTTGTAGTGGTAAATAGATGAACTGTTAATGAATGTAGATCATGTCTTGTCCAAAAATGTCTAGCTACATGACAGAGTTGATTTATATTAAATGTAAATTATATTAAAATCATTTAATTACTTGTTAGTTTTACTAGTTAAATTAATGCAGAAAGGTAGAAGCTGCAGTGTCAATAAAGCTGCATCTTTTTCCATATTCTTTATTGGTCCACTATAATTATGCACAATGGTGGAATACATTGTTGCATATGCATACAATATAGTAATATAATTTGACCAATATCATTCAAAGTTGCATTTTTAAATGGACTCTAAAGGACTATAGATATAGTTGATTACTTAAAATTAAAGTGAACAATCACTGTAATATAGATATTTAAGAACATTTTTTGGTCTAATTAATGTGTTTACTATTGTCATAGAGTATATACACAACACACACACACAACAAAACCACAGACTCACAAATACACACTTATATTCCTAAATTGGAGACTCAATTCTCCATTTTGCTAGAGTTTAATCATAAGATTTCATGACAGATATTTTTCATATCTTGTCATATCTGACTTCTAGAAACACGTACATATGGTGAATTTTGGTGCAGAACCATGACCAGATTTTTCAAAAGCCCCAATCAAAACATTTTGATCTTTCATTTAATATAAGCAATAAACCCCCTCACTTTACCTTTTTTTGTAACTTCTTTTAAAATGCAATTTGGTGAGGGGGGAACTTTCACAGTATCAAACAACATCTTGAATCTCTCTGCCTTTTTTCTCTCTCCTTGAAGGTTTCAACTTGAAATTCAGCTTAAAATCCGAGTCTAACTAAAATTCAATTTAGTTGTTAATCCCATAAGGGGATGGAATAGCTGCTACACATTCTGGCAGACTCAAAAATCTACAAATTTTACTTTTAATAATGTTTTCCCTGTCTCTAATTTCCTGTGTAAGAAAACATTCTCTTGGACAATTACCCCTGTAATGGCCTTGCCAGAATCAATTTCAACTTTAGCTGTCTCAAAGAGTTCAGTAGCAGTCTGCAATTTTTTTTCCGATGAGTTTTATTCTGCTGCACAAGAAACTAAGTTTATTTTTGCATTGCAATCTTAAATGTCTTCACATATTGTTAAATATATATAGGACACATGTATTAGCACTATGCATTAGTGCAATATTCAGACTGAATCCAACTTACAAATGGGATAAGTTCTAAAAATGCTTTTATCAGTCAGACATTTGAAGCATGCTATATATTTCTCTAGAGATATACTAGTAGCACTAAAGGATAGATTTTTAAAAAACAAAGCTTAAAAATAAAGAAAAAGAAATAGCCATAAATGCTAATGTATCAGTAAAAAGTACTTTAAGCAATATGTTAATGGCACCTATTCCCCAGTGATATGGAGAAATTCATCCTGAATTCCAGTCAATACCAGGAGCACATCTCTTCCCATTCAGGGGCTTCTCTGTGTGGGGCATGAGGGATGGCAGGTGGGGATTAGGGTAGAAGGAGGAGCCTGGCATAAATAAGTTCTGTCTTCAATATTGTGTTAATATTCTAAAACTTTTGAAGGAAGCACATTTCTCCGGATCAATCACACCTCAGAGGTTCTAAACTGAGAAATGAAGGCTAAACTTATCTACAAGAAATATGAGCTCTAATTTTCCATATATTTATAGATATGGTATTTATATATCAGATACAGATTCTTTTGTTTTTCCACTGAGAAAAGGGAAAACTAAAAAATACATAAACAAAATGAAATCACATAACCTGAAGATGCAGGAGCTACCCTTAGAGATTGCTGTTGCATTGAGGGAATTCCACAAGCAGAAGTGGCCCCCAGCAGGCTGCCAGGCAGTAATCAAAGCATCTCTGACACTTAACATAGTGAACACATCGCCACTGAGGGGCGAATGGGCAACTCGGGGCCTCTGAGCAGCCAATCCCCTTCTTGTCCTGGGTGGGGCTCTGCTCATCAATTGTCTCTCATTGCCTTCCAAACCTGGATGAGCCTTTAGAACCTCTTTCTAAAATGGAGCCCCCTTCTTTCTTTAGAAACAATATATTGAAAATCAATCTATCTAATCATCCATATTATCACTCTAAACAAGAGTAGGGGGGATACTCCTAGTGAATGTCAGATAACATTCACTTATGACAAGAACTCTTAGCAAACTAGGCATAGAAGAAAACTTCCTCAGTCCAAGAATGAGCTGTAGATTTTTCAAAGGACACGGCCTTAAAGCTCACAGGGGGTTAGGAACAGTGCCTGTTCCCAGCAGTCAGACTGGAAACTTAAAGATGCAAAGGGCACTGAGAGCAGCTGACTTCCTCAACCTGAGGAAGGTTACCTATGGAAATGCTGCTGCTAACCTGGTGTCTAGTGATGAAAGACTAGACGCTTTCTCTGTAAGACCAAGAAAGGACAAGGTGTTCACTCGATTCGGCATTACACCGGAGCTTCTCACCTATACAGTACAAGAAGAGAAGGATATAAAAGATAAGTAGATTTGAAGGAAAGAAACAAAACGGTTTGTGAGTTTTGTAAGGTAGAAGGATAAGGAGTCAATATAAAAGTCAACTATATTTGATATAGGAGCCATGATTGCATGAAATCTATAGAAATGCATGAAATTGGGACAGACCAACATCTTAACAGTATGGAGTCTTTCACCAATGTACACACTGTCTCTTCCATTTTTTCATCTGCTTTGTTTGATTTCATAAAACATAAAAACTTCTGCTTACCTGGTGTGGTGGTACATGCTTGTAACCTCAGCCACTCCAGAGATGGAGGCAGGAGGATCACAAGTTCAAGATCAAACTTGGCAACTTATTGAAACCCTGTCTCAAAAACCAAAATTATCTATGCCTAGCCATAGAACCACCATTAAGGACTGGAAATAGCCAGAAGAGACTTTGTGGAGAAGGCAAGATGGGAAGAATTGACAGAATTTGACCCATAGAAAAGTGAACGAAAAGAAGAAAGGAAGGAAAATGGAGAAGGGCAATTGTTTAAGATATTAGGGAAAGCCTTAGATTTGGAGCTTTAAGGTCTAGGCTTGATTCAATGCTTTGCTTTTCTAACTGTCTAATCCTGGGCAAGATGATTTAAAAGCTCCGAACATCAGTTACTCCATGATGTGTATATGACTGGTCATGTGAACTCGGAAAACTTCTGTTTGTTTCCAGTCCTTAATGGTGGTTCTGTGGTTAGTCATTGATAATGGGTGTGAGCACTCTAAAGAGTGCTTCTTTTCTAAGTAATCTTGACCTTCTGTACTCTTTTTACCCTCTACCTTCGTTTCTTTTCCCCAAAAGTTGGCAGTTAGGGTGGGAAGAGCCAGCACAATGTTATTCAGGCAAGAAAGACGTGAAGCCTGAGCTTACCAACAGTAGGAGGCTCATTTTGCAAGGGGCATGTGAAGAGGTAGAACACAGCTGGAGAACTTACCAAACACAGAATGGTATTACTAAGACATGCGATGCTCTAATGGTACCATTTGGGCAGAAAGAAGCTAAACTATGAGAAATTAACCCTTCAGGAAAACAAACAAACAAACAAAAATTACAAAAAAGGACTGGGGATGTAGTTCAGTGGTAGAACAGATGAGGTTTAGTCCACAGTAACACACACACACACACACACACACACAAATTCCTCTTGGAATGAGTGTTACCAGAATGACTATCAAGCTACAGAATGAGAAAATATTTGCACATCATATATCTTATAAAGAATTTTATCCAGAAAACATAAAGAACTTGCAAAAGGTAAAAGATTTGAACAGATATTTTACCAGAGAAGATATATGAGTGGTCTATAAGCCCATGAAAAGATGTTCAACGTCATTAGTCATGAGAGAAATGCAAACCGGAGCCATAATGTGACTCCATGACACACCTAAGGCAGTGACTGAAGGTGTGGGTGAGGATGGGGAGGAGCTGACGCTAAAGCTGTTGGTGGGATGTCAACTGGTACAGCCATGCTGCAAATACAGCCTGGCGGTTTCTTAAAAGCTAAAACATACACCTACACCATGAGTCAGCCATTCCACTCCTAAGAGAAACTAAATAGCTATATACAGACTTGTACATGGACATACATTGCAGTTTTAGTTGTCGTAGGTAATTACTGGAAATGACCCAAATGTGCAAGGACAAGTGCTTGTATAAACAAACTGTGGTGTCACCATACAATAGAGTACTGTTTAACAACAGAAAGAATAAATGGCATGATAAAAATGAGTGAATTGTAAAATGATTATACTCAATAAAAGAAACTGCAAAAAAAAAAAAAAAAAAAAAAAAAAAAAAAGAGCCCATGTTGTATGATTCCATTTATGTAAGGTCCTAGAACATGTGATCTATCCTAGAAAAACTGGCTCTATGATAGAAGGGACAGAAAGCAGACAGGGGACCCATGGGTCAGAAATCATAGGAGATTTCAAAGAGGTATGAATTAACTTTGGTGTTTCACAAGTGTATTCTCAGGCTGAAATGTTTCAAATGGAATTGTGAGCATTAAATACGTTCAGTTTAGTGTATGTTGGCATGACTCTATAATGCCACTGAAACCCTAAAAATCTACAAATAGCCAGCATCACAGGCTCTTCTCCAACCCTTTGGAGAGGAAGAAGACTGATGGACAGCTCAGTTCCATGTGAGGAAGGGCTACTATTGTTCAAGGATGCAGACAGGAGGTGAAGGGACTTGTTTAAAATCCTGTCCAACTCAGTTACTTTTGTCAAAGTGCTTATGATCATTTTTCTTGAATGAAAATATTGAAATGGGCTATTTACTGGCCATGGTGAGGAACGAAGCAAAGGCAATGATCTAGCTGGCCTGTGTCTTCATGAATCATTGAAGGCTTCCAGCTGGGAGGAAGGCATCTCTCCTTTTGGTCTCTAAAGAGAAATCACAGTATTCTCATCTCCAGACCCAGACTCAGCTTCTCACAATGCTCCCGTTTCTCTCTGGTTTATCAACTCAGGTCAGATCCCAATTGTTCCTTCTATCTTAAAGCCAGTTTTTCTCATCATCTCCAAGAGCTAACTGTTTTTACTTACCTCATCCTGTACTGGGAGAGAGAATTCATCCAGAGTCTGGAGTCCCATCACAGAATGATAGTTGATCCACAACCTCAGGAAAAAAAAAAAAAAAAAAATATATATATATATATATGTATACACACACACGTGTGTGTGTGTGTTTATAAAGTACAAGGTGTTCATCTTTTCAATTTTTCTTTTCAAAGTAAGATAATCCTAAACAAGGTACTATAACAAAGTTGTAAGAAAAAGCTGCAACCTTCTTTCTTCACCAGCCAGGAGGAGGTGAAAATAGTGCTTTGTTTTCTTTTGCTGTTTGATGATGCTGGGGATCAAACCCAGAGCTGTGTGCATGCTAGGCCAGTACTTTACCACTGAGCTACATTCAAGCCCCACAAGCAGACTTTTAAGAAGTTTTCTAAACACACAGTGGCTATGTGAACTTGGACAAATCATGATTTGTCAGTCTTGGACTTGCCCAGTTGAAGAAATGAAAAGATTATACAGAACATTCTCAAAGGCCTCATTCAATTCTATGCAGGCATATGTTCCCAGGCCTTGGTGGGTTTGCAATCTGGTAGGAGCAGAAGACTAACCAGCCTGAAAAAAAACAGCAAGCATTACTAGAAAAAATACAATTAGGTGTTCAATTACGTGGTGCAGATTCTGAGTGTTTCAAGAACTGAACGCACAGTAGTTTCTGAGATTGGAGAGCACGCCAAGGCCGTATGGGGAAGGGGGTTTGGCTAGGTCTTAAACGTGACTTATTAGTACTGTGATTCCAAACTCCATTGGGGCAGTGGCTAATTTTCAGGGCAGGAACTGTGTCTTCTTAATCCTTATACTTCTCTTCCCCAGAGTTCCTTGTCTACACCATTGGATTTGGCTCCAGATCCACTCTATCTTGTCCTATTTACTGTTGGCTGGCGCATGCTCCTCCAACAACATCAGAAGTTCCTCAAGAACCAGACCTTTCCTTTATTTGTATCTAGACTCATCCATTCTGTGGTTCAACACAGCAGCCATGACACAGCCCTCTCCAAACTCTCTTGATGGAACTAAAATTACTTGATACTGTGCAATGAGAGCTGGGTTCAGAGGAAAAGAAGATATTTAAAGGAGACTGGAGAGGAGAGGCCAGTGACAGTGGGCACTTTTGTAGATAAATACCACAAAGGACTGATGGCTATATAGGTATAAGCCTCAAAATTTTTAAAATCTTGTCTGCATAGGATGCTCTACCACCCTCTTTGTTGTCTTTTAAATGTTTCCTCAATTGTAAGTGGATACCTCCTGCTCAGGTCATTAGAAATTTCTCGTTTAGTAATAACTGTGTCTGCATCCCCGCTCCAGTGTCCAGCATGGAGCTGGGATAAAGTGATGCTGTACAATTGAAATGCTATTAAGTCTCAGCCAAAGGCAAACTACACATAAAACCTCAAATGTGTGAGTAAACCAGTCAATATCTGTTGAGCCCAGCCCTTGTCAACTGATTGACCTCTGCAAACTTGTGAGCCAAGAAACCACTTCCCTGTGCACCACTAAGGTTCTGAGGTTGTGTGTTACGCAGCATTGTTGTGGTGGTAACTGATACAGAGGTCTTCACTTGGCCCCAGAAAATGGGACCAATATTCAGTTTCAGTCACCTTTGACAGACCAGTGCTGGAACAGTTTTAGACTTCATGTTCCTCAGACTTCTCAGTCTTCTCTTCCTGTTGTTTGGAAGTGCTGCTGACTTCTTATGGACTGATAAAGTTCAAAGGTTCTTAGACAAGTGGGGGTTCAAAAGTCCTCAGATGAACATTCTGTACTTCCTGCTAAAAGGAGGAGGGAGATTCTTTTCTGGGCTCAGACAACTAGTTAGAAATAAAAGACATGAGAAGGGATAAAGCCCTCTTAGACTTGAAAGCCACTGTGAGAACTTGGCTTGGTATTTAGAAAATGGAAGTCTTTGGATTGTTCTGAGTGAGCATGCCTTCTTAATCCGGCCAGCTGTCAGCTGTGGGAGGATGGGGTAAAGTGGTGACCTGGTAGGAAACCCCTGCAGAACTCCAGGTGACCTGCGGTGGCTCAGCTGCTCTGCTAGGAGGAGGAGGTGGAGTCTCAAGATAAATGAAAGGAAGAGCCAACAGGATTTGCCAGGGATTTACCAGGATTTACCAGGGTAGGACGTGGGGCCTGAGAAGACAGGAAGTCAGTGCTGACTTCACAGTTTGGAACTGAGTGAAAACCAGAAAAATGGATCTTCCTGTATCTGAGATGAGAAAACTGGAAGGAGCAGAGTTTAGAGGAAAGACTACAAGTTCTGATTGAGAGAAGTTAAGATTGAGATTTCTGCTAGACATTCAAGTGGAGACAGCCTATATTTTATAGTACTAGAATGTACATCTAGTAATACTAGAGGCTTTCTGGATTCCGTGGCAAAACTCCTCCTTTTCAAAGCATACAAACATATCCATAAATCCAGAGATTTCCAGTTTTCCAGAAGAGTGATGATTATTATTGTTTATTTGATTTCATTTGTCTTTTAAATTACATCTCCATTTTATTGACCTAAACTTTTGCATATTCAATATAACGCTTCCTTATTAGGGTAGACTGACTTATATATTTCCAAATTAAGCATTTCATTTGATAACATATATTTCTGTTAAGGTCACAAAAACTCTCAAGGTACTTGTCACCTCATATCAAATGCTAAGTGGAAATGGAATTGAGATTGGCATACTGTCTGATTGTAGATTAAGGATTTCGATTTATTTTTTACACAGAATATTGGATCTTTTACTGTCATCAAGTAGGGTTTTAATTTTAGACATATCTATTCTCTTTATTTCTATTTATTTATTTATTTATTTATTTATTGGGGGGGGGTGTTTCTGGGGAAGGAACCCAGGGCCTTGTGCATGCTAGGCAAGCACTCTACCACTGAGCTACATCTCCAGCCCAGTTTTAAAAGTATCTAAATTAATTTTAGTCACCCAGCAAACATTTATTGAATAAATTCCATGAGCTTGGTATTATGCTAGTTTCAGAAAGCCTGGAAATTTTCTGTAATGCCCTTTTTATATTTTGTGGAAGCCTTTCTGGAGGCAGTGGTAGGGAGTGCAAGAGGAGATAAAGAGCCCATGAATAAACTGAATATTCAGTACAATGTAGCTACAAAAACCATAAATAAAGGTTTGAACAAACGGTTGGGGGTTTTGAGGCAGGACATGATCTATCTTGCCTTCATTCCAAGTACAAACCCCATGTCCAGTTTTGTGGGCACTTGCTTGATTTACAAATGCTTAGAGTCCACCCTTGCTCTCTGCTCTTCTATCAAGAGGTCATGGTCCTTCTTGGAGGAAACAGGTGGAAATCAGTGAATCAGAATATCCACAGCTTCTGGGTAACCCTCCAAGACAATGTTTTATCCTGTGAACAGTGACCCCTGGAGTTTGAATTCTGGTGCTGGGCAATGTTTCCATGGGCAGGAGTGGGGGCTGTGGGCTTCTCAGAGCCCATGGCTAGAGGGGCTGCCTTCATCCTAGCAAAGGCACGCACAGTGACGGTCCTCCTGCTTGCTTTCTTGGAAGCCTAAGATCACTAGCATTGTTGTAAAACTCACTAAAGAACATGAAATTTGTATGAAAGCCGATGCTGATGATAGTTAGAGAGCTACTGTGAGGATCCTATGAGCTAATTAATCCAGGTAAAGCATCCTGCCCAGTGCTTGGCACACAGTAGTTGCTCAATAAATATTAGACATTTTGCCTTCTAAGCCTTGATTTGAGAATTCAAATTTCTATTAGTCTAGAGCCTAGGGTGATGCTGTGAAACAAGCAGGTCTAAGATCCCATCCGCCCTGTTTTACTTCCTAAGCACATACACTATCAGAAAACGGGATACCTCGACATTTTATGAAATGGCCACTAGGTGGCAACATGTCGTCATATTTACTGTCCCACAGTCTAAATTTGTTACAAGGAACCTGAGAAATCCCATTCACCTTATCAGATACCTAAAAATTTTACAAGCAAAAATGGACTGGTTACAGTAATTATGTGAAAAACAAAAACAAAATAACAAAAAGGCACCAATTAGTGGGATTTTGTTTTTAAAATATCGTGATTGTTTCTCACTTGCTGGTATTGGCTTAAAACTCAACTATAGTCGATGAAAACTGAAAACTAGGTCTTAGCAAGGACAAGGTGCATCACTGTTCATGAAACAAATATTCAATGACTTCCCAAGTGAGGCCTTGGGAATTCAGCGGTGATGCTAATGGACACAGACTGCACTCACCATCGCTCCAACGGTAAGACGCATAGCAAATAATCCCAGGACTTGCAGGAATGATGGAGAGCAGGCAAGTGGAGATTTGAAATGAGAGAAGAAAGTTCACCCAGGGTACACATTGGAATTCAAGTTTGCTTAGAAAAACAAACAAGAAAAAACAACGACCAAACCAAATCTAATAGGATTTATTACAACTCATCTACCATCTTTCGAATGACCAGTAAACATGGTACACGGCCAAATTCTTGGTACCCTGATGTGCTTCAAGCTAGCACACACCCTATAAAAGCAGCAGATGCCCAGTTAACGGAATCCCTGCTCAGAACCTCTAGTGTCCAGCACACTGGCGTACCCTGAGTGATACCCACTGAGCTGGGGCCTGGCGTCTGGCAAGTGCTTTGGAAGCCCAGGTCCTTTCACTCACACTAGAAAGCTGTACACTTCTTAACCGCTAGTTACATTTTTTTTTCTCAGACTCGTTGATGCCAGTTCTGCTCTACATTTCTGTTTTACAACGTATTTAAATATGATGTAAACCAATGAAGTAATGCAAAAAGATTGATGGTTTTTTATAAAAAGTTAGTTGAATATTTTGAAAATTCTCAGACTGATGGAAAAATATCTGCTCTCATCAATACCACATGTTCTCACTCATATGTGGAAGCTAAGAAAGTTGATCTCATGGAAGAAGGGAGCTGAGTAATGATTGGTAGAGACTGGCATGGCGCGGGGGGTTTTAGTAGCAGCTACCAAAACACCAGGAGGAGTAAGTTCTAGTGTTCTGTAGCACAGGACGGTGACGGTAGTTGATAACAACTTACTGTATATTTTATAAAAACATCAAAAAAAGAAGTTTATAGGTTCTATACCCAAAGAAATAAGTGTTTGAAGATAGGGAAATGCTAATTATCCTTATTTGGTTATTACATAAATATACACATAACAAATTATCAAACTGTTTCCAAAAATATATGCGATTTCTGTATAAGTTAAAAAATATATTTTATTATAAACATTCTTAATGCCTTTTTGACATTTTGTGGCAGACAAATCCAATAAATTCAGCAATTACCGAGTGCCTACTTCTTGCTGTTAAGCTCTGTAATATTAGCGGTAGTGAAAAAGGATGGCCTCAAGAAACCAAAAAAATTAGAAATTCCTGAGAAATGCTTTGTTCAAACAGGAATTTAATAGATGCGTTTTGCTAGGCACATAAAGTACTTGTGTTAATTCTTTCATTTGTAATTAGAAGTCATCTTGAGGATATGTTGTCATTACTAAAGCCTAATATTTTCTAGAGCTATCATGTCTTAGATTTAAAATTCAAGACTGGAAACTGGCTATCTCGTAATTTCTGAGATAGCAATGCATGTATTTTCTACTCCTAACCCTCACATGAAAACCTTAGCTGCATAACCACTACAAGAGAGCTCTAAAATTCCTGGCAGACAAGGCAAAATAGTAAAGGACCCTCTTACCTGTCTTACAAAATAAGAGACAAAACTTTACTGGTATACAATTATAAAGACTTTAATATCATGAATAAAAGGGTTATGGAACATACTCACCCTGACAGAATCAGTTAAGTAGATCAAGTTAATTGCTGAAATTTAGTCACAATTTGTTTGATTTATGTGGCATAAAGGTGTAATGTTTGAGCAGTATTCCAGAAACTTCCAAATAGTCATCTACTAACCTTGCTTTACACAGCAGTCTTATGGGTCACGTTTATAGTGGGATACAAGCTAAGTTAAATGAGAAGACTAGAATTTACAGAGTGGCTGAATAACCATTAGTCCTGGGAGATTCACACTATCTAAGATGTATGGGAGTTTTTTGGCTTTTTTTTTTTTTTATGAGTTCCTAGTATTACAAAATATATTTTTACCATATGCCAAGGTACACTGACTACAGTATTTAAAACGTCATCCTGATAAATGTTCTTTTAAGTGAAAAAATATATATTTTAACATATTTTGCTCTTGAAATAGAGATAGTTAAGACAAGTATTGAGTAGGAAAGTCAATGAAAGCCTAGATCTTTCCATCTTCTAAGGTTTTCTTTAATTTCTTTCTTTAGTGTTCTGTAGTTCTCATTATAGAGGTCTTTCACCTCTTTCGTGAGATTGATTCCCAAGTATTTTATTTTTTTCAAGGCTATTGTGAATGGGGTAGTTTTCCTAACTTCTCTTTCTGAAGATTCATCACTTATGTATAAAAATGCATTGGATTTATGGTACCAAAATAGACAGGTAGATCAATGGTACAGAATAGAGGACATGGACACAAACCCAAATAAATACAATTTTCTCATACTAGACAAAGGGGCCAAAAATATGCAATGGAGAAAAGATAGCCTCTTCAACAAATGGTGCTGGGAAAACTGGAAAACCATATGCAACAGAATGAAATTAAACCCCTATCTCTCACCCTGCACAAAACTCTACTCAAAATGGATCAAGGATCTTGGAATCAGACCAGAGACCCTGCATCTTATAGAAGAAAAGTAGGTCCAAATCTTCAACTTGTTGGCTTAGGATCAGACTTCCTTAACAGGACTCCCATAGCCCAAGAAATAAAAGCAAGAATCAACAACTGGGATAGATTCAAACTAAAAAGCTTTCTCTCAGCAAAGGAAACTGTGAGTAGTGTGAAGAGAGAGCCTACAGAGTGGGAGAAAATCTTTGCCACTCATACTTCAGATAGAGCACTAATCTCCAGAATCTATAAAGAACTCAAAAAACTCTACACCAAGAATACAAATAATCCAATCAACAAATGGGCTAAGGAAATGAACAGACACTTCACAGAAGAAGATGTACAAGCAGTCAACAGATATATGAAAAAATGTTCAACATCTCTAGTAATAAGAGAAATGCAAATCAAAACTACCCTAAGATTCCATCTCACCCCAGTTAGAATGGCGATTATCAAGAACACAAGCAACAATAGGTGTTGGTGAGGATGTGGGGAAAAAGGTACACTCATACATTGCTGATGGGGTTGCAAATTAGTGTAGCCATTCTGGAAAGCAGTATGGAGATTCCTCAGAAAGCTTGGAATGGAACCACCATTTGACTCAGCTATCCCACTCCTTGGCCTATACTCAAAGGACTTAAAATCAGCATACTACAGAGATACAGCCACATCAATGTTCATTGCTGCTCAATTCACCATAGCCAGATTGTGGAGTCAACCTAGATGCCCTTCAATTGATGAATGGATAACGAAACTGTGGCATATATATACAATGGAATATTACTCCGCCATAAAGAATGATAAAATTATGGCATTTGCAGCAAATGGATCAAATTGGAGAATATCATGCAAAGTGAGATAAGCCAATCTCAAAAAACCAAAGGAGGAATGATCTCGCTGATAAGCGGATGATGACACATAATGGGGGGTGGGAGGGTTAGGGTTAGGGTTTGAGTTAGGGTTAAGGAGGGTGGCAAGAATGGAGGAAGGAAGCACTGTATAGAGGGAAAAGAGGGGTGGGAGGGGTGGGGGGGAAAAACAACAGAATGAATCAAACAACATTACCCTATGTAAATTTATGATTACACAAATGGTATGCCTTTACTCCATGTACAAACAGAGAAAAAGCCTAGAAGGGTCCTGCACTTAGATTGCTTCGCGAGCGTATTTAAATCTTCACTTTCTTTTAAAAGAGCAGAAGTTGAACGGTGTAGATGATGCCCCCTGGGCTGTGCTCATTTTAAATCAATATGCTCGAAGAAGGAGAGATACACCAGTGCTCAAAATGCTGGCCCCTGCCTCAAAATAGTGGGGGATACACGTACACATAGGTTTTAATTAGAGTCAAATGTCTGAAGGCTCGATGTACCATTTTTCATGCTTCTATCTGGTGCGCTGACTCTTTGGATGTCCCCGCAATTGCCTTCATCAAAACAAATTTGGGAAGAGCAGCCACGCACTCCCTGGCTCCATTTATTAACCCCTCAGATCCTCGAGTCAAGACCTTAGTGACTGTGACTTTTCTTCTGACATCCTAACCACCAGAGCCCTCGTGCTGTTCTCCCGTCTTCCATTTCCTCGCCCTCCTCTTTGTTCCCAGTGGTGCTCAATTTCAGACAGAAGCCTCCCGACTAGCCCACGGCCTCCAGTCTGCCCTAGGCGTGGCTGCCACATAATCTTCCTAAAGTGCAGTTCTCTTTAGGGTGTCCAAGTCTTGCTGGAAAGGTCTGTGGGACCTGCACGGGTGGGCTTGATAAAGAGAGGCGGGCAAGAGAGAGGAGGAGACCAGGGATGCAGAGGCATTCCAACAAATCATTGTAGATCAAATCAATGAAGTTAAGAGAAAGAGCCCAACTGTTGTTGAAGGAAGCTGAGAAAACTGTGGCACATGAGGACTGAAGAACAGGACTTGAGGGGCTTAATATTTAATATTAAATATAGTTCACGTAACAAGGTGGCCCTGAATAGCCAGGGGTGCTGTGGCTGACTTTCTCTGAACTACTCCATGTATGGTTTGGACTGAGGTGGAGTTGAAGAGCTGGGATAACTTCTTATTCTTAACCTATCTTTGGAGACTCCATGGTACAAGATCTGTCTCTACTGCATGCATTCTTTTTTTTTTTTTTTTTTTTTTTTTTTTTTGCGGTGCTAGGGATTCAACCCAGGACCTTGTGCTTGCAAGGCAAGCACTCTACCCACTGAGCTATCCCCCCAGCCCTGCACGCGTTCTTGATTGAACTGTTGACCAAGATGTTCTTCTTGACATCAGTCAAATGATGAGCCACTGACACACACGGGCCAATTATGATTTCTCTTGGAAATCTGCATCTTGGGTGGAAAGCACAAGAGCTATTACAGTTGACTCACTCTAAGGTCAGTGCCTTGAGAAGACTTCCACTGAGTCCAGCTCATGAACTCCTAGTCCAGCGGAGCCATCTGACCAGGTTCTTTGGATTCTATGAGCTCCTTCAACTTAATTAATTCCATTAATTCTGCTCAGGACTCTCTTTCTGTTGTGCTGCCGTAAGCACTGACTGATTCTCCAAGTTAAAGAATCATTCTGTTCTGAAAGTACTGAACTTTTCTACAGCACATATTTAATTGTTCCCTATAAGCTACAAATTAAGTTCATGTTCCTAACAATGGAGTTTCAAGCTTTCCAAAATAAAATGGCAATCTACTTCAATTTCATTTCTGTTTCCCTACTTATATCTGGCTGTCTAGTCAATAAATAACCTGACCTTACTCATCTGTGATAAAGGATTATACTAAGGGCTGACCGTGAGTCATGTCTCCTGGTGTCCACACCTTTATGTAGTCCCTCCTGTGTTCACTCTGGGTTTGGCCATGTGACTTGCTTCAGCTGACATTAGTAAACATGAGAGAAGCAGAGACTCAAAAAGGATAAAAATTTCAGTTGGATAGAAGAAATGAGTTCAAGCGATCGGTAGTACATGGTGACCTTAGTTAATAACAATGTTGTAGTCTTGAAACTTGCTTAGAGAGTAGATTTTAAGTATTTTCATCACAAAAGATAAATGTGAGGCAATGTAAATGTAAATTGGCTTGATTTAACAATTCCACTCTGTGTGTGCCTGCACGTGTATATGTATACATGTGTGCGTATTTCAAAATATGTAATATGCAATAATATATACATTTTTTTCAGTTTAAATAAATAATTTTAAGAAACAACAAAAACAGAAGAAAAAGAAACAAAAAAAGAAAAGTGCTAAGCCTTGGGTCTGTGTTCTTGGAACATGGTTGCCCCATGCCACAAAATCTCATCCTGGCCAGGGTGAGAGAGGGTCAGCTGTCCCAGTCCCCAGCAGACCCTCCATTTGAAGCTGCATGAGCTGGCTAGACAATCCACAGAATTAAATCATGAGAGAGGATCAGTTGTCTTTATTTTAAGCTACTGAGTATTGGAGTAGTTTGTTACATAGCAAGGATAACAGAAGAAGTTTCTCCCTTCTCCTTACAGCTGCAAGTCCAATGCACACTTTTAAACTCATAATCCATCTTTCAGGCACTGTTTGGCCAGCGGATTCACAGGCATAAAACATGGATGTGGATGGCCACTTCCCACCCTTCATCAGTAGTTTCCTTTCTATTCTTCTAGATTCCAACAACAGTCTCCGTGTTGCTTCTCTAGCCTCTGCCTGCCATCTTGTCACAAAGTGGATGCCACGTGTTTCAATTTTTTGTTATGCTATCGCACATAACAAAAGGTAACAAGTTCTATCTCGGTTGCAAAATATGGTAGCCATGTTTTTTTTAAATGTAATATAACATTTTTTTAAAGATGGTCCTAAATGCCACCTCTCCCATGAGGCCTTTCCCTTCATGTTATTTCTCTTTTATTTGAAATCTAGTGCTTTGGACCTTTCTCTGAGTATTTGTGATTTCAATCATCTGTCTGTGCTTTGTTGGCTGTTGGTTGTCTCCCCTGGAGCATCTTAAGAGATACGAGAGCCTCATCTTTACACTCTCTATGCTTTGCTCCCTCAAATGTGGTCCCCAGATCAGGAGAAAAGATATTACTTGGGATTTTGTTAAAAATGTCAAATCTGGGACTCCCTGCCAGACCTACTGAATTAAGATTTGCATTTTACCAAAGTCCCCACATAATTCAAATAGCTAGTAAAGTCTGAAAAGCATTATTTCAATGCAATAGTATGGAACTGTACATTAGAAGAACTTAGAGGCTTTAAAAATATATGTTTCAAGGCATGGGTTCCAAACGGTGAATTAAACCTGAATGTGTGGCCAGGAGCAGTGGCACATGCCTATGATTCCACTGGCTCAGGAGGCTGAGGTAGAAGGATCACGAGTTCAAAGCCACCCTCAGGAACTTAGCAGGACTCTGCCTCTAAATAAAATGTAAAAAAGAACTGGGAATGTAGCTCAGTGGTTAACCACCCCTGGATTTAATCCTCTGTACCAAAAAAAAAAAAAAAAAAAAAAAATGTATGGGCTGAGATTTGTTTATCAGTGGGTTAATAGACTGCTTCCAACCCATTGATGGTGATTCTAATTTTGAATCCAGGGTGAGGTCCACTGTTCTAATGTTAAGTTGTCTGATTTAGCAAACAAAAACATAGAATGTTCAGTTAAATTTGAATTTCAGATCCAAAGCAAAGAATTTTCTAGCATAAATATGCCTTAAGCATACTAGAGAATTCTCTGATATTGATTGAAGGTTCAAATTTAACTGAGCATCTTAGGTTTGATCTGAGAACTCTGTTGGTGTGAAGTAGTGAGTGGTTGCCAAACCTGGGAGTGCCTCAGAATCACTTGGGGGATTTTCAACATGTAGTGCTAAGACTCAGCTCTCAGAGTTTCTGCTTGCCTGGAGCTGGGACGAAGCACAAGAATTTGCATTCCTAATAAGTTTTCCAGGTGCTGTTATTGATCTAGGAACCACAGAGGAGAACCGCTGCTCCATCAGTTGATCGGTGTGCGTGGATGCTTCAAGTGTGTATTAGTCAGTGATTAGAAAACTGAGCAGATGCCAAGACCATCTTCATCAGCAATACTGAACACAGAAAAGCTTTGCCGTGGAGAGGATTATTTTATAGGGTTGGGTGCCTGGATAAGAAAAAAAAAAATAGCTTTCTTGATGGCCATGACAACTCTAGGGTCTACAGGGCCTCTCTGGGTACCCCTCTCAAGGGGCAGTTGGAAGCATGACTTATCTCTGCCTTCGACTATTGTCCGGAGCCGGCAGGTCACGCGCCCTGCCTTGCCTCAAGGTCACGCGCCTTGGCTCATGGTCATGCGCCTTGGCTCATGGTCAGGCGCTTTGACTCATGGTCACGCCCCCTGCCGCGCCTCATGCTGAGCTAAGATGGCGCTTGCCAGATGTTGGTGGGGCGTGCCATTACCTGTTTACACACCTGTCAGACTATACCAGGTGCATCAGACTAGATTGCGTGGTGCTTCATGATTGGACCACTACACTTCCTTATTGGAGTTCTGGTGCGAGACTAGTCTTGCCTTCGCGCGCTTTACTCTGATTGGTTTCTGTACTTTATATTAACTGTGTTTATTCCTCTAATAAACGAGACTTGATCAGGCTTTTGTCTTGTCTCCATTTCTCGTGTCTCTTGTCTCACTCAATCCCAGCACCCCCCTCCAGGTACCCGTTGATGTCCTGTGGGCCGGGGCAGACTATGTGGCTCTAGAATAGAGCCTCCCCAAAGAAACATAATGTGAAGCACATGTACAATTTTTAAAAATTTAGAAGTTATATTAAAAAAATTAAAGAAAAATATAAATATTTTATTTAACTCAACTTATCCAAAGTATCATTTTATGTGTAATCATTATAAAAGTACAAATGAGATCATTCACATTTTTTTTTCCTACTAAGTCCTTGAAATTTGATGTCTATTTCACACTTCATCACATCTCACTGCTCAGTAGCCTCGGGTGGCCCTTAGCTGCATTAACGAACATTGGTGTGCGAAACCATTGCCTGCTCCTGCACTTGAAGGCACAGCTTGACTACAGACTGGTCACCTGGTGGAGCCCCTTGTTCTTCTTTGACCATAGACGCGGACTCGCCCATGCAGCTATACCCTGCGATCACTTTCCTTTCCTCTTGAATTTCTAGCCCCACTCTTATCCTCCTTAGCCTTGTGTCATTGCTCCAGGGGTCTTTCAGTCAGTTTTTCATCACTGTGAAAAAATACCTGACTTAGAGCAGCGCAATTCACAGTAGCTCAACTATGGAACCAGCTTAGATGCCCTTCAACAGATGAATGGATAAAGAAAATGTGGTATATGTATACAATGGAATATTACTCTTCTTAAAGGAGAATGAAGTTATGGCATTTGCAGGTAAATGGATGGAGTTGGAGAATATTGTGCTATGTGAAATGAGCCAATCCCAAAAATCTAAAGGCTGAATATTTTCTCTGATATGCCGATGTTTATCCATAATGGGTGGTGGGGTGGCTAGGGAAGAATGGAGGAAGTTTGGATTGGGCAGAAGGAATGAGGGGAGGGGAGGGGAGTAGGGTGGGAAGGTTGGTGTAATGAGACAGACATTATTACCCTACATACATGTATTTTTGCATGAACGGTGTGACTCCGCATCGTGTACAGCCAGAAAAATGAGAAGTTGTACTCCATCTGTGTACAATGAGTTGAAATGCATTCTGCTGCTGTGGATAACTAATTAGAACAAATTTATAAAAGAACAACTTAAGGGAGAAAAAGGTTATTTTAGCTCCTGGTTTCAGAGGTTGGGTATATAGTCAGCCGACTCCACAGCTCTGGGCCCACAGTGAGGCAGAGCATCATGGTGGGAGGGTGTGGAGGAGGAAAGCAGCTCAGGACATGGCAACCAAGAATCAGAGAGCTCTGCTCATCAAGGACAAAATATAAACCCCAAAGGCACACCTCCAGTGACCCACTTCCTCCAGCCACATGCTATCTGTCTGTAGTTACCACCCAGTTAATCCCTCTCAGTGGAATAATTAGGTTTCACCTCTCATAATCAAATCATTTCATCTCTGAAAATTCATGTGTTGTCTCACATACGAGCCTTTGGGAAACACCTCGAAGCTAAACCATAACAAGGGGAGACGGTAAGAATGGGAATCTCCATGCCAAATATAACAGGATTTCAAGAGACCTCGTTGCCTATTCCATGTAAAGTCAGTGACTATAGTGCATGGTCATCAAAGCTGCCTTGGATGGGTTTTTCCATTACACAACAGGGCTCAACCAAAGACTCAGTCCAAGAAGCACCTCTGAAGCATTGTTAAATCTGGCTCTACAATCTTAAGTGCTGGACAGACTAACATTTTCCCTAGGAGAGCTCTCTGGAATCCTGTGATTTTCATTTTTGAGGAAATTGGCTCTATATAAGTAACACACATAAAGGAGATGAAAAATCACCAAAAGGTAAAAGGCCAAAAGTCTTTAATTCTTGAGTTAAAATAAACACAGTGCTATAATTAAAACCATAATTCCTATTTTCTCACATGTCCATGACACATTTATCCCAATCTTGAAACTTTTTAGTTATAAAGATGTCAAACAGTTTGGTAATTATATACTTGACAGAAGAAAAGAAATTCTTTATCAAACATATTCATCTGTGAGACAAAAAAATATACAAAAATTTTCTGTATATTAGCTCTATTCTAGGGAGGTTCAGTTCTGTTTTAGCTGTGGGCCAGAAAGTGAGCAAGATCCTGGGCTTGGCTGTTTTAATGGAAAAGCAAAGGAACACATACAGGACCCCAAAGCTGTTGTCACCCAGAATTATGTCTGAGGTCCTGAGACTTGGGTTAAATTTAACTTAGATCATTAACCAGATGAATTTTAGGCTAGGATTTTAGCTGTAAACAATCTGACAGGGTGATTGGCAGCCTCTCATTATAGAGGCGTAGTGATTAATTAACACAGAGCTTAATTAATTTTGTTAGGCAAGAAACAGTATTTCTTTGCAGTGAAAATCAATATTTGAATACTCGGAGCCCCTGCTCAGAGTTAATTTCACTCAGAGATTTAGCTCATTTTTAATTCTCACTTCTTGGTAAATGTTATATGCTTCCAACTATTAAGGTAATTGAGACTATTTATGATATTCTACCTGAAGTTATTTTTGGAAGAAGAATGTGAAATGTAAATGAATACATTCCTTTACTCTTGTTTTAATTCCAGAAGCTTGTTTATATTATTGTGTTGGTCAGGATGTTAAGCTTCATTGTTAAAGGCAAAGATGCACGCAGAAACCGTGGGATGACATCTATGCCTGTTTGGTAGAAGTTATATGGAAGTTGTCCTCAATGCAAATGTAAGCCATGCTTCCATTGTCAAAGCCTGGAGAACCACTTCCTTAAACATTGGAGTGAGTCTTAGGGACTGGGCAGAAAGGTCACTCCCTTGGCAGTTGACTTACTCTGCAAATAAACCAAGAATGTGAGGTTTTCTTCAACTTGGAAAAGCAATTTACTGTGAGGATCTGAAAAGAGCCCAGAGGGAAAAGGAAGCAATGCTGGTCAGGGAGCTCAAGGTGAAGACTGAACTCCATGGCAGTCACTGGGTCATTGAAGGCTTGAGCTCAGAATGACAAGTGAAGATGCCCTGCTTCCCTGAGGAGACAGCTGTGAGTGTGGCACAGGCCAACTGTGCAACACAGAGGCCCAGAAAGAGAAAGGGCCAGGTGGCAGGTGGGCCTCATGGAGCAGCACCCATGGACCAAAAGTCCAGGGAGGACCGGGGCAGGGTATTTATATATGTATGCAGGTACCGTGTATGTATGTGTGTATGTATTCATTCCTTCCTTTCTGGTGAACCAGAGCTAGAGCAAAGTTTGAGGAATCCTAGAGAGGCAGACAGGAGAAAGCAAAAAGGAAATAATGCCCCCTGGAAAGACCAGAAAGGACTTTGAGGAAAATCTTCCAGGATAAACTGAACATCCCGCCACACCTAACACCCATGACACTAATTTTACCTGTTAGAACAGTATTTTACTTAAGCTTTCAGAACAATTTTCTTTACAGTAATTTGGTAATTATTTAGTTTTAATTTTTTTCTTCTTTTAAATAAACATCTTTCCTTCTGAGTCTCGTTGTAGAGAGGGGAGCAGTGTTTCCTCAGGTCTCAGCATCTGGGTGTCAGCGGGTGTAAAGCCCAGGGAGAATCAGTGACACAGGACAGGAGGAAGGTGAAGCATTGAGGGAGAATTTCAGGGTCAGCTGTGGACACAGGAGACCGAAATGTCAGCTTCTGTTTCTGAAGCTAGCTGAAGCTACTTCCCTGGCCTCTGTGACAGCTGGATACCACACATACAAATCATCTGCACACAAAAGGGACACTTAGTTGCTAGTAAAGCTAAGTCATGACATTTCATCGCTGTTTTCAGGAGCATGATGCAAACTTCATTGCTTCCCAGATTTTAAACTAATTCACTGTTCCAGAGCATGACTCTCAGGCAGCCACAGAGACCCTCTCTTCAAGCTCTGATTCAAGACATCACACCAGAAAGATTTTGTATATGTTGTTCAGTGTAACAGACATGAGTTTATTAGAAAGGATTGGAAAAGAGAAAGGCGGACACTCCCATAAGTGAGAGTAGGTCCTCTCAGGAGAGAGGAGATGTGCCGATCCTGCCCTCTCATTTTATTGGGAATCCCAGGGAAGTTTCCAGAAAGTCCTGCTCAGGTCCTCCTCCTGACTTTTGACTGACAGCATGATGACATCAGATGTTCAAGTTCCCCCATGGATGACAACTCTAAGTCACTTTGGCCCAGGCTGACTGGTTCTAATTGGAACCCATTCTTACAGATATTATGGTTAGGGTATATTACTTTATCTTCCTGAGTTCTGGGACATGGTCTGTGCAAGGGTCACAAAATTCCTCCCTGAAGGACAACTTACGTTCTTTTTATCAGCATTGCAGGACTGAATTTCTCCTGCAGATCACAGGTTGTTTGCTGAGGAGCAAAATATCTTGTTGACTTAAGACAGGCAGGGCTGCAGGTAAAAGGCGTTAGAAGAAAGAAAGGAAGGAAGGAAGAGAGAGGGGGCAGCACAGTGGGCACAGTTTATAGACTTATTCCCTTATCCTCATGGTCCCACTGTTCACATCTACCCGTTCCTGATCATTCACCTGCTACTAAGAGGCCACATTTGAATGAAAACTTGCAATTAGCGAGGAAGTTTCATATGCAGATAACAGAAGGAAGACAATTCCAGGCAGAGGAAACAATCAATGCCAAGAGTAGAACGTGGAGCACACCTGACAAAATCGAGGAACAGCCAGGGGTCAGGGTCATGGAGGTGGAATGGGAGGAAAGAGGCAGGGAGCAGGGACCATGTCTCTGTAATTTTTGCAAGAACATTGGCTTTTTTTTTTTTTTTTTTTTTTTTTTTTTTTTTTTTTTTGAGAGAATTGGGGAACCATTGCAGAAGGATGTGATCTCATTCATGTTCTCAGAGATCAACCGAACTCTGACTCAGAATAAGTTTCAGAGAGGCAAGCATGGAAGCCAGCACACTAGGTAGGAGGTTATTGTTGTTATTAAGACAACAAATAACAGTGATTTGTTCCAGGTGAGTAGTGGAGGAATGGCTGTATTTTGAGGGGAGAGCCTGTAGTATTTTTGGACAGACTAGACATAGGGTAAAAAAAAAAAAATACAGAGAATTCAGGATGATGTCAAGATTTTGGACTAAACAACTGGAATTACAAATTTGCTGTTTACTGAGTAGTGAGGTTACTGATGGAACAGGTGGATGTTCAGAACATGGTTTTGGTTTGGAACATGTTCTGTTTGAGATGTCTGCTGGACATTCAACTGGTGATACCGAGCAGGACATTGGAAACATGAGTCTGACCTCAGAAGGGAGGCCCTGGGTGGAAGAATCATATTTCAGAGTCATGGAAGACAAATAGGACTTAAATCAAGGATGTGAGCTTAGACTGAGGAGCAAAGAGAACTTAGTACTGAGTGTCTGGGACATTCCAAAATTAATAGACCAGGAAGAAACATCAAAGGAAATGGAGAGAAATTGCATGAAGAAAAGGAACAACAGGAGAGTGTAGTGTCTGGGAGCCCTGGGGAGACACACATGCAGAGTGGACAGAGAGCTACTGACCCAAATCCTGCACATAGGTGAATCAAAGTGAGGATTGACAGCCGACTGCTAGGTCTGGCAATGTGGGGATACTAACATCCAGGATCACAGTTTTGATGGGAAACAGGGGCAAAAGCCTAATTAGAAATGGTTTAACAGAGAGTATGAAAAGAGGAATAATAACTGCTCTACCTTGATACAAAGAAATGAAAGATAACTGATAGAGGAAGTGAGATTAAGAGGTTTCTTCTTTTTTCATTAATCATTTTAATTGGAGTATAGCAAGCATGCAAGATGTGCAAAGATCCCGACCGAGTAAAATGGAACAAGTTTTCACAAGCTCAACACTACCCACGAGAGGAAATGGAACAGTACCAGCACTTCCAGAAGACTCCTTGTGCTCCAGCCCAAGAACTGAGCACCCATAGCTAACTAGTGTACTGGCTTCTGATTGCACAAATTTGTTTCTCCAGTATTTGACCTTTATATAAGTGGAATAGTTTAGTGTGTACACTTTTATGTCTGACTTCCTTCTCTAACATGATGTTTATAAGATTAATCCATGCTGGTATATGCAAAAATGTTCATTTGTTCTCATTTCCATACAGTATTTACTTTGTACATTATATCACTCAGCAACTAAATTTCCACTATCTTAATAACGTAATTTAATGAATACAATTTATTAATCCTTTATGGTATGTGATTTGGGTATCCTGTTTAAGAAAGTTTGTCTGTGCCAGAATGATGAAGATATTTTCTTATGTTTACTTCTTGCAGATCTGTGTCTTTGTCTTTCACATTTACATCTGCAATCCACCCAAAATTCACTTACCAGTGTGGTGTGAGATAGAAAGTAAGATTCATTTTTGGCTGACTGGGTTATTGGTACTATTATTGAAAAGAATGTCTTTTCCAATCGAAACATAACCTTTCTTCATTTTGTAAAATATGTGACTGCTTCTCTATGGATGTCTTTTTAAAATTTCCAGTCTATTCAGTTTGTATTATTCTCTATCTTTGGACCACTTACCAAGCGTATTACTAGTCTTTTTTATAAAGTTTTGGTATCTGTGTAGAGTTTTCCAACTTGGTTCATTTTTTGTTCAAGTTCATCTTGACTATTTTTGGATGTCTGCATTTCCCTATACATTTTATAAATAATTCGTCAACTTCAGTTAGAAAATGAAATTTTAATTTTGATTTCTTTAAATCAGGAGAAACCAATATGAAGGACAACTGACATCTTGAAGGAACATTTTCTATGTTACAAATTATGAACACACTACATCCTGCCATGTTCTTTAGGACTTCTTCAGTTTGGCACTGTTTGCTCTGCAGTTTCCTGTGTTAGAGGTCTTACATGTTTTTGGTCTGATTGATTTCAAGTGTTTTATATTTACTAGTCTTATTGGTAAGTGATGTTTTTCTAAAAATCATCCTTTCTAATTTGTTCCTTTTACATTGAAATTGATGGACAGGTTTTGTATGTGTATCATCCATGTATCCAACAACTTGGATTAATTTATTTCTTAATGCAAAGAATTTATCTGCGGATTTAGGTGGATATTCCACATATGTAATTATGTTATCTTTAAGTAATGAAACATAATTTTCCTTTTTAATCTTTATGTATTTTATTTCCCTTTCTTATATCACTGATAATAATCTTCATTATGACAGTACATAAAACCTGGAATGGAATCATGGTTAACTCCTGTCTCATCTCTACATTGGAGGCCTTCCATATTTTGTTATTAAATGTAATGTTTTCTTCAAAGTTATCCTGATCTTTATGGAATTCAGAAATTTTCCTACATTTTCCAATTTGCTAAAGGATTTGTTTGTTTGTGTAATTATGCTCATTTTAACAAATGCTTTCCCTCCTTTTTGAAATGATTAGATATCTCTTATTTATTTTCTTAATGTGCAGAATTATGTTGATTGATTTTTAATAGTTCTGTCAATCTTGCAATCCTGAAACAAATCTGTTATGGGCGCAACTTAAGAACAGATCGATCACCACTGAGAAGTCCAAATTTGAGAGTCTTTATTAAGCTGGCCAGCTGACTGTCTCACACAATGCCCCAAAAAGTGGCTATTGAGAGAATAGCCCCGACCACAGGGTTGTAGGGGTTCTTATACCCAAAATCACATCAATCATAAGTGTTTGTTGCTATGATTTGAAATTACAAACTAACATCATGAGATCATCAACAGAGGAGGAAGTGGGTCAAAATGACCCTTACCTAGGTACAAACCGAAGAATGGTTACTAACATCCACACAATCACTGTTCACATGGTACATTGTTTAGGAGCAATAGGAATCAAAAGAGAGCAATTCTTTACTACATAGGAGTTGCCATTGTATATTATTAAACATGTCACACCAAGTAACTGATGATGGGCACAGAGGCAGGGTGTTCCCATGGGAGAAGCTTATTTCCTACATAACATGGAGTCTCAGAGCCAAATGGAGTCTGGCCTATAACATTCTCATGGAGTCAGATCTGTCAGCCCATCACAAAATCTAACTTGATTGGGATATATTACTTTTTTTGTAACTTGCTGGATCCAATTTAACAATATTCTGCTTGAGAAATTTACATACATGATCATGAAAGGTGCTGGCCTGTCCCTGGCCTGTCATTTAGCTTTCTTATCTCGTTCTATATTATATCATCCATGGGCCAGCTGTGAGTGCAGGCCAGTTGATGGTACCATGCTATCTCCTGGCTCTCATGGATTGCATTTGTCTTGTGAGTCCTCAGTTGGGCCAAGCACATCTAATATTTGACCCAGGTCATTGATCTAGGATATGCACCTCTCCACCTTTGCCATGACTTTGCTGATCAGGAGGTAGTCCAGAGAATGTTGCCTGTGGTTGGAAAATGGTTTATGTTTCCTACCTATGCTTTTGCAGGATGAGTTATTCCAACTTCTGATATAAGAAGAATCTGGAAAGGGCAGATCAGCTAACCTCAACCTAGGTGATTGCCAGAAACAAAGTGGCCGTCCATTCTTGTATTAGATCTTGAACCAGAGGTCAAGGTCATCATCTCAGGATATGAAAACGTGTCTCAAAATTCATCTGGGATCTTCTAGAGACCAGGGTGTTTTTCTCTTTTAGACTGGTCCTGGACTATTTTGCTAGATCTCCAGAATTTAGGTACAAAAAGAAGTGTTTAGTAGAGTATAAACTTCCCCTTGGGTTCTGACTTAGAGCAGAAATCATGCTTTCTTAAGAAGTGGTGATGGAGCGACACCAATTCTTTTGGGAACAACAGGAATAAGACATTCATCCCTTAAGTTTGGCAGACTCATTAAATAATTATACAGTGTCTGCAAAACAGGCTGGGATGTCTCTATAGAAAGCACATTGACCATTATCGCAAGGATAGCCCCAGGAGATTCCTTTGTTTTCAGCCTATTTCAAAGTCATAACAACCTCACATCATCCTACAATTAGCATAAACACTGGATATTTTATCTTCTGTCTGTTGGCATGTCTAGGCGAGGACAATTAATTGAGCTGTTTGAACTAACTTAATTTGTAGAGTAAGCTACTATTCTGAGGGTAAAAACACATCTGTGATGACCTAGCCTGCTTTTTACTTTTTTCTTTTTGAGTACAAATCATCATCAAATGAAATTTCATCAAGGTCATTCAAAGGAGTCTTTCAGATAAACCCTTATCAAACACAATCTAATCAGGCTCATTCAAAGGCATCTTTCAGGGAAGAGTGGTGAAGCAATCGCAGACTCCTTTTGGGATGAAGGGAGAGAGGGCTGAGTGTGGAGCATGCCACCTGCCCCCACCAACCTGCCTTTGAATTCTTGGATCTCAACCCTCAATTACCTTCTTTATATTTGGAAGCATTAGCCCTCAAGTTGAAGTTCCATTCTAAGGACCTGTTACACCACAGCCTCTGTTGAGGGAGGACCCCCGCCCCCCATCGGGGGTGACTATTGAATATTTACTAAGCCCTGGAAGACAGAGAGGGAGTGATGGCACTCATCCCATTGGCAGCCAGTCCACAGCATTTTAAAGAGACAAAAGCAGGTTTCAACAGAGGCCTACCCTCAGGATCAGAAATGAGAAAAACAAAAACAACCCAACAGTAGTCACAAGCATCCCTGAAAATGGAACCCCATTTTACAGAAACTGAAGCCAGAGAGGTCTGTCACTCACCTAATCTGGAGATTTACAGAGCAAGGCGTAAGAGATATATGATAGCGGCAAGATGTGAGAAGTCATCTTTAGAGAAGCAGAGATGGAAAAGCTAGCAACTGATCCCTGTTAACACTCATGGTCCTCCAGCGTGAGGATCCCCACACCCTTGCCCAAATCCTACATTTCCCCTGTCCTAGCTGGTCCCCAAGAGTCTCAGCCACTGCAGGGTCCCTTCATTTGGATCTTCATGAGTTCTTTATCTCTTTTATTGCCGTGTGATCCTTAATGTTAACCTCTGCCTTACTTGAGTTAGTCGAGTTAGCCCAAGGACAACACTTTAAAAAACAAAAGACAAACAAACCAAAAAACCCTTGGAAACTGTAATCTAGGTGTGAAATTATAATTAGTCTGTCAGAGAATACCTCTAAAAAGAAACAAAAGGAAGCCACAGAAGTGGAGTTTTAACTAACAGGTTCAAAAGGCAGATAGAATTTAGTTCACCGAGCTTTGGAATCTGACAGATTCCGTGTTATTCCAGCAGAGGAAAGAAAGGAAACATGAGCTTCTGGAGTTACTATTAAAATTGTCCATACCAGCTGAAGGTAGGTGAGGGCAAAGGGAAAGAACGGAAATCAATGCTAGCACAAATCCTCTCAAAATGTAGGCTCCATCTATAACCAAACAACTTTTTCTCACACTGCCTTCCCACAATCTTATTCTGGGTTTGATATCCCTTCTCCAAGCTTAGAAATACCTGGATGAAGTTTTTATCACTGACATCTCAACTGTCATGCCTCATTCCACCCTTCCCCATGCTTCTTTCCTTTGGGGAGAAGGACTCATAGTGCAGATAAGAGTGACATTTTTTACTCTAGCTACTGCCAAGGTGGAGAAAATCAGGTTCAACAAAGAAAGTTACAGAAATCAGAATTTATTAGTCCAAAAGAATATGTCCAAATTCCCTTCAAAACGGTATTTCTGAAAGGACATCTAGTTTTGCTAAGAGAGAATTAATAGTTTTAAATAATAATGTCCAGGACTGACTTTCAGCAGGTTACCACGAAGTTATTCACATCAATGGTTTATTATGGCTGGCAGCTTTTCTGATTGGTTGGTACCGTTGCTCAATCAGCAGGAACATGTTTTGAATATCACTCCTGGTTATGTCATGGTTTCTGTATCTGTTATGTGAAAGAGTCTGAGAAAAAGATGTACTCGTTTAGACAGAGTTGTTTATACAAGTAGACACTCATGTATTGTTCCTAAACACTTGTTAAGTGTTTTACTAATAAACTCATAACAACATTTAGAGTTTCAGTTCCTGCAAAGATTTTTTCTTCCCTTTGTTGACAGTGATGAACAAGAAAAGGACATCTCCTGGACCTTTTGCATGTTATCAAGGTTTGCTTCCACTTCTCTGCTTGATCTCCCCTTCATTTCCCATGGTCTGGTGCCCCTGGACTGGGTTCCTTGGTAGCTCTTCAATGTGCCCAGCAGATAATTATATCTAGGAAAGTGCACAAAATCCACCTTTACCTCTGATCTTGTCAACTTTTTCTGGGATAGTATCTTAATCAGTTTGAGCTGCTATAGCAAAATATCATAGACTGGTATTAAACTAGCTTAAATTGCAAACATTTATTTCTCACAGTCTGGAGACTGGGAAGTTCAAAGTCAAGGTTCTCACAGGTGTGATATTTGGTGAGGGCCCTCTTCCTGGTTTGCAAGTGGCTGTTTACTTGCCATGTCCTTTCATGACAGAGAGTTGCTCTGTCTCCTGTTAGTTGTTTAAATGGCACTAAGCCCACTCATGATTGCCCCATGACCTAATTCTCTCCTAAAGATTCTGCTGTCCAATACTATTGCATTGATAACTAGGGCTTCAACACAGTCATTTTGGGAGGAAACAAACATTTATTTTATAAAATGTTTTCTTTTAATTTATTTTTAGTGTTATTACTAAGTTAATAAATGTTATTACTTTTAGTAATTTTGTCAAAAAAATTGAAAAGTAGAAAATCACTTAGCTCTCTTTATTATTCAGTTTCATCTATTCTGTGCTTTTCTGGGACAATCTGGGCTAATGGAGAAGTACCATATTTGACTGCATAATAGTTGCAGATTTTTATGACCAATTTTTAAATTATTTTCTTATTTGATTGGTTCTTTTAAATTATACATAACAGAAGCATCCATTCTAAGAAAATCATACAAGCATGGAATATATCTTATTCTAGTTACAGTCCCATTCTTATGGATGTATATGGCTGTGGGATTCACTGTGTCATTTTCATACATGTACATGGGACCACTATGCTATGGCCAATTTTTATTTGTAAGAAAGTGGAGTGTGACCACTATGTGAAACTTTAAAAAAAGTTGTTTCATATTACATAGGAATCATTTATTATTAAGTTGTCTTTGGTGCAAGATTGGGATGCATGAATACTCTTGAATGTTAGGTTAATGGAATGGTGGTGATGGTATAAGGTGCAATATGGTAGACTTCCCTTTCCTAGAAAGATTATGACCAGGAAAGGTGAAGGGGTCCCAGAAAGCAGGACAGAATCTAATGCGGAGCAAGACCCAAACTCAGAGGAGGAAATGTGGTGTTTACCGAACTGACTCGCAAACGCAAACATGAGCAAACCAGAGCAACGTAACAAATGATCTTTAGCAGCTGGAGCTCTTCAATGTTTAAACTGCTAATAAACATCAGGCTATCTTTGGAACATGACTTGCCTGTAAATATACATAAACCTATTTAATAGAACCACAAGAATTAGTTAACAAAAAAAATTATCAAAGAACCATCATATTACTCAGCCATAAAGAATGATAAAATTATGGCATTTGCAGGCAAATGGATGAAATTGGAGAATATCATGCTAAGTGAGATAAGCCAATCTCAAAAAGCCAAAGGACGAATGATATCGCTAATAAGTGGAGGATGACACATAATGGGGGGTAGGGAAGGGTTAGTGTTAGGGTTAGAGTTAGGGTTAGGGAGGGGGGCAAGTATGGAGGAAGGAAGTACTTATAGAGGGTAAAGAGGGGTGGGCGGGGTGGGGGGAAGGGAAAAAATAACAGAATGAATCAAACAACATTACTCTATGTAAATTTATGATTACACAAATGGCATGCCTTTACGCCATGTACAGACAGAGAAACAACATGTATCCCATTTGTTTACAATAAAAAAAAAAAAAAAGAACCATCAATTTTCACTTCTGACTTGTAATCCACTGAACTGTTGGAAAAAGAAATAACATTTCATTCTGTCTGTGGTGGGAATCAGAGATTGTAGGATTCTCAGGAAGATTCCGAAAATCCTTTTTGAGGGATTTAGGCTGCAATTTTCCAAATCTGCTAAATGTGAGAGGAGTGGAAGAAGTGTGTATGTATATCTATCTATCTACATATATATATAAAATATATATATAAATACATTTTTTTAACCAAAAGTTCCAAAAGTGTTTGGACTTTCAAAGGGACATTGAACTCAACCAGAAAGAGTTTCCACTGAGCAGCAAAATAATGTAGTATTGAATTTTACCTCCAAGTAGAAGATAAATATATGCAAGTCTATTCTGATATAAATAAATGATTGCATAAATAAATAAATGGGAGAGAAGGAAAAAAATCTTTCTTACAGAATAATTCCTGATAGCAGTAGATGGATACTCCCTTCTCTAAGATCTTGCCATGAAGACAAGATCCTGGAATAGAAAGATATTAGTCAAAACACTAGTGAAATCAGCATTAAGTCTAGGGTTTCGTTAATTCCAGTGGACTCACGTTACTTTCAGAGTATGACAAATGTATCTTGGTTATGTAAGATACGAACATAAGAGAACATGGGCTGAAGGGTACTGGGAACATTGTGTATTTTGCAACTTTTTTTTTTTTTTTTTTTGGAACCAAGGATTGAACCCAGGGTCGCTTAACCATTGAGCCACACCTTTGGCCCTTATTTACTTATTTATCTGTCTATTTATTTTTACTTTGAGACAGAGTCTTGCTAAGTTGCTTAGGGCCTAGCTAAATTGCTAAGGCTGATCTTGAACTTGGGATCTCCTTGCTTCAGTCTTCCAAGCTACAGGGATTACAGGTATGCGCCACTATGCCGGTCTTCCACCTTTCTTGTGTCTCACATTATTGGAAACAAAAGTTTTACTCAAAGCAACAAAAACAAGTTTATGAACTTAGGGTGCACATAGAAACTTCTTGAAATGCAGCAGCATAAGTCCCTCTTCAGCACATATCTCCATTGAGAGGCGTGCAGGGCAGGTATCGGTCCCTGGGCTTGGGCACTGCCCCAGCCGAGGCTCCTCCCCGGAGCCACAGGGGCGCCGGACTCTGACCTGGACGCGCCCCGCGGGGCGGAGCCGAATCTGCGGGCCCAGCTGCACACGCACAGCCCCGCGGAGCAGATTCTGGCCCCACCGCCGGGCCGAAGGGCCCCTGGGAGAAGCAGCTGGGTCATTGCACTGACTGAGCGCTTCCAAGGTAGGCGAGCCACGGAGATCGGCGGGCGGCGCGCACCAAGTGGGCGGGTGCCTGGGTGCCCTTGAAGGGGTTGTCCCCAGCGGAGCTCGGTGCTCCAAGGACATTTCCTAGAAAAAGTCTTGGTGAAGAGAAAAACTTTACCAAGGTAATCTGTTCTCAGGTTGAATTCCCTGGGCGAGAAGTTTCTTCGCCTTTGGAAAGAGAGTTACCTTTCTCCAGCAAAGGAACCAATCTCTCCTTAGCCTGGCGCACACCTGATTATTTATTTAGTTTGTTGTTATCCATTTCCTCTATCATAGGCCCCGCGATTTCTGTCTGCTAATTTCAGGAGCGGTGGAGAAAAACCCTCCGGAAAACCCACCTGTATTCCAGCATGGCACTCACCGCATCCTCAGTTTTTCACAGCAAAGATGAATGAGGGTGGTGGTCTTGCCCTTCATTCATTGGTTTTGCGTAGCTGTAGGTGCAGCAACCGGGCAGCCCCCTGCTTGACAGCTGTGTTTTGTTTCTGTTGAGAGGGCATTTTCAGATTTTTGAGTTACACATTGCAGAGCCCTAAACAGCACTGGAAAGGAGCAGTGTTACCTTCTGAGAGTAGTACAGGACAATGCAAATTTTTTTTTTTTTTTTTTTCTTTCAGATTGGGTGGTGACATAGTTGTGAATTTTCAGCTTTTTTTCCAAGAGAAAAAGAAAAGAAAAATCAATTGAATATAAACCTCAGAACATGTACTAGCCCTGAGCATAACCAAAATTGATCATCATTATATCATAGTTTTTTTTTTTTTAATTTGAGGAATCAAACCGCTCTTCCTTTTTTGGTGTATAAAGAGCAGATGAAGTGTCCAAACAGAAAAGGGAGTTATTCTGCATTTGCAACAGGGGAAAGGTAATCTGTCTGTCTGATTTTACCCAGTGCCATTAAATATTCAGCTCTATGGGAAGACTGGTTTACCAGAAATTTGAGCTGGGCTGGAGTGTCAGGGGCCCCAGCACACACAATTGGAGCTGTTGTGAAACTGTTGCTTCCTTGTTTCCCTCCCCCTCACAATTTGAGAGTGAAGGTCCCTGACAGGGAGGAATTTGTGCCTAAGGCAGTAAAGATCCCATGTGGTTCATGTTCTATTTATGGAATGAATGAAATCAGGTACTGTTTTCTGAGAACCAAGCAAACTTCACAAGTTTCTTACCTTTCTCTATTTAGAAAATAAATTGATACCCTGTCCTAATTAAAAAAGGGATCTTTGAAATGAACATAGAAGCTATTTCCTGAATTACTAGTGGGCATGTTATTTGTTAGACTAGTTATTTACAATGTGCTTAGCAGTGGACTTGAATTCTAATTTAAATTTTGGCCCAAACTGAAAAACTGTAAGCTTGATTTGGCAAAAGATGAAAAATGAGAGGCATATTTATTTGGGATAATGACTGAAAAGGGAAATAATTGATCTTTAAAGAAATTAAAAAATCTTTTAATGTTGTAGTTTCGGATCTTTTGAACTGAGATATTTACATCAAAATTGTATGATCATTTATAGATTGAAAATTTTCATAACAGCAAAATTTTACTATTGATTTAATAGCATATTTAAATGAATATCCATTTTACTAAGCACAAAAACACAGTTGTCTACATGGGTTTGGAAAACAAATGTGTATGGGGATATGTGTGCATATATTCTGTTTTAGAAAATATTTGTATTTGTTGAATCTGTGACTTTGTGAATAAATACTGGCCCTACTCACACATTCACTGGGCCAGTATTTATTGAGCACCTTTTATACAGGACACTGTTCTGTGTGGAAGACAGGAGGCGACACATTCCTTTCTTGTTTTAAAACATTGGGTCCTCGATGGCACCCCGAGATCATAGATTAGGACCACATCAATGACTATTAATCAGTTTTGATAGTGACTAAATTTAGGTTAGTTTCAAATTCTGTACTCTCTTACACAGATTTAAATTGTTGATTCTAAAAATTGTAAAGAAGCTCCCGTGTTATTCTAGTCAGTGATTTCTCTTTTTTTAGGTTGGGGAAGAAATTAGGAATCACGTGTTCTAGGTTAATATTACTAAATATTGAAGCATTAAACCTAAAATAGCTAAACATTGATTCCATACACATTAAATGGAAACTAAACTTGTATTGTGTATGTCAGTAATCTAGATGGAAAATATCTCAAAATAGAGGACATCATTTTTCCTTTAAATTAGAAAAATATGACTATAATTATATTTTTCCTAGAGGGGAAAAAGAAGTCACTTTATTCAAGTTATACTTACTTTTTGTTATTTTTTTAATAAAAACCTGCTTTGTTGGAAGTGTAATTTTGTATCATAAAATGCATCCAGTGCAATGATTTTTAGTAAATTTACACAGTCATACAACCATCACTGCAGTCCTGAATTTAGATCACTTCATCAAGTACCTGTTGTCTATTTGAGGTCACTCATCCCCACCCCTTGCCCTAGGCAACTACTTTTCTGCTTTCTCTACTTTCTGTCTTTTTAGATTTGGCTTTTCTGGACATACCATGCAAATGAAGTCATATAACAAATGGTCTTTAGTATCTGGCTTCGTTCACATAGAATAAAGTTTTGGAGGCTCTTTCATGTGGTAGCATATATCTGCACTTGGTTTCTTTTTATTGCTAACCAGTATTCATTCAATTTGATGGCTGTACCACATTTTGTTTTACCAGGTAGTGGACATTTCTGCAATTTTGCTTAAATAGTAAGATATGTTGGTCTGGCTTCCATGGCAGCATAATTTGAAAGTATCTGACATGAACCATCTTCTTATTTGATGCTTTGATTCTCTCCCATGATTTAAAATATTAATGCCGAGAGATAAACATCTAGGTTCCTTTTAAGCAGTGGGGTTTCCTATGTGGAACTATTCAGGGAGAGAAAAAAAAAAAAAAAAGACCTTCTTAATGTTGACTTTTGGTATACCTCTATTAGGAGTCAGGAACCTTGAACAGTCTGAATTTTGTCTTATACACCCCTTTTATCCTGCCTTGAGCTACCATGGCAGGTACTTAAGTGGCACAGGTCATGCCTGACAATTTAGGCTTAGAGAGAGTTCTCTATCTGAGCAGAAACCTTACTCTAAAAATCTGGCAGTTTTTGTGAATCTAAAGGTGTCTTTTACAGTGTCTCTCTGAATGCCTTTCAGTTATTACTCAAATTGCAAGTTCTTATTGGGGAAAACAGAACATTAAAATAAATAGCTTGAAGTTTATTTTTATTGGTAACTTAGAATGCCCAGAGATTTGCTTAAACATCTAAAATCTGACAATAAGACAGCCTGGGTCAAATAATATAGTTTTCCAAAGCTAAATGTGTTCATGTGCAACTTAGTTTTTGTCTGAAATGTCAGAACAACTTCCTTTAACTTCCAGGCAGAGGCAGAAGTTTAATGTTCAATCTCTGTCGCAACACCCCCAACCTTGGTAAGGGTTTTAAAAATTCTAAAACAGATGCTTTTTTCTAGCCTTACAGTGACAATTTGTTCTAAATTTCTTCTAAGAGGTATATTCTATTTTCAGGAATCCACCTGCACCCTTCTTACTTTCATGTGCTTCAGTTATCTGGGCAGACCCATGCTATGTGGTCCGCCAGGAGGAACCAGGCTTGATTAGCCTAGTGCCATTAGTACCCTCTGATGATTTTGATGCGTTCCCTATGTTGTGATGATCTGCTACGAGGAACTTGGAGAGGCAGCTGCCTCTCAGCCTTGTGTCTCTCTGGATTTTAGGAGGAGGCTGCTCTCTGATAAGCTGGGCATCTTCATGTCACAGAAGGGTGAGCAGGGAATGACCAAAAGGAGGGTCCAGGACTTGAGTAGACTTTGTAGTCATTGACCCCATAGTCTACATGCAAATGGACAAAGATGTTGTGCATCTAGAAAACTATCAGGAAAGGGATGACTAGACAAGAGAAGCAGTTTTTCATTTGCAAATTAGATCCAGTTCTTGTTGCAGACATTCTTGTATTTCTTATGTAGTCTATATATTTCCTTCTAGTTTTTCACCTTCATTAACTTTCTTGCAACATCTAAAAGACTTTTTTTTTGTTTTGTTTTTACGTGGATGTCAACTGTTGAACTTCAACAGTTCTACTACCTGTTACAGTTCACTTGGCTGCTTATTAACAGTTCTGAGTTCACTGCCGTTTCTTTTCATTTACACTTTTTTGGGTTAACATTTAAATGAAGGAAAACAACTTCAGTTAATTGAGACGTCCAGTTCTTCTAAAATCAGGGAGAGCCCTTGGATTTTGAAATCTCAATTTTTTTTTTTTTTACCTTTTCTGGGGTACTGTGCATTATTATGAAAATAAAAGTTCTTAATAAATTTTTTTTTTTTTTTTTTTTTTTTTTTTTACTGCGTAGTATTGTAAGTTTTAGCAGCTGGTTACAGTCTTGGAACCACCATCACCATCAAGTTATGAACAATTGCTTTACCCCCTCCCAGATCCTCTGTGTCTCCTTTCCTCATTTCCAGTCCCAAGTAGCCACCGATTTGTTTCTACTTCCTATAGTTTTCAATTTTGTAGAATGTCATATAAATGGAACATAGAGCATGTGTCTCTATGAACATGGCCATATTCAGTCAGGATGGTATATTGAGATTCATCTATGTTGTTGTGAGTATCAGTTAATTTCTGTGTTAGCTTTCCATCACTAAAATACCTGAGATAACTCACAAGGAGAATAGGTTTGTTTTGGCTCACAGCTCTGGAACTTTCAGTCCATGATCAATTGACCTTGTGACTTTGGGGCCTATGGTAAGGTAGCATGTCATGACAGAATTGTATGGCTGAGCAAAGCCACTCACCCCATGATTCCGGAGTGAAAGAGAGGAAGAAGAAGGGGCTGGGGCCTGAATCCCCTTCAAGGTACACCCCCAGTGATCTGAGACCTCCTATTGGCCCTACCTCTGAAATGCTCCACCAGCTCCCAATTGTACCTTGCTAGGGACGACATCTTTACCATGGACATTTAGGGACCCTCCAGACTTAAACTGTAGTGATTTGTTTTATTGCTGAGTTGCACATGCCTGTTAGTGAACCCTTGACTTATTTCCAGAGTTTGGTAATTAAGAACATTAGTTTTCAGGTTTTATGGAGCATAATTTTTTCATTTTATTGGGCAAATTGCTAGGACTGGGATTTCTGGGTTGTACAGTTTAACTGTGTAGGAAGCTGTCAACCTGTTGTCCACAGTGACTCTGTGTTTTGCCTTCTCGTCAGCAACAGACAGGCGTTCCAACTGACCAGCATGCTCACCAGTACTTGGTATTACCTCCTCTCTCCATGGCTAATCTTAAAATGAAGTCAATTATATTGTAGCTAAAATCTACAGGAGGAGTCTAGAAATCTATAGATATTTTGTGAATTCCTGACTTATTGACTCTTAAAAGATTTTATAAAGCCACACAAGAAATTTTCCAAAAGGGAACCAGGTAAATATTACGAGTCACATGGTATATGTCACTGGCATCTGCTTCTTTTCATATTGTCTTCGCTGACAAGTCATAACTGGCTTTCAGTTTGATTTGTTAGTTCAGAACCTCAAGGTAGGACGAGTGATTTGCTAAGTGGGTGAGGGGGGAAATTGAGGGGACACCTGAGTTTAGGTGTTGCCACTCTCAAATGAAATCTATAAGCAAATGTCCACTAGTTGTGAATATAAACATAATTATTTAATATTCGCTTAATGTGCATATGTCAGATACTTCATAAAGTACTTTTAATGCCTCATCTCATTTGATGCCCACATAATTCAATGAGAAGGTAAACGTTCTCATATGAATTTTCAGATGAAGAAGCTGAAGTCTGGGGAGTTTAAATAGCTGTCTAAGGCTGCCCGGGTAAGAAAGTGAAGTAGTCTTGTAGACATCACTGATGGCATCCAAGTCTTTTGTTTTTAAGCCATGAGGCCATCTTGCCTCCATTCATGAAATAAATCTACTGGGCAACAACATCTGCTCAGTTCCTGAAGGACACACCTGGAATCTCACATCAGGAGTTCCTTGGCTGTAACTTAGTGACTCACTTTGGAATACCTTGATTCTTATCATCAGTCCAAGAAGCAAGGATTAGAAATTCATTAAAAATGCTGTAGGAGGCACAGTGGTGAGCTGGAAAGAGCTAGCAGACTCCCAGGCCAGAGTCACCAGGCCTTGGGTGGGGATGCTATGACCATCATGACTCGCTCGCTGTTTTTGCTCAATCTTGCTGAGCCTCCTTTCCTCATTTGTAAATACCGCTACTGACCTCTCTGTGCTGCTGAGACAGGCAACATACTCTACCCAGCACATTTTGGGCACTCCACAGATCCTGGCCCCTCCCTCGCACTCTTTCCTGAATGAGAGGGGCTCACAGTGACTTGTACCTCTTTGCAACTTAGTTGCTGAACTGGCCTTGACTGACACCTTCAGCTGTTCCACAACTTTTCAAATCAGACTATATAGACTATTTCAGTACAAAGACATTTGAACTTGAGGTCAGTCTATCTGAGTTCAGGTAATAAGATCAACTTATAACCTTGAAAAACTTGTATCACTTCCCTTTGCCTTGTTCCATTTATTATGTGCTGAAGACAATGCCTATAGGGTAGTGTTGTAATGATTAATTGTGACAATGTATGGGCAATAATTTTTTTGGCAAGTGGCACAGTGCTTTGTTAACAGTATATGTTTGTACATAGTTTTTACACCAATACGTAAGTCCTTTTCCCTCTAAAATAAATAGCTTTATTTCATATCTAAGAGTTTTCTATAGGAGTAAATTTATGTGTGTATTTGAATGAGTAGCTCATGGTTGAATAAAATCAATTTTACTGAAGAATAAATTACACAATTACTGGAAGACAGAAGTGAGGTTCAGTGTTAACAGGCATGTCTTTGGTGTACTGTGTATCATTTCCAGGTAAACTGCTCAGTCACCAGAGATTGAGCCAGCTGACACTGGATGTCACCATTGTGCTGTGTAATATAGCTGCAGCACAGGTGTGCTGCTTAAGATTCAGGACAGGGCCATTCTCTCCGAGGACTTGAAGTTATGCTAGCTTCCCTACTCAACCTGATAAAGATCCAGTGGTGCTTCAGTTGTAACTTGCTTTACAGTTTCTGATATCTAAGCTGTGTATGATAGAGATCAAGAGCCAAGAAATAATATTGTTAGCTCAGAGCTGGGAAACTAAAAACGGAAAACCCAGAGACTGTGCTAAAACCAATCAGAGTGCCTGGTTGCAAACCAGAGTAATTGACTGAATGACTTGGCAGATAAAGAATTTACTGGAAGAATGTGGAGTAACTCCAAGAATTGTTAGGAAAGTTAGAAAACTAGGTTTGGAAAGTGGGAGGATCTCGTGCGCTTATCATATCTCTGCATGATCAGGCCACAGGTAAAACAGGTTAGGGTCCTTCTGGTGTCACCGCTGATCACTGGTCACCACTACTGGTGTTTTGGCCACTGGCCATGAAGCACAACTCTGTGTTAGAGTCCTTCCAGTACCTGAATGAGAACTGGGTTTCCACAGCCTCCAGCATCACCAAACCAGATGGCCACTTACATCCCAGGGGCAGCACTCAGCTGGTGGAGTCTAGGTGTGGTAGCTTACTATGCTCTAACTCCAGGGAGTGGGGACAGACGAGCAAGAGACACTTCTGCAAGGCTCACGCAGATGGTGGTTCCAGTGTCTGGGAAGGAGGGTCAGGTGCTCCATAGCAAACACGCCAGGCATCCTGAAGAGAGCTGGGTGCCTCTGTGTGGTCCCCGGGGCTTTACTGTCCTTGGGGGACTGACTGAAAAGCATGTAGGGCTCCAGCTGGCCTGTCCTTCAACTCTCGGGGATCCATGCCAGTCAGGGCGGTTTTACTGCGGCTAAGGAGTTGACTCCTCGGGCAAATTGGATGTCTCAGAACATTTCAGTCTACTCAAAGAAAACAAAGCAAAACAAAACCCTGCAAATTAAAAGAAAAGGAAAGGACAGTGGTAGGCTGTACTTCACGCCGTGGTGTTCTTCTGTGCGGTGTGACTGCATGTGAACTCCAGCCTCTGCTCCTCTGTAGGTGGCCACACAGCCTGCGGTTGTTCTTTCAGTCCCGTGTTTTTCTCCAGTGCCCCTTCCTCACTGAGCATCCCAAACAGCATCGCCTTTTATCCTGTTACTCTGATCTGCTTTATTCATGGCACTGTTACCACCTCCCATATTTATTTATTCATTTCCTGTCTGTCTCTGCTCCGTACTGCAAGTCCCCTGGAAGCAGGTCTTTGGCTCAACCCTGCCGGCCACAGCCCCTAACACAGTGGTATTCAAAAAATGTTTACTATAGGAAGAATGAGTCAGAGGTTAGCCCAGAAAGGAAACGCCCTTGTGGTTTCAAGACAATAAAGGGGGCCTGTGTTGCTTTGCTGAGGCTGCTCTCACCAAGCACCACAGGCTGAGGCTTTAAGGTAGAAGTTTGAGCATCTGAGATCAAGGTGTCAGCAGGGCTGGGTCCCTCGAGGGCTGGGAGAGAGTCTGTTGTGCTTGTGCCCTGGTGTCTGGTGGTCTGCTGGCAATCTCGGGCACCCCTTGGCTTGTGAAATCATCACCCTATTTGCTGCCTTCTCCTCCACATAGTTTCTCCCTGTGTACTCCAAACAGGAAAATTCTCCCTCCAAACTGCAGGAAGGGTCCGCCCTGCTACAGCATCACCTCCTTTTTATTAACTAATTACATCTACGATGACCCTCCTTTCAAGTCAGGTCACATTCTGAGGTAGCAGGGGTTAGAACATCAACATATGCATTTGGAGGGGGGGACACTATTTCAACCTGTAACAAAGCCTTCTATGTGTTTATTATGTAATACTGTAGCTGTTCTCCTGTCATCCAAGTGCAGTGGGTTTGGTTGTATTCCTAGGTGTCCAGTAACAAGTTGATTTATCACAGAGACTACGATTCACAGTAATGTATGTGCTTTGCTTTGTAGGTTGTAAACTGTTCATTAGATGCTAGTATCATTGGTTGGGATGTTGACAAATTATTGATGCATTAGCAACAAAGAATCAATATCATGGATTTGCCAGTCTTAAAATCCCCCGAAGCAAATTTTTCTTTATAGCCCATCTCAGTCTAGAGACTATTTAAAATATTACCTGTTTTCTTCCCTACAGGGGAAGAAAACTACTCAAACTGCTTGTCAACCTAAATTATGGATAATGGTCTCATATTTTATTTACTCATTTGACAAACATGTGCAGATCATTTATTATGTATTATATGTGCTAAGTGCTTGACAAATATTAACTCACACACAACCCCATGTTGATTATTATTGTTAATAATTAATATTATCTGAATTTTACTGTTAATGAGACTGAAGCACAGAGAGGTTAAGGAACTTGCCCAAGTGATACAGCTCTGGGGTGGCAGAATGAGGACATGAAACTGGGCAGGATGCCTATAAACCTTTTAGCTGTTGAACTTTCTTTCTTCACAGAAAATCTTATGGAAAAATTCAGTATATGATAGACAAAGCCGATCTGCTTTGGTTGAGGTTAAGGAGACGGAGCCCTCTCTCTAGCAACCCCTCTCCTCCCTGGGAGTCCTGTCTGAGAAGCCTCATCTAGGAAATCACTCCCTTGGCATGAGGCCCCGTGTAAGCCGTCTCAATCCATTCTAGCGTAGAACAAATAAAGTCTTTCCTCACTTTAATTAACTGATTGTGTTTTATTTTGAAAATTCTATCTGCCTAATCTACTTCTGGCTGAAATAAAATGCTAACATGGATTTTCCCCTGGATGGTAATGCCATATGGCAATTTGGACTTCGCTGGCTGGTGTTCCCCTTGGGTTTCTTTAAATGAAGCAGACTGTGGGCACAAAAGTTTTCTGAACCAGAGAGAGAAATGGAGTTTAACTTCCTGTGGATATCATTGGGCGGAGAGCTTTGCAGCCAAATAGGTGTGAAACTGCCTCTATTATGGGCTGGCTGTCTTCTGTGATGATCAATAGCAGGAAAGAAGAATTGCAGTAATATTGGTATTTATTAACCATCGAGTGCCTTTACTATCAAGCATTTAAACTACAGTAACAACCCAAGCTCACAACTCTAGGTGTCTTCCCCTATGTGACAGATGTGTGAGTTAAGGCTGAGGTGTTGGACAACTCCTTTAACTGGTGAGTGGAAAAGGCAGGCTTTTTGAGAAATATCAGGGATCAAGGTGCAGAATTATTTGATATTAAGAATAAAAGGAACAGGAGAGAGTATCTTTATGTATACATGGCATGAGGCCCCAGGTAAATTCCAATTATGAAGATTGGGAATGTAGCGGGATCCTTCCTAAAGAGAGATTGTGCCCCGTGATGAATTGCCTCTGCTGGTTCGCTAATGTTCACGGTGCCTGACAGGCGAAAAGAAAAATGAAAGCAAATTGTTCAAGTGAGATTATAGATCCAGTGAGATTGAATGGGAGGAAAACCTCGGCCCAGACCAGATAGGCTGCTTGCCTGGCTTCTGTTTCCCGGTCCTACTTCCATTCCCATTTTGCTCCAGGGCCAGCAAACTTTTCCTGGAAAGGGCTAGATAGCAACTGCTTCAGGCTTGGCTTGCCAAGTGTCTTCTCTGTTGCACCTACTCACCCCAAATGCAAAACCAAAGCAGTGTGGCCCAAATGCAAACCAATGCAGGGTTGCCTTGAAGCCAAACTTCACTTGTAGACGCAAAGTTTCAACTTCGTATAATTTGTACGTGTCATGGAATGTCATTCTTTGGAAACTTGTTTTTAGTTTGAATCATTAAAAATGTAAGAACCACTCTCAGCTCACAGACTATACAAATAGGTGGGGGCCAGATTGGGGTCTCAGGTGTGGTTTCCTGATCTCTACCCTGGCTGGCCACCCTCCCTTTGGTTTCTGAGCACATTGCTTATCCTCTCAAAGATTTTGAGACTTAAATGTTGTTTTGGACCCAGTCTTGAATCCTGAAGGGACTTGAGAGTACTGAGTCAGAGAAGTACCGCCACTCTGGTCTATGCAAGCTGACTTGCAGAGTCGCTACCGCCAAATCAACGTCTGCAGAAGCAAATAGAAGCCATAGCGGCTGTGTAAGAGGATTTACAATAAAAGGGAAAATTCTTGGCATACTCTGTCAATTTCATTGAAAATTAAAGGATAAAATGTGGGACTTTCTGGTACCTCCAGAGGCTGTCTTGTTTCAAAGTGATGTAGGCCAATGTGAAAATTCTTTGTCTTTTAGCAGCAGAGGTCACTGCTCAATTTTAAACATCTTGTTGGTTGCTGTTGTTTCTCTCTAGGGAAACCGGCCTTAATGGGTTGGAAACAACCCTGACTTGATGTCAAAAAGTCCAAGGTTTGACTTTTAGCTCTGCTGGTTTTACTGTGATCTTGGGTAAGTTAACTTTACTATGGGAGTCTTGATTTTCTTATCAGTAAAATGGGTTTAATAATTCTATTTTGCAGCACTTTTTAGTATAGTTTCTTTCTTAGTACTTTATTATGTATTATAGGAATTTAAAGCAAAACCCAAATAGAGGAGTATAATAAGCCCTGTTTGCCCACCATCCAGCATCGACAATTACCTACATTTTGCTAAATTTCTTTCATCTTTACCCCAATGCCATTTTTTCATCCCTGCTGACTATTTTAAAGTAGCTCCAAATGCATATCATTTCACCTGCAAATATTTTAGTATTTATTGCTAATAAGGAAGATCTTCTAGAAGAATCTCATATTCCCGTTATCACAGCTGACAAAATTAAAATGATTCCTTAGGATCAGCTACTTCCCAGGTAGTCTCAAATATGTCTTTATGTAATTGATTTGTTTCAGGCAGGATCCAAGCACAGTTCATATGTTGCCTTTGGTCATATGTCTCTTAAGACTCTTAATTCATGGCAGTTTTTGGTCAAGATGGATGAATGTCTCTCAGGTTAATGTATTCCTCGTTGAACCTTCACCTCCTCATTGAACCTTCACCTCACATTCTTAGCTGGTTGATGGTTGCTGCTCAGATCCATTATTTCACAGGGGGCTGAAAATGGTGGGTTTTCCGTGAGTCCTTGTGAATGCATTAGCTGGAATTCAGTAGAAACCTCTTCCTCATCAACTATTTGGTCACCATGAAACCCAGTTCATAAAGATGAGATGAATGCTGGTTCCTTTCTCTTCCTGTTCCCCCATCCCACACTTCTTTTCCTTTCCTTTCTTTTTCTTTCTTTTCTCTCTCCCCCCTCCCAGCTATCTTTCTTTCTTCTCTCTTTTTGTTTCTTTTTTCTTTCCTTTCTCCCCCCTCCCTCTCTTCCTTCAGGTTGTAGTGTAGTAGTGTTTATCTCCACTGAGTTGTGGCCTTATTGACTTCCAGGGGTGGACAATGAGGCTGCTGGTGGTAGGTTTTCACCTGTTATCGTACATTCAGGGATTTAGGATTTTGATATTTCCATCCATCGTGATCATACCTCCTCAGGATGACTTTTGTGTCTTATTCAAGTAATACTGAATCAAGTTTTGCTTGTGGGATGATGTAATATCTCAGACTTACTTCATACATTTCTTGCCCACAACTTGGATCAGCCAAGATAGTCGAGTTTCTTTTTAGCAGGCTGAGTTACACAAGGAGCACAGGATGGTCACCAGGGGGCTAATTGCTACTACTTGTAGTGAATAAATGTAGAATGTATATTTTTAAAAAGAAATGATTATTTTATACTCATAATTCTAGGTGAGAGTGTAAGATTTTTACCTAACATGTCTGGGTCTGTAATTTATTTTTTCTGTTATGACAAAAAATCTTGACTCTTAATGATGTTAACTCATTTACTTATTGGCTTTTTTCTACAATATGCACTGAAGCTCACCTGAACACACACACACACACACACACACACACACAATTTCAAAATAGCAATACCAACCTTCCACTAACAATATTATTGGTGAATATAGTTTAAGATTGTTTTGTCATTCTTTTTGTTCTTACAATAAATATAGCACACCAATGATTGTCACTGGTACGTGTTTTAGAATCAACTGAAATAATTCTATGCCATCAACTCAATATGTAGATGCATTCATTTTTTTCATTTTGTTTTTATTTTGTGTGATTAACTTTTCTAAATTCTGTTTTAGTTATTTAAAATATTTATATGGCTCTATGTCAAAACTGTAAGACATAGATTTTCCTCTTCCATTCCCATTCCCTACCCTTCTCATAGAAAATAGGATCCTATATGTTCCTTTCAGTATCATACCTTTAATTGAACAATGCACCCTGGGGTAACTCCACAATAAATTGGATTTATTTAACCAATCCAATTTTTGTGGGCATTTGGTTTTTTTCTCCAGTCTTTCACTATTACAAATAGTTCTTTCATAAGTAGCCTTTGTAGACTATGTATAAAGATATATGCTCACACAACACACATGATTTTGTTATAATTGTATTGTTAATTCTACAGAAATTCCTTAAGCACTGACAGCATGCGAGAAAATAAAGGTGAATAACGCGTGCACCCATTCCTTTTTTTTCTTTTTTGAGTACTGGGGATTGAACTCAGGAGCACTCAACCACTGAGCCATATCCCCAGCCCCTTTTTATATTTTATTTAGAGACAGGGTCTCCCTAAGTTGCTTAGGTCCTTGCTCAGTTGCTAAGGCTGGCTTTGAACTCACGATCCTCCTGCCTCAGCCTCCCCAGCTGCTGGGATTACAGTGGGTGCCGCCATACCTGGCAATGTCCCCCATTCTTGCTTAACAGTAATTTTAAGATGAGGCTAAAGAAAAAGAAATTTCACATTTTCCCATCTCAGATTATTTAATTTTTAAAATTTTAATTATGATTGTTTTGGATTATCTTGCTTCCATATTCAATTTTAATGGATATCTATAGATACTGAGTACTTATAATTTTTGTCTACTTTTGATTATAGTGAACTTCTGTAAGTTTGTGAATCATACAATCATAAATCAGGAAACACTGTTTTGCTAATAAGCTCATTTATGGTTTCTTAAAGCCGAGTTCACAATGACAACAATAACTGTGACCACAGAAGTCCCCCCAAAGGGAAAGATGGACAATCATTCTGCCTCGTATGAATCTACATCAGCTCACATTATTGAAGAGACTGAATATGTGAAAAAGGTATTTGGGTGCCGGAAGTCATTTGCAGGATACGATTTTTTAAGATAAATTCTAGTATGGATTGGTGGGCTTTATTTTTCCCCATGGAAAATATAAAAGAAACAAATCTAGTCTGGCAAAGGACGGCCTTGGCAGCTGAGATTTGAACACACGGTTAGTGATTTCTTTTGAGGATATGAACCTGATCCTACACTTGGAGTAAAATGATTTTCTTTCCCCAGTAAAACTGAGTGATGGGCCAGGAGGGTTCAGAACACCTATCAGCACTTAATTTGCCCCATGCTATTCTCTGCTGGATTTCCTACTGTTTTATAACCTTTCCCGGTGGTTTCATGAGTGCTGGTACTGTGTTCCCAAGTAGATGTTTATGTTTCCTGCTGAGCGTCTCTCTCTTTACCTGGCTCCTCTTCACAGTTCGGGGCAGTCACTGCTAATGACTACACATTGGCACTCCTTCATTAAAAATGTGAGGTCTTACAAGAATCCAAGATGATAAGGGCTAACAAAAGAGATATTCATATTAACTGTTTCTTAGAACAGATGGATAAACTCTGATGTGGATAGTTCATAACTTGTTTAGATCAACTAATTAAATCATCTTTGAGTCTCTTGCAAGTCCATCGGTCATCACGACATGGGGCTTCAATTTTGTACATAAATTTATATTAATTTCTTTTAGATGATTATTCTGTAGTAATTACTTAATAGCAATTATTTCATACTAATTACTGGGTAGTAATTATTTTGTAGTAATTACTGGATAGTAATTATTTTGTAGTAATTACTAAATAGTAATTGCTTTGTAGTAATTATTAAACAGTAAATTACTACTAAATTACTATGTAGATAAAATAAAACCAAGTAGATAATATTAAGTACTAATTACTAAATAAATATTTTGTAGTATAATATTAATTTAGCTTATCAGGTTTTTTAGTCTGAATGAAAAATATATTTAAGGGCCAAATTGTTATTTCAGCAATCTAAATAGTAACAGCCTAAATGCAAGTTAAGTTGATGTTTAAATATGACATCAGCATCTATATGTTACTTTCTAGAAAAATGAGGTATTCTATAGCTGGTATAGATTTTTTTTAAAAAGAGTATTGGGCATTAAATGCCTTTGCAAAAAATAATTCTTTTTCTTCCTCTAGATTCGAACTACTTTGGAAAAGATCAGAAATCAAATGTTTAAAGATGAAGTAGGACCTAACAGTACAAATCACAAACTGGAGGCAAAGGTAATGAATTTATCAAAATTTACTACTTGCATTCTTTCAGAAAATTAGCAAAAAGCCATATTGGTCTTATTTAAGCAAATTTTCTGGTAATTATTTTTCTTTGAAGCTTCGAAGGTAAAATATTTCATGTGTATCTAAAGATATTAATGGCCCAATGTGTGGAATCTTTGCCCACCAGTAAGCAGAGCACATTGGAATGGACAGGCCTTGTTGGAATATTTTAATTGGAGCTAATTTACCTGATGTATATGGGAAGATGTTGGCACAGGAAGGATACCTGGCAGCAACATTTCCCAATGACAGACTAAGATATAAGCTTGTGGGCTCACATGGGCCACACAGTGAACACACAGTTGAAGACATTAGGCTTGGGTTGAGTGAGGATCTTGCCAGCCAACACCTTCCATTTCAAGACCAACCTCGTGTACCTAAGGTAGAACAATTTGCACTTCACCTAATCTGGATTGTGCCAGGCTAACCACCTCTAAGCCAGTATACCTCATGAATGTCACCCACAGTGTGGTCACAGAGTACACCATCAGAACAGAGGGTGTGATGTATAATAGAGTCCCCTTCATCATCCTCAGCCTTCCAAGCTGATACAGTTAGCCCCAATTATTTTCTTAAATTAAGTGGTCTGAAACTGGGGTGGGGGACTGTATGCTTGGGGATGATGGGGAATATCAAAATCAGTTTGGCCATGTTGAGTTGGCTGACCTCCATGGAGTAGGCAGCTGGACACATGATTCTGGAGTTGAGGGTAGCAGTCTGGGCACTGGGTCCACGTTACAGGGTAGAGATTGGGGTCACCATTAGTGGTACTTAAAGTTCTAAAACTGGAAGAGATTCCCAGGCAGGTGACTATAAATAGAAACAGGAGACAATCTAACGACTGCATCTTGAGCTTCCAAAGTTTAGATGTCAGGAAGAGGCACCATCACAGGAGGCTGAGACAAGAAGCTGGTGAGTGAGCGGGAAGAGCAGCCCTGGAAATGGAGTCACTGAGGGCAAGTGTGGAAGTGATTTCAGAAAGGAGGGCTCGCTCTGTCCAATGTTGTTCATGGTCAAGTAAATTGAGGACTGGCCATTGTAAATAGCAAGATGGAGCTGTTGGTGGCCTTGGTGGACATAGCTTCTTATGAAGACATGGGCTGCCTTATCAAATCCAGAAGCTCAGCAGAATAACTGAGCACCAAAATATCAGCTACCTGGCCCTGCTGCTCCGAGTACAGGCTCAGTCTTAGTGGCAGTAGCATCTCCAGGAACTTGTTAGGTATGCAGCTGCAGCCCAGGCTTCCTTATTTCAGGACCTGTGTCCCTAACCAGATCCTTCACCAACTGATCCTTCTCAAACGTTAAAGTCTGAAAAGCACTGATCTATGTCCTCTATAGCCTTGTATCATTGCTAATAATCTACCTTCCAGAGGAGTTTTCTGCCAAATATTCAATAACAAATTTTAAAAGAAAATAATTCCTACTTATATATGGATGGTGAGCGTATACACTGGGATTGGGATGTAACAGACAAAACTAGCAGAGTTCTGGTAAGGGCAGGTATAATCTCTCTGCACTGTATTCTTTTGGGGCTTTATTTTTGTAAATATAGTCAGTATATGTAGTGGAAAGAAGAAAGGCTTAGTTGTGAAGCAAACTCACATTCTAGTTCTGGTTGTAGTAGTTCTGGTTGTAGTAGTTACCTTACACATAACCTTGGGCTTGTTAAACTCTCACCTTCAGGTTCCTCATCTGTATGAAGGCCTTAATTCTTCTAGTATTTTGAGTATTCAGACAATGACAATGGAGTGTATAGAAAACATTAAAAAAAAATACCTGGCACATAATATGTGCTTAGCAAATTGAGTATTTGTATAATTGAGTATTTGTATAATTTGTTTCCATCCTCCTTGAAATAAATTTAAAGAGCACAGGATGGATATCAAGAGGTTGTACTGTGAGTTCTTACACTTGCTATGTAACTTGGATTCTGGTCCTTGGATTCTGTAAAATTGATGGCAGTAAAAATTGGCAGTGTGCTGATTTTCTTTCTACCTCTAGGTGTTCAAGATTCCAGGTGAGATTTGTGCTCCAAGTATAGTTTCAGTGAGCTACAGTTTACATAGAGTTATAATGGCAGTGGCACCCCATTCTGATATCTCTGATTGGAAATTTAATATGAGATATAATTTAATTACAATGAAACATTGAATATTACGTATTATAGCTAATAGATCCAATTATTTTAGTATGTAATGCAGTATAACCAAAATATATTTATCCCCATAACTTAGATAAGAAATCTGGTCTTGTGGATATTTTAGGAGATATTATCTCCTAAAATGCATTTAACAGTATGTTTGAAACCATAGGAAATATAAAAGGCATAAGTCATGTTGTTCTACCTCATTTATTGTAAGAATTTGTTCAAATTTGAGCAAATGTAGAGGCCAGCCTGGTGCTGTAGGGCACGCCTGTAATCCCAGCAACTTGGGAGGCTGAGACAGGAGGATTGAAAGTTTGAATTCAGCCTTAGTGATTCAGTGAGGCCCTGAGCAACTCAGCAAGGCCCTCAACAACTAAATGAGACACTCTCCCAAAATAAAAAATATAAAGGGCGGGAATGTGGCTCACTGGTAAAGTGCCCTGGGTTCAATCTCCTATACAAAAAGAAAAAAGAAAAAAAAAAAAAAAGTAGAGGCCAGCTGCTTTGATCTTTGTCATGCTGAGTGATAATCATTGTCCAAGTTCGTGAGGAAAGGAGTCATCAGCTCAGTGATATCAGGTTTGTCTATTTCAGCCTTGTGGAAACTTTCAAAATGGCCCCGACTCTGAAGTAGACCCCTCTTGCTGCAGTTTGGATTTGCTCATGGAAAAACTGAGAGGAAAGGACCTGCAGCTCTTAGAAGTGAACAAACAGAATGAAGTATTGAAAATCAAGGTATGACCATTAGGAGAAATTTCAAATCTCACATTTTGAGCTTTGGAGCCGACAGGTGGTTTGCATCCGTGGATTTGTGCAGGCTGAGTGACATCCACACACATCCACAGGTCCACACGTGAGCTCACACATGTACAGAAGCACTTCTCTATTTCACAAATTAAGTCTCACTTTGGTTTACTTTGAGGATTATTATTATTTATTTATTTATTTATTTATTTATTTTGCGGTGCTGGGGATCGGACCCAGGGCCTGTGCTTGTAAGGCAAGCATTTTGCCAACAGAGCTATCTCCCCAGCCCTTGAGGATTATTTTTATTATTGAAGAAATCTTACAGAAGTTCAGTGGGTACAAAGTTTCAGTTATGAAAGATGAGTAAGTCCTGAAGGCTTGCTTTGGATATTGAGCTTACAGTTAACCATGCTGTACTTATGCTTCCAAATTCAGGAGGCTGGGTCTCATGCTAAGTGTTCTTTACCATAATACATTTAAAAAGCATTTGTATATTTAGTAAACATTAACTATAGCATTCATAGTCAAATGTCTCACTATTGATTTAATGGGTCCATTGTTGAATGCTTTGTTTTCTTTGGGGGACCTTATTTTATATTCAGTCCTGCAGTGAATATTCTAGTAGATAGTCCTTGCAGCCATCTTTATTTCTGTTGGCACAAAAAGACTGGGCTAGATGCAAACCTCATGAATCATCTCAGTTGTTTATTCAGGAACAAAGTTTCACACTGGGACAGGGGATGTAGGGATGAAATGGTGCTGGTGGACCCACTTTCCTGGTGAAAAATGAGCCACTGAACAGAGAAAGGGACTGGGTTTATATAAGTTATTTTGAGGGGTGGTCTAATGAATATATGAGTTTTCTTGGGCACTCAGGAATTTGAAGTTTTTTGGGTTGGGGAGTCTGTGGGCAGCATCTAGAGAGGATTTACTTTGAAGGAAATTAATGCCTCCTAGAGGCTCTTACTTTTGGGGTGATAAAACCCCCTCCCCATCTGCAGCCAGCACCTGGGACACATTTGCCGTGGGAGACGAAGGCTGTCAGTGCATGGCCTTTTTTTCACTCCCTTTTCCCAGGACACATTATCTTGGGGATTTTTTTCATTTTCCCTATCTATTTGTTTCCCTATTTAAGGCTTTGAAGGAGTCACAATACTTAAATTTTGTTGCCCAAATACTTCTATTTCAGGAAGCTACACCTTTTAGTATGGTTATCAGCCATCAGTGCCAACAGTGCCAACATGCACTTCGGCGTGTATGCTGATGGGACCTAGTGGAGCTCTTTGAAGGGCGCCGTCTCTCCACGCCAGGTGTCCATCCAGCACCTAGAGCTCTGTTTTGACTTGGCCGAGACAGATGTGCCTCCATTCCCTGACCCACTAAGCAGACATTTTCCTTTACTGAGTAATAGCATCCTTTCTCCCATCCATTGTCTATGAGGGTGCAAATGGTATAGTTATGGCCCATGTTTTTAATTGCCCATCAAAATGTTCTGCCTTTAACCCTTTTTCCTGGAAATGTCAAAACATGCAGAGGGACCTTTTTTCTAGCTGGAAGCCTCCAGAGAAGCAGGAGCAGCAGCTCTGAGAAATGTGGCCCAGAAATTATTTGAAAACTACCAAACACAGTCTGAAGACGTGAGAAAGAAGCATGAAGACAGTAAACACTTGCTCCAGGTACCAACTCTCGGTTTGACCCTGGGAGCCAACCCCACGCAGGCCAGTCCAGACCCTCTTCCTGGGGGAGTTAGATGTGGAACAAGCCAGCACTAATGATCTGGCAGTGCAGAGGCAGAATAGCCATCTTTGTGCTGATTGCCTCACCTCTGCTAAGCCCACCCCAGTGTGGCTGAGCTGCTGTGTTGCCTGCCATTCTTGCCCAGCGCCCCCTGCACAGCACAGGTGCAGGAGGCAGGGCCATCCTGCCAGGAGATCCGGGCTGGCTGGTGCCTCCTCTTCCCTGCCTTTAATGAGACGGTCCAGAGTCATTTCTTTTTCTCTGGACTTGGGTTTTCTTGTCTCTAGAAGGAAAAAGTTGGGCCAGATAAATGGATGGAAGTTTTTTTCTTTGCTTTTATATCAGAAGTATGTGTGCTGAGGCTGATAAATGTCTGAAAAATGTTCTGGGATTGGAGGTGAGAACATGTGTGTGTGTGTGTTTGTGTGTGTGTGTGTGTGTTTGCTGAAACTCAAAATATAAAACATAGGGTGGGGCGCCTGGGTCTCTGCCAGGTCGGGCCTAAGGAAGGTCCCCTTGGGAGCACAGTAGGAAATCCACGGCTAGGTGATGCCCCTCCTGCTTCAGGCCATGGTGCTGATGGCCACAAACATATCTGTGTGCAGAGTGGTGTGAAGAACATAAGCAGAATGAAATGGCCTGACTGGCTCATGTGTCTGGGAGGTGCACTGTGTGAGCAGTGGGACCTTCAGTGACAGGACATGCATGTCCTCGTGATGGGACATCAGCCTCACCCCTGGCAGCCTGGTAGGAATGCACACCTGTAGTTCCCAAGAGCAGATTTTTTTTTTTTTTTTAACAAATCTCACGTTCTGCTAAATGCACTCACAGGTATCTATGTTCATGTCAGATAGAAGTCAAGTTGAAACACTCCCAAGTGGGCAGCCACTTGACTCTTCTCTTCTATGATCTTTCAATTCCTATAGTGTACCTGGGGAAAAAAACCCAAACACATTGGGGATTATTCTGCTTTTATGACACTTCCTAATTGAAAAGGAAACACTTTCGACTGAACACATAAGCTTCTATTTTTTATTCTAGATAATTTTTGTTAAGAAAAAGTCAGATATTTTGCTTTTCTTAAACTAGCATCTGTCTTTCTCGTACCATTTTAGGAGGTGCGTTTTGTGGTAACAAATGTCAACATTCTAGGAATCATATTTATATATTATTCTCTACTGATGTAGTATTGCATTCATCAGTATTATTTTGAAGAAAACACTGAAATCAAAAGAATAATTCTGAACAAGTGTGAGTTATTCATTTTTGTGGCTAGTTAGAAAATTCTAGAGGGACACGTTATGTATACAGTTTAATAAAAACAAAAGTCTGGTAACGTTTTTTTCTGACCAAAGGTTAAGAAGCTTGAAAAAGAACAGAAATTGAAACAACATGTTGAAAATCTGAATCAAGTCACTGACAAACTTGAAGAAAAACAAAGTCAGATTACAGAATTGGAGAACCTTCTAGAGAGAATGGAACAGGTAAGTCCCTGGATAATGAAAGGGATTATTTTCCTGACAGGGTTGGGGGAAAACAAAAGACAATAATTGAAAAAATTGGACATTAAATAAGATGACATGAAGTGAAATTTCCCCCTGTGATACCTCATCTTAGGAAGTACTCAATAATGTTCGTTTCTTTTCTGTAACGTTTAATATGATCTGTGGTGTAGTTATCGATTTACTTTGGTAAATACCATAGTGATATCATGGTCACTTTCCCTTTCTAGTAAATGCACATCTTAGAACATGGAACCAGGTCAAGTTGTGAATGGAAATAATGGAAAATGCCACAGGATCTACCTCTTAGAGTAATAACGTAGCAGCTGCTAGCTCGTGTCCTTGGTGTGTATTAGGGAGGGCAATCTTCATTTTGTCCCCTCTTGACTCCTCTGGGTTCATAAAAACTGATGGTTCCACTAGGAGAAAGAGTTCACAACAAGAAAATTCATTCTTTGGAAATTGGAACTTCCAAAAGATGGATTCAGAAAAGAGTAACAGAAGAAAGATCAGGAAAAGTTTCATTCAGTGCTCCTTTAAGTTGGTGGCACGCCAAATGCATACAAAAGGTAAACCCATAAATTAAATTATTTAGAATTTAAATAATTTTAATTATTTTAGAATTTAGAATTCAGACAACAAGGAATGTTAATTTTTAATAATAAAACAATTAGGAAATTGGCATTTCTGAAACTATATTGAGAGTAGATAAGAACCCAGGTTTGGCTTCTAGAAAGTGTCTTTACAAGTCTGCCTGGGCTATGGAATTTCAGAAATGTCACTTCAAAAACATCACATTTCATGGTATTCATACTTCTTACCAAAGAAACTTTGATTAGTTTTAAATGTTTCCCAAGAATGTAGGATTTGTGACACTGAATTTAGCTGCATTTATAATCTTAACGAAGGTCCTAAGAGGAAATCACAAAAATCACATTTCTATCATGCACTGGGTCACTGAGTGTTATTCTTAATCAAAATCATTGGACTAGAATGTCCTTAAGCAGTTGGTGTATGCAGGCATGCTAGTTTATAATTACACTATTTTGGAAAACCTGCAATATTTGGTTGAGTATTTGATAGTGTTAGAATATACCATCCTATAGTAAATCATTTAGAAACCAAGCACAATGAATGTTTTCATTGAGAAAAGGAAAACAGTTCTGGAAAGTACATAGGGTTGTTTAACCACACAACTTGATCAACCGGTTTGGAATGTAAGCTTAGACTTGCAATCATCCTATCTCAAATCTAGTAACACCGTCAGGTTAGTGGTCACTTGTCCGTGCCTGCAAATTAACAAAAGAATAGTGGGAGATAATTTCTACTTCCTAACAATTCCAGAAATTCCATACCAGATGTGAGTTATCGTACTAGATCTCAGAGTTCTGGGATGTATTTACTCAACCATTTTATTCAGTAGATTTGAGCACCTACCATGTGCTGTGCGGAGCTGGGGTGAATGTGCTTGTGAATAAATGTACACAGTCACTATTTGTGGAGATTAGAGTGTGTGTGACTGATGGTGTGGAGCTTAAGGAATCTCCCACATCTCCTGTCTCTAATTCTCCTAAGGATCTTTTGGGAGAGGCTGAAATCCCTGGTGAAGGTAGGGAGGGGAACATAATCCAAATGAAGGTTCAGTGGCTCAGATACTGGCAGGATATCTTTTGGAAGCAATGTCTTAGTCTGCTTTTAATGTCGATCCACAACTATGCTCCGCCTGTAGGAGCTTTGTGACAGAGTAAGTGGACTGGATGCCCATGGCTAAGCAAGGCTATGTGGTAACCTTCCAGAATGCTGAAGTTCACCGGCTTCTGGGTTGGAGCCTCTGGGGACCTCCGTGAGGTTGAGCTGAGTAGGGATGGAGTGGAGGAGCAAAGTAGTGGAGGGTTTTTAAAAAAACCTATTTGAAGATATTTTGTATTTGCAAATAAACAAAACTGTAAGAAGCAAAACTTGGCACCACCTTAGTTTAAGGAGATAATGAGAAGACAGGCTGAGAGGAAGTTTCTCAGGTAGGGAGTGCGTATCAGAATAAGGGGAGGAAGTCCTAAATCTTTTGTATTCATAGGAAAAAGATGCAAGTTTCAGAAGGAAGTGAAAATGAAAAAATGCTCATTCTCACAAAGGTTGATAAATATTGCCCCAGTAAAGGGCCCCCCCCCCCAGAGAAGGATTCATTTGCTACACACTTGAACAAGGTCCTGCTCCAGTAAATAGCCATTAGTGGTATGAGGTCTGGTAATGAACACATTACTTAAAACCTCCACCATCTGTCCCACTTTAATCAGGAATGCAGTGAGAATGAATTCTGCACACACAGTGATAAGCTAGCAAAGACGCCCAATAAGAGCATTTTCATATGGCACACGCTCCTTCTGCTAACAGTGCAATTCTGTTGAATCATATTTGTTTTTTAGTGTCATTGATTTAGCTCCATTAGAATTTTAGAGCTCAAAGGCACTTCTGAGACCACCTAGTTTCTCATCATCATTTTATAAATGAAAATAGCAGGAACAAGGAAGTATTCCGAAATCCTCCAGCTTCTCGTTCACAGCCCTTCCCATTACGTCCCTCCCTTTCCTTATGCTAGATAAAATGGCATTCTGTTCCTACATCAGTTAGGTGTGAACCTTGGGTCGTGAGTCAAATTGGTGTCCACTCCTCTCCTGTTGATACTGCCACCCAGAAGTGTGGCTTTGAGAATAGCGGGTGCCCTCTGTGAGGTAGTATGTCCTTTCCCAAAGCCACAGTCAGAGAAGTGCTAGCTGGTGAAATGTGACCTTCTGTGCGCCTGGGAGGGGGTGCAAAGAGCCCCAGCCAGGTGCTAGAACGCTGGCCTGGCTAGGATGTTTTCTTGGGTTGTCTGTGGACTCTTTGAACTCTTCTACTCTGGTTGTGAAAATCCATTAATCGAGAGGAAGTCCATTGGGAAGAATATTGGTAAAACACCATCCCTCTATCCTGCAGATTTAAGATGCATGATCTTTGATGGGTTTTATTGGTCATCTGAACATCATCATTAGCTTGCAAGGTGTATCTGTGATGGCTCAGAAATAATTTGAACTTAACTACAGCTACTCTGGGACGATTTCTGCAGATCAAGAATTCCACAAGAGAAATTTGAATAAATTAGCATAACTTAAAAAAATCTCGGAACTCATAGGATATGAAGTAATTGGTACCTTCAAATTTATTATATACTGAGGTCCAACTCCATGCCAGGGGAGCAGGTAGCCCTCTCACATACATTATCGCTAATCACCCCAACATTTCAGCTTAGGGAATATTATCCTCATTTTAGGGATGTTCATAAATTTTAAAATGTGACTCATACAAATATAGAATGAATACATGTCGAATGTTTTATTCAACTCATTAACTAATGAGGGAACCAGTAAGATGGTAAAGCTGATTTAAATAAAGTATTTTGAGAAACTGGCTACTTACATAGCATTTTGAAAGAAGGAAAGGAGTGTAGAATAGGGTTTTTAGGTTAGATTTTTAAAAGTGGTTAATATTCTTTGAGGCAATTAAACCATAACCTTTGGGATCATCTTTCTACCAGACAGGAACCCATACATTAACAAGCAACTTCAGAGAGTCAGAACTCTAACCAAATAACAAAGTCAGACACAGGAAAATTCTCTGAGAAAATTAAATAATTTGGGGGTCAGATTATTAAACATGACCTAATATGACATGAAAACTATGTGTAGTACATGTTGCTTTTATTTCCAAGTTTCGGTTAATTTTTCTTAACAGCAATAAGATCCAGGGAGTCTAAAACTTTGGGCCCAATTTCAAAAGTAGATCAGCCCATCTGCAGAGTCTTTCTGAGGCTTCTGCGGTGTGCACTGCCTGTGTGACACCCGTATAAAGACCATGGTGGGAAGTGATTTAAATAGCATTGTGGATATTTTCAAAACATCTCTTTCAGTCAGTTCCATCCTTATTGCCAATACCAATTCCTGCCTTTTTTCAGTTTTTTTCTGATCTCCCCCAACTTGGCAACCTAAACCAGCCAGCCCTAACTCCAAATTCCTTCTTTCAGCATGTTGCCATCGAACGTACACTGAACACAGTCATCCCAGCTTGGGTTTCCATGGACTTGTCTATTTTCCTTTGGGATGAAGATAGTTTGGTTTAATAATTAAACAACAGCATGTGGAAAGATGTTCTTTCTTAGTGTCATAGGTTTTCTGGGATCCTAATTAGGAAGCAGTTTAATTGTTTGTGGCCTTGATCCATCATTAAAAATACATTTACTACTTTGCTACTTTCCGACAGATGCCATGAGAGCAGGTAGAGGTATCAAGGTAGGTGCATTTGTGTCCTTGGGTACCAACAACTCGGCCTAATGTAGGAGAGGCAGGTGCATGATGAACACGGGATTGAGCAGACTGTGCATTTTGGGATGGGAAGGAGGACGATGGGAGAGGCCAAGCTGCAGGGGCTCCATTTCAGCAGTGGGCTAGAGGAGGAGCCAGCTTCTAGGCAGAAGGGGAGTGAGGAAAACTACTTTTGACTTCCTTGTAAAGCACTCAGGGGAATGCCCGACCAGGCTGTCTTGGGGTATCTCGTAACAGCTCTTATGAAATGAGCTCTTTAGCTCAATCTGTCTTTCTAGTATTGCAAGAGCATCTTTTGTGAACAGTTTGCAAGAACAATGCTTTACTAAACACATGCGTATGCACGCGCGCGCACACATACACACACCCACAAAAATAAACAAAAATTTTATTTTATTTTCCCCTAGGAAAAGAGAACACTGCTCGAAAGAAAACTGTCTTTGGAAACCAAGCTGCTGCAACTAGAATCCAACACTGCTTATGCTAAAAGGTTTGCAAATCGACCTGCTAAGTCAAAGCAGGTCCTGATATCTTTCCTCTCCTGTGGACAGAGGCTTTTCATCCCCAGTGAAGTGGGAGGGAGGTTGAATTCCTAGGAATAACAGCCCTACGCTTCTCTTCCTCACCCACTGAGGAATGGGGGACCTGGTGTGTTTGTGGGTGTAATCCTTCTGAATAGTGAGTGTCCCTGTTTGCTGTTGGTACTAGGGATGCTGAAGACACCCCCATTCCCCATGCTTCTGTCTGTTCAGGGATCTCTTCTGCAGCCCACACCAAGCTGTCCAGCCCACAGGTCAGATTTTAGAGACTTTCATGGTGCTCCACAGCACAGAAGAGAATGAAGGAAATACTATGGAAAACATTCTGCTTTCTTGGTGCTGACTCACAGTCAGGCCTCTTGAGCTGCTGCAGTCCTACACACACTGGGATGGGCTGGGTGTGTGGACATCCCAGCTGTTGTCCTACTCAGTTGCCATTAGGAGGATCGTCTGGAATGCTGGCTCATAACTCACACCATCATGTTTTCTGTTCACTTGTTTTTTATTCTAAGCCCACCGAAGCCATGGTAGTTCTGATGTAAAGAGATTACATTGGAAGCCAACTGTCTTTTGACAGCTTAGTCCACTCACCTCGAACTCTTGCGCACCAGGACATCAGGCACTATTAGGACCCTTACAAGGACAAATTCATGTTTTCATTTATTCAGTAATATACACACCCACATTCTTCTTGTTTGACCTTTTGTCTTTTCACCTTACTTTCTTTTCCCTTCAGATTTCTCTTTCTCTCTTCTCTTCTCTCCTTATAGGCTCTGCTTTCTGTCTGGCTCATATTCACAGATTTTTTTTTTTACCACATATGCTATTGCCCAGACATGGAGTGAACCTGGCAATCAGGCACACATATTTGAAATATGGTGAGATACCAGTAAGTTACTATTTCCCACCTTCTTCTCTCTGGACACCTGTATAACCCCAGCAGCTGGACTTCTACGACAGCTGTGTAGCCCTGTGCATCCTGGTAGGACATGAAGAGGTTATGGCAGAGAGCATCCTATGATTGTGGGATTACTTACATTGTAATTCCTTACATTCCTTACATTGTAGAATTTCTTACAAATACTCATAACTCTGAGTACATCTTTGGCTTACTTCATTCCCCTTAAATACAACCTTTTGTCCATGTAGCAGAACTATTGGCCCATACAGTATTTTCTATGAAGAGTCTAGGCAGTATAAGTTTGATATTTTTCTTTAAAAGATCTTTTTAACATATAATGAAGTTTGTGTCAGTCTTTGAGTCAACAGTGTAATCCTTTAAAAAATCCAAACTGTTTTTTTTTTTTTTTTCAGTTCTATTATGTATAAGCAGTTGTCATAAGGAATTCTCACAAAGCTCTTGAAGAGATTTGAGAAGTTTCTTGAGGGAAGTGGATGTTTTGTGTCAGAAAGGTGTCCGGATATCCGGGCTTCTGTGGTTTTCATAGTGTGATAGTGTGTAGCATCACATGTATTCTACCCTCCTTGTTATTTTTTTCTGAGTTGAATGAAGAGGCATAAGCTTTGCTGTGACAGCAGAGGGAAATCAGTATGAATCAGAACAGTTGGGTTGAAGCAGTAGAGACTAGGTTAAGCTCTCTCAAGTAAAGGGGATTTCTACAAGGCTCAAGTTGGATAAACATGGCCATGTAGAAGAAACTGGAAAGTTGAAAGGTATGTTTTCTGTAAAATAAGGTTGGCTTTTTCCCATTACCATTACTACTAACTGACACATGTACAGTGCTTTACAGTTTACAGAGTAACCCCATGTACCATATCTAATTTAATCCTTCCATTGACCTTTCCAGGAGCAACCTGAACTTTTAATAGTTAAGGGCTTTGTTAAGGTTCTTGGCTTCTCAGGGGCTGGGGGGCTGGGAGTTGGCTCCAACATCCCACATGGGTTTTCCCATGTCGCTGTGTGATGGCATGCAGAAGGCCACTTCCCAGTTTGCCCAGCTGCTACATCACAGACATATATACAGGTCCATGCTAAAGTCATATTTGGGGTTTATAAAAATCAGCAGCTGTGGTTCCCCCATTTAGGTAAGAGTTGCTCAGGCATGCCCAACTCCTCAGAGAAGGAAAGATGGTCACCTTGAAGCTGAGGTTGCATGTCAAAGTGCACTGCGATTGCTACTTATGCGTGCATGTACCTGCAGTAGTTTGGGGGTTCTCTAAGGCCATCCCTTTGGTGCCGTCTCTGTAAATAACCATAGAAAGGATTTTGATGGCAATCAAAAGTCATATTCCTGAATTGTATTTAAAGGGGAACAAAGCTACCCCTACATCCATACTGATTCTTCCTCTTGGTCTGAGTGACGGTAATATCCAGCCTTTTCTATTCTCACTATTGTGATTCTCAGTTTTCCCTTCTCCCCTGGGGACCCACAGTTAGTAATATGGACACTCAAAGAGGTCCAAAGAAACATTAGATCCCAGACAGCAGGCCATCTTTGAGTCCCTATAGCTGCAGAAGATTCTTTCATGGCTTCAGAGCTCTTGGATACCACCAACCTCACGATCTTCTCTCTCAATCTCACTTCTATGAAGGGTTAATTTTCCAGTGCCCAGGTAATGTGTGGGGTGCCCACAAATGGTATCTCTCATTTCAGTTGCCACTTTTACTTCCTTCTTCTTTTACCTTTTTTTGTTTCTTTTGGAACTTTTATTCTGTAACGTCTGAGTGCAATACTAATCCCTGGTGCACTTTGTGAACACCTAAAAAGATTATATTTTGGAATTGTGTGACTGTGGCCAGGAATTACAAACTCATAATTATAGATTTATGTGCCCTGGATTCTAAGTATATTTAAGATTGCTTATTAAAAACCTATATGTTATATTATCATTACTTAAATTGGAAATAAAATAGACGGTGAGGCCAAGGAGATATGAGAATAGGCATTTCATGTGGTTAAAAAGAAAATCTACTGTATAACAGTCATATACTAATGAAACCTTCCTGTGTTCAGTAGCCTGATGTATGAGAGGTACCTGACAATGAGCTTCAAGCCTCCAGGAGGCGTCTCTTGATGGGATTTGCCCCAACTGAAGATCAGAGCTACGGCTTCCAGGATTATCCAAGATGGCTGCTCTGGCTTCCAAATGTGTTGGCAAATGGGGAGCTGCAGCTCAGGGGTGGACGTGGTCAGCTGGAAGTCCTGGAGACAGGATGCAGTTGATCCCGCAGTGGTCCTGGAGGTCGGGTGTGTTTGGTGTGGTTGTGGGATCCTGGAGGCCGGGTGCAATCATTCGGTCTGGGTTTCTGGTGATAGGGCACAGTCAGTTGGTCTGGGGGTCCTAGAGGCAGGGAGCAGTCAGTTGATGTGAGGGACCCAGAGGCAGGGAGTGATCGGTCGGGCTGAGGGATCCTGGAGATGTGACTCAGTCAGTCCGGCCAGGGGTCCTACAGGGCCTGGCTGTTGTCTCAAAATGGCGGCAGCCACGTGTAATCAAACCTGCATGTACTGTGACAGTGAACTTCCAGGCAGCAGCAGGCAGTTGGTTCTCCACTGGCGGTCTGCGGTCAGTCTGCTGGCAGCTGTTGGACAATCGGGAGGTGAACCTCGAGCGTTGGGTGATGGATAGGGGAAAGGCAGGTGATGGACAGGTGAGAGGCAGACAAATGACGGATGATAGACAGTGAGCAATCTGCTCTCAAAAAAGGCGTCGATATGCTGGCAGATTGCAGGTGATCACAGCAGACAAATGGGGTAAAGAGCAGGGGATCGATAAGCAGCAAAAACTGCCTCACTGAGAAACAGATATCCTCTGCTTGAATCCGGCCTTGCGGAGCGACAAGGATCGCAGCCTCCCTCTAGTCCGCCATCTTGGATCTCTACCCTCATGTGGTTAATCTACAAAATATATATGGTGGAATGCTGTAGACGTGCTCAGGTTAATCTACAAAATATACATAGTGGAACGCTGTAGACATGCTCAGGTTAATCTACAAAATATATATGGTGGAATGCTGTAGACGTGCTCACAGTAGACCACTGGTTCATCTTTAAATATTCTAGCAGCCAACCCAAAAAGAAAATTAATGATTTGCTCTGTGGTTCACAATGTCCACGTGACTAAAACCAACCAGTTCTTTGGGAGACATTTCGTTCTTTGAAATATATTCATATAACCAAAAAGAATATTGACCAAGACATGCTCATAGAGAGACATCACGAACAATGGCTTCAACTAAATCAGGATAAACATCTGAAGCCACACCCAGTGCATCCTCTAAAAAAGGATAGCATGACACTAAAAAACAATTCCATCGAAGCCATCGCAACAGCATGGAACAGAGGGCAGTGCAGCAGAGTCCAATACTGTTACCCAAAGAAAATCCTGAAGAATAGATGCAGAGACAGCCCTTCCTGAACTTGGGGTCTCCCACCATGTCTTTGGCAGACATTGAGCAGTACAGAGACTGAGGGTGGACTTCCTGTCAAGTACCTACAGTAGGACCTCAGGTGCTTAATAAAGGCAAGGGCATTTATTTCCACATTTCTGCAAGTTAAAGACAAGATTGAATTCCTTTCTTGAGAGCTAAGGAATCCTACTGGGAAGAGAATCAGTAAAGGTAGTCTCTTCATCAGTTATTCTCAATTCTCTGCCTAAAAGGGAAGGGTCAATATTGTCTTTTTTGCAAGGTCGGGGAGAGACTTCTCTTTTTTCTCCTTTTTCTTTTTCTTTCTTTTTGGTCTGTTCTCATTGACATTCCGGACCACCTGCTTTTCCAGCTTTAAGTCTGGGATTTATGAAGTAAAAAGAAATTTCAGAGAACTCACCACTGTTTTTTTTTTTTTTTTCCTCCATGGATCCCAGGCTCCCAAGCCAATCTGCCACCTCCTCTCCACTATCAATCTTCTTATGCTTGTTTATATCTAAAGTCCTAGGATTTTAGCTGTATTAACAGGGCAAGATTGAGAAAAGTAGTTCTTGTATATCTTCCCTGAAATTAAATGTTTTTAAACTATATTTTAATTTTAGCATGTATTCTTTTTTTCCATTCTAATGCATGGCAGAGGAAAATGTCCATCAAAATTTCTGTTGAGACATTGGGAGGCAGAGCGTGAATCCTAGATACAGACATCTAATAAAAGGTCTTTGCCTCCTTTTCCTAAGCTTGGCTCTGGGTTGTGTTCTGCCTCTGCTTTGATTGCACACCTCTTTACTGAGACAGAGTGAGTAAGTGGAAAGATAAATAATAAAGCTTAAAGGATAAAGGATATTCATCCTGTAGAGATTAGCTGCAGTGTCCATTAGTCACTAGAATATTAATAGAGATAAGCTTCGAAGCCCAGTTGTCAAGGGTGCCTCTAGAAATGCTTTTCCATCCAGAGACTAATTTCACAATTTTTTTTTTTTTTTGCAGTGAACTTTAAGGTAATACTTTCAATAAATGCATAGGAAACATCCTTGGCTTGGTATTTTTGGCAACATAATGTCAAGGCCCTCCAACCCATCTTGTTTTCCTTTGATTCTGGGGTTCTGGTTTGTGGGACACAGTGAGAGCCATTTTGAGTACTCACCTTGAACAGTTCACAGCATTTTTATATCGTATGTGTATTCAAAACCAGCTTGCTTCTGCAAAGCATTTGGAATTCTTCCTAATTACTTCCCAGAGAAGTCCTGAGTCCAACCGTTGAGTGGGCCATTGCTGCTCTTTCTCCTTTTATTTTTTTTTTCCTTTCTTTCTTTCTTTCTTTTTTTTTTCCCCACCCTCATTGGAGCAATTTTGAATTTTAGCACGAGCTGTGGGCCAGCTTCCTGGACTTCTGTACTGTTTTGATCTTCATGTCCTCAGCTCAGCTTTTCCTAGTGACCAAGGATTTTTTTTTCTTCAGAGACTCCTTTCTTCCCATCCTCTAAACATTCTCAGCAACTCTGCCCTCCCTGGGTCTGGGTGTCACTCCCAGATTTCTCAGCCCCTCCCCTCACCTGCTCTGGATTCCCCAACTCCTGCTGATCCCTATCCCTGAGGATTCGGAGGACTGTGGCCCCTCTCACTGTCACTTTCTTTGAAATGTAATGAACCTCTGAAGTCTGGACTCTCCTTGGAGGGCTCTGAGTTCCCAGCCCTCTCCTCAGGTCCTGAACCTCACCTGCTAGGGGATCTGAAATTTGCTCAGACTCCTGTTTCCTTCAAGCCTCTGATCCTTGAGCTCAGGGACATCTGCAATCCACTGCAGCAGCTCTTCCTTGAACTCGAATTTCAGAAATGCTGAGAAGGCTGTGCCTTGCCTCCCTGGTCAGACCCGGTCATATGAGCCCACAGAGTTTTCATCTGAATCAAGCACCCAGCTTATTTCTTTTCAAACACTTTCTCTCACAAGCCCTGAGCAGAAAACAATGGACTGCGTGCACATTTACTTGGTTCCAATTTCCCATTTCCTCTGTCCAAGGTAAAGAAAGGTCCAAGTAAGGCTTTTAGCTGGGGCTTAGGTCCTTTAGAGGATCATGTTACTAAAAGCAGGTAGCAAAGGTACCATTGAACTGGTGGCCTTTCTTCAGCCTGCATCGACAATCTGCCCTTTTCTTCCTTCATAACTTTTCTTAATTTGATAGTTGTTTAACATGTCAGTCAGGATGGGGAAGGAGGAGTTAGCTGGCAGATTGTGTTGTGTAAGCATGATAATCAACCTTGGGAAACCCTGTCTCTAAGTAAAAAATAAAATTATAAAAAGAGGGCTGGGGATGTAACTCAGTGGTAGAAGTCTCCTGGGTTCAATTCCCAGTACTACTGCAAACAAACAAACGAAAATAGCAAAAGAAGATTAAATTGCATAATAACCTTCAAAGACAAATGGAATTCTTCCAAATTCATAAATGCATACAAAGCTAACTAGCATTAATTGGTTGGCTTGTGTCCCCTGCATCTCTTTTTTGTTTAAACAAATACTGATACACACACATGCATGTGAGGTAAGACACACATACAGAAACATGCATAGAACATTAATACTACCTATGGTTTAATGGATTATTTAAAAACAAACACATGATGCTGGGCACAGTGGTGCACACCTGTAATCCCTGCGGCTTAGGAGGCTGAGGCAGGAGGATCTCGAGTTCAAAGTCAGCCTCAGCAAAAGTAAAACCCTAAGCAACTCAGTGAAACCCTTTCTCTACATAAAATATGAAACAGGCTCAGTGGTTGAGTGCCCCTAAGTTTAATCCCCACTCCTGCCAAAAAAAAGCAAACATGTGGGTGAACAAAACCAAGGTCAAAAAACAGAACATCGCGACTTCCTAAAGTGGCACTGCCTTTTCTACTGCCGTGACCCTTCGAAGCATAGCTCTTTTCTCCCTACATAGTAACCACTACTCTGGCCTGGCCTGGCCCACTTCCTTGCTTTCCTTTATGCATCCCTTAGCATAACAGCTGACCTTGCAGAGGTCTGGTGACTGGCGCCCTGTGCCCTCTTTTGCTCCATGTGGTTTTTGAGAGTCAGTCCTGTTGTTATCTGTCATTCATAGTGTATGTGTGAAAATGTCACAATCACTTATCCACTCTCCTGCTGGTGAATATTGCAGGTTTATTTCCAGGTTTCACCATACATAAAACTTCCATATACGTTATTTATCTGTCTCCTAATGCACATTTTGGATATATGCTTAGGAATGGAACTACAGGCCATTGACTGACGTCAGAAGAAAATGTGTTTTCTAAAATGCTTTTATCAGTTTAATTTCCAATAGCAGAGTATGAAGTTCCTGTTGCTCAAATCTTTGCCAAGACTTAGTGTTTTCCGTTTTACTCAATTTTAGTTATTTTGGTTGTGGGTAGGTGTGTGCGTGGCTACCATTTGTGCTGTACTGCATAATAATGATAATGTGCTGCATGTTCATATATATAATCTCTTTTTTGTTTGTGAAGTTCCTCTTCAAGTCACTTTCTAATTTTCCTCCTAGGACATCTGTCCTACTGCTTTGTAGGTGTCCCTTATTTATTCTGGTTACAATGTCTTAATCATTTGTGTTGTCAACATTTTGATGCCATCTTGTTCACTCATTTGATTACTGTAAGTTTTTAGCTTTTGTCTAGTCAAACGTATCAATCTTCCCTTTTATGGTTATGATTGTTGGAGTCCAATTTTAAAAAGTTTCTCTTTCAAATTTACAAAGATGCTCTTTGATATTCTGAAATCTTTTGACAAATGTTTTGGTTTCCTCCAATTTAAGTGGAATTTTGAATTATGAGGTGGAACTGGGATCAATTTTATTTCCTTTTTTAAAAAAATACAACAATCTGTGTCTTTGCAGCATTTGTTGAAAAGACAATTCTTTCTTCAACATTCGACAGAACTACCTACATTATAAATCAAGTGTATTGACCTGTGATACATACATACCTATAAAATCAAAGTGGCATGGATAGACCATGCTTCATTTTTTCAGTCTTTTATTGATGAGCATTTAGATCATTCCCTTTTGTGTTATGCTATGAACAACAATGAAGCTCATTTTATATTTTGTGACATTTATTTTGCATAATTATACAGTACTTTGATAGGATAAATTATTTAATTCCACATAATAAATCTATAGTAATAGTCATCATTATGGTATTTGTACTTATGCAAGGATTAGTATAATTTTATGGAAAGCAATGTTTTCTACTTTTCTTAAGTTCTCTCATGCAAAACCAAAAGAGGAAGAAAGACAAAAAGAATTTCCTAAATCTTGCAAGTTGTCTGATAGTCAATCACTTGGCTTTGAGAGACTAATATGTATTAAAGTTACTGAGCCTCTCTTAGTGGTCTAATGCTGTGTCACTCAAAGCATAATGCATAGATCAGAAACATCATGGAACACCCAGTCTTATATGCAGAAACTCAAGTCCTACTTCAGCCTACTAAGTTGGAATCTAGATTTAACAAGATCCCTGATGCACGTTAACTTTGAGAAACGATGTTTTAATACAAGATATGAAATAAATGGAATCTATTAACCTTTTTATTCTCCTTTCTAGAATGTTTTATGTTATATAAATTTCCATGATCTTTGTGTGTAGAAGCAATTGCATTGGATGAGGGCTACTAATTGCAAGACCTAAACAGGCTGAAATAATACTGATACATTACTTTGTGAAACGCTCATTACTTTCAAAAAGCATATTCACTTTATTTCTTCTGGTTTATGGATCAGTCTCATAAAGTAGCAAAGACAGAGATTATTGCCAGTCTTACACTGAGGCTTAGAAAGTGTGAGTTGTTTCTCAGTTTCCCAGTACCCGCAACCTGGGTGGTCTCGCCACAATGCATGTGGCTTCATAACTAGTATTGGAAGAAGAGAAAGAGCCAGAAGCTATTCGAGCAATTCCAGTAACCCAAGTATGAGCAAGCTAAGTTCAAACTTGACTCATCCTTTTTCACCATGGTTTATGTGGACTCAAAAATCTGAGCTGAAATTTAATTTACTTCCCCTGCTCTTCCCTACATACAGGAAGTAGAATTATCACAAGTAGAAAACCAAGGAGAAAGGGAGGGAGAGATAGACAACTCACAACATATCTAAACCTATATCTTTGGAAATTGGTTTCTGATATCTGTGTGATAAAGTGTCCATTCCTGCTCCCATGTTCTGCCCCTCTGATGTAATTAGCTCATATACAAGACGGTTTAGAAATGTAAGTGCTTCATGAGGGGTAATACAACTTCACCCAGCTACCTCTTGGAGGAACTTGTGACATGAATTGGCATTCTTGTTCAAGTTCGTAAGTGGGCACATCACAGGCTGCTTCCTGTGTGGTCTAGGGGACCCTTGATCTTGCATAGGCAGTGCTCCATAGCATGGGGTGTGTAAGGAGGGCCTGGCCCCACAGGCAGGAGAAAGAGCTGCCAAGCCTCTTAGCAAAGCTTTTTCTCTTTTTCCCTTTGCATTCCCAGTTGCCAGGATCTTCAAACAGAGATTTCCATCCTCCAGGAGCAGATCTCTCATTTGCAGTTTGTGATTCACTCCCAGCATCAGAACCTGCGCAGCGTCATCCTGGAGGTCAGACTAATCGAGTGCATTTCTCTGGTAGATGGTATGTTTACAGCCTGAAGACCAAATACGAGTGGCTTGCCTGGACTTTTGAAGCAATGGGGTTTTCTCTCCACTGACATATGGCTCAGTTTTGAGTGCTTTCTAGTGTCTGTAACACCAGCACCTGCCATGTTCTCAGTGAAGATCATTTGAGAAAATGTGTTTAGCTGCTTTTGAGGTGTTTCAGTAATATTTGTGTAAGTGGTCTGAGTCAGATACCATGCATTGTTATCCAGATTTTGTAGATCATCAAACTTTTTAAAGAAGTTTTCTTTTTAAATAATCTTATAATTAGTGAATTCATTTAGAATGTGTTTTAGGGTAGGAACTAACCTGTTCTCTGGGAACATCCTTGCAGCTGAAAAAGAAGAGGTAATGGTGGTAGCAACCAGCAAGACTGTTTGAGTATTTTAGATAGACCTCAAGATATGTATATAAAACTGGACTTCCATTCAGTGTTTTTGTGCCTAATATTTGCAGAAGAGATCCTCCCAAATAATTCCAGTGCCTTCCTGACATAAGTTAGCACTTGTATTTATTTGGCCATGACCTCACCAAAAGGTCAGAAAGTTGAGTAGAAGAATTTGAGAGCCAGGAGGGACCTTGGGGGCATTCCACATGCACATTTTACAGATGAGAAAACTGAGGCTCATAGTGGTTTGATGGTTGAGCTCGTGGTGATGGAGTTGGCTTTAGAACCCACTTGCGCCCTCTCTTCTGGCACTGTTCTGCACCTCATCACCCCGTCTCCCAATTCTTCATGGCCTCTCGGCAAAGCAGGCTCAGATCTTCCTGCTGCTGCTCCACAAGCTATCCCTCAGGGAGCCTGCGTGCCAGGTGGGCCTAGCCTTGTGTCTGTCAGCAGGTGCATCTGTAGGAGGAGGCCTTGAGGTTGCTGAGACACCGGGGGAGACCAGTGCTGCTTTCCACAGGATGGACTCCTGCTGAATTTGGTGTGACTAGGTTATGCAGAAGTTAAAATGTACAACAGCACCATCTGAGGGTTTTCCTCCCCAGGTGCCAATTTGGCCTGCGATTTTCTGTAGCCTGCTGAGTCTTCTAATACTGGGGGATTTCATGCTTTTATCTGATGAGTGCCATTTGACCTCAGAAAGCCATATGATTTCTGACTTAACTATTCCCTGTGGGTTGACAAGACTTTTCCTATTGTGTCTCCTAATTCTTAGATGGAAGGATTAAAAAATAATTTAAAAGAACAAGATAAAAGAATAGAAAATCTCAAAGAAAAAGTCAACATCCTTGAAGCTCAGGTAAGAAGGGAATCTGTGGTACATTACAGCCTGAGAGGGTGTGTGTCTGTGTGTTTCAGTGAGCCTGTGTGAGTGTGTGCGTAAGCGCTTGTGCATGACTGCATGCCTGTGAGACACTATATCTGAGTGTGTGTGTGGTTGCTTGTGACTGTGTCTGAGTGATCACATGTCAGTATGTGTGCTTGTGTGAACATACAGCTGTCTTCTTGTGAGTATATACATGTGAATCTTCTATGCATAAGAAATTAGAGCTTTGGGAGGAGTACTTATAATAATCATTAAATCATTATTAAATTAATGAATATTTAATTGAATTATTAATTTAATAATTCAATTACACATTAAGTATATATTAAGTGATTGTTAAGCATCCACATTTTCCATTATACTTGCTGTACTGGTGAGACAGATGATGACCTTTTGATATGGACTTGAATTTGAAGTTTGTTCAAGGCCACTCTTATGTAAATTCCACTCTAGCCAGATGGCCAGGCTTCCTGTCGCCTGCCTTTGTTCCCACACACGTTTCTTTCCCAGCCTGAGATGTCCTCTTTTTTCCTCTCTCTTCATCCATATTCATCTTGGCTTCTCAGCTTTGCTTCACCTACTTCCAGAAACCTGTTGTAGTTATCCACCTTTCCTGTTTTAAAGCCGGGCACCATGCTTTCTAATTTCCCATAATAAGATGCTTTCCTTCCCCAGCACTCACTTGTCTTTCCTCGCCATCCCCTTTCTAGCAGTGGCAATCCTGGGCCTGTGGTGGCCCTGCTTCACAGGAAGTGAAGCCAAGCCCCCACCCAGATTGGAGCACCACAGAGGTCTCATATGGGCCTCTACCTCCACTGTGTCACCCCTTCGTCTGCATCCAGGGCTCATCTCCAACTGCCTGAACCCATTTACGTTTCCTACTTCATCCTTCAGTATACTGATTTCCCAGTGGGTGTCCACCTGCCAGTGTTGTCCTGCCCTGTTGGAAGACAGAGATGCTCTGGTTCACACTGGAAACCTGCAGTATCTTTTGGAACTTTCCTCCTCCCCAGGATAGACCAGGGAGGAGCACCACGATTGTATCCTATTTCTGTGGGATTCCATGTGTTATACACCTGTGTGTACAGAAAGTTGTAGAATATACATGGTGCACTATGTCTACCATATTGACACTTGTTAAACTTTGACTCATTCCATTCACTTGTTCACATCACTTAGGGTGTAATTAGTTCTACAGGTATTGAGTGACTATTATCACTGAGGCACTGAATTCAGAAAAACAGTGTTGAAATAGAGAAGTCATGAGCCCTGCACTCTGGAGTTTATGACCAGTGAATGAAATTGAAACACCCACGTATTCTAGACTAAATTCTTACATTGGAAACTGTTCAATGGCCTATCAGTCTATTTTGGCTCCGATAAACTACTGCTTTAATTATTGTGCATCTGTGACAAATTTTAATTGGAGAGATTATTTTAGAGCTGGCATCTTTCTCTGATCTTTCACTTCATTATGGTCCTGGGCTCTGGTCATACCTAATTAAGTGCCAGGTCTCATCACAGAGTCAATGAATCAGTGGTACTACTGCTTCTAATTCAATTTTATGTTCTTGAATTGTGTCTGTCCATATCATCCCCCAGATTTTATTGTCATAAGTAAAATGGTAATTTATCCTATACACTGTACATTGATCCAGTTGGCCTTTTGGTTCAATAGTGAGACCAGGAAAAGATATATTTGGCAAGTGATAAAACTGAGATTCAGAGAAGTTAAAAAAAAAAACAAAAAAACTTGTTCAAAATCATTAGGCTAGCAGGTGGCAGAATCTGCATTTGATTCTACTTTAAAGCATATGACTCCTTGTTACACAGTTTCTACTTATCAAATGAGTGTGTGTGTGCATATGTGTGTATGAATATATGTGTATCATGTGAAATATAATGTACATGATTATTTAATATATATTTAGAAATGAGTAGACATAACCATTATTTTTATTTTAGCCATTGTCAGTGTTACTATTTTAAATATTTCTATTTTATTCTTAGTTTTCAAGACAGGAAAGAATTTTTCTATATTAGCAGTTTTATGTTTTTAACTCCCTCTAAATAGGAGATAAAGTTGACTCATATAAACTTTCTTAGAAAAATTTCCAAAGACTTAGAAAAGTCTTTTAAATCCCTTTTAAATACCATCAGAAAATTTTTGCTTAACTCTACCTAAATTATTTGCTTTCTTTCTGCTTTTCCATCTTTCATCATCTTGATTTACAAGTCGATATTCATCTTACATTTCATGCATTTCTAACTTCTTTACTAATGATCTGCTCATATGGAAGATTAAGTGTGCGAAAATTATGTTCTTGAGGAAAACTGTGTTAATAAGCTTTCCTCGGATAAAGTCATAACAATGACAGACAAATTCTGACCGGTGATTTGTAGTTTTGTAAGCAAATGATTTAATAAAACTCATGCACATATCCATCTTACTTAAAGTAAAAAAGTAGAAACAGCTATGAATCAAGGATAAATGCCTTAATTTTGTAGATGAAGCAAATCAACATGGAAGTTGAAATAAATTAAAGACAGACTTCATAACTCATGGTTTTGCATTGTTTGGAACTTGAGAAAGTGGGAGTTTATTTTGGAAAAAATCCAACTAACTTCTACATAATTGTCTAGCCACAGAATATTTTCCGTTTCCAGCTGTTGTCACACTATCGTGTTTCCAATTGCTTCATAACTTGAATAGAGAGGAGTTTCCCTTGGTCACACACTGGTCCTATGAGATGCCTGCCCTTCCTTGTGTGGAGTGAATATTAGATTTATCTCCACCACATGAGGAACATCCTTATTATCAACTTATCAAATCTGAAGTATATTCCCTGTATCAGTCTTAAATGCTTAACTCTTGAAATGATTAATGTAGCCAGTGATGCTGTCTCCATCTTTTAGTTATTACTCAATATATCCACATATATTTGGGGTCTGGAAAGGGGAAAATCCACAACTTACACCAATTCCTTCCTTCACTGGTTCTTTATTTTAGCTGCATTTTAGAATCACCTGTGGAATTTGGAAAACTCTGAGTCCTGACAGCAACTAAATGAAACAGAATCTTGGAGTGCAACTTGGGCATCCATTGATTTTAAAGCCTTCCTGGCAATTCCAGTATAACCGAGACTGAAAATCACTCTCTCAGTTCAGTGACTCTTAAACTTGAGCTGCCCCCAGAAGCACCTGGTGAGCTTATGAACACATATCAGCAGGTGTCTGGTTTTCTGATTCAGGAGGTTTCTTAGGGTCTGAGGATCTGTGCTCACAGGCTCCCAGGTGACTTTGATATTGATCTCAGGATCACTCTAGGATCCATGGCCAAAGGTCATTTCTTTCCCACCTCATCCTTTTCTTTTTGTCATTAATGCCCAAGTTAAGTCTCTGTATATGAAAATGTTCCAAATTATTCTAGTCACAATGATTTCTGTTTACTTCTTTTCCAGCAGTTATTAAATACCTACTGTTTTGTGCTTCTTTGAGTGACTTTTCTTTTACTTATTTTTTCTTTTTTTCTTTTTTCTTTCTTTCTTTCTTTATTTATTTACTAACTTACTTATTTTTTAATATGCATGTGCTTGCCACACGTGAATGTGTGGTGACATAGTCCTGTAATCCCAGTAGCTTGGGAGATTGAGGCAGGAGGATCCCAAGTTCAAAGCCAGTCTTGGCAGCGTAGCTAGACCCCGTCTCAAAATTCAAAAAAATTTAAAGATTAGGGATGTGGCTCAGTGGTTAAGCACTCTTGGGTTCAATCCCTGGTACCAAAAAAAAAAAAAAACAAACAAACAAAAAAAAAACATGTACATCTTGTGTACTGAAAGAGAAGATGCCATGTTTTCTTGTGCTTCTTCAGGTTCCCTCTGGTCTTGACTCAATGTCGTGCAAATGGCAGGGACTGTGTGGTGTGTATAAAGCTGGATGGTTGAGTTTGAGTGATTGTTGATTTATTTCCTATCAGTTCTCTTTCTTCTACTCTGTGTTCATCATACCTGGAGCCCTTTCAGAAACTGTTGAATCTCTGTATCTCCTGAAGTCAGTTATCTCACTTGTAATATAAGGAGACCGGGCTAATTCCTGTGTTCATAAAGAAAAATGGCATCCTGCGGAGAAAACAGCTTGGGCTTTGAAGTCAAGTAACTGCTTGAGCCTGTGCATCTGGATACCAATGCTGCATATACTGCCTGTGGTCTCTCAGAGGCAGTCAGTTGGAGTTTTTCCAGTTCTATTTCTTTAATAGGAATTAAGCATTTAACATAAATATTATGCATATTAACATAAAATTCGTTCTGCATAACTATACTATTATAATTCATAATATTCATATTATGCAGTCAAGTCATATCAAAGGAAAGATGACATAAAACACTTGGCCAAAGTCTTAACACTTGCTAGGCAATCATCCTTATTAACTCTTTTGCTTCTATCAAAATTCTAATTCTTATTTCTCAAAACTGTGCATTTTGGTGTTGACTTACTCCAAACCAACAGGTAGAGTCATAGAAAATGCTTCAGATACTTCCAGTATGTCTCTCTGAGTCCTTCATTTCCTAACAGGAAATGGAGCTGTTGTGCCTCTCTGGTCATCTTTCCGCCTGACTACTTGTTCTGACACTTCCTTGTCCTTCAGAGGCATTTAAGCTGGACTTAACAGACCTCCGGCCTGCCAGTGCAGCTGACTGGCAGCTCAGTCCTGGCCATGCTCTTTCCTTCTTTTGAGCCTCACTCTCCAGGTCTGCTCAGTGAAATTGCTCAGCTTTGTCATGTTGTCCAGAAATCACTGGCCCTGAACTGGCAAGACGCATCTTGACCCTAAACTTTGCCATGAACAGAACTTGGGCACTTAAAGACTTTTATTTTTCATTTTTATTGATTTTATTTTATTTCTGAAGTACTGTGGACTGAAGCCAGGGGCATTCGCTGATAGATGTCCCCTGCCTTATTTATTTATTTATGTATTTATTTATTTTTGAGACAGGGTCTTGCCAAGTTGCTGAGGCTGGCCTCAAAATTGGGATCTTCCAGCCTCACCCTCCAGAGTCCCTGGGATTATAGGCATCTTACTGTACCTGGCTCAGAGAACCAAAAGTTTTAGACAGACCTTATTTTTTTGTTATTAAAAAAAATGGTAGATTAGAAAACTATAACTAACTTAAAACCTATAAGCCTTAAAATCCATAGTAAATACTGAACTATCTTGTTTCAAATCTATGAAGAAGGGGCTATTAATATATCTATTATGCAGATGAGGAAATTAGGCAGAAAGAGGTTAAGTAACCTAAATCAGGTTTCATAGCTAGTAAGTGGCTGTGCTAGGCTTTGTAACTGAGAACTGGCATTCTTGCCTGTTATTATTAAACATTCCATTATCTCCTAGAATTATGAGAATGCTTCCATATTTGAAATATATCATCACACAGTATTTGTTTCTTCCAAAAGACATACACAAGACAGACTGGACTTACCACTAGTAATGTCATTTACCACTAGTATAGAGATGAGCAATCTCAGCCTCAAGGAGCAACTGAGACTGGAGATGCCTTGAATGGCATAGTAAGGAAGAGATGGCGCCTGTTCTCATGGGGCTTATAATCAAGAGATTTTGTACAGTTTTGTAATCAATGTTGTGGGTATCTTAAATAAGGTTCTTTAAGAAAGTTATTTTATTTGTCTATATAAAAGAATCTGTATAAAATCAAAACATAAATATTCAGCCCTTGCAAATCTGAGGCTGAGTCAGAATACCATGTGTTGATCCCATAAAAGAATATTATGTGCCGGGCACGGGCGGTGCACACCTGCAATCCCAGAGGCTTGGGAGGCTGAGACAGGAGAATCTCGAGTTCAAAGCCAACCTCAGCAAAAGGCAAGGCGCTAAGCAACTCAGTGAGACCCTATCTCTAAATAAAATACAAAACAGGGCTGGGGATGTGGCTCGGTGGTTGAGTGCCCCTGAGTTCAATCCCTGGTACCCGCTGCCACAAGAAAAAGAATATTATGCACTTTTCAGGGCATATTTGTATCTTTGGAGATAATACTTAATAACTTTCAACTGGCTTTTCCCTGTGTTCTAATAGAATGACCACAACAAACTTACTGCCAAGGCATGAAGCAGGTGTGTGTGGCTGGGTGAACAGAAGCATTAGGATATAGCTAATAGGTGGGTTAACTACCTGATCTCGGCATTTTTTTTTTTTTTTTTTTCAATTTTAGAATAAAGAACTAAAAACCAAGGTGGCGCTTTGGTCTGAAACTCCTCGGACAAAAGCATCTAAGGCTGTCTCTACCAGGTAAGTAAGGTCTTTCTTCCCCCAGCCCCATCTTCACAACCTCTGTTGAACATGATTGACATTTAACCCCCCTGAAAAGACTCCAATCTGATAATACTTATGTAATCATTCATTTACTTTCTGTTTCTTGGTTCCTACTCAGAACTGTGTTAATCTTGCTCACCATTAAGTCTTTGAAGCCTACCAATAGTTATTTTCTATTTTTAAAATATTTTTTAGATGTTGATAGACCTTTATTTTATTCATTTATTTATATGTGGTGCTGATAATCTAACCCAGTGCCTCATACATGCTAAGCAAGTGCTCTACCACTGAGCCGCAACCCCAACCCCTAATTATTTTCTGAATAAATGAGCGAATACATTAAGTACCCTTTCTGCTCTTTCTTCCTTAAAACAAGTCTAATCTCGACTTTAATAATTTCTTCAAGCATTACAGATTATCTCCTACAATGTCCTTCCTTCTCTGTTGTTCATAAGAAATATGTGATTGATGGACATTTTAATCATGAATTGTTAGTACTTATTGAAATTTCCATACCATCTCTCAAATTAATAGTTTGCACATAAAATCACCAGAGCAAACTTAACCCATTTTTTTTTCTTCATTGCTAAGAACAAGTATTGTCAACAACTACCTAATAATGAATAATCTCCAGCAATGATAATAACCCAAGAAAACCAAGGAAATGATGGTTGAAACCATCTAAGTCATGTCTAAATGTTTAGTTTTTGTTGTTGTTGCCTGAATTTGAATGTGAATCTGTCTCAAATCTCATTTGCATAAACTCTAAGAGATGCTCACTTAAAAGAAAACGTAGCCTATAATTACATGAATCATTTTTTAAAAAGTGATTAAAAACTTCCCATTCCAGCAGCTTTTGAATTTCCCAGTCTGGTCCCTCTAGGGCAGAATCTCATTTCTGAAACTTTCTTCAGCATAGTGCCCGAGGTAGAAAATCATATTCGGCCATGATTAGCATCAGTCTAGGAATTCAGACAGATTCATTTCTCTCTTTAAAACTCCCTGCAATAATGTCTCACTTTGCTAATGATGGATATAATTAGAGACTAGAGATGAAACCATTATGAATCAAGTCCTCTAAAATCTTTGGGCCTCCAGGTGCCAAGTTCTCATCTTTTTGGCCACTAGCAATGCAACTTCTGAAAAAGAAGAAATTAAACCCTAGAGGTATCTAAGGAAGAGGAGAGATGCCCACATTTCAGAAGCAGGGAAAGTAGTAGTCACTTCAGTGCAGGGGAAGAGGTGATGGCTTTGGAACAGGAGACTTTCCAAGAGAAGGGAGGCTGATCAGTGTGTTGGTCTCTTCCATGCAGATAGCATTTCCCAGGGGTGGTTAAGCACCATGGCTTTGACCCTGGAGGGAATGAAGCCAGAGTGGAGTAGAGGAGAAACAACTGGTTGCATCACATTGCAGCCACTGCAGTATCGAATGACATGAATCTGGTTGCTACAGAGGGGGTGTGTTGGAGAGAATGGTTTTATTGGTCAGTTTTTTAGCTTCAGTTATTTAATAGTTAAAGGTCTACTATTTTAAAGATTTTCCTTTGGGGAAAGTCGAGGGGAAATTTCCTAATAGAATTGGTGAAACTGGACTGAATATCCCTTGTGTTATGTGATTTTTGATAGAAATTCCAACGTTAAGACAGCTCTCCCATTTGCAAAATGAACTCTAACCCCTGGCTGCTTTAAGAATGCAATTGGTACCAGGTATCCCAGTGACAAAGGAGGCTGAGGCAGGAGGACTGCAAGTTTGAGACCAACCTGGGCAACTTAGTGAGGCTGGAAGGGCTTAGTGAGACCCTGTCCCAAAATAAAACATTAAAAATGGACTGAGGATGTGGCTCAGTGGTTAAGTGACCCTGTGTTCAATTCCCAATACCAAAAAAAAAAAAAAAAAAAGGAAGGCAATACTGTAATACTGTTTGGTAAGCCTGGACTCACCAATATACAGTGGAATTATATATAACTCTAGGGATAAAGTAAATTACAAAAGTAGCCTTTAAATAAAAAAAAAAAAAAAAAAAAAAAAAAAATCATACACCTAAAATCTAGTCTTGACAAATCTATTAAATTACCCCCAAAAGGGAGTTCTATGTAGTTCTATGCCATATCTCAGGAAGTACAAGCAAGGTTCTTATTCTCAAACATTAAAATATACAGATGCTTCTTGAGTTGAACACCAAAAGAAGTGATTTGCTTGAGATTAGGAGCCATGTTTTTAAATAACAAGACACACGTATTTACATAGGTGCATGCATACATGGGTGTGTGTGTATACAGGTATACATACATGCGTATTTTAAACACTAGAATCACATAGTGAGAAGAGAAGGTCAAGCTATGAGAAGCTCTCAGGACTAAAACGTGCTGAGGGAAAGCTTGGTTTGCATTTTCTAACTTCAAGCTCACTCTGGTGCCTGTCTCCCCTAAGTGGAAAGGCAGACACAGGCTCTGACCTCTCTGGCTTCCCCGCACTCTTCCTTACTCTTGTCCTGTCAAAACTAGCTAAATTTGCATATGTTAAGTGCTTTCCCACTGTGATTCTACGGGCGTCTCCGTGGAGCTGACTGGAACAGGTCCATGATGGCCACCACTCAGACCAATGCAGCTGGTCGGACTTGGCAGTGTGGTGGGAGTGGAGGTGGTCATGGTGCTGGTACAGTTGTTGTATCACTAGAGTTTCATATGCTCTACTTTTATAATCATGTGGTCTTTTCTCCAGCGAAATGAAGACTGAAGGTACTTCCCCTTATGTGATGTTGATTAGACTACGGAAATGAACTGTCTGGATGAAGATCCAATTGAGGAGGACAATGTGGAGCTTATTTTTTTTTCCTCAACACAGTGTCTAAACTTTCCTGTTAAAATAGCACAATGAAAGTATTTAAATGGGATTTATTATATATCAGTCACTTTGCTGGAAGATGACACTCCAGAAAATCATGCAAATATGTACTTGAGGGAGGAACCCTTTCTTCAAAACTTGGTAAATAGATGAAGAGGCCAGGTGCTTTCCCGGATGGAAGATGAATTCTGTTTTAAACCTGAAAGAGAGAGAGAGAGAGAGAGAGAGAGAGAGAGAGAGAGAGAGAGAGAGAAAATCTGAATCTTGTTTCCAGATTTTTGCTAAAGGAACTCTTGAAAACTTGTCATTTTCGACCTTTGGATAGTGGTTTTTGTGTGTATAAGCAGAGTGTATACATGTATGAATAAATGAAGTATTTTAAAGTTGATTTAGCTAATAAGAAATATCTTACTATGATATAAGTTTATCTTCTTACCTATTGTTAGAGAGTTGTTTCTTACTGAATTATGTATAAAGGAAGGAGTAGATTCTTCTGAGCTAATTTTATAACCCATCCTGCCCTCAAAAGTTGAGAATCATGGCTGCGCCCATAAAGCATACTGATGCTCAGGAAAGGGCAATACACTTCAATGAAATGATTAAGGAGAGACTCAGTCACCCCAAAGGAGAATTCTCTTTAGGACCTTAATCATCCACTGCGTATAACTCTCAACGTTTTTTCAGGAAAATGCTTCCAGCCTTTCAATACAGAATGCAAAATATCAGTATATTTATTAAATATTTAAAGTGAAATGAGGTATTCATAAATTCATCCAAGTAATGTAATTCTCAAATGTTGCATTACTGTCTCCGTGAGTTTCATGCTTCATGGTGTTCTTGCAAACATTTTCACTTCTTGCTAGTTTTTAAGGTAATTATCTAATAAATATGCATCGCAGTTCTCCTATGCACAATTCTAAATACTTTACCTCTATTGATCTTCCCCCAGACCCTCAGAAGCACATCAGGTCATTATCCCTAGTTACAGAAGATATTGAAAGTGGTTATGTAATTTCCCGACTGCTAACTGTGGATAAGGATTTGAACCTTCCGGCTTGGCTGTTGATATTCATTCTGCCTTCTCACTGGGTGGTCTGAGACAGTTCCCAGTGATAGAAAGAGCCCTCTTCTTGCTATGTAACAAACATGCAACTTTCTTGAGGGCTGTCTGTATTATCCTGTGGATGATGGTCAGAAACAACATTTACTGAGACAATCAGCATTTTCTGTTGTAGCGGGCGAAACCCGGGGCCCAGGGTTACGCCACGTGCATCTAAAGATGGTGACTGGCAGAGAGCAAACAGCGTCCTGATTATGCCTGGAGAAAGGCAGAAAACGTTTACAATTGGCTGTATGATAATCAGTTCAGCCGCCTAATGTGTGGACAGATACACTTTACATGTATGCTTGAGCGAGTGATCACTTGACCTTTAACAGGATTGGATGGACATATCTGGTTACAATTGCTTATGCATGAGACTGCTTATATATTGAGGGTGATATCTGAATAAAGGGGAAGCTGCTTCATGAACTTCTGAAGAGTACGTGTCTTTTGTCCCGCTGGTTGGGCCGAAAGAGCAAGAAGTGGCGCGAGCTGCTAGAAGCAACCCAGGCTAAGAAGCGGTGGTTTTCCGTATCCTGTATGAGTTGGCCTTTCACCTGTTAGACTAACATCAAAAGAATTTAGATAGACAAACTTTTCTGGTAAGAATCTGCTTATTTACGCTTATTACTCATGATTTTATGCAGTGTTTTGAGGGTACACAGAGAATCCACCTTTCCCTGGAGTTCACTTAGATGAACTTTTTTACCTCAAGCATTATGTTAGATTTTAATAACTTTGAGATTTTGGCATGAACTCATTTAAGTGACCTAACAAGCTTCATGATTTCTATTAGAACAATGCATTCTAAAGTCAAAAATGGAAAATCCCTCATGTGCTTTATTTTGACTTCACCATACGCATTTTTGAACATTGAAATACAGTTGGATGCAGTACAGATGCAGCCTGCTCAGGAGGTCTCCAGGGCCACTTTGAAATGGGCTTTGCATTTCCTGAGAATAATAATAAGCAATTTCAGAAACCTCAAATGATCCCAACACGTCAAAAACAAAATTATCTTTATAAGTAGCATCAGCTTTATCATTCATTTGTCATATAAAGGTTCTTTCTCATACCCTTGTGGATTTAGATTTATTATTCAAAATGTTTTTTACATAACATTTAAAAACAGAAATGTTTCTTAAATAGACATTTCTGAACAATAAATATTACAATGGGAAATGAAATTTATTAGTTTAAAAGAGTACTACACAGAAAATACAGCAAAAGAAACACAAGTTCAGTTGTATTTTAAATAACTGTACTTCTAAATACATTAAGTAATAAAACAAATAAGAATCTGAGATGGGCTTAAAGTTCATACTTCATAAAGTTGGGAACTTAGTTTTACTTTGATTGCATATGTTGCTGCAAATCATTGCTAAGAAATGTGTAGATTTAAAAAATTTTTATAAAAGAAATATGTTGATTAAATAATTGGCATAGCATATCCTTTGAACAATTGCTTATGTGCCTTATGATAAAGCAAACCCATTAGATATAATGTAAATTTGTGTGTATTTTACATTAAAATTTTTATGCATTAATATCTTTATTTCATCATAACAAGATAATCCACAAGAAATGGATTGTTTTTGTCAGTAATTGGATATTTAAATAGATTTCCTGAAATTTATCTGCTCACTTCCCTGGATCCAAATTAACAGCAAAAAGAAATTATTGTATTGTAAATTTTAAAACATAGTAATAAGAAGCATACACCTACACATTCTCAAATTCTTTCACTTTGAAACTCCCTGCCTTTCCTCTGACTTGCAAATAAATACAGATTCCTCATCAATGTCACTGGAGGTTACCTGCAGCCACCCAGAACTGGTAAGTCCTTATATTTCTGTTCCTTCCATGCTCTGTCCTTTTCTTCCTTCTCTCTCTCCTTTTTTTTTTTTTTTTTTGATGAAAAATATTAAGAAAGCAATACAGCTCTAAATAGTAATCTTTAATTGCTTTATTGTTAAAGTGTATACATATGGAGTTCAAGACATGTTTCCTCAAAGTGAGGCCCCTTGACATCTGAGAAAGCAGCCAAGGCAGTAAGGTGCTTGAGTTTTCATAGCACCTTTATTTGTAAGTGCTAAAAACAAAACAAAGCGAACGTCCACTGAGAGGTGAATCAATCAACAAAATGTGGTACAACTCAGTTTTGGAATGTAGCTCATAGATACAAAAGGGCCAGGTCACAAACAAATATACCCAACAGAGAAACTTCTAATCATTATGCTAAATGGAAGAAGTCGGAGGGTAAAAGACATACTGTCTGTTCCATGTGACAGGGAATGTAAATCAACATCTCGCATAAAGTCTTAAAACCAGAAATCCTACAATGACATGAATGTCAGGATGCTCTATTTTTTCCTCAATATGGGCATGCTACGACTTTTTAAAATCCTATGCAATCATTAGGGAAAGCAAAACCCTAATGATTTATCTTGAATTATTTAATATGAACCCAGCAGAAAATGAACACGCCTGTGTGAAACAGCATTATGGCTCCCGGGGAGCACAGGGGAGGGAAAGGTGCCAGGCATGGTTTGCTTGCGTTGGCAGAGTTGTTTATCTTTAAATTAAAAACTCATCATCATCTTGGCAAAGCCAGGCTAAGAAGCATATGGGTCTGGGAACGAGGTAGTCTTTGCAAATGAACATTTCAAAGAAGGCTGTGTGTCTGTGGTCTAGAATTCCTTGAACTGGATTTCACCTGTCTGTGGCCAAGGGAGATACAAACCATCTGCCCAGCATTTTGCTATGGAGGAGAAATGTGTTATAATATGTGAAAGGGCTTGTGTATCACTGAATACTTCGACATGTTAATGGTTAATTTTAGTGAACATATCATTCAAAATTATTAGAAAATTTCACTAGCAAAGCCCAGTCTTTAACTAATTAATGAGAAAATTAAAAGAGAGAAACAAAAACCACTTGGCAGAGCTCAGCTCACTTCTTACTTCCTAGTTCAGCATGGATTCATTTTAGATGTGATACAAATTTCATGTTGATACTGATTTAATGTTCCCACCTACCACACCTCTAACTCCAGCATGAGACATAAAGTTGTTTCGCGTATACAAAATAATTGATAAAAATGTATTTTTATTTGAAAAATGAGCAGAACAATCACTGAATACAGTTCTCAACCATAGTATTCAAACCCAGACACCACAAAAATCATTGGATGCTAAGATTTCTGAAGCCACTAGAACTTTGGTACAATAAAATAATGACCTAGCAGTGTTTATCAGGAACCACAGTCTATTCAGGGGCATATATAATGAAGAATCCATGTTAAAGTTTCAAGCTACATTAAAGCATTAGACAAAAACAGAGCTCTGTGTAGGACAGAGACAAAACAATCATGCTTAGCTTAAAAATGAGGGTCGTGTCACTGAAAGGTGAATGGTGGGGATACAGTGGAGCGCTTGAGTGCTATGTAATTAGAACATGGTCTATATTTAACACAGTAACTAAAGCAGGATTTTTTTAAAACTTAATTTCAAGTACAATCAGAATCTTACCAGGCTATGGACACAGAAGCCCTATTTTATACATGGAGGATATTGACCAAGTTGTAATATACTATCTAGAATATACTTGGTTTCCTTGAGAGAAATACAAAAGGACATACAGATTAAAATGGAGCTCATCTTTTTCAATAACAAATTAAGTTAAATATTTTCAATCAAACACAATGACCTTGAGGTAACCAGCCCATTTTTAGTTTCCTACTAAAATTAGTATGTTGTCCTTGTTATACTTCTTACCTCAAGTGGTTCAAATTATGACTTGAGTTTTTTATTCATTATTATCTTGTGATAATAACGTGTTTATGAAATGGAACATAATTTACAAGTCACTTTCTTATGTATATTATCCCTTAAACCCTAGGAGGCACTCAAGGTTTATAAACACTGTATGAGGAGAAGCTGCCAAGATATTTAATGACAAACCGTGGTCCACAAATCATTCTTTCTGGTCCTTATCCTTTCTATAACACTAGCTTTCTCTCAAAGAATATTTGGGGAAAAAAATCACCTGGGAAAAAATAAGCACAGGTATACACAATTAGCATGCGAGACAGGTAGTATTTTGGTTTGCCAACAGATACAAAGATGGTAGTGGTAGTTTAAATAAAGGATCTATTCAGTTAAAGTCAGATATGCTGGCTTCTACAAAATTTGCTGATCATCCTTAAAGATTAAGTCAGCTAAGGGATCTTTGCCATGACTTCCATGGCCTCTTGGAAAGAAATGAGGAAAACAAAGTCAAACCACTCCATTGAAAGATAGTTCCCTTATATATTTTTCCCAAAAGATAACTTTCTTTTAAATAGTTACACTATTCTGGTACTAATGTTTGTGTTTGTTTATTTTTTGTTAATGATCTTCTCTTCATATATGAAATTAGAAAACATCTTAAGCATCAATTATACACAGAACTTTGGAGGAAAATATATTTAAGATGCTATACCTTGAAATTAAACAAAGTACAACTTACGGGAGTATTGGATTCATATACAGTGAATAAATGTTTTTAAGAATTCAAAATTTTGATGACATACTGAAATATTTGGTGCCCATTTTTATTAACTTAGTTATAAGGGCATTAACTCTGGCAAGCAAAAATGATAAATATTTTCCATAAATCTGGTTACAAATCTCTGTTTTTATTTTCTAGGTAAAACAACCTATGGCCTTCTCCTTGTGCTGTATTTAAAAGTATGATTTAGCCAACTTTTTCCTATTTTTTTTTTTTTTTTTGTTGCTGTTGTTCTTCCTAGTTCTTGCTCACCAATATCATTGTGGTTGGGTCTCTACCCAAGAATTCAAAGGCAAAAATTTTATAAAATCTCTTATGTATATGTAACAATTTTTATCTAAAGCTCTACATTATGAGATAAGCAGCTTCAGAGATTTATAAAGCACTGAGCCCACACGCAGAGAATATTCTACGTCCACTTTCATGTTTAAGAGCTCAGCACTCTCCCAGAAATAAGCTGATACCTCAAAAAATCAAGAAAATATAACTTATGGAAGATTTTTTAGACAACCTTTTCAAATACAGACAGTATCTTGACATCTTTAAATATGATATAGCTCATATTTCCTCTAAAAGATGCAAACACCCTAGACTTCCTCTAATGCTATAAAGCATGGCGGTAGAAGGCGAAATAACTCTTCTAACACTTTGGCTAATATCACAGCTTTCAAATCTCCCTTTTAGAGTTATTATGCATTTTAGGAATCCAGAGACTTGGAAAATTATTTTTTATAGTTTGAGTTTGAGAGTATAACTCTAAATCCTTAGGTATGAGGATATTTGCTCAAATTTCTGGTGTGATACACCACTAGGAAAGCCTGCACATCCTTAAGTGAGCAGAGAAGCAGGAACGGGGAGTGACCTTGTTTCATGAGACAAGATTCCAGGTCACACCTATGCCTACTTGTTCACCTCACCCGTGCACTGTGTAGATCCTAATATCTGTACTCGCTCATGGGCAAGAAGAGACGTGGGCTCCGTCACATTTGTTGAGTCCCAGCACACTCAATTTGCAGCTTAATACTTTAATACTAAAGTTAAAGAACTTTGTATTGTGGCTGCTCTTGAATTAATATTTAATGTATCTGTCCTTATAGTCAAGCTTCTCTTTCCTATCAAGGGAGCAAAATAAGGCTGATCCAGTTCATCTTATCTGTTGAAAAACAGATGGACAAACAAGAACTTATTGTAGGAGCAAGACAAAGACTAAGACACAGAATAGCCCATCCGGTTAAAAATAACAGATAAAGAACTAGAAAATGCTGGTTTTGAAGTTTTTTTGTGGTGTGATAGCTGATAATATGGACATGATAGCACAACTGGCTGGAGTGATAAATTATAAATTTGAATACTCTTAGGGAAAAGAGACACAAATGCAGCTCCCAACACTCAGCATTTTCTTTGCTAATTCATGACTGGCTTCCATCAGCAGATCAAGGCAAACATTACATTTTCTCAACTCTTTTTGATCCATTTTTCAAAAGACCTGCTTTTACATGAAAGGATAGCCTTGTACCTAATCACATTCAAGAGTCTCAAGGAATGCCCATCCATGAGAAGTAAGCTAGGAAATTAAGAGAAAGTGGTGATTATCACCGGATACTAAGAAGTCTTTGAATCTTTTGCTGAAGATTTCAGAAGACCTTTAGCTGTGTGGGGTCTGTCTCTGTGAAGCCCTCCTAAAACATAAGCTTAGAGGAAGTGAGCTATGTAGCTGGAGATGAATTTGGTCACAAAGGTATCTTAGGCACTGAGTTAGGGAAATGTAAACATCAAACCAGTGTAAACTCCAGAAATGAATTCTACATCGGGAAGGAATTTCATGTACTTTTAAAATATGTCTCCAAAATATAGTATGGTTTACTAAAGCATCTGGGAGATAATTAGTAACAGGACACATCATGGCTAAAAATATATGTTGTTCTGGGATAAAAATATGAAATTCTATACTCATGGTATCAGATTAATTTGAAATTATAAAATGAATTAATACAGAGCTATTAATCCTTATATAATGACAGAGGAAAATTCTAACAATGGATTACATAGATTTGGGGTCAGGTGTCAAATTTTCCTGAGAAAATATTTTTTTAGGCAAGTTTTTTATTTGTAAGTAGAATACTATGTTCATTTTTTTGGCCAATCTTAAAATTTCATTCCTGTTGAGATTGTTACCCAATAATTGTTATTTTTACAAGCATAGTTCTATAATTACAGGCACCATCACCTTCTGCTTCACGCTACAGCTATCAAATAATTATCTTAAAAAAGACCCTGAAAAAAATACTCATTAAATAACTGACAGTGACAGAATCTTGGCATAAGTAAATCAATCATGTAACTGGAAAATGAAGAGGAACTAAAAGATGTATCAAAACAAAATAATTGCTTTGGCATTTTATAGAGACCAAACATTTCCTATTAGGGAAATGCAGGGGACATCACAATTTGAATCCAAAGAAGAAATTATTATCATGACCACAAAAGTTTGCCAAACTTTGCCATAGCAGTGGTTTTTATCATTCCTCTCCACTTTCTTTCCAGAAGAAATATCTTAAATTTTGATAATAATTTTCTATCTTTGTGGTATAGGCATTGAGATCTTGAAGAACACTCCAGAGAAAACACCATGATCCATCTTAGAAGCTGGGGGCGCACTCCAGAGGTCAGAGAGCAACATGGGGGCTGTTCCCATCAAAGCTTCCAGATTGTTCTGACTTGTGGCACATTTCTGGGTCTAGACCATCCCATGAACCTTATAAACAGACGGTCCCTTGGATCTACCTTTGCTTATGAAACTGACTGGGAGGGAGGGGCTGGGATTTTGTCTCTAACATATTTGATTTAACAAAGTAAATATGCATAGAGTACGGAAAAAACTAGGTGTGGGTGGAAAAAAAATATACGTGGAGGAACTATGCTGTCAAAAAACCATATACTCAAAAAGAGAACATTTGAATTACATTGCCTTTGTTATTGATAAGATTCTTAATGTTGCTATAGGAATGGCTTATGAACATCAGAAACAAAGGTAAAAAAAAAACGATGTAATATTAGCTTAGACACTGTTAAGAACTGGCCAATGAAAAATACTTTTATCACCATATTTATAAAGAAAAGACAACTTAGGTGAAAAAATAGAACAACTGACCATATTTTTGGTGAGATAAGATATAGCTCCATTCTTGGTCACCCCTCAAAGACAGCTCAACCACAGATGTTCTTTTGCCTTAGGCAAAATTTAAAAAAAAAATTATTAAGAGATATCATCAATTTCTGTGTGATTAATAATTTGAAAATTCAGAGTGACCCCAGAATTGATCCCATCATTATTCTGAAGTTGCTAATCTACAAATGACACATTTGCATTACTGCAATGGATTCAAAGCCAGCATGGAGGGAAGAAATGTGATTTAGAGTTTCCCAGATTTTGTAAACAAAGGAAACCCACAATTGACAGTCACTTTTGTTTTCATATTTTATCTTTAAAAAATTTTTAGGATTAGATAGATTTTCTTGACTACATTTTTAAGAGAGATATTTAGTAAACAGCAACAGTTTATTTCTCCTTGTGACTATCAACATATGCTATGAAAAATGAAATGTGGGGCTGAACACCACCTGAATGGATTCCTAAAATTTTGTTTCAAATGGAAACCTCTGGAGACTCTCCTAATCCCAAAGGATAATGTCAGCTTCTAATTGGCTTGAGAGAAATTTGGCTAAGTAACTCTTCCAGGCATCTGCAACAGATACACTTAATCTCAGCTGTTCAAATGCCATGTTCCCCACACTTTCCTTTCTCCTTCAGGCATTTCTCTTCTACTCTGTCATTCGTGATTCTGTTCTGATCTATCTGCCACTTGTTAGGAATACAAAAATGACATTGTTCACAATCTCCTTATTTTAGCAGAAATCTGACCATCACCCTCTCACAACCCTAGCAGTACTTGAGCATTCTGGTGTAGTTTAGTGGGTATGCACAGTAATGTCATTCTTTATGAACTATATAGAATTCTTCATTGTATATTCATTGTTGCTATTATATTTTCCCCAGCGCAAATGTGGAACTAGTTTATCAGATTCTGTACGAGAAGTAAATACAATCTTTTTAAAAAAGTCAACTTTCCACATTCTCCTTTAAGTAGTCCCCCCTTCTCCAATGTGAAAAGGCGCTGTTTGTTCTCATTTAAAACTCACCAACATTTCTTTCTTATATTTTCTCATATAGGCTCAATTTCTTTATTAAAAACAAATCGAGCATCCATGATGGTGAGATCACCTTTAAAAATCTTTGATTTTTGTTTGGAAGGGCCTCCAGGACAATTGGTTAATTTGTTTGAACACTGTTGACTACTCTGATTTCTTAAAATAGATACTCTGGGAGAAAAAGAAAGACATGCCATTGTCCAAGGTCTACTCGACAATGATTGTGCAGCTTATCATTGCTTTGGGGAGGAATATTTGGGTGGGGTTCTTGATTGTCAGTCCTTAGGTACAGTCTAGCAGGCACATTTCTTCTCTGTGGGCTTTTCCCCATCTAGCTTTCCAGAATTTCCACCGTTGACAGCGTCGGGGACTTGTGTCTTCTCTACACACTGTTCCATTCGCTTCATTATTAAGTCCAGAAGGGTTTCCACAGATTTCTCTACGTTCTGTCCAGTCGCTGCACTCGTTTCAAAATATGGTATGCTAGTAGAGAAAAGATCATATATATATAGTCAGTTAAAGTGACAGATAAAACCGTATGTGTGTATCACATAAAACAATGTTTTGAAGTATATACATTGTGAAATGGTTAAATCTGGCTAATGGACAAATGTATTGCCTCACACAGTTATCATTTTTATGCTAACATCCTCTCTGCAGTTTTCAAGTGTACAATTTATCATTATTAAGTACAATCACTATGTTGTATATTACACTTCTGGAACTTACTGTAGTCTCAAAAAATGCCAAGAAAAGTGGATGTTCAGGGTTCTCACACAGAATGCTAATGATAAATATTTTTAAGAGGAAGAAATCACACATGCAAACACATGGCTGGCAGAGAGATTGTGAAATCATGTTTTCACAGGATACATTGGAAAACACCCTTGCTTTTCTTCAGTTAAGTAAAAATTAGTGGGCTGATGTGTAGTATGGCTATAACTGGTGTTATGGGCAAGGAAACTGCTACAGGAGGTTGTCAGGAAGCTGAAGCCAAGGTGTTATCATTGTTTTAAAAAACTAGGAGGGAAGAAATGCCTCTTGTGATTGAAACTGCCACTAAAATATGACTTTCTTTCCAATCAATCATTTAGAAATCTAATTTAGAAACGAGGCATGCATTGAATGGATATTCAGGCGAATGAAGCCTATATTTACTTAGAATCAAGCATTCCAAGATGTAAAATTTAAAACTCTGAATAAGAGTCCTTCAGTAAAAAACTGGCAGGATGAAATTGCTTTCAACTTAAAAAATAATGACAAATTTTATGGTGGAGTCCTCTTTTAAGTACATAGGTTTGTTTTCAGTTTTGTTTCTAGCTGCCATTGAAGCTCAGTTAGGAAGGGCTACATTACCCTGTCTGTGTCAGGTACTACTCTTTAGACTTGTGTAGTTATTGAGCAACAGGATACTGTTTATGCACTTGAGCTGCTATCTTGGGCTGTCCAAGCTGAATTTAAGTTCTACTGTTTACTAGTGATATGGCTCTCCATCATACAACTATGATTCAATCTTTTATGTAAAAAATGGTATTACTCTAGTATCTCCACGTGGTTATAAGGAGTTAAATGAGTTAAAAGTCTAGGAATGGTTACTAGCATATAATTAGGATTCAGTAAATGTCACTTGCTATTAGTATTAAGTAGTGCTTTACACCATCACATATTTCTCTGGAAGGTTTTCTCCAGTTCACATCCTGTTCTTGATCCAAGGAGATTCCTTCAAATACCAGTCTCATGTCTGCTCCACTCATTGGCAGCAGCGCACAAGGTCAGAGTATTCTCAATGGAACTGACTTACCCGTATTTTTCAGCCAGGTCTCGGGCTTGCCGTTCATTGACTTCCCTCTGGTCTGGCAGGTCTGCCTTGTTGCCAATTAATACTATATCTGGATTTTCACAGTAAGCATTTGCTTGCAGTTGGCCTTGGAAGGGAAGCAGATGGAACCAGCAAGTTAGATGTAAACAAGCGAAGTCAAGTGACTGCTCATACTCCAGATTCTAATCGAATTGTTCATCTGCAGTTCGGTTGCTTACTAGTAATAATTAGCCAAGTTAGTTACTCTTCTCAGTCACAGTTTCCTTGTCTATAAAATGGAGATAATGCCTCACAAACTGCAGACTGTGAATAATGTCCAGGAAGGACCTGCCTCAATACCTCTCTGTGCCCTTCTACATCCAGGGAAATGCCCAGAGCTCCACATGCTGCTGCATACCATTTGCTTCCCAGATACAAGTGGAGATACCAGAACATAACTTTAAGCTGTTTAAAACTCTTTATTCCATTAGGAGGCTGCTAGATTTTTACCTTCTCTGTTGTCCCAAGGGGTGATCTAGGCAATGGAATATTTTTGAACTACCAGGACTTCATTTTTAGGACAGGTATCTTGTTTTTCTCCTTTCTCCAAGAAAATATCATGTGCACCCCGTGTGTGTGTGTGTGTGTGTGTGTGTGTGACACAGAGAGAGAGGGAGACAGAAACAGAAACAAGGAAAGAATGAAGGAAGAGGGGAGAGAGGGAAGAGATGGGGAAGGAAGGAAAGATAAGAAACCTGTCCCTTTGTGTTTGATAAATCACAGAGGCTACTTTAATGTCTACTTTATGGGTGTTGTGTAGAATCCTGCCAAAACTACAGGGAGAACACAAAGGCTTACCCCATAATATCAATTATTTGAGTGTTAGAAATTGAAGTGTTAATTAGATGTGGCAATTAATTACCTTAAATCCCAACATTATCCTTCTGAAAACTTAAAAACAGAGTCTCATCTGCCTTGAAAAAAGACAAACAAACAATCCTCTGAAAGAATTTAATAATCTTATTATCTTCTTGTCTCCTCAGAATCTAATAATGCCACCAAAATTGGGATAAGGAGATACATATTAAAAGGAAATAAAGACAGATCCTAGAATAAACACTCATTTGGAGAAACAATTAAGAAAGAATCTGTTGATATTTTCCCCATTGGTTGCAACTATTATTGAACTCACATTGAAAGCAGTTTGAGATATTAATGATTAAGTGTATATTACTAATTTTAAGGAAAACAAAATAAACATATACACAGAGAGAGAGGGGTGGGGGACAGTCAGGTGCTCACCGAGCTGGAGAATTCTGCAATGGAATTAAATAGGCCAAGTCTGCACTTATCCAGGCCTGTATTTATGTGGTGCAGAGTCAAAAACTCAAGTACAAAAATACTTAATATAATGTCAGGTGGTGGTAGTGACTAAATGAGTCATGAAGAGGGTTGAGGGAACACAGTGATGACATGTGTCCTTTCAGATGGGGCTGTGGGTCAGGAAAAGCCTCTCCCAAGAGAGAAAGTGTTGGATAAAATCTTGGGAAAGAAGTGCCTAGCACCTGACTGTAAATGGAAGAAGAGAAATCAAGATGGAGGGAATTGGAAGCAGAAGGCCCAAGGCTTCATGTCCTCTGACCGTTGGCCTGGGAGCCAGGGCCCTGTACGAGTGAACAGGAAGAAGTCAGATCTAATCACAAGGGCTGAAAGAGGACCTCAAGTACTCTGCTTTTTCCCTCCAGGTGAAATGGGAAGTCATAGAAGAAATCTGAGCAGAGGAACAAACCTACAATTTAAAAACCACGCAACAAAACAAAACAAAACCCAATGTCACTCTGGCCACTGACAGCCCAGACAAATCCAGAAATAACAAGAGCAGCACCAGCCCACAGGGCAACAGATCTGACCTGCAACTGTACATCCCATTAGATCAAACTTCTTACTTGTCATAAAAATGTGAATGGAATAGTCTCTTTTGTGGCACATCGATTTAGAAAAATAAGGGAAAATTCTGACACTTCTCTCCCATGTTGATTCATACCAACTGACTTCCATGACTGATCAGGCAACGTTTCAGTTTTTCATTACACCTAATACATGGATGGTAGAGATTTTCCTATATGAGAAAAATCTGGTCCTCACATTTGAACACTTGCTTAAGAAGTAAATTCCAATGTGAGCTGAATGACTGACGGGCTAGGCTTTACCCTCACATAGCTGTCTGCTCTGGAGCAGTTTCTGACCTCCTTCACCCATTCATCCTTGAAAACATCTTAGGTGCTAATGTCCCCATCTCAGAAAACACTGTGCCCTCTCCAGGTTGGAGGCTGTAGAAGTAGAAGTTCACTTAGTTGTAAGAAGTTATTGGAGACTTAGTAGAAAAGTGGTATTAATGGTCTTTTACAACAAAAAAGGTCTTAAATATAGATTGTTAAGAAGCTGCATAGGCTTCCTCCAAGAACAGGGTCAAAGGAAAATGTGATTCCAAGCCACTTTGGGTGATCCATGTAAAGGCCACCACTGTGAGAGTGACAAAGGAAATACTCGGACTTATCCTTTTCAGAGATAGACCATGGTACCCAATCTGGCTGTACTTGGACTTATCCTTTTCAGAGAGAGACCACGGTACCCAATCTGACTGTCAAACAAGCAATGGAGCGGTTGGAGCCCAAAGCGGCCAGTACACATGACTCAGTCCCACTTACTCATCCAGTTTCTGACATTTAAGAAGCTCTGTTGACTGGTGAGATCAAACATTAACAAGAAGCCCATGGCGTCTCTGAAAAAGGCGGTGGTGAGGCTCCGGAACCTGCGAGGAAGCACAGTGGGCGGATTTGGGAATTAGTCCACGTACTTATGATCACGGTACAAACAACCTTGTTTCTATTTCAGGTGTGAGATCTCTGAGGCTGGTCCTGCTGGATTATCCTACAGAAATGGGAGGACAGGCAGAAAGATGGCTGAAGGGCCAGGCCAGGGTTTGGTTGTAGATATTTGTAAAGACCACAGACCTGGCTTTATAGCCCCAGGGCACTTATATACGCACAGCATTTGTAACATTCGATCACATGATTGCTTACACAGCTTCTTGGAACGTGTTTCTGTTTGACTTATAGGCATGTCATGGTCCACAGTTAGAATGTAAGCCACTTGAGAGTGGGGACTTAAACTTAGACATTTCAATTTGTCTTGCCTGTGCCCAGAAGAAAACTTGGCACACGGGAGTCTGAAAATGAATGGCTGGAAGCATATGAAGAAAACCACAACTGTTAGCAGTTGGAACTAGACTGCTTTTGTAAGGAAAATGTTGTCGATTCTTTCAAAAGTCACTCCTTAGGGTAAAGGGGAGCTTTGGGCTGGCATCCAGTTCTTGGGAGGAGAAGAAGATAAGTAGGGTGTCTGAGGAAAGCCAGGACCAAAGAGGTTTGTAGTTGGAAAAAGAAAGTGAGAATACTCATTTCTAGGAAGATGCTGAAGGACATGCTCTCCTGTGTGCACTGGGAACACCTTTCTCTCCTGCTCCTCTTCCAGTCCCCCACCTTCTTCAATGAAGTTGAAGGTGTGCTGAGATCCACTGAGACATTAGCAATGGGCAAAACCACAGACCACACATAGGGACCACAGGTTTTGAATTTGACCATGGGTTTTTAGAAAGGCATTGATTTTAAAATGGAGAAGTAATCACCTTCTACCCTAAATGTCCTCCTAATTGCTGTTTTCCTATTTTAGTCTTTTTTGTAGATCTTTCATGTTGGTTTTCTCAAAATTCTAGTCTTGTCTTTGTTTTTTTTTTTTTTTTTTTTTTTTTTTTTGTACCAGGAATTGAACCCAAGGGTGCTTAACCCCATAAAGGGCCATATTCTCAGCCCTTTTTATTTTTTATTTTGAGGCGTGATCTTGCTAAGTTGCTTAGGGTCTTGCTATGTTGCTTAGGCTGGCCTCAAATTTGCCATCCTCCTGCCTCAGCCTCCTGAAATGCTGGGATCACAGGAGTGTGCCACCATGCCTGGTTCAAAGTTCAATCTTGACTTTTCTCATCTTCTAAGTGTGCATTGGAAAATGTCATTTACTTTTTTGGTTCAATTATAGCCTATCTGTTAAGAAACCCACAGTTTATAGATCCAGATCTTTCCTGCCCTTCACACATGTGCCTAAGGACTTGGATATTTCCACTTGGAGGAAGCTCAGGTACCTCCGACTTCCTATGTCCCAAACAAACCGGTCCCTCCTCCTGATTTCTTTTCCTGTCAGTGGCATCATCATCGACCCAGCTGCCACAACTTCTCTCCTTCACCTGTACGTGACACGTACCTCTTGACCTGCTCAGTTCTGTCCACCTACCCTGCCATGACTAGTTTCACACCATTGTCTTTCACCTGGATAAATGCAACAGCTCTCTTTATTAGGTTTCCTGCGTCCAGTTATGTTTGGAACCTCCCCCACCCCCACAGCTTCATACCGATGACATCAATCCTCTACTATCAACATTTTAATGATTATACACAACTCTTTAACACCTGAGCTTCTTCATAAGCCGTCAGGGCTCTGCAAGAACAGATCCCTGATCTTCATCTCTTCACTGCCTACAGGCATGCTGAACTTCTTCAGCTCCGAGAAAGTTCACCCTCCTCTGATGGGATCTCATACATGCTGGTCTTTCAGTGGGTGACCTTATATAAAGGCATCCTATCCCCCTTCCCTTCCTTTAGACTGGATACCACTCACTCATACTCTGTGTTTGGGCATAAACATAATGGCACCAGAGGAAACAGCATTTCGTAAGGAGCCTCCTCATCTGGGTGACAGCTTCCTCGTAGGGGCTCACCTACTGCCATTGGCTCCCTGTTGCTGTACTAGGGTAGTATTGCAGTCATATATTTGTCCACTTTCCACCTTGCTCTGGAATCTCCAAGGGGAAAGCATATGTTTCAGACTCACTATCCATTGTGGATTAGTTTTAAAATATTTGTAAAATTAAAGAGAGTAACAGAAAAAAAAAATAAAAGAAATAAAATTATTAACTATTTAAAATTACTTCCATAGAGAATGATACTTTTAGTAGCAAAGCAGAAGAAAAGAGATGATTTATCTAGTGTTTATTTCCTAAGCAGTTATTTCTTTCATAGATCATCATCATGGTTTAAAAAGGTAGCATATAAATATCAAAAAATTTACTCAATTTTTTTCTCTGTGATTGTTTTCTCTACCACTTCCTGGGAGCTCACGGAGGTTCTAGTGCTTTTGTTGAACGGTTCTCTCTCTGAAGACTAGCTGTACCCACAAAATCATTTCCTACTCAACCATAATAGTGAGGTGGCTAAGAAAACTGCTCTGTGTTCTCTAAGTGTGTGTGCGTGTCTCACTTGAGGACAAGGCTGTGCCATTCCCTCCCTCTGCCTCCAGTACACAACCAGTCATTCAAGACATGCCTGTCACAGAGACCTGCCTGGGCTGATCACGTGCTCCTTCAGAGCAGTGTGGATAGGACACTCTGGTGCTGGGTGGTTCTAATACTCTGACTGCTCTGTCCAGTATTCTTGTTACCTCCATTCCACCCAGGGGGAACAGAAATTTGTTTCCAGTTTCAGGCCCCCAACCCCTGCTGTCTCATTTTGCCCAGGGATCAGCAGGATGAGGAGAGTTAGGACTTCATAAAGAAACAGAGGCCAGAGTCAGTCACCTGCTGTTCTTTCTCCCTCACCTGGCACTCAGGCTGTGTCCTATATCCTTTAGGGTGACAAAAGGATCATATTTTTCCTCTTTCCCACGACATGACTTTCCTTAATAACCATCACGGTACCTGGATCATCCTCAGATGTCCTGAGGCACAGGGCCGAGGTGTGAGGCATGGTTGGTCTTGTTGCCTAGCTACGCCCCACATATGCAGAATGTCACATTCTCGGGGGATGAGTAACCCAAGTGTTACTAAGACTGCCCCTAGTATTCCCCGTCTCCCTCACAGCACAGCTGTCTCCGGGGACAGATGAGAGAAGCCTGCCATCATGCTGAGCTGACATCTCATGTGCGAGGACATATGGGAACCACATTTTCTCATATTACTTCTTCAAAAATGAATTAAATTGGTCTATAAAGCATACATCTCTGTGACAGCAAAACTGACACACGAACAGAGACTCGCCAGAGGAATGACTCCAGAGGAACCAGTGGTGTTGAAGGGTGTGTGTAAATGGAATTCACAGTCAAAAAAGCGAACAGAGAGGGCCCGGCACCTCTCCTGGCGTTTACACTCACTGAAAGTGAGAACACTTTGGATGCATTTCAAAAAATGGAAGTGTTTACAAGCAAGAGCATTCTGAGACACACGATGCAGGATGTGGAGGTATGTACCCTCTGAACACCTCTGCTGCCCAGCTATTGCCGATTTAAAATTTGGATCCAAAAGGAACCAAAGAAGTGCATGTTCATTAAATAATGGAATGACCCCTCCAGCTCCAAGCAATCAACACTCCTATCTACGATCCTGGACATTGCACCAGGGCTGACACTGACACCCTGGGCAAAGTCTCTGCCCTTAGGAAGCTCACAGTCTTGATGGGATAAGAAAACCACAAGAGAATCAATATAGAGCGGTTAGAGGTAGAAATTAGAAGAATCGCCCTTTTACAAAGTGGTATTTAATTAATTTAGTGACTTAAAGGGGTAGGATGGGGGTCACAGGTGTTCAGATAAAAGTGGCAGTTCGTTGCAGCTGGGGTGTTCTGAGAGGCTTCACAGAGGAGGTGGAATTTGAGCTATGCCTGGCGACAGGAGAACATCAGGAAAGGTGGGAAGGAAGTTCAAGATTCTAGATGGGGGTGCGGGGGGCGGGGGCACAGGTGTAACCAGAGCCAGTTACTTGGCAGGGGACTGAGGCTGCGAGAAAGAACAGGAAGAGACAAGAAAGCTGTCAACTCCCACTTCAAAAGCACTTATAACAGCACTTTCACATCTTCATGCAAATACTCTGGAGAGGGTGTTTCCTAGTACAAGCAGAGTCAGAGTTACTTGAACTTGATCTCTGTATCTATGAGCTACACAATGCTAGTATGGTTAATGAACTAGAAATCATTTATTTTTATTTCTCAATAAAATATCCATTTTTACACTGAAAGAAGAGCAGCATATGATTTGTTTTTAAATTCATATACAGCATTCATTTAAAAGAATTTTTTCTCAACTCTATGTCACTAGAAACAAAGTGATTTCCTATTACCGCTCTTGTCCTGCAGTGTCCCAAAGCTGCAGATGCACCTTGAATGCTTTCCCAGAAGAATTTGGTCCTTGTGTGTTGTAAACCTGAAAGATACAATTCCCTTCAGTTAATATTGCTTTGTATTCTTGTCAACATTCTAATTCTCTGGATTCAGCCAGTGTGTTTTTTCTTGATTACTATAATCAAAGTTCATAGTGCAGAATAAATATTTGCTCCATTTTTTTCCCACAAGTATCATAAAAATATCACTTTTAAATGTCAAGTACAAGTATGATTTCCAATGCAATTTAGCCACATTGCAAACTTAAACATCTTCTATCATTTCCTTATAGAGGCAACAAACATCAGATTTAGGACCCAAGTTCTAGGTTCAAAAAGCAACTCATTTAACCTCTCTGAGTCTAATACTCTTATCTACAAACTGAGGCCCATAATCCCTTCCTACTTAGCAGAGTTAGTGCAAACTAAAATGAAATAACAAATGGGAAAGTATTTTTTTTTAATAGTGAAGTGTTTTACAAATACCTGAATTTCATTAACAGTGAAATGGACTTTCAAAATGATTTATTTATGAAACATACACAGACTTTCTCGGTGAGTTAACACAGGACATTTCAAGCCTTCTTTTAACTAGTCATTTCTTCAAAGGTTCTTTTCAGGTAAGCTTATTGATTTAGTGAAAATGACTTACAGGGAAAATTTTACAAGGGTTTATATGCAGATGAGTGGGGACAAGGGGGAGGGGAGAACTCAGGCCAACCGGAAGCAAGCCAGTTTGCTAAAACTACACTGCAACTTTTGAAATAAGGTCCAGGTCATGATTCAGCTTCTCGGGCAATAGCCTTCCAGCAACCATTTCCTTTGTTTTCTTTCTGAATTCTCAAGGAATGAGTGGATTTGTGACATCAACTGGGAGCCACAGCCATCTTGGCAGTCAAGAAAACTTGGGTGGCAAGAAATCTGGCTAAGCTTATGGGCCTATGCTGCATGTCTCACATGTCACAATATCCTTATTCCTGTCATTAGTGTCTAGCACAGGAGAAGGGGTGGTTGTGATTCTCACTTAAACTCCCTTATCTTGGAAAATAGCATGAAATTGGTCTCACATTCTGTTCATAATAAGCCAGTGATTGATGGCTGAGGCTCCATGTAAATAAAAATGCAGCAAGAACTTACAAAGCTCATGTTCCAGCTATTTGCCAGTCATACTTTTAACCTCTTCGTTACAAGCAAGACTTACACTTTTTTTTTTTTTTTAAGGAATTTAACTCCAATCAAGGAGTTAATTTTTTTTTTTTTTTTTTAGATCCTAAATAACTCAAATTTTCAAAGATTCTTTGAGGGTTCATAGAAAACACACTATACAAATCCAAAAGTTATTTATTTGCCTTGTGTACTTTTGGAGACAAGAAGTAATGCCATTCAATATTTTTCGAGCAAAATGTTATTTATATTCGAAAAAGTAGTAAATAATATTCTAATGTTAGGTTATGAGTTTCATGTGATAAAAAACACTTTCCAGTACAAATGCATAGTTTCTTAGTTTTTACTTTATACAAGAGGATAAATAATAACCGTATGTTTAAAAACTTACCACACGCTTTTCCCGAAAATCTATTCCTACTGTAGTGATGAATTTAGGGTTGAATTTATTATCTGTGTATCTATAAAGAAATGTCGTCTTCCCCACCCCTGAATCTCCAAGGGCCAGGAGTTTAATCAGATAATCATAGTCCCCATCGGTCATAGTGATGGTGTTGGTGGGCCTGGGTAAGAGAGGAAAAACAAGCATTTTATGATTAAAGCTGATTTTCCTTTGCCTCCTAAATACAACATAAATGTAATTTTCAAGATTAAAAAATCAAATGCCTCTGTTCTGCCAAATTCAGAACTAACTTGATCAAAGCAGCTTCGTAGGTGAGGGCACAACTCTCATTTCTCTCAGTACAGATCCTTTTATGTCATGTCATTTAACCCCAAAAATATATGAAATAGCCACTGCCACAGAAATTAAATTAGAAAGCCAAAAACATTTGTTTTGAAATCAGTGCCCTTTGGAATCAGAAGAGGGTGCTAGGAAGAGAAGAGAGTTTCAGGAACAGAAATGGCAGTGCAAGATGCTGTGGGGATGCTAGAGAGAATGGCAACTACTTGCAGATAATAGAAGAGAACTGCCTAGGGGTATATTATGCATTTAATCACGCAGGAGTTCTCTATTATGTGCATACAAGATATTCCTTTTTAATTCTAAAAATTTAACACCTGGTATAATAACCTTTAAAACATCAATTTGAAATCATTTTAAAAGTAAGCTTGAGAAATCTTCCTTTTTGAAACACCAAAGCTTCTGCTCTCCACCTTCTACTATGTTGGCTACATAGTCATATATTTTCCAGACCTCTGGAAAGAGGAAGAGCTGTCAGAAAGCATAGTAATGGTAGTCCTGCTAAAATTTCTGCTGTTGGAAGGAACAAACGTCACTTGCCATTTTTTCCAGGGCTCGGATCTCTCCTGATTCTGAGCAAGAATGAGCCACAAGCTAATGCCAGGTGCCCCTGAACACCAGGACACACAAGAATGACAGCATCCTGTGCTGGATACTTGGTGAAGTTTCCACTTTCGAGTTCAGAAAAATGATTTGCTATTTAGTACAACTTTCTGATGGATGGTTCCAGAATCAAACATTTATCATATCCTAGGTAGAGGAAGGCCTCTGAAGATTTTTCTAGAATGGAAAAAGTTGCTCTCATCATTATGTGAAAAAGAAGATAATTTCCCTACTTGTAAAGATCTGGAAAAGAGTTCATTCTTCAAAAGTTCTGAAGAGATTAAAACTACATTTCAATAACAATCCGTTACATGGACATGTCTAAAAATCCAGACAATTCTAATAATTTTCTACATGTAAGAAAATGAGGTTCGTAATGTCCACGCTTTTACTTTGTCATTCAACTTAGTAGTCAAAGATGATTTAAAATTTTTATTTTAAGATACAAATAACAAAAGGCAAACTGGTCACCAGGTGCAAGCCTTAATGATGTGGCATAAAAACTAAAGCCATTGGCTTCCTTGATAGAAGATAAGGCTGGAGGATACTATGTTTCCACTGTAAATGAAGAGAATGGAGTCAAAAGGGTAAGTACTTCAGCATCTTTTAAATTTTGCTGAAAGTTAGTTACACTTTGTGTGTGTGTGTGTGTGTGTGTGTGAGTCTCAAGAAAACTAAATCTTAAGCAAATCTAGCCAAATACCTTTAATACACAGTTAGACCCAAAGATGAAAATTGAAAAAGATGGAATGACTAAAGGAGCTTCAGACAAGATATGAATACACTTGAGAAAGACTGCGAGAAAACAACATAAGCTTTCAAGATGGAACATGATTGATAAATGAGTCAAATCATCATTGTGCTTTTAATTCAAACAAAGCAGTGACCCTTATGAACTGCAGTTTCCCAACAAGACTTAACAGGAAGACAAACTTGCACTTAACCCTCCAGCACAGGGAGGAGTTAAATAGGAGGAGAGAGATGCGGGATCATTGCACAGGAGATTGCTTCCCACTTGCAGAATGAGACTATTAGCCACTTGCCAATTGCATGATCTACCATGGAGTGCTGATTGGCAGCTAGTGTGTCCTGTTATTTGAATGTAAACCTGCCTGGAATAATAGTGGGGCTGCAGTCGGTCAAGCTGTAATCCAGAGCAAGTGATGTAGGCTAAAATGGATCAATTTCACTGTGGCCTATACTGCCTCTTTTGTATATATGAAGAGTGGTGGACACTTTGTGACATTTAAGACATATACCACCCAAAATGAAGTCAAGCTTGGCACTGTTAAACCCCTTTTTTTAGTCTTTCCAATACCCTATTTGACATGTTGAGCTAGGTTTAACATAGTTTAAGTTTCTTTTGTCAACTTATCACTACCTTCTTCTCGCTCTCTCCCTCATTCTTTCTATTTTCTTTTTAGTTCAGTCCCTCTGTTTATTACTACGCGATTTTCTGAGTTCCAATATTCATATGACCTTGATATTTTATACTTGGCACAGCAAATACAGCACCACAAAGAAAAATAAAAGCCGTGGCACGGTTTCCTTTTCTGACAACTAGGCTAAGAAATGATCCTCAAAGGGTGGAAAGTGGACAAGTTTAATAGTCTTGCATATTCTGGCACCATGATGGATGATCTTGCACTTCTTGGTTCTCTGGATTAAAAGGGAAGAAAATGTTAGAAGATTGCAGTGTTTGGGGTCATGTCTGACTCTTGGTCCTCACCACAGTGTTACAGCCATACCACAGAGTTAGGAGAACCATGAGATACAGACCAGAGTGCCACACCCAGACCCCTGCACAGGACCGCAAGGGGCTGGAAGAGTAAGGAAAAGGACTGAAATACACGGCACCCCCGAGGCTCTGTTGAATGGAGTCTAAAGAGCAGAAAGAAGCCCAAGTGATCACATGGTCGAGCCCCTCAGTTTCCAGTAAAAAGCCACCTTCAGAGGAGATACATGACTTGTGGGAGTGACTGCAAGTTGCTGAGGAAAACTCATAACTCTTGTGCCTGTGGGACAGGTACAGGCAGAAACGTTTTCATTCTAGTGGGGAAGGAGATGGCCTTGTGTGGCCGGAACATAATTTCACAGTCAGAATATCTCAAGTGAGGCTGCCCACGGATTCTCTGTTTGCACCCCACCCCCAAGCCCCTGTTATTCTGGTTCGCCATAAGTTCCATTAGTGCAGGGACTTAATCTCCTCTGTCCAATGCTAGATTCACAGAGCCCAGCACAGCCGCTGGCATGTGGGAGCTCAACACGTATTTGTTGAGTATAAAAATATATTTAAACTCTTCCAAGTGATACCAATGTTGTGATTCATGGAATCATCTCATGAGTAAGTTGGTACAAACGGTGCCCATCCGAATGAAAAACTTGAATTCTTGTTTATGTGTGAGTGTTTAGGTTGAAGGATCACTATGGTACTTTCCAGATCTGACTTCCTGAGCTTACTTTTCCATTTTAAGTAGCACAAGAGTACGAAGATCTTCTCAAAATAGAATATTTATGTCTTCACAGGACCAGTTTCAAACAACCTTACAAAAAGACAAAGCACAGAGGGATTGCACTTTCTGAGGATAAGATGTGTGCCGGCGGAGAGCCTATAAAGTTGTCAGCTGAAAAAGTCAGGGCTCAGAGAACAGGATCCATTCATTTATCCATCTAACACACACCCACGGGCACCCCTTCTTTGCTTGGATCTCAGGGTACACTCCTTGTTCTCTACTGGGGAGCTTAACAAATGCCACTTTGATGTATGAATGACTACAAATGATGGAATTACCCATGTGAACTGTGTTGTTCTTTGCTAGTCCAGTGAATAACGATCTCGAGAATGCCATGACAAGCTTATGACCCTGTGACTCCAGCTTATTAAATTAATAAAAGCCAACTCAATATTCTTAAGGCACTTTGGAAAGCTTAAAATAGTAGGCAAATAAAGTATTAGTGCATTCAGTGTAGATCATGCCAATAAAATAAAGCTATTGAGCATAAGATGGACAGATGTTTATTATTTCCTCGTTAATTTTTATCTGATTGGCTGCGTTGGGCTCCAGTAGGTACATTTTGACTTGGGGGACTCTCAGCAAGGCACTGCTGACTGAATGACAGCCTGAGGGCGGTTCCCACTAACTGACCTTGAAATATTGCTTCCCATAGCTACAATATACCAGAAGCTTGGAACCAAATTACAGATGGGTGGATTAGTCTGGATTTGCAGCCTACGCATCAAAGGAACAGAAGACATGCTTTTTTTTGGGGGGGGGGGGTTAAAATTACAAATTAATTCTCTTCAGTATATTTTACAGCACTTTTTTGTTCTGTTAGAAAGGTCCATTACAACTGATTTTTATTTCAATTCTTCTGTAAGGCCATTTACAATTAATTAATAGAAGAGAGCTTATATGGAAGGCTCAGACTAAATTGCAAATATAAATCACTGTCTACTTAACTGAACAACGTTTATTTAATCTGACAGTGGTCAGTGGGTCTAGTGGAGCAATCAGATCAATTTTTAAAAAAAATAAGAGTATCTATTTTATCTGTGAGCAACGGCTTCAATATAAAATAGAGGTGAAATCAGAATTTATCGAGCTCTGAAATTCAGCTTACTTGCCCTAGAAGTAAAGGGCAGAAACTCCAACACAGGGTAGATTTAAACTGATGTATCTGCATCGGCATGTTGTCTTGGCTCCCAATCACTAACCTTGTTTCTAAGCCAATGAGTAATTTTTTCTCCAGATATTTTTTCTCTAAAGTAACAATTTCATTTGTCTTAGTTTGACAGTATCCTCTGAAATTATGCACATTTCTTTTCTTGATTTTTCTATTAGGGAAAATCTCAAACACATACTAAATTTGAGGAATTAAAATAGCATAAAAGACTCCCATAGACCCATCTCCCACTTCCTAAGTTACCAATGCATGGCTAATCTTATTTCATCCACCTTAAAACTATCAGACTTTTTTTTTCCAAAGAAAATACCAGGTATCATAACATTCAATATAAACTGTAAAATGCGATCTCTCCACCTTGGTGTCATCGACATTGTGTATGTATGTATGTATGTATATATATATACACACACATACAGAGAGAGAGAGAGAGAGAGCTACCAAACATTTGACTTTTTAAGCATTTGATAGGTCAGAAATCATATATTAATACAGCTTAATCTCCATTTCACTTACAACAAATAAGGTCAAACATCTTTTCATAGGTTGAGTGTTATTTTATCTGTGTGAATGAAGGAATCATATCCCTTGCCTATTTTTAAAAATGCTTTTATCTGTTTTTGTATGTCAGGAACATGAAAACTTTATTGTTTAAGATGCAAATACTTTTCCCCATTTGTCTCTTTACTTTGCTGTGGTGTTCATGCACTTCTGTTATTACTGCTGATACTGTTTTGGGTATTGAGGGATAAAATTCTGCCAGTTAGGAAGCTTTCCAAGTCCAGGACATAGAGGAAATCACAGGTGTTCCTATAGTCCTTACATAGCTTCAATTTTACATTTAAATCTCTACCTCACCTAGAATTTATTAATATATAGTATAAAGAATTGCTCTAAATTTCTCTTCTAGTCGTTACAATACGACTTACTTAAAAATCCATTCTTATCCTTGAGTTGAGATCCAACAGACACACAGTTGTCTGTTTCTAGATTTTTTCTCTGCTGTCTCAGAGACTGCCTGTCTAGTCATACAGCACTGTTTACTGGGAGGGTTCTCTCCTCCTCATTGTTCTTTCCTTGACATCTTTATGATCTGAGTTTTCCCATTCAAAGGTATGACATGTCTTTCCATGTGGTCAGATCTTCTATTATGACCTTAATTCCTTCATGATATTTTTTTCTTCAGGTTTTGGATATCTTTATTGTTTACGTATAACTATTACTTTTGTTTTCTTAGCTTTGAGCTCAAGCTATCATCTTGTTTGTTATGTGTTATCAGTTTTTGTGAAATGGCTTTATTACCCAGTTCTTTGCTAAATTTTCTTCTTTGATGATGATTTTTTCAATTCGCTATTTCTGAATTTTCTAGATATACAATCATACCCTTTCTTAATAGAGTTTTAGTTTTTCTTTCACATTTTTATGCTCTTATTTTTCATCTAGTCTACTTTCACTGGTTAGTACCTCTATTATAAAATGAAAGAGAAGCAGACATAGTGGCTTTCATTGTTCCGGATTTTGGTGGAAATTCTCCAGTATTTTTCCATTTAGCTATCTGAATAAATATGAGTAATTACTGAATTTTTCAATTGCCTTTTTCCCCTGTATACAGGGGAAAGTACTATTATACAGTTTGACAGTACTATTTTTAATTTGATAAAATTTCAAGATTACCTTAGATAGAAACATTTTTACATTTATGACATAAATTTCACTTCTTCATGATGTCTCAATTCTTAATATGCTGTTTCTTAAAGTTTTTTATAGTTGTTTCATTAGTATTCATTAGTAAAAATTGTGGGGTTTTTTTTTTGGAAAAAATCTTTGCTTTTTGAGCTTAGAATAGTGTTCACCTTATAAAATATAAAATGTCCCTTTTTCTGTGCTCTGGCATATTTAGATGTTGAAAGAATTTTTATGTGACAACATCTAGTCCAAGTATGTTTATGTGGAAGTATTTTTAAAATATCACCTTGTCTATTTCTTCCTTGGTGATGGATCCATTTGATCTTGTTTTTATTTAATTTTGCAAAGTTATAATTTGGTAGAGTATTAATCATTTCACTTAGGAATTCTAACGTAATTGTACAAATTACTTATATGAATTTTAAAATTTCCTCTATTCTAGTACTTATTTCCCATATGAAAACACTGAATTTGATCTCAAAATTTTAGTTTTCATGCTCATAATACAGCCTAGTCTGTTAATCTTCAATTTCTTGCCATTGTTCATTTTTTCCATAGAAAGTCCTTTATAGTCCTACACTTTATCTTCTAAATGTAATCACAGCCATGATTTCTTGGTCCATGAGTTTTTATATTTCTGTTTCACCCCAGTTCCCAACACCCACCAAGAGGCATAGTGCTGTGAGCCAATTCTAGTGATTCTTGGAATTCTGAACTTGAAGTTGCTAAAACCTGAATGTGCTCACAAAGCATTCCTGCTGAAAACCCTACAGCTTGCCAACCATACTGGTTATCAGGGAAGAGAAGAAGCTACTTCCTGGTTTAAGACATTGACACTCAGTTGAACAAGCTTTAGATTCACTCTGATACTAATATCAATCCACTTAGATCCATGCTTTTCATCTATTTCCCTACTGGATTTTTATAACTTAGCAGGAGCCGGTCAAGCACAAAGCTTTTTTGTCCCCAGTTGCAGTATAATCTGGACATGTGATCTAGATGGAACCTTTCTGAGAAGGATGGGGCAAAGGTCTGACCTGAGCCCTAAAGCTCAGCTGCACCCACGATAGAAAGCAAACCCCTAGGCATGTGTGCTTAGAACACTGGTTAGCTGGTGAGACCCAAATGTCAGGGTTTAATCAATTCAGGCTTTTGGCTTCCAATGAGCAAATAACTGGTAAGGAGGAACAAAACTGTACTATTCAAACTTTCTGTTTCAGACTCAGAGAAACCTCTCTGAAGGCCCATGTGAAGGGTAAAAGTAGTTGAGGTATACTGTAAAAGGCTGATAGTCGAAAATACTTCTTAATTCTGTGAGATTGCCAAGAACTTCACAGACCTCTTGGGAACCTGCAGTGTGCAACCCACATCATGCCCTGGGTCACAAAGTGGGCCCAGTGCCCACAGCAACGTGGGAGGACACCAACTTCATTGGTAAATCATCTGCACCACTCAGTACTGCAGGGGGAGAGACATAAGGGCCCCGCCTGTCCTCCTGAATCCAGTGTGACCTCAGGGGTTCCCGTTAGACCTTGCTCCTTCTCCCCTGCTTCATGTCCATCTTTTTGTTCTTGACCCTGGTTCTGACGATTTCAGCTATAACACAAGACTTAAAATGCACAGGCTGCACAGATTGCTTGGTCAACTCCTTCAATTGCCTATAGTCTAATCTGACAAATAACTATGGGATTCTGAATCACTGTAATGAGCCTTTATTTTTTATTTTTTTAGATAAAATCTTCACTGATACAAATTTTCTAGAATGTTGATAAGCCAACATCAGATATGTGTCTCTATTTTCAAATGTTTAACAATTAGATAGTAGATCTTGTTATAGCTAAGACAGCGCCATGGAAAGAACATCTGTTTCAAATAAAATGTCCTGCACTGCTTATATCAGACTTACAAATTCTAGTTTTGAAAGATAGCCACACAGTTACAATATTATGGGATATATATATTTATCCAATATTATGAGATATATGTATTTATAGATATATGCAAAGTAGTTATGAGCATTTAACATTAACTTCACTCTAAGGTGTTGCATTTTGCTCTAAATCCTCAAAAAGTTGTCCTATGGATGCTAACATGTCTCTATAGCCCATAAGCAAATCAATCAAAGAATTTTGCTTTAAATATACACATAAATCTTCAGCTTACATGATGAGATGAAGAGAAAAATATTGGCTTCTTGTTCAATTTGCAGTGTATTAAGTCAAATGGAGAATAATTCTTGCATGATTTGTTATAATAGTATCTTCAGATGCTATTCTTCAGTTAAAGACCTCATGAAATCCAGAAATAGTAGTTAGAAGCTTTACAGATGCTTCTCTAAAACATGATGGTGCAGGATTTTATGGTTGTTTCTCCAGACAGGTAAGACTCGCTAGGCAATTCTTATAAGACATACCATCTAACAGAATTTTCACAAAAATTAATATTTTTAATCAAAGGAAGTAAATTGTTAATATGAAAAGTCACACACACACACACCACACACACACAGACCATTGCAACAAAAATAGAAAAAAAATGTCTATCTACAGGAAAAGGATATTTGAGATGAGCCCACGTAATAATAAAATAATGATATCTAACAACAGTGATATTGCCTTCTTATACATTAGGTTCTCTTTAAAGTACTAAACTCTACCTTAAGGTAACCCAACAGCACTACAGAGTCAATTCAATTCCCATCGAACCTTTCTTTCTCTCTTTCTTTCTTTCTCCCTTTCTTTTTGGAAATGACAAGTTGATCCTAAAATTCACGCGCAAGTCAAGGAACATGGAATAATCAAAACAATCTTAACTAAAATACATCAAAGCTAGAGAGCTCATACTTCCCAATTTCAAAACTTACCACAAAGTTACAGAGTCCAGACTGTGTGGCACAGGTCCAAGTATAGACATTAAGTCAATGGAAGAGAATTTACTTTAAAACTCTTGGTTCTAACGTTTATGTTCAATTGTGACAGGGGTTCTAAGACAATGCAATGGGAAAAGAAGTCTTTTTCATAGGTGCCATGACACCATGTAGAAAAAAATAGCTCAAAATGGAACACAGACCTAAATGTAAGAGTTAAAGCTATGAAACTCTTAGAAGAACACATAGGAGTCAATGTTCATGACTTTGGATTAAGCCATGGTTTCTTAGATTTAAAAAAAAAAAGTATAAGTGACAAAAAATAGATAAAAAGATTTGTGCTTCAAAAGACACCATAAAAAGTGAAAATATAACTACCAGACTTGAAAAAGAATTCAAACCATATATCTGATGAAGGACTTGTATCCAAACTGCACAAAGAACTCCTACCACTCAACACTAAAGAGACAAAAAGTAAAATTAAAAACAGACATTAGCCTTATGTACATGTATGATTACACGAATGGTGTGAATCTACATTGTGTACAACCATAGAAACACAATGATGTTACCCCATTTGTGTGCAATGAATCAAAATGCAGTCTGTAAAAAATTAAAAACTAAATAAAATATAACAAAATAAATAAATTTTTAAAAATGCAAAAAAAAAAAAAGAAGAATGGATTTGAACAGGTATTTCTTCAAAGACCTTATACAAATGGCCATAAGACAATGCTAAAAGAGCAACAGTTATTAGAAAAGTACTAATCCAACCCACAGTGACACAACACTTCACCCCCACCAGGAGCCTATACCTCAAGTATGGAGGAGAGGAAGTGTTTCCAGCATGAGGCAGATGGAACCCCCCCCACCTGGCTGGCGGGAATGCAATGGGTGCATCTACTTTGAAAAAGAGTTTGGTAATTCCTCCAAAACTTGAACATGAACTAAACATGTGAACTCGTAATTCCATTCCTAGGTCTATGAGAAGTAAAGAAATGAAAATATACATCCACACAAAAACTTGTACGTGAATGCTCGTTGCAGAAGTACTTACAATAGCACCAAACTGGGAGCAAAAGAAAGGTCCATTCGCTGAACGTGTTAACAAACTGTGGTGTGATCGCAAGAGGAAGCTATTCAGCCAGAGAAAGGCCTCAAGTACTTGGTCTGCTACAACCTGGAAAAGCCTTGACAACATTGCTAAGGGGAAGAAGCCGAAGCAAAAGGCTACATGTTTAATGACTTCATTTATACGAAATGTCCAGAATGGACAAATTCATACATACAGAATGTCAGTTAGGGTTTGCCAGGAGCTGCAGAGAGGAGGAATGGTGAGAGGGGTAGGGATTTTTGGTGACAGGGAGACAAATGAAAATGTTCTGGATTTAGATAGTACGGGTGGCACAACTTTGTGAACAAACTAAAAGCACCAAATTGTACATGTTAAATGAATAGATTTTATGACATGAATTTTAGCTCAATAAAGCTATTATTAAAACCCCAACAAAGTGGCAATACTACATGTCATTTTACAAATAATTTTTGTAAAAAAAGTTAGCTAGTACCACTAGCTACGTATTCATTAATACTATGTTTAGCAACGTACTAGTAAGAATCATGCAAATCCCAACATTGATACTCGCTTGAAACCTAATGGAAATGGCTTGTAGAATGCATGCTATAAAGCTAATGAGCACAAGTACAGCTATTTCTTTGTTATTAAAATACTAAGATTTCATCTTACTCCAATCATAATGGCAATTATCAAGAATACAAGCAACAATAAATGTTGGCGAGGGTGTGGGGAAAAAGGTACACTCATACATTGCTGGTGAAAATGCAAAATGGTACAACCATTACGGAAAGCACTATGGAAATTCCTCAGAAAACCTAGAATGGAACCACCATTTGTCCCAGCTATCCCACTCCATGGTTATATCCAAAGGATCAGCATATGACAGTGATGCAGCCACATCAATGTTTATAGCTACTCAATTCACCATAGCAAAAATATGGAACCTACCTAGATGCCCTTCAACAGATGAATAGATAAAGAAAATGTGCTATATATATATATATATATATATATATATATATACACACACACACACACACACACACACACACACAATGGAATATTGGAATATTACTTATCTTTAAAGGAGAATGAAATTATGGCATTTGTTGAATTAGTGAAATAAGCCAAACCCGAAAAACCAAAGGTTAAATGTTTTCTCTGATATGCGGAAGCTAATTCACAATGCAGGGGCTAGGGAAGAATAGAGTTACTTTATATTAGGTAAAGGAGAGTGAAGGGAGGGGAAGGAGTGTGGGGGTAGGAATGATAGTCGAGTGAAACAGAAATTATTATCTCATGTACATATATGACTGCATGACCCATGTGATCCTATAATATGTATAATCAGAAAAATGAGAGATTATACTCCATTTATGTTTGAGCTATCAAAATGTATAAATGCATTCTACTGTCACGTACAATAATTTAAAACAAATAAAAATTAATTTTAAAATATTGATTATTTGACGGTCCTGATAATCAATCTACTGTGTCCATGTACTCACAAATGAAGAGATTAGTTGAAAATCACTGAGAAACAGCAGAGTGGGTTGACTACCTGGGTCAACACTGGAGTGGTACTTGGGAGCATACATAACCCACTGGGTCCCCAAGATGGGCGGTCATCAATATTCCCTGGGGAAGGGTTACAAATAAAAACTCCAGGGCCTTTCCAGATGGGATGAATCAAAACGTTGCAGGCAGGTCTTGGAATGTGGAGATTAAACATTCCCTAAAATAGGAGAGGACAGCAGCCTGGATGGAAATTTTTTTTCCATCATTATTTATCTAGACCCACATCAACAGCCTGTTTCAGAAGGCTATCAGCAACCCCTTGTAGAAAAACGCATTATCAAGAAAGGAGACAAGTTGATCTCATTTGACCTGGTTACAGTTTAGAGCAATTTCTTCTAGTTGATTGCGATCAGCAAACCTTGGCGTACAGCGAATGATGGATCCCTCCTTGTGCTAAAAACATTACAGTTCCCTTCATGCTGCCCAGCTATGTGGAATTTTTTTTCCTTGCATATTCGGTTTTGTTTCCTTGAAAACTAGGAGGAGCCCTTGAAACCTTATAGCTTTACCCACTCAAAACACATGTACTGAAGATGTTACATGAATATTTGAATTTAGTAAACGAAACTTCAAGAATTTTCTCAAAGACTTTATATTTAGCTTGAAAAGCTCTCCTGCTAGAGTTGACAAGGGGATTGCATGGCTCATTTTTTTCTACGGAGGTCATTGTTGTTGTTGTTTTACTATTTTGTGAGATCCTTTTAGCCAGGACTTCAGCTAGGGACCAAGAAAAATAAATGTAAAATAAACAATTAAATTCCTTAAAATTCTGCAAAGCGGTACAGTGAAAGAATCTTTTCCCCATAGATCTCTTCCAAGACTGAAGAACCTAGTGATGCAATGAAGCAGAACTAACGCCTGTTGAACAGATGAGGGAAGTGCATGCAAATAAACCACAGCCTCCCTGAAATCAGTTACCAAGAGCAGAAATGGCGTTTCTGACCTTGGCAGTCCTCGAGCTTGGCTGCTTTTAGAACTCCCCAGTGCATCAGCCATACCCTCCAAACCTAGTAAATCTGAATCCTGATGATGAGACAAAACCACTTGCATATTTTCATGCTTCCTGGATGATCCAACCCTTTCGCCAAGGTCAGTAACCACTATCCCAGTGCCAACTTTTGGTTTCACTCTATGGCTACCAGGAGAGAAGAGAACCGCACCCATTAAAGATGTGTCTTTTCCTAAGACACTGTCTGGGTGGGAAGATGCTTCCCTGCCTACCATGAGCACCTGCTTCAAGGTGAACCAGCAACAAGCACAGGATAATTCCTTGCCTTATAAGAAATACCACTCTGAAGAGACAATCCATCCTTCTTCTCCTTAGAGTTATATGAAATGTGAAAAGATGTTACATTTATATTTGTAAGTTGAAGCTTCTCTTGATGTCTTCATATAGAAAGAGACATGGTTTATAAATTAAAGGCATACTTGTGGTTTTTAAAAACATTTTATTTTTAAATTAACAAGTAAAATTGTATATATTTAGAGTCTGCAACATGTTTTGAAATGTTGTGAAATGGCTAAGTTGAGCTAATTAATAAATTCATTATCATGCAAAATCTTTTTCATGATAACACTTAAAATCTACTCTCTTAGCAATTGTCAAGAATATGATTATAATTAACCATAGGCACCATGGTGCACCTTGGTTCTCTTAAACTCATTCCTCTTATCTAACTGAACTTTTGTATTCTATGACCCACATCTCCCCAATCCCCCACCCACCACATGCTTGTTTTATAAGAGACTTTACTAAAATTTCAGGTGTTTGTCTACTAATTGTGCAAAATGGTTAATTTACTTGTTGGCTGATGCTTTTAGGAAGTCATGCCAAAGTTCTGCTGTTTTGCTTCATTATCTGAGAAAAAACATAATAATCAAAATATCTGCCCACAAATTCTGCCTCTGAGATGGGAGGAAGCAAATTAGATAGCATCTCTGGATCCATAGGCAGATAACTATGAAAACAAGTTCCATATTACTAAAAATTTCCCATTTAAATATAATTCTGAATAACTCACAGAGCCAGGCGACTCCAATGCTAAGAAATATAAAAACTGTAAGACCTCTTTATGAAGAGAATATTTACTGGGTTTTTGGTCAATATTTTATAAGCAGTAATTATGAAAAATAAATGCTGAGGTAAAACAAAGATTATAGCTACAGAGAAGGGAGTTAGTCCAAAGAAAATGCTTATTTGTCCTCATAAAGGCTCCTTCTACATTATGTAGATGCTGTGGAAATTTCTGAATTCAATTATTATTTCTGCAATATATATGTATATATATTATGCAATATGTATGTGCATATATATATTATATATATGAGGGTGAATAGAAACTAAAGAAGGCTATTGAATGCACCTCTTATGCCATCTTATGTGGTTGGAGAGAAAGTTCTTTCATCTGATATGTTATTTGAGAGGAAGGCTACCTGAGGAGCTCTAGGGCTGAGTCCGATAGGAGTTCAGAGGAGAAAGAAAAACTCCTAACACATGCATGGTGGGTAGGGAAGGACAGGAACACTCAAGACGGCTGCACAGAGGAGGTGATACGAGAGTTGTAGCTTGATGGGTAAAAGGGAGAAAAGGGGATCCTGGAGGCAGGATGTTGACCCAGTGTCACTGGGTTTAGATGAAAGCACAACTCTTTTGGGGGCTGCAGTTGATGAGTTTGGATATCCAGGGTTAAGTGTTGACTGTGGTATAATGATAAGAGGCAGGCATTAGAATCCACACCCCCGGGTTTAGAAGGAGAATTACAGCCATTTCCACTCGGGTGGCAACTTACCTAACCCTGGATTCTCAGGTTCTTTATCTGCAGTTGTGAGTATGCAAAATACTAGCTTAGTGCATTCAGGCACCATGAATTTCTCTCCATTCTTGACTTGCCAAGCCAATAGAGTAAAGATAAACAAATAAACAAACAAATAAATACCTAAATACATAAATTTGACCTGGGTCCTCACATAACAAAACCACAAAAACATCAATCAATCAACATAGCCTAAAATGAAGTCACTGGATACCTCAGAACAAAGTGTAGAAAACCCAAAGAAAATCCTTGGCTAAACTTTACAAAGCTGGTTTTACTGCTACTTAACAAAGTAGCAGTAGATTATTTCAGCCATTTCAGGCCCTGCTGGAGCTCTGATTAAAAAAACAATAGTGAACAATGACTAATTACAGCATTAATGAGACTATTGTTCCTTTCTTGGCAGTAACCTCATCAATGGACCATGTCTTAGACTCACCTAACATTTTCCAGTATAAAACATTCATAATGTGGTCTTTGTCAACCCTCACCCCCAGCTGTTCCTAGTGAGAAAAGCCCTCATTAGCACCAAGACATTTACAGCTTAAGCATCAAGACATTTACAGCTCTGACCAACTTTCCTGCTGGTTGGCGCATTTTAAAGTTTAATCAGAGCAGGGCAGAAGGCAGCGTCTTGGTGTCTCACTCAGGATCTAACCATGGAGTGTTCTGGCAAAGCAGGGCAGTTCTCATATGCTTACACCTTAGAGGTGGTGAACATTATTGAGGAAGTCAACTTCTGGTTGACAAAAATTGTGAAATATTTAAAAGTTGAGGAGCTTAACAGCCATAATGGCAATGCCAGTGATATTATGCCAACCTCTTTTAGATTAGCTCTACTTTGGAAATTTCCCCTCATCAAGTTATTCTTTTTCTTCTTAATCTGGTATTGCAAATTCTAAAGAAAACCACCTTTAATTGTTTGAGACACTACCTGCTGGAGTCAACTATTGCAGGAAAAGGACTAGATAAACTCTGGTCCCAAGACCCCCCTAACTAGTAATCATTTTGTAGATTTTAGAACTTTTAGAAGGTCTTCAGATAACATCAAAGTGTGGACTGGAGGCTGACTTTTTCTTTAATTAAAAAGTGGAATGTTTCACCTGTAGGGAAATAATCGCTGTGACTCTACTTCATGTACAACCAGAAAAATGAAAGTTGTAGCCCATTTGTGTATAATGAATCAAAATGCATTCTGCTGTCATGTATAACTATATAAAACAAACAATACAGAAAAATAGGCATTAAAAAAAAAATAATTCTTGGGGCTGGCCTAGGAGGTGAAGACTGGCTCTCAATCTGAGGTCTCTAAGATGGTCTTTGTTTTGGGGTGATAGTTTCTCTCCCTATCTTCTCAGCCTGCCAGCTGTTGAATAAATCTGATTTCCTTTCCAACGACTCCTCTCTGCAAGTGTCAGCTTCAAGCGCTGAGAGGGCAAATGGGGGTAGCACCAGTTGTGTGCTGAAATCACACTGATCAAAAGCTTTCCACTTAGAATTTCGAATTACACTTTTGCCCAATTTTTCTTTAAGCTGAGAAAGGAATCTGAGTGGAAACACACCCTCTCTCGACTGTGCTTCTCAGAGTGACTGTTCTTGCTGAACAAAATCACAAAATTGGAAGAAAAGAAAAGAAAAAAAATGATCCCAGAGTTGAAGTTCTTATAAAAATAAATTTGTTTTAAGACTGCTTAAGAAATGAGCTTTGCCTGTATGTTCTGGTGTTGATGTGAAGAGAACACAGTTGTGGCCTCTGAAGGAACCCAGACTGGTGATGTTACATCTTACTGCCACAAAGTCAAGGCCCTGAAGATGATTCCTGGCCAAGAAGGAAAAAAAACATGACCACAGTTTCTGTTGACATGTAAGTTTGTGATGGATTTTAACAAAAGGATAAATAAACTTACTATGTTAAATCAAATACTAAATACTTAATGTAAACCATAGAGTGGAAAAAATCACAATAAGCTGTCACCAAGCACACACATGTGCCACATCTGACACATCGCAGTTTATGGAAGGTCTGCATAGCAAAGAAATTCTTGCAGTCTATTTCTCCAATGTCAGAGAAAGCTCTTCTTATGCCATTTCCTCCAATTTTTACAAAGGAAAGTCCAAATCTAATCCAAATCTTTTTTTTATATCTTACTGCATAATACTCTAGGAGCTTTAACTATAAATGGGAGGTCCTTATAGCTAAAATCAAGGTTTTGGTAAATAGTATTATTCCAAAAAGAGGCGTAATTATGAAAGCTAAATTCTTACATATTAAATTTTAGGAGTATAAATTCTAAGCACATATAAAAACAGAATAAAAATGCTTTTGCATGTACTCTGATTCTGCATTCCCTTTGACTACATTAAGTGGGACATAGCATTGTATGTGACTCCGAGAGGGTTCATACTTTAAAAGAAGGTTTCTCTTCAAACGTGCTTCCTCTCCTAGTGTTATACAGCAGTTCATAGTCCAGCTCAGAGTTACAGAAGGACCAACACAGGCTAATATCGACTCCATTGTCCCTTTCCTAATCAAGCAAAGGCTGGATAATGGACACCCGAAAGTCTCTCAGCATGATCTGAAAGAGCTGCATTCCCTGGCATCTAAAACAACCTGGTTTCCTAAATTCAGCTGCAGGTAAGTCACCTTTGTGGGATACTCACAAATGCTGGCTGAGGAAATTCTCTCTCCCTCAGGAGGCAGTGGGGTCACACCTGCACGCATGCAGAACACACATGCGCTCATGAACACACACACACACACACACACACACACACACACACACACGTGCACAGACACATCACACACTGGAGGATCATGAGGACTCTGATCCACTCCTTAAAAGCCAGGCTTCTATTCAAGTTGGTCTTGTCAGAAGATGTGTCCACTTTAAATGTTTAGAAAGTAATCCAGAAATACATAAAATTGACAACACAGATCTTACCAAATTTTCAAATCGGAAATTGGACAAAGGAGAGAGCTGTCTGGAGAAGGTGGGAGAGGAAAAGCACCACCTGTCTGGCTGAAGGAACCCTGACAGATGACCCACGTGGCCAGCTGCTAAGGTTGGGCTTCAGACGTGGCCGGGATTCCTTCAAAGGAAAGATCAAAAGTCACCTGAGGACTCTACTGTCCATGGTCTCTCTGATCCCTGCCTTTGATAAAAACTGGCACAGCTGATACATTTTTGGAATCTCTGAAAGTGGAACGCTCAACCTAAGGGAAAGTGGAAATAAAGGAAGAAAATGGAGACACGGATGCCACAGAGTCAGAGCATCTGAACAGCAAAGGTGAAGGGACGCTGTGCGAGGAACTGCAGGGGGCGCTGCTCTCACGACGGGAAGCAGACGTCGCAGCAAGGCCTGGCACCGCTACCCTCACAAAGCAAGGACACCACAGCGCCCAGACCCACTCGCTTACTCGGTCACTCACCAGCAAACATTTATTGGGCACCTACGATGCACTGGGCATATCGAGTTTATTATGGGGATTAAAAGAAATGACATAAAAGGCGCTCTCCACTCTCCTGTCCCTATGGAGAGGACTGTGATGGTTGAAATTCCACAAGACCCTCTCCTCTGCACAGGCTGTTTAGATCTCCTGTTCTGTTACTAGCAGCCACTTTCACTCAGCAGGATCCCCGTGTGGATAAACTGCATGGGCCCTGCAACTAAGGAGTCTCCTGACTTGTCCTCCTGGCCTCCAGTTTTGCACTCCCCCATCCATTATCCCAAAACAGTGATCTTTTAAAAGTGCAAGTAAGACCACTTTACTGTTCAACTTAATATTTCCCAGTTCTATCCCATCACGCTGAAAATAGAACCTAAAGTCTCTGGTCTGCCTTACAAAGTGCTCTATGATGATCTCTACTAATTGTCTCTGCCTACTATAATAATACTCCTTGAAGGAGCAAAGTTTCAGCCTGCCTCAGGGCCTTTGCACCTGTGATTTCCTCTACCTATAACTTTCCCTCCTCCATTTTCACAAACTGTCTCCTTGTTATCATCCATTTCTCAGATTGAATGTTTCTTCCTTACAGAGATCTTGCAGAGACGCATATCTAGAAAAGTCTTCCACCAGCTGGGCACAATGGTGCACACCTGTAATCCTGGAGGCTTCGAGGCTGAGGCAGAAAGATTGTGAGTTCAAAGCCAGCCTCAGCAACTTAGCAAGGCCTTGCCTATAAATAAATATAAAAAGGGGCTAGGGATGTGGGCTCAGTGGTTAAGTGCAACCGGGTTAAATCCCTTGTACCAAAAAAAAAAAAAAATCTTCCACCCACCAACTACTGAGGCTTTGCCTATCTTAATTCTTTAGAAAGCCCTGCTCCTTAGTGCACCCTACCTGATACCTGTCTTCTTGTTTATTATCACTTCCCCTTTTCCCTGTAGCATGCAAGTAACAGGGCAGAATCTTTGTGTGCGTTGTTCACTTTGATCCTAGATCAAAACACACACTCAACAGAAGTTTGGTGAATACATTCATACATGCTCTGATGTACCAAATTTGGTGTGGTATGTACTAACCACTGCTGTTCTTGGAGAATTTCTGGTTGTATAGACAAGAAAACTGAATACTTTATTTAAGAAACAATTACCCTAATACTGAATCCAAAGACGAAACCAATCTAAAATGCCCTAGTAGGAAGCTATAAAATCAAAGAACCTGATGAGGAAGCTTACAGTGCCCAATCCCATCGACAGCTGTTTTTTTGTTTTGTTTTGTTTTGTTTTGTTTTTGGCAGGGGTTGGTACCAAGGATTGAACCCAGGGGCACTTAGCCACTGAGCCATATCTTCAGCCTTTTTCATATTTTATTCTGTGACAGGGTCTTGCTAGGCTCCTTAGGGCCTCCTGAAGTTGCTGAAGTTGGCTTTGAACTTGTAATCCTTCTGCCTCAGCCTCCCCAGCCACTGGGATTACAGGCATGGCCACCACCCAGCTCGACAGATGTTTTAAAGATAGTATTTAATACCTACTTCTTCTCTCTTGGTTTCCCAAACCATGTTTGGTAAAAATACTTGATGAGGATTTTGATGAGATGCTGGAGAGTCTTTGGTGCTGCGGGGTAAGGTTATCGAAGTGGGAATCCAAGAGAAGAAGCACTGGCTTCAACCCTCAGCTCGGCCACCGCATGCAAGGCAGTGCACGCAGCAACCCTTCACACTGATACAATCACAGCGAGACATAACACAAAAAATCCGGACCTCAAATAAAAGCAGGGATCATGTTTTTTGGTTCGTTTTTTGGTGCCAGGACACTTATCCACCAGGCCGCATCCCCAGCCCTTTTTATAGTTTTATTTTGAGATAGGGTTTCACTAAGTTGCTTAGGGTCTTGATAAATTGCTGAGGTTAGCTTTGAACTAGAGATCCTCCCGCCTCAGCCTCCTGAGCTGTTGGGATTGGAGGTGTGTGCCATTGTGCCCAGCAGGAATCATGTTTTTGATGCATAAAAATGGCTAGCATTTCAGGAAAATTCCAGAAAACACTATCACCATGAGTGTAACCAGCTCACAGTACATCTAACCTAAGGATGAAGTTTGTATTCTGCCACTGTTTTTACTCTAGACTGGATTCTTCAACAGCGGATAAATTAAGGGCTCAGTAAAGAATGGGACATAAGGAAGGTCTACTGAGAGACAAATTTCTACTGCTATAAATTCTCAGAACCCATGTTATAGAAACCTTATTTAGTCATCTTATTATTATTCAATTTCAACATATTTTTTAAATAAATGTTTTATTTGACCTTCCTGTGTGATAGGAAGGCAAACTCGTAGAAATCTCCTGTTCTCCCTTCTCCCCCCAGCGTCGTTCCTCCCTACAATTGGCCTCGATGGACAGTTTTTTGAGGGACACTCAAAGACCGCCTTGGCCTTCAGCATCTGCCAGGCCACACTGCCTTCAACTCTCCTGAGATGACATTCCTAAAAGGCCCAGAGGGAAAAGTGATATTAACTGTACCTGCAAGAGGTCTCCAAGGAGGGAACATATGATCTGGTTCCTCTCATCTGTATCGACTAGGTAAACTCATTAAATGACTCATTACCTCCCATAATCTACTAAAGGGAGGGTACCCTTAGCAGAGTTCTGGTAGAAAGGGGCATTTGTTGGATAACGAAAAAGAGACAAAGGGTTTCTATCGTGAAATTTCTGAATGGGAAAGCAGAGGAGAAACAGGAAACAGTAGAATAAGGTCAAGGGGCAGGTGGAAGGAAAAAATAAAAGTGGGGGTTGGCTCAAAGTCAAGGCCTGGTCTCCGCTCCTTCACAATTCTGTTCCCAGTTGGCCCTGACGCTGTTATAACAAATTCTAAATACTGTATTGTAGTTGGTCTCAGCACACAATTGTGGAGCTCTTTAGCTATTGTAAATAATTAACCTAGGGAAACCACTCTGTCCTTTACCAGTGGCATTTAGCTGAATCGACTTTAATCTGCAGTTTTACTAAAACACTATATCTGAGCTGTGTGCCGAAACTAGGAGCAACGAGATGGTGGGAAGAAAGGGGGACATCACAAAGCTCCGCTTAAGTACATTCATGAAGATGTGGCATTACTGGATTCTGCACGTAAAAGGAGCCGCAGGCAAAAAGCTACCCCAAAATCCAAATGGAAGCAGGTTGAAGAAAGAGGTCTGAGGTGGGCCAAGGGGGTAACTTAAAACTCCTTACAAAAACTACGTATCATTCCAAGCTTGTAACAGCCAGCATGTCAACCAAAAGAAGCAGGACTAGCAATTACCACCAGGGGAGAACCCACCGAATGGGAACGCACACCTGACCACCATCCTTCTGAGAAAGAGAACCCAGAGGGGCTGGGGCTAGAGCTCAATTGGTAGAGTACTTGCCTTGCAAGCATAAGGCCCTAGGTTTGATCCCCAGCAACGAAAAAAAAAAAAAAAAAGAGTTGAGAATCTTCAGTGTAAGCAAAACACCCAGAAGGTAACCTGCCCCCATTTTTCTTCCTTTTTAAAATAGTCCTCAGAGAAAATTATATTTAAAGTGTCTTTGTTGCTGTTGCAGCTTTATTCTTTGGATTCTGGGCCTAGACTCAATCCCAAACTACTGGAATCACCCAATTTGTGGTTTCAGGGATTTTTTTTTAAGCAAATCCACAAGTTGCCACACACTGCTGGCATCATGCCCTCTGTGGCTCTCTGAAATTCCCAGAACGTAGTGTTTTCTCATCTACTTTCTGCTGAATGTTAAGATTTTGAGTTTATTTGATCTTCTAAAGGTCTTCTAAGTAAATCGAGATGGTCAAAATTAAAAAGAATTTAAGACTCCACTGCAGCGCCCCCTGCCACTGATTTCACTGATATCCCCTTATTTCCAAATGACTCCAGAATATAGCATAGCCTTAGGTTTCAAACATCAAAATAGTTCAATAAATATTTACTGAACGTCGATTATATGTAAAAGATGTTCAAAACTGCTGTAAAAACAGAGACATATGAACTTAGCAAAGCCAGGAACAGAATTCAGCTTCCCTCCTCCCTGAATTTAAGCCTCCAAATTTATGGGAAGACATCACGATCAGGAAATGACCTGAAATAGATACTTACGTCGTGGGTTCTGCTGCAGAAACTCAAATGGTTTTGTGACCTGTCCCTATAGCATGCATGTCAAAAGCACATGTCCATAAAGGAAGAGAAAAAAGACATCTTGTACACGCAGGAAGAAGCTATTCAACCTTGGCTTTGTGATCCCTTCATTTCAGTTGTGCATCACAAATGGGTGTGGTTTACACACAATTCCAAGAGAATCATAAAGCCCATTAGCGAAAGACCCAACTGCCTTTCCCCTATGTCAGAATTTGTAATTACATCCTTGCAATTCTCTTTTATTAGCCCTTCATGCTCAGGTGATTCAAGGCAGGTGAACCAACAAACACAAAATCCAGAGCCACCTAGTAATGACTTAGTGGAGATCAAGAAACTTGAGCCCAGAGGAATTTTACCTGTTTGATTTCAATTGGTTGATTCTCGGGAAGGCATTTTGGCTGAGAATCATGGGCTCAGAAACAGAAACCACTGTCCTGAATCATTCTTTCCAACAAAGAACAGCACTCTCTGAATTATGCTCAGAATGGTGGAATCTCAAAATCAAGAACAAATTAAGAACAGACCCTAAGAAGACTTTGGGGTCAGGACATGGCAGTTCGAATCCTAGCTCCTCTGGTTACTTATGAGGGCAATTTCTTAACCCGGGTCTCAGGGTCCTCCTGTGTCAATGGGGACGCATGGGGTCACACAACACCACGAATCAACTAGCATTTCCTTCAGTCAATGCGAGACCTGGAGTAGGTGGAGATGGTCTCTTGATGTGAAGCACTTTGCAAGCTTTTCTTTGCAATCTTTCTTTCTTGGCAATAAGTGTTACAGTCACAAACACCAATAACATTTCTCATTTTGTACATTAAAACTAAATACCAAGTGCAATAAAGAACTGTTAGTCAACCTATGTTTGTCTGAAACACAGAAGTTCTAGGAAAGAGAAGCATGTTCACTCTAAACGGTTTACAAGTTAAGAAGTGCTTTTTGAGTGATTGCCAAAATACATTATTAATTTAAAACGGGCATACATTTGTCAAAATTCACCTAACTCTGCATTTAAAATGGGTTCACTGGTTATGTGTGTGTGTGTGTGTGTGTGTGTGTGTGTGTGTGTGAGTGTGTGTGTAAATGATTTCTCAATTAAAGACAATTGCTGAAAAAAAATACTGTTGCTCAATTCTAGCCCTTAGAGATTCTGCTGAAATGATTCTGGGGTGTGTGACTTGGGCCTGGGGAGTTTTAAAACAATCGCAGGTGATTTAATGTGGAAAAAAATAAAAATGAAAAGACAATGGGATGCAAAATAGTATAAAGAGTACTATAGGGATGTCAGATTTAGCAAATAGAATTCAGAGCAACCCACTTAAACTTGAATTTCAGATAAAATATCTATAAATTTTTAGCATATGCTACCAATATTGGAGATTTTAGTGTATGCCCCAAATATTGCCCTATCTCATTTGGTGACCCTAAATAGTATGCTAAGTCTCATGCAAAAAAAGGGAGGGGGTGGATATTGTTTCATTGTATATGTATGACACAGATTTTTGAAAGTCTTTTTCTGGGGAAGGGAACTCTGGTAGGAGGCAAGGAAGGAAAGAACACCTTTTAATGCAGATGTTTTGTGCATTTTGAATCACAAGAATGTATTTGTACATATTTTTAAACAAATATTATGTTGAAAAATAATTTCTGATAAGAGCTAAAAAATCAGTGTAGGAAGATATGGTACACTTAGAAAACAAAACTAATAGGAATTTGCTCAAATACTTTATTTTACTGTACCTTAATTTTTTAGTGTAGTTAGATGGAGGCAAAGTATTGATAATTACTTGTCAAGGTGATGGACTATATTTCAATTAATGTTAGCAACCTCCCATTGAATTGCTACTCTACTAAGCACTTTACACATAGTATTTAATTCTCATAAGAATCCTTTGGTGCTTTGCAAATTAAAAGGCCAAAACTCAGAAAGGGTAAGTCATTTGCCTAAGACCACGCAGCTGCTAATTGGCAGACCTGGGGTTTGATCCAGGTCTGTGAGAATCCACAGCCTATTCCTTTTTAACACAACACCACACAACGCAACCCAACACAAGGCTATTTGGTAGAATATGTATTCATAAAAAGTCAGAACACTTGTCTTTAGTGATGAAAATCGCAAAGAGAAAAAACAATGAATAAATTCATATTAGTCACTGAAATATGAATGATCTTACACTAATAAGTCCTTCCCTCCTTCCATCCTTTTTTGTTTTTAAGTAAATATACAAATATACTTCACTTTGGGCAATGCTCCTGTTTCATGAAAGTAGTTTATAAATATAATTTATGCAAATGTCATCATATTTAGGATAAAATTGAGAGTCTGCATTTTAGACAAGTTCTCTGATAAATGTTTTTTTAAATGGTGAGAGATTTTTGTAATTCAACTGACCCCAGTTCAGTGGATTTTAGATAGGGCGCAAAATGAAATAATCTAAGAGTTTGCTAAGAATTGAGGGTCTTAATACAAAACGTGATTGGCAGTTTATGTGTGGAGATGACATTTGGCTAAATTACAAAGGACTTAATTAGTTAGGTTAAGTTTCTATCAAGCCTGCCTTTAGCTAATTATTGTTTTAAAAGTATGAGTAAATATTTTCCAGGGAGAAGCAGAATTTGTCACTTAACTCACCAAACCAGTACTGTTTTCACAACTTACCAAGACAGGAATATGTTAGAGGACTATTCAGTTCTCTGTTGTAATGGTTCTTAAAAAAGATTTCTTCAAAATCTGTCTCGGTCTCTACACTCCATGCATTCTCGGGTGATCCACCTTTTTAGTGCTGATGAGTTTTGAGGGGTGTGAAGAAAGAGGACTATCCATTGGATAACTATTGAAAACTAATCCTGAAGCTCTGTAAGCTTAACACTTTTTAAAACAGCCCACCGAGAGCCATTGTCCGACAAAGAGAGCATCAGGCTCCATGAATAGTTGTCATGATGCCTGACCAATGTGGACATTAGGCAGGTCACCAGCCTGCCGGTCCTCTCCTGCTCTCAGGAACCAAAGCAGGACATGGGTTAAAGTGTGTGTATGTGTGTGAGTGTGTGTGTGTGTGTGTGTGTGTGTTCATTCCTTTAGCAGAGAGGAGCTAAACTGAATGTGGGTAGACAGATTATAGTAATAACAATGACTAACACTTAAGCCATTTTCCCTATACACCAGGTATTACCCCTGTGTTCAAGCTGTGTACTTTCTGCCATTACCAACCAACACTTTTGAACAGGCAGTGTTACAATCCTACTGTGGGCTTTTAAATACCCAATTAGGGAATGAACATTTAAAACCATGCCCCTGAGCTGCTACTGACCCACTGGTGGCTCATCCGTCAGCTTTGCATCTTGTACACCACCATCTCAGGACTCCACTTATTCTCTTCTTTATTCCTCATCAAAGTGAGCATCTTCTTTGACAAAACAAAATTAAAGAACATGCCTAACATGTAAGATCTACATTGTCAAGGATCCTGTCTGAAGAGGAGTAAATAATGGAGGACCTCATATCATGGTTAGCTCCCACCATGGAATTTTTTATATCTTCCCATGTTTGATTCAGGAAATATCTGCCAGAATGCACTATGAACTGGTAAGGTACTGTCTGAAGTTACTCTGCATAAAACTTATATTATTTCAAATAAATTCAATTGCATCTCCATTTAATCATATTTGTTATATCTAACTGAATCAAGTTTTTGTTTACTTTTCTTAATTTTAAGAAACAGGGAACTGAATTGCTGATATCTTTTATGAACCATGATAGGCTTAAAATTTTTTCCCTGTTTTCTAAAGCCCTCATTTCCCCACATAAGCCACTATCCCATTTTTATTTCAATGGCTTTCTATCTAGAGATTTGGGAAATATATGTACCTCTATTCACGAAAAAAATTACATGAATTTTTCCCACTTAATAGTTTATGGATATGAAAAACTCAAGACTCAATATTAAAATCTAAAACAATTCCTACTAATTTAGAGTTATGAGGCAGTCATAAATACTTACCTTTATAAAGTCTCACCAGAGTTAGATTAATGGTCATGTTTGGAAAATCAGTACAAATGAAGCTCAAGAATTTGGGCAATCAATCTATGAAATGCAGGTGGAGAGGTTTAAGTAAATTTATGTCTTTGCTCAATCTTTTGTTTTTTTTTTTTTTTCTTAACATTTTTTCTAGTTATTTGAGTCTATATTCTGTACCTTTCTCTGGATCATATCAGCAAATGATTAGCGACAAATTGATAAATTAAATAGGTGTGGATATTTAAAGTCAGGGTCTTAGTGGAATTTCAGGTACATAATTAATAATAATTAATAATTATATAGATATTTGTGCTTAAAGGCACGTTCCCAACTGGAGGGGTTGGGGAAGGGTTAGAGAGGTTAGCATTCCTCATCTCTCTGGGCTGCCCCAGGGGTCTTTGCAGGTGCTAGGCTCTTTTCCCAGTGGTTTTGGAGGTCCCAAGCAGCAGCTACCCCTCCTCCAACCAGAGAACTGGGTATTTCTACCATTAGAATAATTTCATGCGAAGCTTTTGGCCAACCTAAGGTGCGTGATAGAACTATACTTTATGTCAGAATCACAGAAATATGCAGAACTTCAAACCTGGGTAGAAATGCCTTCACAGAACAGGAAAAGTGTCCATGCCTTGCTGCTGTCAAGAAAGAGTCCTACAAGTCCATTCCCACTTCATTTATAAAACCACTATCAGTAACACTGTCCACTATGGACTTCAAGACATAACGTTACTCCTAGAATGTAATATAAAAAAAATGTGCTTCTCTCAAAAAAACTGGCATACTGTCCTTAATCCAAAAAGAAAAGCGCTTTTTATCTTTTTTTTTTTTTTTTTTTTCCTTAAACCTCTATTTCCTGAAAGCTCAGAGTTCAGGTTTGGTTCAAATGTAATAAACATCAAAGGTTCTCTGTTGAAACTACCTTTTCTCTTTCTGCTTCTGGACCATATGGCTCAGCTCCTGTTCGATTTTATTTTTCCTTTAGGCACTTGACTGCATTTTTATCTCTAAGGTTAAGCTACCACAAACTTTCCATGGGAGGAAGTAAATAGAGTAAGTTCTTGTTTTTCATGGTAGTTATGTTCTATAAAGTTGCTTCAAACATGAAATTAGGGAATTCTGAGCCACCGCTCTAGAGGAAACACAGACTTAGGGTCCCTCCAGCCTCTGCTCACAACATTTTCATCATGGGATTCTTACGTAACCTCATTTAATATGACACCTTATTTAACATATGTTGTTGATTGGCAGAGGAAACAGAAGAGATAAGTACAAATTCGTTCCTGACACTATTTTCCAATGATTTCATGTGTAAGTTCTTTTTGCAGTGAGTTAGAAGCATCTGTTTTTTGATGTTTGCCCACCCACCTCTGGTACCGGGAGGGATGGAAGCCAGGGTCTAGGGCAGGCTAGGCAAATGTTCTGCCTCTGACACACATCCCCAGCACTTAAAAGCATCTTTTAAATGTAGGGCAGTTTATCAGTGCTAATAATAATAATAATAATAATAATAATAATAACAATGTTTTATTGAAAATAAACATTATCATCACCAAGCTTCTATGAGTATCAACTCTATAGGTCAGTAATTCATTTTTATGCCCTCTTGAAATAAAATTACCCAAGAAATTTTTACTGCAAACTCTAGTTAGGTTATGTTAACAACCGACACAGTAACAATTAAACAAATGAATCTGAAGACCAGGTTTAGTGTCCGTTCATTAAAAGACACGAATTCAAGAGTATATGAATTCACAATACTTGTAACTGTTTTGTCTGAAATTAGCAAATCTAAGACAAAATTATTAGTTGTTGCAACTGGCAATCTAAGAATATTTTTTAAATAAACATTTTGCACTTGAGAGTAAAGATAGATAAAACCTGATAATAGCAATAGCTATAAAATATATTTTTGTCAATGTTTTGATTTCTGCTTTGATGCACAGAAAAACAATTTCTACCTGCCCTAATGATATGTATGGCTAAGTTATTGGTCCTTCTTGATATTATCATCTAAGTTCTAAGGAACTTGTGAATATCCTGACAAATCAGGTTATGCTCAAAGATTAGATGAAAATATCCCAACTTTGTTTCACACATACAGCTTTACAGAAATTTTTTTCTAAAAACTTGTGCCCTTGAAATGAGACTGGAAATTATTTCAGTGCATTGGATGAAGTGCCCTAGTGGTTCTGGAAAAAAAAAAAAAAAAAAAAAAAGACCCATAACATCTCCAAGAATTTCAAGTTACCAGACCCAGGCTTTCCTATGGCAGAGGAAACAACAAACTCCATGTTTTCTTACAAATCTGCAAGATAATCAGTTTTGTACCATTTTCTAAATTTCACTGTCTTGAGATCGAATATTACTGGGAGGGAAGTCAAGTACATGTAGAAAACTAGGACCAATTAAAATTTCAAGAAGGAAGGAAGGAAGGAAGGGAGGGAGGAAGGAAGGGAGGAGAGAAGGGAGGGAGGGAGGAAGGGAAGAAGGGAGGAAGGAAGGAATGGAGGGAGGGAGGGAGGGAAGGAGGGAGGGAGGGGAGGGAATGGAATCAGAACCAAATTTTCCCAATGACCTATTTTGTTTTGCTTTAGGGCTACTGGTTAGATTGCAGTCTTTTCCCATGACACATCTAAGCTGACTTTTTACTTCATATTTCCAAATATCTCAGTGCGGTGGAAGTGAGACACCAGTTTGCTTACTGTAACCAATAAGGTATGTTTTTGTCTTTAACAAAAGTTGAGCTGTCAGCTCTTTATAATTCTTTGATTTTTGAACCATTTTATTCTATGTGATAAATCTGTTTTTCTAGGCTGGTAGCCTAGAAATAGGACCTAATCGTATATTGTTGTTTATTTCAGAGGACAAAAAATTACACTCAGATTACTCTAAAATTTCCAAGGCACAATCAACCAAGAGATCTTCAGCTATCATGAGTCTGGGATGTCAGCCATTGAGTTTGCAACTGTGACACGTATGCAGAGCCTACATTTATTCATAAACCCACCCCTTATTCTTGCATAATTTGGCCCAGGGAAAAAAAGAAAAAAAGTCACCATTCTTGATGGCAAAGCGCTCAGGCTGGTTGAGCGCTGGAAGGAGACCAAAGCCCCTTTCTCCAAGGAGGGATAGTGCTCTCATTTTCAGAACTGGGGATCCAATCTTTTGAGCCCTAAGTCAGTTGATATATTGGAAGATTTGAAATGGAGACAAATTCCAGGTCATAGCAATGTCCTCCACATAGGCCACCTTAGCTTTGACTGACAAAGTTTCTTTTTACTTCAAAATGTTTCCTTAAAATTCCATTTTCAAGCCTGGGACTTCTAAGATTAGTCACGTCTTGGGATTTTTACTGCATGTAAAGAAGCAAATATGCTTGTTGGGAAGTATAATTTATGAGCTGTTTCAGCCACAGGTGCTTTAGCAGAAATCAACTAATCGGAAAGATTGGTCCACACGTCATTAATTTCCCCAGCTTGGGAGTGACAAATGCCACTAAGCAATGTAGAAAAATATCAAAAGAAAGAAAGATGGACTCTGAGATAAAAGTACCATTTAAGATCAATTTTACACGTGATTTGTATTAAAAAGTAAGTTCTTTTCTCCACCCTCAATGAATGTCAAAGATAAAAGACTCAAGGAGATGATTTTACCTGCATGATAAATCAGACATGTAATAAGGTTATTTGCCCAGAGAGTAGTTTAGGAGCCCTCAGGCATACTTAGCCTTACAAAAAGTTTCATTATTCCCAATTAAGTAGGAAAAGCTGAGGACATATTAATTCTCTAAAACGTTTGCATCTTTTGTTTCTTTCTTAACAAAATTTCATGTCAAAAGTAAACGTTCTTAAGAATGTTATGGATTTATATGTTTATATGTAGACATCAATGCTCTTGTATAAATGTATTCTGGAAACTTGTCACTGGGATTGAAATCATAAAATTATTCACTTCTTTCTAATTCTAGTATTGATTCATTTCAGACCCAAGTAAACAGGTACTTTTAAGATCACAGTAATCAAGTGTTATTTTCTGCTTAAAAAAGAAAAAAGAAAAAAATATCACTTAACATTCAGTCCACTCCGTAGATTTTTATTTATTAGAGTGGATTTAATGTATGCTCTCAGTATTGGGGCGTGCGATCATCGAACAGCTGATAACGTCAGACCAAGAGAAAGGCCCTTAGTAGTTTGGAAAAAATGTCTCTTTATCCCCTTTTTCCTGGAACCTTGCATTTTGGAAAAGACCTGTCATTTATATCGTCTAGTTCAGTTTTGCTTTTAAATCATTTCTTGAGCTCATTTTCAGGAATTGTATTAAATAAAACTGAATTCAGAAAGATTATGTGTAGCATGGAGGGAATGTTTATTTACTTTGACCCTCTTTCATTTTTTTCATACTTTGTATGTACATTGTAGAAAAGCCCTGAAATCTCAACAAGTTGTATGTCAAAAATGACCCCAAAAGGAAACAGTAGTAAGAACAAATTGAACTTGCCAAACTGTGCCCTTTAAAGCCCAAATTACCAAACCTGTGATGTTCTTACACAACTGTGAAGCCCTGAAGACTGTCACACGTGATGAACGCCTGCTTTGGGTTTTCAAAGCTGGAAATGATGGTTGTTCCTGTCTGTCTTTAATCAAGGGCACAACATGATGCAGCTTTCCACACTTGAGAACCATGTCCAACAGTCACCCTTTAAAGAGGCTCAGGAATGTGGAGCAAAGTCCTGGGAGACGTTTCCTCTGCAGAAATCATGTTTTGTGCCTGCGTTGTCAAATTTATTATTGCGCTTTCGTACGGGTCTATGCGCTTTACAAAACAAGAAATTTGAGCCCATAACGTCATGTCAGCTTACCTGTACTCAAAACTCAAACAAGACATGCACACAGACACACACCACATTGATCTTTTCTAAAGACGTATTGATGAATTTACAGATGGGTTTAATGGAGAAGATTCACAGTTGGATAATAGCTAAGAGAAAAACATAAGCAACCAAAGGCGAGAGGAGAAAAATAGGAGGGTTAAAAGCAACAGGGTTCTTATCAAAAGTCTTGACTGGGATATTTGTAGATTTGGATTGTGTATCCAACTCACACATGAGTCATTGAGGGTTTTTTTAGGATTTTGCTTTTCTGTCTATAATAAGAGCAAATAACCAGGCTCCTGGCAAATTACAAGGAGCTTTTATGAAAAATAGTTTTTCAGAATGGGATGTCTCAACTGATGCATGCATGACAAAGAAACCTTTGCATACCTGAACAAGGAACACAGAGAGCATATAAATTGGACAAGTGGGCACGCAGTGTGTTCTCAGAGTAATTATTTAATATTCACAAATATTTATGATGGAGAGTGAGAAGCAGCCAGATGGCTATGCAAAGAGTTACTATAAACAGAATGTTTTCCAAACTTTTTTCAAATAGCCAACTGGAAAGAGTGTTAACATAGAGACGAAGATGGATGAAGAAGGGAAGGTAATGAGAGAGAACAACTTCCTTCAACTTGATTAATCATTTGTCATGTTTTTATGACTCAATCTCTTGACAATATTTTACATATTACTGCATTCTACAATATAATTATTACTAGAGAATTTTTAAAATTATTTTTGCATGTTAAAATATATTTTTTTGCTTTAGTAGGTAGATCTTGAGATTAAAATTGTCATAAATTTAATCATAGCAGAGCTAGAACAAAGCTATTAAGCAAAATGAAGAGCAAGAGTTAATTTGCTCTTAAATTAATAGCAGTTGGGTGTCAGTTCCAAGGCATAATATTAATGAGCCTGAATCAACAGATTCAATCACTTTAGGGATCTGTTAGCTTCCCATTCTGTAGTACTGGCACATGTTCTAGTTAATTGAGACACGCCTTATCTTTCACAGGGTGGTCTGGGTGAATGAATGCAGGTGAACAGATTGAACCACAGAAAGGAATAAACGATGCTGTATTCACATTCGAAGAACTGCAGGCTAAATTATGTCTTTCTGATCTAACAGCAACAATGATAATACTGGTAAGTATACATGATTATATATCTTACACTTCCCTGTACTCCTTCCAGAACTTAAATGCCATTATTAGTCAAAGCAGAGTGATGCTTACAGAAAAAAAAAGAAGAAAAAAAACCATTATTCCTATCTCGTGCCTCCCTCTCCTGCCTTTCCCCAGGGCCACTGTCAAAGGTGGCATTTGGTCCCATGGATTTTAGTGATGACCTGCACACCAATACTCCCAGACACTATTCACTGCCTGACCTCTCCTAAGAGGTCTGGGCTGCTGTCTTTTCCCTGCAGACTCAATAGAAGGACCATAAGCACCTCAAAGCAGTGTGTCTTCTTCCCCCAATCTGCTTCCCCGGGTCTAGGCCTGATTTCAATTTGGGGAACCACTATTCATCTATCAATTTTCTTATTAAATGAAACCAGCAAGTGAGACTTCATACTTTTCCTTTCTCCCAATATCTGGTCAATGCCCACTGGGATCTTTTTTAAAAATTTTCCATTCCTAACGGATCTCTCTACAGTTTTAATTCTCTTAAATTTATCTTCCTATTTATGACCGCAATCCTACATCCAAATGATGAGCGGAACCTGACAGATTCCACTAAAATCACCTGCACCCTTTTCTCTCTCCCGCTCCAGATTCTAAGCTCTTTCAGAGCAGATCCTACATATGACCTTAGTAAATTTATTAGTTAAAAATTTCACACAGACAAAAATTATATTGGATATTAAATTGCTATTGCAAGTTTAGCATGGTAACCAGGTCTTTTACTGTAATAAATGCCACTTAACTACCTTGACATTTTCCTTAAAGTTTATACCATTCCATAAATAGAATTTGTGCTCCCAAAGAATGTTAATTCTTGAATCTATTATTTCTATCTTTTTTATCCAGTGACCATCCATAACACATGTTTACTGTGTAAAAATGCCTGATTAGAAGCAGTTTTGAGTTATTTTTAAACCCTTTTATTCTGATTCCTGTGCATTTAAAAACATGATTCCTAAAAAATGTTTCTACCAATTATATAATGTCATGGTGCAAACAGTACATCTTTCTTTAACTCTATGGGCAACATGTATGAATTTCAAATGTTCCCTTTCTATTTTCAATTAGTTCTGTTCTCAAGGTACCAAGCCTTGATCCTTATGTGTCTGAATGTTGACTGATCTGATTTTAAGAATCAACTCTCTGTTTCAGACTGCTTATGCTATACCTCAAGACTTTGCTTCACTAAGATCGCTCTAATCACACCTCCCAGGAACCGAAGATAAGGGAACTGTCTTCTGACTCCCTGGCTTCATGCACCAGTCTACTTTAAAAGTCAAAGCACACGCCGAAAGGGTGACTGCTCTAAGGAGTCAGAACCATGAGACTTGATTAGAAATACCACTGGGAACTAGAAAGAACATTACAACACAGAGAAAATTCATCTGCATAACTACTCAGTTATTATCATATAATCATTTTACAGAGAAAACCACATGATAGAATTCAATAACTGCCCCAGAGCTCACGCAGGAAACAGATGCCGCCAGGGCTGCTCGAGTCTGTAGAGGGGACCACGTCTGCAGGCTGCTGTGACTCTACCTGGAGGAGGACAAAACAGACTGGACAAAAGTCCTTATGCTCCATCTTTCATCTTGCCCTTTAAAATCTAGATGCACTCTTTATAAACTCAGATGGAATGAATTCTCATCAATTCTGTAAACACCTGGGGCAGAGAAAGGGCACTCATATTAAGGACATCAGACGCATTACTAACGAGCTACCTTTTACACTTCTGTTTGCTCATTTATTCTAGTAGCTAAGTGAGAAATTATAATCAAGCAAGGGAGATGTGGGGAGACTGTACGGGCCCACTTCAGGATCAGCAGTAGGTAATGGTGGCCTAGCGCAGTCCCAAGCCCAACCCGGAGCTGCTCATCTGTCTTAGTACTACCATGGCATGTTTATCAGCTAGCACCCCTCTTCCAGTTGACGGAGCAGCAACAGTTCCTCCCATGGGGCACTTTCAGCAAGTGTCATTTGGTTCACCCTGTTACACGTGTGAGAACATCAGCAGCACAGTGATCTCCCCTGAGCTATGTTTGACAGTGTGGTTTCTAAAGAAGCTTTTACCTCCAAACCCTGAAGGCAGCATCTGAGAATGCAGGCAGTGCTACTATCTTCAGGAAGATGAAGGTCAAAGAGGGAGAGAGCGGGACAGCACAGGGAACAGGAATAAGAGTTTCCCCATAAAGATCATGGGAGATATCTTTAGTTCACTCCAGGAATTAAGAAATTAGCAAACTAGTTGTGATGCTTCTGCATTTTGCTGCCTCTTGGGGAAAACTTCATCAAATCAGAGTTCAAATCGGTCAAGAAGCTACCTGAGTCAATATGTGGCAACCTCTGGTATTGGAAAAGGTTTTAACTTTTTTTTTTTTTTTTTTTAAATCACTGAGATGCCCAGCATTTCTCCCCCTCCTCTTTGAAAAATCTAACTTCATTCTATATTTTTAATGTTTTGACAGGACCAGAAGTATTTATCAACCGTTCATGTTATTGTGAAAATAACGTCCTAAGTACTGAGTAACTTTTTCAATAAACTTCTCAGGCTCTGATTATCTCTCTTAAGTTACTTTTTCTAATTTTTCTTATTCTGCTGTATCCCTAAGGTCAGATTTAATGCACAGTTTTATTTTTTCTGAGAATGTTAAGGAAGCAACAAGAAAAGACCTTGCCCCTTGATTCACTATAATTAGAAATAAGTTTGTGTGCTACAAAAAGACTAAAATAAAGTCTGGTAGTTTCTTTCTAAATACCTTTAAATGATTTTTTCTTCTTTTATAGAGTTTATTTCTCTGTGTGTGTGTTCACATGCACACACACACACACTCATGTACTTATATACATCTGTATATCTAAATGAATAGATACATAAAAGGAAAGAATAAACTAAAATTGAAACAAGAATTACAAGTTCCCTAGGTCTAGAGTTAGTAGAAATGCTAAAATAATCAGTAATTCCTTTCATTTTAGGCAGCAGAAAATCAAGATCTTAAGGAAACTATGTCACAGCCGTGGCTATACAGTTTGCAACACTGACAATATTGGATTAATAATAGAGTAAAATAATTATTGGACTTAAAGTTCACAAATTTATAAAACTATATCTATTTCCTATGAAATTGCTTCCAAAATTATGTGGGTGGATCTTAGTATCCTTGAATATAGCTTTACGGACCTAAAGTGTTGCTTTTGCTTTTCTAGATATCTTGCAATTGTTTTTTATAGCAGCTATAACTTAATTTACTTTAATCTCTTTTATTTCTTATAACTAAACTTTCACTATCAGCTCTTAACTTTTGATCTATAATATCTACCCAATATTATACAAATTGTGTTCTTACATTTGTAAGTTCACATCTTTCATGGAGAGCTTGAAGGCCAGGGAGTTCCATCTCCCAGAAGCAGCCATCTCACAATGCCTCTGACTAGGAAGTCTTGGGGGGCTGCCCATCTTGGTTCTCCTTGGTCTGATTCCTGCAGTGACTTCCCAAGTGGTGTCTCCAACCTCACCCTGGCCCTCTCTGCCACCTGCTTTGCACTCTCCACACTTTTCTCTGAATGCGCCCAGCTCTATGCCGGGTTAGACACTCGGCAGTGCTTTGCTTGATGAGATTTCTTCTTTCCCAATTCTTCGCCTGTCTCCCACCCAGATGTCTTTTAGCTCTCAGCTGAAATGCTAATTCCTCGTACAAGTCCTCTTGACCACTCCCACCATTATTATTTCCCATGTAAAGAAGCTACATGCAGTCACGATGACCTCTTAACAGTCTTAGATTTTAATTTTCCTTGAGTGTTGTCTAACCCTTCAATTTTGAACACTTTTTTGCTTTTACACAGAAAAAAAGAGGGATGCGAAACAGTGATTGAGCAAATTCACTCTCTCTTGCAAGCACTCACATGACGTGAGGTGACCCCCCTCAGTCACGGTGTCGTTCTGCACAATGCTCACAGAATCTTTGGTTCTCAGAATTTTTTTTTTTTTTTTCCAAACTTCAACCCACTCTGGGTTCCAGTCTTCCTCACACTATGCTCACCCAACACCTGGGCCAGCATTTCTACTTATACATTCCTATGCTGATTTGTCCTACAAACTAGTTTTAAAAATTGATTTTTCTTCAAGCCTGCATGTAACCTTTTGAGTTTTTCCAGCGGTCTCTCTCGTTTCCCTTTCTCAATATCTTATTTTGAGAGGTCCATCCCCTACTTAAACGAGTTGCCAATGCTTCCATATAGTCACATGCAATCATCATATCCTTCTCTGCATCTCGCCTTTTATCCTAGAAAAGTCTGACACTACTCACCGTTCTTGAAAAACATCCTGGCTTGAGTTCATGATGATATTGCCTTCTGGTAATTTACCGCCCACTTAACTGGCTTTTTACTGACTCTTCCTGTGCAAGATCCCTCTCTCTAATCTGTCTCTGGGTGATGTCCCTAAGACTACAACTCTAAACAGTATCCAAAAGCAATGGACTCTGAAATGTCTATATTCAGCGATGACTTCCTCTAAAGGTTCCAGATTCATATATGCAAAAGCTCATTTGGATATTTCCACTTGGACATCTAAAAATACCTCAAATAGCTAGAAACAAATTTCACATTTCCCTTGCAAAGTTTTTTCTTCACTACTTTTACCCAACTAAGGAAATGGCTTTACCATCTCCTGGGTATCTTCAGTATGCACCCTGGTGATTGTTTTGGCCCTTTCTTTCCATCATTCTTACCCTTAACCAATTCATTAGCAAATCCTCTTCGCTCTTCCTTCAAATATTTTTCTGAACAAATGCACTTCTCTCCAGGACCCTGGTTCCCATCCTATTCTGTGCCCCCATCATCTCCATTCTCCTGAACTAGACTTCTATCTTCTACTCCAGTGAACACACAACCCACTGCACTCAAGGAAGTAGAGAGATCTTTGTAGAAAGATCACTTCCTTAGATACGAATGCTTTCATTACACAGAAATAATGCTTGAGGTGATGGATATGCTAAATTTCCTGATTTGGTCATTACACGATGTACAGGTGTCCCTCAGTTTCTGGAAGGAATTGATTCCTAGACCTCATGCAGATACCCAAATCCAGAGATGCTCAAATCCCTTACAGAAAAAGGAACAGCATTTGCATAGAACCTGTACACACCCTCCAGTGTACTTGAACTCATTTCTAGATTACTTATAATACCTAATAGAGTATAAATGCTATGCCAATAGTTGTTATACTACAGTATTTAGGGAATAATGTGTGTTAGTCAGTTTTTTGGTAACTGTGACAAAATGCATGAGAAAAACAACTTAGAGGAGGAAAGATTCATTTTGGTTTACAATTTCAGAGGTTTCAGTCTGTGGTCACTTGACTCTTATTTCTGGGCCTGTGATGAGGCAGAACATCATGTAGGGGTGTGGCAGAGCAAAGCTGCTCACCTCATGGCAGTCAGGAGGCAAAGAACAGGGCAGTCAGGGACAGATATTGTCCCCAGAGGCACACCCCCAAGGACCCACTCCCTTCCTTCAACTAGGTGTTACCTCCTACAGATTTTGTCACTTGACAAGGTAACAGCCCTCAAATTCTATCAATTCCTAAAAGCCTCATCTCTGAACACTGCTGCATTGGGGTGCAATCCTTCAATAGATGAGCTTTAGGGAGCATTCCTGATTCAAACAAGAGTATAGGTCTGTCCATGTTCAATACAGATACAGTTTGTTTTCAAATATTTTGGTTCGTGGTTGGTTGAATATGGGAGTGTGGAGCCCACCAATACAGAGGGCCAACTGTATGCATATATTAAACATCACACTATACCCCAAAAACATGTATGGTTATTGTCTGTCAATAAAAAATAAAATAAAACTACAAAAAAAAAAAAAATCAGCCTCCACCTCCAGAGGATTTTCCTGACCTCATACAGAGCCCCTCAGGTCTGCCATTATTTTGCCCTTTAACATGCTTTCCTTAACAACACGGAAACCTGTAGAATTGTTTATTTGTTTACTTACTTATATCCCCCCAACACTAGCATGTAATTTTCATGATAGCAGAGACCCAGTAAGTTTTATTAATCTATTTTTATCCACAGTGCTTAGAGGAATATTAAAGCTCATAGAGTGCTCAAGAAAGTTTTTCTCGAAAAATGTTTGACAGGTTGTATCTAAAGCACAGTGGTTTTGTTTTTCCTCATTTCACCCCAAAGAAAATCAAAAGCCAACATATTTATTATGACTTTCAAAGCCCTCCATGACTTGACCCCATTATGCTCCCTCCCTCCCTTCTCCCGGCCCTCTCCTCACTTCCTCTGAGCCAGATACACAGGTTTCTTTACTGTCCTGGAAGATGCCAGGCAAACCCCTGCTGGCTATTCCTTTAGTCTGGAATGCTCTTCCTTCTCCTATCCACAGGTACCACTCTCCTTGCTTCAGATCAATATTAAAATACCAGCTCAGTGAAGCTTGCCCTGGGCCCCTGGTCTACCACTCCCTCACTCCCTGCCCTCTGCCAGTGACAGCTGACCAATGACTGTCCTTTGGTCTCTTTCCTTAGCACTTTTCTTTTAGGCACCATAGATTTAACTTGCTCATCCTGTTCATTTTCTCATCTCCCATGGAAAAGGTAAGCTCCATAGGGTGAGGAAATGTTAGCTGTTTTGTCCACTTCAGTCCACACAGAGTCTTGAATGGTGCTTGACACTATGAATAAATGCATGTTGAATAAATGAACAATCTACTTAATATAATATGTTCTCAGTATATTGAATAGTTGTTTAGTTAAAAAGACTGAACTTTTATTGAAGAGTTCTTCTCATCATTGATAATCTAGCCTATCATTTAAAGAGGGTCAGGGAGTAAAGGTTAATATTTGGAGAGAGTGAATAATTATTGTGAAGGAACTGAAACAAGTTAGGTCATAGTCTCCACTCCATATGCAAGGTTTGAAATAGACTTGTTTTGCTTAGTGCTGTTGATGCTTCCATGTCTATAGAATAAGCTTGAGCCCATATATTCCCATTAAGGAATAAAGAAATCATTCCCCATTCAGCAGCCATCTTTAGAAAGTGACATATTCTCCATAGGAAACATCTGTCTTGTCCTGTCTGTTTTTATTGTAATTGTTTTCCTGTATCTCGACATAACAATTACTTGCTTCAGCGTCGAACTATTGGCTAATCAGTCTTGATGAGTCGACTCAAGAAACTGAATTAATCGTGACACAAACTTTATGTGAATAGTTGATCTACTTTTCATACTCTACTGACCAGAGGAACCGGAAACCTAACCCAAAATGTTCAAGAAGAAGGGTAGGAAAAGAGCAGATTTCTGTTCTGAATCACTTGGGACTTTGGATGATGTCCGTATTTCTTAAAGAACAGATAAATAATGAGCAGCGAGTCTGAAAGCAGAAGAATATTCTAGAACAGGGTGGTATACCCAGGAACTGAGATTACCCTCCTTGTATTACCTCCCCATCAGGTCAAATGTGCCTGATCAGAAATGACCTATGAGAAAGAAGAGTTGTGGTTTGCTTGCATTTGACAGATCCCCTTTATTCCTTCTTGGCAACCACGAAAACAGGCTAATCCAGTTTCATCCGAAATGTTTTGTTTTCCTTTCGAAAGCAAGGACGGTAACATTGTAAGGGAGTCCACAGTTACTTCTTAAGCAGAAAAGCCTCATTAATGTTGAACTACCAGTCAAGATCACCCTTTTGGTCATCCATAGGCATCTCCTCTTGCCTTCAAGAGTGTCTGATCTCATCTGGGCAGGGGATTATGTATGCTAGGAAACTATGAAAAGTAACTATCTGGGGGGGTGTGGCAAGAGATGAGTCTGATTCTCGTTTTATTTATTTTGTTTATATTTAAATGAGCTTTCTATTATTGTATGCAATAATTCATCCCCAACTCAGATCATTTAAGGAAATACTTCAAAATTTCAAGTACTTGAGCATCTTTTTTTTTTTTTTGTATTTTAAAGATGTGTTCCTTTTAGATATACTTGACAGTATATTCACTTGAGAGTATATTTTGACATATTATTTACACATGGAGTATAACTTATGACTCTCATGACTATACTATGGACTTTGTGATAGCTTGAAAATTCAGTAAACTTACACACCTGAGTTTGCAACAATAGTGAAGTCCACCTCTTCTGTTATTTTTTGAAGCTTAAAACTATAAACCATTTATGTTCTATACATATCATCTTATGAGCAAGTGTGAATATAAATAAATATTGGGAAATGTAGATGTCTTTCTTTTAAACAGAACTGAATCAAAATTCATACTTAACAAATTTTGTTGCAAACAACTTTGAAACTACATGCTATTTATTTAGAATGAATACCATTTAAATAATTGGAATCCTATATCTTAACTTTTTTGATCTTGACCCCAAAAATGCTGCTAAACAAGTTACAGGTGACAGCTTTACCCAATTTTAACCAAAGGTAGATTTTCCAAGGAAGGGAGTTTGTGCTTACAGTTCACCTGCTTCAATAGTCTTCAGGGGCTTAACTAGATAACATACCAGGTGGGAAAATCTGGGAAGCTAGTTTATTGTGACCACCTGAAGGAACACACACACACACACACTCGCATCATGTATGCACATCATAGTACAAGCAACACATAGATCAAAATTCGAAAGTAACAGTGAAAAACTGAAGAACAAATTACTCTTGATTTCTCTATGGTTGATTCATCGGAGGAAGTGAAGGGAAAAAAAAAAAAAAATCTTTGTCCTACCACTTGCCAGGCTGGCCTCACTTCTCCCCAACGAAGCTCTGAACACATCATCATCCTTATTCTGATCAATCGGTATTTTGTTTTTTAGACACACGGGGACGGGAATTGGCATGACGGGCATGACTGTACCCAGTGTTTTTGTTTTCTGTCCCTAACCAGCTGTTGGATAGGCAAAGACCAAAACAAAGAGCCAGCCGGAGTTGGCGGGTGCTTCCGCACGGCGCGCGGCAGGCGCAGTGGTCTCGGCCCGGCTCGGTGTCTGCAGCTGCGCTCAGGGGCGCTCGCAGCGCAGCCAGCCCGGCTCAGCCTCCGGGCCTCCGCATCCCAGTTCCCCAGGCGGGCGCCGGCAGCCGCCGAACACCCAGAGTGGGTGGGGACGCATTCCAGCCACCACAGCCCGCCTTCCCCAACTCACCAGCCTGCGAAGTTTCCGCGCCGAGAGGGCTGGTGTCAGATTTCAGAGACGTCTCCTTCCCTTCCCGAGCCCTGGGACTCCGGGCTTCACCACCAGCCACCACGCACGGTCTGCTTCACAGGGCGACGGGCATGAGGAAGGCTCCTTCTTTTTCCAACCTGTGGCTCCGGATCGATCCAAAGCCAGGCAGTCCCCAGCCCCTGCCAGTCAGGACTGCAAGTGGCAGGGCTGGTAGCACCACCCCTCGGAGTCCGCCGAGGCGACTCGGATCAGGAAGGTTTGTGTGAGAAGAAGGCGTGTCTCCGAGTCCTAACGCGGATGTGCCCAGCTCACCTCAGGCAGATCTTGCCAGTGACTCAACCGCTGCAATAAGAAACGCATTTGGCTCCTGGTTAAATTCTCCGCACTGTGGGCTACAAGCCCTAGCAGACAGCTCATTTTGATTCATTATTTTTCTCTGATATATTCAAAGAGCCCAGGGCACCTTAAGAACCGCTTACTTGGCGTGCTGCTCTCCTCGGAGGGACGTCTATAAATACACAGAGAGCCAGGGGTGCTGCTGGGGGGCAGAGAAAGGCCTCGGGAAATAAAAGGGGGTTGGAAAGAAATTGCATTTTAAAAGTTAGAATGTGCGCATATGAATACATTGACTGCACCAACCTAATCCTGGCTTCCTAAAACCAGTCCAGAGAGCAATAAGTTACTGTTAAAAAATAAGGAGCACACACAGTCATTGAACAAATATTTACTAAGTACCTACTACGTGGTAGGTCCTGTTCTGAACACTTAAGTTTTATTCTCAAAGCAAAGATCCTGGCTGGCCTGCTGGGGATTGCATTTTGGACATACTCTGACATTCCTAATTTTCAGACACGTGGTAAAGGTAAGAATACCTTTAATTACAATCGATTTATTCCCTAAGAAAATAAAAATATTCCATACCTATTGTTTGCATTTTTATTAGTAAGCAATGAGATAATCGTTGAAATTTTAATTGCTTAACCGTTCTGACTGGGTGTCTTAGAGACTTAATGCTGTTGTCAACTGGGATGTGTATTCCAGAGAATTTTTTGTGGAAGGGACAGAGGAACAGCCCCAAACCAAAGCCTGTACAAACAAACCATAGTGAAATAGTGAAGAATTAGAGAAAACATTCATTCTCACAGAAGTTTGTCAATTCTATTAGAGATCTATGGAAGATGTTCTGTTTTTTGGATGTGTTTTTGTCTTGCAAATGGAGATAATAATAATTCCTTCATGGTGTCATTGTGAGTAACTCAGTTCATATCAGTAAGATGACTATTATGGTGCTTGACACAAGAAGTTCTACAGATATGTTGTCTAGGCTTATTGATGTAGTAGTACCTAATCTACTCCATTCTCCCAAGGCATGATACCATTTATAAAAACTTTTGAATTTGATAGGAGAAATTATAGGAAGTTTAGTTTGTATATTTTCACAATATGTGTCTTAGAAGTCTGTAGTTAATGATAAATCCATGGTGCTTTCCATCAACAATATGTATGCACATAACAAGTATGTGTTCACACACCTCAGGGGAAAGAAAATAAAGTACAACATTGATTATTGATTTTATTTTATGCATTGATTTAAAATGGCTCTGTATTTACAATGTTAGTTCATCTCCTTATTCACTTAATGTGTTCACTAGTTGTATTAATCCTAATCGTTATTTCTTGTATGCAATAGAGTTTATAAAGCCCTTGCCCATAGATCATCTCATTTGACTTTCCCAACAGTGCTCTGAAATAGGCAAAGCCTCTATTATATTTATTGTGCCCATTTTAAGAATGAGGAAACTGAGGTTAAGGAAGTTCCAATAGTTTGTCTAGAATCATGAAGGTCAGTAATGGTAGAACGTGGATCTACCCTATGTAGGGATCATGGTGGTCACTATATTTTGCTGTCTCCCTAGTACTTCTGGAAAAGTCCCTGCCACGAGCAAATTTAACACACACATTTATTATCTGCTGTCTGTCACCCTTCCCCCAGATAAGTGTGTCACTTGCCTGGTAAGGTTGGCTCTTGCAGGGACAGCTCTGGTGAAATGACTAGCCACATACAGTACTGTCTTTCTTATTCTGAGACCCAGAGCCATTAGTGTCCCAAAGTGACACCTCTGGAGAATGGCAACATTTTCTTCCTTGTGCAAAGAGGGAGGCCCAGGAGGAGAGGGTGGTAGAGGACAAGAGAGAAATATTATTTTGTTGTTTCACAAAAAGTCACTTTGACCAGAGGTAGAGCAGAATCAAAAACTCTGAATATTAGTAAAAACAAGGGGATGTATCATGTGTCCTGATAATAATAAAATAAAGCTTTCCTCTACCTGGAGTTTATGCAGCACAAATTAAATAGATGTAATTTCTGTCTGATTCAATAAAACAGCTCTGAGATCAACAGATACATAAATATACTTAGGAGACTTCTAGTGAAAAACGGTCAGTTGATCACATTTAATCGTCCTTTCTTCAAACTTCTTTAACAGACAAAGAAATGAAAATCTTAAAATGTTTTTAACCCATAATGAAAAATAAAAGGGAGAAGAGACACGAACAGTTAAAATAATTTACAGTGACTATTTTGAAGAACTTAAATCAGCTGGATGCTTGGTACCCGATAGAGCATAGATTACACACAGTGTGTCTACAGAAGGCATAACAGACAAGAAGCAAGCCAGTTCTCCTGAGAACTAGTTCAGTTAGATGTCTGTTTCCAGAATATGTGGACCCAAAGTTTCCTTCCCTACTGCCATTCAATCAATCAACAATAAATAAATTCCTTTATTTGCTTAGTTCAGCCTCCAGGAGATTAGACTTTTAAAAATTGACAATATACTGAAAATTTTAATAATGTATAGATGGGATAGAATATTAAGTTGTAACAAACAGGAAATTAGAATAAAAAACTATATTAAAAAAAGTGGAGAGGAAAAGATCAACTAACAGCAATACCAGAAAGTTCCAGAATAGAGTTCTCTTTATGCAGAAAGGAATGGAAAATTAACTAAAAGAAATAAGGCTTTTAAAATTCCAGAAGTAAACATCAAGCACTTTAGGAATCAAAACTTCTACTAAAAGTTCAGGTGAATAAATTTCAAATTAAATAGTTAATTAGTAAAACACTCCAAGATACATCATTCTTCAATAACAGGAACCCAAGAATACAAAATAGGAAGCTCAAAAATCCTCCAGAAACAACGTAAAAGGGTAAAAATTGCATTGGATTTCTCAAGATCAATAATGAATCCAGAAGTTTGAATGCCTTTACATCTTTAAAATGAAACAATTTTGAGCCTAGAATCATATACCCAGACATACTGTCACCTGTGTGAATAAGACATCTATACATGCAAGAACTCAAAAAATGTTCTTCCTGTGTGCCATTTTTAAGGAAGAGTCCCTTTCTTCCAGAAAAGCTTATAAATTAAGAAAGAGGAAGAAATAAATAAATAAATGTCAGTCCAACATGGAAGACAGAAAAGGGAATTTCCAGAACAATGGTAGTGAAGCAGTCCTACAGAGAAGCAGGAGGATGACTTGCAGTGGGAATGTTTCCAAGGAAGATAGAAATGATGATTTGATATGGCCGTGCATTTGAAATTTATCAATAATTTTTTTTAATGGTGGACACTGGCAGCACTCACCAGATTCCATGTTCTTTATCCTGCACACCCTAGTAGATTTCATTTTAAGCGCCTTGCAAGTGGAGAGGCATGCAGCTGAGCTCTAGCCCACAGAGCGTGGGCAGAATCTTGGAGCATCACTTCCAGGCCACACCCACAAAATGGCTCCAGAGACCCTCCACGCTTTGTCCTTTTCCTTATGGGATCCAGACAACAGAAGCAATGAAGAGCTCTGAGACCCTAGGAGACAGGACAGCTGCTGAATGGAAAAAAAAAAAAAAAATTGTGGCCCTTAATGATTGTATCCATAGAAACCCCAGCTGCCACCTGTTGAACTGTGACATGAACGAGAAATAAACTTGCACAAAACCACCAAGATTTCAGGGGTTGTTACAGCAATTAGACGATTCTGTCACAATTTGAAAGATAATTTGGAGGCAATTTGGAATAAATTACTGTTGGTTAAAAGTACGCTAAATAAATTCTCAAGGGACATTATGAACTCCAGGAAAAACAAAACACTGTAAAAGAAAAAAAATGTGATAGAACACTATTTTATTCAGATGTGGATATAATCAGAATAATGAGAAGACTGACAAAAAACTGCCATAAAAGTATGTGAAGACTGTGCATATGTATCCTCAATGATGATAATATAAAGTAAATAAATAATGCTCAAAATTGCTAAATAAAAAATAGCAGGACAAGCAAACCACATAGAAACACATAAAAACAATAAGAAACCCCTAAACAAATCAGATGTTTGCCTGTGGGAATTGAGACCAGAGCTTAGAAGAGGGTCTGTGGCCACTTTAGAATAACTTTAAAACTACATCTTATTTCATTTTGAACTGTGAAATCTATTACCTTAATAGAAATAAAATGAATGGAAGTAAATATACACATGGAAACAAACCATGTTTGTTCAAGAGACATAGCATTACGTTTTACTATTGAAGTATCTGCATCTATTAATATAACCTTCAAGCAGTGAAGAAAGTGAATTTGGGGTGCAGAATCAAGACAGATTTAAAGATTGGCACAATGATTTATTCATTCAACAAACATTTCTGAAGCAACTTTTGCATAGTACTCTGCTAGGCATGAAGAATACAGTAGAGAACAAGAAGGAAGTATAAAAGTGCTCAAGAGAGAAATGAGTATTTTAAAACTTCGAACAACAAATATATTTGATTTTTGCTCTCTTGTTCTTGGCAACATGTCTGCTTTTTTGATCATGATAGTGCCTTTTATCCTTCAAAATCTTCTTAAAAATTGCTCTTGACTTGACCCCCCCCCCCCCCCCCCCCCCCCCCCCCACTGATGAGATCAGAAATTTCCAGACTAACCCTCTGCCTGCCCAGGATTGCAGGGAGGGCAGGCTCAGCTGGAGTCACGCACAGGTGTGCCTCCACCTCCTGCAGATCGTCAGTCCTGTGAAGTCTAATCACAGACCCAGATCAACCTCTCCCCAGTCTGAGGAAAGCCCACAGTGTGACTAACAGGTGGTAAGACTGGACTCCCGGGCCATGCCAGTTCTACCACTTTCAAGGATGGAACTTCAAGAAAATATGTGTGCTTAAGCAAATTACCTTAAATGTGAAGCAACTTAAGATTTATTTTAGATATGTTTTTACACTGGACTTATTTTTACAGTTGTACACAGAACATCTAGTCAATTATGAGGTTATAAGCTTTCTGCTTCTAAACCTCATTTCATCTCATTTTCTTAGAATGTAAAACGAAGATACATGTGGACTTGATATGGAAGTAATTTAGTTGAATTCTTGCTTTCTACATTCAAGGAACATGCTACCGGAAGGGCCTAGTTTCATGAGCAATGTTTACACGCAGTTTTCATGTGAGCTCTTGACTTCCCAGAAGCTACAGCAGTTGAGTGTACCATGATTCTGTCTGTGAGTGATCTCAGACCCCTTGACAAGAACAATATTCTATAATTGTGGACATAATTATAATCACAAGATTGTTTAATCAGTCTCAATTACAATGTCAAATAGAAGGAAAATCATATTAATAAAAACTAAGTATATAGGAAAGAATATAATTTTCTACAAGTCACTATGACAATACATATACTACCCATAGATATAATCATATATCAACAGATGGAATATATGTGTGAACTTAACTATAGCATAGAACTTTATCATTCTGTGATTTATATTTCAATAAATCTGGTTTTTCATAACCAAGATATTTAGAGTTGGAAACAAAGGTTTATGAAAATGATTCAAAGTATTGTATATCAGGCTCTCAAAATAAGAGTGATTTGCAGGAAAAATGTCTACCACAAATAAAGAAAATTCCTTGAGGCCTAGTAGCATAAATGTGTGTATTTTTCTCAATGAAGATTAGAAAGATGAACTTCGACATCCTCACTTAGTCACCATGACTTCAGGTCACATTTGCAGGTAGACACTGGCAACTCCCTCTCCTACTTATTAACAGAAGAGAAATGAAAGACAGGAACACCTTGCGGGGCACTCTCAGCCTCAAATCGTCAGAGGCAAAATTAAAGTTGCAGCTGTCGAAAGAGCCACAGTCCAAACTTGGACTTGATGATCTTTCCTCTAAGGTCTTTCAATCACCATTTGGGATCTGCTTTCTCCAATTAATTGCAGACACTTTTAACTTTCTTGCCTCTTCCTCCTTGAGACTATCGCTGTCATGATCAAACTATCCTTAAAACTTCTGTGTTTTAAATTTAGAAATAAAATGAAAATGAAATATTTGTTTAAATCATTCATTTCATTATTCTTAACAACCTAACAACCATTCAAAAATTTTTTGTGTGTGTGATAGGGTCTCACTATGCTTCCCATGCTGTTATTGATGAACTCAAGGGATTCTCCTGTCTCAGCCTCCCAAGTAGCTAGGGGTATTGATGTGAACCACCGTCCCTGGCTTCATCCAATAGGCTTAAAGTTTTTAAATATACATCTTCATATAAGTTAATCCCTCAGTTGTTTTGACACAAATATACTTGCTGATTTTAAAGCACCACAAAATAGAGGCTTTTGAAAATACTGGAAATTGGGTTGAATCCAGCCCCTAGCTCTTTGATTTCATGATTCATGTGATTTGGTATTAATGTTTTATCCTAGGGTTGTTCCTTGGGGACCAGAAAGTGTTACTGGCCCCTTAATGACCTCCTAATGCTTTTGCTGGCACAACTGATATTTTGGGGCCATGACAAGGAACCATCTCTACTCCCTGCGGTAACTCCAGAGGAGCTTTCTACTTATACCTCAGCATATTAAAAAAGGTGTTCATGTTAATGGATTCATGCCATCACATAAACAATTAAGTTATATTCACTAAACTGGCTGAAGATTAGGTGATTAGATATTCAAACAATAAAGGTAAACATTGAAATGAAGACATTTTGATATTAAAGAGAGCTTCACTTAAAGCTAGTAAATTAGTATTACTAAATGGAATACTAAGGTCCTTAATGAGTCACAGAAGCCAAAAACTTATGTATTTTAGTCTCACAAATTAAAATTTACTTTTTTGGGTCTCATTGTCTAATATAATGATCTCATCATTTATTTACTCGTCCTCAAAATAAAATCATGTAGTCTTCCTGTTTGTCCTTTTGAGTATCTCAGTTTAATAGATTTTCCTCATTTAATTAATACCTACCTGTAATTTTTGAAATTTAAATTGAATTTGAGTGAATATCTTCCATGATGATCATGTTTCTGGTAAGAAGGAAGGCCTTTTAAAACATACATTTTGTACCAACAGTTCTTATTAAATTCCTTTCTCTGAAATGTTCCATCACATAATTTTCATTATACTATTTTCTTGAGTTCTCAGTATTGTTTTTGACCATTTTTTCTTAAAATTTCCCTGAAAATAAAATGCATTCTCTTCTATAATTGAGTTGCATTGGTTTATCCATTATGTTTAGCTCTGTCCTTTTTTAGCTAAACAGTTCTTAGTTCTAGATTGATTAACTTTACTAAAGCCATAAATTAGAATAACTACTATAATTTGTGACTAATCGGTAGGACAAAATGTAAAGTATATTTTAAACAAGTTACAAAGTTAACCCAAAAAGGCAGCTACTGCTTGTTGATTCCTTCAGAGCATAAATATTTCCAAATGGATAGCGATTTATTTAATAAAATTCCCTGATACGCAGGACATACGCATGTTTTGCTCCTTGTATCCCTGACATGAGGTTGCCCATTTTCAAAAGGAATTATCTGACTCCTAGTAAATTTCATGAAGTCCTTCAGTTACTAGCTAAAGCTTGATCAGCAAAATGTATCACTGAGAATTTACAATAACATCAGACTTAGGACAGATATACCACAATCTTTCTGCAATAAAAATGATGCTGTTGATAATAATGAACTCTTAGCCCTTAGAGCTTATTAATACCAAATGGTCAAATTTTATGTTCAAAAGGCTTTGACTTTGGGTTAAGTGTTGAGTTTAGTGCCTATTTTACTTTTTCGTGTGTGTGTGTGTGTGTGTGTGTGTGTGTGTGTGTGTGTGTCTACGTAGACCCCGATTTGTTTCAGGAAGACATTACATTTTTTTCCTATAATAGTGAACTATAATAAGAAAGTAAAATGGAAATTAATAACAATAGAAAATGGTCGGTAAAGTTGAATAGGCTTTCCAAATATCCATGTGCATGTAAAGCTGTTCTTCCTAGTCATCAGAGGAATTAAAATTAAAATTAAATGAGGAACAACCATTCATCTACCAGAATTGTTGCAATGGAAAAGGACTGAAAATACCAAGTGTTGGTGAGGATGTGGAACAGCTAAAGTGAGGGAATCCAGGTTGGTTTGACAATTATAGAAAACTAACCTCTAGCCAAGAGATGACCCATCTTAAACTTCATGATATGCTCACCAGAAGATTTCTGTAAGGGCTGTTTGCAAGACTTGCAAGCAGAAAACAACCTACATGTCCATAAACACTTAAATAAGATATTAAATTAAGGTATATTCACAAAATGGACTGTGATACAGCAATGAGAATAAATTGTTCCTATGTGCAACTTTAGTGAATTTCATCAGCGTAATGCTGAATGACAAATCCAGACACAAAATTAATATATTCTGTAGGATTTCATATATATAAGTTTTAAAGTCAAACAGAAATTATCTATGGCCTTAGAGGTCAAGATGGTGGTTATCCTGCAGGGATCAGGAGACCATGACTAGGAAGAGACATGAAGGGCTTCTGATGATGTCCTGTTTCTTCATTTGTATGCTGGCTGCACAGAGGTGGCTTTTTTGTTTGTTTGTCATGACATTCATCTAGTCTTATATTTATGATTTGTATACATTTGTGTATGTTTTTGATTTTTAGTAAAACTATCTTAAAATAGAAATTAACCACAAAATAAAATTAAAATTCAATGATGGTGCTAAAGAATGTGGAGTACAGGAAGTCAGAAGTTAGAGTGGTTAAAAAAAAAAAAAAGCTTTTTCTAATATTTATGTTTGCTACAGGTAAACTGTGAAGTAGATAAGATTTAGTATTCTCATAACAAGAAAACAAAGTTACTACCTAAGAGAAACCAATCCAATCACAGGATTAAGATCAAAGAGAGAATTCTCCCATGCTCATTGCTTTAGTCAGCTTTCTAGCTACTGTGACTAAAAGATCCGACTAGAACAATTGTAGAAGAGGAAAGGTTTGGTTATGGGCTCAAGGTTTCAGAGGTCTCAATCCATAGGCAGCAGGTTCCATTTCTTGGGGCTCAAGCTGAGGCAGAACATCATGGCAGAAGAGTGTGGCAGAGGAAGGGGCTTAAGTGGTAATCAGGAAGGAGAGAGAGAGAGAGAGAGAGAGACTCCAAATATATACCCCAACCCCAAAGCCAAGCCCCAATTCCCACCTCCTCCAGCCACACACCCTACCACTTCAGTTACCATTCAGTTAATCCCTGTCTATCAGGGGATTAAATAACTGATTGGGTTAAGACTCTTAACAACCCAATCATTTCTCCTCTAAACCTTCTTGCACTCTCTCACACGTGAGCTTTTGGGGAACACCTCACATTCAAACCATAACACTCATTAAGAGGATTTGTCCTACGTTATGAGCTATCCTTACAGCAAATAAGAACAGACTTACAGGGGCTGGGGAGATAGCTCAGTTGGTAGAGTGCTTGCCTTACCAGCACAAGGCCCTGGGTTCAATTCCCAGCCTGCAAAAAAAGAAAAAAAAAAAAAAAAAAAAAAAAACAGGCTTATAGTAAATACCACAATGAATTGCTTGAGCTTATCTCTCCATCTGGGTGGAAAGGTGGCACTAATAGCAAATTACAATTCAGTAAAAGTAGTAAATAGTTCTTTTTTTGTGAGGGACTGGCAAATGGTGCTCCTTAAAGAACTGATGATCTGATTTTTTTTTTCGGTGCTGGGGATTGAACCCAGGGCCTTGCTCTTGCGAGGCAAGCACTCTACCTACTAAGCTATATCCCCAACCCTGATGAACTGATTTAATCATGGGATTGATTTCAGAGTAAGGATTGATAGATTGTATGGGCAGGCACATAGTTATTGGTAAATCCCAAGGCAAGGGATTTGAAGCTCCATCTCTCCAGGAGTGTTCAAAGAGTGGCCAGTATATGTTGCTGGCAAGATGAAATCCATGTGCTGTAACCAATGGCAACAAGATGACCTCTTTCATGAAAGCCAAGGATCTTGACACAAATATGTGCCTGCACAGAAGATTTCCCATTCCTGCTCAAGCTTAAACCCAAGGAGGATCCTCCACAGGCAGTTTTAAATCTCTCTTCTATGAAGTGATCATATTCTGGAAGTTCTTCTTCTTTAGTCCAACCCCTGGGAAAACAATTGAACTACGTGGAATCTGTGCATTTTTAATGGAACAGTATTGCCCCAAGGAGGATGAAATACTCTTACTGCTTTTATGTTATAAAGCACAGATATACATATGGTGCATAAGTAAGATATACAGTACCAGCGTGGTATGAACATTAATTTGGGGAAAAAATGTCCAGAAAGACTTCTTGGGGTGGGCAAGAGGCAGACTAGATGGAGATAGGTTTTATAACCCAGAATCATTCAATAAAAACTATTCTTTAAAAAATAGTCCAATATTATTATTATTTATTTATTAAAGAATAATAAATAGTCCAATATTATTTATTATTTATTTATTAAAGAATATTATTTATTCTTTAATAAATAAGTCCACGTTTCAACATTAAGAAGATTGTGGTTGAGCACTGTGGCTGTAGTATCAGAGGCAGAAGGATTGTGAATTCAAAGGTAACCTCATCAACTTAGCAAGACTCCAAAGGACTTAAAATCAGCATACTATAGTGATGCAGCCACATTAATGTTCATAGCAGCTCAATTCACAATAGTGAGATTGTGGAACCAACCTAGATGCCCTTCAACAGATGAATGGATTAAGAAACTGTGGTACATATACACAATGGAATATTACTCAGCCATAAAGAAGAATAAAATTATGGCATTTGCTGGTAAGTGGATGAAGCTGAAAATATCATGCTAAGTGAAATAGGCCAAGTCCCAAAACCCAAAAGCCAAATGTTTTCTCTGATAAATGCATGAAAATATATAATAGGGGGAATGGGGGGAAGAGAAGAATAAAGGAACTTTATACGGTGTAGAGGAAAAAGGGGTGGGAAGGGATGGGAGACAGAAAGACAATAGAATGAAACAGACAGTATTACCCTATGTATATGTATGATTACATGAATGGTGTGAATCTACATTGTGTACAACCATAGAAATGAAAAGTTGTACCCCATTTGTGTACAATGAATCAGAATGCAGTCTGTTAAAATAAAAAAAGATTTTAAAAAATTTTAAAAAAAGGACTTGGGGTGTGGCTCAGGGATAAAGATCTCCTGGGTTCAATCCCTGGTACCAAAGTCGGGGGGAGAAAATTGTGGAAATATTTTTTATTTAACTCAAAGTACTAGAATGAAATGAAAATATTGCTCCAGTTATAACAAGAAAACTCTTTTTTAAAAAAGAGAATTAAATCCCAAACAGTGATTCCACCTCATTAGACCAACTCCACCTATTAGATCCATAGCAGATTATTCTGCTGGCTTCTGTTTTAATTTTTAAATTTTTAACCACTGACAGGATACACTTCTTGAGTGAGCTATACCCATTTTCTTCTACTGAAGACAATAAAAATACAAAGAGTATTAAGCATATAATACATTTTTATTTTCCCAGTGTGAGTGGCATAGACAGAATAAAAATCACATTGTAAAACCAAAGTTATCTTTTTAATGGACATACTCCAAAATTTGCCTGTTAACCCTTCGGCCTTCTGAGAAAAGATATCACAAATAGTTTTACAGGATGATATTGAATGAGGAGAGGTTTATAACTTAGGCATCTGCAAACAGATTTCCCTCACCTCCTACCAAAAATCCTGATCTAATGTAAATTGACATAGTAATATCTATCTCCTATGCATATTTAATTTTGAAATGAAGCATCTAAAAGTTCTAAGATGATGTCCAACACTCAGCAAGTCATACCGTGTTTAAAAATTGCCCCTTTACTTCGGCTTCAAATAGACAACAGGAGAAAGTAAAAATCTCCTATATTATTACTTATTTTTCAAAAGCAGATGGAATAGTAAAAGGAGTAAAGAAATTCCCTTCAGTGCTGTGGCATCCTCAAGCCACAGTGATAACAAGAATCACAGATCCCCACAGAAAGAAGCTGCGATTGAAAAACTTGAGAACATGGAATATATTTCTGTACCATGACATCTGGTTTCTTCTCTGAATTATGTCAATTAAGGAGCATAATTGCAGAGAATGATCAAAGGTATATGTGTGCATGTACTTCTTTTTCTTTACACCAAAGGTTAAGTTTTTCCTCATGTTAAACCATTAGATATAAGAAATTTATTAGAAAATGAATTCCTAAAGTGTCTTCATTAATTTGTAGTCATAGTAACTCAAGATGTGAAAGCAATCAAGTAGATCAGAACTTCCAAACTGTCTTCCAAGGTTACTGTGCCTGAGAAGTACTGACAATTGTGTATGCATAAAGAGGGTTCCAGTGAGACTACTTTGACAAATGCTGCTTCTGCTACTGCCTCTTGAAATTCACAATGAGCACTGACACGCTAAAATTTCCAAAGTAATGAAACTTCTTTAGTCTTATTTAGCCTGTCTCATCCAAAGTAATGTGGCAATACAATTTACTCAAAGAACACCTATTTAACGTCTCTTAAAATTATTTTTCCCAGAACATCTATAGATTTTCATCAAGTGTTCTATGCATGAGAAAATATATCTGTGTGTGACAAAGAAGTGAACCTGGTAACTGATATCCTCATTTCTGTCAACCCTTGATCCAGATGTTACCTAGGTCCTGGGATCTTGTTGAATGCAATGTATGTCTTCTCTCCATTCTGAAAGTCCAAAATACAGCAATGAAAGAATTTAAAAGGCATTCACCTAGAAGGACAATGGCAAGAGAAAATATTGCAAAAGCTATCACACTGGCAAACACCTGGAAGAGTGCTTATCACCTTAGCAGAGTAGAGGACACTCACTCCAGGCCCCTGCATTGGGGGAAATGGAGGAGAGTGGCTGATTCACCCAGGACCACTGGGACACTCGGCATTTGGAAACACCAGTGCTACCAAAAGTACTGGGTGACAGGAAATTGAAATATAGGGATCCAGTGAACATCTTGAGGTGGAGTACTTCCTTTTCCACTCAACAGTTTAGAAAATTTATTTCTCAGGAGTGACTCAGCTGGGTGATGAAGCACAAGAAGGCTAACTGGAAGGCAGCACAATGAACTAGATTATAATGGCTATTTATTTTCTTCACATATGAAATGCATTAGTTTCAGGTAACATTTATTGAACACTGACTCTATAAAAGTAATGGAAAATATAAGCTGGAGATACAAAGATTGTTTAATAGCAAAATTCATATGAAAGGCATGATTCCTGGTCTCAAAGAGTTTATAACTGCAGGTTGAGGTTCACAGAGTTTTTCAGATTTTTTTTTAATTTGGTCATTCATTTGCTCAACAGGCATTTAATACCTACAAACTTTATGAGGTCCTGAGTTTGATTTTCAGAACTATATCAGCTCAGACAAATTTCCTAACCTCTCTACTTCCATTTTTTGCCTTTTGTATAACATAAAAGGCATAATAATAATGACTACTTCTAGGGTCCTATGCCTGAAATACACTTTTTTTTTTTTTATGCTGTGAAAAAATATAAGATTGGTGTTTTTTTTTTTTTTTCTTTTATGTAGAAAAGGTCAGTGATCAAGACCTTTAATATAACATTTGATCATGTCACAGGAAAAAAAAAAGAAACTATCTTCTGATTACTTGTCTTTTGTTTTCATCCCCCCTAGGAATTCATCATAATGCACTTCAAAAGGAAAAGTAAACCAAATATTAAATATAATGTTTACCAATAAAATATAAGAGGTAAAATCTATACAAGAAAGATCATGAGAATTAAAAAAACAAAAAGGAAGAAAAAAAGGCAGATATTCCTCCATTTTAAAGAAAAGGGTACATAAGGAAGTGAAGCACTAAGTTTAACTTCTCATAGAGGAAAAAATTTAGGAAATTTAAAATAGAATGCAGATGCGGTACCAAGTACCACAAAATTTTTTGTTCTCAAGAATTAGGTGAAAAACAACATAATCATGCATTACCTTTTAACCAGGCATTCTTTAAAACAATCATTTTTAAAGATATCATTTAACAAATGCAAAAGAATACAAACTTTAAAAAGTATATTAACAATATATTAAGAGGATCTTCTAGTACAAATAATGTAATTTTTAAGGTGATTTTTATATAGTCAAAGTAAGTGACATAATAGCCCAGGGAGGATTTGCAACTCAAATGTCTACAACGTTAAAGGCAGGTAACAAAATGTGAGCGGCTGGGTGAGTGTAGGGGATAATGCAGGGATTGTGGTGAATAGGCAACCCAAGGGCACTGCTGCCACAGAGAAAGCCTGAGATTTGCCAGATTTTCTAATTCTTTTTTTTTTTTTTTATTGTAAACAAATGGGATACATGTTGTTTCTCTTCTTGTATATGGCATAAAGGCATACCATTTGTGTAATCATAAATTTACATAGAGTAATGTTGTTTGATTCATTCTGTTATCCTTTCCCCTCCCCCCACCCCTCCCACCCCTCCCCACCCCCTATACAGTACCTCCTTCCTCCATACCTGCCCCCCTCCCTAACCCTAACTCTAACCCTAACACTAACCCTTCCCTCCCCCCCATTATGTGTCATCCTCCACTTATTAGCGATATCATTCGTCCTTTGGCTTTTTGAGATTGGCTTATCTCACTTAGCATGATATTCTCCAATTTCATCCATTTGCCTGCAAATGCCATAATTTTATCATTCTTTATGGCTGAGTAATATTCCATTGTATATATATACCACAGTTTCTTTATCCACTCATCAATTGAAGGGCATCTAGGTTGGTTCCACAGTCTGGCTATTGTGAATTGAGCAGCTATGAACATTGATGTGGCTGTATCTCTGTAGTATGCAGATTTTAAGTCCTTTGGGTATAGGCCAAGGAGTGGGATAGCTGGGTCAAATGGAGGGTCCATTCCAAGTTTTCTAAGGAATCTCCACACTGCTTTCCAGAGTGGCTGCACTAATTTGCAGCCCCACCAGCAATGTATGAGTGTACCTTTCTCCCCACATCCTCGCCAGCACCTGTTGTTGCTCGTATTCTTGATAATCGCCATTCTAATTGGGGTGAGATGAAATCTTAGGGTGGTTTTGATTTGCATTTCTCTTATTACTAGAGATGTTGAACATTTTTCCATATGTTTGTTGATTGCTTGTAGATCTTCTTCTGTGAAGTGTCTATTCATTTCCTTAGCCCATTTGTCGACTGGATTATTTGAATTCTTGGAGTAGAGTTTTTTGAGTTCTTTATAGATTCTGGAGATTAGTGCTCTATCTGAAGTATGATTGGCAAAGATAGTCTCCCACTCTGTAGGCTCTTTCTTCACATTGCTGATAGTTTCCTTTGCTGAGAGAAACCTTTTTAGTTTGAATCTATCCCAGTGGTTGATTCTAGCTTTTATTTCTTGTGCTATGGGAGTCCTGTTAAGGAAGTCTGATCCTAGACCAACAAGGTGAAGATTTGGACCTACTTTTTCTTCTATAATCTGCAGGGCCTCTGGTCTGATTCCGAGGTCCTTAATCCATTTTGAGTTTACACTTTGATAGACACTTTGATATACACTTTGATAGACATTTTTGATAAATACTTAAGCATGAAAGTGCAGTGTTCCCTAGAATTAAATTTTGTTTAACCAAATTTATTAGGAGCATACTAAATGGCAGGCCCCATGATACAGCTTGAAATTTCAATTTTACCAAAAGTGAACAGAAAGCATGTGAGGGATTACAGATGGATAGAGGCAATTTAAGGGATGACAGATATGTTCACTCTCTTGATTGTGATGGATTCGTGAGTATATTCATGTGTCAAAATGTATCAAACTACATTTTAATTAAGGGTAGATTATTATGTGTCAATTATATTTCAATGGAGCTGTCAAGAAAAGGAACATAGAAATAAAACTAGGCTTAAGTATCAACCCCTTAAAAACAAAACACCTTCATCTTTTAATTTAACTCCTCTCTCCTCCCATTCTAATTAGCTCAGTGTGAGCTGCATTGTGGGATCCTGTTCTTTTATTTATAGTTGAAGATATTTACTTTTCCTCATGAACAGTATTTTCAATAATATTTTCAAATAAGTTGTTCTGAAAATTTCAACTTATTCTAGATAGAAGAAGAAAATTGGGATTATTTAAATTCTTAACTAATAGTTAAACATAACTTTCTTCCACCCAAGTACTAACCAGGGCCAATCTTGTTTCACTTCTGAGATTATACAAGTTTAGTTTGGTTTGGCCATAGACTAAAACATAATTTTCTAAGCTTTTTCTTTTTTTTTTTTTTTTAAAGAAAATCAGTGTAATCCAGAATATTATTACCTATACATGAATGGGCATGTTCTCTACATAGTTATTAAGTAATAGTTCAGTTTACCAAGAATTCAATCTTAATGTAGGATCTGCTCAATAATTTTTAAAATGGTGTCTTTTATACTCAGTTTTTAAATGATGTCTTTTATAGTCTTTGGCATGTAGGTACATGCTCAATAAACAAGGAATTGTATTGAAATGCATAATTAATTTATAATCAATTGCCTCTACTTAACTAAAGCATTTCCAAGCAATTTTGCCCTCAAACACTTGGCTTTGACTTATGGATTAGCTTAGTTTATTCTACAATAATGAGCTATGATAAATTACTCCTAACTTCAGTGGCTTAAAACCAAGGTCTGTTCTCTTACTCACTGTTCTGTGGATTGACTGCAATCTGGCTGACCTAGGCTGCAGTTTGAGCTTTGGGCTCCAGCCTGCAGGTGCAGTTTAAGTTTGTTCCACATGTCTTTGGTTCTCCTGGGACTTGCTGCCCACTGAGGCATGTATTCTGCTCCATAGCTCTTGTTATGGAGCCCAGGGTATGGGGACAGCAGTTCAGTGCATACTCTAATGGTGAACTTCAGAAGCAACTGAGCAATTAATGACTCTAAAAGCTAACACTGGAAACTGATGCTAGTCTTAACTATATATCATTGGCCAAAACCAGTCATGTGAGCTGTCAAAACAAAATAGCTGCAGAAATGCAATTATTAGGACCTCTTCCAGAGGTAGAGGGAGGGAGTTAAATGTTTCCTAAGTAATTATATAAATTATTACAATTTTATACTGGAAATTGGAAAGCACACACACAAAGTTCAGTAATGCTAATGCTAATTCCATGAAGCTACTTCATAATTGAGAAAATTTCACCCTGAAGAATTTATGTACTAATTGCTTGACAAACTTCTTTCCTTAAGGAAAGTTCTTCTGTGGACACTTGGTTGCATCTGTTCACAGTGGCCTCATCTTAGCAGCAGCAGCCTGTTCTTTTAGTTAGATGGGGAGTGTTCAACTGTATATATCATCTTTGTAAGGCATATTATGTCTGTGTTTGTATGAATGATAGTCATTTTACATTTTTTTTTTTTTTTTTTTTTTTTTTGCGGTACTGGGGATTCAACTCAGGGCCTTGTGCTTGCAAGGCAAACACTCTACCAGCTGAGCTATCTCCCCAGCCCCATTTTACATTTTTGACTGTAGGTTGGAAAAATAAGTTGATTTAGTTTGGTCAATAAAGAACTGCGTGATCATAAATTAAATTTTTGTAACATTCATTAGTGTTTGACTTTGTTTGAACAGGTTGGTACGTGGCTTCTTTATTTGTGGTTGACTAACAGATTTCTAATGTGCTCCAGTATCTGGTTCTTCTCTACTTATATGTACCTTAAAGTTTATACCTTCTCCTTTGAAGTCTGTATCTAGGGTGTGGATGACTTGGTCAGTACCCCAATGAGTGTTCAAGAACAAAGCCACAAGAACATCACTAATAAGGAATTACAGGTGGCCCTTAAACTCCACAAAGCTCTCATTACTTTTATGCACTTGGCATTAAAAAAATAGCCTGTTTCCATAGCTGGCAGTCAAATAATATGCATAATGATAGAGTTAAGAAATTAGCTGCTGTTTTGTCCAAGGCTGGGGCCTTAGTGATGTGAATCAACCTTGTGAAGCTCCAAGTTCCAGAGGAGGTTTCTTCTCAGGCCAAAAAGGTGAGGACTTATACAAAGCATGGCCAGCACTTCTGCCCACCCCTAACAGACAAGCTTACCCCTCAGGGAAGGGCTGATCCTCCAGGTCGATGCCCATAAAAACATGCAAAGACCTTTTCTAAATACTGACATAAACATGATGGGTGATACTTCAGAGCAGAAAAAGAAAAGTTAAACTAAATGGGTTGATTTATTCTACTGTACCACAAAAACTGACCCTGCATTTCAGAGTACTGACAAAATTGTATCTGGTCAGATGTGTTGGCTCAAACCCACTCACTTTTGCTTTTAAGCAGTTTAGAATGTTTAATACTTAATGTTTAATGTTGACATTGATATAGTTCTTTAATTTTTTGAATGTTATTTTTGCTGGTTGTGAACATCTTAAACATGCGGTTAATGACTCCTGCTTCCTCACCACTTAGCCATCTCATCTTCATGGTAACTGAAAATACATCCTGAAAGCTACTAACTTTGCCATTTTATATCTGTAAGATTTTATGATATGCAACTACAGGTTTAGAGTCCTGATCTCTGTATGTTTCCTTTATTAAAAGACTTGACATTTTCAGACAATTTTGATTTTTATATTGAGGCATTGAATTTTAATAACCCTTTGCTCCTTTAGCATTCATTCTCATCTGCATCCCACATATGTCCTTGATATGAATTTTTTATTTTATAAAATATAATTAAAATACAATAAAATTCACTCTTTTCATTGTACACTTCTGCAAGATTTGGTAAATATATATAATCATCTAGTCAACAACATGATCAAGAATCAGAATAGTTCCATCAACATCATAAAAAGTTTCTCTGTGCCGGACATGGTGGCACATGCCTGTGATCCCAGTGGCTTGGGAGGCTGAGGCAGGAGGATATTGAGTTCAAAGCCAGCCTCAGCAAAAGTGAGGTGCTAAGCAACTCAGTGAGACCCTGTCTCTAAATAAAATACAAAATAGGGCTGGGGATGTGGTTCAGTGATCAAGTGCCCCTGAGTTCAGACCCTGGTATCCCCCTTCTCCCTGCCAAGTATCTCTGTGCTCCCCAGCCCCAAACTCAAAGAAATGAGCAATCTCCTGTTCCTATAGTTTTGCCATTTCAAGAATGTCAAGTGAATGGAGTCTTATAGTACTTATTCTTTCATTATGGTTTCTTTCAGTTAGTGTATTCATGAAATTTTTATTGTGTCTTACCATTTTTAAAAATTTGGCTTTTTAATCCTTAAATATTAAATGGGTATATAAATGCTTCACTTTCAAATCTGATGTTTCTTACACTGTAATTCCTAATGTAAATTCTCCATGTCAATCGATTTCCGCAAAAGCTGGTTAGAGCACATTCCTTTCCACTTTGATAACTCTGTTCAGACTGTTTTCCCCTCCTGCAAAACCAAACCCCGAACCTCAACTAGTTCAAATACTCGTATTCCCGTAGTTTCAGATCCAGTCTTGTCTTCTTCCCTGAAAAAAATCCAGCCATAGAAAACCCTATTGTTGAATTATGTTATTCTGAAACATCTGAATAATTCTGATTTATTAGTATTTTTCTCCTTTACCAGATTGTATAGTATCTGACAGAAAGATAAAGTCCTAGTCGAAGAGTTACACACAGATGCTCAAAGTGAAACTTGAAAATTTCTATAAAGAGGTGTTAGAAGAAAGAACTCATTTTGTATGCCTTAGTCAACTTGATCAACTGGTATTTTAGAAGAGTGAGAAATTATAGCCACTCACCAAGGAGCATGCAAAACGAGAATGCTAGTTTTATGTAGATAGTATGTTTAATTGATATGGATTTGGGAAGCTGATGGGGAGTGGGATTACCACTGATTATGGATTCTTTGAATTCAAGAACCACTTCTGGTGACTTCTCGCTTTTGCTAGATTTAGTAACAGTGGAAGAATGCCAGACTCCCAAATGAGAAGCTGGAACACAGCTGTTAAATGAATGCTCTTTCTTGATGTAAAGATTACAATAAGGGGAAACTCAAAATTTCTTTTAAGGCCCATGAGAGACAATAGAACCAACTAACCCCAGGAAAAGTCAGAGTTCACTATTAGCTATTAGTTGCTCCCTCAGTCTCTGAGAAAACTCATATCTGCTTCACAATGTCTAAAAGTCAACGGTATCCAAATGAAGCACAGAGACATGGCCCTATGAAAGTCATATGCTTTTGTTTGTAAAAACTTCAATCTGCAGATCCCCTGCATTTGTATTAGGAGTTATGTTAATCAGCCATTAAAGGCCACAATTCTTAAATATTGTTTCTAATATCTTTATTTCAATAGAAATATTACTCCGCCATAACGAATGACAAAATTATGGCATTTGCAGGCAAATGGATGAAATTGGAGAATATTATGCTAAGTGAGATAAGCCAATCTCAAAAAACCAAAGGACAAATGATCTCACTGATAAGCGGATGATGACAAATAATGGGGGATGGGAGGGGTTAGCGTTAGGGATAGGGTTAGGTTTAGGGTTAGGGTTAAGGAGGGGGGCAAGAATGGAGGAAGGAAGGACTGTATAGAGGGAAAAGAGGGGTGGGAGGGGTGGGGGGAAGGGAAAAATAACAGAATGAGTCAAACAACATTATCCTATGTAAATTTATGATTACACAAATGATATGCCTTTACTCCGTGTACAAACAGAGAAACAACATGGATCCCATTTGTTTACAATAAAAAAAAAAGAAAGTTCATTTCCTAAAAATAAAGACAATTAGTGGCCCTTTGTACTATTAACTAAGCAATTTTAGAAACACATAGAGTGGACAAACTTTAAATCGCTTTAATAATCGTTTGAATAAGCAGAGACAGCTTTGTCTGCGATTTATGTGGACCCCATCAGCCACTGCTTTGGTCCCTATAACTTCTTTCTTCTTGACAGAACTCTTAGAAATGTGCTTGTTTCTCCTCAGGTCCATGCAAGTCCTCGGTCCTAACACATTCTGCATGTCCAGGTCACACTAGAGGGGACGAACATTTCAAGTAACCGATAACAGAAAAGAAAAAATCTGAACTGCAGAATCATTATTGTGATAATTTCCATTCTAATAATTCCCATAATAACTTTTGAATCATAAATTCGAGCTTTTAAAAATTCGAATGAGAAAGAAACAACAGTGTCTGAGTCTTTCATGAATGTTGTAACTTTTCATCTTCCATCTGCGTACTCAGGTTCTGTACATACTTGAAATCAAAGTGAATAGCAAAACAAGGAGATAAAAAGAGACTGGTCCTCTAATCAAAGTCTTTTCTGCCCCCATAAGGCCATCCACCCAGGAACTCCATGTCCCAACAGGCTTCATCACCCTCAGAAGACAGGAGTTCCATGTTAAGTGAATGACTCAAATCCCAGCCACAGTATCCAGTTCTTGACCTCAGGCTGAGTACATTGCTTATCTGCGCTGACTGTCAACAGATTTCAAAAACTATGACTCTCCACAGAGCACAGGATGTGGGCATCGAAAGAAAAAAGGAAGTAGCGGCAAAACATCTCCTATCTGTGAAGGAAATCCCCCAGTTTGCCAGCAAATCAAGTGGACCGAGTTCATTATTCACTTTTACCACAATGAGCCATGACGAAGCACTTAAATTAGATCCTCTGTGGTAGACGGACCTGGAGGAAGTGAGCACATGTGTCCACATGTTCCTGAGGGATCCGATCCAGGACCCCCATGGAAACTGCACAGAGTGCTGAATTCTACACATACCATGTTTTTTCATGGTAAGCACAGGAAAATGCAATGACAAAGTTTGAGAAGTATACCATCTTTGATGTAAATAAATAAATGAACTGAAAGGAAAAGGAACCCAGAGCTGTAAAGAAAGGCTTTCATAGTGTTTTCTGGTGTCACCTTTTCTGGGCATGAATGCTGCCCCACCCTCGAGTCTCCTCGAGCTTTTTTCTGGCTACCTTTGGCACTTGATAAGCCCCCTGCCCTGCCTGGGACACACCTGAGCAGAACGTAAAGGAGGCTTGCAAAGTGCAGGTGCTCCTGGCAGGACTACTGTCCCCTAGCAGAGGCGGAAAGGAGGGTGCTCACTGCATCTTTGCATGGAAGACACCCCCAGAAACCTCACATCCCGCCACAGCCCATGACAGCTAAAATTAATAAGCAAACTAACAAACCAAAACCTCCCCTCTCTTCAAACCCTCCAAACATACAAAAAGAGGAGCCACCACAGAAAGAAACTCCCATAGTCACTTCACAGAGACTCCATTCCAGTTTGGACAACTGTCCCAAGAATATCCTTTTGTTTTTGTTTGCTGTGCTGGGGAAGGAACCCACCACGGAGTACAATCCCAGCTCCCAAGAATATCTTTCACAGCAAAAGGATCTAATTCCAATAATTACTCAGTGGAGTGTCTGCTTTTAAACTGCTTCCTGTTCTCCTAGGTGCTGAGATGTTACGGTTTGCCATTGCCCGCTCATATATAATAAGTAATGACTCTGCGATGGCAAGTCAGTGAACAATATTCAGACCACTGAAATTAAAAAAAAAATTTTTGGCTAATGCAGTGGTAAATAGGGGTTAACTTCCTAATATCTATGATAATGTATATAACATTATATCAAATAGCTCATGCACAGAATACTCCAATTGAAGTGCAGACAAAGAAAAATACAATTGGGTAAATCTCCAAAGAAGAATTGCAAACAGTTGCAAAAGATGAACAGTTGCATTGACAATCAAGCTGACAAGAATCTAAAAGAGACAGTTGTCGTTAATGAGGCGAAAAAGGACACGGTACTCAGTGTGGTCCAGTAATGGGGGCAGGAGCGGGAAGCACCCTAATGCATTCTTGGTAAACATTAACTTTCTTTGTAATCTAGAATTTGTGTCAAATTTTAAATTTACACATTATGTCATGTCCAAGTCCCCTTCTACGGAATTATCTTAAGGAAAGAATCAAATAGGTAGATACAGTTAAACATACAATTCTGTTCATTATAACATGGCTTGTAAGAACAATTCAAAGGATATAACCCAAAAGTCCATTCACAAAAGTTTGTTTTTTTAATAAACTGTATTAATGGCCATATAGTGTAAGTCTATATAGCTGCCACAGAGAATGAGGTAATATATCCACGGAGGGAAGATAGATTATGATCTTTTCGTAAGTAAAATAAAAACTCAAGGGTTGGGGGTGTAGCTCAGGGTACAGCATGTGCTTAGCATGTGTGAAGACCTGAGTTTGATCTCCAGCATTGGTGGGGGGGAAAGAAAAAGAAAAATCTCAAAATGTTATGAACAATAAAACTCAAAGTATTATAAAAAATAACATAGACTGGATAGCATGAGAGAAAATTAATGAAGGAAATCTTCAAAAGAAGTTGTCACTAGTTCATGTTGCAATTGATTTTTCTCACAGGTTGCCTTTGGTTGGTGGGATAGTACTTACTCTGCTTAAAAAATCATTTTCTACTATTGTCTTTTGTATAAATTACAAGTATGCCTTTTGTACAAAAGACTAATAACAGTTTCTTCTGAAGTAAAACACAATAAAAATATGACTTTTAAATCCAATCTGAATATAAGATATATTTAATGGTAAGATATCCACATATTACACCCTTGGGGGAAACAGGTCATATTTCTATATGAAGTTGTATTTTATGATCTACAAAACTAATAACACCAGATTTCACTTGGTCTCTTAAGAATCAGGAAAATTCTAGTTGATTTTCTACAGGTCTGAGAAAAAAAACTTAGTTAACAAAAGCAAAAGGCCACTAAGTCTGAAAAGGAGATATTTTCTGTCCTTAATGATAAATTGTTTCAAACAAAATAAAATAAAATAAAACAAACCAAACTGTAAGAATTTGTTCTTTCCCCCAAGATTCCAGTATCATCAATTAAAACCAATTTGGAAGTAATGGTGTCACAATTTTACTTTTGAAAAAAGGTATTAGTTGGTTAGCGAAAGCTTAATTTTTGTAACTAGTGCTCAAAATAACCTAAAATAAGAAATTGTTTCTGAGTCTAAACCAACTGACTATAGTAATTTACTTTTATTCTTAAATTAAATTTGCCAGAAATTATGAATAATAAATATTCCTTATACATTTTTTTATTTAAACAAATGGGATACATGTTGTTTCTCTATTTGTACATGGAGTCAAGGCATACCATTTGTGTAATCATAAATTTACACAGGGCAATGTTGTTTGATTCATTCTGTTATTTTTTTCCCTTCCCCCCACCTCTCCCACCCCTCTTTTCCCTCTATATAGTCCTTCTTTCCTCCATTCTTACCACCCTCCTTATCCCTAACCCTAAACCTAACCCTAACCCTAAAGCTAACCCCTCCTAACCCCATTATATGTCCTCATCCGCTTATCAGCGAGATCATTCGTCCTTTAGTTTTTTGAGATTGGCTTATCTAACTTAGCATAATATTCTCCAATTTCATCCATTTGCCTGCAAATGCCATAATTTTATCATTCTTCATGGCAGAGTAATATTCCATTGTATATATATGCCGCAGTTTCTTTATCCATTCATCAACTGAAGGGCATCTAGGTTGGTTCCACAATCTGGCTATGGTGAATTGAGCAGCTATGAACATTGATGTGGCTGTATCTCTGTAGTATGCTGATTTTAAGTCCTTTGGGTATAGGCCAAGGAGTGGGATAGCTGGGTCAAATGGTGGTTCCATTCCAAGTTTTCTGAGGAATTTCCATACTGCTTTCCAGAGTGGCTACACTAATTTGCAACCCCACCAGCAATGTATGAGTGTACCTTTTTCCCCACATCCTCACCAACACCTATTGTTGCTTGTATTCTTGATAATCACCAATCTAACTGGGGTGAGATGAAATCTTAGGGTAGTTTTGATTTGCATTTCTCTTATTACTAGAGATGTTGAACATTTTATCATATATCTGTTGATTGCTTGTACATCTTCTTCTGTGAAGTGTCTGTTCATTTCCTTAGCCCATTTGCTGATTGGGTTATTTGTATTCTTGGTGTAGAGTTTTTTTGAGTTCTTTATAGATTCTGGAGATTAGTGCTCTATCTGAAGTATGAGTGGCAAAGATATTCTCCCACTCTGTAGGCTCTCTCTTCACATTGCTGATAGTTTTCTTTGCTGAGAGAAAGCTTTTTAGTTTGATTCTATCCCAGTTGTTGATTCTTGCTTTTATTTCTTGTGCTATGGGTGTCTGATAACTTGTGTTAAGGAAGTCTGATCCTGAGCCAACAAGTTGAAGGTTTGGACCTACTTTTTCTTCCATAAGATGCAGGGTTTCTGGTCTGGTTCCGAGGTCCTTGATCCATTTTGAGTTGAGTTCTGTGCAGGGTGAGAGATAGGGGTTTAATTTCATTCTGTTGCATATGGTTTTCCAGTTTTCCCAGCACCATTTGTTGAAGAGGCTGTCTTTTCTCCATTGCATATTTTTGGCACCTTTGTCTAGTATGAGAAAATTGTATTTATTTGGGTTTGTCTCTCTGTCCTCTATTCTGTACCATTGATCTACCTGTCTATTTTGGTACCAATACCATGCTGTTTTTGTTACTATTGCTTTGTAATAGAGTTGAAGATCTGGTATTGCGATACCCCCTGCTTCACTCTTTCTACTGAGGATTGCTTTAGCTATTCTGGGTTTCTTATTCTTCCAGATGAATTTCATAATAGCTTGCTCTATTTCTGTAAGGTACATCATTGGGATTTTAATTGGAATTGCATTGAATCTGTATAGCACTTTAGGTAGTATGGCCATTTTGACAATATTAATTCTGCCTATCCAAGAACATGGGAGATCTTTCCATCTTCTAAGGTTTTCTTTAATTTCTTTCTTTAGTGTTCTGTAGTTCTCATTGTAGAGGTCTTTCACCTCTTTTGTGAGATTGATTCCCAAGTATTTTATTTTTTTTTTTGATGCTATTGTGAATGGGGTAGTTTTCCTAATTTCTCTTTCTGAAGATTCATCACTTATGTATAAAAATGCATTAGATTTATGAGCATTGATCTTGTAACCTGCTACTCTCCTGAATTCACTTATGAGTTCTAAGAGTTTTCTGGTGGAATTTCCAGGTTCCTCTAAATATATAATCATGTCATCAGTGAACAGGGATAGTTTGAGTTCTTTTCCAATTCATTTCCCTTTAATTTCTTTGGTTTGTCTAATTGCTCTGGCTAGAGTCTCAAGGACGATGTTGAATAGAAGTGCTGAAAGAGGGCATCCCTGCCTTGTTCCACTTTTTAGGGGGAATGCTTTCAGTTTTTCACCATTTAGAATGATATTGGCCATGGGCTTAGCGTAGATGGCCTTTACAATGTTAAGGAATGTTCCCACTACCCCAATTTTTTCTAGTGTTTTGAGCATGAAGGGTGCTGTATTTTATGGAATGCTTTTTCTGCATCTATTGAAATAATCATGTGATTCTTAACTTTTAGTCTGTTGATATGGTGAATGACATTTATTGATTTCCGGATGTTGAATCAACCTTGCATCCCTGGTATGAAACCTACTTGATTGTGCTGCACTATCTTTTTAATATATTTTTGTGTGCGATTTGCTAAAATTTTGTTGAGAATTTTTGCGTAGATGTTCATTAAGGACATTGGTTTGAAATTTTCTTTCCTCGATGTGTCTCTGTCTGGTTTAGGTATCAGGGTGATATTGGCTTCATAGAATGAGTTTGGGAGGGTTCCCTCCTCTTCTAGTTCATGAAATACTTTGAGGAGTATTGGAATGAACTCTTCTTTAAAGGTTTTGTAGAACTCGGCAGAGAACCCATCTGGTCCCAGACTTTTCTTTGTTGGTAGGCTTTTGATGACCTCTTCTATTTCATTGCTTGAAATTGATTTATTTAAGTTGTGTATGTCCTCCTCGTTCAGTTTAGGTAATTCATATGTCTCTAGAAACTTGTTGATGTCTTCGAGGTTTTCTGTTTTGTTGGAGTATAGATTTTCAAAATAGCTTCTAATTATGTTTTGTATTTCACTCGTGTCTGTTGTGATATTTCCTTGTTCATTCCGAATTTTAGTAATTTGAGTTTTCTCCCTCTTTCTCTTTGTTAGTGTGCTAAGGGTTTATCAATTTTGTTTATTTTTTCAAAGAACCAACTACTTATTTTGTTAATTTTTCCGATTGTTTCTTTTGTTTCAATTTCGTTGTTTTCGGCTCTGATTTTAACTATTTCCTGTCTTCTACTACTTTTGGTGTTGGTCTGCTCTTCTTTTTCTAGGCCTTTGAGCTATAGTGTTAAGTTGTTTGTTGATTTCTACTTCTTTTGTTGAATGCGCCCCATGAAATAAATCTTCCTCTAAGTACTGCTTTCATAGTGTCCCAGAGATTTTGATATGATGTCTTTGTTCTCGTTTACTTCTAAGAATTTTTTTATTTCCCTCCTGATGTCTTCTGTTATCCATTCATCATATAATAATGCATTATTTAATCTCCAGGTATTGGAGAAGTTTCTGGTTTTTATTCTGTCATTTATTTCTAATTTCAATCCATTATGATCTGATAGAGTACAAGGTAGTATCTCTATCTTCTCGTATTTGCTAACAGTAGCTTTGTGGCATAAGGCCTGGTCTATTTTAGAGAAGGATCCATTTGCTGCTGAGAAGAAAGTGTATTCGTTCTTTGTTGGATGGTATATTCTATATAAGTCGGTTAAGTCCACATTGTTGATTGTGTTATTGAGATCTATCCAGTGGTGAGAGAGGTGTGTTGAAATCACCTAGTATTATTGTGTTGTGGTCTATTTGATTTCTGGAATTGAGAAGGATTTGTTTGACGTACATGGATGAGCCAATGTTCAGGTCATAGATATTTATGATTGTTATGTCTTGCTGATTTATGCTTCTCTTAAGCAGTATGTAATGTCCTTCTTTATCCCTTCTGACTAGTTTTGGCTTGAAATCCACATTATCTGAAATGAGGATGGATATTCCAGCTTTTTTGCTGCGTCCGTGTGCATGGTATGTTTTTTCCCATCCTTTCACCTTTAGTCCATGGGTATCTCTTTCTATGAGATGAGTCTCTTGCAGGCAGCATATTGTTGGATTTTTCTTTTTAATCCAATCTGCCAGTCTACGGCTTTTGATCGATGAGCTCAGGCCATTAACATTCAGGGTTATTATTGTGATATGATTTGTATTCCCAGTCATTTGACTCATTATTGTTTTTTGACATGATTTGGTTTCTCCTTTATTTGGCTATTCCTTTAGGCTAGTTCCTCCCGTTGCTGATTTGCATCATTGTTTTTCATCTCTTCCTCATGGAATATTTTGCTGAGAATGTTCTGTAATGCTGGCTTTCTTTTTGTAAATTCCTTTAGCTTTTGTTTATCATGGAAGGATCTTATTTCATCGTCAAATCTGAAAGTATGTTCTGCTGGGTATAAGATTCTTGGTTGGCATCCATTTTCTTTCAGGGCTTGGTAAATGTTGTTCTGGACCCTTCTAGCTTTTAGGGTCTGGATTGAAAAATCTGCTGATATTCTTATTGGTTTCCCCCTGAATGTAATTTGATTCTTTTCTCTTGCAGCCTTTAAAATTCTGTCTTTATTTTATATGTTAGGTATTTTCATAATAAATTTCCTTGGTGTGGGTCTGTTGTAATTTTGTATATTTGGCATCCTATAAGCCTCTTATACTTGGTTTTCCATTTCATTCTTCAGATTTGGGAAATTTTCTGATATTATTTCATTGAATAGATTGTTCATTCCTTTGGTTTGTTTCTCTAAGCCTTCCTCAATCCCAGTAATTCTTAAATTTGTTCTTTTCATGATAGCCCATAATTCTTGTAGATTCTGTTCACGATTTCTTGCCATCTTCTCTGTTTGGTCAACTTTGTTTTCAAGATTAAATATTTTTTCTTCAATGTCTCAGGTTCTGTCTTCCAGGTGATCTATTCTATTGGTTATGCTTTCCATGGAGTTTTTAACTTGGTTTATTGTTTCCTTCATTTCAACGATTTCTGTTTGTTTTTTTTTCCAGTGTCTCTAACTCTTTATTGAAATGATCTCTTGCTTCCTGTATTTGCTCTTTTAACTGTTGATTGGTGCGATCATTGAATGCCTGCATTTGCTCTTTCATCTCCTCGTTTGCTTCCCTGATTGTTTTAATTATGTACATTCTGAACTCCCTTTCTGACATTTCTTCTGCTGTGCTGTCATTGGGTTTTATTGATATAGTATCTAGGTTTGTTTGGGACATTTTCTTCCCTTGTTTTCTCATATTGGTCAGATGTCAGTGGGAATCTGAGGTATTTCAGATTTCCTCTATTGGCTTATAGTGTCCTTGTAGATTTCCAGTGTATCACCTCCCAGGCTTCCGTAGCCTGAAGTCTTGGAGTAACTTGATAATGCAGTGCTTCCAAAGAAAGCTGCCCCTAGCCCGCTACTGGTTCCAGGGCTTGGAGCTGGCTCTGTGTGGAAAGGCTCCCACTGGGGGGCCTGCTCCAAGAAGCTGGCCTTGTGGAAGGAGCCCACCGCCCAGTGTGCACAGGGCTGCCGGGGGAAGACTCTAGCTGCCCTGCCCTAGTCTGATAAGCCCCCCAAATCCGGGCCTGCTGCCCAGGCCGAGCTTCACCGGGTGGGGGAGACTCACCCCATGGCTCTATTTTAGTCCGAGTCTCCCAATGCCACCCCTTCTTGAATCCTGGGGTCTGGAGTGACTGGAGATGCAGTCACCCTCTAGTCCGCCATCTTGGATCGCCCGTGGAAAGAGCCTGCAGCCAGAAGGGGCAGGGCCGCCTGGAGAGGTCTCTGGCTGCCCTGCCCTGGTCCCAGAGGCTACTTGCGGGTCGGAGCTCTCCGCTGGCTCGGGGACTTGTGGCTGGCTCTATGTAGAAAGGCTGTCACTGGGCGGTCTGCTCTGAGAAGCTAGCCTTGAAAGGCGCCTCCCACCAGAGGGAGCTGAGCTGCTTGGGGAAGTCCCTGGCTGCCCTGTCCTGGTCCCTGAAGCAACCTGCTGGCTGGAGCTCACTGCGCGCTGGCTCAGGGACTTGGAGCTGGTTCTGTGCAGAAAGGCTTTCACTGGGGGGCCTGCTCCGAGAAGCTGGAGAAGCTGGCCATGTGGGAGGAGCCCACCACTGGAGTCTTCCTTATACAATTGAACTTAATATGATTCAATGTAATTTTGGAGAAATGTACAATTTGGTCCTTGTCTTCATATCTACCCTGTTGATGATTTTGGAGTCTTTATAATCTCTTAAATTTCAATAATACACTCAAGAAATGGATTTTTTTAAAATTCTTAAGACTGGGGCATACATTACATTAATAAGTAATAACAAGAGTTTCAACAGTAGAGTTGTAAATAAGTAATAGTGTTGAGTGTTCAAACAACTGGTCACTCTTTACTACTGACTTTAGAGCATAGAATAATAATTGACAGCTACTAACTTGGAACTTTCAAAGTCACCAGTCCTGGCCAGTACTTTATTATTTGCTCCATATTAGAGTCCAGACATAGGTCACTGGAAAATAGACAAATGGTTGTTCACTTGGTCTCTGAGCATAAATGAGAAAAAGCTAAAATTTAGGTTCAACTGTTTTGAATAAAGGACTGAATCAAGTGGTTTAATTTTTCAAATACTAAGTGATGCTTTGAAATGTTGCCACTGATAACAATACTTTTGCTATTTTGTTTGTAGGCCTGACACAGAGAGGAAGTCCACACGTGCAGGTTGACCCACTACACTGAATGACAGGACTGTTCTCTACCTGGACACTCATCTGATGAGACTATCAGGCACGCCTATGCCCGGGGGGCCAAGGGATAGAGTGGAGGTAGAAACCTGTGACCTTGGTCTCCTCTAGCTCTGCAGTCACCAGTTCTTTGATTCCATGTTTTAATGTTGTTCGTTCTACCATGTGGAAAATGGAAGAGCGGAAACACACAGTGGCTGAGGTCCCTTCAGGCTCTGACCCACTAGGCGTCTATGACCAGCTCCAGGAACACACTTTCATCCTGAATTTTTTTTTTTATTGTAAACAAATGGGGTACAACTTGTTTCTCTGGTTGTACATGAAGTAGAGGCGTACCATTTGTGTAATCATACAGTTACATAGGGTAATGGTGTTTGATTCATTGTTATTTTTCCTTCTCCCCCTCCCCTCCCATCCCTCTTTTCCCTCTATAAAGTCCCTCCTTCTTCCATTCTTGCCTCCCTCCCACCCCCCATTATGTATCATCATCCGCTTATCAGCAAGATCATTTGTCCTTTGGTTTTTTGAGATTTGCTTATCTCACTTAGCATGATATTCTCCAATTTCATCCATTTGCCTGCAAATGCCATAATTGTATTATTCTTTGTGGCTGTGTATTATTTCATTGCATATATATACCACAGTTTCTTTATCCATTCATCAACTGAAGGGCATCTAGGTTGGTTCCACAATCTGGCTATGGTGAATTGAGCAGCTATGAACATTGATGTGGCTGTATCTCTGTAGTATGCTGATTTTAAGTCCTTTGGGTATAGGCCAAGGAGTGGGATAGCTGGGTCAAATTGGTGGTTCCATTCCAAGTTTTATAAGGAATCTCCACACTGCTTTCCAGAGTGGCTACACTAATTTGCAACCCCACCAGCAATGTATGAGTGTACCTTTTTCCCTACATCCTCACCAACACCTATTGTTGCTTGTATTCTTGATAATCGCCATTCTAATTGGGGTGAGATGAAATCTTAGGGTAGTTTTGATTTGCATTTCTCTTATTACTAGAGATGTTAAACATTTTATCATATATCTGTTGATTGCTTGTACATCTTCTTCTGTGAAGTGTCTGTTCATTTCCTTAGCCCATTTGCTGATTGGGTTATTTGTATTCTTGGTGTAGAGTTTTTTGAGTTCTTTATAGATTCTGGAGATTAGTACTCTATCTGAAGTATGAGTGGCAAAGATATTCTCCCACTCTGTAGGCTCTCTCTTCACATTGCTGATAGTTTTCTTTGCTGAGAGAAAGCTTTTTAGTTTGATTCTATCCCAGTTGTTGATTCTTGCTTTTATTTCTTGTGCTATGGGTGTCTGATAACTTGTGTTAAGGAAGTCTGATCCTGAGCCAACAAGTTGAAGGTTTGGACCTACTTTTTCTTCCATAAGATGCAGGGTTTCTGGTCTGGTTCCGAGGTCCTTGATCCATTTTGAGTTGAGTTCTGTGCAGGGTGAGAGATAGGGGTTTAATTTCATTCTGTTGCATATGGTTTTCCAGTTTTTCCCAGCACCATTTGTTGAAGAGGCTGTCTTTTCTCCATTGCATATTTTTGGCACCTTTGTCTAGTATGAGAAAATTGTATTTATTTGGGTTTGTCTCTCTGTCCTCTATTCTGTACCATTGATCTACCTGTCTATTTTGGTACCAATACCATGCTGTTTTTGTTACTATTGCTTTGTAATAGAGTTGAAGATCTGGTATTGCGATACCCCCTGCTTCGCTCTTTCTACTGAGGATTGCTTTAGCTATTCTGGGTTTCTTATTCTTCCAGATGAATTTCATAATAGCTTGCTCTATTTCTGTAAGGTACATCATTGGGATTTTAATTGGAATTGCATTGAATCTGTATAGCACTTTAGGTAGTATGGCCATTTTGACAATATTAATTCTGCCTATCCAAGAACATGGGAGATCTTTCCATTTTCTAAGGTGTTCTTAAACATCTTTCTTTAGCATTATGTAGTTCTCCTTGTAGTTCTCTTTTGTGGGATTGATTCCGAAGTTTTTTTGTTTTTGTTTTTGGTTTTTTTTTTTGAGGCTATTGTGAATGGGGTAGTTTTCCTAACTTCTCGTTCTGAGGATTCATCACTTATGAATAAAAATGCATTAGATTTATGAGCATTGATATTATATCCTGCTACAAACACTTCTCTTAGCATCTCTTGGCCTTTAAAGAAAGTTGTCCCTGTGTTCAGCTAGATAGTTGTTCCTGAGGTTTCTGATGTTCTCAGGAAACAGGAAATGAATTGTTAAACAACGGAGAGTGGAAATGAGCTCTCATATGTCACATTAATGGGAAAGAGAAACACACAGAGAAAAGAATAGGGAAAAGAAGACAGTTGTTAAATTACAGAACAGGCCAATGGTTCTCACGTTACAACTACCTAGGTATTTGTGAAAAAGAAATCAGTGGCCGACTTCATCCCAATTAAATCAGAATATTCAGGGCTGACACTAATTAGGTAAGAATAAAGATCACCAGTCTCTCAGGTATCTCAGTTGAACAGCCAGCCTTGAGAACCACAAGTTGGTCCAAGTATAATTTGAGGAAAACAAGGAAATAAATCAATTCAGAAATATCATTATGTAAATAGAGATTGCTCTAAAAATGTACTAAAATGAGAAATGTTAACTATTCTTGGTTTTCAGAGAAACCACAAGCCAGTCCTTTGCTGAGTGCACTGGGCAGCCAGGGTTCAGAATCATGAGACTCTCAGGCACTGAGGGATGCTTTAAAATCTGCTCCTTATTAGATTCGAGACTTAGGTCTGGAAAATAAAGACAGATAGTTGTTTAGTCTGTCACTATAAATGAGCATAGGCTATAATTTAGTCTTAACTATTCTGAATAAAGGAATAAATTGAATATTTTTACATTTTAAAAAAATCTATTAATTGATGTAAACAATTCCAAAAAGTCTGCACACATGCTTGCACAAACAAATGCCTGCTTGCTTTTCTCTGTCTGTGACTCATTTGCACACACTTTTAAAGGTCTGGAAATATATTTTCATGATGTTAAATAGATTAAAGTTATTAGTCACGTTACAAATGAGTAGGGGAGATAAAAAGTCTACATCTCTGTTGCTGAACTGGAGCAAAGATTGCAATGACTCCTCTTGAGCTTGATGGCTTAGAAAATTACCTTTCCACTCTGTTCAGGGGCAGCTACTGTGGCGCAGCTGCTACTACGACTACAACATGGCTCTGTTATTATACTCCGAGATACACTAGAATGATGGGGATTTCTGATTATAGTTTTTCTAAAAGTAGACACTAATTGGGAGGGTGTGTGAGGAGAATGTGCTTTCAAGGAACACCTGCTTCTCATTGTTCAAAATATCTGAGAAAAGATATCATATCTCAAACCTATTATTACACTTAATTTATACATTGTTTGATCAATCACTATTTATATTTTCACTACCAGAAGTTAGTATGATCAGATTTGGATGATGATGATGATGATGATATAAGTTATCCTGTAGGCAACAATTCACTTAATAATTTTGAATGTAGGAAGTGTATTAGTCAGCTTTCCATTACTGTAATAAATACTTGAGGTAATCAACTTATAAAGAGAAAAAGGTCATTTAGGTCATGTTTTCAGAGATTCCAGTTCATCATTGGCTGAGCCTGTTGCTTTTGGGCCTATGGAAAAGGCAGCACATGATAAGGGGGAATGCATGGAATAGCAGAGCCATTCAATTTATGGCTGGAACACAAAAGAGGAACAGAAGAGGGACGTGGGCAAGGTCCCACTCCTACAATCCCCTTCAAAAATCTCTTACTAGGCCCCACTTCTTAAAGGTTCTACCACCTCTCAATAATGCTCCCCAAGCTGGGGAGTAAGCCTTTAACCTGTGGGCCTCAGGGGGATATCTAAGATCTAAACTACAGCAAGACCAGATTTGATGACATTAGTCACATTTGTATTTCTAGCCAGTGGACAGAGATTCACAAATGTGAAACTCGCAAAGGCAGGAAGAACGTACGTGTTGGAATGGACTACTAAAGCTCACATTCATCTACAGACAAATACGTGCATCAAAGCACATAGAAGCATTATTCCTAATACCATAAAGTAGAAACAACTTCAGTGTCCACTGAGAAGTAAATGGACACACAAATGGCATGATTCAGGCAATGGAACACGACTGGGCAGAAAGATGAAACGAGCCATTGCAACACAGATGAATAGTGTAAATACGTCGAATGGGAGAAACCAGGTCAAAAAGTGGTACGGGCTGTCTGATTATGATATTCTAAACAGTAGCAAAAATAGAAAAAATACAAAACAGGTTGGCATGTGCCTAAAAACAGAGAGGCAATATTAGGGGAACAGATTGTGTTCATTATCTTGACTATAGTGATGGTTTCGTGGGTGTAGAACTTACCAAACTCTACATTTTGAATATCTGCAGTGTGTTGCATGTCAATTACACCTCATTAAAGCTGCTCAGATAAACGTGTAAATATTAATGAATATGACTTTTCTGCGTTAACTCACTTTCACACTTACTGCCAATGTAAAGTTTAAATTTTACCTTGTGCCTCCATCAATGATGGAAGTTATATACGTATGTTCACCAAACAATGGTGGCCTTGTGGCTCTGGGACTTATTTACCTGTTAAAGGCGAAAAACTCTCATCAGCACTGTGGGCCTCATGTATCTACCTCTCAGGCCCAGGGGCCCCAGGTAGTACTTCACCATGTCCACTCAGGCATGTGGCAGCTAATGGCACAGCAGCCTCACAGATCTGCAATATGAACTAAAATGGGAAGAGCTCAAGTCATGGTCTAAGGATGAGCAATCTGGAAAGCTGGTGACAGGCAGTGGACCAGATGGCCAGGCTGCAATTATCAACAGAAGGCTTCGTTTCGAAAACTAATGCTTGCAGTCTCAGGTAAATAGGAATAGTCAAAGAGGCAACAAGTGTAGCCAGTTGTGTAATTACAGAAGTCATCATTCGTGTGTCATGCGATGGAATTGCTGGGTATTTTTCTCTCTATGCAATTCTCATTGTTTCATAACTTAAAAAAAAGGAGCCATAGACACCAACCCATGCTGGGGTGGCAGCCTGAAAAGTGTATGTCCATTAATTAGGAGTGCTGGGCATTCTAGAGATTGCTCCTGTACTCCAAAGGGGCCATCTCTGCAACTCCAGCTGGGCATTTCCGTGATCTTTTGCTAGTTTCAAAACAAACTCAGAATCAGTAGTTCTATGTGCACTTTCATTGAAAAAAAAATAGCAGCTATTCTAATAATTTTTCCAACATTGCATGGGTCAAATACGTGCATTGGTATATGACCTCTGCCCAAACCATTTTACTCTCTTCAGAATGAGAATTATCCTCCATGTAAGGCTCATATCTCATTTCTTGGCAAAGTCTGAAGAAATTTTGCTCTATTAGAGTTTATACCAAAGTTGGATGGCATTTCACTATTCCTACTTAATTTATATGAAAAGTCAGAGGGTTACCTGTGCTCATTTTGATTATTTCCAACTTTTTGCCTAATGAAAATAAAGTCTTACTGAAATGTCACTGATAATGGCATGCAGATAAAAAATATGCAAATGGCTTCATTTAGCACCAAAGGTTTAGAGAGAGTTCTAATAAGATTAGAGTGTTCAATGGCTAACATTTATATAGTGCTTTCTGGATTGCAAGTATGATAGTAACTACTTTATATATATTAACTAATTTAATTCTCTTTACCACCAGAAATAGGTGTGAGTTTTATCATCTCTATACAGACAGAAGAAGCAAGGTATAGAAATTTAAGTAACTTATCTAACTTCTCACACAGCTAGTAAGTGGCAGAGTCAGGGTTTGAACCCAAACAGGTTGACTCCAGAGTACAATCTCAGTTCCTCTGCCAGCCTGCCTTTCAAATTAAAAAAGCTAACAAATTTCCAGATGATTGTGCATCTTTATGTGACCCATGATAACCCTCGTGGAATTCAGACTGTATGTATTTCCGCTCTGCCATGAAGAGATAGACCTGTAACTATTTCTAACAGGGGTCATTGCCATCTGCTCTCTTCTGAATCCATCACCAATCACAAGTAGTATTCTCAGTCCAAAGCGCAACATCAGGAAGAATTTTTTTTTTCATGGCAGTATTTGATTTTCTTACTTGCTGATGTCATTTTAAATATCTCACAAAATCCTAAGACACTAAAATTTGAAAGGACAGACCATAAAGACCAGCTGGTCCAAACTTCTCTCAAAGAAAAACTTGGGCTAAAACCAAGTGAGAATCGACATGTCTATCTCTTTGCCATCAAAATTGAACCAGTCTACCTGGCCATCTTCTTCCTTTACCACTTGCCTACGTTCCTCTTCCATTATATTTACATGTTGCTGAGTTCTAATGGAAAATATTAGTGTGTGCTGGAAAACAGGAAAAATGATTTGAAAATAAGATTCTGAAATTTGCATTGGGGGAATAATGAATTCAAATGAACATATAAATAGACTTATGTGGAAGAATGAAATCTTATTACTGTTCTATCATTTATAAATTATTGCATCAATAATACCTAAACAGTTTTTAATGTCTTGTTTACCTATAATTTAGAATGAAGTATTTGTTAGTTAAGCAATATTTCATTTCCCAGTTTAGAAAATATTGATCGCTTTGGGGCTGGGGAGATAGCTCAGGCAATAGAATGCTTGCCTTGCAAGCACAAGGCCCTGGGTATGTTCCCCAGCACCACAAAAAAAAAAAAAAAAAAAAAAAAATTGATCGCTTTAACTGAAAGCATAGAGAAGAGATGCCGGGAGATGGGAATAGATCTCAGTTGGTAGAGTGCTTGCAAAAAGCCCTGTATTCAATCCCCAGCACCACCAAAAATAAAAAATAATGAGAGAGAGAGAGGTCTAATTTTATGGTTTTGATACATGAAAAAATTAACAAAGCATAAATTAAATCCACTGGTATGAATATGAAAATGAGCGGTTTTAACACTAACTGGAATTTTTGGTTCATAATATAATGATAAGGATGCCTGGATATCACCGAGAATTGAAAACTTTTACGGCCCTGACCTACTTTACATTCCTTCAATGGCAATGTTGGAATAAAAAATAACTTTTTCAGCCAAGTGGTTAAAAATCGCCTATGTTGGGAAGATCATCAGGCTGACTATCTGGAATTAATATTGCTAGGGTGAAAAAAGTCACAATTAAATAGGACAATGAATTAAACAGATTTTGTGAATTTTGTGCTTGGCAGCTTCAGTGACTTCTCTTATGGAAATAGGCACACGTTCTACCCGGGGACCATTCCTGTATTGTCAAGTTCTGTAGGATACAAACCTCAAGCAAGGGGGTGAGATGACGTTCAACTCCACATGTTCTCTGACAGAACTGGCAGATGGAAGCAGAGGGCCCTATGCAAGGGCAGCTCCTTCCCAGATACTGCCGTTGGGAAAAGTCATTAAGCTGCTGAGCCCTTGAATGCAAATTCCCTGATGAAGTCTATTCCTTGTACTTCATTCTCAATTAATGTTCACTCTAAGGAAATTTTTAGAACAGTGGTTGGGATAGGATTTTGCATTTATTCAACAAAATACTAGAGGTCAGAATTGAGAGAAGAAATAAAACGTAGACAGGCTCTAGAGTTTCCAGATATATTTGAGAGTCAGGGTAGATAGGAGGAAATAAATGCAACCATCCTTCCTTCTTCTTTTTTTTTTTATTCCCCCTAATTTTACCTTAAGGTTGAGGGAGGACATCAAAGGTCAGATTAGAAGATTTCCAAGGACCATTGTTGTAGTCACAGATCTCTTTGTATAATTAGTAATTGTTCATAAAATATTAAAACCCCTTGAGAGTTCAGATGTCTGAGCTTCTGACATCCCCCTTGTTCAAGCTTATTCAGTTTGACTTTTAAAATTCAATCTGGGCTACTTCTTGCAATTTGATTATTTTTCTGGCCTCACTGGGAAAACAAAACAAGAAAGAACACAGGAAGAAGTATACCAAAAATGCAGATGACCATACTTCACAGAAGTACTAGCAACCCTCTCAAAAACTGGTCTTCTCCTGGATCCTGGAAGTCACTTCTGTGTGACAGTGGAGAACCATGTGAATTCAGATATTGCTGGATCAACATTGCTTGAATATCTTTTACTGGAAGTTTAGATCAATTAAAGTGATTGAAAAGAATCAATGTAAATAAATTATTTGGTGCAAGTTATCAACACTTAATTTAGGCATCAAATACAGAGCTAAAGCCATTCATTAGATATGAACCTCATTGATCATCTCACGAGGGATTGTCAAGTTTGGTGGATTTGTATCCACTTAATGATTTCTTCTAAAATCTTACACTGATCTTTACAAACTTTCTTTACATTCCAATATACTTCCTGAGATTTGATGCTTTCATTGCATGACTTAGATTTTTCTGTTCTTTTTATGCTGTGTCTGCCTTTGCACGTGCACGCATACACACCTACACTGAGAAGTCAATATTTGTGTCTTTCAAGTGAGAAATGAGACCTTTTCTCTGACTAGGAAGCAACACGCTCTTCTCCATCTATCCCAGTCAGAGTAGCTTAGATGCTCCCGTGGGGCAGAAAGGTAGGTGTCTCATTTTTGTTTATGCAGAGCTCCCCCCCCCCACTTTGAAAATAACACCCCTGGGTTGCACACGAGGAACCACTTTTTGCCCACACTTAATCCAGTATAGAAGGCAATGAGTTGGAATTCCATCATAATTTTGCATTAGTAAGGTAAGCCTGTACCAGCTGGCAGCCATTCCGCCATTAATGGAGCCAACTGTGAGTTAATGGAGCCAATCTCAGAGAGCCACGCTAAGACAGGGAGAGAGAGACTGGGCCCCTGTGCAGCACCATTTGCAAGATGCCTTGCTCCTAAGAACAGCCATCCTCATGCTTTTGTGGGAAACACTAAACTTTCAAAGCAACATTTTGATGTTGCCTCAAGAGAGCAACTTTGTTTTCCCCTTCACAGGGCAAAATTAAAAGGAAGATGTTTCTGAGCTGCTCTAACATTGGGAACTAGAGCAAAGTCTTTCACTCTTTAGTGCTCACTCTCCCTGTATTAAATATTTATTTGACACATGTCACAATCCCTCTTCAATATTGGGATCAAGCTCTTGGGTGCCCACTGTATCTTGAACTGTTAAATTGCCTTAAGCATGATGAATTAAGCAAGGCAAGTGAACTCAAGTCACCTTCTTATTAATCGATGCCTATGAGCACAACAGAACTTTATTAATCTCTGTTGATGCGGAGAATGCTTAAATAGTGCCTATTCGGGCTACAAATACATTGTGATAAATCATAAGGCCACTTTATTATAGCTCAATAACTTATTTAACTCAATTTACTAGAAACACATTTCCTCCAGTTGCACTTGATAAAACTTGAATACTGCATTTCTAGATACATGTTTCAGAGATTATTAAAAGTAATTAATCGAAAAATTAGGTCTCTGATTTTCAAATCTCTCAAATTTTTGTTACATTAATATTTCATAAGGCATCAATTCACAGAATAATTTAAAGACTTCCTACATACTTCCACTGCACCCATTAGAGATGCAAAAATGTGCATCTATAATAATCAGAGAGAGGCAGAGATGAAGGCTGGGTCTCAGTTGCTCTCACTGGCCTTCTTCCCAGCCACCCTGAGACGCACACAAAGGGAACAAAATGAGAACATTTTCTGCAGAGACCTACAATGTGGTCACAGCTTGCCACTGCCCTCGTTACTTCTCTTCAAAAACCCCGAAATGGTAAAAATAATTCTGAAAAGATTCAAGGAAAGGAATATTATTTAGAGGAGGAAGGAGGGAAGGAATGGAAGGGAGAAAGAAGAGCCACTGGAAGTTCTTTGGAACTGACACAGGGTTCCACCCCTGGAGCTTGACACCTTGCAACTGCAGCACGTTCTGAGCCTCCACAGTTAGAACTGCAAGATGGGGAGGCGCTCTTATTCATTGGCTTGATCTTAGATGTCTGGTGAATAAGGAGTTTGAAGCACTGACCACAGTTGCTGGTCATAGACATGTAGATATGTGTTCCACTCCCGCTGTCCTTAGGCAGGGTATACATCACAGACATCCACCGACCCACACAGCACAAGCTTACTGAATACCTTCCATGTTCCAACACTGTTCTAGGCACTGAGCATACGGCAGGGAACAAATTAAATTAACCTCAAACTGATGGGGAACTATATCGTGATGCAGAAAATAGTCATAAACTAAATAAATAAACATGCTGTATACACATTGGGGTGTACGATGGTTTTCCTAAGGTGGGGTGGAAAGGAAGACAACAGTCATTTTAAGGTTATCAAATTTTTAAAAGGAAGATCAGGCAAAATCTCACTAATAGAAAAGATCTGAGGAAGGAGAGAACAATTATCATTCCAGCCAGAAGAAAGAGCATGTTCAAAGGCCCTGAGGCAAGACTGCTTCTGGTTGGTGGACTTGGGAGACCACTGTGGCTGCAGGGATGAGCAAAGGGGAGAGGGGAAAGGGTGTAGTTACAAAGGTGACAGTGGACATGAGCACACAGGTTTCCACTGAGGTGAGAGTAGAAGCCATTTGGGGGTTTTAAGTGGAAGAGTTCCACAATCTGACCTGTTTTAAGAGGATCACATTGTCAGGTTGAAAATGAAATGCAAAGAGACGAAGATCAATCATGATAGAAATTTGATGCCAGGCATGGTGGCACTCGCCTATAATCCTGTCGACTTGGGAGGCCGAGACAGGAGGATCTCGAGTTCAAAGCCAGCCTCAGCAAAAGTGAAGTGCTAAGCGACTCAGTGAGACCCTGTCTCTAAATAAAATACAAAATAGGGCTGGGGATGTGGCTCAGTGGTTAAGCACCCCTGGGTTCAATCCCTAGTACACCCCCCAAAATGATAAATATTTGAAATCTGAAAACTATTTGACTCCTGGACTCAACCGACATTTGATTCAGAAGGGGTTGCTATACGTCATTCCCTTTCGTTCCAACTTCTGCCTTGTTTGCCTGAATTCATCATCTGAGCCCTGCTACCACAGCTTAGGATCGTTTTCTGAAATGTGATCAACAGGATACGATGGTAGGTCCCTTAGAGCTAATGCTCCTGGTACCTTGTCTCTGGGGACTGCCATCCTCCTTTCTTTCCATATCTTCACACGGAGCAAACATACCTGAACCATGTCGACTCTGCCACTCTTCACAAACAATTGTTCAGGGCCAGGTAATACAACCTGAGCTGGTCCAATGGGATACTTCTCAAAGATATTTATAGTTTCAAGAGTCCAAAGGGTCTGGTTGTTCTCTTGAGGAGTGAGGTCTGAATCAGGGACATGTTCTGACATCCATCTTCCACCATGGAGACTTAGGTGGGAGAGTGAAACTTGTGCCCAGAGAGAAGCAAGAATGGGTGAGGGAAAGAGCATGTGGCCTTGTTTTGAGGCCATTTCTTGGGTCCAACTTCCCTGGTTTCCATTAGACATCCTTTTATTCTCACAATAAATTGTCTTTTTGCCAACTGTGATCTAGAGTTAGTTAGTTAGAATGATATGCAATCAGAAATCTTTAAGCGCTTGGCATGACAACTAGAGATGTAAAAGCAGAATTATCACCGTGCCCGATGCTACATATAGATATCCATAAATCCTCCGGCTCCAGGATTAACATTTTCAAGCTGAAAGCAAAATATTTACTAATTCCTCACCACATTCAAAATGCTTTTGAAATGGCTATCAGAGCTGCAAAAATCACAGTAGGGGAGGTGATAAGACACATTCTTTAAACTCCGAAAGAGTCGAGATAATAATAATCATCAGCTCAGTCTGTTCCCAACAGCATTTAGAGACCTATCATGAGAATCTTGTTCATGCTATCCTGAGAGATCCATGACGATGGTGTCATTGTGTCAGCTGTACCTTTGTGTCAGCTGTCCTGTTTCTATACAGGGTTGTGATGCTTCATGTTTATTTCACTAATGGAACCAAGCTGAATTCTACATAGTACCTATTCAGTTTAAAACATACATGTTGTCCTGACAGTTATTTACTGATTTCTTCCTGTGGTTTTCTGAAGCAGTACAAGGGTCGACATCATTTCTGCTTGGAAAATGGGACACTTATGCACAGGTAGTGTCTTGTGATCACATTTAAAGAGTTATTTCAGTTTTAATAAAAATTTTTGAAATCGTTAGAGAAGCTCTCACGGAATTTCTATCGTATGTACACGGCAGTCAATGACCAAAATATGTCAGGACACCACAAGGTTGTGCTTTGTGTTGTTTTACACTAGAACAGAACTAAGAAGAGGAGAGGAGGAAGAGAAGGTTCTGAGAATATTTTAAATGCAGTAAATTGTTGTTGCACAAAGAACATTTTCTTTTCCCAGTGGTCCATTCAAAATATCTCCTAATTCAGATTTCTTTCAGAGACTAATTGACTTCCCTTCTCCATGATGTTTTGTAACCATACTATTTCACTATACTGAGAAACTTTCCAATCATGTATTATCACATGGTCAGCATCTTCTCAAAGTTTAATTGTAATGCCTTTGTTGAACAAAACAGGAAAATGGCAGGTCAGGTGGACTTCTTAATTGTTATATTCTCATAAACATGTAGATATCAGAATCATAAGAGGCTCAGTGTCCCCATTTTTCTATCGAGTTGCTTTTCAGTCACTGAGTTTCCTCATACTGATAAGGGAAACTGAGGAACTGGCCCCAGAATCCAAGCAACACAGTTGGAAAACGGATTGCAACATATTCGCTGGCTAGCGCCGCAGCAAGATCTCCACGTGTGCCTCTTCTGCCCTTTGACCCACTGTACCCCTTTCCTCTCATAAAATCCGTTTGTTCCTCTGCACCCTTCTTTGGAGATGGAGAAATATGAGACTGAAAGTCTCCTCTATCTTCCTCAGGGCAGGTTTTGATAAATCTGTCTTCCTCCACCCACCTCTGTCTCCCAAATTTTACAGTTGAACAGCAAGCAGCAGAACCTGTGAATTCTGGTAACAGAATAACAACCACACCCTGGGCATGACATTTTTTAGAAAAATGAATTCCAACAGTAGGCAATTTACATCTTTACCTTGAGCATAATGGAATGTTCACTACTGCTGTGTATGACAGTTCAAATAACTTTTGACTATCAAATAATTTTTTTCATTCACTTTTAAAAAATGGACTCTTTTTATTTGAGAATAACATATCACTAGAATGAAAAAATCTGAAGCCTCTTAACTTTCAAACTGACTAAAAATTTTCTTTAAAATCTTAGTGGACACATTATTCTAAAGAATGGGCACCTGCTTTATTTTCATGAGTGCAACAAGTGTCTCACATAATTTATTGTATGAAAAGAAATGCCCCTGGGAAATGTGTTGATATTTCAGAGTAGTCCTATCTGGAATTTCTTTGCATTTTTGAATAAACAAAGGAATATCCCAGTGACCTGATTAGAATGTTCGCCCATTGGCTATAGAGCTACTGCTTAACCAATAAGGAAGTTTATCAGCGATCATGTGCTATGTAATGCTATAAATAGCATGGTACCTGTGGACAGGATGCTGGGAACTCCTTCAGGGACAGGTGAGTAGGAGGGAGCCAGAGCCCAAGTGAATGGAAACTGCAAAAGGGGAACTGTTGAATCCAGTATCACAAGTTCAAGGTGTAAGAAGTAAATTCAAGTTCAGTCTGTGTAAGTGGCAAGTAATTAGGGGTCCAAATGGTAGGACGAGACTAGGTGTGGTGTAAAGACTTCTGGGAAATATTAGGCAAGATCTGAATCATGAGTGGCAAAGGACACTAAAGGATCAAATTCTGGGTCCTGCCAAGAATGGAAGTTGACTGAACTAAGTACAAAGGTCAGAGATGGGCTCCATTCTTCCTCCTACTGCGCTCTATCCTTTTCCATTGTCAGAGAATATTGACACTCAGAACCCAAGCAGAAAGACCAGTGGGCAGGTAGGTTGGGCTAATATGCCAATGTCAGATACAAAGGCTGCATTGTGGTTCTTTCAACCAGCATGGAGGGTTGTTGAGGGTTTCCACTTCCTGTATGTTGAGCAGAGAGGAGCTGTGGGTACCTAGCCAGCTGGGCTCTTGCTGAACCTTAGGGATCAGAGATAATGATTGGCAGCTAGGGTGAAGCTAACTGAGCCTGACTCCAGATGGAAGAATCCCACCCCATGGATGCCCAGCATGACCTAGTGCATAGGGAACATTCTCACAGTCCCACTGGTCATGGCATATTATAACCTTGGATACAATAAGACTCTACAGAACACGGTAAGAAGCCCTTAACCTGGACGCCACTCCCAATATATAGCTCAGCATCATCCAGTCTCCCAACTCCAGTGCTCATTAGAACCACCTGGAGAATTTGGTTAAGCATAGAGTGCCTTAGTTTGGATCCCTTAATTTCTGATTCAGTAGGTATTATAGGTTGTGCCCTGCAACCCCAAATTCGCATGTTGAAGTTCTAACTTCAGATATCTCCAAATGTGACAGTATTTCGAGATAGAGCCTTGAAAGAGATAAAGTAAAACAAACTCATGTGAATGGGCCCTAATTCAACATGAATGGCCTTATAATAACAGTAGATTAGGACACAGATCTGTGAGGACACAATGAAAAGACCTTCATCTGCAAGCCAGAGAGAGAGGCCATGGAAGCCCTCACCTGCTCATACCTTGATCTTGGAATTCCAACCTTCAGACCTGGAAGAAAATAAATGTCTGTTGCCTAAGTCCCCCAAACTCTGGTACTTCATTATGCCAGGTCTAGCAAAATAACATAATAGGTCTAAGTTGAGACTCAGTAGTGTGCATTTCTAACAAATTCCCAGTGAGGCCACTGCCACTGGTGTGAAAAACCACACTCCAAGGGCCACTGATCCCGCCTCCAGCTGACAAATGACTTCTCAGCTCTGGACTCTGAGCTTTGCTGTATAGGTTCCCCCTGGCTGTGCTGAGCTAGCTTTCTACTGCATCCTGGTGACATGAGGTCTTAATCTTGGAATTCTATCTGTGTTGGGTCCCATTGACCAGTCGGGGTAGATATGACCAACTCCCCTCAAGTCTCTGGACCTGGAATCCTTGGAGGGATAAAGAAATAGTGTTCTGCAATGGAGGTCGCTTCATATTTTTCCAAACTCTTTACTTTTGATCTCACCACTGTGCAGCCTGGAGTATAATGTAGGATGTGGGAACGAGGCCTGGGACGCACAATGTCAACAAGATCCCAGTGGAGTGGCTTTCACTTACTGGGCATTTACTAAACACTATAGTAGAAACTCCAGGAAAGCAGACTTTTATCCCCAAACCAAACATGTCTGGCACCAAGCAAGTGCTCAGCAAGCACAGGCAGAGTGAAGGATCGCAAAGCCTGTGCTACTCAACTGGTTTTATCAATCCTAAGGAACGCTCAGATGCTAATCCTGGAAGCATGTTGGAGAAAGGAATGCACAGTGGCATTTACGAGGTAAGGCTGGGAAAGCACACTTGGCTCATTGGCTGGGTGGAATTTGCCAGACCCACCAACGGAAGGCTAATGATTGGGGGAGGAAAATGGCACATAAATGAGTGATTCTGAAAAGTCATCGAAGATTCCAGTACACTGCCTCTTAGAGGACTTCTTCACATGCACATTGAGTTCTGTAGGAGGCTGACTTTGTAAGGGTGTTCCTTGTCTGGCAGTATTGTTATTTGTGTATTTTTACCAGCGTGAACAGTAAAAATAAGAGCTAGACTGAGAGCAAAAGAAGAAAAGAAAAATTAGGGAAGGAAGAGAGAGAGAGAGAGCACACAAGTGGCATTCCATAACTGCTTAAAACAAAGGTAAATTATCTCCATGCTGCCTTAAGCATACCTCCCAAACCTTCCAATTTTTATTTGAAAACTTCCCACTGAATTTAAGTGCAGCCAGCACAGAGGCAGAATACTCAGGCAGGCTGGACCACAGAAAAGCTTCTTACCCCACATTAACCTGTTTTCCTGTCAATGCATTTTAGTAACTTCGTCTCACGGGCCACCTGCCCCATCCCCTGACACAACTCATCTCCCAGCGCTGCTGGTTCTGTTTTGAATGAGTATTCACTCTCCTCCTATCTCACTGTTCAGCATCCTACCACTCTTGGCTCCCGTTACCTGAACAGGCCAAAGTGCAAATTCTTCAAGTCTCCTTATGAAAGTCATTGTAAATTTAAGGATTTTTCTCACTTTCTCTGAAATGTCTATCAACAGCAAGTGCTTCTAACCCATGTCGTTGTGATCAGTTACATTCATTTAGCAAACTCCTGCTGTGTGACTAGGCACTGTAGACACAAAAATGAATGCGACTCTGAAAGCTCTCATGGTCCAAGAGTCAGACACGCACGGAACAATGTTAGGGTGGCTCACAGAGGAGTCTGCACATGGTGTCAAGACACCACCCACTGGGCTCCCCCTCCATGATGAGACCAGGGCCTCTGTTTGCTTTACTCCTGGTGTTACGACCTTGTCAAAGCAGTGGTGACACCTCTCTTCTGGATTGTCCCCACTATGATTCATTCAGCTTCAAGGGATGGAGCCTGCAGGAAAGAAGGGACAGAGTCCCAGCAATATTCACCTATGACTGGCCTGCTCCTGCTCTATCTGAAGGTAGGAGACTTGGTTTTATGAATCACAGCAGTCTCAGATCACAGTTGATCTTTGCAGTGCAGCACATACATGTTTGAGGAGAGACGGGGCCTCTATCTGCATTTAGGAGTCCAAGGACCAGTTTCTCTCTGTTTTCTAATAAGACTGCAGTCAAGCAAATTCAGTCTGCAAACACGCAGGATTTATACCACAGAAGTTTCAGATACTTCATGTTCTGCTTTTTGTGCTGTATATGGCTTATCTTCTAAATAAGCAGCACGAAAATTCTGGAGTAATTTGCTTAAGAGTTATAATCACAGAATATTAGTGCCAAAGTCTTTTCTAGGTGAAATCATTGTGGAGATGAAGAAGGTCCTTTATAACATGACCATCCTTCTCACTGTCATGCCCACTGCACGACACCTTGATGCTTTATGATGTGGAATGACTGTCCCAGGCAAACCATACACAGATATCGAAAGTGGGCCCATCAAGATAGAGGATGGGGAAGACTAGAAATTAGTAGGGGACTAAGGGGGATGTTTTATGAGCATCCCAGAAGGAGGATACAGCATGAGCAAGAGCTGAGTGTTGGGGAATGTAGATGAGGAGGAAATGACAAGAAGGCCCACTGGAGGGGGAGGGGGAGGAAGGTGGAGAAATGGACAAGGGTTAGATTGTAGGACACGTTGCATGACAGATTCAATTCACTATAACAAATATTTATCCTGGGCTCAGTCTCCACATGTTGCACATAGATTAGTGGCATCCCAAAGGTCAAGATGCAAAACTTGGCAAATGACAGAAATAGGAAGAATTTCCAGACTATAAAAGGACCAGGTTGTTGCCTGGGGCAGTCAGCTTTTGGAGACAAATCCCTGGATACCTTTTCCTTGGCAATATAATGCCAAGAGAATGAAAACTGGGCCAAGAAATTCAGCCTGTTCTCTGGAAGAGAAATGGAGGGAATTTTGTTAAGTTGGCTTCGATTCCGGATCCAAGAAAAAGGTCTCAAGGGCAAGTGCTGCGTTGTCTCATTGAGCTAATGAGAGTTGGAGGATTTACCAGTCATGATTTCAGAGCTGTCTTATTTTGACACTGTGATCATTATCTCCTTTAGGCAGGGACCCTGCAAAAGAGAATGGAAGAAACACATGCACGCTGCACCTGGGTGCAAAGCTGAGCGACCTGCTCCAAGCTCAGTCCTCTGAAAAGACAGTGGAAAAGACAGAGACCAAGTTCCTCCCAGGATGCAAGAGCAGCGACTGACAGCTCATGAAAGCCACAGGCTCTTTTGTAATTATTCATTCAACCACTGAGCAGATATTTATTACACATCAAGCATTCCTAAGGCAAGGTTCTGGACTCAGGGGATAGAATATACAAGGAGTCTCTGATCAAGTGAGGTGAGGCTGACAATATACAAATCAATATCGACATTTCAGACAGAGCAAAGTGCTTTGAAGAGAAATAAAGCAGCATGATGAGATAAGAAATGGGGAAATGGATGCACTTTTCGTGTCTTGAGCAATTGAACTTGATATTCCTTGTAGAATATCAAGGAAATGCATATTCTCACCCTCTCCAGGTTGTAACTATGAAAGAGTTAGTCACTTTTGTGAAATACAATAGGTGCCAATAATCAGTAGCTTCCATTTTTACTGACAGCTTTTAATGAAGATGAGGACCTTCTAGTAGTTATCTTGTTTTAATAATAGTTAGGAAAACTAGTTTTGAAATCTGAAAAACTCCATGTGTTAGAATTCTGGTTTAACTCTGAAAACTCCTACAATCTTAGTCAGTTACTTTATGTCTCTGGGCTTTATTTTCTTATCTGTAAATGGAATAATTATGGAACCATTTTTTAAAGTTGATGGAAGGATTAATGAGATCATATATATATATAATCCTGATGAAAGAAGAGACAAGTTACCTGTTATTATGTTAATCTTTATTGGAAAAGTTTTTCCCAATATAAAACTCATCTTTCCATGGTTATAATTGTTTCTAAATAGCAATACATGACTGTCTTTTGTTTTTTGTTTTTTTCTTGCTGGATCACTTCTGGGGAGTAAGAGTAGTATTTAAGGATACAAACTGGCAGGGCCCATATATGTTTTTGCTATTTATTCACATTCAGTTTCTTAAAGACTTCTCTGTTTAGTATGTGAAGACAATGATATGATAGGAAAAACATAGAAGTTGTGTTTTCCTACTCTTTAAAAGTTAAATTCATTGACACTTTCTGTTCTTGAGAAGTAGAATATATCTTGCTTTATCTGTCACCCTCTGGTAAGGTGTGAATTTTCATGGCAAAAAATCTTCCATATTAAAGTGTATTTGTAAGATCTAAGACAATGCCTGGAAGAGCTAAGTGCTTGGAAGATTAAGTTGCATTGACCTCAGTAGCCTGGACGAAAAGATGCATAATAAATGACCAGAGTGACACAATAGAGACCCTCATACTACATCATGGAGTGGAAATGGGTCATACCACCATGGCAATACCCTTTTCCCCATGCTTTGTTAAACTTCTGGGTGCTGTTCCGTTTTAGGAAAATCAAGCTAAAGTCATCTCTGCCCTGGGTACAGCCACCTGTTCTTCCTTCTCCAGTCCTTCACTAATGCAGCATGTCATGGTGGCTGAGCTTTGATTTAGAAGGTACACCCAAGAGATCCTTGAAAAGAATGAACATCGGAACAGGAAGACTTTGATCCCTCTATTTATCTGACTTATAACAACATTTATTTTCTTTAACGTTTTAGAAAATAAAATTTCAAAGCCAATGTCTGCTCCATTCAATTAAATTTAGGATAGAAATCTGACATGGCCTTTTCCAAATGAACCAAAAAATATTGGCGATGATAAAGAAGGAAACTCAGGAATGGCAATACATCTGCAGCTTTTTAAAAAAAAAATCTGAAAGCACATCAGATTTGAAATTGTATGTGAATAAAGTAATTGAGTATGAAATGCATGAAGAGGGCACTGAAATTGAATTCTAAAAAAATGGGAACAGCAAGGAAAAGGTGTATGAAAGGAAAAGGACACAGATGGAAACACTGAAAAGGAATAAAGACACAGGTGGGCAACCTGCACCCTGTTCGTGTGCATAGGTCATCCATAACCATCCTTGATCCTTAAGTGATGGAATAAAAAGCATGACACTAGGGAACAGACTGAACATAAGATAGGACATGGCAAATTGTTGTATAATAATGCAGGGTTTGGAGTAAAGTTTTTAACTTTCTTAATTTGATGTAATGAGTTCGATGCAAAACATTTCTTGGTCTCACGCTGGATGTTTATTTGAAGTTGGATGCATATAACGATTAAAATGAAAGACCTCACATTTTGATTCAAATAGCTGTATGGAAATGTGGGAACAATCAATATGGATAAGCCTAGAGGCCAATGCAGAATTAAGGATGAGCCACCAAAATGTTCTCTTTTCTCCAGCAAAGGAGAGCTCTAATTCCCAGGCTTCATTTGCACATGCTGTTATTCACAGATGAATAAAGTGTGCCACTTTGTTAGTTACCCCCTGGGTCCATAGCACGTAAGCGAAGCGCAGGGAGGAAATGGTCCAAGAACCATTGGCATCTAACCCATGATACATTATGTTACTAAATATCTGGCATGGCAGTTGGCTAAATTGCATCAGCCAGTTGCCAAATGTCATTTAACAAAGCAATCCCCATCCAGGACCTCTATGTGACTATACTGATAATATTATCACTGGAGGTGAAGAGACACATTCCCTAAAGAAATACGTCATTAGAAATAAACATGGCAGCTCACCAAGAAGCATAAGCAACATGAAGAAATTGAAGGAGAGCTTTTAAATAAGCCAGTGTGTTTGTGTGGGTTTGCATGTGTGTGAATGAATGTGTCTTTACTCCATCAAGCGATGGAGATGATGTATTTTTTTCTCTTAACCGCCTAAATTAGGAACTTGGCTTCCCCCACATCATAAACAAAACAAATATTTATTCTTGCCAGAGCTCTCATATCACAGTGTCCGAGACTACTTGGGTATAATCCTTCCTTCTAACTGTTTTGGGAAAACTGAGTGAAGATTTATCTTCAGCCTGGCTTCTTTACAAGTAGAAATATCCTTTGTCACTTTGCCAAGCATGGAGTCAAACATGATATTTCAGAGAGAAAGTGAAAGAGTTGCTTTGATGAACTTTAATCTTCTTACTCTACAAGGCCTTTTGGGAACAATCACACACACACAAACACACACACACACACACACACACAATTATCAACTGTTACCACCATATCCCGTTTATACTTCTGACACAGATCTTTTGCCTCAACTCCCAATTCATGTCTATTATTAGGCACTTCAAAATGAAATGTGGCCAATATTGGGCTCATTGTCTCTCTTCTCTTGGAAAATTTATCATTCTGGCTGCACTTTATGAACAGTACACATATGAATCCAGTCTAGTCCAGCCAAGATCCTGAATCACTAGAGGTTCCTCTATCTCCTGCATCCTTCAGATACATTCCATTAAAAACCCATGTTTCTCCAGAATCAGCAAATTATATGTAAAACATGGTCAGGTGTTTTTGTAGAGCAATTACACCTTAATAAGCAATTAAAAATAATGTTGATATCTATCCACAAAATAACTCTCCTTCTGGTGCTCTGTTAGCTGGTCACTGCCCTGGCCTCAGCACTTTCCAGATGGTGGCCATAAACACACCTGGTCTTCCTCATCAAGTCTTCCTGCAGTCTAATCCGTCCTCGGCCCTGCTGCTGCACTGGACTTTCAATATACACATCTGGTCACATCTAATCACTTCTGAAGGTCCTTCAGTGAACAAGAAAAGGACAAACCCTTTGTAGAACTCTGTTGTCAATACTACCAACCTCAATAGGAAGTAATGAAAATCTTGTAATGAGAACTCCAAAACGATTTTATGAATTGAATCAATTGATACTGATTTCTATGTGGAATAATAAGAGCTGCAGAAAAATTTGAAAGACAGTGTTAAGAGAGGGACCACCTTTCTGGCAGTAGAAAGTACTACAAAGCTCCTATCAAAACAACACGATGTAGGAAAAGACAGCAGATAGAAAAAACACAATGGAAAATCCACAAATAGACCCTGGAATATAGAAGAACTAAGGATATGATAAAGATTGTATTTCAACTGAGTAGAATTAAAGGTAGTTTATTTAATAAATAGTGTTGGCCCAATGGGCTACTTTTTAGAAGGAAATTAAATTGGATCCCTAACTTATATTATATATAAAAGTAAATATTATATGGATTAGATACTCAGTGGTAATAGAGAAAATCCTTGCAAGAATATATAAGAAAATCCTTGCAAGAATATATAAGAAATCACAGGTGCAATGCAGAAGAAAGGAAAGCTTATATAACTGCAACTGGAAACCCCAATGCTGTAAGCAAAAAGATAACATACAAAAATTAAAACTCTTATGTTGCAAAATATACTATTCATAAATCCAGCAGACAAAAATAGCTTTGGAATAAATATTACTGTTGAAGAGGATAGAAAAAGCTCTCAAAGATTAATAATAAAAAATAAAAACAACAAAATTGGGTTAGTCATAGAAAGAGATCAAATCCAAATGAGGAAAAAATGTAAGCAAAGATGGTGTAATGTAATAATCAGAAAACATTTGACAAATGAAGGACCAACCAGAGCAATAAAGAATAACACCTAATGCTAGAGAAGTCGTGGAAAAAACAGTACTCTCTTATGTGATGAGCAGAAGCGTTGTTCTTACAGTATGGAGACTGTCACCTGGAAATTTTATTAAAATTAAATCTTTACCCTAGAAATATAACACCAGTTTGTAAGGATGAACATTGAGTATGTAAATGTAATGTATAAATAATGAAAACCCATATAAATAGACACCTAGGGAATTATGAAATAAAATATGTTACATGGACATTTAATGAATACATAAAAATGTAATTGGTAAGGAGGAATTTCAAAGTGACATTAAGTGAAAAAAGCAGGATACAGAAAATTGTACATAATGGTAAATTTTATATGATGATGATAACCCATCTATGTTTGTGTTTTATACATTTATATGTTATTTATTCACATGAATCCTGGGGAAAACCATGCAAGTTAGATTAGATGACTGACCTTGGTTGCCTTAAGGAGGTCGTTTAGGATGAAAATACAGGACAAAAGGGACAAGGGAGGAATAAAATGGGAAAAATCTGCCTATGATCACTTTTAGTACACAGGAAAATTGAACATATTTTGAGAGTAGGAAAGAAAAATTTATAAGCCCTCAATGTTTTTTTCTTACCTACAATGATATTTTTAAATTATTCTTTTTTAATTTTTTATAGCCACTCAATGTTTAATGTTATTGAGCTGCTCAATTCACAATAACTTCAACAGATGAATGGATAAAGAAACTGTGGTATATATACACAATGAAGTATTATTCAACCATAAAGAAAATGATATTATGGCATTTGCAGATAAATGGATGGAATTGGAGAATATCATGCTAAGTAAAATAAGCCAATCCCAAAAAACCAAAGGTTGAACATTTCCTGGTAAGTGTATGATGATTTTTTTAAAATGAAAGTTTGCTACTCAAGGTTCTACCTTGTAGCCATGACTTGTCATCCCAACCTCTTAGATCTACATTTTAACCAACACCTTCATGTTTCACCATAAGGAATATTTTTTCCATTCCCATAACACACTCTATTCTCTAATTCTATCCTTTCTTTGGATTTGCTATTCTATCTACAAAGGCTTCCTCTTTAACCACCTGGTCCATTTCTACTAACCTCTTGAGTGTGAGATCTGCTTCCAGGGCATCTGTCCAGACCTCTGCATCTTCCCTGTCTATTCTGCAAAGGTCCCTGCCAGACAATACTGCAAGTGTTGCTCTGTCTTTCCTCTCGCAGTCTCTGTTAGCCTGGGATTCTTGGAAGAAGAGACTGTCTCTTCTCAGTCATTTTATCCCAGATCATGATTTAAGCTTCCCACTAGCTCCCCTAACTAGACATTCCCTGAAAAATTCTAGGAACTTTTGTGGAGAAAGCATTTCTTGGCAATCTGGTTATTTCTGGAGGATAGAGGTGGACTCCATCACACCCACACAATAGGCAAAGTGAAGTCACACAATAATACCAACATTCCAGGAGCAGATGCGGTTAGTTTGTGTGCTCTTGGATAAATTGTAAGAAACAGGATGAACCAAAGTCTAATTTCAGTCTGGTTGCAGACTGGCCAGAGGGCATAAAATGAGTATATATAAAATAAGATAAAAATTGAAGATAAACAATCTTCATTGGCTTTGTATTTGTCTTCTATACTATAAAAGTGATTGTCTAATTGCATTTTTGACTACCTTAATACAGAGTGTTCCTTCCTATATTGTTTTTAGTTATATCCTGTTTTAAAAGGGGCAAGTAATAGGATACCATCTACTGGTGGTTCTCTCAAAAACACAGGGTGCTAAATAACTATAGCAAATATAATGCTGCCATTGTCATTCTTGTGCCAGAAACCTAAACCATGACCCCTAAGCATTTCAGTTAGAACAGCTGGGTAACTCCTGAAAAATCAATATGCTCACCACACACAGGTATGAGCAACTGGGTAAACTTGGTTATGTGGAGCTATTTGCCCTTCCAGGTTATTTACCCAAGTAAAAACCTGCTTGGGGTGTATGAGAACAAACATTTCAGGGAGAAAGTGGAGAAAGTTTTTCAGTGCTTCGTTTCCTTTAAGCACAATATGAAAACTGCAGGAGGAAAGAAAAGAAATTCTTTGTTACCTGGGTAGCGACAACCTTGGTGATAGACTAAGGTTTTCCTACTTTTCTCTATTGGAGAGTTCCGGTTTTTGTTAATTCACAAATTAAATGAATTGGATGGTCTTCAAAATTTCCTAGTCATCTGTGGCCAAAAGCCTAAATTCTTGTCATTTGGCACAATTAAAGGAAGGGCCAAAAATGAATCAGCAACGACCTTCTAAAGCGGCCATTAGCAATGTCACATTAGGATGCATTAGTGAAAATTTAGCCCTGTGCTTCCTATTAAAAATTCCCTAAGCAGTCATTGCATCTTTAAGAACGAGTAACTAAAATGAAATTTCAAAACGTGCAAACCACGTTTATTATCTCTGGGGAACCAGCCCACAAACGACCAGAGGGGACTTGAAATGCCAACAGGTCACCTACACGCACCTCGCTGTAGATTTCTAGTCTGCTTGTCTGCTTGGATCTGTACGCGGAGATAAAGTCCCACTAAAATGTAAAAAATCAACATTCCAGACATATGGACATTAGGCCTGGGAGGTATTTTAGCACTTATTTAATCTGACCCCTTCATTTTACAGATAGGAAAATCCTGAGATCTGGAGACATTAGATTACCTGGTCAAATCTTAGGTAGTGGAGGGCAACGCTAGAAGTGGAGCCCAGGTCTCCTAAATTCTCCCTCTGATGTTCTTTGCCTGTGACATCTGCTAAACAACCTCTATCACTTAAATTTGTAGGACCTCCAGCGTCCTTTCACTCATCAATAGTGACCCCCATTTACAATAGTCCATGTTTACGTGCTCTGTATTTGTCTCTATTATGTCTTGCTTTTGATAACACCTGAAGGGTCTACCAAGAAGATCGTAAAGCAGAGAGATGGAACAAAGCCATGTTTCTATTACAAATCTGGAAACTGAGGTCTAAATTTGGCAATTCTGGAGATGTGATTGTTGAACATGCACTCTACAAATGTACCACAACAGAACTGTTTGTTTGGTTTGGGGTTTTTGTTTCTTTTGTTTGTTTTTTTTTTGTTTTTGTTTTTGTTTTTTGTTTTTTGTTTTTTTGTTTTTTGTTTTTTTTGGTACCAGGGATTAAGCCCAGGAGAGCTTACCCACTGAGCCACATTCCTATTACTTTTCTATATTTCAGAGGCAGGATCTTACTAAGTTGCTTGGTGCCTTACTAAGTTACTTTGAACTTGTAATTCTCCTGCCTCAGTCTCTCGTGTCACTGGGATTACAGGTGTGTGTCATTGTGCCTGGCTTGTTTGGGTACTGAAGTTAAAAAAAATTTAGGGAAACTACAGTTTCCTTTGAATGAAAAGGATGTTCATTAATATAGTAAATACTAAGGAGTTAAGACGTCCTATTGTAAATAAATTGGTTTAATATAATGCATTATTTTCCAAACATTTGAATACAGAAGCTCTTTTTGTGTGTGCCTAAACCAGTTTCTGACAGAACTAATTTTCCACAGAACATGGTGAATCACAGGATGTGGGTCGGTAACCTGTCCTTCAATACTTCATTATATTAAAAAGTATCTGCAAAATGTTTTCTGGAGTCAGCTCATTGCTTGGTGGGAGGAAGAAGGAAGAAGGAAATAAAAGATTGTAAATTCTTCATTCTTGAGTCTACAATTTTATCGTGTATAGACAAGATCCACAAGTAATCAAAGCCATAAGGCAGTGAGTAATGCAGTATCCAGTATCTCCATAAGGTACAGTTGACCACATTAGGAGTTTAGATCTGAGCCTATAGTGACAAAGTATGATTTAAATTAGACTGAAGGATACACAGAAAGGAACATGCCTTGCACAAGGGTGGTCAATACATGTTTGCTTGACAAACGATGAAGGACATTCTGGGCTAGGGACCAGCATGAACAATACCTTGAAGTCAAATTGAGTATGTGTTATTAATGGAGGAGAGAAAACTCCAGGATACCTGGAGCAGGGTCAAGGAAGGGCACTGTGCTGGAGTGGAAAGGAAATAGGGCTGCAGAGGCAGTATACATGCAGCTCAAAATCTATCCTGATGAGAATTCCCAGGTTTCCCGCAGTCGTGGGCCTTCTTATTCATCCCAGAATCTTGCATACAACCTAAGCATGAAATAGGCATTTAAAAAATGGTAGGTAAATACAAGAACAAATTAATAGCATATATCAAAGAAGCACAATGAAGAACACCAGGAGGATTTCTGTTTGAAAAGTAAGATGGTATGAGATGTCTTCTCTGAAAATTGATCTGGTTGGTGATGACTGAGGAGGGCTGGGACTGAGAGATGCCACAGGCAACAGACATCCCTTAGAAGACAAGGGAGGAGTTTGGATAAGCCTCCACCCTGGAGTGGACAAATATGAAATACATATTGAATAACTAAAAAAAAAAAACAAAAAAAAAACAAAAAAAAAAACAACCAAAAAGGACTGTAAAACCTGTAACTAAGTTTAAACCTAAGAAAGTATCATTAGTAGAAAAATGAAACCCTGACGAGATAGTGGGCTTTGTAGAGGGAGTCAAGGTTGGGGTTGGGGTATGATGACGAATATCCAGAGAGGGATGCTCTGTCCCCAGCATGGTGAAAAAGCTTGCAAAGCACACACTGAATCATCTCAGCTCATTTCTCAAATGAGACACAGAGATGACAATTACCACCCCATTCTAAGGAAGAGAGAAGAGAGGGGTGGAAACATCAGGAGATACAGGATTAAATGAAAAAATCTGGTCAGACGTGGATATTTTGAGTTAACCTGCAACAACATGTGAGTTGGAATAGTGATATAATAGGATTCCACGGGAATCAAGTTTAATGCAATGGGTGCAGACTGCATGCCTGGCCTCTGTGAGGCAATGGAAGAGGATGAGCTGAAGGTCAAGAGCTGATAACTAGCAGAAGCCACAAGAAAGGAAGAGGAATAGGTGAATGAACTGCACTGGATGGAAATCAAGGACTACTTGAGTACCTCCCATGTGTGGGACAGGGGCGGGGCGATGGAGAGGGATGTGCACAGGAGACAGTGTGACTGCATGACAAAGCAGGGGGAGAGCTTTGATTCATGGTATCAGCTGTCCCAGACCACCAGACAAGGGGAATTGAGAAAGTGTTCCCTCCTCCATCATCCCTCAGTATCCACGGGCGTCTGTTTACAGGATCCCCTGCAGACACCAAATACCAGGGACGCTCAAGTTCCTCATATAAAATGGCATTGTCTTTGCATACAACCTACACATATCCTCTTGTATCCCTTAAATCATCTCTAGATTACTTGTATCTAATAAAATGTAAGTGCTATTCAGCTGTTATACTGTAGTATTTAGGGAATAACAACAATAAAAGAAAGTCTGTACTTGTTCAGAAAATATGTAATTTTCTTTCAAATATTTTCAAACCACAGTTGGTTGAATCTATGGAGGCAGAGCCCATGGAGAGGGGGCCAACCATATTTCTTTCTTCCCTTCAAGCAAATCAAGAGTGGAAACCAAGCTCAGTAGTGACTTTCCTTCCTCCAACCTGCCAGTTTCTACTAGGACCCAGGCCCTTGCTGGAGTTTTGAGCAGAGTGATTGAGTACTGAAGGTAGATGGAGTCATGGGGAGAGGAAACAACAGATGCCTAGAGGTTTAAGGAGAAGGGTCTTGAGTTGTGACAGACACCTCCTACCCCTGTTGCTCTCTCCCTGGAACAGAACTGGGAAAACTGGGGGAGTGGGCTGAAAATAGGGCCAGAGGCAGGATAATTCATTCCCCTCTCTAGGCTTCTGTCCCACTAAAGCCAGGCCCACTGCACATCTGCCCAATCAGTGAAATTATTTTCTGTCTTTGAAACGTGACCCAATAATCTCCTCCTACGAAAGTCAGGAACCCCTCGTGGCTTGGCTGTAACACCAACTCTTCTAAGAACCCTTTCTTGAGCACCTTCAACCTTAATGACCTCTCCCTTGGTGGGCTCCATAGCACTCTGGTTTGGGAAGGAGCCTGTCTCTACTGGAACTTCTCAAAAAAATCGCCATAAAAGCATGAATTTATTAATATGCATTCACATATTTTAAGCATCACAATACCAGCCAACACAGCATGTGAATCATGGCTTCTGATTCATTTTGATTACCCACACTTACTCTTTTTTGTCTATATTATTTAGTCTTTTAAGTTCCCTGAAGGCAAGGACCAAGATTTCTCCAACGGAATATTCATCAAAGCCTTGAGTTTAGAAACTCAATAAATATTCAACGAGTGTATGAATGCAATAATTAGAAAACATATACTTGAAGTGGAAGAAACTTTTAAAAATGTACACATTTATTCATCTATGCCTGTTTGCACCCTGTTCAGGTGCTGGAATACGGGTGAGAGCAAAACAGTGAAAATCCCTCCCACAGGGCTGCAAACTGGAGGAAAGAGCCATGATATGCAAATCAAGCAGTAAAATATTTGTATTTGTCAAAGAGTGATAAGGACTGAGAAGAACGATAAACCAGAGAAGGATAAGGAACAGGTGGGTATGGGGGAAGAAGGGAGCAATTTTAAAAAGCGAATCATTAGGGAAGAACTCAAGGGCTCAGACATCTTTGAGCAAAGTGTTAAGAAGTGAATGAGCAAGTTGCACAAATGTCTGAGAGAGGAGCATTCCCCAACAACAAGGCTCCAAACAGGAGTGTGCTTTGATTGTTTAAGGAGTAGCAAAGAGGTCACTGTGGCTGAGCAGAGTGACCAAGAGGAGGCTAGAAGGATATTAAGTTAGATGGGAAGGGGTGTGCTATTTTCCTAGGACTGCCCTAGCAAATTAACACAAACTGGGTGACTTAAAGCAACAGAAATTTATCAGAAGTCTGGAGTGGATATACGGCCAGGATTGGTCATTTATTTTTTGTTGTTGTGGTGGTGCAAGGGATTGAACCCAGGGCCTTGTGCATGCCAGACAAGCACGCTACCAACTGAGCTATATCCCCAACCCCCAGGATTGGTCATTTCTTAAGACCCTTAAGGAGAAAGAGACTCAAGCTGGGCTTGCTTGGCATTCTGTGGCTTACTGATGCTTTCTTCCAGTTTTCTCTGCCAGTCCTCTCCTCTGTTCCTGCATCTTCTCCCTTTATGTCTTGTATGAGGACTCTCTCAATGCATTTGGGATCTACTCATAACCAGCAGGAGCTCATCTCGATCCTTACTCTAGTTACATCTGCAAAGTCCTTATTCCAAATCCTGCCACATTCTTAGGTTTTGAGTGAGCGGAATTTTAGAAGGATATTTCAGCCCACTGCAAGGAACAAGGGTGAAGCCACGGGAGCGTTTAGGAATCCACTAGAGAGAGATCACGTGGCTGGAGTTGGAAGTAACATAGAGGTAGGGAGAAGGGGTCCTTTTCAGATCTTGTTTTTTTTTTTATTTGTTTTTTATTTTTACAGACTGCATTTTGATTCATTGTATTCAAATGGGGTACAACTTTTCATTTCTATGGTTGTGCACATTGTAGATTCATGTAATCATACATTCATGTAATCATACATGCACATAGGGTAACAATGTCTACTTTTAAATAAAGCTGATGGAATTTATCAACACATTGAATTATTGACTTCTTGGACTTTTCCTTTTGCTTTAGAAATAGGGAAACACTGTTTTTTTGTAAGAGAAGGAGTTAAGTAGCATCTCAGTAATTGTTCTTGCCTGCTTCAGTCTGCTACTAACAAAGAAGCCACCTGAATGATGGTCTGTGCCTGTGCATACATGCAGGGGACCCAGGAGCCTTTTTCCAGCTTTAAATATTTGGTGTTTCTTATTAAGAATGTTGATGACTTGGGCTGGGGATATAGCTCAGTTGGTGGAGTGCTTGCCTCACAAGCACAGGGCCCTGGGTTCAATCCTCAGCACTGAAAAAAAAAGAATGTTGATGGAAATGTATTTTGTTGTAATTAAAATAGAAGAATTTTTAAAGACAATAAGGTGTTTTGAAGATAGGAAATATATTCAGATGGCAAGGATGGATAGATAAATATTCTGAATATCTCATGCAAATCCGAGGACCAAAGCAATTGTCTGTTCTGATGACTCTATCTATTTGAAAGAAAATATTTCTCTTTAGGGAAAGAAATTGATCTCACCTATCTAAGAGGAAAGTAAAGATTGGCATCTGAAAGAGTCTTAGGAGTCAAACTCAACTGGAAAAAAGATAATGAGGCTCAAAAAAGAACTTTAGAAAGCTTCAATAACAGTTTAAGGTGAATCTTTATTTGCTTCCCAAATTAAAACCCCTAAGAGACAGGACACAGAGGGAGAATGAAGGAAATAAAATACCATAAATTGTCCCCATTATGATATCAAATTCACAAGCAAATTTCTTGGTATTCAGTACAAAATAAAGAACAAAAATGTTTCTCATTTAAAACTGCCTCTCCATGGACCTTTCCCTCTGATTCAACAGTGGATCTGTTATATATTATCTAAGAAATATTCTCTCATTTTTCTAAGACTGGTATTCACACTCCTTTCATCAAACCCTTTCCTTCCAGGACAAATCCAGGGCTTCTGAGAAAGTCTCTCAGGGTCCCTCCAGACAGGGCATCCCCATGGTGGCCCCTCAGGCTCTCTGGCTGTGCTGGACAAGGGTCACCCCTCTCCCACTCACAGCTCTGCTTTTATGCTTTGGCTTAAATCTCATCTCCTCTCTGCTCTGTTTCTAGTGACACCAATTCACACATCACACATCTCTCCTTCCACTAAAATGTTCACAGCCCTGCTGTGCCCAAGTTCAAGTCGTCTGCTGCCTGGACTAAGGCAATTGCCTCATAGCTGGCCTCCCTGTTTCTGTCCTTTCCACACACCAGTTAAAATGCAACTTTCAAAATATAAGTTAAATTGCATTATCCCTTGTTCCAACTCTTCCAGTGGCTTTCACTCAGTAGGTCTCTAAGTTCTCTCTAAGCTACAGTCCAACCACCACCTGCAACATGAGCTATTCACTCGGGACCCAACTTCAATGCTAATGCCTGCCTTATTGGATCTGAAATAACAATTCTCTTTCCCAGTTTCACTCTCTTCATCTCGTAGATCTCAGCCCAAATCTCACATTCTCAGAAATGCTTCTCTGGCCCATCAGACCAGATGGGGTACCATGCATTTGTCTTCATGGCGCCATATTGTACTTTTTTACAGCACTTATCACATCTTAAAACATATGCTTGAATGATTGAGTAATTCAGTCCTCTGCAGATAAAGGATAGAACCAAGTTAGCTAGAATTATCTCCAAGTGTCTTGGAGTCCACCTACACAGAGGAGTGACTAATTACATGTTTGCTTAATGAATAAAAACACTTATTTTCTCTACCACAACCTTGATTTTTATCCAGCATTTCTAGTTATCTTTCATTTACGCCTCTCTAAACACACGACATGTTTCAAGGCACTGTGTTTAACCTTCTTAGTACCAGTTGGTGATTTATACTTCACAGGTGAATCACCACTAGTATGACTCAACATGTGCTTCTTGACCAAGAGCTGTGTGCAAAGATCAGGACTTCTCCCTAGTAGGATAGAAACTTTAAAAAAATTATAAGAAAACATTTCTTTACTTCTTATAATAAAACAACACTAGAAATTGGAACTGTGTTTGCATTTAATTATATGATTTCAGAGCTCTGCAAAAACTTGTGACATCTTCTGATCCCTCCATCTGATTTTAAGTGAGGCACCAAGGTCCAAGTAGGTGAACAGGCACAAAGCTAATTAGTGACCTCAGGGACACAAAATTTCATCTCCTGTTTTCTGCTCTGCCATTTGTTCCCACGTTGGTGCTTCTACACATTATGATCATCATCTAGTACCTTCATTTTAGGAAGAAGATTTTATATGAGTAAGTTTATTCAGACTGACAGAGTAAATTCATGGCAATAATTTATTCTAGAATTCAGCAGGGTCTCTGGTCTGTGTCCTTGTTCCTCCTTTTCTGGTTTTGGTGACTTTCAAGTAGAGAAAGGCTTCTCCACCTTCTGCCTCCCGGACCACTGAAGTGATGGAATTCCAATGACTGTACCAGATCAGGGGCACTAGCTGTTACTGACTTTTCCTCACAAGAATTCCAAGTGAATGTTGGATGGATCTGGTGTCAGATGAGGCATTTGCACAATAAAAATTCCACCGAGTGATGATCCAATAAGGTTCACAACATTGGCCTATTTTTCTTGGGCTTTCCTTGGCTCAAGAGAGGCTACATGCCAAAAGGCTTCAATGGGGAAGTTGTCATTTAACATGGTCTACAATTGTGTGGATTACACTGTCACATAGGGAAAGAATTGTAGAGACTCTCTATAAACCAATCATAGTGTGATACCATGAAAATCTATTTCTAGATCCCAAAGCCCTTCTTTAGGTGAAAGTTTTAAGCATTGTTGTAAATTCATGTAAGCAAGCATTCCCACAGGGCCAGAGAACAAGATGTCCTATTTTCAACCCTTTCTTTCATAGTAGTTTATAATAATAGTAGCGATAGCAGTAACTCTCATATAGCTAAAGCAGTTTACAAATATATTCATATAATGAATGCAACCTACAAAGAACTTTAAAGCAAAACAAAAATAAATAAATAAAACAAAAATTCATGGCCAAAAAGCATCATTTTGTAAACACGACATTGTTTCCTTGGTCTGATCTAAGTGAAAGCAGAGAATCTATTAAAACAGCTGGGTCTGCTGTTGTAAATATTTCTTCTAAACACCAAGTGTATGTGTCTGCATAGGTTTGGTGAGTTTGGAATTAGTTTAACACTTTGTAAAATAGCAAAACTGTTGGATGCTAATAAGTGAAATAAATTTGCATTGAAATAAATTATGTACAAATTACTAAGCAATTAACTAACGTGGGTATATTATTTTATTTCTTTTTTCTTCATTACATTGAATGCACTGTGAGAAGTAATAAACATGTTTTTGTTAGAAAAAAATCTGAGTGAAGAAAAAGACAAATAATACAGTAAATTATAAATAAGTTATAAAATTGAAGTGCTATGTGGTTTGCCCAAGGGCTGGCTGCCCTATTCCAGCTATCACTTAAAAAAAAAAAGTCACCATTTCCTTAGGGGTTTATGATCTGTTTAGCACTGAGATTGGTAGTTTAGATGTACTACCTTATATAACCCTTATGATAGATGAAGAAATGGAGACTAAAGGAATTTAATATCTTTCCCCCATGCCTGCAATTTAGAATAGCAGTCTTGGAATGTACACCTGGAGGTAGATGTACAGAAAGAGGATGGCCAACTGCAGGAAAACATGACAGGGAGGCAGAAATCCCAAGATAAGCTTGGGATTATCTACAGGTGTATACTACAGGTGTATTACAGGTGTATTATACTACAGGTGTATTATACTACAGGTGTATTGCTGGCACAGTTCTCCCACAGTGGGGCTGGGGATGTTGCAGAATGTCCACTAGGGCATGCCTCCCTGCTCTGCTCTGACCAAGGACTTCCTCAACCTCCTGGCTGCTGGAAGGAGCATAGAAGCTTCTAGGCTACCCATCACCTGAGTCAATTGCCTACCCTGCCACAGGTCAAACAACAAACCAATCCAAAAATCTCTTTTTTTGCTGCTTTCTTAGGACTTTGCTATTTAATTCCTTGGTGTCCCCTCCCTGTGTGGTTATGCTTTTACACACATTATTTGTTTGATTTGATTTCTTCACAGCCACTCTGTTTGGCAAAGCAGGTATTTCCTTACTTGAGAGCAGAGGTTCTCAATCTCGTCTGCACATTAGAGTCACTAGGGGGGATTTTTAAACTTATAAAAGACTGCGCCCTATGCCACAGCAATTAAATCGTCACCTCTGGGGAAGTGGGATGCTCATCATCTTCTGTAATAGCTCCCAGATGATTCTAGTGAGTGGCCAGGGCCAAGAGTCAAACCCTCAAACCTGAATGAGCAGAGGCACTTGGTTTAAAGTAACAAAGTTTGTGTTTGGAGTGAGCTGGTCACTCACTGTGCTCCCTATGGCTACGATTTACCCTGAAGTGAGTAAAACACTTACTGGTATGTTGTCAAGCGTCCAGTCGAATGGCTGCAAGCAGTATAACCTCCATGACCAGAAGACCAATGTCCTTATCCTAACTCCACATCTGGATCCAAGAACATGAGCCACCTGGGGCCAATGAAGATTCCTGACTTGCACAAACTGTTATTTGCAGGTCCAGGAAAGTAATAACTAGACAGACTTTTCATTTCAAGAGCCATATTCCCAGCTCAGCATCTCTGTCATGTCATCTCCCCAACTGCTTTCTTACAACCAATAGATACGATGTTCAATATTTTATAGATCTTTTTGTTCCGTGCTTTATGAACTTCTTCCTCTAGTGCGTGGGTAGATTTCCCCACTCATGAATCATATTTTGTGCAATCTGAAATAAATACAGTCCACACGCATGCTGCTGGTATCAAACTGGGAGTCTCACTCAACCTCACTTCTGAGTTTGGAGAGGTGTTGTCAGACTCCAGTGGCTTTTGAGTATATCATCCTGCCCTAAACTGATCTCAGAGCTTTTCAACAACCCCTGTAGACTTGGACCACCCAAATCTCAATTGCTTTCCCAGATTCTTCTCACATTCAAATATTTAATTACCTATGATAGCACCCTCAAGGGTGACCCAGGTATCTGAAGCTCAGTGGGTCCAAAATGAAACTGATTTTCTTCTTCTCAACTATTTCCCACCCCAAATTCTCATTTCTTGGCACCACCTCCCTGCATCTAGGGACCCAGGATGGAACTCTGGGTGTCTTTCTTGACTTTTCTCCTCTTTATGAATCCCCATCTTAATCAGTCACCAAGTGCTGCTGATTTCACCTCTTTTTTATGACCCTGTTAACACTCCAGCCCCTTCCCTCTCACAAGTATTCCTCAACCCAAGCTTCTGGAATGATCTTCCTCAGACCAATAAGCTGCACACCAATCAGAGGGTACAAGTAAATCTTTGTGACTGCTCCCTTCACTTGCGCCTCCCAAGAACAGGGTGTGGTCTCCACTACCACACCGGCTCCCTGGACTGGCACCTGCCCTCCTCTCCTCTCACTACTCACCACAGCCTCTATCAGAAGCAACACACCATCTGCAGTCCCTCCCCGAGTTGCTTTGTAACCTCTGCTCTCTGCCTTTTCTTTGGCCCTCTCCTGCCCACCACCTAAGACTCATTTCTGCTACATCTTCCAGGAAACTGTGTCTTGTCTCCCATCACTCCCAGGACCTCCCTTGCTTTCAGAATGTCCTGTGCCATTGTCCATCATCATGCTTATAACACCAGATTATTATTAATCCTCATCCTCTATAATGTGAGTTCCTTGAATTCAGAGAATGTTCTTGTAGCCTCAGCAGCTAGGCAGAGCCTGGCACTCAATGAAACATTATTGAATTCTGAATACACTCTTCTCTGGTGCTGCTTCCACAGTACTTATGACTTTCTATTGTATTTACTGTGTCCTTCCTCAGGCTCTTCAACTAGGTAATTAACTTCAGGGAGCTATCAAAGACTGGGTGATATGTGCCTTTATTTCTTCAGTGTTCACCTATTCCTGACTATGAATAGGTGCTCTATCAGTGACAACTGAAAGAAAGGAGGAAAAGAAAAAGGAAGGAAGGAAGTTCCAATTTCCATATAATAATCCTTTGGTGCAATTTGAAAACTCTAACATTAACCATTCCAATAAAGTTTGCAATGTTATCTTTCATTTCTTTCCTCTAACAAATGAAGCAACTAAGATTCCTAAACTTATAAGAGCTACAACTTCACATAGTTGACTATAAAGAGAACATTTGTCTTATAATATTCTGAAGTTAGATCACTATTAGATTCTGTAAGGGATCATCATTTCATTGGAAATTAAAGGAAATGGTTCCATTTAATTGTATGAACAGATAGAGACATAGTACAATGACTGGTGAAGAAACATGCAACTTCTATAGAACATAAGTGTAGCATGAACCTTTCATCTTTTTAGCTCAACCAAAATTATATAGAAAGTATGACATTAACTCAAGCAAAATCTCTAACATCAGTGATTAGAGATTTCAGGCGAAAGATATTTTTAAAAGCTTTTTGATGTCTACTTTTAAATAGTAGATATTTAAAGCCTAAAGCAAAGAACACAATAAGTATTAATTGGTAATAAAAAAATAGAGACAACATTATTATAGCTTGAAGCAAAAAGAGAAAGAAAGGAAAAAGAGAGAGAAAGAAACAAAGATAAAGCTATTTTTGTGTATTGCTATAGAATCTATGACTATTTGGGAAATTTTTGTTCCTTCTGTATCATCTCTCCTCACACCCAGATAAGTTACTGATAAATTTAAATTTGGTTGTCTTTGGAATCATCCTACCCATTTAGTAACTTTTCCCCCCATATAACAAATTCTTTTTAGAAATGAAAAAAAGTTGTTTTTTAGCTTTTCGCTATTGTTTGTGGGTGGAAGAAAAGTATAATCTGTAGAAACTCTTCAGTCTCTGAAGGTACAGTTGAGGAGGAGGGTGACTCATGTTAGGAAATGGCAGCTGTCAGCACCTGTCATGGGAGTTAGGGTCTGTGAGCCAAACTCCTTGGCTGAGAACCTACTCCAGCAAACCTTAAAGCCAGGTAGCTAGAACAAGAATTCAGCTTGGAAGGAAGTCATGAGATGTGCGTGAGACTCATTGCTTTTAGTGAGGTCAAATATGGTCTCCACTGACCTGTGTCAGAATCACCTGGGTGGCTTGTGAAAGGTACACATCTATGTCTCAATCCAGAGCGGCAGTCTCAGATTCCCTGGAGTCTAGGTCCCACAAATCTGCATTTTACCAGTCTTCTCAGGGGACACATAGTCAGACTGAAGTCTGAGGCCATCTATTTTAAGCCATACACAAAATATCTGTCACATTGCCCCCTTCCCTCATACTGTAGAGGATCACGTTCTTACAGAGAGAACTTTAAAATCCACTTAAATTTAGGTCATTCATTTGGACACTGTTGCATTATATTAGCAAGAAATTACTTGTTAACTGGGCGTGGTGGCACAGGCCTACAATCCCAGCAGCTTAGGGGGCTGAGGTAGGAGGATCACAAGTTCAAAGCCAGCCTTAGCAAAAGTGAGGTGCTAAGCAACTCAGTGAGAACCTAGCTCTATATGAAATTTAAAAAAGGGCTGGGGAGGTAGCTCAGTGGTTGAGTGCCCTGAGTTCAACCTGGTATTCCCCCCCCCCCGCCAAAAAAAGAAATTACTTGTGACTTATTCCACAGTGAGCCCCTAAGTGTTTTAAGACGCAGAGGTGAGAATTGTCTGGAGGTTCTAGAAAAGCCACTGAGTTCATTCAATGATCATTCTGGCCTTCTCGCAGAGCACTGAACAGGCTAGGCCTTTAGAGCTTATATTTTTGTGTCATATGTTTATTTCTGTGAGAACTCAGATGCTTTTGTGGATACTTTATAGTATTATAATTTTAAACAGTATCAGATTGATCACTGAAAACATCTTAATAAAGAGAATATCAAATTCTCAAGTAAGAAATTCTAATTTCATGATTTGAAAACTAACATGGGCTCTGAAATCATATTTTGGTAAATCACAATTATTTGGTAGATAAGGTAGGAGAAGCAAAAAGGGTATTTAAATGAAATCATAGCAGCTCAATAGCATGATACCTGAATGATATGCCATGTGGTGGTATGGAATTAAGGGCCACATAGGAAATAATTGGCATAGACAGTAAGTTTTATGTCCTCACATACCTCAGGTTATGTTTTACAGAACCAGGAAGGAAAGTCATTTTCTCTGTTTCTGTCTAGGCTACTGAAAGTCCCATCCCAAATTGGAAGACATACTTGATCACAGCTTGCAGAAGTCATACATGGTTTATCATCCTGTCAAAAGCTGTCTCCACAGTAAAAGTTGACATGGATGCAAAACTTAGAGGCTGTCCTTCACACACTTGAGGAGATGAGACCTATCGTCAATGTCCTGGGGCAGGGCCACCATCTACTGAAGAAACCAGAAGATATACAGCAGAAAGCTGTGGTCTTGATGTCCAAGTTGGCAGCCTTCCCTTGTGGTTGGCTCAGGGATTTGCTGTGTTCTCTGTCACCATCTAGCAACACAGAAATGTGGAAGCCAGACTGGCTTCCACCCACCACACAGCTGTCTTCAGGGCACCTGTTCTTATGATTATTCACTGTGTACTCAGAAAATGCAAATAAATTTATTAGCAGAAGCATAGAACATAGAAATGAAGGCAAACCAATTGCAAAAATAGCAAATGAATTAATAAAAACATGAATGATTGAAGTGACCCTATACTCTTTGATATTTGTATCACTAACTCTAACTTTTTCCTGCCTTCCATTCTTCTACAGATCATTACACATACATGTACTTTCAGGTTTTTAAAACAAGCCAGGATTCTTGTAAAGTCAGAAAGGTGAGACTATGTCCAGACATTTTAACAAAAAGATGAATTACATTTATGATAGTGACTTCAACACTGTGTACCACCCTCCATGTGACTGACAGGCCTACAGGGAGATAGTGTTCAAAGAGGGGTCCAACTTCCTGAAGGGTTCCAATTAAATCACCTTTACTATTGCCTTAGAAGGATTTCCTCCCAGTCATTTGTCCTAATCAGAAAACTAAGATTGCCCTAGATTCTTTTTTCCTTTCCACCTTTACATATAAAATCATCTACTCACCCGTGAAAAACTGCATTGACTTTTATGTTGAAATATACTTTCATTTGGAGCATAAGTCTTCAGACTGACACCAACCCCTCAACACTGATTTTGCCAGAAGGAAGAATGTCAGTATTCCTCAAGCTTGTTTTCACAACCAGTTAAATCCTAGAATATGTCTTTGGAAATTACAGGGTCCCTGAGTTCTTAACTACCGACACCTTATGACTCTGAGCTACAGAGAAAGAATCAAGCCATCAAACCAAGGAGGTAGTTGCTTTAGATCTAGAGCAGAGCTTGCTTCAGGCATATTACATAAGGTTGGAAAGATATTTAGAAGCTATCGTGGGCACTCTATAAGGGTGATATGCTAATCCTAGCATATATATATGCTTATATATATATATATATATATGTAAGATAGATGCACAAGAGTGTGCATAGCAAGCATACTGATTTTTGTGTCACAAAAAGTGTGGAAAGAACATATATTCATCTTTGCCTGTACTGGTATAAATAGACACTAACTAAGTAACAGATTTGTCAGGTTCTGGGGAGCAGACCTGTAGTGGATTTGGTGATGGGACAAGGTATAGAGGTGAGTCTTCATGGTGTAACCCACCCATTGTTTGAATTTTGTATTACTTATTCATCAATTTAAAAGATTCCATGGGAAGATATAGCCTCTCTTAGTAACATTGAACTGTTTTTCTTACCTTTGAAAATAATTCTGATAACCACGTGACTCTCAGGTTTTGTATGCCAGGGACACTATTCCATATTCATGACCTGCAAAATAATATGCTTCTTATGAAAGCAGACCACAATTAAATTATTATTATGATTAGAAGTCTAGGTAGGATTGATTAAAAATAAAGATGAAGTTTTTAATCTTGCTTTTGTCCATCAATTTCTCAGCCTTCTTTCTCCTATTAATAAAAATGTAGCATCAAATATATATACCCATCTCCATTTATCCTTTATATCACCAATAAAGAGGGGAAAAATTAGTGAGAGTCAACTGTATTCAGACGTGTGTTCCAAGCGTTTCCTTTTACAGATGAGGGAAACCGTGGCTTGGGCCATTTAAGTGTCTTGCCCAAATTGCTAATTTGCTACTACAGCATGCATGCCTAATTCTGCCTTGTTAGAAAGCTCTCGTTCTGTGCCACAGGAACACTTTAGCCAACTCCTGAGGCAAGACTCCACTTGAGAATAAGTGCCATGCTGACTGGAGACGTTCAACTGCCAAGCTGTGGCTACTCTGGCATGCTCTTATAAATGAAAAATTGGGGAGAAGTTTCTCATTTCCTTTCCTGTTCCAACACTCAGGTGAATTATGCTACATTGCTGTCTATAATGAAAATTAGGATCTAGAAGCATGTGTTAGACAAATGATCTGACTGCTAAAATGTTTATCCAGCGTAAGGGTGGAAAGAACATCTTATCATTTCCTTATAACCCTGAGACCCTGTAATTCTTTCAATTTAGACATCGAAGGGGTTAGGAGGACAAAATCCGAGAACTGTTTCATTATCCAGGTGACTAGGTAATAAAAGGTATAAGAAGCAATCAGTGTTGTGGGAAGACTCTTACTATAATGCCTTGTACAGAGTCAACCACGTATTTGAACTTTCATAGCAGTAGCCATGGAATGAAGTCTCCCCCTAGTCTTATGCACTTGTCACCAGACCATGTGCACAGACAAAAATAACTAAATGGGACTATATCAAATTTAAACATTCTACTCTTAGAAGGGAACTGTCAAGAAAACAAGAAGGCAAGCCACAGAACAGGAGGATAAATTTGCAATAGATTCATCTTACCAAGGCTTTGCATTAAGAACATGTAGAGAACTCTTACACATCTACATGGGCAAAGGATATAAATGCACATAGAAGATATGTCTAATAAGTCCACATAAAGAAGATCAACAGCATTAGCCTACTGGAGGAAGGCAAATTCAAGTCACAAAGAAGTCACTAGATGGGCTAAATTTGAAAACCTTGACAACATGAAACGCAGGTGAGGATGTGGAGGAACTGAGCTCTTATGTATTTCTGCTTGGGAAAGTAAAATGCAAGAAGCCATTTGCAAAGACAATTTTGCAGCATCTTATACATATCGTGTGCCTTAGCCATCCCATTCTCAGGTATTCACCGTGAGCAATAAAGACATGTCTGCCCAAAGACTTGAAAATCAAAGGTCATAGCAACTTTATCATAACTATCCAAAAAGAGAAAACTATATAAATGTATAGCAGCAGGAGAATGGATAAACGAATGTTGGTTTATCTATATGAAATCAGACCAAAGCAAAACTTGAACTACTGATACATGCAAGAATTTGGGTGATTCACAAGCACATCATACTGAATGAAAGCAGCCATACATACTCTATGGTACGTACCCTATGGTACCATTTATATGTAATTCCAGAAATGGCAAATTAATTTACAGTAACAAATGGCATATTGGGGGCAGCCCGAGGCCACAGTTGACTGCAAAAGAGCATCAGGGAATTTGGGGGAGTGATAATAGAATTCTGTATCTTGATTGTGCCTGTGGTAATGCAGAGGTATGCATTTTCAAGACTCAGTGAGTTGAACACTTAAAAGAGGTGAGGTTTATTATGTAATATGTTCCAAGGCAATCAGCAATAAAATAAATATTGAGAAATAAGTGCAGAAGGATGGGTGGAGTCAGGGGTTAGGCATCTAAGCACAATCAAAGGAGTTAGTACTATATGGAACCTATTTCTTCTTCCGTGATTTTTAAGATGTTATTTGCTACTTGTCTTCCAAACTTGGTATCTTTCACTTTTTATTGTACTCATTTGGCATTTAGAAAATATTTTCTATACTGGCCATTTTAAGCACATACTTTGTTTTTCAACTTTGACAAACTTCTCAAAGGCGAGAACCATGTCTGATACCTCTTTTATATGGCCAATTTGCACATAGTAGTGTTAAAGGTGGTCCATACTGTTGATGATCATATTGCTATTTTCTCTTCTAAATCTTGCTCTTCAATATTATTTAGTCAGACAAACTAGATGTAGAAATATCCTTTTAAAGTGAAAAACTCGTTTATTTAAGAGAACCAGTCGAATAATTTAAAGCCTTTTTTTCTTTCTCTTAGTATGTTCACAAATCTAGGATCATTGATTCATTCGCTTGTTTAGTCTCGATAAACATGTGTTGAGCATCTCTCTTTGCCATGCATTATGCTAGATGCTGGAATACAAAGATTATTATGTGCTCATGTTCTAGAAAAGATGCCAAATGCATCAAGATATATGGATGGCAAGGGGGTAAATACATCATGACAGAAGTGTGGAAAGGAAGAAAGATGATCCAAGATAATGTACCAAATAAAGCTCAAAAATAAAATTTTGATCAAGTTACTCATGTAAAGTTTTTGATCAATTTAGCTCATGTAAAGTTCTGCAACTGAATTTAATATCATTTGGGTATTTGAACACTGGTGGCCTATAATTGATACTATAAATCAGAGCTGAGCCAATGGGTCAGTAAAATTTGATTTGATTACCAGCACCCATGGTTCAAGTCAAAAAGCCCATCCAAGGCATGATCCTAATTTACAGGAAAGAAAACTTGTTTGCCTAAGACAACCCTGGGAGTAAACACTAAACTAGTAAATTTTAATTTGGGTAAAAACACCCCTCAGTGGAGAGTCAAGGTGATTGTCTGGCTAGCTTCCTCCCACAGATAGAAATATTTTGGGCAATTTTGAACAAGAAGCGATTCACCAGGATTATGTATTTTCTCATTTGCAACTTGGTATAGGAAGATAATCTTTGCCAATCTGCTCTCTCTTTTCTTTTCGTGAACAAAGGCAATGAAAACATTGAAAAGCCCAATGTTTTCAAGTCAACAAATCCTTCCATTCCTGATGATTAAGTTGGGTGAGTGGGTGAGTGGTGAGTGTACACTTCTGTTTTGCAAAACAAAGCTTGCTTGCTTTCCATTTTGTCACAACATACGGCCATCTGATGGTGTCCCATCCAAACAAAAACTCACTGCTCATTCCACCTGATTCAGGGCTTTCCTTTATAATTTTCCTTTCTGAAATTTCCTGCTCCACCTACTCCTCGATACCCCCTCAGTCTAGAACATTCCTACTTATCCCCCAGTCCTAATTTAAATGTCACTTCTCAGAAATGACTTCTGGACTGCACGTCTCCACACACACACACCCAGCTCTCACCCAGCAGACCAGGTTTAGAGACTCTTGTCATTCTTCACAAAATTCATGATACTTGCAGTTAATTAGTTATTTGTATACTTTCTATTTTCTTTACCAGTTTACACCCTCCACATGCAAAAACTCTGTTTCTATCTTATTTATATAATAGGCACCTAATAGCTATTAATAGCTATGTGTTTATTAAATGATCAAACTTGCAACAATAATGAAATTCAGAGAAATTGTTCTTTCATTTTACTAATGAGATATCTATAGTAAGGTCATTCTGTACTAAAAAATTAACTCTCAACTTTAATAGCACTGGAGAATGTTCTGTTTCCTTACAGCACTATTGAGTGCTATTACAAAGCCTGGACTCTGTTTAACATACAAGTTACTTTTGCAAAAATATGTATAATTCAATTGCATCATAATTAAACATAGAAAATAAAATTTTATGCGAGTACAAATTTCCTTAGATACTGTGGTCACCTCCTTATATTTTACCACACATTCACAATACCCACATCCATGGTTTTGTGGGAGTTAACTGAAATCACCTTGAGCAAACCAAATAATATGTAAGACACTTTGATAATAGTCCACTTTTCAAAAAATGTATATTATTCTAAAAGCTACCTCTTTAATATAACACTATATTATGTATCATTTGGTCCATGCATAAAATTATCCAATTTGGCATGATCATGAGGGGTGTAAAGTTTATGTATATAGCAGTTATTCACTATATAATTTTATTTTTAAGTTACTATAAGTTCTATCATAATTAAAACCATCAGAAAAATCATCTGACACTTGAAAATAAGGTAAAAGGATGGCATTATAATCCTTTCATACCATAGTAGGGTCATACCACCCAAGGACTATCTGGGTAGGCACAGAGCCATCCTAAAGAATCTTCATAGACAGGCGCAGGGGCACACGCCTGCAATCCCAGTGACTCAGGAGGCTGAGGCAGAAGGATCTCAAGTTCAAAGCCAGCCTCAGTAAAAAGTGAGGTACTAAGCAACTCAGTGAGATCCTATTTCTAAATAAAATACAAAATAAGACTGGGGATGTGGCTCAGTGATCAAGTGCCCCTGAGTTCAACCCCTGGTACTCCCACCAAAAAAATAATCTTCTTGAAGATGGAAATGCTGCTCAAAGTGGTAGCCTCTCCACAAGTACAGCTAGGAAGCACCTGGAAAGTGGACAACATCTCTGAAGATACGATGTTTTTATTACGTCACATTTTAAGTAGTTTAAGTTTGAATTCAAATAGGTACATTTAAATAGCAAATGGTTACCTCACTAGACAGTATTGACTTAGGTCTACGTATACTTGGTTTATTTCATTTTCTATTATTAATTAAAGGTCCAGACCCAGTAAAACTACTTGCTAATCCTTAGAATTGTGTTCATTAGATACGGAAATGATTTTTATATGCAACCCCAAAGATTTATGGCATCATAAATATTAGCCAGGTTTTAAAATCTAACTCAAATTTTATTCTACCTTCTTTGGTCAATTATCTATATATGCATAATTTTTCAGTTTTTGAACTGATTATAATGTCTGATCCCTTCATAAATTATGTAACATTATTTATATAGATACCTTTTCTGTTTTCCTGAGTCATGATTTCACGATATTTAGTAATTTTCGAGGCCATCTCCCAAAGACCTTAAAATTCACTCATAAAATTCTTTCCTAGAGAGCACCTACCTGAAAAACCACAAACACTGATTCCTTTATTTTTTAAAAATAAAGATGCTAGAAATAATTAAGTTCACTTTGTGGTTTCACACTTACTGTGTTTTTCAGTACTATTGTAAGGACTCCTTGGGAAGAACTGTAAAGTCAGAAGAGATGCTCAGTCATCCTTAGTCTAAGTTTGCCAGATAAAAATATACATGTAAATATATCCTGCTTTTGAGGAGGTCTTTTATAAATTTTATAAATTATACACTTTTTGAGGAGGCCTTGCAAATTCTTCAGCACCTCCCACAGTGTTCTGGCCCTCAGGGAAAACACTATGCAAATCATTACAAGAACCTATTGGAGAATTTTAGTCTCCTCTGTTCTGTAATTATGGATTATTACAATAAACTAACCATGGCCAATCAGTTTCAAAAATCATGGCTTCTTGGTGTGTCTGAAGGCTGAGCTGTAAGCTGTAAGACAAAATTGGTATCTTCAACAGAGGATGTCCTAAAGTCTTTTAGTCCTGTGAGGAGGACAACACTAAGCACTCTTCAAAGACTAGGCTTGGGAGAGGCTTGGTCCCCTTTCAGGTTCTGCCAGTGCAGCAAGTAGTGATTTCTTGGGCTCTTTTTGGTCCACTAACAGAACAGAGCATGGAAGCATGTTCCATGCTGGTGGATCCAAGGAGGCAAAAATAAATCAACATACCAAAGGAGGAAAATTTCATCACAGTTATTTGTTTGGAATATGGTTGACATGTTTTAATATTTTGTTTAATAAATAAATAATAGTAATAATAATTAATAAATATAATAGAAAACCCTTTGCCTGCTTCCTTAGCTATCTTTAACCCTTTTCTTAGTGCATAAGGTTTTGTAAATGTAAACTAATTTTTCTAAATGGTGTCAAAGTCTCATTGTACTGCTCAGAATCCAGAGGCAAATTTTTCTAGAGTGTCCTTACTTTGTGTGATAATAAATTATTTGCATAGTATCAGTAAGAATTCACAACCATTTTTACTAGAATATAACTACATAAATCATTGTAGCAACCAACTCTGTACATGAAGTACCACATTTAAACAAGTGTAGTGGGTCATGATTAAGAAATGCTTGTGGAGCTGATGCCTGCAAATCTTTCTAGGAAACAACTGGTCTATCTAGGCCCACTCCCAGAGCACTGGAACTAATAAAGAGGTCACTTCCGTCAGGCTGAGGATCTCAAAGAATTTTGGATACCTCTAGAATGAAGATTTCACTTAAATTTATTGGTACTACAGGTGAAATCTAGTGGGGAGAATGTTCTGGGACTAACTTCCAAGCCTTAGGTTAGAACAGCAATAGCAAGAAAAAGACATACCCAAGGTTCCTTATGGAAATTTCCAGACAGAAGTGGAATTCTGTAGTTGCTAGATACTGTAAAATCCTAGATTGGCAAAGTTGAGAACTGTGTGGTTAACTTGATGCACCTGTAGAAATAGACTAAACCTGTACTCCAATATGACTTCCTTTTCAAAACAAGTGTGGGCTGGATTTACCTAAAGCCTTGGTCCATGGACTCCTAATCTAAGCCATGAATAAGATAAAAGGTGAACAAAAGTATGGGGACAAAGGCTACTCAGGATTGTCTAAGGAACGGTATTTCGTTCATGTCAGTGTTCACTATTAATTAAAAGTCTCAGATTTAGTGAAGTTATTTGTTAATTTATAGACTTAAATTAATGTTCTATAGCAATGACAATTATTCTTGTCTGGTGGGATGGATAAGCCCAAAGGTTAATGTCGCCACCCCTCCACCCATTCCTCTACTCAACAATCTTATCCTTACATTTTTAAAAATTTGCTAACATATGCCTAATTTCCTAAATTCTCTCTGAATTGGTCACTGCATCTTACTGACACCCTTCACATTAACTAATGAGTTAAAGGGAATCTTTTACACGTGTTCATTTTATATTTACAGTTATGATCTTTCTTTTTGAAATTATATTTCAACAAAACTATATGCTGGTACAACAAACACCAGGTTGAGAGTGATAAGACATGGCTTCTCTATCCAGATATGGATATGGTAATGATAGACTATGCCTGACCTCTTGGAACTTCAGGTTGGCCACCTCTAACCAGGGAGTGCTGGCCAAGATTTCAAAAGTCCCTTCTAAACTTTACTTTATGTACAAACTTAAAAGTTAGATTACACTAATGAAAGTCAAATATTATTGAAAGAAAGAAATCTGATCATTCTGAAAAGATCTCAAACTGACCTGGAATACACTATCTTGTTACAATATCATGATCCCTTCTAAATGAAAAAGCATCCTTTAAAGCACATCCCTGCTAAAAGCACTCACTCCTTAATTGAGCCATTTGTACTTCAAATAGATAACTTCTGACATCCACATAGAAAAATTCAAGATTTATGTCTTTTCTGGTGTTTTCTTCTTGCCAAGACATAAAATGGGGTCATCCTTTATCAGACAGCATATGCAATGCTCAGATAGTATATCTCCCCAGAACTTCTTAGACTGACAGCAAAATTGCTACAGATCTAAAATGGAATTTTAATCTAGTTTGAATTTAGACAAATGGAAAATTCTCAATTACTAAAAGTTTTCAAAGAAGAGCATTAGAATGATCTGTCAAGATCATAAAGTATTCTGTATGCTTATATTTAATATGGCTCATAAAAGAAGTGAAAAGCAAGACAATTGCTAATGCAACATAGATACAAGTATAATGCCTACAATATTTATCATGCCAAACAAATCATTTTGGGATTTCATCCATCAATAATGGACTTGATTGGTATTTATTTTGTACAGTGAGTGAAAGATTTTTGTATTAAGAAAATAAGGGTTGGAGGACTGATGAATGGATTCTAGTATGCTACAGCACATTCAGGTGACTATAATAAGTTCCAATTTATCATGTATTTTCTAAAGAATTTAAAAAGTTCAGTTTCCCAACACAAAGAAATGATAAATGTTTAAGGAGCTGGAACTGCTAATTATTCTGATTTGTCATTGCACATTGTATACATGTATCAAATTAACACAATGTGCCCCATAAATGTACAATTATTATGCCCCACAGTGTACAATTATTATGTGTCAATTAAAATAAAATAAAAGATTAAAAGAAAAGGGATTTAGCAATACAGATCATCTTAATCCAATTACAGGTTAATTCTAACCTTGGAAATAAGGAGTTACTCACAGATCATAAAATTATCAAAGCAGACCCAGTAGAAATTTGACATCAGAATCCAAGTCATGCATTTACTGTAAAAAAAAAAAAAAAAGAGCCACAGCCACTCAAAATTATTTATTTATTTGGTTGTTGGGCAGGAATATGGTTGTTTTGTCTAAATCTTTGCATAGCTCACTGGAGTAAGAGGGGGAAAGTGTATCTGGCTGGGAGTAATGAGATACGTAGATAAAAGAGGGGTCTGAATGTGATCGAATTAGGTTTCATAACTGTTTTTAGGTATGGGAGCCTGAGCAGTGTTTTCAAGATTGTTAAGTCTGGACTATGTTACCTTATATTGTACAGGGCTAATTTAACTGCCTAAATTTCTGATATAACTTTATATACTCTCTTCACACCTTTTAAGTTGTCTTATTAGGTAGTTAGAGATTCATGATAGATGTCTTACTAGTGAATTGTATATTTTATCATTATTTCACCACTTGAAATCCCAATTCTTTTTATTTTAAAATATGCCTGCTATCATTACCGCTGCTCTAGTTTTCATTTAGCAATGTCTGTTATAAATTTATATGTTATATCTATTCCTTGTTTAACAATATTAATTTGTTCCTGAAATTCTTACCGCCAATTTTAATAGCTTTAAATGAATAATAAATATTGCCATTATTTTAACAGCAAAAATCATAATGTGCTATCCTAACCCAAGATTCTAACACACTTCTCATAGATAGAAAGTTGTTATCAACTTAACAATGAAAACGAAGTTATATAGGTCATAAAAATAAAAAGAAATAGTGTGCACACAACATATAACATAACGGAGATGTACCATTCTTGCAAACGAAGAAGACTTGACAAGAGGTGGTTGATAGGGGACCATGCACTTATTGGAAGGTGCAGATTAATTTCTACAACTTTCAACTTTGGGGAAATTTGATTATCTTTCACCAAAAAAGATGTTGAAAATGAAGTTATAGCACAGATGACATTGTTAGGGGAAAATAAAGACATAACACAAGATCACTCCCAAAACTCTGGAAACAGTGATGTAAAGATAGACTGAAAAGTCCTTAAAGATACGAAATTTTCATTCCTGTTGGGTTTGCCAAACATACTGTATGATTTGAATTATAAATCTTAAGAATATGTTTTTAAAGATATTCTCAGTCCACAAAATGTTATTTCTAGTCAAATTATGAGCATGTCTTTGCCTAAAGAAAAAATATTAAATTATCACTTCTTATTACCTATTTAGTTATTATACTAAAGGGGGAGTAGAGTCCTCTGTGACTCAGGAAGACTCTTCAAAGCCAGTTCAGCAAAAGACAAACTGTCCTGTCATTGTGCAGGACAAGTCTTGACTTCACTTTCAACATTTTTCATGCCATTATGGTGTTAAAGTTATCTATTATAAGAAACATAGAATTAGATTATTTTTCAAAATCCAAAATCAGTAATAAATTTGTAGTGTCTTACTCATGAATACGATGGATTTATTTTGTGCTTCTAGGTTTTTTGTTGTTGTTATTTTGTTAGTTTTTACTGCTTGCCTGCTCTAGACTAGCTAACAAATGTTTTAAATTAAGAATTTTAAATTTTCAAAAGTTTAAAAATCTGTGCTATCTCTACAAAATTCATGACACTTATACTTGACTTAAAAGTCCAAAGTTACCGAACACAATTACCCATTGCTCAAAAGAAGCAAAATACTTTAGAATGCAATAAAGCAGATAAATTCCCCATTCCCTATATTACCACTTTCTAGTATTTTAGTTCCACTTTGCTTTTAACCCATGCAAATTTTATCTTGTCGTTGTTGTACTACGGTTCTAATTCTAGTACATTTAGGATGTGGAATCCTTTCTTTGCACATTGGCTGAGATTACATGTATTCAGTATCTTTCTTCAGGCACTTTTCCAAGGAAAATCTGGGTCTTCAAAATCCTTAGAATTTTACTTCCTCTCTATTTTGCTCTGTCCTTTCTCTCTGGAATTGCTCTTTGATAAATATTTAAACTTCTAATTCTATATTCTACATATTTAAACCTCCCTTTCAATTTCCTCAAACCTCTTTATAGACATGCTTTGTGTTCTGTTTATTTAATCAATTCATAGAAACTCTACAAATACATAGGTTCCAATAACACAGTTCACTTTATGATATAGTTGCCACAGGTACTACATCAGAATACACTAAATTCCATCAGGTATTGCTACAAGTTTTACTTTCAGCAGTCATATATTATAATAAACATAAGAGGGGAAAGATAACATAGCTTATTTATGCAGAAATGCAAAATTTCTACTGATTTTTCTTAATTCCTTCCTTTTTAGGCTTCCTTTTTAAATCATTATTATTTCTCTTCCACCTGAAGAACTTCTACATTTCTTTTAAAGGTCTACAAAGGATGAATTTCCTTAGTTTTCATTGACAATATCCTTAATTTGCCTTCAATTCCAAGAGTGCTCACTCTATCTTTGCTAGACGTGGCATTCTGGGTTAATGGTTATCATGGGCTCCGCTTCTTGGGGCCCTCAGTTGTCATTCTAGTTGTGAGGAGCAAAGGCAGGGAGCAAGGAGAACGTCACCCTACAGGGACCAGCACCACCATGGAGCACCATGATGGCTTGCTGCTTCTTTGCTGGTACTTGGTGGATAAAAGTCCATGAACTTCCCTGCAGATGCCCCTCCTCCTCCTAGTTCCCATACTCTGACCAGAGGGAGTGGACTTTTCTGAAGCATTCTTGGGGATGCCCCTATTCAAAGCTCTGGGTTTGAGACTAATCTGGAGCCCCAGGGGGATACATAGAACACAATAAAAACCCCAGAGAACTCACTTCTCAGTCCTTCCTCCATTTCTGGCTTTCTTACTGAATTCCCAGTTCTCCCTCACTTTGCAGAACTTCCCAGTCCTTCCTCCTTGCTATGTGGGTTTTGTGCAGAGTTCTGGGTTAAACGCTTAGTGAGCAACAGGGTAGAGTGTGATGGCTTCATCAGGTGAGCTGCTGAGATTTTAAGATCCCACATGTGAGACAATGAAACATTATATAAAATAAAAGAGCATCAGTGTTTAAACAGTAGCATAGTAATGGGCATTTTCTCACTGTAGTTGTAATGAGGCACATAAACACAAGTTTATCTATAGGTCACATAGTCATGCTGTTGCTAAGTACAGTGGATTCTTCCTGAATTTACCAAAAGAATAAAATTAGTTCATGTTACAGCTAAAGGAAAATTTTAAATTAGTTTAAAACAATAAGCAAGTACCATTGTGTAATATTAACATCTTACAAATAGTTCATTTTATATCTTAAAAATCCTTTACACAAAATTTGTTTTAATGCATATTACTTTCACTATCTCCCTGAAACACATCCCACTACCTGAATTAAACTCTTGAACATTAAGGAATGGACTTTATTTGCCATCCTCTCCGATTCACCCACTGAGAAAACCTCTAATGTGTGTTAGTGAACTTGAATTTAAGATCAAAGTTAGCTTTCTACATCTCAAAAGACTTACATTTTGCTTTTTCATTTTATAAATACCCTGTCCCTCTACTGTTCTACCAACTGGTATTTCACTAATTTAGTTATTTTTCAGATAGAAACTCTGTTTTTAAATAAAATATTTTTGATATGGTATGAAGGTAATGGAAATTGACATGGATTTTTAGTTTTATTTAATCGACTATATACTTATCAGTGGGGGAAATCCAATAGCAATCTGGAGATTCTATAGAAAATCTATGTATTTTAAAACTGGCAAGAAAATTGTTAGACATGGGAAAGTGCCCTTTTGAGTAAATGCAATTTCTGTAAAATGAATAATAGAGAGTCACATTTTGAAGGTAGGGAGTTTGTATAATGAAAACTATAGGACTGGGGTTGTAGCTCAGTACTTGAGTGCTAGCAAAATTTGTGCAAAGCCCTGGGTTCCAAAGCCCAGCACACACACACACACACACACCCAATACAACAAAAGAAACTACAGAAATTGTATTATGCAAAAACAACAAAGTTTCTCAAGTATTATTACTGTAGAGTTAAATTTATATGGTCTTTAAAATATGGGTAAATACAGCTAAAATGACCCCTTGGTGTGTTTACTTTTAATCATGTATACAATAAAAAAGTTAAAGTGAAAATTAAATGCAGCTTCCTAATGGAGGGAGTTGTGTGTGTGTGAAACAATTTGGAAACCAACCTTGCTGTATGTGAAAGGCAAGAACTGTGGTGTAGTCAATACGATGTGCATGTTCAACAATCACAGGCTAGACTGAAATTACAGGCTGTGTAAAATATCCTACTACTAAACATCATAACATTTTTTGGAAATTCGAAAAACAGCAGAGATGATGCTGTATTGAAATGGGAAATGAATTAAATATTCGCTTGGGTGAACTACCTTTTCTTAAGTGTTGCAGTCATCATATGAAAGATACACATCTAGATGATTTAAAGAGGAAAACACAATGTACCTCGCACCATTAAATTCATGATATTTGAATTTCGTGTGTGTGGGGCGGGGGGTACTGGGGATCGAACCACGGGCCTCACACATACTAGGCGTGCATTTTGTCTTTGAGTTACAACCCCAGACCTGTGACATTTGAATTTTTATGTAAAATACAGTAGGTTATTAAGTGACTAGGGAAAAAACAGACTTCTAGTATTTCCCACTTGGATTATTATTCTACTTAAAAAGTAGTAGACTGGCAATATATTGGACCTTTCTTATGAAAATAGACTTTTTCATGTAAAGTGAGAAGCTTCAAAATCATTTCCAGTGTAACTTTCAGGACACCTTTGGTCTCCCAGGAAGTGTCAAAAAATGACAGTACTGGCGACCTTTCCTATCACTTGATTACGGAGCAAGCCGACAGATTATTTCCATAAGTTAGATTCAAAGGAGTTCTTAAGATTGCTATAAGCCAGGAATTTATGGACACATTGTATAGACCACAGCATTATATTTCTAAGAACATGTTCAATACCTACAAAGAAAACCAGTGTACTATTTTTGCATGGAATGTCAATGTTGTAAGATACATTAAAAGCTATTTAGTTCAATCACCTTTTGGAAACTCAAATCGTTAATATATGGTCCCTAATATGTAGACACTCACTTATGGGCTGATCACTGTTGGAGATAAAAAAGTGAGAAAAAAAAGGAGCTAACATGATTATATTTAAATAATCATGAAATATAATAGACACCTGTTACATTTCAAATGATTTACATATATTATCTTGTGTAACAATTTGGTTTCCCTATAAGGCATTCTTTGCATTTTTCACATAAGGAAGCTCAGGTCAGAGAGAAAAGTCAAAATGGCAGACTTAGGGGTTAACTCAGATCTGACTGAATCCCCAAACCATAATCTTTCCACACCACACTGCCTCCAGCACACTCATCTACCATCAGCCCCACCATCCCTGCGGAGAACCACTGAGCTGTCTCCACTAAGCTATCACCACTGGTCCAGAAGGGGTCTCCTATATTGTGCCCTAATGTCAAGTCTTATGCTCCTTCATGTCACAACCATTCAAATGGTTGAAGGTAAAACAAAAGTAAGTTACTGTTACTCTTAACTATTCTTTCCCCACACTGCATCCTCGGCTCATCTTTGGAAAGGTTTCAAACTTCTCTATCCTATTAACCCTAATGTGATTTCTAATGACTGTAGAGTCTCATGATAAGCAGAATCACATGGGGGAACATGCTCCAAGTGAGTCCACATCATCACCTTGGGTTCTAGATTCTGCTCCCTTTAATGTAGCCTAAGCATTCACTAGTGTTTCTAGCAGCCACACCATCCTGGGTTTGCTAAGGATTCAAACAATCAAGTGTTTTCCACATACACTGTTGTTTAGTCACATCTTTTTCACCTAGTTGAATTTTTGGATGCTTATAAAAAACCTGTATTCTCCTTGATCAACATTATTTTTATTACTTTAATTGACTTCAACATGCAACTCTTGATTTTAAAAAGTCCCCCATATTTTCACACATCTCCACATTAAGATCATCTTTGGAACACCAAACTTGAACTTTTTAAAAGTATGACCCTAAAGAGTAAATATCTGGGCCAGTGCATGGTGGATTTGCTGCCAGTCAACAGCTACAACATGGCTTCCTCTCTGGACAGAAATGTTTGCATGGACACATACACAAATATATCATGACATTTTGTCCTTATTGTTTTATGCTGTTTAAAGGTAAATTTAAAAACTAGAGAGCAAATATCACATAAATGTATCATAGTTATGATAATATGATACAACAAAGTTGTAAAGTTTTTGGTATTTCTAATACATATCAATTGACTAGAAGTTAAAGTGTGGGCAAAAGAAATACATAAGCTTCTAAGTCTGCACTCTACTGTCGCATGCTACTATTTTTTAAGGTAGTCCTATCTTTACATCATCAAGTTAGCATTTATTAGATATGTTCTGGTTCATTTAATTTGTAATATGTTATAGTAATATTAAAATCATTTTAATAATAATGTATTTAGTTAATAATATTCAATTATTTGTTTATCACTAATATTCCTCCCCCAAATGATGAAGACAATGAAAGGTAGGACTTACTTCATTTATGGTTCTCACTTCCATACCAGGAATAGTGAGAGGGATCAACAAATATCTATTCAAGAAGGATAGTCCCAAGATATTAAATGCTGTAACCAAATAATTGTACACAAATTCCAAAGTGCAAACTACAAGGATCATATCACACTTTTGGGAATAGCAAAGTTAGTTATCAAGGTAAACATCTGTGGAATCACGATTAATCCTTAACAACAAGTTTCCTTAAGAGGTTTTTTTTTTTTTTCCTCCTTATCAAAGATTTACAAGGCAGGGAATGAGACTATGTTAGAGACATCCCAAGTTCCCATCAGATTTAGTTGTGTGAACCAGGAAGGGTAAGAAGGGTAAGTTAAAATATTTTGAAGAAATCTGTTTATCGGCAAATGTATGACTGACACACATTTCATACTGTTGACTGCTCTTTTTATACTCTTAACACTGAATCTTATATATTTAAAAGCTTTCTGCTATACCTACAAACTTTTTTCTTTATAAGTCATTTCCATTTTGGAAATGACGAGAGCTTTGCTTTCAAGATAAACTTCTTCCCAAAGCTATGTGGATAATAATTTTTCCTCTTTCCCTAAACTACAACAAAAATAATTAACTCTGTTGCTCCTGATTTACATAACTGTAACAAATGTGGATGTGGCATGCCCAAATACATGTTCATTCTCTTTCCTTTCAGTTCTTTATTTAACAAGGAGAAATCATAATGGGGTTTCAAAAGAAAAATCTCAAGTTATATGGGATTCCTGCTTGTGGTGGCTTATGTGTGTGGCCAACCACTTCTTAAAAATTCATGTTATAATTGTTATTATTTTTCAGGATAAATCAAAAAGGACCATTTGTCATTTCTTGCATTTCTTTGTTTATCAGCAAACACCAGCATCTTCCCCAGGCTTGCCCTTGGACATTGCCCTTGCTGACTTACTGCATTTTTCTGTGGCTTCCACTAGAAGATGTCATTTTGTACAAAGCTTGGGTGCTTAGAAGACAAAGATAAAGGGAAACTCAATACCAGAACAACTTAACTGATGCTTCTGTTCTTCCTTTATTGTGGCTGGTTTAATGATATAAAACCCTCTTTTTAAAATGTCTTACGAAGCATTCTATTCATATAAGAATCTCCATTGGGGAATACCTTCTGTCTTCTAAACTTAACAACAACAACAACAACAAAAATGCTGTCAGTGAAATCAGTGGGACCAGATTTGCTCTTTGTCAAAATTGTGTGCTAAAATTCATCTCTTCTAAGCATATCTACCTTGCCATTGTCCAGTAAATCTAGACAATATGACATTTCCTTAAATCTCCATCACTAAGATTTACCAACATCTCAGAGGATTATCCCAAGGCATCAAAATCACCAGATAATCACAGCTTTCACACTTTAATAAATTAGCCTTAACCCAGGTATTTTATTCTTAGCTTAAGCCCCACTTGTCTGCCAGCAATTCCAGCCTTGTGCTGAGCTCTGTGCCCTGGGTCTTTGGTCCAGTAGGCCTAGTCAGTGGACTTTGTTTTAGGCCTGAAATTCAGGAAGAAGATTCATCTTCTGAGAACAGTATCAAATTCTGAATAAAATGTGTGATCTTGGGGTTTTTCCCCACTGATCATTGAAGCCAATAGGTCTTTAGACTCAACATATAATGAAGATATTTTAAAATCATTTGGTTATAATGATGAATACAGTGAAGGCTGAATGAAGTTCAAGGCTGCAAATCACTATATATTAGGCAAGATTTACAAAACTACACTTTTGTATCATCCTTTCAGACTTAGAATATGGGGGGAAATTTTTAAAAGATACAGAAGGGGAAACTATTCACACACAGTTTGTGAAATTATGTAGTATATTGTAATACCACCTCAAAAGTTGTTCAAATAATTACTTTTGCTTTACAAAATAATAAAAGTTGATTGCTATCTGCTCCCCACAATCTGAATTCCCTAACTTCATTCAGAAGCTAGACATTATCTTCAAAAATGATTCTTCTAGTCTAAGGAATATTATATAGCGATATTCACAGGGTTTTAAAATTAAATTTGTATATGTTTGCACCTTAAAGATGCTGCAAATTAATGATTACAATCATTTGTAATATGAGTTACATTTAAAACCGTGTAAGTAGCAAAGTTACATAGTAACATTATACCAGAATATCCAAAACAGAAAGTATAGCTCAGTGAAGTAAAACTTATTATCTCCCTCACTCATACCCTCGATCTCTCCTTCTCCTACCAAAGAAAGAATTATAGAAGAACTATAGGCATATTTTTCAAAAACTTAATACCCAAGCATTTTGAAATCTCATTTATGGTATTTCTATTGATCAATTATAGATTGTTTAAACACATACGTTTTTCAAATATTGAGAGTGTTTTAAAAGTTAATAAATGCTTCTCATTCAAGTCATATTTCAATATTAGTGTCTTGCATTGTGTCTTATTTATTTTCTTTCCTGAGATAAAATTCCATGGCACTATTTGTCTTAAAATTTCCCATAAATTGACCATAAATAGGACTCAATATTTTATTCTATGAATACAGTTGCCTATCACATTTGGTATAAGATACATAAACTAATTACTTAGGTAATAATTACATCTAACAATTTGGTGAGGTGTTAAAGTTTTCAAGGAGCTTTTAATTCATAAAATTGACACCAAGGTCCTGAATAAAAGCCTTTTCAATCAATATGTAAAGAAAAATTTTACTTTTCTCCATAAAATCATCTTCTTTTGGGTTTTCTAATAGCGAGGTATTTCTTTATCATACATAACCAAATTTATTGTTGAACAGAGAAGGAAATCTTAGATTGCCTTTTCTCCACATTTCTGTGTGCAATCTACTAACTATGGTATTGAGTGTAGTGCAGTTGAGAGAAGGCAAACTAAATTTCTCTTCAGTGGCTTTACTCTGGGAGTACAGAATGGCTTAAGAGCTTTCTGGCAGTCCACATTTATGATAAGAGTATTTGGACTGAAGGAATAAAGAAAGCATAACAAGACTCCTACACTGCACCACAGCGATGATTAAAAAGGACTGCCTTGAAGCTTTGAAAACAGCAGAAATCCAGCAAGCTGTCTGCAGCCCTGAGCAAAAATCTCTTTCCCATCCAAACTCTGCAAAACCAGCTTCTCTTGCAAAACCCACAGGCTAGAAGAGGGAACACAGCCACTCCAAAGTGGAGTTTCAGGCCCATCATTAGCGGTTTGTGTCGCCGTCTAGTTGCTTTTCCTTCATGAATGAAATATGCAGATGGCATCTTACATTGGCTCTCTGAGTGAGGAAGAAGAAGGTCAAAGGACGCAATTGACACAGCCAGAGCATTAGACAGAGATCTGTGACTGATGTACTTACACCTCCAAATGCTTCCAGATTTCAGCCTCTGGAAATATCTAGCCCATTTCTTTATGGCACTGTTGCTTCCATCAGCTGTGGAGATTAACATAAAATAACAGAGAACCCAGTCAGTGCTGGACAGCAGTGCAGAGCATCGGCTTAAGTGAACACTCCACGCACGTGACGGGGCACCAAACCTGAGAGGTAAATAGCAGGTAAATACCTTGCGATCAGCCAGAAGGGGGACGGGGCCGAGCCCAGCGCTGCTCGCCGCTGTCTTGTGTAACAGCGAAGGCGGCTCAGTCCCTCTGACGGGCGGCGAAGCGTGGCGCTCTGGGCGTCTGGGCGGTCCTAGCGCCTGCCCAGGTTAGCGCTCTGGTGACTCCCAGGAGCTTCCCTGAGCCTGGCTATTCTTCTAGCTGTTGTCACTGAAGCTTTACGGGGTGGAGGGGGGCGGGGGGGACGTCAACTCGTTAATCATCGGGATAGTGGGGTTTGATGGTGGGGAAAAGGATAAGTTTGCTATGTCATCCTGACTGCCGTAGAAAACCAAAAGGGTCGCCTATGATCTCGTCCATTAAATGAAGGTTCCTGTGAAACAGTTGAAGGTGGTGGGAAAGAAAACGAATATGCGATTATCCTGTTTACTGAGATCCATCTGTTTCATTTTATTTTTCCACACAGTTAACATGCAAAGGAGAAAAAAATAAAGGAGGGAATTTTTCAAAGTCTGCTATACTTTTTCTTACCATTTGCCAACGCTGCGCATTAAGGTCCTATTCTATTCACAAATATACAATGGAACGATGCAAAAACAAAACCTCCAGAAGCTTAGTCTTTAAAAGTGACAAAATGTGCAAGTGCCACTTCATAGAAACACCCTTCTTCTTTCTCTGCTCACTGACCCAACTTTTTTTTCTTTGTAGTACCTTCACACAATGACATTTATCTATTTTTATTTGGCTATCATCCACTTCCCCAACTGCAATATAGTATCTATGAAGGGACTTGTTCTATTGAATTTGCTAGAGTACTAGCACATAGTAGTGCTAGTGAGAGATTATTGAGCACATAGTAGGCCCCGGTAAATGTTCATGAGAAGTATGATCTGGACGGTAAGCTGAGAAACTGCAGCATATTACACGGCAGAGGAGTCACTCCCTTATCTGGTTGATTGTAATGTAGCAACTACTTTCTAAGCAACTACTTTCATTAAGGGACTGTGCTAAGGACATACTTGCCTCTAAGAAACGTATAATTTAAACGCAGAGGAAAGATATTAATATGTGTAAAGAAAAGACATTAATATATGTATATAGTAAAATGTTATATTGATGTAAAATATTGGCCATAGAGAATGATGATCTAAGTCAAGGTGTGCTATGTTTGCTAGGGGCGTCTAGGTTTTGATATTATGAGTGTGGTGTAGAGCTGAAGGATTAGGTCTGAAAATTCAATACTGGTTTCCATTTTCCTAGAGTATATAGTAGAGTTGGAGTGGCAGTGGGCAGGTTGGTACAGAAGGGACCAGACTCTGAGAAGTCAACTCCAGTAAGATTTATCAGCAGAGTATCTATAGGTAGCAAGACAGGTGAATAGAGGGGATGCTCTGGGGTGGGTGCTGCAGGACTTAGATCAAAATATGGCATTGACAGCAGAAGAGTGGTGGTAGGAAAGTGCCCGCTTCCATCACCAGAGGTTCAGCAAGAAAAGCACAAGACAAGAAAAGACTAGTCTTGAAAGACTAGAGACCCAAGAGACACAGGGTCAGAGTGAGTCCAACAATGAGGAAGACTGATATACTTCAATAATCTAACCATCTAGAAATCAATCAGCATGATCGATCTCAAGTCACATTCAGATCAAGTAGCTGTGACTATTTGGGGGCAGAGAGGAATGGGGAACAGCAAAGATAGGGGGCTCGGCGGGTCATTAGAGTCAGGTTAGGCCAGAATAATTCTGCTTCAGTGAAAGATTGTCAGTGGAGCCAAGGGAACTGGAATTTGCTTATCTATTGTACTTCTCTTCACTTCTTCCTAATTCAGCCTGTTTTCTGAGAAGAGATTCTGTTTAAAAAAATAAATGTCATCCAGCAGGAAAAGGTGCTAATGCACCCTCAAGAGATGCTCATAAGGATGCACAGAGAGGACTGAGGAGCGACTAGGACTGGCTCAGGAGGGGATCAATGCCCTTCCATCAAGCATTTACCTATAGCTTTGATTTTACGAATGCTGGAGACCCTCACTAGGAATGATGCCCTGTGTCCTCGAATGGGTCTTAGAAATACACTGACGTGTTATCTGTGCAGCAAGACCAGGCAGAGGGAGGAAAAGCAGAGCACTAAAAGAGCCCTCAGGGGCAACCCCTTTACTGGGGAGCAGACTGTGATGAAAAGAATCTCATGTATGAGGTTAGTGCTCTTATAGAAGGGGCCCCAGAGAGAGCTCTCACCCTCTTTTTGCCGTGTGAGATCACACCAGAAGTAAACAGCCTGTAATCCAGAAGAGGCCCCTTAACAGAACCGGTCCATGCTGGCACCCTGATTTCAGACTATCAGCCGACAGGACTGTGAGAAAGAAATTTCTCTTGCTCTGGCCAACCAGTTTAAGGGACTTTTTTTTTTTTTTTTTTTCTTTTTAATAGCAATCAAAGTGGACTAAGACACATTTCAAAACTTCATAAGACTTTTGAGCCCATGGAATCTTGAAAGGTGTGGGTGCCGCTTCCTTCTTCCCGTGCAGTCTGCTGAGCTCAAACAGCTGTGTGAGATTGAGTGTCTGAAAGAATCGCTGGGGTCCCACAGACCATGGACTGCAAGGACCACCAAGTCACAGGGCCCAGTTTGGCAAAGCATGGCCAGGGGAGGGTGTTGGGGGGATGTTGGTCAGAAACCAGTGGTGAGAACAGTGTCATCTGGATGGATCTATGGCTTTTTAAGATGACTGTGAGGTGAAGGGCATTGTAAGGGACTAGATGGGCAGGAAAGGCTCAGGTCCTGTGAAATGGATTATCAATGACATGAGGCCTCATTTATATACACATATTAGTTAATTGTGATCAAACTTATGCCATACATAAATCCTTCTGGAGCAGAATAGGGATCACTGGCTTTGGGATTAGAGACCTAGTTTGAAATGGGCTTCTTTTTTTTAAATTTTTTTTTTTTAAATTTAGCTTTTAATTTTTTACAGACTGCATTTTGATTCATTGTACACAAATGGGGTACATCATTTTGTTTCTATGGTTGTACACAATGTAGATTCACACCATTCGTGTAATCACACATGTACATAGGGTAATGATGTCTGTCTCATTCCTCCATCTTTCATACCCCCTCCCTCTCATTTCCTTCTACATATTCTAAAGTTCCCCCATTATTCTCTCATTTCCCACCCCCCTACTCCCATTATATATCATTCTCTACTTATCAGGGAAAACATTTGGCCTTTGGTTTTTGGGGCTTGGCTTATTTCACTTAGCATGATATTCTCCAATTCCATCCATTTATTTGCAAATGCCATAATATTATTGAAATGGGCTTCTTTTTCTCTCCGTAATAGTTGAATGAATACTAACTACTTCATAGGCTTCTTGTGACCATTGAATGGGAACAATATTTAAACAAATTTCTAGCCCAGAACTTTCCCATTAAAAAAAAAGACAGAACTGTATTAGAAAAATGAAAACAATTTTATTTTTATAAGAAGCAGCTACTCTATTTTGTATCAAAAAAGCTGCTCTGATCATGTTCAGCACAGAAGATAACATGACTTTCAAGCCTCTTTCACTCTGTAACTCTTGAAACCTGAATCTGTTTCCTTGTAAGCAAAATTTAGTAATAATACCTTTGCAGAGAGTTTGTTAAGGATTGTGCGGAATTTATGCATACATAGTGCACAGCATGAATATTCCATAAATGAATCAAAGAATGGGTCAATAAAGTGTGATTGTTATTAAAATAAGGCAGAACCTGTATCTCTTGAGGACATATGAAATGTACATCATGTGTGTTCTGGATTCATATAGTCAGAGAAATTTCTATATTAAAACAAATAAATGAGGGCTGGGGAGATAGCTCAGTCGGTAGAGTCCCTGCCTTGCATGCACAAGGCCCTGGGTTCGATCCCCACCACCAAAAAAAAAAAAAAAAAAAAAAAAAAAATAAATGAGTGTACCATGCTTTCCATGGTCTGAGATGATCAAATACTTAGAATAATAAAATCAAATATCATGATCCATGTAAGAACAAGGTATGAGACTAATTTACACTGTATTGAAAATGTACTTCTTACAAGCCCCACCGGTCTTCATAGGGATTTGAATTCTACAACACAGTCAGCACATTTTAAGGATTTAGCTGCTACTATTGTAGGACTGTGTTATTTATATCATCAATGAAAACAATAATTTTTAAAGATAGAATTTTCTCTTTTAAAAAAATTCCAGTGAATCAGTATTTTCATCCTCTGCAGTATCCCCTAGTCCCTAAACCCCTTTCTAACTAAATCACCCTGTCCCCTCTAGAGAACCTACTCACTGATGTTCACACAGGCTCAAGGCTAGTGTTTAAACTTGAACATGTCCGTGTTCTTTGTACTCACTGGTGAACTTGTCTGCAAACCAAGAAGCAACCATGTGTACTTCCAAACTCTTTTTGTCAGAAGTACTCTCACTGTGATTATATCATTTAATGGAGTACTGTTTACACTGATAAAATGTAAGTAGAAGAGTTATCATTTCTAAGAAAAATAAATATAATGTTTTGTAAAAACTAGATAAAGATGAAGGGCTATAAGAAATTACTTTCAAATAGGTATGGGTTAAAAAAAAAAGGAATATCTAGGGGATTAAAGATAAATTTCATTGAAAAATATAGGATTGTGTATTCAGATGACTCTACAAAGACTTTTGTGTTTTTGCTCCATTTTAATCAACTAAAACTAGAAATCACAGACACTAATTGATACATAAACATATTCACTTAGCTTTGCTTTATAAGATTGACAAGCAAGTTAACATTTAAATATTTTAAGTTTTAGCAAAATGCTTAGGAAATACTTGAGGAAATGTTTGGGAAATATTTGACTATTAGAAATACAATAAATATTTAAGAAACTGATAATATTTATATTAACTAGCATTCTGTTTTAAATGACCAACCTTACATCCTGATCACATCCTACTTCCCTGGAAGTTGTTTGGATACTAGCCTTCCTGGCCCAAACCAAATTAAACGTATATAATGATGGAAGAAAAGACCTTTCCAAAGACTCTGCTTTACTATTTATAACAGACATTAGAGCAATGGATTCTAATCCACTTTCATCATATAGCACAGAAAGTCCTTGCCAATAGGCTAAGCAGAATCCAGGAAATGTGCACAGATAGGACAGGTCCACAAGTGAAATCCCAGACTGAGGGCGATTTATGTGTGTAACAGTGTGGAAGTCATGCAGCACAGTAAGGTCACCTGGAGAATATGTTCTTTAAAATTCTTAAAAATATGTTCTTTAAAATTAACGTAAATGAGAACAAGAAATGTTCAAGGGTAATCTGATTAGCTGACATCAGCGGCTCTTTCATTTTTCACCTGATAGTGAAATCATAGACACACACACACACACACACACACACACACAAATTATTATTTGCCATGAACACTTCAGAAAGTGAACATGGTTATGATTAATATAGCAATAATATGTTAATATCTGCTTTCTGGAATACTTGTTCACCTGCACTGAATTCTTTAATAAAGATGCTGATATTATTCATATTTTTGAGAATTTTCATGATCACAGTTATTGCTAAAAGTTGGGTGTTAAGTACGCCTTACCGTTTCTTTATAGAGAGGAACTCTCCTGCCTTCAGAGGAAGTTGGAGCAGAAGATTTGGTGGAGGAACCTAGTTTATATTTCTACTGGGAAATGTACACGGCATTCATGCTAGTAGAAAAACTCAACTGCAGATAATTAATAAAATACTTCTCAGTTTTTACTTCGAGCTATTGGACGTTTCAAAGGGGGAAGGGTTTTACTCATCTTGATTCAGTGATTGTTCCAGTAGCGGTGTGCTTTTATGTTTTCAAGAGTTAATTCACAGAGAGGGGAGATATCTATTGAGACAAGCTGCCCTCATCTGCACGTCACACCGAGCAGGGTGTCCCAAAATTGCTGCTACCACTAAAATGCATTTTCAAGGGAAGCATCCAAGGAAACAGTTATGAAGGGCTGGCTATGCTTCAAGCACTGTCCCAGGCACAAGGGATACAATGATAAAGTGACAGGCAGCCTGTTTCCATGAAACCCACACTCTATTAGGGAGAAAAACATTAATCAACTGTCATCATGAAACTTCAACTACAGAGATGAGGGACTGAAAGTGACAAAAAATTAACCTTGAAAGTAATTGACAGACAATAGGACAAAATCTGTATTGTATGACAAAAAAGGCTTTTCTCGGGAGGTGGCCTTTGAGCTGAACTTTAAATGTGAGAAGTTAATTAGGCAAAAAGGAAAAAGGCCAAAGAATGAGCCTTCTAAATCAGTAGATTTCAAACTCTTTTGCAGCCAAATATATATTTTTGACTTACAATGCCCATGTGAACACAATTTAATATAAAATTAAAACAGAAGTTTCACATAATGATTCCAACCCTTTTTTCCTGCAACTTGCTCTAAGTTTTTTCTGTTCTCTTCAATTCATTTAAAAAAAAATTTGGCCATGTTCTATTATCTGCTCTTTTAAAAATGACATTCAACTTCCACTTTGGGTATTGGTGAGACAACTCAGTTAGCCCAGAGAGGCAGGCTCACCCCAGGATGGTTGTCTTATGGGGTTAACAGACATACCAGAAAATGGTCGGTTAAAAAGTAGAGCGATCTTCAAGGCTATGGAATTAAAGATAACATACCCGAAGACTGGAAAGCCAGCTTGGCCTTCTGAGACTATGCTGCCAAGATACCAACAAAGCTAAGGGCACTAAAATCAAGCCCACTAAGGCAGCATTTTAGGCTGCCCTATTCTGAAAATAGTATTAGGGACTCTCCCAGATGACAAGGGGCAAATTCCAAGTGGTAAGGGGCAAGCACATGTGTAGAATGGCCCCAGAAGGAACCCATAGCTATCTGTAATAACATAGTAAAAATCACAGCCCTGGGGGGAGACTCAAGATGGGAATGAGAGAGGTGTCACATGGAGACGCCAGATGAAGAGGCCAGGTGTGACTAAATTCCACCTTTACCTGAGACGGCAGCTAGAGAGCGTATCCCCACTTAACCCGTGGAGGCCAGAAAGCTGTATGCCTTTGTTCTTCGCTTGAGTCAATCTAGGATTTCTGTTCCCACGTGTTCCCTCAGGCCCAAGCATAAAAACATAGAGCCTTATTCTTGTGCATCTGCCTGATTCTGCTGAGAAAGACACAAGAACCCAGGCTGGGGTTGTGGTTCAGCGGTAGAGTGCTTGCCTACCACGTGTAGGGCACTTGGTTCCATCCTCAGCATCACATTAAAAAAATAAAATAAAATTATTTTTAAAAAATGCAAAACAATGGTTAAAGAAAAAAAAAAAAGACACAAGAACCCCTGGGGTCCAAAACAAAAGAAAAAACTTTAAACACCAACAAGTCACACATAGCGCACAATCACACCCTCTAGTACAGTGGTCCCATAAGAGACCAAAGAAGTCTCCACAGATGGACCGTATTTGTTGAATAAGAAAAAAGAAAACGAATCAAAACAGATGACAGGAGCTGAAGCTTGGTAATAAAGAGCAGCCCAAGCCAACACCACACAATGGGCTGCCAGAAGGCAGGCTCGCCCCAGGATGGTTGTCCACCCTAGAACAGGCATTTCTATTGCTTTTTTTGAACTGGAACAAATTCTTTCCAGGAAAAAAAAAAAAAAGGTTTTCCAATTCCTAATCTAGAAACTCATCATTTTCAAAGATTGAACTCAAGCAGTACAGTAATACATAATTAAATATCACCAAATATACAACACATAAACCACTATGATGGGGAATGGGTCAAATGACAAAATGGCCATATCTAGATGATCAAGAACTGTAATTTGAGAAATAAGTGCAGAATATAATAGTATGTATGAGTACAAACTGTTCTGTAGCTAAAAACTGAGCAAAAAAGAATCCAATAGCATGTAAGTAGGAAGGGAAGTTTGTAAATCAAAATATTCTGCATACATTTTATTATTTGGAAAGATATGATGTAGTTGAGGTTTATAGAGATTTTTAAAGAAAATACACATGGAGAGTTTATATATATATTGTACCAGGGATTGAACCCAGGGGCACTTAACAGCTGAACAACATTTCCAGGACTTTTTATTTTTTTATTTTGAGACATAAATTACCTTGCTTAGAGCAGTTGTTAGGACGGACTTTGAACCTGCAATCCTTCTACTTTAGCCTCCCAAATCACTGGAATTACAGGTGTGAGCTACCATGCCCAGTTAAAATTTTGAGACTAATCACTGAAAATATAAAATCGAGAATATATGTATTTTGATCAAATAGGAATGAAATAATTAGACAAACTTACATGGCCCCCAAACAACCATATAATTAAATAATTAAAAAGCAAAAGTAGCATAGAGAAATAAGGAAAAACATCTTAATATCTACAACAGTAAATATTTAAATTCACCATTTTAAAAACAGATTATCAGATTGGACTTAAAGAAAAAGATCTAACTCTGCGGTCCTTAACAGAGATACTTAAGGCATAATAACACAGAAAATTTGAATTAACAAAGCATGAATAAAAATAAGATATATTATTCAAATACTAACCAAAATAAAACTGGAATAGCTATATTAGTATCTGTCAAAAAGGCTCTAAGACAAAGACATTGTCAAAATAGAAATGAACACTGTTCTTAATGAAAGGTTTAGTTCACTACACCTCAAGAAGGTAGATCTATCCATCAAGAAGATTAATAAAGTTATATTTCATTAACAAAATGACCTGAAAATTTATAGATGAAAAAATTGTGAAAGAAAAAATGTAAAATATCCTGTAATGTAGCAATCCTACTCATGGGGAGATAGAGACGTGTACAAGACTGCTCATGACATCAATATTTAAGTGATAAAAACCTGAAATATTCAAACAGCCATGAAAATGAGACTAGACAAATTATCTATGCTCTATTTTTTACACTAAGAATAATAAATGGCTGTAAAAATGTATGATCTTAGACTATACCCAAATTTAGAAACATAATATTAGTTAAACAAGCAAATCTCAACATGCTTACTCATGTTTATAGCAGCATGATTCACAATAGCCAAAGTTATTGAACCAGTATAAGTGTCCATCAACCAATGAATGGATAAAGAGAATGTGGTATATATACACACTGGATGATGTCATGATGAAGAAGAAATTATGTCATTTTCAGAGATGGACCTGGAGATCAGCATGTTAAGCAATACCAGCCAGACTCAAAAAGTCAAGTGTCATATATTTGGTCTCCTACGTGGAAGTTAGGGAGAAAAAAGGAAAAAGGGAATCTTACTAAAATAGAAGAGAGACCAATAGGGTAGAGGAAGAGGATTGGGGTGATGGAGAAGGGGAGCATGAGGAACTGTCCTGGGCAAAAAGACTGATCAAATTATATCCTGTGTTAAGTATGAATGTGCCACAATGGGTCTCAATATTATGTATAATTATTATGCACCAATTAAAATGCTTTAAAAAGCAAATTCCAGAACAGCCAGGCCCCCTAGGACTCCTGGCCAGACTGACTGAGCCCCGTCTCCAGGATCCCTCAGCCCGACCGATCACTCCCTGCCTCTGGGGCCCTCATATCGACTGACTGCTCCCTGCTGCCAGGACCCCCAGACCAACTGACTGTGCCCTATCACCGGGAACCCAGACTGAATGATTGCACCCGGCCTCCAGGATCCCACAACTACACCAAACACACTGGACCTCCAGGACCCGTGCTGGACCAACTGCATCCTGTCTCCAGGACCTCCAGCTGACCACGTCCACCCTTGAGCTGCAGCTACCCATTTGCCAACACATTTCAAAGCCAGAGCGGCCATCTTGGATAATCCTGGAAGCCGTAATGCCCATCTTTGGCTGGGGCAAATCCCATCCTGCGACGCCTGCTGGAGGCTTGAAGCTCATTGTCAGGTAACTCTCATGCATCAGGCTACTGAACACTGGGAGGTTTCATTAGTATATGACTATTATACAGTAGATTTTCTTTTTCCTCCTCTTTAAAAAAATTTGTTTTTATTTCTTTACTTTTCTTGCTTTCTTTTCCTTTTGTTTTCCTGTTCCCTCAGAGTCTTTTTCTCCCTTTTTTGCATGCTAACATCCGATTTCTTTTGATTACACTCTCACCCTTTCTATTTTCTAGAATTTCTGTATGTTCTTTTCTTATCCCATTAACAGCCACGTTCTACATCCCTCTGCATCCTCTTTGTCCTCCATTAGAAACTGTAGACCTTATTGCAAACCTGTTTGTTTTACCGAAGATAACATTTGAACTCATTTTGTTTATTATGACAATTTTGTTATTGTCCCCATAGGGGCTATTTGGTCTAGGATTGCATAGTGTTTGATTTGGGCACTGCTAATATTGACTCCCCTTAAAGAAAGGGTTTTGGAAACCTATAGGGCCACTATAAGCCTATGGCGGAAATGTGCAATACCCCAGATCTGCACTACTAGAGGGGAAGATACATGAACAACATGAAAAAACAAGGGAAGAAAATGATCCAAACAAATCTAGATTCTATAGTAATAGGATCCAGTGACAGTATGTTAGAAGAAATGTCAGAAAAGGACTCAGATTATACATGACTAAGATGATTTGTGAAACAAAGGATGAGATAAGAGAGCAAATGCAGGCAATGAATGATAATACCAATAAGCTGAAAGAGCACCTGCAGGAAGCAAAAAGATCATTTCAACAAAGAGATACAGATTCTCAAAAAAAAAAAAAAAAAAAAAAAACCAAATGGATATCCTTGAAATGAAGGAGACAATAAACCAAATAAAAAACTCAATGGAAAGCATCAATAACAGACTAGACCACTTGGAAGACAGAACCTCAGACAATGAAGACAAAATATTTAATCTTGAAAATAAAGTTGCCCAAACAGAGAAGCTGGTAAGAAATCATGAACAGAATCTCCAAGAACTATGGGACATCATGAAAAGACCAAATTTAAGAATTATTGGGATTGAGGAAGGCACAGAGATACAAACCAAAGGAATGAACAACCTATTCAATGAAATAATACCAGAAAAATTTCCCAAACCTGAAGAATGAAATGGAAAATCAAATACAAGAGGCTTACAGAACACCAAATGCACAAAATTACAACAGATCCACACCAAGGCACATTATAATGAAAATGCCTAACATTCAAAATAAAGATAGGATTTTGAAGGCCACGAGAGAAAAGCATCAGATTACATATAGCGGGAGACCAATACGGATAGCAGCAGATTTCTCAACCCAGACTCTAAAAGCTAGAAGGGCCTGGACCAACATATTTCAAGCTCTGAAAGAACATGGTTGCCAACCAAGAATCCTATACCCAGCAAAACTAACCTTCAGATTTGAAGATGAAATAAAATCCTTCCATGATAAACAAAAGTTAAAAGAATTTACAAATAGAAAGCCTGCACTACAGAATGTTCTCAACAAAATATTCCATGAGGAGGAAATGAAAAACAACAATGTAGGTCAGCAAAGAGAGGAACTACCTTAGAGAAAAACCACTCCAAGGAGAAACCAAGCCAACTTAAAAACCAAAAATAAGCCAAATGACTGGGAACAAATCATTTCTCAATAATAACCCTGAACGTTAATGGCCTAAACTCCTCAATCAAAAGACATAGACTGGCAGAATGGATTAAAAAGAAAGATCCAACAATATGCTGCCTGCAAGAGACTCATCTCATAGAAAAAGACATCCACAGACTAAAGATGAAAGGATGGGAAAAAACCTACCACGCACATGAACTCAGTAAAAAAGTGGGGGTTTCCATTGTTATATCAGGTAAAGTGGATTTCATGCCAAATTTAGTCAGAAGGGATAAAGAAGGACATTTCATACTGCTTAAGGGAACCATAAATCAGGAAGACATAACGATAGTAAATATTTATGCCCCAAACAATGGTGCATCCCTGTACATCAAACAAATCCTTCTCAATTTCAAGAATCAAATAGACCACAACACAATAATTCTGGGCAACTTTAACATACCGCTGTCACCACTAGATAGATCTTCCAAACAAAATCCAACCAAAGAAAACATAGAACTCAATAACACAATCAATAACCTAGGCTTAATAGACATATATAGAATATTCCATCCATCAACGAGCGAATACACTTTCTTCTCAGCAGCAAATGGAACCTTCTCGAAAATAGACCATGTGTTATGCCACAAAGCAGCCCTTAGGAAATGCAAAAAAATAGAGATACTGCCTTGTGTTCTATCAGATCATAATGGACTGAGAGTAGAAATCAATGACAAAATAAAAAAAGGAAATTACTCCAACACTTGGAGACTAAATAATATGCTATTGAATGAAACATGGATAACAAAAAACATCAGGGAGGAGATTAAAAGATTCTTAGAGGTCAATGAGAATGATGATACAACATATCAAAATCTCTGGGACACTATGAAAGCGGTACCAAGAGGAAAATTCATTGCATGGAGCGCATTCCAGAAAAGAATGAAAAGTCAACAATTAAATGACCTAACATTACAGCTCAAAGCCCTAGAAAGAGAAGAACAGAATAACAGCAAAAGTAGTAGAAGACAGGAAATAATTAAAATCAGAGCTGAAATCAATAAAATTGAAACAAAAGAAACTATTCAAAAAATTGACAAAACAAAAAGTTGGTTCTTTGAGAAAGTAAACAAAATAGATAAACCCTTAGCCACACTAACAAAGAGAAGGAGAGAGAAGACTCAAATTACTAAAATACATGATGCAAAAGGAAATATTATGACAGACACCACTGAGATACAGAACATAATGAGAAGCTACTTTGAAAATCTGTATTCCAACAAAATAGAAACTACTGAAGACATTGACAAATTTCTAGAGATATATGCTCCTCCCAAACTGAACCAGGAGGACATACACGATTTAAACAGATCAACGTCAAGCAATGAAATAGAAGAAGCCATTAAAAATCTACCATCCAAGAAAAGCCCAGGACCAGACGGATTCTCAGCTGAGTTCTACAAGACCTTCAAAGAAGAACTCATTCCAATACTTCTCAAAGTATTCCAGGAAATAGAAAAGGAGGGTACCCTACCGAACTCATTCTATGAAGCTAATATCACCCTCATACCCAAACCAGAAAAAGACACATCAAGGAAAGAAAATTTTAGACCAATATCCTTGATGAATATAGATGCAAAGATCCTTAACAAAATATTGGCAAACCGTATCCAAAAACATATTAAGAGAATTGTGCACCACGATCAAGTGGGGTTCATACCTGGAATGCAAGGATGGTTCAACATTCGTAAATCAATAAACGTAATCCATCATGTCAATAGACTTAAGGATAAGAATCATATGGTTATTTCAATTGACGCAGAAAAAGCGTTTGACAAAATACAACACCCCTTCATGCTCAAAACATTAGAAAAAATAGGGATAGTAAGAACATACCTGAACATTGTAAAAGCTATTTATGCTAAGCCCATGGCCAACATCATTCTTAATGGATAAAAACTGAAACCATTCCCTTTAAAAACGGGAACAAGACAGGGATGTCCTCTTTCACCACTTCTATTCAACATTGTCCTCAAAACTCTAGCAAGAGCAATTAGGTAGACTAAAGAAATTAAAGGGATACGAATAGGAAAAGAGGAACTTAAGCTGTCACTATTTGCGGATGACATGATTCTATATTTAGAAGATCCAAAAACCTCCTCCAGAAAACTTCTAGACCTCATCAATGAATTCAGCAAAATAGCAGGCTATAAAATCAACACGCATAAATCCACAGCATTTCTATACACAAGCGACGAAACAGCTGAAAGGGAAATGAGGAAAACAACTCCATTTGCAACAGCCTCAAAAAAAATAAAATAAAATACTTGGGCATCAATCTAACCAAAGAGATAAAAGATCTCTACAATGAAAACTACAAAACATTGAAGAAAGAAATTAAGGAAGACGTTAGAAGATGGAAAGATCTTCCATGTTCTTTGATAGGCAGAATTAATATTGTCAAAATGGCCATACTACCAAAAGTGCTGTACAGATTCAATGCAATTCCAATTAAAATCCCAATGATGTACCTCACAGAAATAGAGCAAGCAATCATGAAATTCATCTGTAAGAATAAGAAACCCAGAATAGCTAAAGCAATACTTAGCAGGAAGAATGAAACAGGGGGTATTGCAATACCAGAACTTCAACTATACTACAAAGCAATAGTAACAAAAAAGGCACGGTATTGGCACCAAAATAGACAGGTAGATCAATGGTACAGAATAGAGGACACAGACACAACCCCAAATAAATACAATTTTCTCATACTAGACAAAGGGGCCAAAAATATGCAATGGAGAAAAGATAGCCTCTTCAACAAATGATGCTGGGAAAACTGGAAATCCATATGCATCAGAATGAAACTAAACCCCTATCTCTCACCCTGCACAAAACTCAACTCACAATGGATCAAGGACCTTGAAACCAGACCAGAGACACTGCATCTTATGGAAGAAAAAGTAGGTCCAAATCTTCACCTTGTTGGCTTAGGATCAGACTTCCTTAACAGGACTCCCATAGCACAAGAAATAAAAGCAAGAATCAACAACTGGGATAGATTCAAACTAAAAAGCTTTCTCTCAGCAAAGGGAACTATCAGCAATTCAAAGAGAGAGCCTACAGAGTGAGAGAATATCTTTGCCACTCATACTTCAGATAGAGCGCTAATTTCCAGAATCTATAAAGAACTCAAAAAACTCTACACCAAGAATACAAATAACCCAATTAACAAATGGGCTAAGGAAATGAACAGACACTTCACAGAAGAAGATGTACAAGCAATCAACAGATATATGAAAAAATGTTCAACATCTTTAGTAATAAGAGAAATGCAAATCAAAACTACACTAAGATTTCATCTCACCCCAATTAGAATGGCGATTATCAAGAATACAAGCAACAAAAGGTGTTGGAGAGGATGTGGGGAAAAAGGTACACTCATACATTGCTGGTGGGATTGCAAATTAGTGCAGCCACTCTGGAAAGCAGTGTGGAAATTCCTTAGAAAACTTGGAATGGACCCTCCATTTGACCCAGCTATCCCACTCCTTGGCCTATACCCAAAGGACTTAAAATCAGCATACTACAGAGATACAGCCACATCAATGTTCATAGTGGCTCAATTCACAATAGCCAGATTGTGGAACCAACCTAGATGCTCTTCAATTGATGAATGGATAAAGAAACTGTGGTATATATATACAATGGAATATTACTCAGCTATAATGAATAATAAAATTATGGCATTTGCAGGCAAATGGATGAAATTGGAGAATATCATGTTAAGTGAGATAAGACAATCTCAAAAATCCAAAAGAGGAATGATCTCACTGATAAGCGGATGATGACACTTAATGGGGGGTGGGAGCGGGGCAAGAATTGAGGAAGGAGGGACTGTATAGAGGGAAAAGAGAGGTGGGAGGGGTGTGGGGGAAGGAAAAAAATAACGGAATGAATCAAACATCATTACTCTATGTAAATATATGAATATGCAAATGGTATGCTGTTACTCCATGTACAAACAGAAACAACATGTATCCCATTTGTTTACAATAAAAATAAATTAAAAAAACAAATAAAAAGCAAATTCCAAAGATATGGTATTTATAGAAGTAAAATAGCAGAATTAAACAGTATCTTGTTTATGCATATATGCAAACATCTTAACACTGTATATTTAAAAAGAAGAGATTCATAATTAATTTAATGATTACTTCTGAGGTAGGATGGTGAAGAAATGATATGCTATTGTCATTATAATCTACTTCTTGAGTTATGAACATTCATTGTAGTATTATGCATTTAATCTTACATACATCTAGTAGCTAGCTTCTTGAAAGACATTAAAGACCTAGCCCACATACAGGAAACAGCAGTGATAGGGGGTTAGAACAACAAATCAAAGCAAAACCACAGACCAAAGGAGAAACAGAAGGAAAGCTACTGAAGCCAGGTGAGGGCGGAGGAAGTGTGTCGTTGCAACTACCTATGAAGTGCTGTCATAGCGTCTTGCTTGGTTAGGAAGATGATCTTTGCAAACTTGACCTTGCTTCTCTTGGCCGGTGCTGATCAGTCACGCAACAACGGCAGACCTCCCAAAAGGTAGAGCTCCAGAGATCGTTAAAGTTCTACGCCATGAATTCAGAATGCCTGTGTCAAAGGAATTTTCTAATTGTAAAGATTTGCTAGGTTTTTAGTTTGGAATTAAGCTTTTAATGTACCATCTCAATTTGTAATCTCATCTCACTTCTCTCACTACAAATTTCACATAAAATAGCATTTTTTTCCTGGTTACAAAAAGAAGCAATATGTAGTTAGTGTATAAAAAGTGAAAATATGGATAGGGAAAAGTAAAACACACTGTGGTGTCAACATTCACTGATGCATTCTATTTAAGTATTGGTACACACACACACACACACACACACACACACACATGACTTTACATTTCAGAAATTGGACTTACTGGACATATCACAGTCTATCTTTTCCTACATCTTAATTATAATTGTCAATATTGTTACATTGTCCTAATTCACAACATACTCTTAATGAAAGGGGTAGGCAAACCATGGCCTTTAAGCCAAATGTAACCTGTCACCCATTTTTCTAAATAAAGTTTTATTGGAACATAGCCATGCTCATTGGCTTCCCTATTATCTAAGGCTATAATAGCAGAGTTGAGAGTAGCTGTGTTGGAGATTATACATAAAACTATTTAACCCTTTGCAAAAAAAAAAAAAAAAATGAAAAAGTGTCAACCCTTGCTAAAAGACATACTTCTAGTTGGCTAAAAAATATGATAGTTTATGAATTTCCTGTTTCTTATACATTTGACTACTTCCATACTTTTCCATATAGTTACTGTCTAGGCTTACAAATCTATCCAACCCTCTGAAAAAGGTTAAATCATCAGTTCAATTATAATTGTCCCAGGTAAGGGTTTTGAAATATGTGGTCACATTTTCTTCCAGAAGATTGTATCAGTTGATATCATCACCCTTATTCACGACCAAGCTGCTGGAAAGAATATTTGCAATCACCTCATTGGTAGCACCTAACTTTCACCATTTGCTTGTTGGTTATTAATGTTCTCTTAGTCACAGTGTCTTTGACTTGTTTTGAGGTCTCTGAAATAACTGATTCGTTCTTCTGACCTTTGTCCCTTGGATTCTGAGTTTTTTCAGTTTCTCTGATTTTTCTCTGCTCTGTCTGTTCTTTCTCAGATATTTTTCTTCCTTCAGTATCTTACTAGTGGAAATTGCTCTTTATAGGCCCTATCTTGCCTGCTTCTTTCTCTGTTTTCTCATCAGATCTCTCCTCTCTCACCAGCTTCCTAACATCTTACCCTCTGTGGCTTCTCTCACCCAAGCATATTTTACTACTAGAATTGACGTCCCAAAAAGCTTCCTTGATCTTCTCACAGGTACATTTTCCTCAACGTCTTTCTTTGCCTGTTCCTGCTAGATTAAATTTTCCTTTAAAAAATTCTAAGTATATTAACTTTCTTGCTCATAAACATTCAATGAATTTACATTGCTTACAGAAAAACTCAAAATTCCTTAATTGATACTTAATACTCTGAAAATTGGCCCCAGTTTGCCTTTTTGGTATTAATTTCCTTTCCTAGTCTGTTTGCCACATTCTTGGCTCTTGCCAATTTGAAGTATTTATTCTCATGGGTATTTAAAAAATCTTTATATATTTTTGGTGAGTTCTATGAGTATTACATGTTTCTGTAGCCTTTACCCTAATTCCCAGTTGCTCAGTCCATGACATTACACCCATTCTTCAAGACCTATGTTCAAAGTAGCTTCATTTACAAAAATCTATGCTTCATTCAATCAGTCAGAAAAATGTATCTCCCACCTATGAACTCTCCACAGTGATAATTCTATTCCTACCTATCACATGTAATGCTTTCTACTCAGTGATTTCTGAAGGTATTTTGTTTTGATATTGATCTTTACATGACTGCATATTTTATGCCTCATCTTTCTTTAAATTCTCATTGTGCGGTAGCTTCTGAAAAGATAGATGGTATTCTTTTTATGCTTTTATTAGTACCTTTTAGTTATACATAATAGCTGGGTTCATTTTGACATGCATGGAATTTAATTTGCTCTATTTCAGTTCCCAGGGCCCGTTTCTTTTCTCCTCTCCTACTTCCCCCTACATCACCTTTCTCTATGGGTCTTCCTTCTTTTTGGTTTTTAATTGGTACTTTATAGAATGCATAAAGGTGGCATTCACTTTGTTTTGTTTATACATGTACACTGTGTAATTTCATCAAATCCATTCTGCATTTCCTCCCCTTTCCCAGCTCCTTGCTGATCTCCTTCTTCTACTCTACTGACCTTCCCTCTATTCTTATATCTGCCCCCCCTTTCCCCCCTCACTTTGCTCTAGCTTCCACATATGAGAGAAAACATTCAATCCTTGATTTTCTGAGTCTGGTTTATTTCCCTAAGATTGAGATATTATTGAATGAATGACTAAATGAATGAACTGATCATTAGCCCAATAGAGGAAAGGAGGCCTAAAGTAGTCTACTACTCAGGATCTACCCAGAATTGGGGTATAAACCAGGGAATTTTCAGTTGGGGCCTTTTACTAGTATTGTATAACCTATTATATGAATGTTGCTTCTATTTAATACTAAAAAGAGGAATTTAAAATTTTTTTTTCTTTTTTTATTAGAGATTTATAATTATACATAGTAGTTGGGTTCTTCCTGACAAATTTAAACATGCCTGGAAATCAATTTCAGTTCATGATAGCCCCCCTTTCCCTCCCATTCTTCATCCCCTCTCCCATTCTCCTTCCTCTAGTAGACTTCTTTTACTCATCCATTAATTTGTATTTTATTGGTTCTTTATATTATCCTATCCTTTATTTTACTCTAGTTTCTGCATATGGGAGACAACATTCAACCTTGGAGTTTCCAAGCTTGGCTGATTTCACCTGGCATGATATTCTCCATTTCTATCCATTTACTGAAAAATGGCATATTTCATTCTTTTTTATGAATGAGTAGAACTCCATTGTGTGTGTGTGTGTGTGTGTGTGTGTGTGTGTGTTATATACACTATATACACTACACTTTCCTAATCTATTCATCTATTGATGGGCATCTGGGTTGATTCCATAATTTAGTTATTGTGAATTGTGCTGCTATAAATATTTATGTGGCTGTATCACTATAGTATGCCAATTTTAGATCTTTTGGGAATATACCAAGGAATGGAACAGCTGAGTCATATGGTGGTTCCATCTCTAGTTATCTGAGGAATCTCCATATTGCTTTCCAGAGTGGTTATACTACTCTGCTGTCCCACCAACAGTGTACAATTATACCTTTTTCCCCACACCTCATCAGCATTTATTGTTGCTTGTATTACTGATTATTGCCATTCTGACTGGAGTAAGATGAAATATTAGTATAGTTTTGATTTGCATTTCCCTAGTTGCTAGAGATACTGAACATTTTTTCATATATTTGTTGGCCATTTGTGTTTCTTCCTTTAAGTTTCTGTTTAGTTCTTTTGCCTATTTATTGATTGGGTTATTTGCTCTTTTGGTATTGAGTTCCTTGCATATTCTGGATATTAAATCCCTATTGGAAGAGAAGCTGGCCAAGATTTTTCTCCCATTTAGTAGGTTTTCTCTTCACACTCCTAATTGTTTCCTTTACTGTCCAGAAATGTTTTAGTTTGATGGTGTCCCACTTATTGATTATTGGTTTTATTTCTTGCACTTTGGGGATCTTTTTAAGAAGTCAGTGTTAGTGCCTATATGATGGAGAGTTGGCCCTGTGTTTTCTTCTAGTAGTTGTAAACCTTCTGGTCTAATTTTAAGTCTTTGATCCATTTTGATTTGAGTTTTGTGCAGGGTGAGAGATAAAGGTCTAATTTTATTTTTCTACATATAGCTATTCAGTTTTACCAGCACTATTTATTACAAAGGCTATTTTCCCTCCAAGTTGTATTTTTAGAAACTTTGTCAAATATCAGATGGTTGAAGGTGTATGGATTTGTCTGCCTTCTACTTGATTCTATTTGTCTTCATGTCTATGTTGATGCCAATATCATACTGTTTTTGTTACTCCAGTTTTATAATATAATTTCAGGTAAAATATTGTGATGCCTCCTGCTTTGCTTTTCTTGCTTAATACTGCTTTGTCTATTCTGGGTTTCTTATTCTTCCAAATGAATTTAATTTTTTTTTTTTCCTAATTCGGTGAAAATGTCATTGGTATTTTGATGGGGACAGCATTGAATCTGAATATTGCTTTTGGTATTCTGACCACTTTGACAATATTGACTGTGCCTATCCAAGAACATGGGACATCTTTCCATCTTCTAAAGTTTTCTTCAATTTCTTTCTTCAGTGTTCTGTAATTTTCATTGTAGAGCTCTTTTACCTCCTTGGTTAGATTAATTCCCAAGTATTTAATTTTTTTTGAGGTTATCATGAATGGAATAATTTTCCTGATTTCTTCTTTGGCTGCTGGAGTATAGGAAAGCTATTGATTTATGGGTATTGATCTTGTATCCTGCTACTTTGCTGAATTTATTTATAAGCTCTAGAAGTCTTCTGGTAGAGGTTTTTGGATCTTCTAGATATAGCATCATGTCATCAGCAAACAGAGATGGTTTGACTTCTTTTTCCCTATTTGTGTCCCTTTAATTTTCTTGCCTGACCACTCTGGCTGATGTTTTGAGGATTATATTGAATAAGAGTGGTGAGAGTAGACAACCTTGTTTCGTTCCTGATTTTAGAGAAAATGCTTTTAGTTTTTCTCCATTTTGTATGGTGTTGATTTTGGTTTGTCACAAATGGCCTTTATGATGTTGAGGTAAATTCCTTCAATCCCTAATTTCTCTAGCATTTTTAATATGAATGGGTGCTAGATTTTATCAAAGGCTTTTTCTGCATCTTTTGAGATGATTATATGATTTTTGTCCTTAATTCCATTTAAGTGATAAATTACATTTATTGATTTCATATGTTGAATCAAACTGACATCCCTGGAATGAAACCTAGTTGATCCTGGTGTATTAACATTTGATTTGTTTTTAAATGTGGTTTTCTAATATTTTATTAAGGATTTTTGCATCTGTGTTCATCAGGGGATATTGGTCTGTAGTTTTCTTTCCTTGATGCATCTGTTTCTGGTTTTGGTATCAGGGTTATATTGGCTTCATAAAAAGTATTTGGGAGTACTCCCTTCCTTTCAATTTCATGGGATAATTTAAGAAAGATTAGCATTAGTTCTTCTGTAAAAGGTCTTGGTAGGACTCAGCTGAGAACCATCATGTCGTGGTGGGCTTTTCTTTTTGGAGGGCTTTTAACCGCTGTTTTAATTTCATTACTTGATATTGCTCTGTTTATGTTTTCTGTATCTTCTTGATTCAAGCTGGGCAGATCATACATGTCTAGAAATTTGTCAATTTCTAGATTTTTTAGTTTATTGCAGTATAAATTTTCAAAATAGGTTGTGATAATCCTCTGAATTTCAGAATGATCTATAGTGATACCACCTTTTTAATTTCTGATTTTGTTAATTTGGGTCTTCTCCCTTTCTTTTGGATTATTGGGCTAAGGGTTTGTCAATCTTATTTATCATTTCAAATAACTCTTTGTTGCATGAACTCTATGTATTGTCTTCTTCTCTATTCCATTCATTTCTGCTCTGATCTTAGTTATTTCCTGTCTTCTGGTTTGGGAGTTAATTTGCTTTTTTTTTTTTTTCTTTCCTAAGAACTTAAGTGGAGCATAAGCTTACTTGTTTGGGACCTAATTTCTTTATAACTTTATGTATTTATTTTTTACGTGGCGCTGAGTATAGAACCCAGTGCCTCAAATGTGCTAGGCAAGAGCTCTACCACTGAGCTACAACCCCAGCACTCTAATTTTTTCTAATGCAGGCCCTCAGTGCTATAAATTTTTCCCATAGAACTGCTTTTATACTGTCTCAGAGATTTTGATATGTTGTATCTTTGTTCTCATTCATTTATAAGAATGTCTTGATTTCTCATGTCTTCTTTGACCCATTCTTCATTTAAGATATTATTGTTCAATCTCCATGTCTTTATGTGGTTTCTATTAATTTTCTTGCTATTGACTTCTAGTTTCATTTCATTATGGTCTGAAAGGATACGTGGGAGCATATCAATTTTCTTGTATTTGTTTTGTGGCTTATGATATAATCTATTTTGGAAAAACGTTCTATGCATAGCTGAGAAGAAGGTAAATTCAGCAGTTTTGGGGGGTGGGATATTCTGTATATGTCTGTTAGGTCCATTTAATTTATAGTGTTGTTTAGATTGGAGATACCTTTATTGATTTTATGTTTTGATGACCTGTCTATTGGTGATAATAGAAATTGAGATCCCCCAGTATTATTTTGTTGGGGTCTATGTGGGATTTTATGTCATGGAGTATTTTTTCCATATAATTGGGTGTGTTGATGTTGGGGCATAAATGTTTACTATCTCTATATCTTCTTGTTGGATTGTTCCCTTTACTAAGATGTAGTGTCCTTGTTTGTCTCTTCTGATTAATTTTTGCTTGAAATCTGCATTGTTAGATATGGGAATAGCTTATTTTCTTGGAGTCTCTTGTAAACAGAATACAGCTGGATTGTGTTTTTTGATGCTTTCTGCTAATCTGTCTTTTAGTTAGCGGGGTGAGACCATTAACATTCAGTGTTCGTATGGATATTTGATTGTGGTTTCCTGCCATTTTTGTTTTCTGGTATTTTTATCCTGTCTTGATTCTCATTTAGTGAATTATTCTTCTGTTGAACTTCCTCTGTTTGGAAACTTTTGGAATTGTTTTTCAGTTCCTCTGTGTGCAGTTTATCTTTGAGTATTCTTTGTAGTGCTTGCTGGCTTGGTGCTCATGAATTCTAGTTTATTCGTGTCATAGAAAGGTTTTATTACCCCTTAAATTTGAAACTGAGCTTTGTTGAGTATAGTAACCTTGGCTTGCAGTTGTTTTCTTTTAGGACTTGGAATATCTCATTCCAGGACATCCTTGATTTTAGGGTCTGAGCTGAGAAATCAGAAGTGGCCCTTATTGATTTGCCCATGAATGGGATCTGATGTTTTTCTCTTGCAGTTTTTAACATTCTTTCCTTATTTTCTATGTTAGGCATTTTGGTTATGCTATGTCTCAGTGCACTTCGTATTTGACTAGGCCTATTTGGGGTCCTATAAACCTCTGGTATGTGGATATCTATCTCATTTCTGATATGGGAAAAATTTTCTGTAACTATCTCATTGAAAATATTCTTTATGCCTTTAGTCTGTATCTCCATGTTCTCTTCTGTTCCAATGATGGTCAGGTTTGGTCTTTTAAAGTTTTCCCAGCATTCTTGGACATTCTGATTATTTTTCCCTTTATTGACTTCTGTGAACTCAAGATTGTATAACCTGTCTTCAGTGCCTGACGTTCCGTCTTCAAGGGCTGATGTTCTCTTTTCTGCACAATCTCATCTGTTAGTGATGAGTTAATTTGATTGTGTCTTTCATTTCTAGGAGTTCTGCTTGGTTTCTTTTCACTATTTCTATTTCTTTATTAACGTAGTCTTTCATCTCCTATAATTGCTCTCCTAATTCCTTCCCTAGATCTTCTTTTAGTTCATTGAACATTTTAATAACCAGGTTTTAAAAATATTTCTCTGGGTTTTCATTCACCTCACCATTAATGGGATTCTATGTTGGGGAATGTGGATCAGGGTAGATTTGTTTGCCTGTTTCTTCATGTTTTCAGAGGTCTTGGACTGCACATCAAGTGAGGCCATTCCTCTTCTTCTTCTTCTTCTTTTTTTTTTTTTTGGCACATGTCTTTTTGTGTGTAATTATCTCACTTGTTCTGGTATTTCTTTCTGGTTTTGTCATATGTACAGATGCCAAGGGGTTGGACCTGAATTTTCTCTCTCATTGTTCCTCCTTGGGTCCTTGTTTTTAGTTTGGGGGTTTTGTCTCCTGGTTTCAGTTGGAGTGAATGTTTACCTCAGCAACAGAGTCTCTCACCTGTGAACTTTTGCTGTCCCTGTAAATTTCCAGCACCTCACATTATGGGACAAAATAAACAATAGTAACCACTGTTGCAAGCAACAACCAATACACAATGTTAAATACCCAGATCTTACTATGACAGCTTCAACATTAATTACCACCAATAAAGAAGAATGGTGGGTTCAGCAAATGTCAACCATAATAATAATAACCATAATAACAGTAACCATGAACTAGATGTGGCTTGAAAGCAAACAGCAGGTGTCAACTATATCATCCACAGCAGAAATGATTGTATTAGCACTAATGGTGGGGGCAGGAGTTATATACACCAATTAATTCAGAAAGATGGTAAAGATACAGTTAATTAGGGGGAAAGAAAAGTGTTAGGAAGTTCAAAAAGACGTTACCATTTCAAAAAGTGAACAGAGAGAATGCAGAAGAGATGTAGCAGGTGATGTTTTTATGGAAGGAGGGGGAAATTGGCAGAAGCAAGGTTTGGAAGAGAGGGAGAGAGAACAGTAGGGTTTGCCTTTTGGCAGGAGAAAATAAGAAAAACAAGAGAAATAAACAGATGAAAATAACACGAATCTAAACAGAAGTATACAGTCCAAAGAAACTGAACCATCAAAGACAATGCTAGGGAAAAACACTCAAAATGAGAGAGAGAGAAAAAAAAAAAAAAAGAAACAAATAAGTGTATGTATATATGTCTCTGAACCCATTGGCACAGCCCACTCACCCCCCTACCCCAGGCACAAACGAAAGAAATTTTAAAAAATTAAAAATAAATAAATAAATAAATAAAAATTTAAATTCAAAATCTTAGTGAAGAACGAAGGAAAGGAATAGCCAAGGGGTGGTCACTGTCTTTCTCTCCAATTCTTCTTGATTATGTAGGGGGTGGGCGGAGAGAGAGAAGCGGGTGGGGGATATCAACCCCTTCCTGATTTATTTGTCGCTGCCCTTGCTCTCTGAGCTGTAGGTGGAGCGGCCTAAGCTAGAAGCTGTTTGATTTAAGACTGAGCTTCCCTTCTTACCGGTGTGAGGTGGGCTGGGTTAGGAAGTCCTGTCAGTGGGCATTTTGTTCTTTCAGACCCTCTAGCGCATTCCCAGGGTGCGGCCTCTGCGGCGCTCTGTGAGGGGGGTTCCAGCGGCCGGCTCAGGTCTAATCAGGCTCAGGGACCTTGTCAGATGGGACCTTCTTTGGAGAGACTAGATGGATACGCCCCCGCCCAGGGCTGGACAGTAGCAGATGGACACGCCCCCGCCCAGGGCTGGACAGCAGCAGATGGACACGCCCCCGCCCAGGGCTGGACAGCAGCAGATGGACACACCCCCACCCAGGGCTGGACGGAGGCAGATCTCTTCTGCGGTCCGGTTCTCAGGAGGCTCTCGGGAAATCCCATCATGGGTAGGGGAGCCAGACCTCCCCTCTGCTGTCCAGGAGCACGGCCTTCCCAGGGGCTTCCTCCCTGAGGGTGATCACCGCCACCCACACAGACCCACACCCGCTTCAGCAGGTCACTCGAGCTGCCGAAGGACGGGCAAGCTGGGCTCCTCTTCACTCTTCTGACTCAGGTCCTCCTGGGTACAGCCTCCTCTGCGCCTATTTCACTCACCCAGCCAAGGTCACTCCATAGGTACCTGCCGGGATATTGTGACTCTGTGTGTGTGTGTGTGTGTGTGTGTGTGTGCTTCTCTAATCCTTTGGATCCCACCATTACCACAGCAGCAGGCTCGCCCCAAGATGGCTCCCACCTCAGTTCTTGGTGGCCCAGCCGAGATACAGAGTGTACTTTTCAAGAACCAGCACATAGTGAAGCCTCTGGATCAGTTAACGTCAGGCAGCATTTTTGATCTGAGCTTTCTCCTTACCAAGCCTCCTCCCTCTGCCAGTGGTGAATCTGCACTGGCTACCAGATGAGTTCAAGAGGGGGTATGTGGTGTCGTCCTTACCAACTTGAGGCCACCTGCCCAATGGAGGAAGAGCATGGGCTTCTTGATCTATTTTGCTTCATTATATCAGATACCAACTAGTTGATGGTTTAATTTGTCATCTCTTTAGAGTATTAGAGATTTGTATATTTACATTGCCCCAGATAACAGAGGAACAAGGACAATGTACTATTCATAGTTAATATTATCTACAAAAGGTAACCACATCAGTTCCTAAGAAAGCCCTTGCTATTAGAGGAAGTAAAACAAATGTCCAGCATGGTGAGTTGTACCTTCTTTTTGCTGAACAATAGCTTGGATTATCAACTTTTATAAAGTGTGGAGTACAAATAATTTGCACTATAAAGCATTTTTTTCTAGGGTCCTTTGTTATCCAGTTGTGTAACATTGGGTAAGTTATTTTACTTATCTGAGTTTCTGTTTCCCTACATGTTAAATGAAGGGGCTTGCTGTGGTTTGGATACAGTTTGAGAGTGTCCACCAAAGGTTCATGTACTGGCAGCTTGGTCTTCAGTGAGGCAGTGCTGAGGTGGTACAACTTTAAGAGATGGGGCCTAGTGAAGATAATTAGGTCATGGTGGCACCACCCTTGGAAGAGACTAATGCAGGTGTACTGGGAATGGATTAGTTCCTGCATAATTGGAGTGGTATAAATGGAGCAAACCCCACCCCTCTCCAGTCTCTTACTTCCTGTCTCATCATGTGATTTCTCTAAAGGGTCTCCCACCATTGTGATGCCATGCCCATGAAGTCCTCACTAGAGCCAGGCACTGCACCATGCCCTTTAGCCTCCAGAACTGTAAGCTAAATCATTTACCCAGCCTCAGGTATTTTGTTATAGCAACACAAAACATACTGTAGGGCTTACCAGGTACTATCTAAAACCTTTTCCCTTTCTGAGTGTCTGAATTCTTTTTCATGGAATATAGAAAACAAAGGACAACATCTCAAATGGACATGCTATACCTACCCACGTAAAGTCTGTGTTATTTTGTGTGTTTTTTGTGTTTAGAGATCTGCCAGAACATCTCCCTCCTTACCCAAAATGGAACCCACTTTATTTGGTGGCTTACACAGAGTGTGTGTGTTCAAAAAGACCCAAATCAGCATCTTGGGGAACTAAATCTTCTTAGAAGTCACTGAGCTATATAGCAATTCTTTAATATACAAAAATGGGCTCTTTACTGTTTAGAACTGGCTAGGAGTTCTAGCCTTCTGGAAATGAGGTAGATATAATGTCTTAGAACCATGAGTTATTGGATTTAGGAAGCCCTTCTTGTTTCAATGACGCTGTAAGCAATGGTCATATGTTTTGCATGGTTTTTTATTAAATCTTTCTTTTTAAATTTATGTTTATAATAGTGCAATTTCAGCAACTGTTCTGAAAGCTGTGATTGTATCATCTCCTCTCCAATAGTTATCAGACCAAGACAGAACTCTTTGCAGGTATCTATTCTCCCCAGATGGCTTCAGCTCCTTTTCTTTATTTTTCCAACAATCCTTACTGGGCTGCCAGGTTTCTATCATATGTCCTTGCTCAAAAGTTTTAGTGGTTAGAGCATAATATTGTCATTTTGGAGCTTCAAATGATCATTGGAACAATTTAGGTGGATCCATTCATTTTATGGTCAAGAAAACTGAGGACCACGGGAATTTAACAGCTTGAGGTCCCTGATTTAGACTGAGTTTCCTACAAAAGAGAGCCTGAGGCAAGTCTCTAACAGCAATGCCTTATTGTGAGGGAGAACCCAGGCTGGAGAGTGAGAAAAATTGTGATGGTCTGAATGATCCTATCTACAGGTTAATTTACTGAATGATCCTATCTATAGATAACTTTAGAGCTGACATCCCACCCTAGGTGGGTTGATCATTACAGAGCTAGCAGAAGCATTTTCTCTAGTTCTCTTCAACCATATCTCCTAAAGACTTCCCTAAATTACAGTGAAAGAATCACCTTTTCTTTTACAACACTCCTCATCTGGCCACCAAAAGTGGCCTGTATTGCATGCTACTTAAATAGCTGTAAGAAACAGGCTGCAAAATGCTAAGGTGGGTATAACAGTAGTGAGCTCGGGAGAAGGAAAGCCCCAGAACACAGTAGAGTCTTTTAGTTTTATCTCTTTTTCAGGTCCTGTTTCCTATTATTCTGAGGAATGCTTGGAATAAAAGATTTATGTAAAGGATCAAAAGATAAAAAATACTTATGGAAGTTATTTCTTCCTTATTTATATTTGTATAATCATGCAACTTAGTAGCACTCTAAATATACCAAAAAAAAAAAAAAAAAAAAAAAAAAGTTTCTACTTAAATGCAACTTGGATCCAGGCATGAGAGCGAACTGAAGGCTGAAGTGGTTGGTGTAAGAAGGATGTATGAGACAAGTGGAACCAGGAAGGGTTTGTCTTGAACAGTGGTTACATTAGGTAAGTGTGGAAAGGGCCTGAAGTCAACCACAGGGAATAACTAAGAGGGCAGAAATGTGGGCTTGATCTTGGTTGGGTCAGAAGCTAAATGACACATGTATAAACCTTCAAGACCAATGAGATAAAAATTGGTTATGTAAGATAGATATTCATGATAGCAATATAAATATGCAAAATTACTACACATAAACTAGCCAAAAAATTCAGAATTACAGAAAACTGTAGATATTTACTAAGGTATTCAAAAGCCTTAAGACTTTTAAAGGGGAATGAGAGACATTGGGGGGACTATTGGGGAGACATTTATTGCCGGGACTACAAGTCTTACCAATTTCATCTAGTAATATAATGCCAGTGAATATCACCCAAAGAATCTTCTAAGTACTAACAAATTGATATAGAAGAGCATAGATTTCTTTTGTCCTGTGAACTGTCAGATCACATCATCTACTACACTCATTTTTTTTAAACGTGGCATTGTGCATATACTGTGGAAAAATTGAGCATAAAATGTGTAAAATACAATTTAGTATCAAGATAGAGTTTTAAATTGGTACCAAAATCTTGGGGAATAGCTCAGTGGTAGTGTATGTTTAACATGCATGAGACTCTGAATTCTATCTTGAGCACCAATAAATAAGTAAATAAATAAATAAATTTTAAAAATGAAATCGTATCAAGTAGCAGACTATTGATAAATATTATTGGCACTTTCAGTTATCCTTTTGCAGAAAAGATGTCAGACCTCTATATTATACCATGCACAAAATAAATCCAAATATATTAAGTAAATTAGAAACTGAAAATTAATAAAACAAACTATAATGGAATATTTTTATAACATGGAAAGTTTTTCTAAACAGTACACTAAATATGGAAGCCATAAGAATGATATATAAAAATTTTATTTATAAAAATTTAAATATCAGCTATATATCAGAGTAAAAATGGACATACATAATTCATAAATAATAGTGGATAATATCAAATTAACAAAAATGAAACAAACCACCTACTAGAAAAATGACCAAACTAGATGAAGAGCAAATTTCCTAAAGAAGACGTGGTAGGATAAATGAAAAGAGGCTCACCCTCATTACAAATCTGGAACATAACAGAAAAGAGTTAGTATATTTTGTCAATCACATTGTCAAAAACCTGAGAGATTGATCCCATTCAGAAGTGGCATGAGGGTTGGGGAAGCCACTCACTCTCATACTTGATCTGTGGCGCCGGGTGGCAGACCTAAAAACAACCACAAGGGATTTCTCATTTCCTTTCTAACAGAAACAACCACTTGCCCTTCACCCCTTAAAAGGTACTCATTCCCCTGACATCTGACAGCTAATATTACCTTTGCCTAGTTTGTTGTTTTATGTAAAAGGCATTGTAAGCTCTGTAATTTTTGTTCCTGGCTCCTTTGACTAATGTGTCACCTCACCTCTGTCCACTGAGTGAATGTGTCAGAATGTATATGTACATTATGTTACTATAATACAATTTGTGATTTTTTTAATCGTTAATAATTTGTACTAACACAGAAATCTGCTTACTCCCAGGTGTCAAAAATGCTCTGTGATAGACCCTGCGCTTAATAGAAGAAAAAGTAAGCCCAAATCTTCATTGTGTTGGCTTAGGACCTGACTTCCTTAATAAGACTCCTAAAGCACAAGAAGTAAAATTAAGACTCAATAAATTGGATGGAGTCAAACTAAAATGTTTCTTCTCAGCAAAGGAAACATGAAGAGAGAGCCTACAGAATGGGAGAAAACCTTTACCACATGCCCCTCAGATAGAGCACTCATTTCCAGGGTATATAAAGAACTCAAAACAGTTAACACCAATAAAAATAAATAACCCAATCAATAAATGGGCTATGGAACTGAACAGACACTTCACAGAAGAAATCCAATCAATCAACAAACATATGAAAAAGTGTTCAACATCTCTAGCAATTAGAGAAATGCAAATCAAAACTACTCTAAGATTTCACCTCATTCCAATCAGATGGCAATTATAAAAAGTACAAGCAATAATAAGTGTTGGCAAAGATGTAGGGAAAAATGTACATTCATACATTGCTGGTGGGACTGCAAATTGGTGCAACCACTATGGAAAGCAGCATGGAGATTCCTCAGAAAACTTGGAATGGATCCATCACTTGACCCAGTTATCCCACTCCTTGGTTTGTACCCAGAGAACTTAAAATCAGCATACTACTGTGACAGAGCCACATCAATGTTTACAGCAGCTCAATTCACAATAACCAAGCTATGAAACCAACCTAGATGCTCTTCAACAGATGGAAGGATTAAAAAAATGTGGCGCATATGTGCCTTTCATTCTGCATTTATTATCCTGACAACTCAGGAGACAGGCTCACCACTGTGCAGAATACAAAAAAGGACTTAGAAGATACAGTCCGCTTTCAGTGTTAAACTGAAAACTGTTCCTGGACTTCGCTAATGCAAAGTCAGTCCTGCCCATAGGACAGTTTGCCAAGCTATCAGCTTTAGGGAGCATAATCATTTGGTGCAGTTTTTATTTTGACTAAATAAAATATGAAGACTATAAACAGTACTTTAAAATCACTGAAGCAAACTAGGAAAATTGTTTCATTCTATGTCAGTTTTATTTTTTTGTAATTCTTTTTATTACTCCAACTTATTAAATGATGATTGTAAAGTATTATAAGATTAAATATGTTTAGTGTTTTATGAAACAGGATGGGTTCCATTATTCTCCTAAGGGTTTGAAAAGAAATTACTGATCTGCTTGATTTCCTGTGTATAATAGTTCTTGAATTTATCCCCCCCCCCCCTTTTTTTTTTTAAATCCACTTTAGGGAGTATATGTCATTGAAACAGGTCCTAATTATTCTTTATCTCTTTAGTCTCCTGTACTTCCAATCTACCCTATACATTTTTAATTTCTTCTTAAAAGAAAAAATTTAAAATGCTGCAATCTAGCATCCAAAGCCTTTTAAAAAGACTACCTTCCAAACTAATAATATGCCCTTTTACAAACCTGGTGACAAACACTGGTCTTCATACATTAAATGCACACATATCCCTACTTTATAACTATATTCCAATACTTTTCTTTTTCTCAGATGCTTTATTTTCTTTTATCCTTGACTATCTATGTTTTTCAAAGCCAACCTCAAGTCTTCTGTTTTCCATGCCACTTTATGAATCACTCTTCTCCATGGACAAGAGATCCCATGGACTGTATTGACTGAACTGGTGCATTGGAAATCTCCCAAGTACTGCCATCTACCCACCCGTCCATTCATTCAGTGAATGTTGTTAAGATCTACTATGATTAAACATTAGTCTGGGTAATAAATAAACTAAATCTCTGCTTTATCGCATTTATATTCTGTTCTGGAGATACAGAAAATATACAAATATATAAATTTCAGATGATGATAATAAGCAGCAAGAAAAATAAAGCAGAGTAAGCAGTGATATAAGAGTAACAGTGGAAGTATGTGCATTGTTTTATAAATGGTGGTGAGAGAAGATTTCCACATTGGACCAATATTGGAGAAATTAATATGCTATATACAGTAAATTGAACCTGCCCTGCAAAGTATCTGCATATCTTCACAGAGAGATATCATAAGTAAATTTCTTGCAAAGTATTCACTTATCTAGAAATTCTAAAGAATTAAAATTTTGACTTTTTTATGAATAGATATGTATCCATTCATCATCTAATTTTATGAATTTTAGAGTTTTGCGTGTTTCTGTGTACTAGAGTTCATAAGGGAAACTTGTCCCTATATCTCTAACTAAAGTAATAGACCTCATGAAATGTCGTCTGAACAGAGTTCACAGCCTTGTGATAAAGTACAATATATCAGAGAGCCTCGGGTTTGGTATAAAGGTAGTATGTTCACTGCTTTATTTGTAGACCGACTCATTTCCCTTGAACTCCATTTATGGGAAATCTATCTTGGTTCTAGAGTCCAAGATGATCTAAATGCACAAAGTTTCCCACTTTCAGATAAAGTCTGAGAAATAGTGAGGGAGATACCTAACTATGCTTTGACTAATACTCTTAAAATACAGCGCTAAAACTTATTTATCACTGTAAATAAATTTACTTAACAGAAGATTATTTGTATTCTGAAATTTCCTTCTTACTGTGATGAAAAGAACAGATATCCTCTTGGTGGGGGATAGAAGAATCTCTAAATTTGGAACAAACTAAGTTGTAATAAATTTATTTCTCATAAATTAATATGTAAATGTTGAGTAAATGAGATATTCCATCACCTTCACAATGATTCAATACTGGGAGCAAAGTTAATATATGTAAAGATGTTCATTTCAACTTATAATTACAGAAAAAAAATAAGGAAACTAAGGTTTGGAGCCAATCAAGGCCAGGGTTTTAGCCTAGTTTCTTATTTTCTGTTTGCTCTAAATTCAGTACTTTTCGTTTGACTATAACACAAATGTGCTAAAATGGGAGGTATTTATTTTTGTGTTTAAAATCAGTCTTTTATTTTTCAGTATAAAATGTTTCTCTATTAGCAGGTCTATATCTCAAGAAAATCTAAAATGGCTTAATTTGGCCTTCAAAAGGAATTCTCCATATGATTCTTCATGAAACTTGAGACTTCTTTCTATTGGACCAAGATGTTTGAAGCTAATGGTTTCTGAAATTGCATCATTAGTAGTCATTGAAATGAAATTCTGAAGCAATTTGAGAGAATTTTTAGAAATCAGAGAATTAGAGTCTGTTTTTTAGAATCTCCTATATTTCTTCTTGTTTCCTTCCTTTTGATATTGAGTCACCAGGATTGCTCACATCCTCAATTAATTCCTTTTCATCCCTCTTCTGTGTTAGAACTATCTGTGTAATTGTTAGTACGTCATGACGTCGTCTTCATTTCTCAGCTGACTGAACCCAGGGTGATTGACTCCACTTGGAACCAAGTTGTCAGCCCAAATATGCTTTGAGCTCTCAGCTGGGAGAGCGCTAGCTCATGCACTAGCTCATGTACATTGTTGTAGTTACACTTTACAGACCCTGATTCTGCTCCGTGTTGCTTAGCTACTAAGTCAGCCTCCCAGTACTATGATCTATATTTCCCTTTTTGGGCGATTGCTTTTCTTGAAAAAGCTATCACCAGGATGCACCTCATTGTAACACTTGTCCTATCAGTTTAGGAAAATGAATAATTGTGATCACAACTCTATTTCCTAAGAAGGTAAAAAATCCATGGAGAAAAATGTCTAATCATTTTTAGAACTCTTTATTTTTAGTACTACATATCTGCTACATGTTTAATATTTGCACAGTGCTCTAAAATGTTCCCCATAAAATGTTGCACAGGTTTGGACTCATTCTTGTGAGTACAGCTTTAAATGAATTGATTATAAATGCTTTCAGAACACACACATAATGCATTGACCATCTGTCTTCTAGATTGCATTTTTCAGTAACTGACTCATAGAAAGCAATTCCTCTCAAATTCGGCAATATGTGTAAATAACATTTAATAACATTTTTATTTCTAAAAAGTTAAATATTAAACTATTCTATGACCTTTCTGTTTTCCTTTATATGCCAATTTATTAATATAAAAATAAGAGTGTTTTATGTAATGTACTTTGTGTTGAATAGGAAACACACTATCCCTGACATTGAGAAGACTAAACTGTAAATGGGGAAATAATATTTAAAGAATTGTATAAAAACATCTTTCACTACATTAGTAAGTGAATGATAATATGCTTCAGATCCTCAAATATGAGAAAATTAAGATTGAATAGGTAACAAAAATTCAGGCTAATTTGGCAAGAATTCAGAGTACAGAAATATAACTTTTTTTTTGTACTAGAAATTGAACCCAGGGGAACTTCACCAAGGAGCCACATCCCAACCCTATAAAATTTGTTTTTCAATTTTTATTTTGAGATAGCATCTAAGTTGCTTAGGGCCTCACTAAATTGCCGAACCTGGCCTCAAACTTGTGATCCTCCTGCCTCAGCCTCCAGAGTCACTGGGATTACAGGGATGTGTCACTATGCCCGACAGAAATGTAAACATTTATTTAAATTAAATGTAAGGTGAGGTGTGTGATGGCAGGAAGTGATGACAGTGATAGCATATTTACATAATAGAACTGTAAATAAATAAATCAAGTGTAAAAGCAGAAGCTAAAGGGATGAACTATGTGATTTGAAGGTTATACTCTTGAGATGATAAGTGAGATGAAGTCAATTGATGGAGAAGTTTAATTACCAGGCAGGTTCTAAAAATTGGATTTAATAAAACAAGAAGTTTATAGTTCAAAAGGAAACTGACAGGAAAAATGTAGTAGTTATTACATTGCAAAAGTGCACATTATTTCTGCCAGGGAATTCTGAGTGGCTTATGGTACTGGGTAATGGAAGTTGTTTTCTAACCATCTTACTGAGCTGCCAACATGGAGAATTTCTATCATAGAAATAATCATAAAATGCAAAATTTGGCATTTTATAAAGCAGTAATAAACAAAAACACTAATCATACTGCTAAATATGTAGTAATATAAGACTCAATTGAATTGTATCTTAAATATTAATTAAATTTACTATACTATGTCTAAATTCTTTATGCAATAAGATTATTTGGGAGGAAAGTTTTCTGAGGTCATGTCCATCTAACTGTACAAGGAAAAACAAATAGAAATGCAAAAATTGAATATGTTAAATTGATAGCCATAAAGATAAATTATGATCCACTATTTGGTTTACTATTGAGACATAAATGTTGCTATTTACCACACAGCTCATCCACTGCCCTGCATTCTTCACTTTCCATGTAATTAGGTGAGGACCGTGTGACCAGGTCTGACCAGTGGACCATCAACAGTAACGTGTGATAGGCATCCTCCTGCGTCAAGGCAGGTAAGAATATCTGTGCACCTCCCATCTTCATTGCCCCTTGCGACAGTGAACTTGGGAGTCACATGCTGAAGTAGGGACAACGCAGGATGAATAAAGCATGGATCTCCAGGACACTAGGTGGAGGAAAGCTCATAAACAACTTTATAGAAAAGTAAGCTCCCTATAAAAGAAAGCTTTCCAACCCCAGAGTTGCCATACTATGCCAATGGCCCAATCTGTGTTGGTAGGACTTTCAAGTTAACAATGATTTTTACATTTTTGAAGTGGCTGGGGAAAGAAAAGCAAAGGAAGAATGATTTACTGTCATACTTGAAATTTTATGAAATTCAGCTTCAGTGTCCACCAATCAAGTTTTACTGGAACACAGAAGTGTTCATAGTTTATGTGTTGAGAATGGCTGCTTTTGAGCTACAGTAAGAATTGAGTATTGGGACAAAGACTATGTGACACACAAACCCTAAAAATATTTCCTATTTGGCTCTTTACATAATCCTGTTGGAGTCAATACTCCCCATCTCCTGTGTATGCACGAGATGGGTCCCTCACATCATGGTTTTTTGGGTGTTTTTTGGTTTTTGTTTTGGGATTTTTTTGTTTGTTTGTTTTTTGGGCTTTGTTTTTCCTTCTTTTTTTTTTTTTTTTTTGGTTCTCAGGGGCAACCACTGAACCACATCCCCAACCCCTTTTTCATGTTTTATTTGGAGACAGGGTCTCACTGAGTTGCTCAGTGCCTTGCTGTTGCTAAGGCTGGCTTTGAACTTGTGATTCTCCAGCCTAGGCCTCCAGAGCCACTGGGTCACATCATGTTTTTAATAACTGATTCCTGCCTTCCCCTCAACAACAGCCTTGTAGACAAGAGTTAGAAATTGACCCAAAATGAACAAAGGAAATTGGAGTAAAATTTGAAATTCCAAAGATTAAAAATGATATGTCAGGTGTTTCTAATTGCTGAGAGTAAGAACAAGATGCTTTGAAGCTAAATTTGATCATCATCCAACATGTGCTAAGAGAAGCAAAGATGAACCAGGAAATTCCAAGGAGAGTGAGAGAGAAGCATTCTCTTCTTCTCTTCTAGCCCCTTGATACTTCTCATTCCTGGTTCCGGACGTGTAGTATTTTTCTCACCTTCTACAAATTTTCCTTTCCTCTCTATTTTCAAAACACTTTCACTAATTGAATAGTCTACTTGCTTGAACTAATGGGAATGAATTTCTTTTCCTTGGAATGAAAAAAGGCATTCACAGACACCGACCTCAAGAAACTTAAAATTAAAATTTCCAGAAAACTTTTATTAATATTTAACAAGGGAATGCTCTGGCAAAAAGAGGCAATCTTTCATAGAGGCCGAAAAACATCCAAGAGATATTCTAGAGTTGTCTGCGAAGTTTCTAATACATTCTGCAAGGCTTAAGATAATTTTCATACCTCATATTTTATTTTCTTTTATAGTTTGACATATTAACTAAAGAGATTTTCTATATGTAATGAAGAAGGAGTTGGGAGCTCATACCCATTATTCACTTGATGCATGACTTTGTAGCCTAACTTAAGTAGGTAAATTTCTAATGCTTAGTTGCATTAGTGATTAAATGGGTGCAAGGCTTCCAAAGTCTAATAGCAGATTGTTGAACTTGAAATTCAACAAGTCCTCAAATTTCCTGACTCTTTTAAGAAAAATTACATGGATGTACATATTTTCATTTTTTCTGTAGCAGACACATAGCTTTAATCAGATTCTTAAGAGTCCCCAAACAGGCTTAAGAAGCATAACATAATTATAATTCTTTAATCATCACTAAGATCAATGAAAAACTCTTAGCACAGTACATAAAGCACTGGATGCTTGTTCACTTCTTTTTCTCCTTTATCATTTATTCAAACTTCCCACCCAATTATTTTCCCAATTATGTTTCAATTCTCCTGAAGGCAAAGACTATCTTAAATTTCTTTGTATGACTTTCATTTCACTTAAGTACAGTAGGAAACTATTAAATATTTATTGAATAGACTGAAAACAATAATCTGGTATATGTGGAGTATTATTTTCAATATCAAATGGTCCTCTGCATAATTTTTTTTTTCTATCGGCATTTTATTTTTATTATTTTTTGCAGTCCTGGCAATAGGACCTAGGGCCTCCCACATGTCAGGTAAATTTTCTTCCCCAGCCCCCATCTTTCAGACAGTTAAGTTTAGAAGACAAAATTCCTTGCCAGGTCCATCCATTCTTAATTTGTACTTATAATATTTAAAATATACTTGCATTCTGGGAATGGCAAAGATCTCTTTGCCCCAAACACCTCATAAACCTACTTTTTTCCCCCAAAACTATAAAAACTTCTCTGGAAATATGGAGAGAAGTTTCAGCAGTTAGATCTCTTTTGATTCGTGTCTGTGACTGTTGTGATGCTTTGGATATGGTTATCTGTGTTACCTTAAGTTACACGTGATGTAAACTTGGTTCCCAACATAATGGCATTGAGGGGTGGAGTTTTTAAGAGATAATTAGGTCACCGAGCACCACCCTAGGAAGGTAATAATGTAGTTCAGGCTGGACGGGATTAGTTCTCCCAAAAGCAGGGCTGAAAGAGTGGACCTCGCCCCTCAACGCTTCCTTGCTTCCTCCCACTTCATGTGAACGCCTCCCCACTCACTGTTCAGCCCTCTCACAAAGATCCTGGTCATGTGCTGCCATCCACCAAGCTGTGAGGCGGTCAGGAGCCTTCCCCAGATGCCATGCTGTTTGGGCTTCCCTGGCATCACACTCGTGAGCTAAATAAACCTCTTTTTCATGACAAGTCACTCAACTTCAGGTATTTTGTTATAATAACAAAAAAGCAGACAACTGCATTTCCCTTTAAAGTCCCAGGGGGTCTTTCGGTAGAGTTATTTCCTGCACTCTGTTGCTGCCCTGAAATTCCCTGGCTGCTGTGCTGCCTCTGACCTGCTTCCTTTCTGGCTCAGACCTTTCCTGCTACCTCATCCCTAGTAGGTTGCTAAGCAACCAGTCACAGGAGGCAGTTTTACTGTGCATGTGCTTTCCCTCAGATGCATGATTTGTTTTATGTGTTTCTACTCAGGCACGATTTGAATGTAATTCTTTTTAATATTCTCAACGATGGCGCTGAATCTTGGGCTTTGACAAACTGTTGCAGTGTTTGAGACCTGAGATTTTCACGCTTGATTTATGCCTGATTGCTTCTCCAGGAAGTCTTCCTTTTTAATGTGGGCCATGATTTTTCTCCTTTCTCATTGAATGTCGGCACAATTCTCACTGTCAACCAGTTAAGATTTCTCTAATTTACAATCTCTCATTATGCAATGTCCATTTTCAATCTAGTTATTTAATTATGGATTGCGTTGTAAGCACTGGAGCAATTACATTTCAGAATCATAATTTGTTGACTTTTACCTTAGATTTTATATCATATTCTGGAAGTTTTCTAGACTTAGGGTCAAAATGTAAATAACAAAATTTTATTCTCGAAAGAACTTGTTTTTCTCTAAACATTCATAAACTAGCTAACAAAATGTGTGTGGTCACTTGAGAGACTGCTTTGAACAATGGAATAATGGAATATATTAAAAGCTAAATTATTTTTAGTCCCCCAGATAAATTAACAATAAAACCTAATTAAAAATTATATATGGCTAAGGTGATAGATCTACTGAGTATCCTCACTCATCATTACACATTATATACATTAAATGTCACATGATACTACATAAATATGTATAATTTCACAAAAACATTTTTAAAGTTGAAATGTGGGTACTTTTCTGATATATGAAAATAATCATAAAGAACTAAAAAATCTAAAAAAGAAAATTTTGATGAAAATTTTGAGTCATGATTTGGACTCGTCTATCCTATTCCTTAAACAAACAACAAAAAGATATCACTGCTCACCAAAAAATTGACAATTTTTTTTGAAGAGGCAATAATTGTTGTTGATAAAAAACAGTAAAATGGTTGTTTTGTAGTTTGGGGAGCCTGATATATTAGTACAGACTTTCTGGGGGCAATTGTTACAATATCAAGAGCTTGAAATTAATAGTTTCACTTTATTTTTGAATTTCTAAATCCCATACATTCACTTCCAGATATTCATTCTAAGGAAAGAACTGACATTCCGACAAGGGATTCAGTTCAAGGATGCTCAACGCAGAGCTGTGATTGTGAATTTGTCTTCCTGAGGGTTTCCCTCTCCTCACATTCCCCCTCCAACGCCCCACAGGGTGTTCAATCCTCCTCAGGCTTCTTGGAGTTTCTCTTGCGTACTATTTGAACAGTCAGGGACATGGACATGATATACCCATTCAGGACATGCCCCCAGTGACATTCTTCCTCCAACTCAGCCCACCTCCTATAGTTTCCACCACCTGCCAATAATGCAGTCAAAGTACAAATCCATCAGTGGATTAATCCACTGATAAGGTTAGCGCACACATGATCCGGTCACTTCCCCCCAACCCTATGTGTTCGTCAGCTATTTAGCTGTGGCTAAAAGACCCGACCAGAAGAAATGTAGAGGAGGAAGTTTATTTGTAGTCCTCAGTCCATAGAAGACTGACTCCATTCCTTGGGATTCAAACATCATGGCCGAAGAGTGATGCAGAGGGAAGCAGCTCACATGATGATCAGAAAGCAGAGATAGAAAGACTGCACTCACCAGATACAAAATATATGCCCCAAAGGCACACCCTCAATGCCTCACCTGCTCCAGGCACACCCCACCTGCCTTCAGTTACCACTCAATTAATCCCATCAGGGGATTAATTCACTGATTGGGTTAAGGCTCTCCTAATCCAAACGTTTCTTCCCTGAACCTTCTTGTATTGTCTCACACATGAGCTTCTGGGGGACACCTCACACTCCAAACCATAACACCCTACATATGAACATTGGTGTACTGGGGATCAGGCATCAGGTGTTTGGGGGATAATTCAGATCCAAACTTTAACAATCACTATTTCATTCTCTGTATTCATTCTCTGATAGGTCTATTCAGATTTTCTACTCTGGAGTTAGTTTCAGTAGTTTGTGTCTTTCTAGGAATTTGTTCATCTCATTTAGTTTATATAATTTACTAGCATATAATCATTCATAGCATTTTCTTATAATCTTTTAAAATTCTTGTAAGGCGGTAGCACTTTGTTCTCTTTTTTTGATCCTGATTCTAGTCATTAGAGTCTCCTCTGTTTTTCCCTCTTTGGTCAGACTAGCCAGGTTTCAATTTTGTTGATATTTTCAAGGAACAAATTGTTGAGATTGTTTATATATATATATATATATATATATATATATTTTTTTTTTTTTTTTTTTTTTTTTTTTTTTTTTGCGGTGCTGGGGATCAAACCCAGGGCCTTGTGCTCGCAAGGCAAGCACTCTACCGACTGTGCTATCTCCCCAGCCCAAGATTGTTTATATTTTTATTGTTTTTTTATTCTGTTCCTTTTATACTATTTACTTTATTTTATTATTATTAATTTTGTTTTCTCTTCTTTTTCTGCAGTTTTTAAGGTGAAAAATTAGGTTATTTGAGATTTTTCTTTTTTTTTTTTTTTGATGGAAGCATTCTTGGATATAAATTTTCTTCTGAGCATTACCTTTGCTATATCCCATGGGTTTTTATTTGTAGTCATATAACAGCACTTTCAAATTTTCCTTGTAATGTCTTCTTTGACCTGTTGATAATTTAGAATTATGTTGGTTGGAAAATATTTCCACATATTTTTGAATTTTCCAACTTTCTTTCTCTTAGTGATTTATAACTTAATTCCCTTCTTGCAAGTAAATAATAATGTAGTAGAAAATATATATTTAGGACATTTAAAAGGCAGCTGGACAAATAGAAAAACAAATAAATTAAGACATATAGAAAATAAATAGCAAAGAGACTCTTTAATGGCAGAAGTAAATCCTACATATACCCAGTATACCCATCAAGAAAGGGAAAGCCCCAATCCCTCAGATGCTAACCCTTCTCAGATGATCCTTCCATGCCCACCATTCATGCCAAAGGTGATATGTAATCTGAAAGGGAATATGCAGAATTGGTACAGGAGAAAAAAAAACTCTGGAAGACAGTACAGAAAAAAGCTAGAGTCATTGTCAATTGTATGAGGAAATGAACTGGAAAGGGTTCAGGCTGGTTGGTAGATATAAGAGGGTTCATGATGTCTTGGCTTTTTCATATATTTAAAGTTTTCCACAATACAAGCTAAATAAGTTAACTTACTATTTTTGTTTGTTTCTTTCTTTTTGAAAAGGTGTAAATCTGGCCATAGAATTTGGAAGTATGACTAGGAAAGTTTCTTATGTTCTTAAGAACATAGAACCAGCCCTGAATTAAAGGACTCAGCCCTTGGAATCAGGGAAAAGGCTACAGATCTCTACTATAGCAATACTAGCCAAGCCAGGGATTAAGCCTGACCTGGAATGTTAGGTTGTAAAACTCAGATTTTAGCCTGTGTTTTTAAAATCTGGGCTACCCTTTGAACAAATCAAATGGATAGGCACAGAGCTATTTATGCCATCGTTGTCACTTTGTCGATGTTCCCAGTGAGCAAAAAAAGTGTCAAAGGAAGGAGGATGCCTGGCATCTATAGAACAGAACTTCCTGCCTCCTTTTTAAGGTCTTTTTTTTTTTTTTTTTTTGCACTGGGAACCTTTAGAAAATATTCTCCCAAGTCATGTTCTTACGCTCTGGGCCAGTTCTGAGTTTGAGCCACATTCTCTTCTTCAGATGCCCCGTAGTCACTAGGCTTGGTATCCAGGTAAGATTTCGAAGAATGTGTATGTGTTTAAAGTTGTATGTGGAGTGTCCCCATTGTGTTAGCTGCGACAGTCCAGGTGAGCAGGAGAGAGTGCTGAGGGAAAGTGGTAAGTCAGTGGAGAGGCCTCTTCTTCTCTGCTTGGAGCATTTTTTTCCTCCTGGGCCAACTCTTCTTCCGAGTGAAGGGTTATGGAGACTTTCCAAGCCAGGCATCTCCCAGGCACTTCAGTCTTGGGGAGAGACTCATCTGGGCCAAGGCATCTGAGTCATGGCACGTGACCACCTAACCAGGTCTAAAGATTTCCAGGGTCGTTGCGTCTCTGGCCTTCCCTAGGCCTGCTCATTTAGCGGGTCCTTCAGTTCTGCCAGACATCCTAGGTTTCTTCTAATGTTTAATTAATTACTTGTTTGATTATATTAGATAAAGTCTGTGACTACTGCCTAGCAACCAAAGAACGCAAATCATATCATGAAAAACTGGAAATTTCTTAAATGTCAATAATCTGAATATGATTAGTGAATCTGTATAACTGAATAACTATAGGAATAAATATTAGGAAACCATTAATCACATTCTATAAAATATTGAATAAATGGAAATATGCTTATGATATCATGTTAAATTAATATTTCTCTATATTTATATATGTGTACATATGCCAGATTTAATTCAAGTGAATATATAAATAAATGCATGCATGGAGTAAAAGCATAAAGGAGAACAATGAGTTTTTACTTGGTGTAGACTTTGGTTTCTGTACACAATTTAGTAATTTCAGACGCTTAAAAAAAGAAAACATGAGTTAAAAAGTGAGAAAAAATTTAAATTTAAATAAAAAATATTATGTCATTATGACATAATGTGCCCAACTATTAGGATAAAATTATGTGTTTCCCAGTAATGGCTCCACCTCCTTGGGTGAGCCCTTCCCTTGGCCTCCATTCAGTCCTCGTGTCAATTAGTTGGTTGGACTAGGTGTTTATAATGTCTTTTCACATATGAAATTTTGCAGCATTATTATGTTTACTTATACTAGAGTGCAAATCTGAGCCAAAGTAAACCCATCAGTGATAGGCAAGTCTTAATGAACTATACCAATTATGTATAAATTACACAGTATACTCATTTGCATACAACACTCATTTTTACCAAAAAAGAACAGGAATTTTGTCTATATTTTACCAACCCTATGGGGTTGAGGATTTTTTTCCCTAGGCAGTGAAATTTTGAATTTCTGTCCCTCAAAGTGTGTCATTCATTTCTTCATTAGTCCAGCAACATTTATTGAGCAATCTCTTCCATCCTCCTGGTGCAAGCACACAGCTCAGTTGTTGGAGGACACAGAAAAAGAATGAGATTCAGTCTGTGCTCACAAAGAGCAAATGGCTCCTTGGAGGAAACAGACACTTAACAGGTCTTTGAAATTCAAGTTAGAGTTTATTTAACACTGGATGAGACACCAAAAGTGGTATGTGAGCACAGATTAATGATTAACCTAGGAAGATAATTTATAATTGGGAGACAGCATGGGAGTTGATTATGAAAAAAATGAATTAAGAGTTCCAGGATAAGAAGAAGCTGGGGAAGGCATATTTATTCAATGTTGAGAAAACTCAAACAAAAAAATGAATACTGCAATTGATCAATAGAACACAATAGAGGACCCAGAAATTTACCTTGATAAATATGCTCAACTTGTTTTTTTTTTTTTTTTTTTACAAAGGTGCAAAATCAATTTAATGGTGCTAGAAAATTTGGAATCCACAGGTGAAAGGCAAAAGGAACTTGGACCAGAATATCACACCTTATGCATTTAAATCAAAATGGATCACAGAATTAAATATGAAATGGAAAACTCTAAAATCTTTGGGATATAAGGTTAGGCAGAATTTTTTGGATACCATGACTCTTTAAAGGGAAAATTGTACCTTATCAACATTAGAGAAAATATTCACACTAGGAAAGTTCATGTGAAGAGTATGAAAAATCAAACACTGACTGAAAGAAAATATTTACAAGTCATATATCTAATAAAGAATGGGCATCTAGAATATATAAGAAATTCTCAAAACTCACCATAAACACTTTAAGCAATCCAATTAGAAAAAGGATAAAAGAAATGAATAGACATTTATTGAAGAAGCTAGATAGATGAAGAATAAGCATATGAGAATACTTTCAACATTATTACCTATTAGGGACATTAATTAACACCATAACAAGGTATTATGTATGCCCATCAGAATAACTAAAATAAAAAACCGATAATACCAAATGCTGACACACATGCAGAAAAACTGGTCATTCGTGCATTGTAGGCGGGAACTTAAAAAATGATATAGTTACTCTTGAAAACTGTTTAGAAAGTTGCTTAAAAACTAAATATATTCCATGACCCAGCAATTGCAATCCTAACCACTAATCTCAAAGATGAAAATTTATGTTCATGCAAACATCTGTCAGTGAATGTTCATGGCAGCTGTAGTGAAATACTGATACCTGTCCAGATGTTCTTCAACAGGTGAGTGGTTAAACAAACTGTGGTACATACATTATGAAATGTTATTTTACAATAAAACTCTACAAACCATGAATGCTCATGACAACTTAAATGAATCTCCAGGGAATTATGTTGAAGAAAAAAAAAAAAAATACCAATCCCAACAAATTACCTATTGTATAATTTCATTTATGTTACAGCTGAGAAATAAATTACAATATCTCTCTCTTATTTCTCACTGCTGCATGTGACTCTACAATCATCTCAATAAAAATATCAATTTTAAAATGGATTTAAGAATTCACACTTATGGAAAAATACTGGGGGGTCATTTGCTTGACTAAATAAAAATATTTTAACCCTACTAGAGGATTGTCTCGAGAATTTTTTAACTAAATTGACATAATATGTTTTTCCTGTAGTTAATATAGGAAAAAGAACCAGATACTGTATTTTGCAGAAATCTGCCACCGTTTAAAGTGAATCAGGCATTTTTCAAATGTTCCTTTCATTATTAGAGAGCAGGCCAAGTCCCACTTTGCAATGATCATCCTGCAAATATTCTACTTACAAAATGGATTCAGGGCGACTGCTTTAATATTAGGGAAATCTCTAAATTCTGAACCCTGAGATGCTTAGAAGAATCAAAGGGAGGTCTTCAGGAATGCATGACTTTCCAAGGGCAGGTGCCCAGCACTGCATGATTTCCTGTGCTCCAACCCAGGAACCGCCCACTTACGAGTGGTGGGAGGCTTTCTGTGACGTCCTATTTCCTTCCAGAGTGTTCCTTCCTCTACTTTTCAGGGATTAGAATCCGTTAGTATGAAACGATATTTTTCCCCCTTTGGGATCAACTTCTTTCATGCACTTCTGAAATACTAAGGTGATAATTTTACAAAAACTTGTTCAAAGTTTCCTACTTGCTTATCTTTAAGCAAGAAAAATCTACTTTTTTTAAAGATGAGATGGGAAGTACACAGATGTTAATGGCTAGATTTGTTAGCAGTAAGTACAGAAAAGGCATTAGTGAAGAATTCTGGTATATTTCCGTCCTCCCCCTACAAAAAAGGAAAGGTACAAATCTTCCTATCACTGCATTAGTAGACCGGCAGACATCTGCGGGTGAGCAGGCAACATGACTGAATGGAAGCACCACAGAGACATCTACTGGTTGATTGCATTTCTCCTGGTCCGGCTTTTCCAAGATTTTTTCCTGTCATTAAGGAATGGTAACTGAACAGCACTCTTCAGCATGGAATATAAGCCCTATGTAATACAGCTATGTAGACAATTATATTGCCCAATAAGCTGGGACCATTAATTGGAAGTCTGGAGGGACTGGTGTGCTCACAGTCCAATCTTCCCATCACACACACTCCACTGGCTTTTATAGCTTTCTGATAGCCGTGGTGGCAAAGAGCCAACAGTGTTAAATCCAGCGAGCCAGGCCGAGGGTGGGTGCAAACAAGCAAATTCACAAATAATGGCCCACTTAGAAAAATCTGTAGACCACATTCTAGCCTTTTCATATAGTTTTTTCCTTTACTTCAGAAAATAGGCAATAATTGCCAAAATAGTTAAGGGTTAGAAACACTTGTTTGGGACATCGTTTTTTAGAATCACACCCAAAGCTGAGAATTGAAGGCTTATTTTTAAGAGGAAAGACCAGGTAGTAAATTCTAGACAATTGGGCTCTACCCAGGAATTGCTGATCGTGTGGACACCCAGGGATGATGGCTTGATGGTCCCTGCCTCTGTTAGCTTAGTGTTCTGCAAGCCCATTTCTACTTTTCTAGAGATTGAAAGCTGTCGCTCTGTATTTTTATGCTTTGAGACACCTTTGAAAACCTATTTGTTTTAGATTTCATACAGAGAAAACTTTACCTCAAATACAATTGTGAGAAGCAATGATAGCACAGACTAAGCTGCATAATACCTGATTGAATTTTGATTCAATTATAGGATGAATTTGGAACATATGCAGTCATTCGTGGATCTGAAGTCATTAGAGGACTACATGTTTGACATGAGAATTATGATCTATCCCTGTGGCTTTCCTCTCTCTCTCTCTCTCTCTCTCTCTCTCTCTCTCTCTCTCTCTCTCTCTCTCTCTCTCTTTCCCACATGAAGAAAAGTTGCGCCTAGAACCAAAGAGAAGAACATTGTGCAGCAGGGTTTGTTTAAAATCTATCTCCATTAGTATATAACAGAACTACATTGATATTGATTTTTTTAAAAAGAAATGAAGATACGCACAAAAGAAAAGGCACATTTCCTGTGGTGTGTTAGAATTAATTTAAAAAGCAATTGGATGGCCATAACCATTAGCCATGAGGTAGGATTCCTATTGTTTCTGATGTTATAAAGAAGCACATGTTCATTATAAATATTCAAACCCCTTATTATACTATCATTTTCCAGGAAGAAAATGCCAAGAGATTGCTGTATATTCCTTCAGTGTTTATATAAGTATGTATATAAATGTGTATACACACACACAAACATAAACATGAAGGCACATCACAATACTCATTTGTCATCTGGTTGTAAAATTTTTTTTTCCTGAACCGTCTTTAGGATTTCTTTCTTGGGCCACTGATACTATCCACTTGGTCCTTTCTAAATGCATTCTGTACTTAGCCAGGCATTAGAGCCCTCTCACTCCCCCTTGGAAAAGACAGTGTTCTTTGACTCAATGCAGTAATCAGAGGATGTGATCTTCCTGGAGGACCTTTCCCTGTTTTTCCTAGCTGTGCTATGATCCTCCCTTATTATCTGTGAACTCCTCTACATCTTTCTTCTAATTCCTGTAAGTCGTTGGACAGTCTCTCTTCTCACAGTACCAGGATTCAGCGTCCCCCTTGTCTCATGCAGTCATTCAACAACATAGAGTGCTACTAAATTTCAAGACCTCTGCTGCACATTTCTTTGATGAGTTAGCAAAATGGACAGGAGCCCTGCCCTCTTGATATATATGGTGTATATATTTCTTGCCATAAGGAATTAGGAAGAAATCAGGAAGCTGCAGCTTAGAGAGAAGGCCCTACCCCAGAGTCACTCAGCTGTAACTGGCCGAGCCACCATTGGACCCCTCCTTAGTACCACACTCTGTTGCCTCAGATGCCTTTGATTAAAATATCTACTTATCACCTTTGGAAAAATCTTGAAGGGAGAAATATTTCTTTCTGATGCTCCCATTGGTCCTCAAATGAAAATTTATTTCTGGAATCCCAGGACTTTGGCCTAATGTTCCCCAAGCCTAGAGACCACGTCTCTTAGAACAACCAGAAGGCAGGGAAACATGGTGGGAGAAGGAATTTCTCATGTCTCCATGTCCATGAGCAAGGAAAGTAACAGAACCCTAGGATGTTTTATTTAAAAAAAAAAAAAAAAAAAATTCTTTAAATGTGTTCTTGTTGGCATGCTTCTCTTCTTTGTGGGTCACTAATATCAAGTACAGGTTTCTTTTCTAAAAATATCAATTTTCAGAAAATTGACCTATATGCAATAATGAAAATACGTCACTTTTACTGTAGTTTCTATGTATTTATTTATTAATGAGGTCAATTATGGGACCCTCTCTTTATATTTGCTAATTGTATTTGTCTTCTGTGATGAGTACATTCATGTCCTTAGTTCAGCTCTTTTTTTGTGTGTCTATAAATACCATATTAATTTGCATGCACTTATTAAGCTAAAGGATATTTAAATTTTTTTCTTACATGTTGAACATATTTTTCCCGGTTTGTTGTTGATTTTGATTTATTGTGTCTTTCTTCAGAAGAACCAAATTACGTTCATGCATTAACATCTCCCAATATTTACTGCTCTGAGTTTTGATATAGAATGTGTAGTATTTGTGCATTATACTTTTTATTGTTATTCTATCGTGTCATCTTTCTACTTATGAAAAAAAGCTTACTGTAAAACACCTTGCCTTGAAACACTCTCATGTGTCTCATGCTTACCAAGTCTATTGATTCCATCATTTTCTGTTTGGCTAGAATTTCTCTCATGTTCTTTTGTTCATCTAGGAACAAGCTCTAGGAACAAGAGCTATACTATGTACATATGTATACCATATAACTGAGGTGAATAGGGGGCTAGGTTTGTGTAAGTGCACTCTGTGATGTTTGCACAATGACAAAATTTCCCAATGACACATTTTTTCAGAACATATTCCATTATTAAGTACAGTCTATGACTGTACTTAGAAACTGTTCTGCAGATTTAATTATAGTTCTTAATTCATACAGAGGTGAATTCTAGCAGAGATGGATTTAGGGCATAGCTTTAGATCTAAAGTATAAAAACATATAAACCAACAAACAAAAACACCTCTCTCTGTTCAAAGAGAAAATCAGCAAAGCTAAATGAAAGCAAAAAAGGAAATGTAGGAATAAATAATTTTTAAGATGTTATTCTCACATGCTTGCTCAAGTGGTCTTGTATGTATTAAGTACAAAAGTTGCCCTGTGTGTGTGACCAATGAATCTTTGGGGCATTCTGGGGCTGTGTGGTCACCCATCTTAATGGCCTATTAGGCACACAATTGATTGGATTAAGCACGCAGTCATCCAAACGAGACTTGAAGTAATCTGACTGACCGTGGTAGACTCTGTGATGTAGCAACCCTGAGGCGACACTCAGGACTCAGTCAAGGTGAGAAAAGAAATTGCACTGGAGAAATGCAATCCTTTCCATGACAAAATCAGTCAACAAATATCAAAGCAAAGGTTACTTTGTGGAAAGGTCATGGAACAAGGATTTTGGCTCTGCCTTTTAGTAGCAATGTAGCGTTAGAGAAGTTCTTTAAATCTTTTCTTCTTCCTTTCATTTTGTTTTAGTTGTAGGTGGACACAATACCTTTACTTCATTTTTATGTGGTGCTGGGGATCAAACCCAGGGCCTCAGGCATGCCAGGTGAGCACTCTACTACTGAGCCACAACCCCAGCCCTTCAAATCTTGAAGTTTAGCTCTCTTGTAAGAAGAAATGGGGAAGTTTGAAACTGCTCTTTCATGATATTTTTGATTAAATGAAGTATGGATGTCTATAGTGTTCCTGAAATATAAACAAATATGAAGCATGGAAATTTAAAGGAAGGGGTGGCTGCTTGTAGGTGCAAGAATCAGGGAAGGCTGCATGTTCCAGGAGATATGGTTGATATGCCTTAAAAAGCAATATCATATTAGACTGTGCTCTGCCAAGATTTTATTTTTCTTTCTGCAGAAATGCTTTCAAGTGAGACTGGAGGCCTATCCAACGACAAGCTAACACGAGTAAAACACAGCCTTAAAAGTTAACTGCCCACTGCTGTGAAATAAATGTTCTTGTCTTAGGCCTCCAAATGTCAAGCCTGGGAAGTGGAAATTTTCCACAGAGGAGCAAGCACCATTTCACCCTTGGCTAACCATGGGCGAAGGCAATCTGCGATCTCCTTTAACATTTTAGCTGGGAAGATGGACTCTGCACATGCTGGTGAGACAGCCCAGCGCCTGTGCGAACAAGTACAAGTGTTGCTCTTGAAACCATTCGAGTAATCCCTTTGAAGCCATGATTCCCTACAGAGCATGGAATTGTATTCTATTCCAGGGAAAGGAGAAAAACAAGAATTTCTTGAACCACTTATGGGTTAGTATTTTTGTGAAAAGTATGTATCACAAGGTTTTTTTTTTTTTTTAATCAATTAATTTATAACAAAACAGTGCTGTTATTTATTTATATTTTTTAAATCACAGCTCATTTCAAAGACCAGGTCCTCTCAAGCACAGGGTAATAAGTATGGAAAGGAGCTCTTTCCAGTTCTATTTTTGCTCCTACCTGAGCAGTGGATTTTTAATATCAGCCAGAATCCATGCCAAGGGATTCATTGTCTCTGGTTTTCCTGTCTCCACCCCTGGCCCTGTTCTGTAGATGTTTCAGCTAGAATTGCTGAAGACTGACTTTAATAGGGTACAAAATGAAACATAGGCAAAACGCTTTTCTAATTTCCTGTCCAACCAAGGTCCTTAATCATGCTGATTGGAAGCAGGCATTTGTGCCTGGCTGGCTCCCTCTTGCCTGCCTTGGACCTCCTAGAGGCTGTGCACATGCTTCACTCAGCCCTGCCTCATTCTTTCCCTTGTTGAATTTGTTTTGTCATCTTGGACCTTCCTGCTGCCACAGGCCTCAGGAGCACAGGTGTCCTTCCCCTGCCTCTCTGTGTCCCCCCCAGCTGGTGTAAATGGGACAGATATGATTGGAGGGTCCAGTTGCTCATCTATCAGATGTCAAAATTGACTTCAGCCCGAGTAGTATTTTCAGTTTGAATGTTGAACTTCTATGTTTTGGCATACCACATTTATCTAATGGGCTTTGTTTTGCAAATACATTTTGCAAATACATCACTACTGCCCTCCTCATCTTTCATCTTCTTTTTCTGCAGTCAAAATCTGAAGGAGAAAGGGGAAGTACTGGGGAACGAAATTGACCAAATTATATTGTTATATGGTGTACATGTTCAAATATATAACAATGAATTCCACCATTGTGTATGCTTATAAAAAGAGAAAAAGGAATTAGAGTCTTTAAAAATCTAAAGGATTTTGGTTTAAATAAAATAGTTTAATTGATCACAATAGCCAGACTGTGGAACCAACCTAGATGCCCTTCAATTGATGAGTGGATAAAGAAACTGTGGTATATATATACTATGGAATATTACTCAGCCATAAAGAATGATAAAATTATGACATTTGCAGGCAAATGGATGAAATTGGAGAATATCATGCTAAGTGAGATAAGCCAATCTCAAAAAGCCAAAGGACGAATGATATCGCTAATAAGTGGAGGTTGACACATAATGGGGGGGAGGGAAGGGTTAGAGTTAGGGTTAGGGAGGGGGGCAAGTATGGAGGAAGGAACTACTGTATAGAGGGTAAAGAGGGGTGGGAGGGGTGGGGGGAAGGGAAAAAAATAACAGAATGAATCAAACAACATTGCTCTATGTAAATTTATGATTACACAAATGGTATGCCTTTACGCCATGTACAAACAGAGAAACAACATGTATCCCATTTGTTTACAATAAAAAAAATAATAAATAAAATAAAATAGTTTAATTGAGCTTGGGGATATGTATTATAATACATAAAGAAATTATTCCATGATTACACAAATGGTATGCCTTTACGCCATGTACAAACAAAGAACCAACATGTATCCCATTTGTTTACAATAAAAAAAAAGAAAAGAAAAAAAAACTTAAAAAAAAAAAAGAAAGAAATTATTCCAAAGTCATCTTCTCTAGATTAAGAGCATGAACAGTAGGACAGGCCCTTGGGAAGAAGAACAGAAGGTCAGAGGTCAATTGTGGCTATTTAAATTGCACCTTTTAGGTCTTACTAGTTAGACCTAGAGTTTTTTTTTTATTTTTTGAATGTGGTTCCCTAAACCAATTCCAGATATTCTAATTCTGTAGATGCGAGGTTCTACCAAGAATAAGTGTGGTTAATATGAATTCCAGGTGATTTGTCCACAGGTGGTCTATGGACCAGAGTGAGAAATTCTGCTGTCAGTGATGCAGAGGCAAAGCATTTTTAGAGCATGGAATTGACGTAGAGAAAGGGTGTCCTGGAGGATCTGTCAGTCTCCTTCGAGAAGGATCAGAGAGACAGATATGAATGGAGGGTCCAGCTGCTCCTCTAGCTATAAAGAGGCTGACACTCAGAACTGTGCTGAGTGCAAAGAGAGGATGATCGAGGCTGGCAGCAGCACCTTCTAACATTTTTAGACTAATGTGATTCTAGAACTTACAGTCTGCATTATTCAAGTATTGCTAAATTGTCAGGTGTGCACAGTAACAGAGTGTTCAGGGCAGACTGGCTTTAGGGTTTCTCTACTGAAATTTTGTGTGCAAAATTCCCCTTTTACTTAATTTTATTCCAAGTCATCACTTTGATTCAACATGCTTCTTAAAAGAGAAAACATATTTTTCTTCTAAGCTTTTCATTTTTTGTTCTTTTTTTGTACTTAAAATGACTTTTTATCCTGAACTAACTTTAGACTTATAGAAAAGTTGAAAAATAGTACAGAGAGTTTCTAAATATGCTTGACACAGCTGGAAACAGCAAAGGGACAGCAGAGAGAAAATTCATGAAGTTGAAATAAGGTCTTCGATTAAGAATATTGTACCAATGTTAAAACTTGGTTTCATACTTTTTCTCTTTGAGTCTGTCCTATACTAATTAATGTAAATGAAAAGTTATCAAAAAACTCTAGGGATGGCATCCTGAAGCTTGGTCTTTTCTTCTCAGAAACAATTGCTACTATGAATTAGGTTTATGCCTTAATTTTATACATTTCTCATTTTTACATTTTCTAAGGTTTTAACATAAAATTCTAAGAATCTTGATTCTTCTCAATGTGCTTCAGTTAGATGCAGCTTCTCATCCAATGCTTAAATTTCCTTTTCATTAACATCTTTTTAAAAATGGTGAATTGTGAAAAAGTTATATAAGAAAAAAACAAAGTCTCTGTAATAATTTTCACAATGGTAAGAAACTGTTCTAAATAGTCACTGTGTTACAGGCATCCTTCTACATGTTTTAACTCCACATATTTGTTAAACCCTCATGTTGAAACCTGTGATTATTGCCATTTAAAGATTAGGGATGTGGGCTGGGGTTGTGGCTCAGTGGAAGAGTGCTTACCTAGCACGTGTGAGGCACTGGGTTCAATTTTCAGCACTGTATAAGTAAGTAGAATAAAGGTCTATCAAAAACTAAAAGTATTTTTGAAAATTAGGGATGTGGAGGCACTATCATACTGTCATGCTCTCTGTCTCTCACATCTATTTAAAATTCCATAAAATGCAGTAAAGCATTGTTGCATTATTCTATTCCACAGCCTAATATCACTAGAAGAAAAAAAAATCTTGGTACTTAACATACATTATTTGAGTCTCACACTAGGCAATAAATTAAAACAATAATCATTCCGTAAGCAACAGAAAATCATATTTTTTCGGAGAAGCACTGAAAAATTATAGCATACTTACGATAAAATCTCGTCTGTAATGTCAGATCAGTGAAACTTTTCATGTTGTAAAGTCATAATCAAACTCATATTTTTTAGCATGATTTATTGGAGACAGCATCAAAATACTCTACCTGCTGTTGGCAAATAGCAGCAGCAGTAAAAGTCACTTATTGGATTCAAGAGTGGAGTGTTATTAAAATTGTTAGCTGCATGCAATAGAAACTGACTCTGATCATCACAAGCAGAAATAAGATTGATTGAAAGCATGTTGGGGGTTCAAGGAATTGATGAGAGACAGCCAGAACCAGGCTGACAAAATACAAGCAGGCTAAAGAGTAGAAAGGCTGATCTACATGGTGCTCCTCTGGTAACCATCTCCAGACATGACCACTAGTATGGGTGGTAGTTGTCCCTTCCTTTATTTTCATCCACTCTTCAAAGTCCAATGTGGGAATATGCAATTGACCAAACATTTTTCATTTGCCAGCAGGTGTTTGGGTGATAGCACCTAGATGTGCGCAACAGGGAGTCCTAAATTCAGGAAAGGAGTTTAGTTTCCCCACAACTCAGATAATGACAATGTCTACTATTCTTGTCATACTCAAGCATTATGACAATTCTTATCCACAAGCAAAGTTTGACATTGAACTTGTGGATTAAAAAGCCATAGTCCCAATATTGCTTTAAGTACTGTCATGGAAACACAAAATTTTAGAATTTCAAGAGTATTCTGGGGCTTTTTAATTCAGTCCCACACCTAACCCAAGGAACTGGTTTGTAATGAAATTAAATGAAGTGAGTGAATGAAATTGAAACTCATTCGTCATTGCTGCAAATAATAACAACAAAATTATGAACATGGGTTCTAGATATAAACAAACCTAGGTTTAAATTCTTCCCAAATGCTTCCTTGCTGTGTGATCAACACACGACCTTTTCCCCATCTGTAAAATGGGAAGACTGATACTACTAACTCACATGTGTGAGGAGAGGATTAATTAATGCATTTCATGGAAAGCAATGAGAACAGTTCTTGATACATACAAATTCAGGGGTAGTTCCCTAAAATTGCCATTGGCATCGTCATCATCATCACACATCTAGTGAAAGACACACCCATATCTAACAAGCCAATCCATTTCATTACTGCACAGCTCTCATTATTACCAAACCCTCATCAGGTAAGAAGGAGGACTTTGGATGTCCAATTTACACCAACTCGGGTAGTCTGCATCCTTCTGTGTTTTCAACTGTGCTCACACACGCTCATCCTTCACAAAAAATATTTTTCCATCCACTCAACACTTCCCAGAAACTCCTGTTCAATAAATGCCTTTGACTCGTAAGTATGCAATGATCATTTAAAGAGAAATTTTAATAATGAAAGAAAATAAGTTGGTGTCTTGTTGCTGAAACTAATGAAATGTAAAACTTTATAGAATTAGCATCATAAATATTATGCTAAAATATGCTGGGTTATTTTCCTAAAAGATTTATTAGTAGTAAATCATATGCTCTCCAACTAAGTAATTTTGTAAGAAATTATATTCTTGTTATTAACACATACACTCAATAGCACTATCAACTCACTTCTTCTGAATAGCATAATTTAAATTTTTTGATTAATGAAAATATGTGTTGTGGAGTTTTAAATTAGTTTTGAGAACTTCAGCTTTTTTCCAATAAAAGACAGTGATTGTAAGCTATTTGGCAATCTTAATGTATTTGTTAGCTAATTTAAAATGATTCATTTAATGCAAAAAATTTTAAAATTCAATGACTGTATTATATCCTAATTTATGAAGCTTGAAATTTTTATATAGGTATAGTGGTTTTATAAAATAAATACAAGACTTTTTGTTAGTTTTTTTTTTTTTTTGGTTTTTGGTTCATAGCAAACTACCCACTAGATGGCACTACACAACTGCCAAAATTTTTCCAGCAATGACAATAACAGGTCAAGAAAATAATTCAGGAATTCTAATGATTGACAGGACACTTATTCCAGTCAGACACACCTAATCTCAAAATCCTTCAGTTGTATGTAAGGTAACATGTAAATCCCAGTTGGGTAGCTGTCTACTCCATATACTGTATGCTTGAGGAGAGTAGCTAGATCTTAATACAAATGGTAAAATGAGTCATATGATTAAATTGCACTAATTTGAATTCCACTAAGATTCTCCTATCTGACCAAGACCTGGATTTTTCAATGTTTATGAAGAAATAGAGTTTATTAAACAAAAGTAACAAAAAATAATGAAAAAGAATTCCAGGAGCACAATTTCTATAGACTTTGAACAACTGACCATTATTATTCTTGACCGAGGACTTCTTAAACATACTTTGTCACTTTGATTAATCTTTGTCCAAAGAATTGAGCTTGTAAGATCATTCATAAAATCAGAAGTATAACATATCTACACAAAGCCAAAACTTCAGACAAAAGCTCCAAGTTTAGGTAATGGCCAGAATATTTATATGCATTATCCTACAGAAAAATTCCATTACCTCATTTGGAGGGCAAAGTATATTCAGCCACAGGTGCACAGTCAGACACTAGATGGCTTAGCGGGCAGTGCTTTTTATTGCCTTGCTCCTATTTATGGTGTACTGATGGGGTGACATTAATGTAATCACCTTGATGTCACTTTGTTTTATGTCCAATTGTGCAAGCAGAGCCTTAGCCCCCTAAACTCTGCACCCCTCCCAAAGGGTTTATGAACATCCCAAACACTTGTCTTGATCAGTTATAATAGCACTTTCTGCTCTTTTGTTTCTCCTCTGAGTTATCTGTATCTCTGCTGGGTAACTAGGGACCATCCAGGCACTTCTGCCAGCAAGAATCAAGATGTGTACTGGGCTCTTCTGTTTGCCATTACAGCTGAGCCACTAAGACTGCGTGGTTTCCTGGGAGAGAATTTCCTCTGCGTTAAGGGCTCAGGACACAGTGGTGAACCAGACACTCGTGTCCTTTTCTCAAGGAATTTCCAGGCAGTCATCCTTTTATTTACTTTCTTTCCAACTCTGTATCCGATTTACCAATTGCAAACAAAATTCCTAAGAATGTGTTAACTTCATTCATTCTCTCACTTGAATTACAAACAGAAAAGGCAATTAGGTAGCACACACAGTATTTTGAATTTAGATTTAACTCGTGACTGTTCCTATCATTTTTATAGTATTACTTCTAATTAATATATAAAGTATTCTATTTATTATTCTTGGTAGAAAATGGGAGGAAAATACTTAAATTTACAAAGAGAAGCAACAGCCATAATTCTGCCTCCTAGTGATAATTACTGTTTATATTTTGGTGAAAATTCTCAAATAATTCCTATGAGTTTATCTGGATGTGCTATTATGTACTCATGGATCTACGTTTCCAGTTCAGATCAGTCTGAACGTGTTGTGTACAATCTTTAAATGGTTTTATTTTATTTATTTTTCCATTTAAAACCATTTCAACCATGCTCTCAAATCTCTTAATCAGCTTTTCATCGCTGTGGCCAAAATACCTGACAAGAAAAACTTAAAGGAGGAAAGATTTATTTGGGCTCATGGTTTCAGAGGATTTAATCCATAGGTATTGGCTCCTTTGCTTTGGGCCTGAGTGAGGCAGAACATGATGGCGGACAGGCACGGCAGAAGAAAGCTCAGCTGATAGCAGCCAGGAAGCGGGCTGTGGGTGGTGGGTCAGCGGGGTAGGGATAAGACGCAGTCTTTGAGGGCATGTCCCCAGTGACCTACTGCCTCCAACTATGCCCCACCTGCCTAGAGTTTCCACCTGTTCCTGTTAGTCTGTGAAATTATTAATCCATTCCACTGAAGAGGTTAGAGTCTTCATGATCCCATCACCTCTCAAAAGCCCCACCTCTGCACATTGCTGCACAGGGACAAAGTCAGTACCTGAGGCTTTGGGGGGGCATTCCACATCCATATCAGGTTATATCATGTGACATTTTTTATCACAGACCTGAGAGTAAGCTGGCCAGCCACGTCGGTGTGACCTCCGGAAAGTTGATTAAATCTCCTTGACTCAGTTTTCTTACCTGTAAAATAGCAATAAAAATAGTATTTGCCCAGGGCTAGGATTGTGGCTCAGTGGTATAGCACTTGCCTGGCATGTATGTGGCCCTGGTTCAATTCTCAGCACCACATATAAATAAATTAATTAATTAAATAAAGATCCATCAACAACCAAAATAAATTTTTTTAAATAGTATTTGCCTGTCACAGCTGGTGTGAGATGTATAAATTTAGGCTCTACTTTCATCTTTTCCTTTTTTTCCAGTTCCTGCTTAAAACCAGAAGAAAGAGGACTATCACGTTCTCTTCCATTTCTCTCTCCTTTGATTCTAGTTTTTCTGCTTTTGAGAAAAAAATTTTAAAAACAGGGGATAAAATTTGAGAGTAAAAGATATGAATGATTTTTGCTTAACAGGGAGAGATTGGGAAGTTCTGTTGAGTTATTGCAGTTTTTCTGGGTGATGCCCCCTGGGGCCAGGAGCCCAAAGCTGGCTCTTCCAGGGAGCATGTGTGGAACTCTAAGGTGAAGCAGGGATTTGTGAGGCTTCCCAGCACCGTCAGAGCTGACTCTGGCTGTTGATGATTTTTTTTTTCAACCAACCCTCACCAACAGGCCATCCAAAGACCCTTGCTCTGGGGATTCCTTATGAACAAGCCTTCCAAATCCACTTGAACAAAACGACTTTGTCTGGTTCCTTCCCCTGCCCAAACTCAGGGCATATATTCCCTCATCCACCCACCCTTGCCGTGAAGGACAGCATGGATGCTGGCCATCTCCTTGTTCCGCAGCCTCTTTCTTGGACCTTTCCCCCTTGCATAGGTATGCCCAGGGAAGACCAACAAATCTGTTAGGTATGCATCCAACCAAGGGGTGAGATGCCAATTTCCTCTTCTTGCTTACTTCTTACAGGAGCAAGATCTTTCTGATCTTTACAGCAGATTTCCTTACAACCGTCTCACATGGTTCTGAAGCAGGGAGGATTTCTCTTTCCTATTTCCCATAGGGAAGAAGAAAGAAAAGCCTCTTCATTGTGCCCTGCACTTTCCCAACACGGAGATGCTGCCAGTCCCCAACCATGTTATACTCCCTTAGAATTTCTAGTCCTATATGGTAAGGAGGCAGGTGATGGTGTGGTAGTCACGGTACTATTTTAACCACTTCATTTCGTTTTGTTGTTTCTGCAGTGCTGGAGATTGAATATAGAGAAGTTCTACCACTGAGCTGCAACCCATTCCTCTTTGATTTTTTTTTTTTTTTAATTTTAGGACAAGTTCTTGCAAAGTTTCTAAGGTTGGCCTCCAACTTGAGATCCTCCTGCCTCAGTTTCCTTGGTAGCTGGGATTACAGGTGTGCACCACCATGCACAGCTAGCCACATTGCTTGGTAGTAACACCTGGAAGCTGCTGGCTCCTCCTTGATGCTCTATAATATGACCATCCTAGGGTGCAGCTCATGCTACCATGCTCAGCTCGGAGGCTTAAATAAAAATTGAGGTAACGGGAAAGTTGCATTCAGTATCTTGTCAGACATTTTTTTGTTTTGTTTTTTTTAGTTTTTATGAGAAGTTACATCTTTGACCTGCCTTAAGTATCATTGTATACGTAGCTGACATCCTCTAGAACTTATCAAGGATAGCTCAAACTCAACATGGCCAACAAGGAATTGCCGCCAAACCTGATCAGCCCCCATCATTTCATCCCACCAAAACCCTTGGAATCATCTTTTCTTTTATCTCGTGGATCTTACTTTTGAAATATTTCCATTTCTCAATCTCTAAGCAGCCAACATCCTCTGCTTGGCTTACTGCAATAGCCTTGTTTTCTTATGGCTACTCCTGACCCTCACCCATCTCCATTCAAAACAGACTTACCTTTGCAAAATGCACATTATCATGTTATTCCTCTGCTTAATTAATGCTTCATTATTTTTTAGAACTAAACCTAAAACATTTATTTTAATTTAATTTGAAATTAAACTAAAAGATCTTACAACTTGCTGGGCTTGGTGGTGCACATCTATAATCCCAAAAACTTGGGAGGCTGAGGCCAGAGGATTGGAAGTTTGAGGCCAGCCTCAGCACCTCAATAAGACCTTGTTTCAAAATTTAAAGAAAAAGAAAAAGAAAAAGAAAGATGGGCTGCAGATGTGACTCAGTCAGTGGTAGAGTGTTTTAACCCAATCCCTGGGTTAAAACAAAACAAAACAAAACAGCAGAGAACATTAAAAAACAAAAATTCCCATATCTTGATTCATAGATCTTTCAGCTCTTACTTGTGGCTGCTTTAAGCTGTTGCCACAAATTCTTTGTCACTGTCCCATGGAAGACTGAGAGTTGGCCCTCTCCCTTTACATCTGAGCCAATCTTAGTGGCTGGCCAATGAATAAGTAGGTAGAAAGAGCACTGTATGACTTTTGAGACTAGGTCACTGTAGACAATGCAGCATCAGTGTGTTTGGCTGGAACACTTGGCTAGTGTTCCTAAACTGTGATGTGAAAAGTCCTACCCAGTGGGCACAACCTTGCAAGGAAACTTGTGTGAGTATATTCAAGCTAGCTCTGCAAACCTGGGCCAAGATAGGCATTAATGGCAACCTTGGTATTTGATCTTCACTGTCTTTTCTCCCCACACTAGATACATTTTTTCCCAATACCCCTTCAATTTTATAGAGTTGGCATTGAATAAATATTCTTGAGAAAGTAAAAGGGAAGACAGAATATAAAATGAAGGCATATTGCACACACTGCTTTGCAAGTTGCTTTCTTTACTTTCCACGTCATTACATATCATTGTACAGTATGACTTCTTTGACAATAATATACCTTCATATAGTATGAAGAGAATGAATTTCCTTTTGAGGGACATTTTAGTAGTGTTTGTCTTCCTTAGTGTAAGTAGAACTAGCTTAGGCAGTCTCGTACAAAAATCTTTTTAAATCTCTCAGATTGTTTTCTTAAAATTCCTAGAAATGTATTCACTGGTTAAAGGAATATTAATGTTTTTAAGCTGTCAAGATATCCAGCGTGATATTTTGAAGCAATTGTGTTTTACTTTCAGAGTAGCTAGCATTCACTAAACTTTGACCTCATTTAGGTTATAATTTCCATGAATTTTTCATGGTGAGTTTGAAATTAAAACCCTATGACAAAATGATACTTCTCTTTAGGTGAAATAATGGCTTCAGAAATATTGAACAGGCATTGTCTATTTGTCTTATTTTAAAAATAAGACTTTATTTATCAGTCATGTGACCTGAGAGAATTATCCTTTTTAGGATGTAGAACCATACATAAAGGCCCTTTTATTATTATTATTATTTTCTTATGCAGTGGTGGGGATGGAACCCAGATTCTTAAACATGCTAGGTAAGCACTCTACTACTGAGCCACATCCCAAGCCCTTACATTATTTTAAAAAAGTTAGAAGTATTATTGAGGAACTGTAGTTTCAGCTCCAATGAAAGAAACTTTTAAGTAGTTTTTTTTTTTTTTTAATTACAGCAAGTAGCACAGCAGTTGAATTTTTTTACACATCATTGGGTATGTTATAGTTTTAGAGCATTACCTGCCTCAGATCTTGTATATTTTACCCTCTAACATAAATATTGCTCACAGGTCTTTCTGATGATGTAACACTCTATTGCACAAATCCAGACATAAAGTCAGAAAATGCTACCAAGAAATATAAGTTGTATTTTGATTAGAACTCTAGGGTGTCTTTGTCTTTTGAAGGATGCCATATAGAACAATGAAATTAAATTATTTGGTCCTACCAAAAATTGTTACCCTTTGCAAGAATTGTTCTCATCCTCTTCTGTGAAGTCCTGAACATTAGCTTCTGGTATCAGCCTCAACAGAGCTTCACGCAACAGAGGTCAGATGGAAGACACCATCAGCTCGGTCCTACTGCAAGGAGATTTGGAGTGGAAGCCCTAGCTTCTGCAAATGATAAGCTTGATGGACATGCAGCATGAAAATATTAGAAAAAAGCTTCTCATTTTTAAGTCACTAATTGTGCAGCAAAATCTCAAGGAGCACTGAGGAACATTAGAACAGGAACCTTTCTATGTTCCCTGGAGTCCTCCCTGAGCTTCATGAGAGACCCAACATTTGGACACTTGCCAAACAACAGATATTAATCAAGGCTAATCAGATAAGAATAACCACAAATTATGCCATTTTCATGTTCAATTAAATTTATCAATATTTGTTTTCACAGTCATCATCCATTCTCCCTCCTTCCCTCTGTGTTCTGAAAAATCTAGAACAAGATGGAGGAGGGATGGTGACGAAAGAGAACAGACTTTAACTTCCTCTCCCACTCAGGTTCTTGGTATAATGGATAATGTCTGAGCAGGAAAAAGATAAGGTCTTGAGATGCAATTGAATTATTCTATTTTAGAGAGTGATCAAACATCTATAGGATAGACCTAATGTGTCTCTGTGCAATAAGGAAGAGAGATCCCAGCAAAGCACTGTTTTAGGCAGTCATTTTCCCTCCTTGTACTGTTTGTGTTCAATAAATGAATCACAGTGTTGATAGCCAGATCATCTAAGGATATGCTAGAACTCAGAGCCTGGAAGAAGAGCAATTCCAATCTTAGTCGTTATTGATAGGAAGTGTTCTTCAAGCCACATATATTAAGACTTACCTGTGTCACATTCTTATTATGGAATTCATATTCATATTATGAAATAGTAATATAACCATAGAGTTTGTGCTTTATCTTTAATATTAATTGGTTAAATATAATGAATATTTTTTCCAAAAGTAGTAGTAATTATGAAATAATTTTTGCATTATTCTGTGGTTATGTACCAATACGCTATCTTCTTCTTACCCAGAAAGAAATAAAATTATATATTAACATTTTATGCTGTAAGTTAATATAATGATATAATGCAGCACATTACTATATACAATATTTATCATATATAAACCAGTTTTATTGAGCTGTTTCACATGCCATAGAGTTGACCCATCTGAAGAGTGCATTTTGACAGTTTTTCAGTATATTCTTGGAGTTGGGCAACCATCACCATAATCACATTTTCGTTACCCTAAAGAGAAGCCCTGTGCTCATTGGCAGTCTCTATCCATTTTCTCCAACCCTCCCATCTCTAGGCATTAATCAACTTTCTGTCTCTATAGAATTCCTATCCTGGAAATTTAATACAAATCATTAAAATGTGATTCTATTAGTGGGTTCCTTTGCTTAGTGTAATGTTTCAAGGTTCACGTATGATCAAGCACTGTGAAGTAGTAGAACTTCATTCTTTTTCATTGCCAAACAACATCTTGGCCTAACATCTTTCCATGGTATGTCTATTGCAAACTTTTTTTTTATCTATGCATCAGTTGATGGATGTCCAGTTGTTTCCTTTGGGACTCTTATGGGAAAAGTTGCTCTGAACAATCATGCGCAGTATTTTTCTGTACACATATGCGTTCTTTTCTCTCGAGTATTTGCAGTGGAATTTCTGGGTTACATGATAACTCTGTTTAACCTTTTTAGGAACTGCCAGACTGTTTTCCAGAGCATCTGTACCATTCACATCCCATCAACAATTTATGAGGTTCCCAATTTCAATGCTGTCCTTTCATGAAGAAAAAAAAATGGAGACATTGCACATGTATTTATTAACACCTGTAAATGAGGTGGGTTTTTTCTGTTTGCAGTTAAGGGAGATATTGTAACTCTGTCAGTTCATCCAGAAAAAGATTGCACTCTCCCAAAATGCCAGAATTATTATCAGGAAGCAGTTCAGAATCTGAAACAACCAGACTCAGATTCAGGGGAAACATGAGCACTTTCACCTGTTTTTATTTGTAACTTAATTTTAATTTTCCTTCAGCAGATTTGTTTAAATAAGGACAGACAACTATTTTTTATGTATAACAATTATCAACTGGGTTTGCATAATGATAATATCAAACTATTCATCAGAAAATATGACTTTCCTTTGAAGTTAAGACTAGAAAAAATATTTGGGTCTTAGTACACAAAGTATTTCTATTCATAGAATCTAACTCCCAGTAGATCCTTGTGCCAGTTTGAAAGAGAGCTTAATCAAGTGCCAGTAATGACTTTATATGTTTTAAAAAGGGAATTCAGCTATACCATCCAGTGTGCCAAGACATTATAAACCAATATAAAAAGAGATATCTGTATGTTTTATAAATGGATACGAAAATTATAAGTTCATTTATCTGAAAAGATTACCTGTTCATGAGTCCTAATGAGAGATCCCATTTGGTGAGCATTTGGCTAATAACTCAGCAGCTGCGGAACATTATTACTTATCCTAATTATTTCCAAGGAGGTGTGATCTATGTGCTATAAACAAAAATGCAGGCAATAAGATAGGTCTCCATGTTTTGTACTATTCCAAATTAACCACATAATGCAGAAAACCAATATTTACCTATGGGCCACCTGTATTCCCAATGTAATGCTAAGTTCATATCATCAGTGACAAAACAGTTTGGAGAATGAAAGCAATTAGACAGATAATTAAAGGAAAAGCAATCATTACCCAACCCCTTTTTTCACTTTATCTCTTCAATTATCAGAAAAATAGCATGAAATATTTTTCTTCTAAAAATATGAGTCATTGCTTTAATTTTCTGTTTGATTTTTCTAGAATGCTCTATCCAATGAGAATTTAATCAGGAAGACTTCTTTACTACCCAAAAGGGTTAATTTAATGACTGACAAAGTGTCCATCATTTCATGGGTAGAAAACTGAACAGAGAATCTTGCAGTGTGTGCTAATTATCTGGGAGTGGAAATATAACCCTGTTAACAAACAAATGCTTGTTTATTGATCAGCCCCTGATCAAAAGTAAAAACTATGAAAAAAATTTTGAAAATTTTGAAGAGGGATTGTATACCACATGATATCATGGCAGAGGTTTAAAAAATATTTGTAGGTAAAATAATGATGCTGTGATTATGTTGTGAGAAACGCACACTGAAATATTGAGGCATTAAGGTGTTAGGAAGTCCTCAACCCACTTTCAAACGATTCAACCACAAAAAAAAAAAAAAAATGAAAGACTGAATATAAAGCAAATGTGGCAAAATAATTGCAATAGGGAATCTAGGTCAAGAGAAAATGTATCCTGTCTTCCTACTTTTTTTCCCAGGTTTAAATTTTTTTCAAAATAAAATATAATTTGGTAAAAAGTTGGGAAAACACACTCTTTCTGCCTATAAAAATCTAAATATACCTTAAACCCTGTTTTATAGGCTGCTCTGGGTTTGTGTGTATGTGAAATCTATTCTTTTGTACACTGGACTTTTCTGAAGTAGTATAACACTTTGTGGTTATCCACTGAATTAGAAATTAGTCATGTTCTGTTCCTAATAAACTTCTGATGATGGATGATTGATTAGCATAGGTTTGAAGTTCCAGCCATCAGTGTCTAAAAGGAGATTTTTTTTTTTAAGCGTTGATGATGACAACGATCCTAACAGTTGCTGCCTTTCATGGCATGCTTATTTTGTGCCACGCATACATTTTCACATAGGTCATATCATATCATCTCACTTCTGAAGTAGAATCCTGGGTTTTCTGATTATTCACGCAACGAAACACTGACTTACCCGAAGAAAGCAGTTCTCAGGGCTTTCTGATATTCAAAATGAGTGCAACCCAGAATGCTTCCTTTCCTGTGGTGTCACACAACAGGAGTTGTTCAACAGAGTTTGCGTGGCTTGAAAACCCAAGGAATAAGCCATGGGCAGTTAAACTACAGAGAAATAATTTGTGGAGGACAACGCAGTCACTGCTTTATGTATGGTGATTTCATTTTTAGGACAAGCGGCAGTTAAACAACCCCGAGGCTGTCAAAACACCGATCCATCAGCGTGCTGGGCCAGAAGCTCTGGAGATCCTGAATTTGCCCAGAAACCTGCTGAATGCTTTTTCAAATTTTCACTGTCGATGGGTAAGATTAATTAATAGAAAGAAGCCCGGGGTCTCCTGCTGAGGTACAAGGTTGTTTTTTTCATCTACGTAAAGCTGTTTAAATGATATCCTATGGCTTTTATATTAGTTGTCCTTGACTCATGACATTCAAGGAAGAATCCTTGAGGCAAAAAATTGTGCATAAAGCTGTGAGGAGTTGATGGAAATAATTACACAAGCAGCTGCTGGCAAGACAATTTGTCACCGCAGCACCGAGGCTAACCTAAGGTTGGACATGGTTGTTAAGAAAATCATTGAAATGGATGCTGTAGAAAGGGGAAGTCATTGGAAAATTCAAGAGAATGAGAAAAAGCCTGATTATACTCAGCTTCAATATCTTAGATATATGATGTTATTGTTAGGTAATAAAATTAGAGTAACCATAAACTAATTAGGAGTGATAATCTTCTATCAATAAACTGTAATGATATATTGTTGAATGATCTAACTCCTGGGAGACCAAATATTTATTCCTATTTTTTGAATGATTAACCCTTAAGGTTACACGGCTGTATATGAAACAGAGTGAAAAAGATTTTTCATAGAAGAAAAATCATTTTTGTTTCAGAGAATGTCTTTGGTAAGTCAGATGACTCTTAATTTAAAAAAAGAAATAGAACCAAATACATTGGACCATTTTGCCTTTTGGCCCTGGTGTTGGTCCCCCTCTGTAAAGTCTTTCTATATAGAACAAAATAATCAAGTAAAACAAACAGAAGATGGATCTGAGTGTTTGTCTTTGACTAGCCCACAGGTAGGTTTATGGAGAGGGGACCAGAGTGTTGTCACGTTTACCTGGCTGAAAGCTGCCCTGGAGTTCAGCTTTACATACCCAACATCTCCTCTCGTTCCCTAAGCCTGTTGGGGCTTCAGACTTGCCCCGTCCTTGCCCTTGCGTGCCGTTCCCTCAGCCTGAACTGGTTTTAACTCCATTCTCTTCTAGGCGTTACCTTGATTTTCACCTTCACAGGGAGATTTTTTCCAGAACCATGGTCCATCCCAAAATCCTCCTCCTGGAGTTCTTTGATTTTCTATTCCCCTATACTATTTACTTCCTTCACAACAAATATTTTGTTTTTGTTGTTTGCTTGTGGGTTGGTTTATTGTCTGTCTTTTCTACTGTTCTGTAGTGGCCTGTGTATTATTCCTTGTCCACTGTTAAATCTGCATACAACAAAGAGCATGGAGCCAGTGGATTTCCCATTCATAGTAACTCTGTGAATGGAGTTACTAGTCAACTAGTATATTAAGATAAGCTGGTTAGATTGTCGTCAATACAGACAAGCATATTATGTCTTAACACAAGTTTATTTCTCACTCATGAAACGTCGCTGGTGAGGGTGGTTTCTGAGTCAGTAGGGATGGAGGCAGAGTGATAGTAGCAACTCTGATATCACGAGCAGCTCCATGCTCATGGTGGGGGTCCCTAGTCAGCAGAAGGTGCATCACAAGCAGCTCCATGCTTGTTGTGGGGGTCCCCAGTCAGCCAGATGGTGCAGGAGCAGCTAGGTGTGCCCATGGAGATGTTCAGGGCTCAGCCTACAAGTGGTGAGCACCATTTCTACTCTCTAGGACTCAGTCACATGGCTACCCTAGCTGCAAAGGAAGACAGGAAGTATAGTCTACTGGTCTTTTCTCGAAGATTTTGGATCAGTATTAAAAAAATGCTAGTGTTCATTCATCTAAGAAGATATATGTCAGTACTTATAAACATGAAGAGATACCTTCCCAGAAAAGCTTAAAGATCAACAGGACATATACATGTAAATAATAAATAGCAGTATACAATGAGACTTGCTGTGATAAAGTTACCTACAAGCTCCAGTTGAGCACATCAGAAGAATAGGAAAACTTCAAAGAGAAGCTGAAATTTGAGTCAGCCTTAGAACACAAGTAAATTTGCCAGGTGGAATAGGCAAACTAGGTGGCATTCCAGAATTTCAAACTGCAATGTTTTTAGACTAACATTATCATTATTTTCCCAATAAACATAATCACTATTAAATAAACACTAAAATGTTGATCTGTATCACTATAAATATAATTCTCCATGAAACACTTTCAGGAGACTGTGCTATAGACTGTGATATTTAGAAAGCATGAAATTTTTCTGAATATTTCTTCTACATTATAAATTCACTTTCACATTATTTATGAAACATATACCAATACAATTTAATGAACTCAGTTCATTCACAAATATTAATTACATCAACTCTAATTTTTAAATATTGGGGAAACAGGGAAACAAGCTAAATATGGTTTCTGCTGACAGAAAAAAACTAAATTTATGTTACTTTTTAGAAATGGACCTGTAAGAGTCATAAGTCTACATCCAAGTGGACTTTTTGGTTAAAAGGCAAGATAAGACGTACATTTTGAACAGTAAGGACTTATTGGCATCCTAGTGAGGTCACTGAAAGACAATTAACATAAGGTTGTTAAATAAAATCAAACTGTGGGTTAAAGATATATTGTTCATAACTCTTTAGTTTCTACATTGCCCTGGCTGATCAGGTTGGAGGGTGATATGGATAATTAAATGGAGAAAGAGATACAAGTGATAAATGCTATAAAAGAAGGGAGATACAGGGTGCAAGAGAAGCAAAAAGGGGAAAAAAGAAAATGCTGACCTGGTGGGTCAAGCAGGACTTCCTGGAGAAAGTCAGAGCCCCTCTGGGTCCTGAATGACTAGCAGGGCAAAGAAGGGAAGAGGGGAACTGCCCTGGAGTAGGACATCCCGCGTGGGAACCCCGTGCATACACTTGGAGAGATGGCATCTGTCCTGCACTGGAAGAGCATATGGAAACTTCCTAGGAGCCCTCTTTAGACTTACGTTTGAAGAAATGCCCTTCCCAATATATCAAAGAACCAGATGACAGTCATAGGTGTAACTTTTAGAGACTTGGACAGCAAAGAAGGGCAGAGGGAGACATGATGGAGCAGAGTATAGTGGTTCTCAACTTTTTGGTCTCAAGACCTCTTTGCATCCTTAACATATTGAGGATTCCAAAGGACTCCTGTGTATGTGGGTTATAGCTACAAAGTCACCATATTACAAATTAAGCCAAAAATTTGGAAAATATTTAATTCATTTAAAATTACAATAATAAATCCATTCCTTATTAGCATACACAATATAACTTCTGATGAACAGTAACTGTGTTTTCCAAAAAAGGAAAAAAACAGGACTAGAGTGGTATTGTTTTTGTAAATCTCTTTAATGTCCAGAATAAAGGAGAACAGCTGGATTCTCATGTATGCCTCACATTCAAGACACCTTTCATGCTTATTTTAGCTTTAGTGAGAAAAATCTGGCTCTCACAGATATGAAGTTGGAAAGAGGGGAAGTATTGTAAATAAGCATAAATACTTCAAATTACCTCAGATATTCAGCCATAATTCTAGATAAACCAAAACTCCACAGGTGGTACTTTCTTAAAGATTAATGTCAAATCTGAAATCTCATTAATGAACGTTTTTGTACTGCTATGTTAAAATTTAATGCATCTTGAATTTTTGAATAGACCTTTTACCCACTTGTGATTTTGTAACATAATGCATTGGTAATTTAGAAAATATTGGCTGAGTTATGCAGATTTATAAAATAGGGGTTCATTATGGAATGTTTTTCAAAGCACATGTGTACCCTCATCACCAACCTCATTAGAAAATTCTTTCCCTTTTGAGAAGTCATCTCTCTCATAGAAATGTTACAAGCTTTCTGAAATTCATTTAAAAAAAATCTTTGGTCACAAACACTCTCATGTGCTTTCCACATCAATTCATTTTCAAGAACATAGCTGCCAACATCCAAATCTGGACAATTATAGTTCTGTTAAAAGTACAGCTAGTTCTGTTCCAGTTCAGCTTAAAACTCAATTGCCCAAGTGCTTTATCTCAAAGGCTGTATGTGCACTTTCTTTTTCATCTTATGGAATATTAAAAAGTCATATTTTGTTTACTTTATAGGCCTCTAGCAATGGCCACTGTCCTTAAGGTCTGATGGTCCTGCATTTCTTTCCTTTGTCCTGCTGAAATGTGCTAGTAAATCTGAGTTCCTCCCTACTCCATATAAGTACTTCAGAAATGGAGGTAGTCCATATGGAGAGACACATGCGTGCATTTTGTCTTATGCTTCCTCTTCAAAGTTTAAGGCAGAATGAATTAGTTCAGGGTGTTCTGGGATATTTGCATGAACTTGTTTTTCTGAGGAATCAGGATAACTTCTGAAAAGTGACTACTCTCTACAGAGAAGGCAGAATTTGGGACACAACTTTCATGCTTCCATCTTTGATAGCATATTCTCACTGTAATTTTTCTATATTTGAGATAATCAGCAATGACTTCTATTTAAGGCAAATTCAATGAAATTTTTCATGAGAATTTCTCTTTTTCCCTGTTATTACAAATGGACATTTTAAAAGACACCAGCGAAATACCACAAAATATATGACCATTTTATATTGAAGTGTAATTTATCATCCAGTAAAAAATATGTTTTAGAAATTTTAAAAATACAAACCTCTGAAATGTGAATGGAATTGTAGACAACTCTGAAAATACAATGTTTTTGCAAATATGAAAAGGGGGTCCCTAAAATTTCTTTGTTGTATGTCATGTAAGTGTAATAAACACACTAAAATTTCCTCATTTTAAGAGCCTATTATTCTTTTAGGTCAAATTAGGAAAAGGTCTCATTGAATTGAGAGGCCTCCCTCATCCAATAACTGTCTGCCTGTTCCAATTCATGGGCACCTTAGGGCTGCTTGCTTACTCTTTCCTATTCTGGAGGGGTTGAACACCTGCTCTTGACTCACACCCTGACTGACCTGAAGCCCCATTGCCTTCCCTCTACAAGTGATTGCAGGAGGATCTCTTTATTTTTTGCTCTTGTAGGCAGCATAATTTTCAGATGACTATGTGAGAGATGGGGTTCAAGAGAGGAGCTGCCAATCCTTAAAAGCCCAAGTTCAATATCCAAAACTTATAAGAGCCTGCAGAAGTGGAGATGGAGGAGAGATGGAGCTATCCCCTACTCAGAACCCTTCATCGAAGATATTATACCTTTCCAGGGAAACACCTCCACAACTTGCTTTAAGATGCTTCTGATGCTTTTCAGCATGTGTTCCCTGTTCTCTTGCTCATGACCATGGTCCTCATTTCCTTCCACTACTTCTCTACCCAATGTGTACAGTGCATTCTTATGATAGAGTATCATAAAGCCATTTTTAAATATCATGCTGTGGTATTACATGCTATGGTATAGGTAGAGTTGCTGACTGGGTAAAAAGAAATAGACCCCAATATGGTAGGTACTTAATTATGCAGTCTGAGGAAAAATAAGATACCTATGTATAAAACATATATAAATAAATGAAGTCTATAAGACCATACACCAAAATGTTTGTAGTGACTGACTCTGTATGGCAATGATGTGATTTTTTAAAAAAATCTCTTATTTCATAATTAGTTTTTTGCTTCAAAAATATTCACTTCTCTAATTAGGAAAACAACATTAATGTATACAAGGACTAAACATAATATACACCTGAATTTATTTATGGTAAGCTGAATAACTCATCAGTGCTGAGGCCGATCAAGATTGATTTATAGCCTACACAAGTACTCGGACTACTTAAGATTTACCTCCTCTCCAGTTGTACAAAATTGCATCTCTTCTCCCATTAGTTTCTTTAAGTCACTTAAAAATGTCTTTTCATCATGGTTATTTCCTTGACAAAACAGAAGAATTGGACTGGATCGCTGATGATTCCCACTTGTCAGGGGCAGATTAGAGGGCAGTGCTTTTAATCTTTAAATAATAATGTCTTTGTGGAAGTCTGGGGAAGGATTACTGCTGAACATGGGTATTTGTGGTGGAGGAAAAACTTGCTCAATCGGTCTGTTTTCCTCTAATCATCTCTATGGTAATTTAGGATTACTAAAGGGAGTGATTGAGACATCAAGGAATATTGCATAATTTAGCAAGAGTCACTTTATGTTTTCCAGAAGCCTGGGACTTGCTGGAAGGGGCGGGTGGAAGCTGGAGAGCAGTCCCCAGGAAGAGCTCCTGTCCTCTGGGACCTGCTGAGTTGCCTTAATGGGAAGTGGTCTTGCTGGGAGGCCCAGCTGTTTTTCAGACTCCACCTCAGAGCTAGATGGATGGATACCTTCTGCCTTCCTCAGTTTCCCCTCAAGACATGGCTCTGCCTTCACTGTTAGAGTTCAGTTGGCTCCAAATTTTAATGTTTTCTGGTGCCACCTCTTCATTGTAACTAAATAATTTTAATGTTGGAAGACATAATGAGGCAGCCAATTTCCTTTGCCCAACTTTATTAAGGAAAAAAGTGAAAAGGATTAACATGACATCATATCCAGACCCAAACCAAGCACAGCAAACCGAGACTACTCAGAGGTAGACCTGTGCATTTTCCAACATGCAGTGTGGAGTTTTATCACAGGAACTCCTTATTCTTAGGAATCAAACCACATTTTGAAAGAAGGTAATGATCACAGATAGTATACAGAGCTGTAGGAGAGAAGAATGGAGGGAGAAAGGGGAAAATGAATGACAGACCTGCCCTTCACAGACTCAACTGACACTAGGTCAGAAGGAATGTCCAGGGAAAGTCAGTACATGCATTACTTCAAATTCTTACTTTTTAAAATATTCTTACTCTTACTTATTCTTACTCTTTTTAAAATACTCTTACTTTTTAAAATATTTATTTTGGGGGCAGGTAACTGGGGATTGAACTTAGGGGCACTCAGTCACTGAGCCACATCGCCAGCACTCTTTTGAATTTTATTTAGAGACAGTGTCTCACTGAGTCGCTCAGCACCTCACTTTTGCTGAGGCTGGCTTTGAACTCGAAATTCTCCTGCCTCAGCCTCCTGAGCCACTGAGATTACAGGCATGCTCCAGTGTACCCAGCTAAAGATTTATTGTTTGAAAATTGATTTATCAAAATATCTGGATGCATTTGTTTCAGTTGAACAGATAGTTTTCATAACATCCTTTACGGATTTTCAGAAGTACATGCCAATACCAAATCTGAAATCTATGCTGTCACACTGGCCAGCACTGCTCTCTGTGTCTGGGAAAATCAGTTCTGTCCCACTGCTGGGCTCTGGTTACCTGTGTTGTTCCTTCACGTGCTCACCACAGGCTAATACTGTTGGGGCTTCACTAAGAAATCTTTGGAGGACTCCTGGGTGTCTGATGAATTCTCAGCTCTGAAGAAACTGGGGCAGCCCTGACTATGTTCATACAGGCACCAGTTCAGAAACTGGTGCCTACATGGAAATCTCTTAGATTCTTTTTTTTTTTTTTTTTTTTTTAATTTTCAAAGTTTTTTAACTGTCAGCTTAAGGCTTATGGTATTTTATCATTTCCTAACTTTTCACCCTGAAAGTGATCAATGGATTTTATTCTCCTTTCTATACATGGTCATATTCCATGAGAAAGGAAGCGTTCGTAGAAAATAGTATAAGCACCATGTTGGACCCCCAACCCCACCCCAGCTAGCTGAAGACTACTTACTAGGTGACAGTAATCCCAAGCTTCAGTACAGTGCTTTACTCGTAGTGAAACTCAGATTTTTTTAAAATTATCTTTTTAAGAAGATACAACCAGAGCTAGGGGTGTATGTCAATGGTAGAGCACTTACCTACCATGTGTGTGGCCCTGGGTTTGATCCCCAGAACCATAAAAAAAGAAAAGAAAAGAAAGAAGAAAATACAAGCACAAAATTTATAACAACACCCCATAGTTTCTTGAAAAACATTTATCAGTCTATGAAGTCTTCCTATATACCATAATCTTTAACCTCAAGGAATTACAGAAAGAGATTTTACGAGTGTATTGGGTTTTGTTTTTGCTGCTATCACAATTTGTCATTGTATAATATCTGCATTAAGTCCGTTTTGGACTTTGGAACTAACCCTCTGGGCATGCTGGGGGCTCCTGATCTTGACCTACCTCCCTGGCTCAAACTCGGTCCCACAGTGGAGAGCGGGGTGATGAGCCTACCTACAAAGCCTTGGATGAGTCTTCTCTGAGCTCAGTGACACAGGAGCTCAGTGCTCCGTCTTCTCCTTCCTCTGGCTTTTCCTAGTTCTCTCCTGTCATGAGTGTGACAGCTGAGTGAGATCTAGTGGTGGCCTGTCTGGCACCCACATTCAGCGGTGGGACCAGGGCTAATGCCCTCACGATGGGTGCTCAGCTCCTTGGGCAAACCAGGGCTGGTTGGTCCCGTTCAGAGGACAGGATGGGAATGGGTAGAGGCCTCGATGGGTCAGGGTTGGAACAGGGATGAAACTTATAAAAAAGAAAAAATCTCAGGCGTAGTTTAAGGACTTTGCTGACTCTAGCACCTGTCTCTCTGTGTGTCACCCATAATGAAGGAATGTTTGGGGTTATAGTGCAAATGTAAAAAACCAAAACAGGAGGTGGGGTATTGGTAGAGGTCTTCCCCTACCCCCAGGTCTAACTTTTTAGTAAACTGCACTGTCCTACAAGAGGCAGAAACAGAGTGTTGATCAGATCAAATTATAGTTAATTTACGAATTAAGAGCATGTCTTGCTTCTTTTGTAGGCTAAATAATGGTCCCCCAAAGAAATGTACAACCTTACCTCCAGAACCTATTCATATATTACCTAATGTGGTCCAAAGGACTTTGCAGGCATGATTAAAAATATTATAATGGGAGAAATCATCCTGGATTTTCCTGGTGGGTTCATATAATTACAAGGGTCTTTGTGAGAGGGAGGCAAGAGAGGAGAAGGGAGAGGTGATATAATGTCTGGAGCACAAGGTGCAATGATGCAACCATCCAACATTCTCTAGAAAATGGAAGAAGCACAACTCTTCCCTGGAACCTCCAGAACCAGACATTAGCTTCATAAGACTCAGTTTGGACTTCAATCTCCAGAATTGTGAGAGAATGAATTTGTTGTGGTAAGCTACTAATTTGTGGTCATTTTTACAACAACAATAAGAAAAGAGTACAGTCACTCTTCACAAACAATTCAGGATGAAAGAGGAAACACTAGTCCTGGGGAATGGAGAGTTAGTCCTGCTCTTGGCTCAACCTGGTTAAACGTAAATTATGAGGCTTTTGTGTGGAGCTGCTTACTGATCAGTTAGGCAGCCTGGGAAATCTTTAAAATGCAGAATTGACAGGAACTTGTGATCGGGCATATTGACCATCTTTGAAATTATTCAATAGTGGCAAATCAAAATAAGTGACATTCTGATAGGACCTGAGAATAAGTAGTCATCACAAAACTATTTAAGCGGTACATAAAGCAGTAATCATGCAAGTAAGTACATGATTAAAAAGTGTGTTAGATGCTATAATGATAAAATTAAGGTTATTATGTAAGAATGTAACTAAGGGATATGATTTAGATTATAGGGCCAAGAAAGGCCTTTAGAAGAAGTAGGAACTAGCCAGGCATAGGTAAAGAGAGCAAAGACATTTCCAGACAGAAGGGTCATCAACGCCAAGGCCCGGGGGTGAGAAAGCATTGGAAGGAGCTGAAAACCACAGCAAGGGTATTTAAGGCCCTGAGTTCAGCGGAGCAGGTCATTCCATGCGTAGCTCATGCAACACATGGCTTCCTTTCATGTCCTGGTGACAGGCAGCTTTCAGAGTCAATGTCAGGAAGGAATAAAATGTGGTAAACTCAGGCTTCAGAAATCCCAAATGGGCCGTCAGCTTGTGAGGTCAGAAACCAGTGGAGTCGCCATTGTCTTCTTTATCTCTCTCGCCATTTGTCCTGAAAAAGCACAGACAGAGAACTCTCTTGGATTGCCTGGGGAGACCCTGCCCCTTCCTCTGTTTGCCTCCTTGTGTTTTGGCTTTTATGTTGTCTAGACAATGAATGAAGATTGCTCTCGGGAGGGAGAAAGTTGCTGGGAGCCTACAGAGAATGCAGAGTTACTTGATCCACTTCAAGGGAGATTTTTACAAAGAATAATGATACTAGTGTTCTCTGTTGGGTGGGTCCTGAGCCATGTGGTTGAAAAGTGACACTTCCCCCACCTATACTTGTCAAGTAGTTAATCAAGATCATTCTTTTTAACTCCTTTTTATCTCCCACTGAAACTTCAGTATTCTTCCCTTGGCTTCCTGGAATCCTGAGCCTTCATTGCAGAAATAATCAATTCACAATATAAGCAAATAACCAAACTCAACACATAACACATAACACAACATAACCACAGGGTTGAACAGGTTCTGGACACTGAGGATCTTCCCTTTCTACAAATGGACCTCTGACATTTTGGTACTGATCATCTGGAAAGAAGATGAAGAAAAATGTAAAATTTCATTGACTTGCAGGTAGGAGAGTCCTTTTAAGAAGACAAAAAACTAAAAGTAAAACTACCACATGATCTAACTTTACTACTTCTTGGTGTTTTATCCAAAAGAATTAAAGCCAGCATACTTTAGAGATATGTATATACCCATATTCATCTCAGCTCAATTCACAATAGCCATGTTATTAGGATCGGCCTTGGTGTTCATCAGCAAATGAACGGTTAAAGAAAATGTGATATACATACATTGTGGAGTTATATTCACACATAACGGAGAACAAAATTATGTCATTTGCAGGAAAGTAGATGAAATATAAGGGTGGATATAATAGAAGAAAAAGATCAGGGGAGGGAGAGTGGGGGATGGGAGATGTATTGGCCAAAGAAAGTGATCAAATTATGTCACAGTAAAACCTACCATTCTGTATAATTAATATGTGCTAATAAAAAATAAGAACTGAAAGGAAAAAAGAAGACAAAAACTGAAGCTTATGGGTTAGCTGCTACTGACTCTTCCAGCTGACCTGGAACAGGATTTTTCTAAACCCAAGAGGTATTACGATTGTGGAAGAACTTGGTAAGACACAGATTGCGGGCTGCCAGCACAGAGTCTCTGATTCAGCAGGTCTGGGATAAGTCCTGAAAATTTACATTTCTTACACACTTGAGATGCTTCAGATGCTGCTGGTAAGGGAGACCCCTACTTGAAGAACCCCTGACCTAGAGGGACAAATTCCTCTAATTCTTTGCTATAGAATTGGGCCTCTTGAAAAACTGCTTCTGCGGGACACATCTTTCCAGGCCTCCTGCGTTCTAGGTGGGTTCTCTAGTTCTGCTCCCTTCCTAGGTCTATTCTGGTCCTGATCTGTTTGGGGTTCATTGTTCTCTTTTGAGAGGCTGTGGCTTCTCCCACCTGCAGCACCTCAACACGAAGTTGCACACCCCCCTTGCCGGCTGCTGGCCTCACGGCCCTCCTGGGCTATTTATGCTCTGTCCTGCTTTGCTTAGGAGCTGAACGTAAGAACCTCCTTGGACCCAGTTTTCATAGGCAGTAACTTCATTCAGATGAGTGGCTTTGAAGGGGAATATTTTAGGACTTAGGAGGCTTTTGGGATTATACCATGCAGAAAGCCAACATTCTACCTGTGTCTCCCTTAATGCCAGGAAGGTGAAGCAATGGAATAAAATGGAATGCATGAATGAGTGGGACTTAATGAGAGGTGGAATTTTGTACAAGGAGATGAGGCATTAGGAGGCATTCAGCCAGGCTGGCTAATTCTCCCTCTTTCAAAGTTTCTAGCTCTCCTAGTCTACAGATTTCTTCATACATGAAACCAGAGAAGAGTGTCTTGGTTCTGAAAATTCCTGACAAAATGTCACGTATATGATGAGCACAAAGGACCGATGAATCAGCCAGGATCTCCAGGCCTTTGGGTACGAGGCCTCTGACTCACAGCAGCCTAAGAGATTAGGGACCTCTGATGCAGATCTGCAGGTAATGCCGACATGGAACCTGTCAATGAACCATGCGGATGAGTGGGCTGAGAGCAGAGGGGCCCGGCAGGACTCTGTGCACGCCACTGTGCTATTTCAGCTAGAATCTGTGGTGTAAATGAGTGTACACAGAAAAACTGGAATAGCCAGCTTCCAAAACAGGGTGACTCTCCTTTCCTCCAGCTGGAAGGAATTTGTGGGAGGTCCAGAACTAGCAGAAGGTGAGTGGAAATCTGGGCTATGAGCTTAGCTCTTACTGGTTGCCTGGAAGTCCCCACATCTATATGGATATTTCCCTCATAATCCCCTGCTTGACAGGAGCAGCCTCATAAGCAGCCTGTGTTAAGGTGGCATCTGATGATAATTTGTACACGGTGGCTGTCCTGTGTTCCCCAAACCCAATGTCCATCCTAGGATCGTAATGCCCATCCTCACCTCACTTCCCTTCAGTTTCGAGGGGAGTATTGTCACGTCTTCTGTCCAAGGCAAGTCCCACCTCCTCCAGGATTTTCCTGCTCTGGTCATTCTTAATCCCCTCATTCTGGGAGTAGCTGGGTTGTTCTACATTTCACTGTCTACAAAGATACTAAGATGCGAGGCTTTGCACATGACGGTCTTGATCTGCATTATTAATTGCACACGTGATAGATTTCATAAGCAGATTGATGGTTAAGTATGATGAACATTTAAAAATCTTGGTAACCATGGTCAGAGTGTCTTATGGTCTTGTAAAGAAAGTCAAATATTAATAGTGGTTGCTTCTGGTGCTAAAAAAAATTCATGATTTTTCCCCCTTCTCCTCTTTGAACTTCATGTTCACAAAGAACATCAATTTTATTTAAACTAGAAAACACTTCATAACAAACAAACAAATCCTAAACAATTTCAGGGGTCACCTCCAACGCTTCTCTACCATGAAGTCTTCATTGATTTCCCCCGAAGAGACATCCTGCAAACTCGCTGAGCCCTTGGCTGGTACCACTCTGATCCCTCAGATGTTGGGTGCTTCTGTTTTCACCCCAAACCAAAGGTCCTTGGGGACTGGCATGGTTTCTAAGTGTTATTTCCCCACTAGCTTTAACATAATCAGTATGTGAGCAGTCAAACCAAAATTTGTCAAGCCATGGTGTCAAAAAATGGATCTTCTAATTATTGTGAATTATGCCCAGCCCTCTGCACTGTGGGAAACTAGAACCTGTTACTTCTATTTGGCTGTAATTGACTCTTGTTGTGCAACATCCCTCCCCTCCACCCTTCTCAGCCTCTAGTAATCTCTATTTAACCTTCAGATCAACCTTTTGACAGCATCTGCATACGAGGGAGTACACTTGGTATTTGTCAAACACAAACTAAAAAGGAGATGGAAGTACTTAATTATCCTGATTTGAACTGCACACATGGTACACGTGCACTGAAAAGTCACACTGTACTTCATAAATATGTACAATTATTATGTGCTAACCAAAAATCAGTTCTGGGAGTGGCAGTGTGCACCTATAATCCCAGCTACTCATGGGGCTGAGGAACAAGGAAGATGAATTCGAGGCCAGACTGGGCAGCGTGGTGAGACCCCAATTCAAAAACCATAGCTAAATTTTTTTTTTACAAATACTAACTGCCCTGATCTGATCATTACACACTGTATACATGTATCATATTAGAGCACTGAGCCAGGTAAATAAACACAATTAAAATAACAATTTATAAAAGGATTGTTCTCAGGGATAGTCTTGTGCCTCCCATCATAGCTCAGGAACGTTTCTGTGGAATTGGGGTAGTGCTTCACCTTCCTCTGGGTAGCAGAACACACTTTCTATTTTCTTTGGTTCCTTTTTCTCCTCATTCTCTCCAGCATTTATTATTATTTGTATTCTTTTTAAATTATTTTATTTGTTCTAATTAGTTGTACATGACAGTAGAATGCATTCATGCATTTTGATAGATCATGCATACATGGAGTGCAACCCCTCATTTTTCTGATTGTACATAGTGCAAGATCACATGGGTCATGCAGTCACACATGTATGTGAGGTAATGTCTGCTTCACTCCACTATCAATCCTTCCCCCATACCCCTTCCCAGAACAATTTCTTGAAAACGGTACAAACCTCTTGACAACTCGTGTCCTACAGAACTATTATCACATATGCATACTCTACTGGTCCCCATCAGGGGTACAGAACAGAATATCCTGGGGGAAACGTCATGTCTGCAGAGGCTGTTGTTCCATTGTCTACTAGTGAGGCGTTGCCAACTAGAGCAAGGTACAAAATAAAATCTCCCGTTCCCTCTGCTTTCTCACTGCCTCAGAGGTGACTGGGAACTTCTGGCATCTTGTGACTCTGGGGTGCAGAGGTGGATGAGGTCCAGGTGGCGGTGCCTGCGGGCTTCCCACGCTTCACAGGAGCCAACGATGTCACTCTCAGCACCAGAGTCTAGTGACTTTTTCACTAGTGATTTAATTTCAGTACATTATAGTCCCTAGTTTTGGAGGCTGCTAATCTTCCACAAACCTGTCATAGTTTGGAATCTCTAGAAATTTTTTATTCTCTGAGATAAATAAAATGGATTAATAACCTGCTTGTAAATGACAAATTAAGAGGACAAAGAAACCACACCTCCTCAAAAGCAAGGATGACCTGGTTAAGTCATGGGAAATGGAGACTAATGGAGGGTGTAGGCAATATAAAATGACCTTTTTTTTTTTCCTTTCTCTTCTTTTTTTATTATTTATTTTTTAACTTTTTACAGACTACATTTTGATTCATTGTACACAAATGGGGTACACCGTTTCCATGGTTGTACAGGATGTAGATTCATACCACTCGTGTAATCATACATGTGCATAGGGTAATGTTGTCTGTCTCATACCACCATTTTTCATACTTCCCCTCCCTCTCATTTCCTTCTACATAATCCAAAGTTCCTCTACTCTTCTCTCACTCCCCCCACCCACCACCCCCATTACATATCATTCTCCACTTATCAGGGAAAACATTCAGCCTTGAATATTTGGGGATTGGCTTATTTCACTTAGCATGATATTCTCCAATTCCATCCATTTATTTGTAAATGCCATAATGTTATTCTTCTTTATGGCTGAATAATACTCCATTGCGTTTATATACAACAGTTTCTTTATCCATTCATCTGCCAAAGGGCATCTAGGTTGGTTCTACAATCTAGCTATTGTGAACTGAGCTGCTATAAACATTGATGTGGCTATGTTACTGTAGTATGCTGATTTTAAGACCTTTGAGTATAAACCGAGGAGTGGGATAGCTGTGTCAAAAGGTGGGTCCATTCCAAGTTTTTTGAGGATTCTTCACACTGCTTTCCAGAGCAGCTGCACCAATTTGCAACTCCACCAGAAATGTAAAAGTGTGCCTTTTCCCCACATCCATGCCAACATCTATTATTGTTTGTGGTCTTGATAATAGCCATTCTAATTGGAGAAAGATGAAATCTTAAAGTTGTTTTAATTTGCATTTCTCTAATTACTAGAGATGTTGAACACTTTTTCATATATTTATTAATCACCTGTAGGTCTTCTTCTGTAAAGTGTCTGTTCAGCTCCTTGGCGCATTTAGTGATTGGGTTCTTTGTATTTTTGGTGTACATTTGCAAGTTCTTTATAAATTTTGGAGATAAGTGCTCTATCTAAAGTGCATGTGGAAAAGATTTTCTCCCACTCTGTGGGCTCTCTCTTCATGTTCTTGATTGTGTTCTTTGCTGAGAAAAACTTTTATAGTTTGAGACCATCCCATTTATTGATTCTTGCTTTGATTTCTTGCGCTTTGGTAGTCTTGTTGAGGAAGTCTGATCCTAAGCTAACATGATGAAGATTTGGGCCTACTTTGTCTTCTATTAGGTGCAAGGTCTCTGGTCTAATTACTAAGTCCTTGATCCATTTTGAGTTGAGTTTTGTGCAGGATGAGAGATAGAGATTTAATTTCATTTTACTGCATATGGATTTCCAGTTTTGCCAGCACCATTTGTTGAACAGGCTATCTTTTCTCCATTGTATGTTTTTGTCTCCTTTGTCTAGTATGAGGTGACTGTATTTACACGGGTTTGTCTCTGTCTTCCATTCGGTACCATTGGTCTACCTGTCTATTTTGGTGTCAATACCACACCATTTTTGTTACTATTACTCTGTCATATAGTTTAATGTCTGGTATTGTGATACCTCCTGCTTCATTTTTTCTACTCAGGATTGTTTTGGCTATTCGAGGTCTCTTGTTCTTCCAGATGAAGTTCATGATTGCTTTCTCTATTCCTATGAGGAATGTCATTGGGATTTTAATTGGAATTGCATTGAATTTGTATAACACTTTTGGTAGTATGACCATTTTGACAATGTTAATTCTGCCTATCCAAGAAATTGGGAGATCTTTCCATCTTCTAAGGTTTTCTTTGATTTCTTTTTTTAGTGTTTTGTAGTTCACATTGTAGCGGTCTTTCACCTCTTTTGTTAGATTAATTCTCAAGTATTTTATTTTTCTTGAGGCTATTGTGAATGGTTTTCCTAATTTCTCTTTTAGAGGACTCGTCACTTAAGAAAAGAAATGCATTAGATTTATGCATATTGATTTTTTATCCTGTTACTTTGCTGAATTCATTTATTAGTTCTAGACGTTTTGTAGTGGAGTTTTTTGGATCTTCTAAATATAGAATCATGTCATCAGCAAATAGTGACATCTTAAGTTCATCTTTTCCTATTGTATCCCTTTAATTTCTTTGGTCTGTCTAAGTGCTCTGACAAGTGTTTCAAGGATAATGTTGAATAGAAGTGGTGAAAGAGGGCATCCCTGCCTTGTTCCAGTTTTTAGGGGGAATGCTTTCAGTTTTTCTCCATTAAGAATGATGTTGTTTGTGGGCTTAGCATAGACAGCCTTTACAATGTTGAGGTATGTTCCTACTATTCCTATTTTTTCTAGTGTTTCAAGCATCAAGGGGTGCTATATTTTATCAAATGCTTTCTCAGCATCTATTGAAATAATTGTATGATTCTTAACTTTAAGTTTATTGATGTGATGAATTACATTTATTGATTTCTGGATGTTGAACTAACATTGCATCCCTGGGATAAACCCCACTTGATCATGGTGCACTATGTTTTTAATATATTTTTGTATGCAATTTGCCAGTATTTTATTAAGGATTTTTGCATCTATGTTCGTCAGGGGTATTGGTCTGAAATTTTCTTTCCTGGATGAGTCTTTGGTTTTGGTATCAGAGTGATACTAGCCTCATAGAGTGAATTTGGAAGGGTCCCTCCTTTTCTATTTCCTGGAATACTTTGAGGAGTATTGGTATTAGTACTTCTTTATAGGTCTTGTAGAATTTGACAGAGAATCCATCTGGTCCTGGGCTTTTCTTTGTTGGTAGGCTTTTGATGGCTTCTTCTATTTCAGTGCTTGAAATAGATCTGTTTAAATTGTGCACGTCTTCCTGACTCAGTTTGGGAGGATCATATGTCTCTAAAAATTTGTCAATGTCTTCAATATTTTCTATTTTGTTGGAGTATAGATTTTCAAAGTAGCTTCTAATTATGTATTTCAATGGTGTCTGTCATGATCTTTCCTTTTTCATCACAAATTCTAGTAATTTGAGTTTTCTCTCCTTCTCTTTGTTAGTGTGGTTAGGGGTTTATCAATTTTGTTTACTTTTTCAAAGAACCAGCTTTTTGTTTTGTCAATTTTTTGAATTGTTTCTCTTGTTTCAGTTTCATTGATTTCAGCTCTGATTTTAATTATTTCCTGTCTTCTACTATTTTTGGTGTTGATCTGTTCTTTTTCTAGGACTTTGAGATGTAATGTTAGGTCATTTACTTGTTGATTTGTTATTTTTTTAATGTATAAGCTCAATGCAATGAACTTTCCTCTTAGTACTGCTTTCAGAGTGTCCCAGAGATTTTGATATGTTGTATCATTGTTCTCATTTATCTCTAAAAAATTTTTTCTTTCTTCCCTGATGTCTTCTGTTATCATTGCATCATTCAATAGCATACTATTTAGTCTCCAGGTGTATGAGTAGTTTTTGTTTGTTATTTTATCATTCATTTCTAATTTCATTCCATTATGGTCTGATAGGATACAAGATAGTATCTCTATTTTTTCATATTTACTAATGGCTTCTTTGTGGCATAGCATATGGTCTATTTTGGAGAAGGATCCATGAGCTGCTGAGGAGAAAGTATATTTGCTTGATGATGGATGAAATACTCTGTAAATGTTTATTAAGTCTATATCATTGATTGTATTATTTAGTTCTATAGTTTCTTTGTTCAGTTTTTGTTTGGAGGATCTATCCAGTAGTGAGAGCAGTGTATTAAAGTCACCCACTATTATTGTGTTTTGGTCTATTTGATTCTTAAAATTGAGAAGGGTTTCTTTGATGTACATATATGCTCCATTGTTTGGGGCATAAATCTTTAAAATCATTATGTCTTGCTGCTTTATGCTTCCCTTAAGCAGTATGAAATGTCCTTCTTTATCCCTTCTGACTAACAGGTTTGAAGTCCACTTTATCTGATATGAGGATGGAGACCCCTGCTCTTTTATTGGGTCCATGTGCATGGTATGTTTTTCCCCATCCTTTCACCTTTAGTCTATGGGTATCTCTTTCTATGAGATGAGTCTCTTGCAGGCAGCAAATTGTTGGGTCTTTCTTTTTAATCCAATCTGCCAGCCTATGTCTTTTGATTACTGAGTTTAGGCCATTAACATTCAGGGTTATTATTGTAATATGATTTGGTCATTTGGGCTTATTTTTTGGTTTTTAACTTCACTTGGTTTCTCCTTTGATTGACTTTTCCTTTAGAGTAGTTCCTCCCTTTCCTGACTTGTATTGTTGCTTTTCACTTCCTCCTCACAAAACATTTTGCTGAGAATGTTCTGTAGTTCAGGCTTTCTATTTGTAAATTCTTTTAACTTTTGTTTATCATGGAAAAGTTTTTATTTTATCATCAAATCCAAAGGTTAGTTTTGCTGGGTATAGGATTCTTGGTTGGTAACCATGTTCTTTCAGAGCTTGAAATATGCTGTTCCAGGCCCTTCTTGCTTTTAGGGTCTGGTCTGAGAAATCTGCTGATATCCGTATTGGTTTCCCTTTATATGTAATCTGACACATTATAATATGTCATGGTGTGGATCTGTTGTAATTTTGTGCACCTGGTGTTCTGTAAGCCTCTTGTATTTGATTTTCCATTTCATTTTTCAGGTTAGGGAAATTTTCTGATATTATGTCATTGAACAGTTTATTCATTACTTTAGTTTGTATCTCTATGCCTTCCTCAATCCCAATAATTCTTAAATTTGTTCTTTTCATGATATCCCATAATTCTTGGAGTTTCTGTTCATGACTTCTTAACATCTTAGCAGTTTGTTCAACTTTATTTTCAAGATTAAATATTTTGTCTTCATTGTCTGAGATTCTGTCTTCCATGAGATCTATTCTTTTGGTGATGCATTTTATTGACTTTTTAATTTGGTTTATTGTTTCTTTCATTTTAAGTATTTCTGTTTGTTTGTTTGTTTGTTTGTTTTTTTCTCAGAATCTCTGTCTCTTTATCGAAGTGTTCTTTTGCTTCCTGCATTTGCTCTTTTAGCTGTTTACTGGAATGATCACACATTGCCTGCATTTGCTCTCTTATCTTGTCTTTTGCTTCACAGATCATTTTATTTTTTATTTTTATTTTTTTTTTGTTATTTTAAGAAATTTTTTTTAATTTGTTGTTAATAGATATACATGTCAGTAGAGCTATTTTTGATCCCCTTCTTGTGATTGAACCTGCCGTGGAGTTACACAGGTCATATATTCATGTATGAGCATAGGAAAGTTACGTCTGATTCATTCTACTGTCTTTCCTATTCCCATCTCCCCTCCTTTCCCCCTATTCCCCATTGTCTAATTTAATGAACTAATATAACTCCCCTGCCTACCCTCCCTTGTTATGTGTTAGTGTCTGCATATTAGAGAGGACATTCAGTCTTTGGTTTTTTGGAACTGGCTTATTTCACTAAGCATTCTCTAGTTCCATCCCATTTACATGCAAATGCCATAATTTTATTCTTCTTTTTGGCCAAGTAAATTCCATGTTTACTTCTACTACAGTTTTTTTTTTATGCATTCATCTGTTGAAGGGCACCTTGGTGGGTTCCATAACTTGGCTATCTTGTGACTTGAGCTGCTATAAACATTGATGTGGCTGCATCACCGTAGTATGCAGATTTCAAGTCCTTTCGGTACATGCTGAGGAGTGGAAAAAAAGATCAAATGGTGGTGCTTTCCAGAGTATTTCACCAATCTGCTGTTCTACCAGCAATGTATGAGTGCGCCTTTTTCCCCATATCCTCACCAACGTTTATTGTAACTTATATTCTTGCTAACTGCCATTCTGACTGGAGTGAGATGGAATCTCTGTGTAGTTATAATTTGCATTTCTCTAATTGCTAGAGATGTTGAACATTTTTTCATATACTTTTTTGACCATTTGTATTTCTTCTTCTGTGAAGTGCCTGTTCGGTTCCATTGCACTTTTTTTGATTGGGCTTTAAAAAAAAAAAAAATTGGTTTTTAATGTAGATGGACACAATACCTTCATTTATTTACTTCTTTTCCCATTTTTTTTATTAAATATCATAAATTTACATAAGGCAATGTTGTTTGATTCATTCTTGTTTTTTTCCCTTCCCCCCACCCCTTCCACCCCTCTTTTCCCTCTATACAGTCCTTCCTTCCTCCATTCTTACCACTCTCCTTATCCCTAACCCTAAACCTAACCCTAACCCTAACTCTAACCCCTCCTACCCCCCATTATATGTCCTCATCCGCTTATCAGCGAGAGTTTTTTGAGATTGGCTTATCTCACTTAGCATGATATCCTCCAATTTCATCCATTTGCCTGCAAATGCCATAATTTTATCATTCTTCATGGCGGAATAATATTCCATTGTATATATATATGCCACAGTTTCTTTATCCATTCATCAACTGAAGGGCATCTAAGTTGGTTCCACAATCTGGCTATAGTGAATTGAGCAGCTATGAACATTGATGTGGCTGCATCTCTGTAGTATGCTGATTTTAAGTCTTTTGGGTATAGGCCAAGGAGTGGGATAGCTGAGTCAAATGGTGATTCCATTCCAAGCTTTCTGAGGAATCTCCATACTGCTTTCCAGAGTGGCTGCACTAATTTGCAACCCCACCAGCAATGTATGAGTGTACTTTTTTCCCCACATCCTCGCCAACACCTATTGTTGCTTGTGTTCTTGATAATCTCCATTCTAATTGGGGTGAGATGAAATCTTAGGGTAGTTTTGATTTGCATTTCTCTTATTACTAGAGATGTTGAACATTTTTTCATGTATCTGTTGATTGCTTGTACATCTTCTTCTTGAAGTGTCTGTTCATTTCCTTAGCCCATTTGTTGATTGGATTATTTGTATTCTTGGTGTAGAGCTTTTTGAGTTCTTTATAGATTCTGGAAATTAGCACTCTATCTGAAGTATGAGTGGCAAAGATATTCTCTCACTCTGTAGGCTCTCTCTTTGAATTGCTGATAGTTTCCTTTGCTGAGAGAAAGCTTTTTAGTTTGAATCTATCCCAGTTGTTGATTCTTGCTTTTATTTCTTGGGCTATGGGAGTCCTGTTAAGGAAGTCTGATGCTAAGCCAACAAGTTGAAGGTTTGGACCTACTTTTTCTTCTATAAGATGCAGGGTCTCTGGTCTGGTTCCAAGGTCCTTGATCCATTTTGAGTTGAGTTTTGTGCAGGGTGAGAGATAGGGATTTAGTTTCTTTCTGTTGCATATGGATTTCCAGTTTTCCCAGCACCATTTGTTGAAGAGGCTATCTTTTCTCCATTGCATATTTTTGGCACTTTTGTCTAATATGAGAAAATTGTATTTATTTGGGTTTGTGTCCATGTCCTCTATTCTGTACCATTGATCTATCTGTCTATTTTGGTACCAATACCGTGCTGTTTTTGTTACTATTGCTTTGTAGTAGAGTTGAAGATCTGGTATTGCGATACCCCCTGCTTCGCTCTTTCTACTGAGGATTGCTTTAGCTATTCTGGGTTTCTTATTCTTCCAGATGATTTTCATAATTGCTTGCTCTATTTCTGTAAGGTACATCATTGGGATTTTAATTGGAATTGTATTGAATCTGTATAGCACTTTTGGTAGTATGGCCATTTTGACAATATTAATTCTGCCTATCCAAGAACATGGGAGATCTTTCCATCTTCTAAGGTTTTCTTTGATTTCTTTCTTTAATGTTCTGTAGTTCTCATTGTAGAGGTCATTCACCTCTTTTATTAGATTGATTCCCAAGTATTTTATTTTTTTCGAAGCTATTGTGAATGGGGTAGTTTTCCTAATTTCTCTTTCTGAAGATTCATCACTTATGTATAAAAATGCATTGGATTTATGAGCATTCATCTTGTAACCTGCTACTTTACTAAATTCACTTATGAGTTCTAAGACTTTTCTTGTGGAATTTCCAGGTTCCTCTAAATATATAATCATGTCATCAGCGAACAGGGATAGTTTGAGTTCTTCTTTTCCAATTATTATTATGCAGATTCTAAATTCTTTTTCTGTCATTTCTACTGCCATGCTGTCATTGGATTCTTTCAAAATAGCATCTTTGTTAGGGACACTTTCTTCCTCTGGTTTTTTTTTTTTTTATATTCTTGCTGTATATTCCCCTCTAGCAGTGAAGATCAGAGGTACTGAAGTTTCCCCCCTGCAGACTTACTGTGACCCTACAGTTTTCCAGTACCTCTTCTTTGAAGGGAAGAGCAACAATAGCACCACCCAATACAGAGAAAATGCAGCCCAGAACTAGATAGCCCCTATAAAGACTTTAACATTATTGTAATAAACAGGATCAGTTTGATTACTATTTGCAGTATTTCTAGTTGTGAACCAAGAGGATGGTGAGTAAATAGAGGTACCTGTCAAAGGGCCTCCGTTCTCCTGTAGGTGTCTCAGGAAGGGAGCCACCCCCCAATGATGATGGCCACACCCTCAGGAATAATTCAAAATGCCTGCACCAGCCTCCAAAGAAGCCGGGGAGCCCCAGTGAGGGTGCTCTGAGTCAGCACAGAGGCAAGTGCAGTGTCCCTCTGTGGTGGGGGGGCTGGGCAGGCTCGGCAACTGTCATCAGTCTGTGGTGAGGCAGTGAGGGGATGTGGGCTCAGTGACCAGCGTCAGTCCCCTCCTTTCTATTCTATGTCATGTAGCAGGAATAGGTAAGCTGAGTCTGGGCCTTTTCTGGGATCTGGCCATCCTGTTTTCTCTTCCCCAGTATATAGCAACACATGCTTTTATTGCTTATATTTCTTTCTTTAAATAAATGTTTTATTGGTGCATAATGATTATCCACAATAGTGGGATCCATCATGACATTTGTACATGCACATAGCATACTTTGACATTCCCAATACCTCCCTTGCCCTCCTCTCCTCCCTTCCCTGATTCCCTTCTACTCTACCATTTCCTGTCTATTTTCATAAGATCCTGTTTTCTCCCTAGTTTTCACATGAGAGAAAACACACCAACCACCCTTGACTTTCTGAGTTTGGCTTATTTCATTTAACATGATGTTTCCTAGGTCAATCTGTTTTCCTGAAAATGACATAATTTCATTCCTTTTTTATGACTGAATAAAAGTTTGTTGTGTGAATATGCCACATTTTCTTTATCTTTTCATTTACTGACAGACACCTAGGCTAATTCCATAACTTACTATCATGAATCACTGCTGTAAACATGGATGTGAATGTATCTCTGTGAAATGTTGACATTAATTTTTAGATAAATCCCAAGGACTGAAATGGTATGACTGGATAATATGGTGATTCCATTCCTAGTTTTTTGAGGAAACTTCATACTGAAGAAAATGACCTTTATTATACAAAGAGCTTGAGTCAAAATGAGTTTGAAGATGAAATGTGAGAAGTGAACTTCTCCCCAAAGAGTCACTGTAGAAGGAGAAGCAGGTCATCTATGAGTTCAGGGACAACTTCGCATCCTGCTGGAAAGTAATTTAAAGTCTTGTTCAGATGCCTGAGCTTTCCAGCATGGTGACGACCTATGGCCAAATCACTGGAGGACAATTTCAAATGCAAATGTGTTGAGCTGTTCCTAGTCTGTCATGAGACCAGAACCAGTGGACCCTGTTAAGGGGTCACCTTGATATGGGTGTCAGGAGGTGGACACAGCTCAGAACAATAGTTGCTTCCCAAGGAGAACAAACCCATGCACACCGAAGAACATTAGGGGAAGAAAGTGGGTTGTGTTGGAAATAGCTGCTCCCCTGGCAGGGTAGACTCAAAACAGAAAAAAGAGAATAGATGAGATGTCACTGAAAAGAAACTTTACCCCACCCACAGTTGGAGGAGCCCTAAGGAAAACCAAGTAACCCAGGTACTTGAAATGAAAATCATAATGATTTTTAACCACTACTGACCCATGGCAAGCATTTAGTTTACGGTACCACTATTCTACAGCACATTCTGAACCTGTTTAATACTCATAACTGTACATTATATCCCTCTCTGCATTACCTTTATTGTTCCATAAGTTATACACTGCTGTTAATCCCTCATTACAAACAGGAAACTCAGATTTGAGCTGGAAGAGATCACAACTTATACATGGAACTGGGATTCAAAACTAAGTTTCTGTCCAAAGAACCTATGTTACTAACTAGGGTGGATTTCACTTTTATTCCAGAATAACAGAAACTTATTGCGCCCACAATTGAAAATTCCAGAGGTTCTTCTTGCCCATAAAGGAGTATAAATTATCCTAATGCTACACTTTGTGGGCAGGACTTCTTACAGCTGAAAGTGCCTTCTGGTCCACATGCTGGTCATCTTCATTGTGACCTTAGGACCAAGCTTTATATCCCCATGATACAGAAGATGAAGCTGGTAGATAGCAAGTCTGAAAGAGCTTCCCAAGGCCAAGAAACTGGTGAGAGGCAGAAGCAAGTCCTTAGTCCCGTCTTACTGATTTTGTGTTCAGTGTTGGGTCTTCCACTTGTGATTCGACTCTAGGCCAGTTATAAGAGGCGCCATTTCCTCATGAAGAATCCTGGCCTAATGAAACATTTCCAGGGCAAGGAGAGATGCGAAGAAATACTTGAGATGGTCTGTTTCCCTGACTCATGCCCCCGACCAGGATAATTCAGCCCATTGATTTAACTGCATATGTGTTACTAAGTTTTCCCTGGAAAAAGGATCTGTTAGTCTTGGGTACTATAGAGACTAGAACATACAAAAATGTATCTCAGTTACTAAAATAAATATTAAATACTTATAAAATCTTAATTCTTTCTTAAGGTGGTCCTTACTGGTCCTCATAATTACAAAAAGAGTTGAAATCTTTAAAATTAATTTTGGTTTTTCAGAGACACAGTGTAATTCTATTAATGGTCTTTGGCCAGCTAATAGCACATTTGTGGTGGTGTTCTTGCAGGAGGGAAGGTGAATCCTTTGATCTCCCACCTGACCTTCATCTCCAATCACTGAAAACTCTTTCCATATACTTTATTTTTTATTCCACCCAGGTCCTAACCTCCATTTGGCTTTGAGATAACCATACAATAATACCTTCTCAGAAGCCTCAACTATTTTGTGACATTTTTCTTAATCAAATACCAACAATGTGGTTTTCTGAATATTTACCAATTTCTTAATTAAAGGAGGAGAAACATCATAGCTGCTCAATTCACAATAGCCAGACTGTGGAACCAACCTAGATGCCCTTCAATTGATGAGTGGATAAAGAAATTGTGGTATATATATACAATGGAATATTACTCAGCCATGAAGAATGATAAAATTATGGCATTTGCAGGCAAATGGATGAAATTGGAGAATATCATGCTAAGTGAGATAAGCCAATCTCAAAAAGCCAAAGGACGAATGATATCACTAGTAAGTGGAGGATGACACATAATGGGGGGGAGGGACGGGTTAGTGTTAGGGTTAGAGTTAGGGTTAGGGAGGGGGGCAAGTATGGAGGAAGGAAGTACTGTATAGAGGGTAAAGAGGGGTGGGAGGGGTGGGGGGAAGGGAAAAAATAACAGAATGAATCAAACAACATTAATCTATGTAAATTTATGATTACACAAATGGTATGCCTTTACGCCATGTACAAACAGAGAAACAACATGTATCCCATTTGTTTACAATAAAAAAAAAAAAGAAAAAATAAATAAAAAAATAAAAAAAAAAGGAGGAGAAACAGTCAAAAATATGTCAGGTGGCAAGGGGAAACCAATGCTCGACTTAAGAATTCACTCCCAATCCTCAGATTGATTGACAGCCCTAGCTGACATTTATTCAATACTTACCATATGCCAGGCCACTGTTCTAAGTGCTCATATATATTAATGCTGGGCGCTTTACCTACGTATTCACCCTTCATAACACACCTTTGAAGTAGGCAGTATTCTTATTCTTACTTTCCAGATGAGGAAACTGAGACAAAATATGTTAGATAATTTCCCAAAGGTCAAATAGTAACTGAGGAGCTAGATTACAGATCCTGGCAGACTTTGTAATACTTTAACCCTCTACTGCTCTCTATAGTACATTGAGAGATAAACATAAAACCCTTTGAGACCTAGAAAGAAGAAAATCCAAATCTCTGGGGAAATGTAAATTTAAATTGCAGATATAATAGAGAATATCAAGAGGATAAAGCCACTGAAGAACCTAATATTCTTTCTTCCAATTGAAAATAAAATGCATAAAAATTATGTAGCAATTAATAAAATTGACTTCAATGCGTTAACACATATAAGGAAGTCAAAATAGGAATCCAGATAAGGTAAAGTGAAAAGATTTCGCGTACGTACAGAGCCCCAAGATCTTAGTTCTAACCTCGGCTTTACCACTAATGCACCGTCAAAGAGGCAACAGGATTAAAGTCCTTTACCTGGTGCCTGCATGTACCCAGAGCTTGCCAGAGTTTATTCTAGCTTCTGTCTCCTTCACCTAAAAGGCAAAGAGCTTTGATTGAGGAGTCCCCACGGTCTCTTCCTGCGTGTGCTCTGTGATGTTGCCAAGACCGTAATAAGTCAAGTGCTCTCTGCCAGATGCAGGGCTGGGCTCTGCGTGGGTTCACAAAAACAACAGGCACGATCCACTCCTTTCGGGAGGGGCTCTTGATGTTTACCTGGGCCAGGTGAATCTCCTGGAGACATGAATCCAGAGCTGGTGAGGTTGGCACCTGAGGCCAGTTCACTCTTGACACTTGAACTGACTCATAAATATTAGACACAGTTAGAATTTTGCAACTGCCTGAATGTTTATGCTAGTGTTTTTAAAAGTACCTGGAGATCACAAAGCAGTCAGGAATTTGGAGTAAAATGCTTACTTTTTTCTCTAAAACTTTTTAATTTGTTTTGTCTGAGACTCTTGGTTACTTCTGAGTATTCATTCTGCTTGTTTCCCCTCTAGACAGAACCCTCTCTTTTAGCTGGTCATATCCATAGTATTTCCCAGTCTTGTGTGTAACTAGGTGTGTCTGTGTGACTAATTTCTACCAATGGGATATAATAGAATTATTGTATGCAACTTGTGAGAAGTATTCTGAAAGTAGAGGGTCAAGTTCTTCAGTTCTCTTCCTTCCTGCTGGGTGGAATAAAGGCATGATGACTGGAGCTTAAGCAGCCATTTTGAAACCAAGAAAAGGAAACCATGTATCTAAGATTTGAAGCAATGAGAAAAATGAGTTAGTCTTCTGATAATCATAAAATAACTGTTTTTAATGCTGGAGCAGCTACCTTCAGTATTTTAATGTTCATATGAGAGAAACTTTTGTAGCTTATTTTTTCTATAACCTGTGTAACTTCACTATTATTTAGGAACATCTCTTAATCACAACTGAACCTGACCTTAACTGATACAAGAGTCCCTGGTATAGTTAGAAGTGAGCAATGAGGTGGGGTTTCTTTTTCCATTTGTAAGATCAGGCCATGTCTTCCATTGTGATCAAGACCAATGTTGAAGCAAATAAAACTTGTACAGAAGCACAGAGGCTTACAATATTGCTTACAAAGCAAAATGCACTTCAGAACACACACACCCACATCAACAGTGGCATGAGCTGTTGTGCCTTGTCATCTTGCTTCTCTTTCTGTTGTTGATCTACCACATGTTTGTGTTGTGGGTACCTTGCCTGGAGATATGTTACAGACGTTTTAAAACTCATCTTGTCTACAGCAAAGCAAAATGAGAAGGAGAACTGAAATAAGTGTGAACAGAAGAAATAACAAGAAGCATTCAAAGGGGTAGGAGAAACTGCTTCATGTTGCATGTGACTTTAGGAAGAAATTGTTTAATGGTAAAGTTGGTTTTGAGTAACAGAGAGACTTCTGCAAAATTTGGCAAATGCTTTTGTGTCTCCATGGCAAAAGTCTGCCAGAGACGTGACAAAACATGTTTGACTGGAGAAGAATATCTCATAGAGTGACACAGAGTGACGTGAGATGCCTAGCAAGCCACCAAAGCGTAAAGTCCATGAGGGTAGAAATCCACGAACAGATGGCTCAAGAGGTTGTTGAAACTACCCAATACCAAAGCAAGTGGTTTATGAAATGCACCTTCTCAAAGGTTTTCCCCCAACACCTACGGGCGGCATCATGGAGCAAGGCAGAATTTCAGTGCGGAGAGATGGGCCTATTCAGGGAACAAGATGTCTAACAGAACATTTTTCTGTAAAGCATCTAAAGGAGTGAATTCTGTTGTTATTTGAAGGAAGTCTATTTGAAATCTGAACATTTAAATCCCACATGAAGTTACTTGGATTTAGGAACAAATGATGGGCTTCTCACAAAAGTGCTCATGGAAGATATTTTAATATATTCTGACTGCTTTAGAATATATTATTGTCGCTCAAGGGCAGTTGAATGAATTTTTGAAATAATAAGTACCAGAACATGACACATGGTTTTAATATTTGTCTAATTAGTCTTTAAAATCGGGGGATCTTATCTATTGAATATGTGCACTTCACTCAGTGTTTTCATAACACTTAGTAAAATTTTGTTTGTTTTTGTATGTTAACATGTGAAAATATTTTTCACAAACGCTATTGACTGTTTTAGTATTTTATTAAACTATAAAAGCCTAAAGCCAAAGCAGAATCCAACAGTTCCTTTACATCCCAATTTTCTAGGCATAGAAACCTGATCATCACAGAAAACCTCCAACCCAATATTGAGCCTGGACAACTGATTGCTGGGAGATGAGGCTCCTTCAATACAAAGAAGTTACGTGTCCCTATAGCCAAGCTGTGCCCTGCATCACTGCTAATAGTAAAACAAGAGCAGCTCTTTTCGTGGCTTCCGGTGACTCAGGGTGGCTTCGAGAGCGCCAAACGTTCTGTGCTAACCTTTGCTAGGAGTACACTGGGGGATTTTCTTTTAAAAACATTTTTAGCTTTATATCACAAAGCAGAGTTTAAATTACACAAGGAAGTGCATTTAAAACTAGTAAATGTAAACTTTTTTTCCTTATGAGTGTTTGTGGAGAGCTGTGACAGAGGATGAGAGAGCAGTGACTGAGACTGGAGGTCTCTGATGACCTCAGGGCTGTGGCATGTCTGGGGCACAGGATGCTCAGCTGCTGTGGCAATGCCCTGCATGAGGAGACTGTGCAAGAGTCCTATCAGCTCTGATCTTGATCTCAGGCACACAGCTCCCGAGAAGGAAGGAATTCTTATGTTAGGCAACCACAATGTTTCACCAGCTCCCCTTCTCTGGTTCCTGCCCACTTTATAGCAACTTTTAACAATGGACTTTCTTGAGAGCTGCACAAATCTCCTAACATTGCACTTTGCAACTGTAGATTGCAACTGTGGAAAAGCTACATAGATGTCCTAGTTTCTGTAACGTTCCTGAATACAAAGAATAATGGTTGCATAGTCTTTAACCTGATAATGAGACATATATAAATAAAGATTGCTGGCATAACTCTTCAGATCTGCATCTCCATCAGAGAGCAGGCTCCACCTGATCCCAGCTTAATCTTCAAGATCTGTGTGCGTATGAATCTTTATTTTCCAATCCCCTTTTTGCCTCTTGCAGAACCCCAGAGTTTGGTCGCACTGGTCAATGCAAGCGTTTAAATCAAAATGAAGTCAAAATGTGGTTTTAACACTATTCTGTGGAAAAATCCATGCACATTTACTCCCTCATGCTTTATTAATTCTTATCTAAAGTTTAATGACATTTCTTTTTGAAAAGTTACACAATTCCCATCACTGTTAAATTCTTCTATCAAATAATGTTTGCAGTATATATAATGATTTTCAGACTCAAAACTTTTATGTTTACCAGTGTTGGAGAAATGATATATAAGTTACAACCATCTAAAGAATGAAAGCATTCCTAATCCTTCTTGAGCATAGCCTTATTTGTCAAGAGGACTGTAAGATCTTTACTAATTTAAGCATCTTGTTACCAACTGTTGCAAACTAGTCTAGAATTATATGAAATGCAAAATCTTTGGCTTTGAGAAATCTTAAAAAAATGAAATAGTGCTTCTAGAACCCACGTAGGACCACTAATGGTGTGCAGAACAGAGTCAGCAGTTGTAAACTGGAGATGTGAGGTTCAGCATCCACCCATGGAGTCTGGGTCTTCTGCTCAGAGTCCCCCTTCTCTGATCAACCTTCCATTTCATAGACTTAGAAGACTGAGGATTAGGCAGGCAGGTTTCTTTAGCTCTAAAGTCTTTTTCAGACTTACAGGCATATGCTTCTAAAAAGCATTAAACTTTCAGAGAATGGATGACATTCAATGAGTCTGTGGCACATTACAAGCAAGGTGTCCTCCAAATTACAGTATAAAGTATCAAACAATTTTTAAATTGTTTCAAAATTTCTAAGCAGCAGTTTAAAATAATTAGAGATTATGCAACCTATCAGATGTGGACAATACTCATGAGAAGGTGCAGGCACCCACAGACAGGTTGCTCATTTACATTTGGAATCTTCGAGAGCTCCTGCACATTTATGTCTATTACTCTTCCTCTGTGGTCTGATTTTCTGCTCTAACCATCATCTGGGCTTAAATTCAAACCTTCGTCCTTTTCCTGTATTTGATCCTTCTGTTTTCTAAATCCCCAATAGGAGAAATCGTTCCATAAAGATCCATAGTTAGTTCATGAATTGCACTTCTTGATCACTTCAATTGAACATTTACTTCTTTCCCGACTGGCATGCAAATGCTGAAAATTGTCAAATACATGAGAGCAGGAGAGAATCCTCACTGGCTGGCTGCTGGTAGACACTGGCCACAGAACCAGCAGGTGGGAACTTGAGTGAGCAGAACCCAGCTGGCAGCCTCTTTGTCAGTGGAAGTCCTCATTAGTGATACAGGAGGTTGGCTGTGCAGGAGAGGTGAAAAGAATACTCTACTCCCAGCCAGGATCAATCACCAAGGGTCCGCTGAAATTTTTCTTTCCCAATCATTTGAACCTTGGTGATCCCAAGACTAAATCATCAACAAATGGGAAGCCAGCAAAGGATTAAGTGAAAGAAGCAAGATCTTACAAAGCTAAGTGCTTTGGAAACTCCTGGCAGGGCAGAGAGAAGCCTGGACATGCCTCCTTGAGAATAAGGGTGTGTGTCTAGTTGGAGGAGGTTGAGGACTCAAAAATGTCAGACGAAGTAGTCATCTATCTCAACCTCATGTTCGATAGTCTGAGTAGCAGATGTGGGTACAGTGGCCGTTGTGGGTACAGTGGCCGTTGTGGGTACAGTGGCCGATGTGGGTACAGTGACTGATGTGGATACAGTGGCAGATATAGGTAAAGTGGCTGATGTGGGTACAGTGGCCATTGTGGGTACAGTGGCAGATGAGGGTACACTGGCTGATGTGGGTACAGTGGCCGTTGTGGGTACAGTGGCAGATGTGGGTACAGTGACAGATGTGTTTACAGTGGCAGATGGACTTTGACTGGTCACAGGGGTAGAAGGAGAGGTGCTCTGAGATCCAGGTGGGGATGATGAGGTAAGAGGCGATGTAGTACCAGGGAAGCAAGTGACTTGACTGGACTTTCCATCTGCATTAATGATGATGGTAGGATTGCTGGTGGGATGGCCCAAGTGACCAAAATACAAGACCACAATCACTAGAGCTGCGGCAATCAGACAGGCCAACAGGCACACTAGAAAGGTTTTCCAGAGTGACCATGGTTTTGCTGTAACCTGCAAAGGATTATTAAAGGTGATTATTTTAGCAAGTGACACAGAGGTGATTTAGGTAACTGATTCTAACTAGAATAAGACTCATATATTTCATCATTTCAAACAGCAGAATGAAAATAAATTTTTCTCTCTATTTCACACACACACACACACACACACACACACACACACACACACACACACCAATACAAATGCAAAATACATGCAGGACAAAATATCCCCTCTTGGTTATCCCTTTGTACTAAAGCAATAAGGCTTCATCTTAAATGTGAATAGATTGCCTCAGGAACTTATTATGCCATTATCAGCTACTAACATCTCAGTATAAATTAAATTATCTAATTAGTCCTAATGGGTAGAAAAATAATGGAAAGACATATTAAAACATTTAGATTAGTTATCTTTGGGCAGTGAAGAATTGCAGTTTTGGTTGTTGTTTTTTTTCCATTTTGTATTATTTCTAATTTTCACATTACAGGTTGAGATTTTGTAATTAGAAAAGTATTTATTAAATACATTTTTATCTGTCAAATATAAATAAAGGGAATTTCATTGAGTTTGGAATACACACAAAATGAAAAAAATAAAATCATCTCTGCTGTGGAGCAGGATGTTTAGGAATAGAATCTAGTACAGATACTCTGGCAGGGACCTGGAGTCCCTGGGGCTCCTGCCCGTGGCGACTGCAGCCCTCCCAGGCTGATGGAGAAGGGCCTGCCTGTCCTAGTTCGCCATTGTCCCAGAGGATGACGGACACGTCCCACCTTCTCCCCAGACCTTACCATAGCAGGCTGGAGCATCGCATTCTGCAGTCCACAGCCGCAGTGCAGGCCTTCATTTGGACAGTATGGATTTCTGGGTAACTGTATGGAAAAAGATAAACAAAGAGACAAATCATGATTGCTGAGAATGAGGAAAGTTGATCTCATCCGGGAATGTAAGCATATAAAAGGAACTTAAACCAATATGAACCCAACGTGTATTAAATGAAGAAATAACTTCTAGAAGAATCTGAAACTGTAATAATGGTTTCATGATACAAAATATACAAATACATTTTTCACATCAAATGATCAAGAAAGGAAAATGAAATGATCATCTCAGCAGATACCCAAGGATCGTTTAACTAATCTCAGCGTTCGGTCCTGACAAAAGTGGAGGAATAAAATGAACCTCAATAAACTAAAAACAATACAAAATAATAATTCTGAAATGTGGTAAAGAATGTTTACCTTAAAACAATGACCAAGATCATACTTAATAGTGAAACGTGAGGGCATTTGATTGCAGTGCAGAGGAGTGAAGAATGGTTTCTGCTGCTCTTATTAGGTACTGTTTTTCTGCAGCTTTTGTCAATACATGTGGATAATGAAAATAAAGACAAGTTTATCACTCTTTTCAGATGATATGATTGCCTACCAAGAGAATCCCAAATAACGAACCATACACTCTCTTGAAAGTAATAAGAACTCAACAATTTGGCTGGTTATAAAAATGAAAAAAAATATAACAGCAATTATTTTGTGTGTATGTGTGGGTGTGATTGTCTTATTACTCACAATAGTAATAAAGTCTAAAAAATGCTCAACATATAAAAAGCAAAATGATTTATATAAAGTAAGCCACAAAACTACCAAGGAACAAAAGGACAATGGGAATAAATGTCCTCTTATAAAAAACTTCAGTAGTATCAGCTGCCAGTTCTATGAATTTCAATTCCTATCTTTGTAGAATTTTGGAGGAAATGTTTAGGTAAATTGAAAAGAATTTCATGACAAAATAAATGAACCAAAAGACTGAAATAAAATTAGATTAAAAGGAAAGGGTATTAGCAGTGATCTTCTCTGAGCAGTATCATAAGTGATTTTTTTTCTTCCTTTTGGAATTTTTTATGTTTTCTAAATGTTCTAAAATAAGAAAATAACACTAACATAATAATTGACAAAAAAGCATCTTATGCCCCCAATTTTGGCATTATCAGAGGTTATAGGTTGTCTATCAGAATACTAAATAAATAGGAATTTTTTTCTTTACAATCTCAGAAGTTTGTCTTGTTTGTTTTCTTAGCATAATTAGTTATTTAACTTATGGATTAAACTGCATAAATATTTTTGCTATTGTGAGGGAACACCATAAATCATATTTAGTATATTATGGGAAAAAAATATAGATACACCTACGATACTAAAGCAATGACATTTTGCAGTCTTTTTGGAATAAGAGGCAAATGTAAATTGAGTTCACTGTAGTTTGATTTTTGAGATCCAAACTCTTCATAGATATAAATGTCAAACTATAAAACAATTTTTTATATCAAATCCTATCTTTGTTTTTATTTTGTCTGTAACCTCAAGTTAATCATGGAATTCATTTTTCTTTTTAGAAGCATAGTAGTCAGGTTTTTTGAAAAGTGGTTTCTTATAGAAAAAAGGGTATGTGTGAAAAATGTGAATTCGGTTTCTGACTCTAACGCCAGCTATGAAGACTCGTAAATTCTAATTTCCTCATCTGTAAAATGAAGGAAATTGTCTGAATGATGAATGACATCTTTACTACTCTCTTTCCCTATTCTAAGAAATATGTGATTTATTCATACATTAATAGAGTAACACATTTTAAGCACAGGTTCTCCCACCATGAGACATTTTCCATAATTACTACTTTAAATACAAGTAGGTCACAATTAGTTGGAAAGAATTACCATAGATACTTTAATTGGACCCAAATTAACAGAAATTAAAATAATATTATTAATATTTGTTACCATTATATTTCAAATCATCTACCAAAATTTTGTCTACCTTATTGTAGGTTTTTGATATACATACTAAAATTTAAGCAAAAGTCTAATGCACAATTTCCCAGTGACATGAAATTACTATTTGGTATTTGGTATACTAAACAACTCCCTCAGACCTGTAGTAACTGACATTAATGGCCCAGATTCTATTCATTGTCTCATAGCAAACATCATAAAAATTTGACTTAATTTTCTTGAAGGGCCGAATGTTACATGTCAAAAGCAAGAATAGAAGGGAAAGTGGACGTGATCTATGTGCCATATATGCATGTGTAGAAATGTCATAGTGAAGCCCATTCATTTCCACAATTAATATGGGTTGTTAATGACAATAATAATAACAGAGTAAAAAATAACCTTGGGGGGAAAAAACTACATACAATACCTGTGAATCAAAATGCAGAAATAAATACCTTTCATCACAGGGAAAAAAGAGAATTTTAGATACAAAAGCTATTTGAAGGTATTGACAATACTCACCAGCTCACTGACATTTTGTTCGATATCTGCCAGATTCTGCTGTCGTTTTTCAACCATTCTGAGTGCTGGTCTCTCAAAAGCAATTCCAGAAACGTTGGTACAGACCTCGAGGATTAGAAGTTTTAAAAAAAAATGCCGGTTTATATTAAATTAATAATTGTGCATTTATTCAATATGGATTAGGTAAAATAATAGCTATTTGTTATCTGGTAAAACTCCCAAATTCAACCAAAAAATACACAATTTATAGTGAGTGGATAAAAGTAAGTACAATTATCTGGTCCTTTCAATAAATGACATGCAGAGAATGATCTCATCTCTGTGACTGACTCTAGTATTCTGGGCAGATATAAGCTCTTGGCCCTTTTATTTCATGCAATTTATTTGAAATCATTGAAATCTGATTTCTCACAGGTTGGGAATTCAGTTGTGCTTCTGAAGATGCCTACAAAGCCACTCCTTGACCAGGAATATTGCAGAATTCTATGGCTAAGTAAACAGAAGGATTAATGGTGGTGACTAATTTCCAAACTGCACAGGGACAGTATTTAGATTATTGGTTTGGAATAAATTTAGGTGAATGATGAATAAAATCCACTTTACTATTGAAATCAGTAGCTGTACTGATTGAAATAAGACAGAAATTAGACACTGTACTATTGAAATTAGTCAGGAAAGGAAAATAATTTATTACAATGGTTTTTAGCTAAGGATAAAAATAGGAGCCGAATGAACTTCAGTAGCTCTTGATTTTGTGAATCCAGGATTATCCAAGCTGATTCTTGTCTGCTGCTTATGGCATTATTATCTTGCTGTAGGCCGTGTAATGATTATCAATGTTTCTGATGAATGCTGATCTTTCAGATCAGCAAGAATTAGGAAAAAAGAAGAAAGAATATCTTAGGTACTTTTCCACTTCTCTTAAGGGAAAATGTATGTGATACAGAATACGAAATCGAGGTGATGTTTCATATTAAGCAGAGAGTTGACATTCTCTGTCCCTTTCCCAGAGTGCCATAATGCTAGAAAATAAACAGAAAATGGCTTTAAAGACCCGTCTTACTAATGCATTTCCTCTAGGCCAACCATTCCTGAGAGGGTTAGTTATGTGCATTTCCAAATTATCAATAGACTTATACTCATAGCCTAACTCAAGAACAGATATGTCCTCCAAGGAGTGCAGATATCTTTTCAGCATAATCATTTTAATTCCTTGGATATGACTTAGAAGTAGGATCGTTTTTTCTTTCCATAGTTTTGCAGTTTCAGGTCTTATGTATAAGTCTTTAATCCATTTTGAGCTGAATCGTGTTCACTGGATGAGGTAAACTCATCTTTCATTCTCCTGTATATGGATACCCAGTTTTCCCAACACCATATATTGAAGAAACTGCCCTTTTCCCATTGTAGGTTCTTGGTACCTTTGTCACAAATCCAATGGTTATAAATGTATTATTTTGATTGCCAATTTCTGTAATTTCTGTCCTCTTCCATCATCAATGTATTTGTTTTTATGTCATGCTTTGATTTTTATAACATTGTAATTGATTTTAAGACAGGTATGGTGCCTCCAGCTTTGTCCTGCTTGCTCAAGACAGTTTTGACATCTTGGGGTCTTTTGTAGTCTTTTGCATACAAATTTAAGGGTATTTTTTTCTACTTGTGTGACGAGTAATATTGGAATCTTGATCCTGATTTCACTGAATCTTAGATCAGTTTGGGTAGTATAGATTTGTAACAATCCTAATTTTCCTAACCCATGAACATGGGATATCTTTCCATTTAAGTATGTTGTGAGTCCATTTGCTTTTTGATTGGGCTTAATGCACCAAAACTCCATTTTCAAGACTTGATGGTACAGTAAGAGACAAAATATGAAATAAACTAGTTCGTGTACCTGGAGCCTGGCAAAAACGTTTAGTTGATTAAGATAATTAGGGTGGTTAGTTGCTGATCCCTCCCCTCTTCAGACATGAACCTCAATGGTTTCTAATCCTGGACTCTTAGGTCTCATGTTATAAGAAATACTGAAAACACCAAACGTTGGTGCCTCCATATTGGGAACAAAGCTGACCTTGGGAACAAAATTGTCGTATCAATCATTGTGCACACTTGAGCACCTTCTGCTTTGTTGGCTGGTCCTCAAGTACATCAATTCTTGTCCATCCTTGAACCTAAACTTGAACCTTACAGTCTGTCCTAAGCTTTCATGTGTCAGTCATTTCGTTCTGTCCTTAAAGTTTGATTTCCAATCTGGCAGTGAGAAATTTAAGTGCTGTTCCTCAGAGAGGGGGGAAGAGAGTAGAGGTATTCCTTTTTCCAAGCTACTGAATGCTAATTGAAATCACTTGTGGACCATGAGGCATTAAAGCAAAGCAGCCAGTCTGCATCTGGATTTCTGGTGATATTAGTTGGGCTTAATTTGCTTTAACCACAAAAAAACAAAAATTTTAAATCATTATTCAGAATCCTTAGAAGCTAAGAGCTTGCATTTCTGAATTCTGTTGAAAATATCTCTGAAAAGTTTATTTGTAAATCACAATTATGGAACCAAGTTAAATCCCAGGAATGTCAACTATTCAAAGAAATTGATAATAGTATAAAGAAATGAAATATGTTGCCCCCAGAGAATGGAGATCAAGGCCATTTGAATTTTTGATTGAAGACTGAACAGTACCACAAGAAAAGATCAACTTCTGATTTTCCTCCATTGCTATGTTGACTTGCTAATGAAATCCCTAATAGAGAAATATAAAATTTTGAGAAAATTATCTGGAAGCTCAGTGGAGAAAGGGGAAAAAATGATAAACCAAATAATAGAAGTGAAACCCCCCCAAATAAGTGAAACACACACACATGCACGCACACACACACACACACACACACACACACTAATGACTCTGTCATTATGTGGACTACCCATACTTACCAATATTTTTATATACTTACAACATACAATAAAATAACACATAGACAATCCTCAATTTCCATTTTTTCAGAACATTTGTAATATATATATTTTCCCTGCCAATTTATGAATTTTTCCATTGTACATTATTAGTTCAAGTTCTTATTAATAATTTTTCCTAAGAAGCAATTTAATTATTTAGTCAAGAGTCTCAGACAAAGTTTTTTGGGGGGGGCTACTCAGGCTATCACATAAAGGGATGTATGTTTTTATAAATATTGCATGAACAAACAAACTTTATACTTTATTTGAACTTAAAGAAATTGGTCTGCTCTACCTTATGAGTTCATTATTAATTGGTTGTACATCTAGTTGACATCCAGATTACATCCTACTCTTTATTCTTCCCAATAATTTCCTGGATTTTTGTCAAATAATATGGACACTTGACTTTTGACTAGTGTCTTTCTTTTGACATTGCCTTTTTCTAAAAGAATTTCCTCAATTTAATTACCATCTACACTTTTGCATTTTATTCTGTGATTCTAAATTCTCTCTCTGCAGATATTATATTTCTAGGTTAGCTATGCCATCGTGCTGCACATAAGCAATTATATTTTAAAAGATTATCTTATTAGTTCCTCAAGGGTGGAGACCAGGTCTATGATTTGAAATGAATTTCCTGAATGGTTGGTACCCAACTTCACAACTTATATAAGAACTTAATTAATGTGAGAGACCAATAAATTACTGGTTTGAAGTCACCAAATTCCATGAATACATCGTTTATGATAATTATAAAGAGTCTGCCCTCTGTTTGAGAACACATGATAGCTAATAGACTTGGATAGACAAGTTAATTGGTACATGCAAATATTGTCACTTTTTAAACCTGAGAACTCTATCCTCCCTGAAAAATGATTCATTATAATGAAGATTTCGAGCTTCTCATTTCTGCCCTCAATAGGAGTCTTCGTTCCTGCATCTTTTGTGGCTCATCTTATTTGTGCCAATTAGCAGTAAGGGAGCTGAAATCCCCACGGAAATAGAACCTAGAACTTTTGTGACCATCGTGCCAACGGTAACAACCACATTTAAAAATACCCCGTGCAAAACGACTCAAGCAGTCTGTATTCATATAGTGGCATGAATTAGGGAAGGTGAAGGAGTAATTACATTTATTAAATGATCAGACTTTTCTAGGAATTCACCAAAACTATTTAACAATGAAAAAATAAAAAGTTATAAGAAATTATGTATCCACTGTCCACGAAAATAAATAGTCATTACTAATAAAATTGAAGCCCCAGGGTATACTTCTTAGATAATAGCCCCTGTTCCTAGAAATAGCCAAGACTCCAGATTATCCATTTATCATTTCCCTGGCTTTTCATTTTTTATTATAGTTAGATGCCATCCCTTGTGCAGCTTTGGAAACTTAAATGATAAAAGTAACAAATTGTGTGCTCAGGACTTCTTATTTTGTGTTTTGTTAAGATAGTCAGTGCTGCTATGAACCTCTTGTCCCTGTTTCTGGAATTTCTCAAGGGCATATACTTAGGAATTTTTAGTTTCTGTGTTACAAGGTATGCAAATTTCAAATTTGCTGAAAAATTACAAAATCTTTTCCTATTTGTCCTATTCTGCATTCCTGCAAGCAGTGCATAGGAATATCCATTGTTCTGGATCATTATCTATGTTTTCATCTTTCAATATTTTAAAAAATGTTATCCAACATAGTGGGTATGTATAAACTTACTCAGTGTGAGAAATGCATTTGCCTGATAATTAGTGAGGCCAAGTGTCTTAGGACTTGTTTATCTATTTCTACTTCCCCATGACATGAGGCAGGAACCCTCTATGACCAGCAGGCCTGGGAAATGCCCCCTACCTGTGTAGTCAGATCCCTTAGAGAAGCTTGGAAACACAAGCTGTTCAGAGAATTACTTCATATGCTGGTATTTCTATCATTCACAGTAATTCACCAACCCCAGCAATTATTTCCCAGTCTGAGATTCCCTTGAGTAATGAATTGGGACAAAGACAGAAAGTTTCTCGCTCCTGAAGAGTGACTATGTAAAGATTGATGAATCTGACCAAAAGAAACATATAGAGTCCGAAGGGCACTGGACAAAGAACTGAAGCTAAGAAATAACAACAGTGTACAGTGGTCATGAGGAAACAAGGAGAAATGGTCACAGGTTAAAAAAGAAGAAGAAGAAAAAGAAGCAGGAAAGAATTATATGGTGGAAGCCCAGAAAAATGAGTAAAACACTCAAAAAGGAGTGATGTAGGTATGCCAAAGACCTAAGAATTTAAACTATCAACAAGGTTTAGGGATGAGATGAGGATAGTGTCAGGCCAAGTCATGGCTCAGGTGAAGTGAATGTGTTAGATCAAGTCCAAGCATTCATGCCTGAGGCCAGCACATCACGCCACATGACGCCCAGAACCTCAGTTCCCATTACTCTCTGCCTTCGTAAGTTGCCAATCCTTTCATCACCTTTTAATTAGGCTGTGAGACTCAGACTTGGCATTTGCATTTATCTGGGCTTTAATTCTTCATCTGTTCTTTATAAACAGTGCTCTTTCCCTTCTTAGAATTTTCTGCTTTATCTATCAGTTACTCCAAACATAGTCTGGAAACAACCAATGCCAATCAAAGGAGTTGATACTTCCTTCTGAAGTGAGTTGGCTGGACCAGAGCTTCCGTCCTTGATTTTGAATCTGTGTGTTCTCTCCACCAAGGCTCTGAATGACTCAGGTTGACTCCTGATGACTCTTCCGTGTTCTCTCGTCTTGTTCTCCACTCCATTTCACACACCACCTCCAGGAAAACAGCCTGAACGTAGGTGTTAAGGCACCAAGGGATCAAATCCTTTGCCAAATTCCTTCATCAGGCACCACCAGTCTCCACAAGCCTACTCCAATTTATCGTGGCTTCCAGCAGATTCAATTATAAGAAGGCATAATTTCCATTAATTGTAACTCATTTAAGGACAGAATACATAATAGAATTGTCTTTGTAGCACCTGAAACGCCTAGTCCAAACAAATGCATTTAAATTATTTTTATTTATCTCTGACATATTCTGTGCATCATTATAGGAACTTTTTTCCTTTGGTCTTGTCATAACTTTGAAGATTATATAGAAAGACAAGATTACCTTATGGGTAACTTACCCTCTTAAGAACAATAACAACAAAATAATAGAATATGCAATCTGTAAAAATAAAAAGTGGGGATTCCTGAGCTAGAGAATTCCCCCAAGAAGGAATTTTATTATTAAGCCTTTCCTCTTCTTCATAGCTGCAAGACCCACTTCAAAGGGGACTCCCACTGTGTGCCTCTTGTCCTGCCTACCCTGTTCCTAGTCACTCAGAAAATGCTCTCTATAGACTCCTCTGCTACAAGTGATTCATGTGTGTTAGTTTTCCTATTGCTGCTCTAACAAATTACCATGAACTTAGTGGCTTAAAATAAACTCTGGAAGTTAGAAGTCCAAAATCAGTCTCACTGAACTAAAGTCAAGATGTCAGCATGGCTGTGTTCCTTCCGCAGCTTCTAAGGAGTAATCCATCCCCTTGCCTCCTTTTGCATCTAGAAGCTACTATATGCCTTGGCTCATGGCTCTTTCTCACCTTTCTCTAACCTCTTACTTCTGTCATCCCAACTACTACTAACTTGACCCTCTACCTCCCTCTTATGATAACATGTGGCCCACTGGATAATCCAAACCAGTCTTTGCATCTCAGGATCCTTCAGCTGAGCACATCTGCCAAGTCTCCTTTGCCATCTAAGGCAGTAGACACAGGTTCCAGGAATTAGGACACGGACAGCATCCTTCAACTTCCACAATGGTCACTAAAAGTTCCCTACCTGACCAGGGAAGAAGAACTTGCTAATGTTATTGAATATATTAAATAAAGAATTGAAGGGAATTTGTTCCTAGACTTGGTTTACTCCTAAGCAAGGGTCCAGATCAGCTGCTGCTCTTCTATATACTTTTGTGCCCCAGACTTATGTCTACTACTGTCTTTACCACCCAGCTTTGAAAGAGTCTGTTCATTCTTATCGCATTTTTCTTTGACTTCTTAGCACTTAGTATAAAGCTAGGCACATAGAAAATAGCAAAGAATTAGTGCTTGTAGAAAACATGGAATGACAACTGTTTCAAAACAGAGGATAATGCTGAGCACCGTGCCTTGACAATACTCGTATTCGATTAATGTTTGCCGATTAATCTGGAATCCAGATAGCGATGGGGTCTACTTTGTCATCAGCCCTGGAGCTAAAAACCTAGACAGTCACTGACAGTGGGCTGGGTTGGTGAGGCCTCCTGACTGCTGGTGGAGTCACCCAGAGGCCCCGGCACTCCCTCTGCCACCAGACAACTCAGGAAAGCTGCTGCATCTTCCTCCACCACCCACCATTAGGGAAGCCCTAGTCACAGGCACACTCACACCCTCGGTGCAGAAGAGGCCTGGGGCGACAGCAGGCAGGGCTGCTGGGAGAGCCTGGGTGGCCCAGCACGACCTTCACACCTTCAAACAGACCGAGCTCTCAGGAAAAGCTGCTGAGCCACCCTGGTGATACTGACAGGTTGCTCTTATTTAAACAAATAAGTAGAAATTTAGAGCCTTAGCACCTGGGTGGACAGCAAAAAATATGTGTTGGAAGACTGGCGGGAGTCATGGAAAGTAATCAAAAGACGTCTAAAATCCTTCCGAATTTTGTGGTTGGTTGTTCTAAATTCATTTATAGTCCGATTATTTCCCCCACTCCTCAAACTCTTTTTGTTTACTGAAGCAGGCCCATTCGCAATAGAACTAATTCTACCAAAAAGCACATTTGAGTAAAGTGAATTTGCTAAATAACTTTTTTGGGGGGTGGGGAAGGGTACTGGGGACTAAACCCCAGGGAGCTTAATCACTGAGCCACATCCCCAGTCCTTTTTTTTTTTTTTTTTTTTTTTTAAATTCAGGGTCTCACTGAGTTGTATAGGGCCTTACTAAGTTTCTGAGGCTGGCTTTGGACTTGTGATCCTCCTGCCTCAGTCTCCTAAACCACTGGGATTACAGGCATAGGCCACCGTGCAGGGCTGCTAAATAACTTCATTGCCAATTTAACAGAAGCCCTTTTCCTAGAACAAGGGCAGAGTATGGGACAAGACAAAGGAGAGAACCAGCATCTTAGTCCACTCAGTCTTCCCTAAGATGATACAATAGGCTTAAAAACAACAGAACTTTATTTTCTCACAATTCCGGAGGCTGAAAGTCTAAGATCAGGGCACTGGCACATTTGGTATCTGGTGAGGACTTGCTTCCTGGTTCATAGATTTCTCTTTTTGCTGTGTTTTCACCTTATAGAAGGGGTGACGGGTCTCTGGGATTTCTTTTAGGAGGGTGCTAATCCCATTGATGTTGTCTACTTTTCATGACCTAGTCACCTTTCAAAAAGGCTCCACCTCCTAACACCACCACATTGGGAATTAAGTTTCAATATAGGAATTTCGAGGACAGAAATATTCAGTCTATATCAGGAAGAAAACGGAACATTTTTTTATAGACAAGGAGAAAAACAGCCCAAATGACTTTGAAAAACTTGAAATAATTAGTCTTTTCATGAATTTGTCATTTGGAAAACTGGCTTTCAAGTGACTTGGATTTTGGCCAGGTGAAATTCAGCCAACTGAACTTGAAGCTGTTTGTAAGTGCCTGCTCAATTCAAGAACGGAACATCTGGCTGACCATGGAGTGGTGCATGCTAGGGCAGAATTCAATCTGAGTCAAACATAGGACAAGCAGAGACAGGTCAGAGCCTCAGGAGTCACAGATGTAGCTGAAACGATGACAACAAAGATGATGGGATTGGCTTCATCCGCAAGGACTGGTGCAAACATGATTGTGACTCTAATTGGCCAGGTACAGATGAGGTAATGTGGGTACAGGGGATAAGTGGAGCAGTGGTAATGTGGTTCAAAGAATTCTATTAATAGGCTGTGTTCGACTGTCTTAGTCTGTATTGCAATGCTGTAATAAAATACCTGTGACGAGATACTTTATAAAGCAAACAGGATTGTTTAACTCATGTTTCTGGTGGCTGGGTCCAAAACAGCATGGCACCAATGTCTAAAGAGGGCCCCATGGCTGTGTCACAATACGGCAGAGAAGTTGAAAGGGGTCGCATGCAGACAAGGTCAAGCATGTAGATTGGCTTCTTTACAAAAACTCTCTCTCAAAAAATTAACACAGTCCCAAAAGAACTACGTTAATTCTTTTGAAGGGTAGCATCCCCATTACCTAATCACTTTCCACCAGACCCCATTTCTGAAAGATCCACCACCTCTCAATGCCATTGCATTGACCACAGGTTTCCAGCATATGAAACGTTGGGGACACATTCAAATCATAAAATCATCATGTCTACCATTGGTCAGCAAATTTCATAGAAGCAGTAACTGCTCCAGATTCCGTTATGCTAGTAACTGTCCTAGGTCCGTTTGTCACGGAAATCTTTTTTTAATTTTTTTTTTTTTTAGCTGTTGATGGACTTTGTTTTATTCATATATTTGTATGTGGTGCTGAGAATGGAGCCCAGTGCCTCACACAGGCTAGGCAAGTTCTCTACCACTGAGCCACAGCCCCAGCCCACTGTGGTGGAAATCTTTTCAGAGTGGCAGGGTTCAATGTGAGTGTTTTAGTTACCGCAAAACTCTCTAGGAATGGTTGTTCCTAGAGATGAAGCCTTCATGAGTTCTTCCATTAGTGGTAACAGGTGAAACTAAAATTGTCAGGAGGTTTAATAGTGAGAGTAGTTTTGCGCATTTCTCTTCCCATAAGATGACACTTGGTTGTGGTGGCTGTATTCCTCAGGTGGAGTTGGTTAGGGAACATCCACGTGGCTGGCTTGTGTGCTGGTTGCTGAAGGATATTCAGGAAGTGTGACAAATTTTCCACAAGTGGTAGTGCCAGATGTGATGGGGACAGTGGCAAAGTCTACGCTTGGGCACAGACCCCTGATGGTTCAACCCCACTTACTCACAGATTGTTGCAGGAAACATACAGTATCTTTGGCCACTGGGGTGAGGGAATGATGGTAGAGATGTGGCAAATACTTGTGAATAATGGGTTTCCTCCTCGAGCCTCCTAGAACTTTACTTATTCATAGACATAAGCACTCATCGAGAACTGTCTTTCATTATTTTTATTTGCACACCTAGATGATTCTCTTCTTGCTACTTGAATTACATCCAAAGATTGTGCAATAATGGAACTTCAATTGCAATAAGTGCAATTTTTCTCCCCAAATATAATAGGCCTGCCAGGTTTCTCAGTATGGAAAATTACTACTGTTAAAGAAGGGTTTTTAAAAGTCAATATGTCAAGTGAATAAGTAGCAATTGTTCTCTTTTTGGCTATCAGTGGGGGACTCTGCAGACCTGGGGCTAGTGCTGGCATCACTGCTTGAGGTGAAGCTCGACCAGGATGAACTGAGGTCAGGTAGCCAGGGGCTTTGCAAGAGGTGCGTGCTGGGGAGAGGCCTTCCAGGCAGAGGGCGCCGGTGCACCGTGCAGGAGGAGCAGAAGGCACGTGCATCTGGGGATTTGAGCAAGGCCAGTGGGACTGAGCAGTAGGGTACATGGAGGGGAAGGGAAGAGAGATGAGGCTGGAGATGCACGTGGGTTTCAGACTATGCCAGGACTCGTCAGCTATCTAGAAGGGAAATGGAAAAACAATACAGACTTCTCAGTTTGGGAAGAGAAAAGTTTGAATGTATTTTTTTATTAAATAAAAATGATCTGGGAGGCATGACTAGGGAAGGCACATAAATGACTAGAGAGCCTGAAAGCCAACCAGGAGCTATGACAATAATACAGAAGACAAGAGAACTAAAACCTTGCCAGTGGAGTTGGAAAAACTGAAAGTAATTTAAATAATAGTGCGTGGGTAGAATGGTCCAGAACTACTGACCAGTGGCAGGGTTAAAACAGGAGAAGGTGAAGGGTGGCCTTCAATGCCCTGGCTGGTAACCTAGTGGAGGTGACACTTCTCACTTTGGAGAGAAAGGCAGCAGGGGAGAAATCTAGGTGAGAATATAATTCCAAAACCATCGCCTCCTGCCCAGATCTCTCTCCCAAGTCTATCCATCTGAGCTTCTCTTGCATACTTCAATACACACTAGCTGGAGCTGGGGTTCTTGAATCTGGTTTAGCCCAAAACACAAAGTTCTATGCTTTTCTCCAGAACATTTACTAGGAGGAGACAGATTGTTTGGTGTCACCCGAATTGTGGGTTTCCTGGGAAAGCTATGGAAGAAATATGGGAATCCAATTTTGCTTAAAGTAAGGACACTGGTCTAGAATAGGTCATCAAGGAAGTGATGATACCTGAAAGAAGATGAGCTGTTGGGAAAACTGAGGGTCTTTTTATGGGGGACCAAGAAAAGGTATAATGGGAATCTGGAACAGGGTTATCCAGAAAAGCAGGTGTTAGCAGTGAGAGTATAAAAATCGAAATTTAAATTTTCAGCGGAGTAGTTGTTCCTAGAGATGAAGGTCTAGGGCGGAGCTGCGTGTAATGACATGAAGTCATGCTCACTGTTATTAAAGTCAACAGAGAACAATTGGCGTAGGACTTATGAGGCTGGACACCTGAGAAATTTTTAAGAAGCAGGTTTATTGAAGCTGCAGCAGTCCAGAGGGCCTAATCCCTAAAAATCTCTGGACCCTGAGTCTGGAAATTTATTTAGATTTATACTCAGCAGGGTGGTTACATGACAGTGGGTGGATACATAAGAGTTACTCTTTGTCCCATATTTTAGGTCAGATAGAGTTTTTACCGTGGAAAACAGAGATAGTAAGTTTTGTGCTGTGAGCTCTCTTGAGACAGAGTCTGTCCCTCCTTTTGTCTGTAAACCTGGCATTTACAAAAAAGAGGATGCTTCAAACCACATTGAGCTCTTTACAGAAATCCTGTGAAATCCTGTTGACGCTCTTTGTAAAAATCTTTCTGACAAGAAGTCTAATTACGGAGGGGGCGGTCACTGGAGAAGCTTAGTTGTGGTAAGGGTCTTTTTGCCGCTACTCCACTATGAGAACAGCAGTAGCTGAGTAAAGATAAAAAAGACTGAGCAGTTCTCTAACTAGAGTGCCCAGGAATAAAGAAGGGGAAGGCGGAAGAGCCAAATGGCAGGAACCTCAAATAAAATGTGTTTCACTTACAACGTGTTCAGGAATGATGTGCCAGCAAGCATGAGCAACTAGAAGTTCCACCTTCTCAACCCGCCTTTGCCACCCTTGACCTTTGACCAGAACATGCTGTAAATGATACAGAGCACTGAGACATAGTCACTAAAGTAGGGAAGCACTGTTCTGCGGAAAAAGACAGCCTCCATTAAAGCCAAAAGATGGTGGGATGATTGTCGGAAGACACGGAAGGCAGAGGAGTCTGTTTGCTTGGTAATGGGGATTTCCCTGGGCACCCTGGGAAATGTTAGGAAGAAGGGTTAGAACTTCGGGGATGACTAGGAGAGAGGAAGTGGAGAGCAAGATGGGGATGTGAGTCCGGTCAAGGATGGTGATGAGAAGGTCTTCTCTTGAGTCACAGGCCCCACTGGCTTGCAGATCTCAAGGTCACAAAAACACTGGACAAAGCAGCATTAGCATCACACAGTCAAGGCTCATGTCTCAGGGTTCCAAATGGGGAGATGTTGACAGAAGGAGTATAGATCTGGTTGAGTGCATTCTCAACATTTCCTAGCCACGTACTGTGAGCTTGGCACCACACTAAACACTGCATATTAACTATAAGAACAGTGAGCTTGTAGTTCCAACATGCTCAAGAAAAATATCGCTGACCTTCTCAAACTTTGGTTTTATTGCCAATCTTTAGAGATTATTCAACTTGCTGCCAAGTGGAAACTCTGAAGAACAAATTAGAAACGAACAAGCACTCAGACTTTCTTAGCCAGCTGTTTTCCAGATTCTGTTTACCCTGTTAGAAGGCTAACACTCAAACCAACTGCAGAAGTGTACAAAACTTCCACTGATAAGACACTGACTGAACTGTTTTTCTCACATCATCTTATTCAACTCTCAGAGAATGACTCCCTCCATCCCAACTCTAGGATCTTTCCTAAGTGGGGTCATAAGATCCACTGTGCAGCTCCTACAGAGAAAACTTTCTAGAAAAAAGCAGGAGGGCTTTGTGTATATATTGTATGTGGCACCATTTGTTATCAGCTGGCAATAAACCAGTTATAGCTTAATACGTCTCCTTAATAAGTCTTCTAAAGTGACAGGTTTTCTCTTTCCTTCATGCCTGCCCCACCAAGGGTGTTTCCTCCATCTCCTGCTCTTTCCTCAGTCTTTTTTAGAATACCCAGTGTCAGCTCAGGGAGAAGATCCTGTGCTTGGCTCTAATGCTCCTTGTGTCTGTGACTCCCAGTGTCTCTGTACTCTCATGGTAGCCTGCACGACTTAAAAGAAAAAAATTTTTGGTACCAGGGATTGAACCCAGGGCTGCTTAACCACTGAGTCACACCCCTTATATATATATATATATATATATATATATATTTTTTTTTTTTTTTTTTTTAGAAACACGGTCTCACTAGTTTGCTTACAGTCTCACGAAGTTGCTGAGGCTGGCTTCAAACCTTTGATACTTCTGCCTCAGTCTTTGGAGTCGCTGGGGTTACAGGCATGTGCCACCAAGCCTGGTGATTTGATAAAAAAAATTCGAATTGGATTCTTACTTGCGGGTGTGGAGACCCCTCTTCCTTCTGTGCTGTGCTATAGGTGAAAGAGTACATGGCCCCACCTTCCCTTGGAGATACCCAAGGGAAGTCCTGGCTGGTAGTTTGCCCCATGACACCAGCTCTCTGGTGGATTACACAACTGCTTCTTGTTAGGGTGAAAGTTATGTTCTTTTCAACTTTATACATGTTAGTACTCTGGTGTTTTAGGCAATTACTTAATTACCCTAAATTGCAATTTCCTCCTTTATAACACAGGAATATTAGTACTATCAACCCTTACCAGAAGTAGCAGCACAAACTGATAATGAAAATAAATAAATAAAAGTTAATTTGGACTGATCAGAATTATAACTCAGGAGACAGAAATTCAGGCAAGCTGAATGTGTGCGCTGAGGTCTTATGACTTCAAACTAAATTTAAAGTAAAAAAAAAAAAACTCAAGTGGGGAGAGAGATCACATCAGTTGTGTGTCAAGAATTTAAGTTGGTGCAAGCAGGGTCACAAGCCGTCTTGTAGGAAAAGGACTGGGTAGCAGCTTGCCCAAAAGTTTACTTTGGGGTAGATGTGACCAAAGCCTGGTCTTTCGTGTTCTCTCTGACTAGCAGTTTGGGGACTTAATCTGCCTTTATCCGTTTGATTTTAATTTTTCCACAGTACTTACCTCATTGAACCATTACAAGAATTTCCTGAGACACAGTGCACCTGGCCTAGAGTAGTTAATTATCTGTTGTCCTCTCATGCCCAGATTGCCCACCAGTGTTGATTAGGAACTCATAAAATCTCTCTTGAATAAATCATATTATTTCCACACACTCTAATGACGAGGTGGCAATTTCAGTGTAGCTTTTTAAAAAGACGTTTCAATGGAAGTCTTCATTCTTTTCAGGGTTGAAATAGTTGTTAGAGGTAGCAAGGGTGACAAGAGTCTGGTCAATGCCTCTGATCAAAATAGGTATAATGATATAAGGGAACCTCTGGGATTTCTTTTGCCTTTTACTTATTCAGTTAGTTCATTGATTCAACCATGGGTATTAAACTCTCCTAAATGCTAAACTAGATATTGCTTCAGTCTGGCATTTATGTCACTGTTTAGCTTAGAGCTCATGACATGGTAGGGAAGTTCAAAGCAGTTGGAAATAAGTACAGAAGAAGAGGCCAACAGGGTGCAAGTAAGAGGAAGCTTGCTGAAATCAGACAAAACGACTAATTTAGTTCCTACTTTGTTTCAAAGAAAGAAAAGTACGCACCACTGAAGAGCTTCTCATGGAATGGGGTGCTGAAAGGTCTGTGGTCTCCACATACCCCACTCCTCTGCCCTCTGCCCCCAGTTCCCTTTCCCATGTCCACAACATGAGCAAGCCGTCACTGTCTGTCCCAACAGCTGCACCCTGGGCACAAGTCCCCACCAGGGCAGCCGATGGCGTTTTTACAAACTTCATAAAGCTATTTGTTAAAGAAAACGTAAATGTGCTACATAAGTGATTCATACTTCCTAAAAAAGGTAATGAGTTTCCTCAGTAACATTTTTTTTTCTGAATTATGATAATATCATAGAAGATTTATAAAATCCAGACATCAAATCAACCAAAAAAAAAATTACCTAAAATCTCACTCAATTGAGAGGACCCCACAGTTAGTATATTCCTGCTCTTCTGTGTAGCTGGTTATTGAGTCGTATGTTTTATAATCCTCTTTACAACATTTTCAAGGCTATATTACATTTCATCGTATAATCCTTCTGCTTTTGGACATTAAAAAATTAATCTGTAAGTTAAATTATAAAGAAATTATTTGTTCCATAGTTATTTTTCTATATTTCAGGTATTCATTTGGCATAGATTCCAACAATTAAACTTTTTCTTACAAAGGATATAAAATCTTGAAATTCTCAATACATACTGCAGAGGTTCCCCCCCCCCGCCCTTCCAGTGCATTTGGGTTGACTAGTAGTACCATCGGATGAACATGATTCTCGATTTTACTTCATGATCACTGGAATTGAGCACATTTTAGCTGAAAAATCTACCCTAAAACCCTTAAGGAAAAAAAAAAAGGAATTTGTTATTATTAAAATTGAAGATATTTGATATCTTATATAATTATTCTGATTTTTCATATTATTTGTTAACATCCTTTGTACCTATAATTAAAGGAATCTCAGTTATTTCTTAGCAAATAATTATCTTAAGTTCTTATAATAAGTTTGTCTTCCAAGGAAAAAATATAACTATGCCCACTTCAAAGATTGCAGTTTGTCTTTCAAATTCAAGGAAATCACAACTCCAGGAGAACAATTCCTGTTTTTTGGAAGAATTTCTTGTGTATCTTGAAGAAAATGGGAATGGAAAAGAGGCGTGTTCCTACAAATTTCAGTGCTTGTGTACTAGAGTTCTCCAGAGGAACAAAACCATAGGTGAAAAAACATAGATATGCAATTATAAGAAGGGATTTATTAAATTGGCTCACATGATCAGAGGCTCGATGACCCCACAAGGGTCATCTGCAGACTGGAGAGCAGGAGGAACCAGTAGCTGCTCAGCTCATAAGGCTGGAACCTCAGAACAAGAAGGGCCAATGATGCAGCCCCAGCCTGAGCTGAAGGCCTGGAAGCCCCCTGGATGGCGGCTGGTGCAAGTCCTTGTTCTGAGGTTGAGGAACCTGAGTACTGAAGGCCACAGTAATGGCAGCAGCAAAAACTGCACCTCCTCAAAAAGGGGTGGGTGTGCATGCATGTGAGCTTTTCCCAGATCCACATTTTCTTCCATCCAGCCCCCAGCCTATTGGATGGTGCCATCCATATTCAGGGCAGGTTTTCCCCACTCAGTCTGCTGATTCACATGCCAGTCATCAGCAGAAACACGCTCACAGAGCAACCAGACTTGTGCTTTACCAATTTTCTAGGCATCTCTCAATCCTGTGAAATTGACAACCAAGATTAACCATCCCAGGTTTGTAGGTACAGGAAACACAGAGCTGAGCCCCTGAGCTGCTATTTGTTACTGGAACGGGTAATTTATTCAAAACCTAGCTCCCTCAAGATGAAAATGAGTGTTAATAGGGACTTTCTTGGTCCTTTTATAGTGTCTTAATCCTAATACAACATTGAATTGATGAATATATATCCAAAAACTTGTTAGAATTATCATATTTTCTACTGGGGTGAAATATGAGCCTCTTGAAAAGAATCTCTCGCCTGCACTGAGACATTTCAAAAGATCTAAAGTTCAACCAGCCTGCAAGTGGCCCAGCATGCAAGTGTTAGTACCATTACATGAAAGTATTTTTGGTGACATTTTCTGGAAGTAGGCCTTTAATGTTAGTTTTGAGAAAGAAAATCAAGGTTCCTGATGAGAAACTTCAAGTCCTGAGACACATAATGTTGGTATGACTCAGCTAATAAAAATCCTAAGTAAACTGTATCAGGTCTTTAGCTTCACTGCCAATGTCTCCCCCTTTTACCCTAGAGAAGGAGCAGAAATGCCAAAGCAGGACCTGCTACCATCTGATTCTGATGGCACTCTACTTCATCCCAAATGGCCAAGTTGCCTTCAATTAGTGAATAAGAAGTAGTTTGAATGTGTAGACCAAGACTAAGTGGGTTAGAACACATGGCAAATCTGAAGGGAAAATAAAAGAGGAGCATTTAAAGGAAATCAGAGGTGGCTTCCAGAAACACTAACTCACATGTGAAAACCAGGAAAATTTGCCAAGGTAACTAAAGAAAAGAGGAGGTTTTCAAGATGGCAGACTAGAGGGTGGCTGCATTCCATATTGCTCCAGGACTCAGGATTCAAGAAGAGGAGATATTGAGAGACTTGGGACCAACTCAAAGCCGCTGGGTGAGTCTCTCCCTTTGGGGAGTTGTCCCGGATGGGGCGGTAGTCCCGGAACGCGGGGAACTTTGTGAAGTAGAGCTGCCCAACGAGACACCCCTCACCCTGCTGGAGCAGGGAACTCAGACAACTGGGAGCATTGGAGAGGAGGCCGCTCACCACAACTCTGGGACTCGGAGCGAACCACCGGGGCTCCGGGCAGCTTCTTGGAGGAGAAACCATGCAGCAAAGTTTGCTTGGATTCGGAGCGACTGCACCGGAACACAGGCAGCTGCCCGGAGGAGGAGGCATGCAGCAGGTCGCTTGGACTCAGAGCGGCTGCACCAGAGCTCCGGTGGCCTGCTCAGAGGAGGGGCCACAACAGCCAGGCGATTAGGTGCAGAGCACAGTCCCAGGACCTAGGCTGCTTCTTGGTGGAATAGCCGCAGAGAGACAAGCTGAGGGGCGGAGCAAAGGTTCCAGGACTGAGGGCAGCTTCTCTGAGGAGGGGCAGCCTAAGGAGACTCTCTGTACAGGGTGGGGCTCCCAGGCTCAGGAGGTAGGTCTGGGCCCCTAGGAACATTGCAGAGGAAGGCTGCCCAGCCCAGGTGGTAGTTGTGGATTGAGGGGAACCTCTAGGAGGGAAACTGACCAGTGAGACCTCCCCACCAGGTGAGTCTTCCCTGCCGGGTGAGAAAGTTTCCCACAAGGACGGTAAAACCAGAGACACAGGCCCAAACAGGCCTTGCCTCAGCCCACAGCCTAGTTCCCTTTTGGATGACCATTGGTCCACAAGTGGAGGCACTTCTGCCCACTAGCTGGGAATATACTCCACCTGAAGGCCACCACCCCTAGAGAGGCAGCTTCCTTGTGGAGCACTGTGTTATCAAGTTCTTCCAAGACTTCAGGCTACTGAAGGGTAGGAGGGGATAAACTAGAAATCTTCAGGGACACTATAAGTCAATAGAGGAAATCTGCAATATCTCAGCGATCCACTGATACCTGAACAATATGAGAAAACAAGGGAAGAAAATGCCCCAAACAAATCTAGATGTTACATCAATAAAATCCAATGACAACATGGCAAAAGAAATGACAGAAAGGGAGTTAAGAATGTACATAATTAAAATGATCAGGGGAGCAAACTATGAGATGAAAGAGCAAATGCAGGCATTAAATGATGAGATGAAAGAGCAAATGCATGCATTGAATGATCGCACCAATTGACAGTTAAAAGAGCAAATACAGGAAGCAAAAGATCATTTCAATAAAGAGTTAGAGATTTTGAAAACAAAAACAACAGAAATCCTTGAAATGAAGGAAACAATATACCAAATTAAGAACTCCATAGAAAGCATAACCAATAGGATAGAACACCTGGAAGACAGAACCTCAGATATTGAAGAAAAAATATTTAATCTTGAAAACAAAGTTGACCAAACAGAGAAATGGTGAGAAATCATTAACAGAATCTCCAAGAATTATGGGATATCAAAAAGACCAAATTTAAGAATTATTGGGATTGAGGAAGGCACACAGATACAAACTAAAGGAATGAACAATCTATTCAATGAAATAATATCAGAAAATTTCCCAAATCTGAACAATGAAATGCAAAATCAAGTACAAGAGGCTTATAGGACTTCAAAAACACAAAATTACAACAGACCCACACCAAGGCACATTATATTGAAAATACATATAATGAGGGGTGGGAGGGATTAGCATTAGGGGTAGGGTTAGGTTTAGGGTAAGGGTTAAGGAGGGTGGCAAGAACGGAAGAAGGAAGGGCTGTACAGAGGGAAAAGAGGGGTGGGAGAGGTGGGGGGGTTAGGAAAAAAATAACAGAATGAATCAAACAACATTACCCTATGTAAATTTATGATTACACAAATGGTCTGCCTTTACTCCATGTACAAACAGAAAAACAACATGTATCCCATTTGTTTACAATAAAAAAATAAAAAAGAAAATACCTAACATACAAAATAAAGACAGAATTTTAAAGGCTGCAAGAGAAAAGAACCAAATTACATTCAGAAGGAAACCAATACAGATATCAGCAGATTTTTCAATCCAGACCCTAAAACCTAGAAGGGCCTGGAACAACATTTTTCAAGCCCTGAAAGAAAATGGACGCCAACCAAGAATTTTGTACCCAGCAAAACTTACCTTCAGATTTGACGATGAAATAAAATCCTTCCATGATAAACAAAAGCTAAAAGAATTTACATAAAGAAAGCCAGCATTACAGAACATTCTCAGCAAAATATTTCATGAGGAAGAGATGAAAAACAAAGATGCAAATCAGAAAAGGGAGGAACTGTCCTAAAGGAATTGTCAAATAAAGGAGAAAACAAGTCGCGTCAAAAAAAAAAAAAAAAAAATGAGCCAAATGAACCGGGAATACAAATCATATCTCAATAATAACCCTGAATATTATGGCCTGAATTCATCAATCAAAAGACATAGACTGGCAGATTGGATTAAAAAAAAGAAAGATCCAACAATATGCTGCCTGCAGGAGACTCATCTCATAGAAAGAGATTACCCATAGACTAAAGGTGAAAGGATGGGGAAAAACATACCATGCACATGGACTCAGCAAAAAAAGCTGGGGTATCCATCCTCATTTCAGATATGTGGACTTCAAGCCAAAGTTAGTCAGAAGGGATAAAGAAGGTCATTTCATACTGCTTAAGGGAAGCATAAATCAGCAAGACATAACAATCATAAACATCTATGCCCCAAACAGTGGCTCATCCATGTATGTCAAATAAATCCTTCTCAATTTCAGAAACCAAATAGACCATAAAACAATAATACTAGGTGATTTTAACACACCTCTCTCATCACTGGACAGATCTTCCAAACAAAAATTGAATAAAGAAACCATAGATCTCAATAACACAATCAAAAATTTAGACTTAACAGACATTTGTAGAATATACCACCCAACAAAGAGCGAATACACTTTCTTTTCAGCAGCACATGGATCTTTCTCTAAAATAGACCATATATTATGCCACAAAGCTAATGTTAGCAAATATAAGAAGATAGAGATACTACCTTATATTATATCAGATCATAATGGATTTAATTTAGAAATAAATGACAGAGATGCAGCCACATCAATGTTCGTAGCTGCTCAATTCACAATAGCCAGATTGTGGAACAAACCTAGATGTCCTTCAATTGATGAATGGATAAAGAAACTGTGATATATATATATATATATATACATATATATATATACATACATATATATACACACACACAATGGAATAATATGCAGCTATAAAGAATAATATTATGGTATTTGCAGGCAAATGGATGAAATTGGAGAATATCATGCTAAGTGAGATAAGCCAATCTCAAAAATACAAAGGACAAATGATCTCCCTGATCAGTGGATGATGACACACAGTGCAGGGTGGGAAGGAGGCAAAAATGGAGGAAAGAGAATCTGTATAGAGGGAAAAGAGGGGTGGAAGGGGTGGGGTGAGGAAAAAAATAACAGAATGAATCAAACACTGTTATCCTATGTAAAAATATGATTACACAAATGGTATGTCTTACTTCATGTTCAAACAGGGAAACAGTATGTATCCCATTTGTAGACAATAAAAATAAATTAAAATTTAAAAAAAAGAAATTAAAAAAAAGAAAAGAGAAATGCAGTAGCACCCAGAACTGAAGCTAACTATAGAGAGCAGAGACTAGCTGTTGTCCTGAAGCAAGGTCAAGTAGGGAGGGTTTGAGCCACAGTTTCTCAGTTTTAGATGTCTCTGTTCCTTTCATCTGGGAAGCTGTACACTTTTTCTGCGTTAAAGCAGCTGAATTCAGAAGTGTGTCTAGCAAACTGCTAACACCATACTAGGTATTATCTATGATACACCCACAAAAATGTTGCAGCAACCAAATGTGGTGGCACAGGCCTGTAGTCCCAGCTGTTAGGAGGTTGAGGCAGGAGGCCTAGGAGCCTAGGAGTTCATGGCCAACATGGCCAACATAGCAAGACCCATTTGAAAAGCAAGTATAAGTATCTTGCAATGTCATTTGGTGAGGAAAATATACCACACAGTTATATATCAAAGTAATATATGCCAAGCCTTGAAAATCTATGAGAAGAAAACAAGAGATACAGAAAATAAGAAATGTGTATGAAGTGTTAGTAGGTAAAGTCTGGAAGAGTATTCTGGAAGAGTGAATACCGCAAGCGAAGACTTAGAAGATTAGATGAACTGTGCAAGACAACCAGTGAATTGAAATAACATTATGGGACTCATGAGCAGAAGACTCTTCCTAGGGATTTTTAGAAGATCTCAAATGGATAATGTATAGTAAGTCACAGAAGGATGAATTGGGGAGGTAACCTCTCAGTTCTCATTACTGAAAACGTTTGTCTCTTTTATTTAGAGGTGGGTGATATGTGGACATCATGCATTGCATTCTGTCCTTGAAACCTTTCCTCTTACACTTTTAGTATCAACTGGTGATCCTTGCCTGAATTAATTATTTTAATGGGATTGTGAAATGATAATTTCCATTTTTTTCTTTCATGTTTATTCTGAAACATGGAAGTCTCTGTATAAGAAAGTTACCTTTCATCAGTTGGAGGTGAACCTCAGGTTCTTCTTAAAAGGTAGATTAAATATTTTCCATTTAATTACCCAATTCTGGAGTGAGGAATTGGGTAACCAGTGGTTCGCTGCTAGCAAATGAATGCTTTCTTTCACCATGGCTTTTACTATCACTGTGGACCTATGGACTTTCCTTGTTTTAATATTTGATAATCATCTAGAATCATTACTCTTTTTGACACTGCAGTTGTTCCCAGTTGAGACACAAGGCTTCCCTGTGCTTTGAAGTATCCCCACTGGGATCTGAGAGCTTCATTGTTGAGTATACAAGATGTCCAAGGTTTGCTGTTTTTCCTGTTTGAAAGTAGGAATCATCATTTCTGCAGAGTTCTGCTTTAAGTAGAAATTGTATCTAGAAACCAAGACCTGGGAGCCAATTGCACTCATTGATTCTGGGACCTTTTAGTGGACACGTCCAAGAAATATGTATTTTTGAAGAATAATGTTGACATAAACTTTAAATCAAACATTAGAAAGTTATCCTTAACTTTCTCAATTTATTTCTGCATCTTGCTGAGATATTTGATTGTATTTATGTTATGTTCCTAATTTATGTACTTATGTTAACTCATAAGTACTCCTAGAAATGTGTGATGCAGACACTATTATTTTACTCAAATTACAAATGAAGGAAACAAAATACAGAGGGTCAAATGACTAGTAATAGTCACACATAAGTGGGAATTAAATTTTCAAATTACAGAATTTCATCCAAACTTCTAACATGCAATAATTCTTCTAACAACATGTAGTAATAGAAACTAACCTAAAATTATATGGGTTAGTATTTTCTCATTTATTTGAATTAAGAAAACTTAAATGATTGCTACTTGACATGGTAGTTACATTATAATTATATATATTGATAGGTGTATTATCTAATTATAGTCACGTAGTGCTAGACAGGCTATTAGTGCTTATAGGCATGCTAGGCATAATTTTTAAACTATTATCAGTAGGCTGATTTCTTGATCCCTTCATCTGGACCACCATTATAACCCCAGGAATAAAGGAGGATTGCTGCCACCTAGGAAAGAGAAATATTTAAAATAGTAAATTGTTCTGAATAGAAAGGAAGAGGACAGTAAGAGCTCTTCCATTTACCTGTTGTGGTTTGGAAGTGAGGAGTCTCCTCAAAAGCTCGTGTTAATGCAGGACTGTTCAGAGGTGAAATGATAGGATTTAGAGAGCTTGTGACCTAATCAATCCATCCTAGTTTGAATGGACTGACTGGGTGGTACTGTAGGCAGGTGGGATGTGAGTGGAGGAGGTGAGTCACTGGGAGTGTGCCCTGGAAAAAGATGCATCTACCTTCCTTGTGGTCTCTCTCTCTCTCTCTCTCTCTCTCTCTCTCTCTCTCTCTCTCTCTCTCTCTCTCTCTCTCTCTCTTTCCTCTTCCTTGCTGCCATGAGGGGGGAGAAGCTTCATTCTGCTGCGCCCTTCCCCATAATGTGATGCCTCAACTTGGGCCTTAGAGCAATAGAATAAGCCGTCTACAGACTGAGACCTCTGCAACTGTGAGTCCCAAATAAACTTTTCCTCCTCTAAGTTGTTTCTTGTCAGGGCATTTGGGTCACAGCAATGCAAAGCTAACTAAAATTACCCCAAGAGTTTATGGTGAGAAATTAATCACTGAAAGGAACTACTAAAGGTTCCCTTCTCAAAGATCTAATCCAAAGCAGGGAAAGGTAGTTAAGTGGGAAAGGGTCTGTTAACCCTAAGCACTCGCAGATTCTGTATAGCTTGGAAGGAATCCAGTGGTTTCCACATGATCCAGAGTGTACTGAGAGTGTACAGTTGGAGAGTTCTCTTATCCAGGGATGAACACTGAAAGAAGAGGGATACCTATTGGGGCCACATTTTAATCCCAATGGGATTAACAGTGATCAATTTAGAGGACTACCAAACCAGAGTGCAGGTTAGTTTCATCAATGACTTGAGCAGTAAACAGCAGCAACACCCTGAGATGGAGCCCTTTGCACCACAGCAGAGAAGGTTCAGAATAGATTCAGGGACCAGAAGATCAGGGGGTCCGTCTCCAACCCAGTGCTACAGCAGCATCATGGAGGGAGAGCAACAAGAGAGAGACAAAATCTGCAAATGTGCCAAGCAGGACTCAGTCTTGAAGGAGTTGTTTGGCTCCTGGGGGCCACTCTCTACTTGTTATGATGGTAGTTGTTGTGATGTGTTCATAATCATACCCACGGTTCCTGTGCTGGGGATGGTGGTGACATTATTCTTATAGTACTGGTGGTCAGCGCGTAGGGTGCCAGCTGTTAGACCCTGGAGTCCTCAGAATCATGACAGTGGCAGCTCAGTTACTGTGTTGGAAATGGCAGCTCTGGGTTCGATTTGTGGTGGTGAAGGGCCTCAAAGTTTTTTCGGCACTAACCATGCAGACTTCCGTTGTGATTTTGGAGGTGGTGGTCAACCTAAAGGCTGAGGAAGCAGGTGGTTCAATTGCTGTCTGTAAACTTAGATTTTGGAATTCAGTCATGAGGGTGGAAAAGTGACATTTGAGAGCATTTAATGGCTACAGTTTCCAGGGCCAAATACTAGTCATGGATTTAGCTATCAAGGCTAATAATGCAGCTCTAGGATTGGGGCTGGTCATAGTTCATGCACTGTTGGTGAGAATGTAAATCAGCACTATTATTATGGAACATAGCGTGGACATTCCTCAAAACACTAGAAACGCAACTACGAGGTAATGCAGCAGTCCTCACTACTGAGTGTGTATATATACAAAGGAAATGGAACCAGTACTCCTATGTTGACTGCAGCACTACTCACAAGAAATGGAAACAACCTAAGTGTCTACAGATAGATGAATAGACTTTTTAAAAATATGGTATATAAACACAGTGGAATATTATATGGCCATAAAAATGAAATTCTGTCATTTGCAGCAGCATGGATGGATCAGAGGACATTATCCTATGCAAAACAGGTCAGACACAGAAAAAACGAACTCCATCTGTTCTCCCTACATAGAAGCTAAAGAAATTGATCTCATAGAAGTAGATAGTAAATTTGTAATAACCAGCAGCTGGAAGGCAAGGGAAAACTGTGAGTATCAGTAACAGATATAGGGGTGCAGTTGGATAAGAGGAGAATCTTCTAAATTTTTCACAGCATAGGAGAATAACAATGGTTGACAACAATTAATCTTATATTTCCAAAGAGCTAGTAGAGAGGATTTTGAATGTTTCCAACACAAAGAAATGATAGATATTTAAGGTGATACTTATATTAATTAACCTACTCCGATCACAGCAAATGGTGTACCTGAATTGAAATAATATGCTGTACCCCATAAATATATACAAGTAATGTGTGTCAATTACTTTTTTAACTTTAAAAGATGAGCACTTCCAAGTAACTTATATAGGAGAACCCTTTTAAGTATATTAAAAGCTGAGTAGAAAAACCCATGGAAGCCCATAGACTATTCTCTGGTCTTCAGGGAATAACTGAATTGGGGGAGGGACTGAGGCAAAGAGTGGATCATAAATGGACTACATGGTGAAAATAACATGATGAAAGCATAAATGTGAGTCAAATATATGAAAGTGCTTTACAATGGTGCCTGGCACCTGGAAGTCCATCAGTGATTACTGTTGTCTTCCCCCAATACCAGGTGGCTCCTCTTCTAAAGAAGACAAGTGACCCAAAGGCTTTATTGTGTGCTTTAGAAAGGATGAATTCCAAATTTATGAAAACTTTGAGCATTCAAGAAGTAAATCAAGTCTATTATAAAAATATGTAACGTAAGTCTTGCAAAAAAAAAAGATTTTTAAATTTGAGTGATCCAAACTAAACAAAAACAGGCGAAATTGTTTTATTATGATAACATTTAAGATGTCAAATAGTCTTTCTTGCAGAATCATGCCTCAAAAATTATCTTTCATTCTCTAGGCATGTATTGAGGTCTACTACACACCAAATGAATATAATAATAAATAATATGGTGGTTCTATTCTCAAGAATCCTGTATCGTACAAGTTAGTTAGCATTTATTCATTTATTCAGTGTATATTGCTTAAGCACAAATTATGTCATGGACTAAGGAAATCTTGTCATTCTTTATGAAATAACTGTATATCATTACTTTCCTATGTTTCATGTATATGTGCATGTATATAATTACATGACCAATGTAGTTCTATATCATGTAAACCAGAAGAATGAGAAGTTATACTCCATATGTGTATAATATGACAAAATATGTTCTATTGTCATGTATAACTAATAAGAACAGTAAAAAAAGGGAAAAAATAAAATGAGACAGGTATACTTGCATTTAATGACAAATGAATGCATTTCAAATTATTTATTGTTCTTGTGACTGTGAAAGGATTAGAAAATGGTAATTCCAAATAAGAAATAATGTTTATGGAAGTAAAAAAAACATCCAGTGAAACTTAACAATGAGTATTCCCTTAGATGCAATGGTAAATATAAAGTCCTTTAAGATTTTCAAGAAAACTTAAAATTTAAAGTTTGTCTTAAAAAACATTCCTTTACTATTTGGTAAATGAAACATTCCCTTGTTGAGCTCATGTACATTTGGTGAAATAAGTTTCTATGCACAGAGTTTTTTGTGGGTTTTATTTTTCCTTCTGGTACCAGGGATCAAACCCAGGGATGCTTTACCACTGAGCCACATCTCAACCTTTTTTATATCTCATTTTGAGACAGGTCTTGCTAAGCTACTCATGGCCTCAATAATTACTAGAACTTGTGACTTGGAAACTTGTGATCCTCCTGCCTCAGACACCTGAGTCTCTGGGATTACAGGCGTGCGCCACCGTGCCTGGGTACATGGAGCTTTTATACATAGCTAGATCTGTAATTTTTCTTTCTTCCTGCTTGGAACATTGTTCTGATTTTAAACTCTTTAATTATAATTTACATCACTCTAACTAATGTCATAATTAGACTATGACCTCAGACTCCCTGAATATTACAAATATCAATGCAGTTTTTTTTAAGTACAGATCACTAGCTCCAATATGAAGATCCTGATTTAGGTAAATCTGCATCCTTATCAGTTGTAATTTAAACCTTCCAAAGTCATTAAGGGTTAAATATTAACACTCTAATTTAATGAATTTATTACTTAATATGCATTCTATTTTCTTCTGGCCTACCTTTCAGTGCTGTAGTACACAGCTGTGACTCAAGAAATGTCATTTAATTGAGCAACTTACAATATTGCAGAAAGTCATTTAAAATACAAACTCAAGAGCTTGAATGTACATCTAGTAATATTAGTCCAAAAAGAATATTATTAATTAAAAGAAAGTTACACTATAAGGAGAAATTGAAGAAACATAACGAAATTCACCATAGAGGAAACAGTTGTTATAATTTCTAACATTTTTCTGAATAAATTTAAATCTCCAGCATATAAAATTCCTGTTCATTATGCATATAACTTGTGTACATAGAAATGCAACACTCCAAACCGAAACCAATATATATAAAATCCAAATGACTAATTTAATATAATGTTTTATATAAAATCTCATAATGATTTCTGGTGAACAAATGGTCACTGTTTCCATATGAAGCTATATGATTTGGAACTATAGAACCAAGATCAGATTCTTATAGCTTAACTGCTATTATATAAAACAAGTTTAAATAATTTTATAAATCCTAATTGTTGGTTTCATAAAATTTGGGGTAATTATTCCATTATCCATGGCCCATGGTGGTATCATGGTAATGTAGTAATGGCAATGATACAGATTCAGCTCCTGTAGAAGAAGTAGATAGAATATAAATTCTGAGTAAAGCCAGTGTGGAGAGTAGTTATAGGTTAACTTATAGTGGTGATGACTAAAGGTTAACGAGATAGAAGAGATTGTTTTGGTGACTGACAGTAGCCCTGTAAGATTAAAATGTTAATGGCGGCATTTGTGATTACTGGTGAGAGTGATCAACACTTATTGTAGACTAAGTAGAAGTTACACGGCTGTAAGTTAAACACAAGTGGTCGTGGTTGTAGATTTCCACACAGCCAGGGTTTCATTGAAAGGATGGTGGAAATGAGGATCAGTATGTCAGCTGAGCTTCAGCTACACTCGCATGTGGTGCTATGAAGTCACCACAGCAAGTCTGTTAAAGTGGCAACAGCTGAACAGCTGTCGTTCAACTTCAAGGGGCAGAAGTAGCTGTTGTGGTTGTGAGCTGGGTTGACAGGTGGGTAGGGATTGTAGATTCAATTGAAGTGATGGTTGTGGCTCTTTAAATTAGAAGTAGAGGAAGAGCTCCAGTAGCTGTAGATTCTGGGGCAGTGGTGGCACCTGTGGTTGTCCTTGCAGTTGTGGTTGCTGTGGCTTCAGGCTGAGTTGAAGGCCCATTGTGGCTGCAGATCCTGTTGAAGTAGTGGTGACTGAAGGTTCAATTGACGTGGTGGCCAGGGTAGACTGGGAAGTAGGAGAGGTTGTTCCAAGTCCCCTAACTACAGCCTCTCCATTGTTTGCAGGTAACAGGACAACAATGGAGAAATTATTTCCTCGATTATTCACCAGGCATATTATGAGCACTCCAATTGTTGTTATGACACAGGCTAAGAGACAGGCCAGGAAGCTTTCCACAGAGACCAGTCACTGCAGCTATTTCCTTTCACCTAAGAAAAGTGTAAGTCAAAATATCACTGAGTAAAGACAAGAATGTTGCAATGGGTCATCTCTTTTGTATTACTCACAACTTACTATGTATTGTATTAACATCATTAAATCACTAGGTGTCTCTGGAGTTGAGACCTAAAAAAAATCCAGGTGCTCACCCAGGTGGAAAAAATGTCATGCTTTCCCTGACATTAGGAAAAAGACAAATCCTGCCGGTATCTCTTCTCTCATTCTATTTTCCTTGCTTTTTCTTCTTTTTTAATAGACCTTATATGTTAGAGTTATTTTAGATCCAGGGAAAACTGAGCAGAATATACACAGATAAACCTACACACCCTTTTCCCTACAGGCAACGTAACTTCCCATTATCATTATCCTGCACTGTGGTTCATTTGTTATCGTTGTATGAATCCACATTGCAGCTAATTATCACCCAGAGTCCATAGTTTATGTTAAGATTCACTCTTGGTGTTGAACACTTTATGGGTTTGGAAAAATATAAATGTGTAATACATAAAGACATACATCCAACATTGTACAAAGTAGTTCACTGCCTTAAAAATCACCTATGCTCTATTTATTCCTTCCTCCTCCATCACTCATCTTGTGTTTTTATGCAGGCAGAAAAAAATGTTTTTAACTGGCAAATTCTCTTTCACACACTTGATCCTCTACTCAATGTCATTATCCTAAACTGTTCCACTTCCAGTATCAATCACTTTCTCTGGGAATTCTGTCCCCTAATCACCAATGTCCTCTCCCTCCAGCTTGTTCACCCAGAGATTCCATGATGACCTTCTTTAGTTTGATTTAAAAAAAAAAAAAATCTTCGGTTCAGTGGTCAGTACTTCACTGTATCTTTCTTGTCTGCTTTTTGTTCCATTATTTAATGAACACTCTTGTTAGTCCCTAAATCTCTTGTATTTCCCTCTTTTCAATCTCCTCTAGCTGGCAAATAAATAATGATTTACTTGTCTGGAGCAGTCACACTGTTGGGAAATGTCAAGCACCTGAGCAGACGCCCTCCTGGAGAAGATTTTGACACTGCTCTGCCATCTGTTTACAGATCTTGGATTAAGATACTCCTTCAAGTTTCCAGTACTTTCTCAATCTTCTTCTCCACTCTTCAAACCCATAAACCCCACAAACCTATGTGGACTTGAGAAGTCTCTTAACTCTTGTTGGGCATATTTCCCCTCACTGGTTAATGATGGAGCAGATCTGGCATCAGTCATTGTCATTGATGGTTGCACATCAGATTCACCTAAGCAGCTTTTAAAAACTATGACTTCATGGACCCCACCCCCAGAGTATTTTATTTAATTGGACTATGATGGGGCTCAGGCATTTGTATGTCTTAAACAGTTCCCAAGTGATTCTTTGTTGTTGTTGTTGTTCTATTTAGTTAGACATGACAGCAGAATGCATTTCGATTCATTGTACACAAATGGAGTACAACTTTTCATTTCTCTGGTTGTACATGATGTAGAGTCACACCATTCATATAATCATACATGTACATAGGGTAATGATGTCTGTCTCATTTTACCAATCTTTCCCACCCCCATGCCCCTTCCTCTCCCATCATTCCCTTCTGCCCAATCCCAAAGTTCCTCCATTCTTCCCTTACCCCCCCCCACCCCCCATTATGTATCAGCATCCACTTATCAGAGAAAACATCTGGTCTTTGTTTTTCTGGGATTGGCTTATCTTGCTTAGCATGATATTCTCCAACTCCATCCATTTACCAGCAAATGCCATGATTTTATTCTTCTTTAAAGCTGAGTGATATTCCATTGTGTTATATTACCAGTTTCTTTATCCATTCTCCTATTGAAGGGCACCGAGGTTGGTTCTATAGTTTAGCTATTGTGAATTGAGCTGCCATAAACACCTGACGTGGCTGCGTCACTGTAGTATGTTGATTTTAAGTCCTAAAAATGATGGTGAGATACCATGAAGCAGGAGGCAATGCCTTAACGGTATGCATGTTGTCAGGCCTGAGGGCCTCTTCCATCCTGCCAAGGGGAGTGCTAGTCCGCCTCTTGTTTCATACAACACCCAAGTGATTCTAACATGCAGTTATGGTTAAGAACCAAGAAGACTACATGTTAATCTAAGATAAGTCTTTCAATTCTATGATTGATATGACTTAATAACCTCTACACACAAAAAAGAAACATTTTATAACTACACCCTATTGGACTTAATTCGTTTCTTTCACTTTGCCCCAGAAGCAATATAAATAGTTGATACTTTTAATCCAGGATCAAGAAAGAAGACTCAAAATCTTATGAACCTCTACAGCAAGATTAAGTAGGGGTGAATAGAAATTCACAGTCTGAGGAACCCAATCAAACTTTCTAACCAAATCAATAATTTATAGTCAATAAATTACATAAAGGCGAGAAGGCAAGAGATGGAGTCATGAGGAAAAGTTAGTTCTGTCACCAAACATGAGGTTAGGAACCAAGAAGAGCTCAGCCTGAACTCCAAAGCTGGTGGAGAAGCTTCAGAGAAGATAGGTTTCTACGTGAAGATCATCATCTAGAGTTACATGGAGAGTTAGATAAGATTCCATAAACAGGTTCAGAAGCTGCAAACCTGCAATTTTCTAAGAAAATAGACAATCACCAACACAGAGCCATGAAGCTTTCCATATAGACAGTTTTCGATCAGAGTCTAATTAGTGACTTAAACCCTTTAGTACCAATATGTATGTTCCCCTGCCCAACCTCCCAACCATGCATTTGCACCTTGCATGTATTTCTTTGATTTTCATCCACATTCTCTATTGCAAATTGAATTCCAGACTAGAACATTAGCTCTTTGTAAACAGAGACTTACCATAGATTGCCTTACAGTGACTTACAATTATACTGAAAATACAGCAAATGCTTAACATGAATGTAGACAAATAAATAAATAACTACACATCCTAGGAAATAACAGACCCAGTGCATCTCTACATACAGCACATCCCAACCTGAGAAACAAGCTCCAACATTACCTGCATATTGGTCAATTCTGGGTGTGGACATCCTGAGTGTGCAAACGATTCCCTGGGCTCACCCAGACACCACGTGATTTGGAGGAGACGTCACCGGCTATGTCATTAGAAGGTGGACCCCCCAATGTGGAAGCGGTGAGCCCCTTGTTCATTTGGACACGTGCTTGACTATGGAGAAGCAGCATAAGTAAGTAGAAAGCCATGGTATTGAATTTCTAAACTTGACCTCTTCCTTTCAAAAATAAACAAATGTGACTTTTTAAAGGAATAAACGTTTCCTTAACCTCTGAGATAAGACTCCAGATGGATGATTACATATTATATTTTGATGGATTTTTCTAAGTTACCAGTATCCAGCTGAGGAACACATAGCACCCCCTCTTCCTCACCACACTGCATGAATGTAGTAAATATCCTCATGTTGCAAACTGCTGTGGTGGGCGTATATGTTCCTCCATAAGCTAGAGGTTGGGAGAGCTGAAAAAGTCCTTGCAGCTTTTCAGGTACTACCTGCTCAGGTCCTTCTGGAAATGGGATATTGAAGAAAGAGGAGTTGAATGATTTGTCATCATGACACAATATCAAGAACTGGAGCCCAGACCTGCCAGTGCTGAAGTCACACTGTACCTCCCCTTACTCCAATATACATGTGGTATATTTTTATAGTATACTTATGCTAAAGCACTGTATATAGCATGTATGATACTTCACTGTACTAGGGAAATATTCTCAAAGTGACTCTCCACATAATTTCTAACACACTCTTACTAATGTCACTTGAGATCCCATGAGAATGACAAGACACTTGTCCTGTTTATGATACATCTTTCCTGGGTTCCTCTTGGGCATAACGCAGAGAGAAAAAGTCTTCACAACAACAAAATTGCTATTCACAAGGAACTTATTTGCTAACAGGAAGAGAAGAAAACTTGTGCATAATTAATGAAAGCATAATTATAAAATAATGTTGAGAGGAAAAGAATGAATGGGGGGACAGTGAGTGGGTTTGGTGGGAAAGATATTGGGAAGAGATGTGTTCAAAGAGGGGAAGAACCAAACAAAGTGAAATGAAGAAAGTCTGTGGACCTTCGACAAAAGTTTTGTTACATCTCAAAAACAATGTAGAATTACCTGGCCTTTAATCTCATAGGATTAATAACATTCACTTTCTACCTGTGAATCAAAGGCATCTTCACACTCTGCTCCTCTTCAAAGATTACCCACTTGTAAAATTACTGGGATGATTAATAAGTAAATAACTACAAAATGACAAAAGCAATTTGTGGGTACACAGCACACATTCTATGACTGCTAACTGTCGTTATTGTCCTTAATAGAAGTTTTATTACTATTGCTACTACCTACCATAAGTAGATTTTAGTCATGATTTACTAACCCATTACTAAAATAGAGAATTTTGTAGGTCAACCAACCAATGAGTTCCATTAAAACTGTCAAACTGAAAAAATACCAAAGAAACTGAAACCATCAAACTAGAATTGTATATAGTCATTGATTCATTAGGAACGATCATTAAAAATAGAAAATATACAATTGTCATTAAGTATAAATAAAATGCAATACAGTTGTCAGGAAACAATTAGCTAAGTTAAATTTTTCTTTAAGTATTATATCAATAAAATGCAGAGAATAGCTCTTTTAATGAAGAAAATTAAACAAAATCCCACCTGTCATTCACTAAGCACATTTGAAGAAAGTTGGACACACCTATATTAATACCCTTGCTCATTTTCCTACATGCTCATTCTGATTCATTAGTTATATTTAGTTTGCCTATGGTTAGTCAACCTGGACATTTCAACCCACTTGTAAACGAAGTAAAACTCAATCACCAGGCTAGTTTTCCAGAATTTTCTGGCCCTGTCAGAATCCCAGCCCTTTCAAAGAAGGCAGGCAGTGGGTGGGTCTACACCTAGGGTAGTGATCCTGTGTTCTGGGCCCAGCTTTGGAGTGATAGTGCGGCCTGTATGATGATCTTATTGTTGTTAACTTGCTCTGGTTCTTAGTATAGGTGGAGTCTCTTAACAAAATTGCTAGGTGTGGAGAGCTCTGGATAATGTATAACCAGAACATCAGAATTAGCTAATGATAGCCATAGGCAAATAAAAGGCATTCATTTCATTTACCAAAGGAAATTTGGTAAGTTATTTCCCCCCTAATTTTGTAAAGATTAAGAGCTCATGTATGCCTAACAGAAAACTCCAAACATCAAACTTTATGTTATTTATAATCTTCAAATAATTTTTAAATCCCATTATTGAATTTGGTCTTAAGATAAAAATTTTTACAACTCTCCCAAGGTATCTATAACAAAATGAAACATGCAGTCATTACCCAGATACACCATTAAAATGATTTGAGATAATATTGTAAACATCTTCATGCTTGCCTGTTGTCTAGAGAAATTACGAGATGATGGACACCCTCTGAATATTGGCATCTTAAAGATTAAATAGAGAGGGTCTGATTCAGAAGTGTGCTTCCACAGCGGGCATCTTGCTGCTGATCCCGAAAGATGGACTCCTGCTTTTGTGCTGAATCCAGAAGTACCTTGCCAGAGCCCCTCTCCATTTCAGCTTGTCACGTGAGGGAACTGGATGTTCTCCCTGGTTTATCTCAGGACCATGCAGGCTGGCACCACAGCTCCATGTGGCAAGACCCAAGTATTTTGTCCACATAATTTTAGCAGTGAAATTTTAACCTCTCATTTTCAAAATGCAGATGGTTAAACTTTCAAAACTATGTCCTTCCTTCTACTGGACATGAAAAGGAGTTATTTAGTGAGGAAATCACCCAGATAAATACCAAGCACTTGTGAAGAATATACAGTGAAGGCTTGGTTCCTGGTATAAAAAAACATATTTAAAAAAAAAAAAAAAGAGAGAGATCATAGGGCTGGGGATGTAACTCAGTTATAGAAGACATTTAGCCTAAAAAGTAGATCATCACATTTTTCCATGAAGCAGGAATTTGTAGGAGATTTATTTCTTAGACCTAAAGACAATATCTAGGATTACCATTGGTTTCCAGTCTATGTGGATATGGTATTCTAACAGGTCTAGGAATTATATATAAAATCTAAGCATCAAAATTGCAAAAAATAAAACTTAAAAAGACAATGACTTCTTTGGGTTTTATGTTCATAGGACAGTGAATATAGAAAAAGGTGAATGAATTTAGTTGTATATCACACAGGCATAGAAAAATTCCTACTACTTTACATCTATAAATATCTCAAATACTGTCAAAATATAAGATAGCAAATACATCGGGAAAGTTGTAGCAGAAATTCCTTAAAGAAGGCTATTCTCCTTTTGGAAAAGAATATAAAACTACTGGCTTTGCCTATATAGTAATAAAGAGGACTAGATAAGTTTTAAATGCTGAAAATGGACACTTTAATATTGTAAAGCTATGAAATGAAAGCAACAATACTCACAGGCTGATTTCCAGATAGTTCAAACATTTACTGCATATTCCCCATGTTTTCTGGTCCGTTCTTGAGCTGCCAGTATCAAAAGCTCAGCTGCAAGAATATTAGTTAAGAATGGAGGAAGGAAGGACTGTATAGAGGGAAAAGAGGAGTGGAGGGGGTGAGGGGAAGGGGAAAAAAAATAACAGAATGAATTCAAAGAACATTACCCTAGGTAAATTTATGATTACACAAATGGTATGCCTTGAATCCATGTACAAATAGAGAAACAAACATGCATCCCATTTGTTTACAATAAAAAAAAATAGTTCATTGCCCTTATATCTGCAAACCGTGAGAACATCATAAAGCAACTTCTGGGAAGTCACTATGATGCATCCACAAAGGTGTGGATATAAACTAGACAATACGTAATTATTCACTAAAACAGTATCTACCTCAGAGGAGGAAATGAGATGTAACTACAGAAAGACAAAGAAGATAACATTGCCTCTGAGAGCAACTGTGACTACCTCTCAACAGCCCTCCTGACAGAAAGAAACAAAGTTTTGTGTAATTCCTCCTCTCTCTACCGTGGCCCTTTGTGATACCTGCCTCTGTTCTAGAACTGACTCAAGTCGGGGAAAGGTCTCAGAGAGAAGTTTGCCATCGTTCTCTCCACTGAGACAGGAATACCTCCACTTCCCTGGTTGGCACCATCTCTCAGGCACCGTGGCCTTGAGGACGCCTCTCATTTCATTTCCTCTTGCTCTCTGGAAATCCACTTGGCCAGTTGCTCAGGGAATTCAAACATATTAAAAAATACTAGAATCCATTTTCTGGGTCATAATGGCAAAGGAGTGATGAATAGTGAAAAGTTTTAAGAAGAGTTGTGTTCTTATCAAGAAATACGCTTTGTTACTTGAAAGAGTATTAACTCTTCTTTTGATTTGTTCACCCAACAAGTGAGAATACTAAGTTTCTAAAAGTGTACCAAGTATTTTCCTTCTGCAAAAAATTCAGTAGCAAACAAAACAGATCATACCTTTATCCCATTTTTTTCCCATTTCAAATGGGAATTGAACCCAGGGCTTTGTAAATATGAGACAAACACTTTATTACTGATCTACATCCCAGTCCCATATCTTTATCCTTTTTACATGACACTTTTGGATTCTGAATTTCTTTTTTCAAAAGTTCAATCTGTTGAAATGCCCCTTGTGCATGTATTCAACACCTTCAGTTAGAGGCATTTTACATACTCAACTGAAACCGAATAGCCTTAAGTCTTAGAGCTCAGAGACCATGAGAAACTGGGGAAGAACTGAGCAGCTGGGAAGGGATTTGTTCCAAAGAGCAGTCACAAGCAGGGTCCCTGGCTACACTGTGCATGAACCTGAAGGATAATACACTAAGTGAAATAAGCCAGCACACAAAGACAAATGCTATTGGATTCTGTTTATATGAGGGATCTCAAGTAGACAAATTCATAAAATAGAGTAGTTGCCCAAGTGCCTAAAAGAATTATTATTTAATGGGTATAAAAGATGAAAAATACCAGAGATGGTTGGGGGTCATGGCTGCACAACATTAAGAATGTATTTAACACTACTTAACTATACACTTAAAAACGGTTAAGTTGGTAAATTTTATGATATGTGTATTTTACTACAATTAGAAAAAAACTTGGAAAGAAAACCAAAAACATGATGAGTTACTCATGTTGAAACAAAGCCAATTTATATGGTCAGAGGAACAAGGGAAACATGACCTTCAAATAAGTGGATTTATTTGAAAACCAAGATGATATCATTATCAAGATGACTATATATTTTTAAAATATTACTATGATTTTATTCTGCAGAGGTTTTTTTGTTTTATTTTTGTTTTTGTTGTTTGTACCATGAATTGAACCCAGGGACACTTAACCACTGAACCATATCCCCAGCCTTTTTTGTATTTTATTTAGAGATAGGACCTGGCTAAGTTGCTGAGGCTGGCTTTGAACTCAGGACCCTCCTGCCTTGGTCTCCTGAGCTGCTGCGATTACAGGCATGTGCCACCTCACGCAGCTAAGGCACTTGTTTTAATTTGGCTCCAGAGCAGCATAGCCCATCCCTTTACACAGTATTTACATCATGTGTCAAGAATGAATGATCACTCCCCCCGCTTGAGTCTCAACCTCACAATCTCGGATTGACCAAGTTGTAAGACCTCATCACAAAATTTGGTAGACTGGATTTTGTTAATTTTTGAAAAATAGTAACAGGAAAAAATAAAACAGCATATTACTCTAGGGCTAAACTTACCATGAAAAAATAAGATCCCTATTTTGCAAAGAATATATCTCAGCATGCATATTAATAATTCTGTAGCTGTCTCAAACCAAAGATTAGTAGAAAAGCAGAGCACACATGGATTGCTACAATGACCAGAGCGCACACCTACCTCTCATTGCCATGTCGTTATCTCCTGTGAAATATCTTTGTTCTCTGCAGCAGGATTTCTAGCGAAGAGGAAATCTGAAAGTTTTGATTGACACAGTGCTGAAAGAACACTTGACTGGCCATAATTAGAGTTAGGAATGAAAAGGTGTGGAGCCTGGTTCTCAGTTATCTAACAGAGAGATGAATTATACTGTCGTCTCAAAGGAGACAAATTATGTGATGCAAAAGAAATTCTTACCTGAAATTTGAGTATTTTCTGAATAACATTTCTTTGGCTTATTAGGAATCTGAAAATAAACATGACAGCTTCATCCCTGTAACTTTAGGTAATATTTTAGGGAAAGTGATTCTTCTATCTTATTTTTGGTTGTGTTATTGATATTATAACCAGTCAGACAACCAGTTTCAAAGCCTTAGTAAAACACTAACATGCAACTCAATTCAAAAGTGTGAAAGATCCCTGGGAAATAAATAGATACTGAAAAATATATTTCCAAAGTTTCTACCAAAATTATCAAAGCACATGAAAAGCAATCATTAACAAATTTTTTAAAAAACTGAAAAATACTAGGATCCAAGATGGCGGACTAGAGGGTGACTGCATTCCATGTCACTCCATGCCTCAGGATTCAAGAAGAAGAAATATTGAGAGAGATAGGACCAGCACAGAGCTGCCAGCTGAGACTTCCCTGTGGGGGGAGGTAGGCCCAGAGGGCTGGGCCCAGGCCAGCCAGGGCCCAGCCCATAGTCTAGTGCCCCTGCGGTTAACAATCTCTCAATACGTGGAGGCACCTCTGCCCACTAGCAGGGAATATACCCCACCTGGTGGTCACCATCCCTAGAGGGGCAGGATCATTTTTGGGTCACTACATTATCAAGTTCCTCCAAGACTTCAGGCTACTGAAGACTGGAAGGTGAGTTATTGGAAACCTGCAGGGACACTATAAGTCTATAGGGGGGAAACTGCAATACCTCAGATTTGCACTCCTAGAGGGGAAGATACCTGAGCAATACAAGAAAACAAGGGAAGAAAGTGTCCGAAGCAAACTAGATGCTACATCAATAAAATCCAATGACAGCATGGCAGAAGAAATGTCTGAAAGGGAGTTCAGAATGTACATGATTAAAATGATCAGAGAAGCAAACGATGAGATGAGAGAGCAAATGCAGGCATTGAATAATCACACCAATCAACACTTAAAAGAGCAAATGCAAGAAACAAAGGATCATTTTAATAAAGAGAGAGAGATTCTTTAAAAAACAACCAGAAATCCTTGAAGTGAAGGAAACAATAAACCAAATTAAGAACTCCATAGAAAGCATAACCAATAGGATAGAACACCTGGAAGACAGAACCTCAGATATTGAAGAAAAAAATTTAATCTTGAAAACAAAGTTGACCAAACAGAGAAATGTAAGAAATCATGAACAGAATCTCCAAGAATTATGGGATATCAAGAAAAGACCAAATTTAAGAATTATTGGGATTGAGGAAGGCACACAGATACACACCAAAGGAATGAACAATATATTCAATGAAATAATATCAGAAAATTTCCCAAATCTGAAGAATGAAATGGAATATCAAGTACAAGAGGCTTATAGGACACCAAATGTACAAAATTACAACAGACCGATACCAAGTCACATTATTATGAAAATACCTAACATACAAAATAAAGACAGAATTTTAAAGGCTGCAAGAGAAAAAAATCAAATTACATTCAGGGGGAAACCAATACGGATATCAGCAGATTTTTCAATCCAGACCCTAAAAGTTAGAAGGGCCTGGAACAACATTTTTCAAGCCCTGGAAAATGGATGCCAACCAAGAATCTTATACCCAGTAAAACTTACCTTCAAATTTGACGATGAAATAAAATCCTTCCATGATAAACAAAAGCTAAAAGAATTTACAAATAGAAAGCCGGCACTACAGAACATTCACAGCAAAATATTCTATGAGGAAGAAATGAAAACAACAAGTCAGCAAAGGGAGGATCTACCCTAAAAGAATAGCCAAATAAAGGAGAAACCAAGTCAAGTTAAAAACCAAAACTAAGCCAAAATGACCAGGAATATAAATCATATCTCAATATTAACCCTGAATGTTAATGGCCTGAACTCATCAATCAAAAGACATAGACTGGCAGATTGGATTAAAAGAATGACCCAACAATATGCTGCCTTCAAGAGACTCATCTCATAGAAAAAGATACCCACAGACTAAAGGTACAAGGATGGGAAAACATATACCATGCACATGGACTCAGCAGAAAAGCTGGAGTATCCATCCTCATATCAGATAATGTGGACTTCAAGTCAAAGTCAGTCAGAAGGTATAGAGAAGGACATTTCATACTGCTTAAGGGAAGCATAATTCAGCAAGACATAACAATCATAAATATTTATGCCCCAAACAATGGCTAATCCATGTACATCAAACAAATTTAGGAGTTCATGGCCAACATGGCCAACATAGCAAGACCCATTTGAAAAGCAAGTAAAGTATCTTGCAATGTCATTTGGTGAGGAAAATATACCACACAGTTATATATCAAAGTAATATATGCCAAGCCTTGAAAATCTATGAGAAGAAAACAAGAGATACAGAAAATAAGAAATGTGTATGAAGTGTTAGTAGGTAAAGTCTGGAAGAGTATTCTGGAAGAGTGAATACCGCAAGCGAAGACTTAGAAGATTAGATGAACTGTGCAAGACAACCAGTGAATTGAAATAACATTATGGGACTCATGAGCAGAAGACTCTTCCTAGGGATTTTTAGAAGATCTCAAATGGATAATGTATAGTAAGTCACAGAAGGATGAATTGGGGAGGTAACCTCTCAGTTCTCATTACTGAAAACGTTTGTCTCTTTTTATTTAGAGGTGGGTGATATGTGGACATCATGCATTGCATTCTGTCCTTGAAACCTTTCCTCTTACACTTTTAGTATCAACTGGTGATCCTTGCCTGAATTAATTATTTTAATGGGATTGTGAAATGATAATTTCCATTTTTTTCTTTCATGTTTATTCTGAAACATGGAAGTCTCTGTATAAGAAAGTTACCTTTCATCAGTTGGAGGTGAACCTCAGGTTCTTCTTAAAAGGTAGATTAAATATTTTCCATTTAATTACCCAATTCTGGAGTGAGGAATTGGGTAACCAGTGGTTCGCTGCTAGCAAATGAATGCTTTCTTTCACCATGGCTTTTACTATCACTGTGGACCTATGGACTTTCCTTGTTTTAATATTTGATAATCATCTAGAATCATTACTCTTTTTGACACTGCAGTTGTTCCCAGTTGAGACAACAAGGCTTCCCTGTGCTTTTGAAGTATCCCCACTGGGATCTGAGAGCTTCATTGTTGAGTATACAAGATGTCCAAGGTTTGCTGTTTTTCCTGTTTGAAGTAGGAATCAATCATTTCTGCAGAGTTCTGCTTTAAGTAGAAATTGTATCTAGAAACCAAGACCTGGGAGCCAATTGCACTCATTGATTCTGGGACCTTTTAGTGGACACGTCCAAGAAATATGTATTTTTGAAGAATAATGTTGACATAAACTTTAAATCAAACATTAGAAAGTTATCCTTAACTTTCTCAATTTTATTTCTGCATCTTGCTGAGATATTTGATTGTATTTATGTTATGTTCCTAATTTATGTACTTATGTTAACTCATAAGTACTCCTAGAAATGTGTGATGCAGACACTATTATTTTACTCAAATTACAAATGAAGGAAACAAAATACAGAGGTCAAATGACTAGTAATAGTCACACATAAGTGGGAATTAAATTTTCAAATTACAGAATTTCATCCAAACTTCTAACATGCAATAATTCTTCTAACAACATGTAGTAATAGAAACTAACCTAAAATTATATGGGTTAGTATTTTCTCATTTATTTGAATTAAGAAAACTTAAATGATTGCTACTTGACATGGGTAGTTACATTATAATTATATATATTGATAGGTGTATTATCTAATTATAGTCACGTAGTGCTAGACAGGCTATTAGTGCTTATAGGCATGCTAGGCATAATTTTTTAAACTATTATCAGTAGGCTGATTTCTTGATCCCTTCATCTGGACCACCATTATAACCCCAGGAATAAAGGAGGATTGCTGCCACCTAGGAAAGAGAAATATTTAAAATAGTAAATTGTTCTGAATAGAAAGGAAGAGGACAGTAAGAGCTCTTCCATTTTACCTGTTGTGGTTTGGAAGTGAGGAGTCTCCTCAAAAGCTCGTGTTAATGCAGGACTGTTCAGAGGTGAAATGATAGGATTTAGAGAGCTGTGACCTAATCAATCCATCCTAGTTTGAATGGACTGACTGGGTGGTAACTGTAGGCAGGTGGGATGTGAGTGGAGGAGGTGAGTCACTGGGAGTGTGCCCTGGAAAAAGATGCATCTACCTTCCTTGTGGTCTCTCTCTCTCTCTCTCTCTCTCTCTCTCTCTCTCTCTCTCTCTCTTTCCTCTTCCTTGCTGCCATGAGGGGGGAGAAGCTTCATTCTGCTGCGCCCTTCCCCATAATGTGATGCCTCAACTTGGGCTTAGAGCAATAGAATAAGCCGTCTACAGACTGAGACCTCTGCAACTGTGAGTCCCAAATAAACTTTTCCTCCTCTAAGTTGTTCTTGTCAGGCATTTGGGTCACAGCAATGCAAAAGCTAACTAAAATTACCCCAAGAGTTTATGGTGAGAAATTAATCACTGAAAGGAACTACTAAAGGGTTCCCTTCTCAAAGATCTAATCCAAAGCAGGGAAAGGTAGTTAAGTGGGAAAGGGTCTGTTAACCCTAAGCACTCGCAGATTCTGTATAGCTTGGAAGGAATCCAGTGGTTTCCACATGATCCAGAGTGTACTGAGAGTGTACAGTTGGAGAGTTCTCTTATCCAGGGATGAACACTGAAAGAAGAGGGATACCTATTGGGGCCACATTTAATCCCAATGGGATTAACAGTGATCAATTTAGAGGACTACCAAACCAGAGTGCAGGTTAGTTTCATCAATGACTTGAGCAGTAAACAGCAGCAACACCCTGAGATGGAGCCCTTTGCACCACAGCAGAGAAGGTTCAGAATAGATTCAGGGACCAGAAGATCAGGGGTCCGTCTCCAACCCCAGTGCTACAGCAGCATCATGGAGGGAGAGCAAAAGAGAGAGACAAAATCTGCAAATGTGCCAAGCAGGACTCAGTCTTGAAGGAGTTGTTTGGCTCCTGGGGGCCACTCTCTACTTGTTATGATGGTAGTTGTTGTGATGTGTTCATAATCATACCCACGGTTCCTGTGCTGGGGATGGTGGTGACATTATTCTTATAGTACTGGTGGTCAGCGCGTAGGGTGCCAGCTGTTAGACCCTGGAGTCCTCAGAATCATGACAGTGGCAGCTCAGTTACTGTGTTGGAAATGGCAGCTCTGGGTTCGATTTGTGGTGGTGAAGGGCCTCAAAGTTTTTTCGGCACTAACCATAGCAGACTTCCGTTGTGATTTTGGAGGTGGTGGTCAACCTAAAGGCTGAGGAAGCAGGTGGTTCAATTGCTGTCTGTAAACTTAGATTTTGGAATTCAGTCATGAGGGTGGAAAAGTGACATTTGAGAGCATTTTAATGGCTACAGTTTCCAGGGCCAAATACTAGTCATGGATTTAGCTATCAAGGCTAATAATGCAGCTCTAGGATTGGGGCTGGTCATAGTTCATGCACTGTTGGTGAGAATGTAAATCAGCACTATTATTATGGAACATAGCGTGGACATTCCTCAAACACTAGAAACGCAACTACGAGGTAATGCAGCAGTCTCACTACTGAGTGTGTATATATACAAAGGAAATGGAACCAGTACTCCTATGTTGACTGCAGCACTACTCACAAGAAATGGAAACAACCTAAGTGTCTACAGATAGATGAATAGACTTTTTAAAAATATGGTATATAAACACAGTGGAATATTATATGGCCATAAAAATGAAATTCTGTCATTTGCAGCAGCATGGATGGATCAGAGGACATTATCCTATGCAAAACAGGTCAGACACAGAAAAACGAACTCCATCTGTTCTCCTACATAGAAGCTAAAGAAATTGATCTCATAGAAGTAGATAGTAAATTTGTAATAACCAGCAGCTGGAAGGCAAGGGAAAACTGTGAGTATCAGTAACAGATATAGGGGTGCAGTTGGATAAGAGGAGAATCTTCTAAATTTTTCACAGCATAGGAGAATAACAATGGTTGACAACAATTAATCTTATATTTCCAAAGAGCTAGTAGAGAGGATTTTTGAATGTTTCCAACACAAAGAAATGATAGATATTTAAGGTGATACTTATATTAATTAACCTACTCCGATCACAGCAAATGGTGTACCTGAATTGAAATAATATGCTGTAACCCATAAATATATACAAGTAATGTGTGTCAATTACTTTTTTAACTTTAAAAGATGAGCACTTCCAAGTAACTTATATAGGAGAACCCTTTTAAGTATATTAAAAGCTGAGTAGAAAAACCCATGGAAGCCCATAGACTATTCTCTGGTCTTCAGGGAATAACTGAATTGGGGGAGGGACTGAGGCAAAGAGTGGATCATAAATGGACTACATGGTGAAAATAACATGATGAAAGCATAAATGTGAGTCAATATATGAAAGTGCTTTACAATGGTGCCTGGCACCTGGAAGTCCATCAGTGATTACTGTTGTCTTCCCCCAATACCAGGTGGCTCCTCTTCTAAAGAAGACAAGTGACCCAAAGGCTTTATTGTGTGCTTTAGAAAGGATGAATTCCAAATTTATGAAAACTTTGAGCATTCAAGAAGTAAATCAAGTCTATTATAAAAATATGTAACGTAAGTCTTGCAAAAAAAAAGATTTTTAAATTTGAGTGATCCAAACTAAACAAAAACAGGCGAAATTGTTTTATTAATGATAACATTTAAGATGTCAAATAGTCTTTTCTTGCAGAATCATGCCTCAAAAATTATCTTTCATTCTCTAGGCATGTATTGAGGTCTACTACACACCAAATGAATATAATAATAAATAATATGGTGGTTCTATTCTCAAGAATCCTGTATCGTACAAGTTAGTTAGCATTTATTCATTTATTCAGTGTATATTGCTTAAGCACAAATTATGTCATGGACTAAGGAAATCTTGTCATTCTTTATGAAATAACTGTATATCATTCTTTCCTATGTTTCATGTATATGTGCATGTATATAATTACATGACCAATGTAGTTCTATATCATGTAAACCAGAAGAATGAGAAGTTATACTCCATATGTGTATAATATGACAAAATATGTTCTATTGTCATGTATAACTAATAAGAACAAGTAAAAAAAGGGAAAAATAAAATGAGACAGGTATACTTGCATTTAATGACAAATGAATGCATTTCAAATTATTTATTGTTCTTGTGACTGTGAAAGGATTAGAAAATGGTAATTCCAAATAAGAAATAATGTTTATGGAAGTAAAAAAAACATCCAGTGAAACTTAACAATGAGTATTCCCTTAGATGCAATGGTAAATATAAAGTCCTTTAAGATTTTCAGAGAAACTTAAAATTTAAAGTTTGTCTTAAAAACATTTCTTTACTATTTGGTAAATGAAACATTCCCTTGTTGAGCTCATGTACATTTGGTGAAATAAGTTTCTATGCACAGAGTTTTTTGTGGGTTTTATTTTTTCCTTCTGGTACCAGGGATCAAACCCAGGGATGCTTTACCACTGAGCCACATCTTCAACCTTTTTTATATCTCATTTTGAGACAAGGTCTTGCTAAGCTACTCATGGCCTCAATAAATTACTAGAACTTGTGACTTGGAACTTGTGATCCTCCTGCCTCAGACACCTGAGTCTCTGGGATTACAGGCGTGCGCCACCGTGCCTGGTACATGGAGCTTTTATACATAGCTAGATCTGTAATTTTCTTTCTTCCTGCTTGGAACATTGTTCTGATTTTAACATCTTTAATTATAATTTACATCACTCTAACTAATGTCATAATTAGACTATGACCTCAGACTCCCTGAATATTACAAATATCAATGCAGTTTTTTTTAAGTACAGATCACTAGCTCCAATATGAAGATCCTGATTTAGTAAATCTGCATCCTTATCAGTTGTAATTTAAACCTTCCAAAGTCATTAAGGGTTAAATATTAACACTCTAATTTAATGAATTTATTACTTAATATGCATTCTATTTTCTTCTGGCCTACCTTTCAGTGCTGTAGTACACAGCTGTGACTCAAGAAATGTCATTTAATTGAGCAACTTACAATATTGCAGAAAGTCATTTAAAATACAAACTCAAGAGCTTGAATGTACATCTAGTAATATTAGTCCAAAAAGAATATTATTAATTAAAGAAAGTTACACTATAAGGAGAAATTGAAGAAACATAACGAAATTCACCATAGAGGAAACAGTTGTTATAATTTCTAACATTTTTCTGAATAAATTTAAATCTCCAGCATATAAAATTCCTGTTCATTATGCATATAACTTGTGTACATAGAAATGCAACACTCCAAACCGAAACCAATATATATAAAATCCAAATGACTAATTTTAATATAATGTTTTATATAAAATCTCATAATGATTTCTGGTGAACAAATGGTCACTGTTTCCATATGAAGCTATATGATTTGGAACTATAGAACCAAGATCAGATTCTTATAGCTTAACTGCTATTATATAAAAACAAGTTTAAATAATTTTATAAATCCTAATTGTTGGTTTCATAAAATTTGGGGTAATTATTCCATTATCCATGGCCCATGGTGGTATCATGGTAATGTAGTAATGGCAATGATACAGATTCAGCTCCTGTAGAAGAAGTAGATAGAATATAAATTCTGAGTAAAGCCAGTGTGGAGAGTAGTTATAGGTTAACTTATAGTGGTGATGACTAAAGGTTAACGAGATAGAAGAGATTGTTTTGGTGACTGACAGTAGCCCTGTTAAGATTAAAATGTTAATGGCGGCATTTGTGATTACTGGTGAGAGTGATCAACACTTATTGTAGACTAAGTAGAAGTTACACGGCTGTAAGTTAAACACAAGTGGTCGTGGTTGTAGATTTCCACACAGCCATGGGTTTCATTGAAAAGATGGTGGAAATGAGGATCAGTATGTCAGCTGAGCTTCAGCTACACTCGCATGTGGTGCTATGAAGTCACCACAGCAAGTCTGTTAAAGTGGCAACAGCTGAACAGCTGTCGTTCAACTTCAAGGGGCAGAAGTAGCTGTTGTGGTTGTGAGCTGGGTTGACAGGTGGGTAGGGATTGTAGATTCAATTGAAGTGATGGTTGTGGCTCTTTAAATTAGAAGTAGAGGAAGAGCTCCAGTAGCTGTAGATTCTGGGGCAGTGGTGGCACCTGTGGTTGTCCTTGCAGTTGTGGTTGCTGTGGCTTCAGGCTGAGTTGAAGGCCCATTGTGGCTGCAGATCCTGTTGAAGTAGTGGTGACTGAAGGTTCAATTGACGTGGTGGCCAGGGTAGACTGGGAAGTAGGAGAGGTTGTTCCAAGTCCCCTAACTACAGCCTCTCCATTGTTTGCAGGTAACAGGACAACAATGGAGAAATTATTTCCTCGATTATTCACCAGGCATATTATGAGCACTCCAATTGTTGTTATGACACAGGCTAAGAGACAGGCCAGGAAGACTTTCCACAGAGACCAGTCACTGCAGCTATTTCCTTTCACCTAAGAAAAGTGTAAGTCAAAATATCACTGATAAAGACAAGAATGTTTGCAATGGGTCATCTCTTTTGTATTACTCACAACTTACTATGTATTGTATTAACATCATTTAAATCACTAGGTGTCTCTGGAGTTGAGACCTAAAAAAAAATCCAGGTGCTCACCCAGGTGGAAAAAATGTCATGCTTTCCCTGACATTAGGAAAAAAGACAAATCTGCCGGTATCTCTTCTCTCATTCTATTTTCCTTGCTTTTTCTTCTTTTTAATAGACCTTATATGTTAGAGTTATTTTAGATCCAGGGAAAACTGAGCAGAATATACACAGATAACCTACACACCCTTTCCCTACAGGCACGTAACTTCCCATTATCATTATCCTGCACTGTGGTTCATTTGTTATCGTTGATGAATCCACATTGGCAGCTAATTATCACCCAGAGTCCATAGTTTATGTTAAGATTCACTCTTGGTGTTGAACACTTTATGGGTTTGGAAAAATATAAATGTGTAATACATAAAGACATACATCCAACATTGTACAAAGTAGTTTCACTGCCTTAAAAATCACCTATGCTCTATTTATTCCTTCCTCCTCCATCACTCATCTTTGTTTTTTATGCAGGCAGAAAAAAATGTTTTTAACTGGCAAATTCTCTTTCACACACTTGATCCTCTACTCAATGTCATTATCCTAAACTGTTCCACTTCCAGTATCAATCACTTTCTCTGGAATTCTGTCCCCTAATCACCATGTCCTCTCCCTCCAGCTTGTTCACCCAGAGATTCCATGATGACCTTTCTTTAGTTTGATTTAAAAAAAAAAAAAATCTTCGGTTCAGTGGTCAGTACTTCACTGTATCTTTTCTTGTCTGCTTTTTGTTCCATTATTTAATGACACTCTTGTTAAGTCCCTAAAATCTCTTGTATTTCCCTCTTTTCATCTCCTCTAGCTGGCAAATAAATAATGATTTACTTTGTCTGGAGCAGTCACACTGTTGGGAAATGTCAAGCACCTGAGCAGACGCCCTCCTGGAGAAGATTTTTGACACTGCTCTGCCATCTGTTTACAGATCTTGGATTAAGATACTCCTTCAAGTTTCCAGTACTTTCTCAATCTTCTTCTCACTCTTCAAACCCATAAACCCCACAAAACCTATGTGGACTTGAGAAGTCTCTTAACTCTTGTTGGGCATATTTCCCCTCACTGGTTAATGATGGAGCAGATCTGCATCAGTCATTGTCATTGATGGTTGCACATCAGATTCACCTAAGCAGCTTTTAAAAACTATGACTTCATGGACCCCACCCCCAGAGTATTTTATTTAATTGGACTATGATGGGGCTCAGGCATTTGTATGTCTTAAACAGTTCCCAAGTGATTCTTTGTTGTTGTTGTTGTTCTATTTAGTTAGACATGACAGCAGAATGCATTTCGATTCATTGTACACAAATGGAGTACAACTTTTCATTTCTCTGGTTGTACATGATGTAGAGTCACACCATTCATATAATCATACATGTACATAGGGTAATGATGTCTGTCTCATTTTACCATCTTTCCCACCCCCATGCCCCTTCCTCTCCCATCATTCCCTTCTGCCCAATCCAAAGTTCCTCCATTCTTCCCTTACCCCCCCCACCCCCATTATGTATCAGCATCCACTTATCAGAGAAAACATCTGGTCTTTGTTTTTCTGGGATTGGCTTATCTTGCTTAGCATGATATTCTCCAACTCCATCCATTTACCAGCAAATGCCATGATTTTATTCTTCTTTAAAGCTGAGTGATATTCCATTGTGTATATATACCAGTTTCTTTATCCATTCTCCTATTGAAGGGCACCGAGGTTGGTTCTATAGTTTAGCTATTGTGAATTGAGCTGCCATAAACACCTGACGTGGCTGCGTCACTGTAGTATGTTGATTTTAAGTCCTAAAAATGATGGTGAGATACCATGAAGCAGGAGGCAATGCCTTAACGGTATGCATGTTGTCAGGCCTGAGGGCCTCTTCCATCCTTGCCAAGGGGAGTGCTAGTCGCCTCTTGTTTCATACAACACCCAAGTGATTCTAACATGCAGTTATGGTTAAGAACCAGAAGACTACATGTTAATCTAAGATAAGTCTTTCAATTCTATGATTGATATGACTTAATTAACCTCTACACACAAAAAAGAAACATTTTATAACTACACCCTATTGACTTAATTCGTTCTTTCACTTTGCCCCAGAAGCAATATAAATAGTTGATACTTTTAATCCAGGATCAAGAAAGAAGACTCAAAATCTTATGAACCTCTACAGCAAGATTAAGTAGGGGTGAATAGAAATTTCACAGTCTGAGGAACCCAATCAAACTTTCTAACCAAATCAATAATTTATAGTCAATAAATTACATAAAGGCAGAAGGCAGAGATGGAGTCATGAGGAAAAGTTAGTTCTGTCAACCAAACATGAGGTTAGGAACCAAGAAGAGCTCAGCCTGAACTCCAAAGCTGGTGGAGAAGCTTCAGAGAAGATAGGTTTCTACGTGAAGATCATCATCTAGAGTTACATGAGAGTTAGATAAGATTCCATAAACAGGTTCAGAAGCTGCAACCTGCAATTTTCTAAGAAAATAAGACAATCACCAACACAGAGCCATGAAGCTTTCCATATGACAGTTTTCGATCAGAGTCTAATTAGTGACTTAAACCCTTTAGTACCAATATGTATGTTCCCCTGCCCACCTCCCAACCATGCATTTGCACCTTGCATGTATTTCTTTGATTTTCATCCACATTCTCTATTGCAAATTGAATTCCAGACTAGAACATTAGCTCTTTGTAAACAGAGACTTACCATAGATTGCCTTACAGTGACTTACAATTATACTGAAAATACAGCAAATGCTTAACATGAATGTAGACAAATAAATAAATAACTACACATCCTAGGAAATAACAGACCCAGTGCATCTCTACATACAGCACATCCCAACCTGAGAACAAGCTCCAACATTACCTGCATATTGGTCAATTCTGGGTGTGGACATCCTGAGTGTGCAAACGATTCCTGGGCTCACCCAGACACCACGTGATTTGGAGGAGACGTCACCGGCTATGTCATTAGAAGGTGGACCCCCCAATGTGGAGCGGTGAGCCCCTTGTTCATTTGGACACGTGCTTGACTATGGAGAAGCAGCATAAGTAAGTAGAAAGCCATGGTATTGAATTTCTAAACTTGACCTCTTCTTTCAAAAATAAACAAATGTGACTTTTTAAAGGAATAAACGTTTCCTTAACCTCTGAGATAAGAACTCCAGATGGATGATTACATATTATATTTTGATGGATTTTTCTAAGTTACCAGTATTCCAGCTGAGGAACACATAGCACCCCCTCTTCCTCACCACACTGCATGAATGTAGTAAATATCCTCATGTTGCAAACTGCTGTGGTGGGCGTATATGTTCCTCCATAAGCTAGAGGTTGGGAGAGCTGAAAAAGTCCTTGCAGCTTTTCAGGTACTACCTGCTCAGGTCCTTCTGGAAATGGGAATATTGAAGAAAGAGGAGTTGAATGATTTGTCATCATGACACAATATCAAGAACTGGAGCCCAGACCTGCCAGTGCTGAAGTCACACTGTACCTCCCCTTACTCCATATATACATGTGGTATATTTTTATAGTATACTTATGCTAAAGCACTGTATATAGCATGTATGATACTTCACTGTACTAGGGAAATATTCTCAAAGTGACTCTCCACATAATTTCTAACACACTCTTACTAATGTCACTTGAGATCCCATGAGAATGACAAGACACTTGTCCTGTTTATGATACATCTTTCCTGGGTTCCTCTTGGGCATAACGCAGAGAAAAAGTCTTCACAACAACAAAATTGCTATTCACAAGGAACTTATTTGCTAACAGGAAGAGAAGAAAACTTGTGCATAATTAATGAAAGCATAATTATAAAATAATGTTGAGAGAAAAGAATGAATGGGGGGGACAGTGAGTGGGTTTGGTGGGAAAGATATTGGGAAGAGATGTGTTCAAAGAGGGGAAGAACCAAACAAAGTGAAAATGAAAGAAAGTCTGTGGACCTTCGACAAAAGTTTTGTTACATCTCAAAAACAATGTAGAATTACCTGGGCCTTTTCATCTCATAGGATAATAACATTCACTTTCTACCTGTGAATCAAAGGCATCTTCACACTCTGCTCCTCTTCAAAAGATTACCCACTTGTAAAATTACTGGGATGATTAATAAGTAAATAACTACAAAATGACAAAAGCAATTGTGGGTACACAGCACACATTCTATGACTGCTAACTGTCGTTATTGTCCTTAATAGAAGTTTTATTACTATTGCTACTACCTACCATAAGTAGATTTTAGTCATGATTTACTAACCCATTACTAAAATAGAGAATTTGTAGGTCAACCAACCAATGAGTTCCATTAAAACTGTCAAACTGAAAAAATACCAAAGAAACTGAAACCATCAAACTAGAATTGTATATAGTCATTGATTCATTAGGAACGATCATTAAAAATAGAAAATATACAATTGTCATTAAGTATAAATAAAATGCAATACAGTTGTCAGGAAACAATTAGCTAAGTTAAATTTTTCTTTAAGTATTATATCAATAAAATGCAGAGAATAGCTCTTTTAATGAAGAAAATTAAACAAAATCCCACCTGTCATTCACTAAGCACATTTGAAGAAAGTTGGACACACCTATATTAATACCCTTGCTCATTTTCCTACATGCTCATTCTGATTCATTAGTTATATTTAGTTTGCCTATGGTTAGTCAACCTGGACATTTCAACCCACTTTGTAAACGAAGTAAAACTCAATCACCAGGCTAGTTTTCCAGAATTTTCTGGCCCTGTCAGAATCCCAGCCCTTTCAAAGAAGGCAGGCAGTGGGTGGGTCTACACCTAGGGTAGTGATCCTGTGTTCTGGGCCCAGCTTTGGAGTGATAGTGCGGCCTGTATGATGATCTTATTGTGTTAACTTGCTCTGGTTCTTAGTATAGGTGGAGTCTCTTAACAAAATTGCTAGGTGTGGAGAGCTCTGGATAATGTATAACCAGAACATCAGAATTAGCTAATGATAGCCATAGGCAAATAAAAGGCATTCATTTCATTTACCAAAGGAAATTTGGTAAGTTATTTCCCCCCTAATTTTGTAAAGATTAAGAGCTCATGTATGCCTAACAGAAAACTCCAAACATCAAACTTTATGTTATTTATAATCTTCAAATAATTTTTAAATCCCATTATTGAATTTGGTCTTAAGATAAAAATATTTTTACAACTCTCCCAAGGTATCTATAACAAAATGAAACATGCAGTCATCTACCCAGATACACCATTAAAATGATTTGAGATAATATTTGTAAACATCTTCAAGCTTGCTGTTGTCTAGAGAAATTACCGAGATGATGGACACCCTCTGAATATTTGGCATCTTAAAGATTTAAATAGAGAGTGTCTGATTCAGAAGTGTGCTTCCACAGCAGGGCATCTTGCCTGATGATCCAGAAAGATGGACTCCTGCTTTTGTGCTGAATCAGAAGTACCTTGCCAGAGCCTCTCATTCAGCTGTCACTTGATGGGAAACTGGATGTTCTCCCTGGTTTATCTCAGGACAATGCAGGCTGGCCACCACAGCTCCATGTGGCAAAGACCAAGTATTTTGTCACATAATTTTAGGCAGTGAAATTTTAACCTCTCATTTTCAAAATGAGAGGTTAAACTTTCAAAACTATGTCCTTCCTTCTACTGACATGAAGGATTATTTAGTGAGAATCACCCAGATAAATACAAGCACTTGTGAAGAATATACAGTGAAGGCTTGGTTCCTGGTATAAAAAAACATTTAAAAAAAAAAAAAAAAGAGAGAGATCATATAGGGCTGGGGATGTAACTCAGTTATAGAAGACTTGCCTAAAAAAGTAGATCACATTTTTCCATGAAGCAGGAATTTGTAGGAGATTTATTTCTTAGACCTAAAGACAATATCTAGGATTACCATCTGGTTTTCCAGTCTATGTGGAATATGTATTCTAACAGGTCTAGGAATTATATATAAAAATCTAAGCATCAAATTGCAAAAATAAAACTTAAAAAGACAATGACTTCTTTGGGTTTTATGTTCATAGGACAGTGAATATAGAAAGGTGAATGAATTTAGTTGTATATCACACAGGCATAGAAACATTCCTACTACTTTACATCTATAAATATCTCAAATACTGTCAAAATATAAGATAGCAAAATACATCGGGAAAGTTGTAGCAGAAATTCTTAAAGAAGGCTATTCTCCTTTTGGAAAAGAATATAAAACTATGGCTTTGCCTATATAGTAATAAAGAGGCTAGATAAGTTTTAAATGCTGAAAATGACACTTTAATATTGTAAAGATATGAAATGAAGCAACAATACTCACAGGCTGATTTCCAGATAGTTCAACATTTACTGCATATTCCCCATGTTTTCTGTCCGTTCTTGAGCTGCCAGTATCAAAAGCTCAGCTGCAAGAATATTAGTTAAGAATGGAGGAAGGAAGGACTGTATAGAGGGAAAAGAGGAGTGGGAGGGGTGGAGGGGAAGGGAAAAAAATAACAGAATGAATCAAAGAACATTACCCTATGTAAATTTATGATTACACAAATGGTATGCCTTGAATCCATGTACAAATAGAGAAACAACATGCATCCCATTTGTTTACAATAAAAAAAAATTAGTTCATTGCCCTTTATATCTGCAACCGTGAGAAATCATTAAAGCAACTTCTGGGAAGTCACTATGATGCATCCACACAGGTGTGGATTAAACTAGACAATACGTAATTATTCACTAAAACAGTATCTACCTCAGAGGAGGAAATGAGATGTTAACTACAGAAAGACACAAGAAGATAACATTGCCTCTGAGAGCAACTGTGACTACCTCTCAACAGCCCTCCTGACAGAAAGAAACAAAGTTTTGTGTAATTCCTCCTTCTCTTACCGTTGGCCCTTTGTGATACCTGCCTTCTGTTCTAGAACTGACTCAAGTCGGGGGAAAGGTCTCAGAGAGAAGTTTGCCATCGTTCTCTCCACTGAGACAGGAATACCTCCACTTCCCTGGTTGGCACCATCTCTCAGGCACCGTGGCCTTGAGGACGCCTCTCATTTCATTTCCTCTGTTGCTCTCTGGAAATCCACTTGGCCAGTTGCTCAGGGAATTCAAACATATTAAAAAATACTAGAATCCATTTTCTGGGTCATAATGGCAAAGGAGTGATGAATAGTGAAAAGTTTTAAGAAGAGTTGTGTTCTTATCAAGAAATACGCTTTGTCTTACTTTGAAAGAGTATTAACTCTTCTTTTGATTTGTTCACCCAACAAGTGAGAATACTAAGTTTCTAAAAGTGTACCAAGTATTTTCCTTCTGCAAAAAATTCAGTAGCAAACAAAACAGATCATACCTTTATCCCATTTTTTTCCCATTTCAAACTGGGAATTGAACCCAGGGCTTTGTAAATATGAGACAAACACTTTATTACTGATCTACATCCCAGTCCCATATCTTTATCCTTTTTACATGACACTTTTGGATTCTGAATTTCTTTTTTCAAAAGTTCAATCTGTTGAAATGCCCCTTGTGCATGTATTCAACACCTTCAGTTAGAGGCATTTTACATACTCAACTGAAACCGAATAGCCTTAAGTCTTAGAGCTCAGAGACCATGAGAAACTGGGGAAGAACTGAGCAGCTGGGAAGGGATTTGTTCCAAAGAGCAGTCACAAGCAGGGTCCCTGGCTACACTGTGCATGAACCTGAAGGATAATACACTAAGTGAAATAAGCCAGCACACAAAGACAAATGCTATTGGATTCTGTTTATATGAGGGATCTCAAGTAGACAAATTCATAAAATAGAGTAGTAGTTGCCCAAGTGCCTAAAAGAATTATTATTTAATGGGTATAAAAGATGAAAAATACCAGAGATGGTTGGGGGTCATGGCTGCACAACATTAAGAATGTATTTAACACTACTTAACTATACACTTAAAAACGGTTAAGTTGGTAAATTTTATGATATGTGTATTTTACTACAATTAGAAAAAAACTTGGAAAGAAAACCAAAAACATGATGAGTTACTCATGTTGAAACAAAGCCAATTTATATGGTCAGAGGAACAAGGGAAACATGACCTTCAAATAAGTGGATTTATTTGAAAACCAAGATGATATCATTATCAAGATGACTATATATTTTTAAAATATTACTATGATTTTATTCTGCAGAGGTTTTTTTGTTTTTATTTTTGTTTTTGTTTTTGTTTGTACCAGGAATTGAACCCAGGGACACTTAACCACTGAACCATATCCCCAGCCTTTTTTGTATTTTATTTAGAGATAGGACCTGGCTAAGTTGCTGAGGCTGGCTTTGAACTCAGGACCCTCCTGCCTTGGTCTCCTGAGCTGCTGCGATTACAGGCATGTGCCACCTCACGCAGCTAAGGCACTTGTTTTAATTTGGCTCCAGAGCAGCATAGCCCATCCCTTTACACAGTATTTACATCATGTGTCAAGAATGAATGATCACTCCCCCCGCTTGAGTCTCAACCTCACAATCTCGGATTGACCAAGTTGTAAGACCTCATCACAAAATTTGGTAGACTGGATTTTGTTAATTTTTGAAAAATAGTAACAGGAAAAAATAAAACAGCATATTACTCTATGGCTAAACTTACCATGAAAAAATAAGATCCCTATTTTGCAAAGAATATATCTTCAGCATGCATATTAATAATTCTGTAGCTGTCTCAAACCAAAGATTAGTAGAAAAGCAGAGCACACATGTATTGCTACAATGACCAGAGCGCACACCTACCTCTCATTGCCATGTCGTTATCTCCTGTGAAATATCTTTGTTCTCTGCAGCAGGATTTCTAGCGAAGAGGAAATCTGAAAGTTTTGATTGACACAGTGCTGAAAGAACACTTGGCTGGCCATAATTAGAGTTAGGAATGAAAAGGTGTGGAGCCTGGTTCTCAGTTATCTAACAGAGAGATGAATTATACTGTCGTCTCAAAGGAGACAAATTATGTGATGCAAAAGAAATTCTTACCTGAAATTTGAGTATTTTCTGAATAACATTTCTTTGGCTTATTAGGAATCTGAAAATAAACATGACAGCTTCATCCCTGTAACTTTAGGTAATATTTTAGGGAAAGTGATTCTTCTATCTTATTTTTGGTTGTGTTATTGATATTATAACCAGTCAGACAACCAGTTTCAAAGCCTTAGTAAAACACTAACATGCAACTCAATTCAAAAGTGTGAAAGATCCCTGGGAAATAAATAGATACTGAAAAATATATTTCCAAAGTTTCCTACCAAAATTATCAAAGCACATGAAAAGCAATCATTAACAAATTTTTTAAAAAACTGAAAAATACTAGGATCCAAGATGGCGGACTAGAGGGTGACTGCATTCCATGTCACTCCATGCCTCAGGATTCAAGAAGAAGAAATATTGAGAGAGACAGGACCAGCACAGAGCTGCCAGCTGAGACTTCCCTGTGGGGGGAGGTAGGCCCAGAGGGCTGGGCCCAGGCCAGCCAGGACCCAGCCCATAGTCTAGTGCCCCTGCGGTTAACAATCTCTCAATACGTGGAGGCACCTCTGCCCACTAGCAGGGAATATACCCCACCTGGTGGTCACCATCCCTAGAGGGGCAGGATCATTTTTGGGTCACTACATTATCAAGTTCCTCCAAGACTTCAGGCTACTGAAGACTGGAAGGTGAGTTATTGGAAACCTGCAGGGACACTATAAGTCTATAGGGGGGAAACTGCAATACCTCAGATTTGCACTCCTAGAGGGGAAGATACCTGAGCAATACAAGAAAACAAGGGAAGAAAGTGTCCAAAGCAAACTAGATGCTACATCAATAAAATCCAATGACAGCATGGCAGAAGAAATGTCTGAAAGGGAGTTCAGAATGTACATGATTAAAATGATCAGAGAAGCAAACGATGAGATGAGAGAGCAAATGCAGGCATTGAATAATCACACCAATCAACACTTAAAAGAGCAAATGCAAGAAACAAAGGATCATTTTAATAAAGAGAGAGAGATTCTTTAAAAAACAACCAGAAATCCTTGAAGTGAAGGAAACAATAAACCAAATTAAGAACTCCATAGAAAGCATAACCAATAGGATAGAACACCTGGAAGACAGAACCTCAGATATTGAAGAAAAAATATTTAATCTTGAAAACAAAGTTGACCAAACAGAGAAATGTAAGAAATCATGAACAGAATCTCCAAGAATTATGGGATATCAAGAAAAGACCAAATTTAAGAATTATTGGGATTGAGGAAGGCACACAGATACACACCAAAGGAATGAACAATATATTCAATGAAATAATATCAGAAAATTTCCCAAATCTGAAGAATGAAATGGAATATCAAGTACAAGAGGCTTATAGGACACCAAATGTACAAAATTACAACAGACCGATACCAAGTCACATTATTATGAAAATACCTAACATACAAAATAAAGACAGAATTTTAAAGGCTGCAAGAGAAAAAAATCAAATTACATTCAGGGGGAAACCAATACGGATATCAGCAGATTTTTCAATCCAGACCCTAAAAGTTAGAAGGGCCTGGAACAACATTTTTCAAGCCCTGGAAGAAAATGGATGCCAACCAAGAATCTTATACCCAGTAAAACTTACCTTCAAATTTGACGATGAAATAAAATCCTTCCATGATAAACAAAAGCTAAAAGAATTTACAAATAGAAAGCCGGCACTACAGAACATTCACAGCAAAATATTCTATGAGGAAGAAATGAAAAACAACAAGTCAGCAAAGGGAGGATCTACCCTAAAAGAATAGCCAAATAAAGGAGAAACCAAGTCAAGTTAAAAACCAAAACTAAGCCAAAATGACCAGGAATATAAATCATATCTCAATATTAACCCTGAATGTTAATGGCCTGAACTCATCAATCAAAAGACATAGACTGGCAGATTGGATTAAAAGAATGACCCAACAATATGCTGCCTTCAAGAGACTCATCTCATAGAAAAAGATACCCACAGACTAAAGGTACAAGGATGGGAAAACATATACCATGCACATGGACTCAGCAGAAAAGCTGGAGTATCCATCCTCATATCAGATAATGTGGACTTCAAGTCAAAGTCAGTCAGAAGGTATAGAGAAGGACATTTCATACTGCTTAAGGGAAGCATAATTCAACAAGACATAACAATCATAAATATTTATGCCCCAAACAATGGCTAATCCATGTACATCAAACAAATCCTTCTCAATTCCAGGAACCAAACAGAACACCACACAATGATATTAGGTGACTTTAACACACCTCTCTCACCACTGGACAGATCTTCCAAACAAAAATTGAATAAAGAAACCATAGATCTCAATAACACAATCAATAATTTAGACTTAACACACATATATAGAATATTCCATCCATCAATGAGCAAATACACTTTCTTCTCAGCAGCACATGGATCATTCTCTAAAATAGACCACATGGTTTGCCAAAAGCTACTCTTACCAAATACAAAAAGTTAGAGATACTACCTTGTATTCTATCAGATCATAATGGAATGAAATTAGAAATCTATGACAAAATAAAAAACAGAAACTACTCCAACACCTGGAGATTAAATAATATGCTATTGAGTGATGCATGGATAACAGAAGACATCAGGGGGAAAATAAAATTCTTAGAGGTAAACAAGAACAAAGATACAACATGTCAAAATCTCTGGGACACTATGAAAGTAGTACTAAGAAGAAAATTCATTTCATGGAACACACTCAATAAAAGAAGAAAAAGTCAACAAATAAATGATCTAACACTACAGCTCAAAGCCCTAGAAAAAGAAGAACAGGTAAACACCAAAAGTAGTTGAAGATAGGAAATACTTAAAATCAGAACTGAAATCAATGAAATTGAAACAAAAGAAATAATAGAAAAAAATTGACAAAACAAAATGTTGGTTCTTTGAAAAAATAAACAAAATTGATAAACCCTTAACTACACTAACAAAGAGAAGGAAAGAGAAACTCAAATTACTAAAATTTGGGATGAAAAAGGAAATATCACAACAGACACGATTGAAATACCAAACATAATTAGAAGCTACTTTGAAAATCTACACTCCAACAAAATAGAAAATCTCAAAGACATCAACAGGTTTCTAGAGACATATGATCCACCCAAACCGAATCAGGAGGACATATACAATTTAAATAGATCAATTTCAAGCAATGAAATAGAAGAAGTCATCAAAAGCCTACCAACAAAGAAAAGTCCAGGACCAGATGGATTCTCAGCCAAGTTCTACAAGACCTTCAAAGAAGAGCTCATTCCAATACTTCTCAAAATATTCCATGAAATAGAAGAGAAGGAAACCCTTCCAAACTCATTTTATGAAGCTAATAACACCCTCATATCTAAAGCAGGCACAGACAAATTGAGGAAAGACAATTTCAGACCAATATTCCTAATGAACAAAGAAGCAAATATTCTTAACAAAATTTTAGCAAATTGCATACAAAAACATATTTAAAAGATAGTGCACCACGATCAGGTGGGTTATATCCCAGGGATGCAAGATTGGTTCAACATCCAAAAATCAATAAATGTAATTCACCATATCAACAGACTTAAAGTTAAGAATCACATGATTATTTCAATAGATGCAGAAAAAGCATTTGATAAAATACAGCACCCCTTCATGCTCAAAACACTAGAAAAAATAGGGATTGTAGGAACATTACTCAACATTGTAAAGGCTAGCTATGCTAATCCCATGGCCTGTATCATTCTAAATGGAGAAAAACTGAAAGCATTCCCCCTAAAAATTGGAATAAGGCAGGGATGCCCTCTTTCACCACTTCTATTCAACATCGTCCTTGAAATTCTAGCCAGAGCAATTAGACAGACCAAAGAAATTAAAGGGACATGAATATGAAAGGAACTCAAACTATCCCTATTTGCCAATGACATGATTCTAAATTTAGAGAAGCCAAAAAATTCCACCAGAAAACTTCTAGAATTCATAAATGAATTCAGTAAAGTAGCAGATATAAAATCAATACTCATAAATCTAATGTTTTTTATTCATAAGTGATGAATCCTCTGAAAGAGAATTTAGGAAAACTACCCCATTCACAATAGCCCCCCCCCCAAAAAAAATACTTGGGAATCAATCTAACAAATGAGGTAAAAGACTTCTACAATGGGAATTACAGAACACTAAAGAAAGAAATTAAAGAAAACCTTAGAAGATGCAAAGATCTCCCATGTTCTTGGATAGGTAGAATTAATATTGTCAAAATGGCCATACTACTGAAAGTGCTATACAGATTCAATGCAATTCCAATTAAAATCCCAATGACGGACCTCACAGAAATAGTGCAAGCAATTGTGAAATTTATTTGGAAGAATAAGAACCCAGAATAGCTAAAGCAATCCTTAGCAGGAAGAGTGAAGCAGGGGGTCTCGCAATACCAGAACTTCAACTATACTACAGAGCAATAGTAACAAAAATGGCATGGTATTGGCACCAAAATAGACAGGTAGATCAATGGTACAGAATAGAGGACAGAAGACAAACCCAAATAAATACAGTTTTCTCATACTAGACAAAGGTGCCAAAAATATAGAATGGACAAAAGAGAGCCTCTTCAACAAATGGTGCTGGGAAAACTGGAAATCCATATGCAACAGAATGAAACTAAACCCCTATCTATCTCTCACTCTGCACAAAACTCAACTCAGAATCAATCAAGGACCTTGGAATCAGACCAGAGACCCTGCACCTTATAGAAGAAAAGGTAGATCCAAATCTTCATCATGTCGGCTTAGGATCACACTTCCTTAACATGATTCCCAAAGCACAAGAAATAAAAGCAGGAATCAATAATTGGGATACATACAAACTAAAAAGCTTTCTCTCAGCAAAGGAAACTATCAGCAATGTGAAGAGAGAGCCTACAGAGTGGGAGAAAATCTTTGCCACTCATACTTCAGATAGAGCACTAATCTTCAGAATCTATAAAGAACTCAAAAAACTCTACACCAAGAATACAAATAACCCAATCAACAAATGGGCTAAGGAAATGAGCAGACACTTCACAGAAGAAGATCTACAAGCAATCAACAGATATATGAAAAAATGTCCAACATCTCTAGTAATAAGAGAAATGCAAATCAAAACTACCCTAAGATTTCATCTCACCCCAATTAGAATGGCGATTATCGAGAATACAAGCAACGATAGGTGTTGGCAAGGGTGTGGGGAAAAAGGTACACTCATACATTGTTGATGGGGTTGCAAATTATTGGCGGTAGCCACTCTGGAAAGTAGTGTGGAGATTCCTTAGAAAACTTTGAATGGAACCACCATTTGACCCAGCTATCCCACTCCTTGGCCTATACCCAAAGGACTTAAAATCAGCATACTACAGAGGTACAGCCACATCAATGTACATAGCTGCTCAATTCACAATAGCCAGATTGTGGAACCAACCTAGATGCCCTTCAATTAACGAATGGATAAAGAAACTGTGGTATGTATACACAATGGAATATTACTCAGTTATAAAGAAGAATAAAATTATGGCATTTGCAAGCAAATGAATGAAGTTAGAGAATATCATGCTAAGTGAGATAAGCCAATCCCAAAAAACCAAAGGACGAATGATCTCTCTGATAAGTGGATGATGATACATTATGGGGGGTGGGAGGGAGGCAAGAATGGAGGAAGGAGGGATTGTACAGAGGAAATAGAGGGGTAGGAGGGGTGGGGGAAAGGAAAATTAACAGAATGAGACAAACATCATTACCCTATATACATGTATGATTATACAAATGATAAGACTCTTCTTCATATACAACCAGAGAAACAAGTTGTACCCCATTTGTTACAATGAATCAAAATCAATAAATTATAAAAAATAAATTTAAAAAAATTTTTAAAAAGTAAAAAAAACTGAAAAATGTTGCAAATTTTATATGTGTGTGGCTATCATAACACTGTCAAGGATGTTCTTTAATCATTATTTTTTACAAAGCTGAGCCAATATAAGTAGCATGTATTCCTCAACTAAATCAAAAGCAATCAAAAGGTGTCTAAGTGCTACAATGGGATTATAATAATTAGCCATGCTCAAAGTAGAAATTTCAGAAGGAAAAACATGCCTATCACTGTATTTCCTAATTCCAAATTTAAAGTCTACTTATAAATTTTAAATATGGTTATATTGACAGAATGTGTCTATCACTTCAATCCTTCCTGACTGTTTATGGAGCACCTAACACATACCAGCTTTTCTGGGACCTGGACATTAAGTTAGCAGAGATTTAGACTGACAGGACCCCTGCTTATTGAATGTTTAGCTTCTCATTTTAATTTTTGAATTTACTTAAATGTAGTATTTTTGTTTAATCAAAGAAAATGTCTTTTTTGTTTAATTTAAAGGTATTTTTTTGAATGTTGGGAAAATGGGAGGAAGGACCTGCATACTCACCAACTTTAGGAAAATAAGGGACACATGCATGATTCATCTCTGACCACAGAAGGGATCACTGAATTGGTGATGCTTCTAGGGGTTGATATGTGATTTTAGGGTGACCTTCACCATGGTAAAGTGTTTTCCCCTATTTAACCATAATCATCCTCGGGTCCTTGGCTGAATGATTCCCTGGTCTCACTATCTGGACTCAGATTATGATTTATGATCCTGATGCACAGTTCCAAAATCCAAAAGGTTTTGAGAACTAAGAACAATTTTGGTGGTGGGTGGGGGTGTTTGTTTCTTTCTTTCTTTGTTTTACTCCTTGTCAGGAGTCAAACTCAGGGCCTGGCCCATGCTAGGCAAGCACTCCCCCAACTGATCCACAGTACCCATCGGGAGAACGACTTTCTATGTTTGGCCCAAATTTATTTGGCAGCAAAAATTAATCAAGAGCCATAAGGTCATTTTAGTCTTTAATATATTTGTCACACTATACATATGTTCAATTATAAAAGTATTAATGTGTACTGAGGCTACTACCACATATGTTGGGTATAGAATATGTGCCATATTACCTTTATAAAATTTTTAAGAATCTGAACTATGAAATACATCTGAGCCAAGGTTTCCAATGAGGGATTATGGGCTCACTGAAATATTACAATTTTTAAAAGACAACTACGTCTTTGCTATGGTTGTATTATAGCTAATGGTGCTGCCTTGGGCAGCCTCTGACATAGGTTTGGTGAAATTAGTATTACTGGCATTTTAGAGCTGTCTATGCCACTCCTGTGGGTACACCACACTGCTCCTAGCTAATGCTTATAATGCCTACAAGAATTAAATGTTATCCCCTCTTCTGTGATGAGACATGCATGTGTTCAGTGATCTTTTACAAACCCTAAACCAAGATTGGACCCACTGTGTGGCCCACTGATTTCCCATTCGTTGAGTGCACATAGCTGTGTATTTATGGTCTAACGTGCACCACACTGTGTCCTAAGAAGAATGAGGACAAGCCAGAGTTTGAATTCATTATAATGATAGTGTGACTCTCGAACTTTTAGAAACCTGGTGGCATGTTAAAATGTACTGGGGAAGTATGGATGTTTACTGGGAACAAGGCCAGGGTGGAGGTGCTACCCAGAATTAGACCTACCCATGGGACAGAGATTGCTGGAATTCAGGCTCCAATCAGCAGCAGGGACTTAACGGCTCCCAGGATGGAGACATGGTTCATCATCTGTTGACCCTGCAATTTCTGTCCAAGCCATTGGGCAAGTTTTAGGATGCTCACCAAGCATAGGCATTGGGAACCAGCTGTGCAGAGCACAACTTTTTGAGGACAGCAGAGCCCTGGATCTGGAGCTAAGTAGCATCCATCAAAGGGACTATCATTTACAGAATGGGCACAAAAACAATAAGACTGGAAAGCAGCCCTCATTTTTTTAAAATGCAGCAAATAAACTGGTTACTAGAATAGAAACCCAGAATGGCAATCTAAGAAAATCTCAGACCTGTAAGACAAGACAAAAAGAAACTGGGACTTATAAGTTCCAGAATCAAAACTGAGTTATCAGATAGGGGGCTTAGATTGGGGTTAGAGGGCTTAGTAGTGGTAGACCACAGCCCCGTTCAGACCTGCAGTGCCCTGGTTCAGGGTACAGTGCACGCCAGAATTCCATCCGAGAATTCAAAGTTAGAACTCTGTTTACTTCTTCAACCTCACTTGGGATGGAGGATGAGAGTTAGAGAGCTGGAACAGGAGCAGCATATGCAACTCCTGTCTTAGCTTTGCAATGGGAACTGAGTCAGGACCAGAGGAGGCTGAGTGAATTCAGGTGGGGAGGGGCAGCAAGAAGGGTAGTGAGACAAAATGAGAATAAACCATTCAGGTGGTGCTCAAAACCCCAGGAAAGCAAAGGAAGTTATCAAGGAATGAAGCCGGTCCTAGTTTGGAAAAGGTAAGTTTGGGTTCAGACCATAAAAGTCCTCAACATAGATGAATGGGTAAAGGGGAGGAGGGTTTGAAATTGTTGACAAGAGCAGCAGACACCAACATGGAGTGGCAGAAAGAGGCATGCAGGTGAAATAAGATATGCAGGATTAATTAGACAACTTAGCAGGAAAGACGAAATATGAATTGAGAAATGAACTACAAGTAGTCTTTGGGGCAAGAAAATAAATGGAAGTTACATTTGGAGGGACTAATTTTGTAGTCACACTACCAATAACAAAGGAAAGACCATGATATCACTATATTAATTCCAACTATAATACTATTATTCATACTGATGACTGATTTCTCTGCTGAATAAACAATGATTCCACCACTACCCTGAGGAGGACCAAACATAATCAGTCTCCCAACTTCCGTGTTTGTCACGCAGATTCATCTTTAAAAGGTAGCCAGAAAGTTCTTCCAAATGTCGACCTAGGGACTGGGGTTGTTGCTTAGTGGTGGAGCACTTGTTTGGCTTGTGCAAGGCACTGAGTTCAATTCTCAGCACCACATATAAATATATATATATATATATATATATATAAAATAAAGACCCATTGACAACTGAAAAAATGTTTTAAAAAATGTCCACCCACTTATGTCTATCCTATCAAAATCCCTAAGTGATGTCCTATACCCCTCGGGACAGATTCCAAGCTCTTTCCATAGGCTACATGAGTCAGAATTTTCTGGGCTTGGTGCCTCTCAGAATCTTCATCCTGCACTATTTTATTTTCAAGTACCACATCCTTTTCAAACTGTTTTTAAAAAGTGTCTTAAGAAACACTTCAAATATACAGATACATATGCACCCTTATAAAAAAAAATATGGTAAATAAACCAATTCCATTCATTACCTCCAGTTTAAGACAGAACCATTTTGCATGTACAGATAGACCTTGGTAGCTATCCGTGAACATATTCTCCTCCTGGACTTCTCACAGCTAATCCTTCTCCTTAATGTGGTGTTTCTATTTCCCATGATTTTAGGTTTTAGCACATTCCAGAAATATTATAATGTTTGCTTGTTTTAAAACTTAGTTGATGTTCAACGTCTCTAGCAATTAGAGAAATGCAAATTAAAACTACACTGAGATTCCATCTCACTCCAGTTAGAATGGCGATTATCAAGAAAACAAGTAACAGTAAATGTTGACCAGGATGTGGGGGGGAAGGGTACACTCATACATTGCTGGTGGGACTGCAGACTGGTGCAACCACTATGGAAAGCAGTGTGGAGATTCCTCAGCAAACTTGGAATGGATCCACCATTTAACCCAGATATCCCACTTCTCGGTTTATACCCAGCATACTACAGTGATGCAGTCACATTAATGTTTATAGAAGCTCAATTCACAATAGCTAATCTATGGTACCAACCTAGATGCCCTTCAACAGATAAATGGATAAAGAAAATGTGGGATACACACACATACACACAATGGAATATTACTCAGCCATAGAAAAGAATGAAATTATGGCATGTGCTGGTAAATGGATGGATCTGGAGAATATCATGCTAAGGGAAATAAGCCAGTCCCCCCAAAAACAAAGGCTAAATGTTCTGTCTGATATGCGGATGCTAACACACAATAGGAGGTGGGGAGGGAGGAGTAGAAGTTCATTGGATTAGAAAAAAAGGGAATGAAGGGAAGGGAGGGAAGATGAGAGTAGGAAAGACAGCAGGATGAATCAGACCTTACTTTCCTATGTTCATATATGACTGCACAGCCAGTGAAACTCCACTGTGTGATCACAAGAATGGAATCCTAATTAGAATAAGGGGTACTCTACGTATGTACAATATGTCAAAATACACTCTGCTGTCAGGTATATCTAAAAGAACAAATAGAAATTAAAAATTAAAATAAAAGCAATATTTTAAAATAAATAAATAAAGTTAAACATTTGAATTCTACTCTATTCTATTTTCCATAATATGGGGGGTTGGCCCAGAGCACATTTATAAAACTCCATGACATAGCTTTTCTATTTCATTCATTTCACTGTTTTTTTTGACCCTGATTATGTGGAAGTTGGAGTTTGTAAGATGTCTTTATTTTTGCATTACAAAACAGTTATTGTTGTGAGAAATTTTTATGTCCACTTGTGTGTGTGTGTGTATGTGTGTGTGTGTGTGTGTGTATGGGTGGGTGCATTTTAGAAATGAGTATGGAGATACTCAGAATTAGGAAGCTGTTTTCATGCTGCAGGGATCAGAAAGCTTCTGTCTTTCTGTCCCACTTTTTTTGAATTCTGATCACATTATACACATACACTGACAGAGTCCTCTTTTTCACTTAGCATTTTAACATGTGTATTGTTCCAGTGATTTAAAATCTTTTTAACAACAGCACATTTGATGCTGATGCAATTATATCATGCAGGGTGTGACACAGTTGAGCCAATCTGTCCTCTAGTAACTGCCTCCTGGGTTGTTGTATGTCTTCAGTTATGAGTCAAGCTAGAGGGTGTCTCTCTTCAAAGCTGTTTTCCAGTAACTCATTCCTAGAAAGTGGCATCACCCAGTTATCACTCTTCCTACAAATTACTTTCCAAAATGCTGTAAGTTTTTGGCTTGCCAAAAATTATTAAGCACATATTTAAATACATGATTAGAAGGGTTGAGTGAATTAATATTTAATGTACCTAGTACTAATTAATTAATTTAATTAATTATTAATTTAATTAGTATTAAATAAGAGTGAAATTGCATGTTTTATTATTGAATCTGAGCACATCTTCATAACTTTGTAGATAGTCGTGTTTTACATGCTTTTTCTCAGCTCAGCGATCTTTTTTCCCTCTGGAGAGACGGCAGGCATTTTGATTGGCAGTTAGCCTTAGTTCTCCTTCCCTTCTTGGCAGTGCTCCGTACACGAAGAACTGAAGTCTTGGAAACCACAACCCAGGACTCAGGCTCTGGCAGTAAGACCCGCTCACATGAGATCTGTAACGTCAACGGGAAGAGGCAAGCATTTCTCACCTAGCATGCGGCTGTCACACGAGCTTCAATAGACAGCGGGTACTACAGTGACCAATGGATTTTGCCTTTTTGTCCTTTGACTTTGGAGCTGCAGGAAACTGTGACCTGGCTTTAGTTTCCTAACATGGCAAGTCAGGTAAAATCTAGGAAACAGCCTTTACTCCTTCAAGATTCCCAATTGCCATGTGAGCAGCTTTCTGCTTACACTACTTAAATATTTTCTCTTTTCCTAAAGTGTAACTAGAACAAAAGAATTTCAGAAAACAAAGCTTCCAAGATGAGGCTCTTGGATTGGTTATCTGCTGCCGGGTTTGGTTGAGTTTGAAGCGTGATGACTCATTCTCAGCTGAGAATGGAAAACCTGCCGTCGGTGGCGTGAGCGTGAGCAGCGTTGGAAGACCAGGTGGTACCTCGCACAGGTTCCCACGGTGACAAAGTGGATGACAAGACTGCCTGAATCCGCATGGCTCTTTCCAACTGCCTTGGGGAATGTAAAGAAAGAAAGTGACTGTCTCGAGGACAGAATTTCTAAGCTCACAACAAGAGAAGAAAATGAAGCTTTTTGTTACCCAGAAAGAAGCTTTTGTATCTTGTAGATTTAACAAAACATACATAAACAAAATTCTGATCCTTCAGGTTGCAGAATCACACAAAAGTTAAATTCATTGACCTGCCATTTGAACTGGGCCTAAATATTTAGTCAGACATCATTCTGGGTGTTTCTCTGAAGGTGCTTTTGTGATAAATGTAACATTTCTATCAATTGAGTAAAACAGTTGGCCTTCCCTAATGTGGGTGGGCCTTGTCCAACCAGGTCAAGGTCGAAATAGGGAACAATGGCCGACCCTCCCGTATAAGAGAGATTCACCTTGCCTGTCTGTTTTTGAGCTGCTACCTCAAATGTTTTCCTCTGCATTAGGACTCACACCCAAACTTCAGCTTGTCCTGTTCAGGAGCCTGCCAACCTGAAGACTAGAAGAAGCCCATCAACTGTCCTGGGTCTCCAGCTTGCCAATTGTAGGTCTTGAGACTTGTTGGTCTCCATAATTGTGTGAGTTAATTTCTTACAATAAATCAGTCTCCCTTTCTTTCCTCTCTCCAGCTCTCTATACATCCTCTTTGTTCGGTTTCTCTGGAGAACCCTGACTAATACACCAGTTAATCTTGAGGATAGAATGTCACTCATAATTGCCTCCAGATTTATAGAGAGAGTCAGACTTCAGCCTGCCCCCAAAGGAGAAATATGAATGGAGATCACAACAAAATATTTGCAGTATTGTTCCACATCATATTTGATAGGAGCATGGGAAATATGCATGGGAGTATATTGCCAGAGCACTATTCCAGAAAGAAAGGATCATAGAATTAGATTGTTGGAGATGTATTGGTACAGGTACTCCTACTCAAGACTCTGGATTCAGTATATTAGTTTGAGGAGACTGGAGTAGCTGTAAAAGTTTGCTTCTTCAATTGCATAAAACCTGGACAGTGTTAATTACATTTGATGAAGCTGAAACAATAAAACTGCTTTGATAAAGTGTTAAAACTCAATTAAATGGCCAAAGCATTAAGAATAGATAAGTTGCACTGGATTCATCCTGGGTGAGATTCTCACCCACTCCATCATTATTTCCCTCGAGAGACCCAGAGAAAAGGCCTTTCATTACACAACTAGAAATGCATTGGGGGTAGCATGTCCATGGTCAGGAGCACACTGTTGGGTGGACCTTTTTGAATTTTTGAGGCTATGTAAACATTTTTTTTTAATGTGTTGCTCTAATTCATCTACCGAGTAACCCACTGGGATGCCAGATTGAGAAGGTGTTATCTGGTCCACCAAGTCACTGATGTTGGGTGGGCTTAGGGTACATACTTTGAAGGGAGCTAGTACTACAACTGTACCAGAAAGTGAATAGTTACTTGCAGAACAGGACGTAGTTATTCCAAAACTCTGTGGTTCTCCATTGGGGTTTACCAGAGGTTAGACTCTGCATCTCAGTCTCCCTCAGACGGCTGGCGCACCACTCGGTCTGCCCAGTCATGAGAACGAATGGCCTCGCGAACTTCACTGAAGCATGGCGAGAGTAGCTACTGAACAATCCTTTAAATTTCACTGGAATTTTTTTTCCTTTTTGTAAAAGATTATATACCTCCTAGCAATCTTTTTTTTTTTCATGAATTGGATAAACGTTAACATTAATTTTTTCATGATTTTCTTACCTGTTTCCCAATATTTTTTTTTTCTTTTATGATTTAAAATATATTTTATACCTTGTTTCAATTTCACCAAACCCACCAGTAAGATATAACATGTCAGAAGGTTTTCCTGGGCGTGTTGTGCCTTAGGATCAACAGTGGAGGTGTTTATAAAGGTACTTTATTCCTGTCCTACCCTTGCTGGTTCTGATACTATTGGCCTGAGGATAGCCCAAGCAGTATAAAAACCATTTTAGACCTCTGTAATACCCAGGAATTCTAAACAAAAAGTGAGTGTTTAAATTAATTATAATAGTAATTTTCCTGCACTTCTATTTCTTCTGCATATCCTTCAGTGTCTTGGAAGACCGAAACTTACTAAATGTCTGACATTTAACTAAATGGCTTTCAGGTTACCTAAAGAGTAGCAAACAATTGTGGCACTAAACAGCAAAATTATCTGAACAAAAATCATTAAAATTAAGTAATTTTACACATAAAGACAAGAAAAAGTGGTGCTTAAAGAATATTCTATGCATGTTTAAAATTCATGGTATTTGGATTCAATACTATCACTAAAAAACAAAATGTTTTGAACAACAGAAGACTGCCATTCCCACTGATGAAACACTTAATCTTATCAAAGCAAAAATAATGTTGGAAATGAATACAAACACATATTAATAAGAATTTGCCTATGAGGTTCCATGTTCATTGAAGTTGATATTATTTTTTCATGTTTTTAGTATTTTGCAATCATCCCTAAATTTGAGTTATTTTTCTGGGGAAGCGATGTGATCTAAAATTTTAGAAAAATTATTAAATTCTTACAAAACAAAGTAGCCTTCCTAATGAAAAGAAGATCTAATAGGGACAGAGTACAATGAGGTGGATTTGGGTGTCATTTTGGCACTGGCACGTGGATGATAAACTAAATGGTAGTTTTAGTGTCAATTGCTACAGAATCCAATGGAGTCTTTCTTTTTAGCCAAAGAATCCCCAGTGATAATATTTGTAGATTCGAATTTCGGGTAGGAGCACCCATGGGGGTGGTTAGAGGTAACATAGCCCAGGTAGTCATTGGAGGTGTGGTTGCGGTGGAGGAAGGCATGGTGGGACTGGAGTTTCTGTGAGAACTGTGGCATCCGCGCTCACATGTGTGGCTTCTCGGCAAGCAAGGCTTCTGGTTATGCTGGCTGTAGTCTCAGCAAAGATGCTGGTTCCTCTCGCAAATGTGCATTCCATTGGCATGATGGTAACTGTGGGAATTGCAGGCTCAGTTGAACTGGCAGTGGCAGCTTAATGTGACATGACGGTAGTGACAGATTCAGGAGACACTGTGATAGCAGAAGCGGTGGAAGGTTCTCATGAATTACTAGTAGGAGATGGTGGAATCGAAATAGCAGTGATCATGGCAGCTGTGTAGTAGCAGGATCCGCAGTACTTACTGTGGTTATGGATTTAGCTGAAGTGAAGTTTCCTAATGTGATTGCAGGATCAATGGAAAGTGTTCCTTCCTGTTGTGGCTGTAAACTTATTTGAAATGGTGCTAACTGTTGTGGTAATGGATTTTTTCATGTTTTTTTATTAGTTGTACATAATAAGTGAGGTGCATTTTTATATATTCATAAGTGCATATGACATAATTTGCTCCATTTCAATCTCTAGTACTTCTCTCCTCTCCTCCCTCCCCTATCCCTTTCCTCTATGCCACTGGTCTTCCATTTATTTATTGTTTTTCATTTGCACATTATAGTTATATATGAAAGTGGAATTCATTGTATTATGCTCATAAATGCACACACATAATTTGATCACTTTCATTTCACAGTTTCTTCCCATTCCCATCCCTCTTCCCTCTCCCTCAATCCCCTTCCCCTCTTACACTATTATCCTATTTTCATGAGATTTAAGGATTCCTTATTTCTCTCTAGTTTTCTCATATGAGAAAAAAAATTTAACCTTGACTTTCTGAGTCTGGCTTATTTCCCTTGGCATGATGCTCTCCAGTTCCATTAATTCACCAGCAAATGACAGAATTCATTCTTATTTATGGCTAAGTAAAACTCCATAGTGTATATAGACCACATTTTCTTTATCTATTTGCCTGTTGACAGGCACCTGCACTGGTTCCATACCTTAGTCATTAGGAATTGTGCACTGATTATGCTAACATTGGTAAGCATGTATGACTACAGTGTAATGATTTTGATTGAGTATTGGTTTCAATTAAGTGACAATGCCAGTTGACTATTATTAATCATTCAATTGAAATTGTGGTGGCTACTGTGGTTGTGGGTTTAGTTCAAAGCATTGTTGTTATTATTTGGCTGTATACCCAGCAGATATCATGCTGATTTTAGTAGTGCAGTTGGAGCTGTGTGGAATGCTGCAGCCACAGGTGCAGCTGAAGGAGCTCTTGTGGATATTACAGCTGTCAGTTCATTAGAAATGGCTATTTGTAAGTTCCATTGAGGTTTTGGTAGCTGGAATGGTTATCAGCCCAGAAGAAGTTATAGCATTTGTAGTTTCAAGTACAGTAAAGCTAGTTGTGGCTTCAGTTAACCTATTGGTAACTGTAGTGGCACAATGTTCAGTCAACTTGGTAGTCATAGCCATTGGGGTAGTACATTTGTCGGGATGCCTGTTGTGCCAGTCAATTCAGTTGTTAGTGGTCATCAGTTCAGGTAAAAGTGGTGGTTCTTCTGGTAGTTGTAGTTTCAATTGAGGCAGTAGTAGGTTGGGTATAATACAAGGGGCTTCTCTGTTGATATAGTGCTACCTTCAGGTTTAATGGACATACAGTGATTGTTAAGGTTATAATTTCAGCTGATGTGGTGGTAGTGGAAACTGGTAACAGGTGTGGTTAAAGTGTGGCTCGTTTTCTGTGTGACAGTAGGTGAGTGGGAAATGGTGGTGGTACTGGTAACAACGATGACTTCATATTCAGTAGAAGATGCAGTGGTTACAGATTTTTTTAAGTGATTGTTGCAGTTTCCACAGAGACGGTACTGTTTGCAGGTTTGCCTATCCGTTGATCACACTGTCCCAACATTAACTACTCCCACCATTGAACTGAGAGCCAATCAAGTAAATCTGAACTCAGTTGACGTGGAAGTGGGATTGTTGCAGTAGAGTGTCTGATGGGGTGTCTGATGGGTATAGAGGTGGCAGTGTTAGAAGTCTTTTTATTATTAAGCAAAGGTAAAGTCATTTTTCCTACTTTTGGTTATAGATTGAGGTGTAATGCAACTAGGCACTAGTTCAATTATTATAGTGGCAGTTATTGTAATAACTGGTTTAGTTGCAATGGGGCTTGTGGTGGCCATGAGAGCTGTTAAGTTCAGCAGAAATTTTGTAGCCTGCACAGATTAAGAGATGCTAATTGCTGCTAAGAGTTGACATAGTACTGCCTTTGATGTTCTGTTCAGCTGGAGTGGGTTTCCTGACTATTCTAACTATAGGGCTGGATGCAGTGGAGATGCAGGCTGCAGAGCTTAATGTTGGTGCAGGTGTTGTGGCTGTTGTAGGAAGTTTTATTGTGGTAGTGGGCACTCTAGGTTCAGGAGTGAATATTCCAGACTTGGCATCACTGGGGGATATGTGGAAAGCAACTGGCCCAGTGTTATTTCTCCCTTTAAGCACCAGGCACAGCTTGAGTTCTCTGATTATGGTTGTAATCCCACACTAAGAAGGCAAGCCAGGAATATTTTCCACAGAAAGTAGATATTTAAGAAAGTATATTTCACCTGTAATAGATATAAAGGAAAATACTTAGCATGGATTCAACATTTCAAAGAAAATGTATTCTTTGATACTGAAAGTGTAAAATATATAAACATCAATATGAATTAAGAGAATGTTCTAGTAATACATATGAGACTCAATATCTAAGCTTCCACCCTAGGAAAAGATTGGTCTTATGCTTTACCTACCATTAGGAGGAAATGTCCACTGACTTCTTAGATATTCTATTTTTTTAAAAAAAAGTTTTTAGTTGTATATGGATACAATGCCTTTATTTATTTATACGTGGTGCTGAGGATCAAACCCAGAGCCTCACACATGCTAGGCAAGTGCTCTACCACTGAGCTATATCTCCAAACCCACATATTCTTATATCTGGACCACCAAATTAAAAATTAACAAAATGTTGACAGAAATTGGTTAAGCATGTACATGTACCCCAAGTGAAATCAGGAAATGGGCCGGGACTCCCTACATCTGGAGAACCCTGGAAGACTGACCAAAATCCCCTCCCTTGTGATCCTGACATTATCTGAAGGTGCTTGTTTTTTTTTTATTTGTTTTTTTAATTTTTTTTTGGTTTCTCTATTTTTTTTTTAATTGTAAACAAATGGGATACATGTTGTTTCTCTGTACATGGCGTAAAGGCATACCATTTGTGTAATCATAAATTTACATAGAGTAATGTTGTTTGATTCATTCTGTTATTTTTTCCCTTCCCCCCACCCCTCCCACCCCTCTTTACCCTCTATACAGTACATCCTTCCTCCATACTTGCCCCCCTCCCTAACCCTAACTCTAACCCTAACACTAACCTTTCCCTCCCCCCCATTATGTGTCATCCTCCACTTATTAGCGATATCATTCGTCCTTTGGCTTTTTGAGATTGGCTTATCTCACTTAGCATGATATTCTCCAATTTCATCCATTTGCCTGCAAATGACATAATTTTATCATACTTTATGGCTGAGTAATATTCCATTGTATATATATACCACAGTTTCTTTATCCACTCATCAATTGAAGGGCATCTAGGTTGGTTCCACAGTCTGGCTATTGTGAATTGAGCAGCTATGAACATTGATGTGGCTGTATCTCTGTAGTATGCTGATTTTAAGTCCCTTGGGTATAGGCCGAGGAGTGGGATAGCTGGGTCAAATGGTGGTTCCATTCCAAGTTTTCTAAGGAATCTCCACACTGCTTTCCAGAGTGGCTGCACTAATTTGCAGCCCCATCAGCAATGTATGAGTGTACCTTTTTCCCCACATCCTCGCCAACACCTGTTGTTGCTTGTATTCTTGATAATCGCCATTCTAATTGGGGTGAGATGGAATCTTAGGGTGGTTTTGATTTGCATTTCTCTTATTACTAGAGATGTTGAACATTTTTCCATATGTTTGTTGATTGCTTGTAGATCTTCTTCTGTGAAGTGTCTATTCATTTCCTTAGCCCATTTGTCGACTGGATTATTTGAATTCTTGGAGTAGAGTTTTTTTGAGTTCTTTATAGATTCTGGAGATTAGTGCTCTATCTGAAGTATGATTGGCAAAGATATTCTCCCATTCTGTAGGCTCTTTCTTCGCATTGCTGATAGTTTCCTTTGCTGAGAGAAAGCTTTTTAGTTTGAATCTATCCCAGTGGTTGATTCTAGCTTTTATTTCTTGTGCTATGGGAGTCCTGTTAAGGAAGTCTGATCCTAGACCAACAAGGTGAAGATTTGGACCTACTTTTTCTTCTATAATCTGCAGGGTCTCTGGTCTGATTCCGAGGTCCTTAATCCATTTGAGTTTAGTTTCGTGCATGGTGAGAGATATGGGTTTAGTTTCATTCTGTTGCATATGGATTTCCAATTCTCCCAGCACCATTTGTTGAAGAGGCTCTCTTTTCTCCATTGCATATTTTTGGCCCCTTTGTCTAGTATGAGAAAATTGTATTTATTTGGGTTTGTGTCCGTGTCCTCTATTCTGTACCATTGATCTACCTTTCTATTTTGGTACCAATACCATGCCGTTTTTTGTTACTATTGCTTTGTACTAGAGTTGAAGATCTGGTATTTGCAATACCCCCTGTTTCACTCTTCCTGCTAAGGATTGCTTTAGCTATTCTGGGTTTCTTATTCTTCCAGATGAATTTCATAATTGCTTGCTCTATTTCTGTAAGGTATGTCATTGGGATTTTAATTGGAATTGCATTGAATTTGTATAGCACTTTAGGTAGTATGGCCATTTTGACAATATTAATTCTTCCTATCCAAGAACATGGAAGATCTTCCATCTTCTAAGGTGTTCTTTAATTTCTTTCTTTAGTGTTGTATAGTTCTCATTGTAGAGGTCTTTCACCTCTTTTGTGAGATTGATTCCCAAGTATTTTATTTTTTTCGAGGCTATTGTGAATGGGGTAGTTTTCCTAATTTCTCTTTCTGAAGATTCATCACTTATGTATAAAAATGCGTTGGATTTATGGGCATTGATCTTGTAACCTGCTACTTTACTGAATTCACTTATGAGTTCTAAGAGTTTTCTGGTGGAATTTCCAGGTTCCTCTAAATATATAATCATGTCATCAGCAAACAGGGATAGTTTGAGATCTTCTTTTCCAATTCGTATCCCTTTAATTTCTTTGGTTTGTCTAATTGCTCTGGCCAGAGTCTCAAGAACGATGTTGAATAGAAGTGGTGAAAGAGGGCATCCCTGCCTTGTTCCAGTTTTTAGGGGGAATGTTTTCAGTTTTTCACCATTTAGAATGATATTAGCCATGGGCTTAGCATAAATGGCCTTTACAATGTTAAGGAATGTTCCCACTATCCCTATTTTTTCTAGTGTTTTGAGCATGAAGGGGTGCTGTATTTTATCAAATGCTTTTTCTGCATCTATTGAAATAATCATGTGATTCTTGACTTTAAGTCTATTAATATGGTGAATTACGTTTATTGATTTCCTGATGTCGAACCAACCTTGCATACCTGGGATGAAGCCCACTTGATCATGGTGCACTATCTTTTTAATATGTTTTTGTATGCGATTTGCTAAAATTTTGTTGAGAATTTTTGCATCGATGTTCATTAAGGATATTGGTCTGAAATTTTCTTTCCTTGATGAGTCTCTGTCTGGTTTAGGTATCAGGGTGATATTGGCTTCATAGAATGAGTTTGGGAGGGTTCCCTCCTCTTCTATTTTATGGAATCCTTTGAGAAGTATTGGAATGAGTCTTCTTTAAAGGTTTTGTAGAACTCGGCTGAGAACCCATCTGGTCCCGGACTTTTCTTTGTTGGTAGGCTTTTGATGACTTCTTCTATTTCAGTACTTGAAATTGGTCTATTTAAATTGTGTATGTCCTCCTCGTTCAGTTTAGGCAATTCATATGTCTCTAGAAACCTGTTGATGTCTTTGAAATTTTCTATTTTGTTGGAGTATAGATTTTCAAAATAGCTTCTAATTATGTTTTGTATTTCAATCCTGTCTGTTGTGATATTTCCTTGTTCATTCCGAATTTTAGTGATTTGGGTTTTCTCTCGTCTTCTCTTTGTTAGTGTGGCTAAAGGTTTATCAATTTTGTTTATTTTTTCGAAGAACCAACTATTTATTTTGTCAATTTTTTGTATTGTTTCTTTTGTTTCAATTTCATTGATTTCAGCTCTGAGTTTAACTATTTCCTGTCTTCTACTACTTTTGGTGCTGTTCTGTTCTTCTTTTTCTAGGGCTTTGAGCTGTAGTGTTAGGTCGTTTATTTGTTGAGTTTTACTTCTTTTATTAAATGCGCTCCATGAAATAAATTTCCCTCTAAGTACTGCTTTCATAGTGTCCCAGAGATTTTGATATGATGTTTCTTTGTTCTCATTTACCTCTAAGAATTTTTTAATTTCCTTCCTAATATCTTCTGTTATCCATTCATCATATAATAGCATATTGTTTAATCTCCAGATGTTGGAATAGTTTCTGTGTTTTACTCTTTCATTTATTTCTAACTTCAATCCATTATGATCTGATAGAATACATGGTATTCTATCATGGTATTCTATCATGTATTCTATCATGATCTGATAGAATACATGGTAGTGTCTCTATCTTCTTGTATTTGCTAACATTAGCTTTGTGGCCTAATATGTGGTCTATTTTAGAGAAGGATCCATGTGCTGCTGAGAAGAAAGTGTATTCACTCTTGGTTGGATGGTATATTCTATAAATGTCCGTTAAGTCTAAATTATTGATTGTGTTATTGAGATCTATGGTTTCTTTGTTCAATTTTTGTCTGGAAGATCTGTCCAGTGGTGAGAGAGGCGTGTTAAAATCACCTAGTATTATTGTGTTATGGTCTATTTGGTTTCTGAAATTGAGAAGGATTTGTTTGACATACATGAATGAGCCACTGTTTGGGGCATAGATGTTTATGATTGTTATATCTTGCTGATTTATGCTTCCCTTAAGCAGTATGAAATGACCTTCTTTATCCCTTCTGACTAACTTTGGCTTGAAGTCCACATTATCGGAAATGAGGATGCATACTCCAGCTTTTTTGCTGAGTCCATGTGCATGGTATGTTTTTCCCCATCCTTTCACCTTTAGTCTATGGGTATCTTTTTCTATGAGGTGAGTCTCTTGCAGGCAACATATTGTTGGATCTTTCTTTTTAATCCAATCTGCCAGTCTATGTCTTTTGATTGATGAATTCAGGCCATTAACATTCAGGGTTATTATAGAGATATGATTTGGTTTCCCGGTCATTTGGTTCATTTTTTAAATTTTATTTATTTTTGTTTGACACAACTTGTTTCCTCCTTTATTTGACAATTCCTTTAGGATAATTCCTCCCTTTGCTGATTTGCTTCTTTGTTTTTCATCTCTTCCTCATGGAATATTTTGCTGAGAATGTTCTGTAATGCTGGCTTTCTTTTTGTAAATTCTTTTAGCTTTTGTTTATCATGGAAGGATTTTATTTCATCGTCCAATTTGAAGGTAAGTTTTGCTGGGTATAAGATTCTTGGTTGGCATCCATTTTCTTTCAGGGCTTGAAAAATGTTGTTCCAGGCCCTTCTAGCTTTTAGGGTCTGGATTGAAAAATCTGCTGATATCCGTATTGGTTTCCCCCGAATGTAATTTGGTTCTTTTCTCTCACAGCCTTTAAAATTCTGTCTTTATTTTGTATGTTCGGTATTTTCATTATAATGTGCCTTGGTGTGGGTCTGTTGTAATTTTGTGTATTTGGAGTCCTATAAGCCTCTTGAACTTGATTTTCCATTTCATTCTTCAGATTTGGGAAATTTTCTGATATTATTTCATTGAATAAATTGTTCATTCCTTTGGCTTGTTTCTCTAGGCCTTCCTCAATCCCAATAATTCTTAAATTTGGCCTTTTCATGATATCCCATAGTTCTTGTAGATTCTGTTCATGATTTCTTACCATCTTCTCTGTTTGTTCAACTTTGTTTTCAAGGTTAAATATTTTGTCTTCAATGTCTGAGGTTCTGTCTTCCAGGTGTTCTATCCTATTGGATATGCTTTCTATGGAGTTCTTAATTTGGTTTATTGTTTCCTTCATGTCAAGGATTTCTGTTTGGTTTTTTTTCAATATCTCTAACTCTTTATTGAAATGATCTTTTGCTTCCTGTATTTGCTCTTTTAACTGTCGATTGGTGCGATCAATCAATGCTTGCATTTGCTCTTTCATCTCATCATTCAGTGCATGCATTTGCTCTTTCATCTCATCGTTTGCTTCTCTGATCATTTTAATATGTACATTCTGAACTCCTTTTCTGTCATTTCTTCTGCCATGCTGTCATTGGGTTTTATTGATGTAACATCTAGATTTGTTTGCAGCATTTTCTTTCCTTGTTTTCTCATATTGTTCAGGTATCAGAGGACCGCGGAGATATTGCAGATTTCCTCTATTGACTTACAATGTCCCTGAAGATTTCTATATATATCCTCCCTTAGCCTTCAGTAGGCTGAAGTCTTGGAGGAAGTTGATAATGCGGTGCTCCACAGGAAGCTGCCTCTCTAGGAGTGGTGGCCTTCAGGTGGGGTATAATCCCTGCTAGTGGGCAGAGGTGCCTCCACTTGTTGACCAATGGTCATCCAAAGGGGACCTAGGCTGCGGGCTGAGGCAAGGCCTGTTTGGGCCTGAGTCTCTGGTTTTACCGTCCTTGTGGGGAAACCTCACCCAGCAGGGAAGACTCACCCGGTGGGGAGGTCTCGCTGGTCAGTTCCCTCCTAGAGGTTCCCCTCAATTTACAGCTACTGCCTGGGCTGGGCTGCCTTCCTCTGCAAAGTTCCCAGGGACCCGGCCCTACCCCCTGGGCCTGGGAGCCTCACCCTTTGCAGATTACTCTCCTTAGGCTGCCCTTCCTCAGAGAATCTGCCCGCAGGCCTGGAACCTTCGCTCCGCCCTAAGCCTGTCTCTGTGCGGCTCTTCCACCCAGAAGCCTCCTAGATCCTGGGACCCTGCTCTGCACCTAATCGCCTGGCTTTGCGGCCCCTCCTCTGAGCAGCCACCTGGGGCCCTGTACAATTGCTCTGAATCCCAGAGACCCGCCACACGCCTCTTCCTCCAGACAGCCGCCCAGTATTCCGGTGCGGTCACTAGGAGTCCAAGAAACTCACTGCGTGCCTCCACCTCCACCAACCACCCGTAGCCCTGGGCAATCAATCACTCTGAGTCGAAGTGACCCTCCCCGTTCTTCCTCCTTCTCCAGATAACCCCCCGAGTGTTCAGGAGCGGTCGCTCTGAGTGGCTCTGAATCCACGTGACCCGCTGCACGGGTCCTCTGGGCAACCGCCCGGAGCTCTGGTGCGGCCACTCAAGACCAAGCGACCCACCACGCTTCCCCTCCAGGCAGCCCCCCTGTGTTCAGGAGCTGTCACTTTAAGTCCAAACAACTCACCACTCGCCTTCTCCTCTGAGCAGCCGCCTGGAGCGCTAATGCAGTCACTGCGAGTCCAAACGACCCGCCACGCTCCTCCTCCTCCTCCTCCTACTCCTCCGGGCAGGCCCTGGTGTTCAGAAGTGGTCTGAGTCCAAACAGCTCGCCATGCAGCCCCTCCTCTGGCAACCGCCTGTAGCTCTGGTGTAGTCACCCGAATCCAAGCGGCCACTCCTCTTCCTCCTCGTCCTCAGGGCAGGCCCCGGTGTTCAGAAGCGTCGTTCTGATTCCAAACAGCTCGCCGCGCAGCTTCTCCTCTGGCAACCGCCTGTAGCTCTGGTGCAGTCACTCCGAATCCAAGTGGCCACGCTCCTCCTCCTCCTCCTCAGGGCAGGCCCCGGTGTCCTGAGTCCACACAGCTCTCCTCGCCACTCTTCCCCTGGGCAGCCGCCGGAGCCCCAGTGGTTGCTCCGAGTCCCAGCGCTGTGCCGAGCGGCCTCCTTTACGGCGCTCCCAGTTGTCTGCGTTCACTGCTCCAGCGGGGGGAGGGGTGTCTCGCCGGCAGCTCTACTTCACAAAGTTCCCTGCATTCTGGGACCACCGTCCCATCCGGGACGCCTTCCCAATGGGTGAGAGTCACCCAGCTGCTTTGAGTTGGTCCCAAGCGTCTCAATATCTCCTCTTTTGAATCCTGAGTCCTGGAGCAACATGAAATGCAGCCACCCTCTAGGCCGCCATCTTGAAACTCCGAAGGTGCTTGTTAATAGGTTCTCTTGGAGTCTCCCAGTAATGTATGTTTAAACAGGGTAGGATGCTGTTCTCAACACGTTCTTGGGCTTAGAGTTTCAACTGAGATTACTATTTAACAGCATGACATTGAGTTGAGACTGCTTTTGTAGGAGTCTAGTTACTGTGAGCTATTTTCACTTGGAGAATCATGTAACCCCTGTTTTCTTATCTGTAAGATACTGCTAATAAAAACACATGACTTACAGAAATCACATGAAGATTAGTGAAATAGAATTGCTTCCAATTTATGGAGTATTGTGCAAGGATACAGCTAGAGCTAGATGGTGGACACTGAGCCAGACCATCAGGGGAGCTTTTAATCAACGTCCCTTACATGGGGAGGCCTCATGCATACACTTGAGATGATGGCAGAACTTACATCACAGGGTTTTTGCAAGACTTAAATGAGACTATGTATGCAAAATGGGTGGAACACTCCTCTTCCCTGTAGTGAATTCTATATAAATATTTGTGAGATGAGGCTGATGATGTAAATACAAGTTATTGGAGTTATTGGACAAGTAGCATGAACTAGAAAAAAGAATGTAGCTTTGAAGTCAGATGACCTTGAGTTTCAATGCCAAACCTCGGAGATTTAAAGCGAATTTCCTAACCTCTGTGAGTCTTCAATTTCCTTATTCTTAAGGTGGTAGTCCTACAGAAAGATCTAAAAAGACTGTAATTTTACCTCATTTTTGCCTTAATTGGAGCAGTACAACATAGTGACAAGGAGCTTGGATTCTGAAGATTTCGGATTGAATATTTTGTCTGTTTTTCAAGCAGACTAATAGCTGGCAATTTCCTTAACATATGAAGCCTCTATTTCTTCATAAGAAAAAATGTCTTGTGTCAAAGGATAGTTGTAAGGATTAAGCCAGATGATAAAGTCCATAAGGCACGTGCTGCAATGCTTGACACTTAAGTGTTTAAAACTAATTACTGAGAAGCTCATAGGCAGTCATTCTTTCATGAGTTCAGGGCAATGAGAAAGAAGAGTGAGAACTAATATGTTTGAGAAAAATGGGATACTTCTTAAGGCTAGAAAAATTGGTTTGGGTGTCCACTGTGGCAGCTCTTGGAAATCCAGGACTGGAAGTGAACATTGATCACCAAGGCCAGGGAAACAAGGGGCATCAGTGGGCACCAAGTGTCACATCCTGTACCACAGTTTATGTGCCTTAACAAAAGGAAGCACTTGGTGAGAGCACAATAAAAGTTGTCCCACAACTCAGAATAAGCAATATTTTCATTTGCATGCTTGTTAAAAACAGAAATAGGGTGGAGGGCAGGCAGGTTGGAACCTTGCAACACAACTGAGCTCCCAGGCTGAGTCCACCACTAACTAGACATGTGAATTTGTGCAAAAATATGGACCTTCCAGAAGGATATTTTCTCCATCTGTTCAACACTGGAAGACCAGATGGTAACTACATTCTCCTACTCAGCAGTAAATAAGATTTGCAAACAAGAACACTAACTAACTTCACCAGATCAAGGTCATTCTTCACTTCTCTTATATATAAAACATAAGAGTTTTTACATTATATCAAGAGCTAAGCTCAGGTCCTCCTTAATGAGCCTCTAAGCAGGGATGGAGCAGAGAGTTGCTCAATGCTGGAGCCCAAAGCACTCAAGTAAAGAGCCAAGCACAATCAGCAATCAGTCAAAATCATATTTCTCCCTGGATGCAAAACTCAGAGATAAGATTGTAAGGCAAGGGTACTATGTGGTCAGAAACACAGATATTAATCCAGGCACCAAGCCAAAGGGGATAAAAACAGGAAGGAGGGAGATCCAAAACAGGAAGACTGATGGATGGAAGAAAAAGATCACAGTGAGGCTCAGATGTTCGAGGGAAGAACAGATCCCCCACAGAGCAGGGCTCTAGGGACTTAGCAGACAATGTTGTCTTTCCACCTGAGTCTCGTTTGAGAGCTGGGTCCTTCACTCTCAGGTTCTTTGCCATCTTCCCCTCCAACTCACCCGCCTGAAATGAGGACCTTGGGCTGGACCTTTCCTCTTTGATTGCTACATCATTCTCTAGCTGTGTACATGAGCTTTGATTTTTCCAAGTACCACACAGGCTCCTTGAAGTTGAGCCCCCACAATGCTCAGGCAACTAGAGCCAGGATTGTTTGGTTGCCACTAATATTGCTAATAATATTGTTAATTTAGCTCAATATTAAATTGTATTACAAAAATATTAATATTTAGACTAGTAAATACATAGAGTACATTTTTATTCCTTTAGTACCATAGAGCACACAAATAAAAGATATCTGACTTATAAGCAACAGTTGGAAAGTTAATTCATTGCTTTTTCCTCAATAATTGTAATTATACATTTCTTGTGATGAATACATAATACATAAGCATCATAGAAGTCTATTATGTTATAAGAAGATCCAGCCCAGCGCAGTGGCACATACCTGTAATCCTCATGACTCAGGAGGCTGAGGCAGCAGGACTACGTATTCAAAGCCAGCCTAAACAATATAGTGAGGTCCTAAGCAACTTAGCAAGACCCTGTCTCTAAGTAAAATATATAAAGGGCTGGGGATGTGGCTCAGTGGTTAAGCACCCCTGGATTCAATCCCTTGAACAGAAGAAAGAAAGAAAGAAAGAAAGAAAGAAAGAAAGAAAGAAAGAAAGAAAGAAAGAAAGAAAGAAAGAAAGAAAGAAAGAAAGAAAGAAAGAAAAGAAGAAAAGAAAGGGAAAAAAGGGAAAGGAAAGGAAGTAAGGAAGGAAGGAATGAAGGAAGGAAGGAAGGAAGGAAGGAAGGAAGGAAGGAAGGAAGGAGAGAGAGAGAGGGAGGGAGGGAGAGAGAGGAAGGAAGGAAGGAAGGAAGGAAGGAGAAAAGAAAATCCATAGGGTTTCCTCTTAAAATCAGAAATAGATCCACATAGGCAAGATATGAAAACGTAACAGGTACTCACAAACTGGCTTCTAGAGGGCTCAGTATGTGCTCCATACTTCCCACATTCCCAATCCACCCTTGAACGACCATTATCCAAAGTTGAACTTCAGCACTAGTTTTCATTTTGGTCATTCCATTTATAGCTCCAACCTTGAATAATATTTGAGCTGACTGATGGCAAACTGACCAAGATGCATCATGTAAACAATTAAATCACAGTCCTAACAGAGGACCCACCATAAGTCAGAAGTATTCATTAATTACATGAAGAAACAAGAAATCCCATCCCCCCTTTGGGAGGTATAGCGGCCTCTCTCAGCAGCCTGCCTCACAGAAGCAAACCATGCTAATCTTGATACTTCCTTCTCTCCCCTGCGGCCATTGCTCTACAGACACGCATTACTCTGGAGCTTGGGACCAATCTGTGATAGGATACTGAAGTAGGTGAAGTTTTCCATTGCTTCTCTTCAAAGTTAAGATGACCAAGCTTTCCGTGCTTGCTCATACCACCTCTTGAGACATTCATGGCCCTATAGCAGCCTTTCAAGGAGCTTCAAATACTCTGAAAATTTCCAATCCTGTGGTCCTAGCATTCAGCAAAGGAAAAGTGCTTGTGTTTGCTTTCTTAGATACAACTCCTTTCTAAAGGGAGAGCCACATAGCCAAATAAATCAATAACTGCTAATACATTTCCAAAGTTTCTCTTTTCTTGCAGAATAATATAAAAAAAAAACTAACCCTTTAGTTTTTTTGTGTACTTTTGGTATTTAAAAATTATCTAGCTAAAGGATATTTGGGCAGCTATTCATTCCAAATTTTTTTTCCCCAGAAAAATTTGTTTTATTTATACTTGTTATAAAGTTGAACTGCTGAAACTTGTTCACTGAAACATTTTGACTTGCATTAATGCTTTACATCCCTGCATTTATATTAAAAATTCACACACAAATGAAAATGGAAAAACAGCCAATACGTGATTTCTGTCCCCTATTTTTCCACTCGCAATCATATACTTAGGTACCTTTTGACCCCATGGAAAAAAATATCTAACATTCAATAACAGGAAGAAGAGAAAAAAAATTTTTTTTGAGAATGAAATGTTTCTCATCATAGTGAATTCTTTTTTTTTTTTTTTTTTTGTAAACAACTGGGATACATGTTGTTTCTCTGTTTGTACATGGCGTAAAGGCATACCATTTGTGTAATCATAAATTTACACAGAGTAATGTTGTTTGATTCATTCTGTTATTTTTTCCCTTCCCCCCACCCCTCCCACCCCTCTTTACCCTCTATACAGTACTTCCTTCCTCCATACTTGCCCCCCTCCCTAACCCTAACTCTAACCCTAACACTAACCCTTCCCTCCCCCCCATTATGTGTCATCCTCCACTTATTAGCGATATCATTCGTCCTTTGGCTTTTTGAGATTGGCTTATCTCACTTAGCATGATATTCTCCAATTTCATCCATTTGCCTGCAAATGACATAATTTTATCATTATGGCTGAGTAATATTCCATTGTATATATATACCACAATTTCTTTATCCACTCATCAATTGAGGGGCATCTAGGTTGGTTCCACAGTCTGGCTATTGTGAATTGAGCAGCTATGAACATTGATGTGGCTGTATCTCTGTAGTATGCTGATTTTAAGTCCTTTGGGTATAGGCCGAGGAGTGGGATAGCTGGGTCAACTGGAGGGTCCATTCCAAGTTTTCTAAGGAATCTCCACACTGCTTTCCAGAGTGGCTGCACTAATTTGCAGCCCCATCAGCAATGTATGAGTGTACCTTTTTCCCCACATCCTCGCCAACACCTGTTGTTGCTTGTATTCTTGATAATCGCCATTCTAATTGGGGTGAGATGGAATCTTAGGGTGGTTTTGATTTGCATTTCTCTTATTACTAGAGATGTTGAACATTTTTCCATATGTTTGTTGATTGCTTGTAGATCTTCTTCTGTGAAGTGTCTATTCATTTCCTTAGCCCATTTGTCGACTGGATTATTTGAATTCTTGGAGTAGAGTTTTTTGAGTTCTTTATAGATTCTGGAGATTAGTGCTCTATCTGAAGTATGATTGGCAAAGATATTCTCCCACTCTGTAGGCTCTTTCTTCGCATTGCTGATAGTTTCCTTTGCTGAGAGAAAGCTTTTTAGTTTGAATCTATCCCAGTGGTTGATTCTTGCTTTTATTTCTTGTGCTATGGGAGTCCTGTTAAGGAAGTCTGATCCTAGACCAACAAGGTGAAGATTTGGACCTACTTTTTCTTCTATAATCTGCAGGGTCTCTGGTCTGATTCCGAGGTCCTTAATCCATTTTGAGTTTAGTTTCGTGCATGGTGAGAGATATGGGTTTAATTTCATTCTGTTGCATATGGATTTCCAATTCTCCCAGCACCATTTGTTGAAGAAGCTATCTTTTCTCCATTGCATATTTTTGGCCCCTTTGTCTAGTATGAGAAAATTGTATTTATTTGGGTTTGTGTCCGTGTCCTCTATTCTGTACCATTGATCTACCTTTCTATTTTGGTACCAATACCATGCCGTTTTTGTTACTATTGCTTTGTACTAGAGTTGAAGATCTGGTATTGCAATACCCCCTGTTTCACTCTTCCTGCTAAGGATTGCTTTTGCTATTCTGGGTTTCTTATTCTTCCAGATGAATTTCATAATTGCTTACTCTATTTCTGTAAGGTATGTCATTGGGATTTTAATTGGAATTGCATTGAATTTGTATAGCACTTTAGGTAGTATGGCCATTTTGACAATATTAATTCTTCCTATCCAAGAACATGGAAGATCTTTCCATCTTCTAAGGTGTTCTTTAATTTCTTTCTTTAGTGTTGTATAGTTCTCATTGTAGAGGTCTTTCACCTCTTTTGTGAGATTGATTCCCAAGTATTTTATTTTTTTCGAGGCTATTGTGAATGGGGTAGTTTTCCTAATTTCTCTTTCTGAAGATTCATCACTTATGTATAAAAATGCATTGGATTTATGGGCATTGATCTTGTAACCTGCTACTTTACTGAATTCACTTATGAGTTCTAAGAGTTTTCTGGTGGAATTTCCAGGTTCCTCTAAATATATAATCATGTCATCAGCGAACAGGGATAGTTTGAGTTCTTCTTTTCCAATTCGTATCCCTTTAATTTCTTTGGTTTGTCTAATTGCTCTGGCCAGAGTCTCAAGAACGATGTTGAATAGAAGTGGTGAAAGAGGGCATCCCTGCCTTGTTCCAGTTTTTAGGGGGAATGCTTTCAGTTTTTCACCATTTAGAATGATATTAGCCATGGGCTTAGCATAAATGGCCTTTACAGTGTTAAGGAATGTTCCCACTATCCCTATTTTTTCTAGTGTTTTGAGCATGAAGGGGTGCTATATTTTATCAAATGCTTTTTCTGCATCTATTGAAATAATCATGTGATTCTTGACTTTAAGTCTATTAATATGGTGAATTACGTTTATTGATTTCTGACGTTGAACCAATCTTGCATCCCTGGGATGAAACCCACTTGATCATGGTGTACTATCTTTTTAATATGTTTTTGTATGCGATTTGCTAAAATTTTGTTGAGAATTTTTGCGTCGATGTTCATTAAGGATATTGGTCTGAAATTTTCTTTCCTTGATGAGTCTCTGTCTGGTTTAGGTATCAGTGTGATATTGGCTTCATAGAATGAGTTTGGGAGGGTTCCCTCCTCTTCTATTTTATGGAATCCTTTGAGAAGTATTGGAATGAGCTCTTCTTTAAAGGTTTTGTAGAACTCGGCTGAGAACCCATCTGGTCCCGGACTTTTCTTTGTTGGTAGGCTTTTGATGACTTCTTCTATTTCAGTACTTGAAGTTGGTCTATTTAAATTGTTTATGTCCTCCTCGTTCAGTTTAGGCAATTCATATGTCTCTAGAAACCTGTTGATGTCTTCGAAATTTTCTATTTTGTTGGAGTATAGATTTTCAAAATAGCTTCTAATTATGTTTTGTATTTCAATCCTGTCTGTTGTGATATTTCCTTGTTCATTCCGAATTTTAGTGATTTGGGTTTTCTCTCGTCTTCTCTTTGTTAGTGTGGCTAAAGGTTTATCAATTTTGTTTATTTTTTCGAAGAACCAACTATTTATTTTGTCAATTTTTTGTATTGTTTCTTTTGTTTCAATTTCATTGATTTCAGCTCTGAGGTTAACTATTTCCTGTCTTCTACTACTTTTGGTGCTGTTCTATTCTTCTTTTTCTAGGGCTTTGAGCTGTAGTGTTAGGTCGTTTATTTGTTGAGTTTTACTTCTTTTATTAAATGCGCTCCATGAAATAAATTTCCCTCTAAGTACTGCTTTCATAGTGTTCCAGAGATTTTGATATGATGTTTCTTTGTTCTCATTTACCTCTAAGAATTTTTTAATTTCCTTCCTAATATCTTCTGTTATCCATTCATCATATAATAGCATATTGTTTAATCTCCAGATGTTGGAACAGTTTCTGTGTTTTACTCTTTCATTTATTTCTAACTTCAATCCATTATGATCTGATAGAATACATGCTAGTGTCTCTATCTTCTTGTATTTGCTAACATTAGCTTTGTGGCATAATATATGGTCTATTTTAGAGAAAGATCCATGTGCTGCTGAGAAGAAAGTGTATTCGCTCTTGGTTGGATGGTATATTCTATAAATGTCCGTTAAGTCTAAATTACTGATTGTGTTATTGAGATCTATGGTTTCTTTGTTCAATTTTTGTCTGGAAGATCTGTCCAGTGGTGAGAGAGGCGTGTTAAAATCACCTAGTATTATTGTGTTATGGTCTATTTGGTTTCTGAAATTGAGAAGGATTTGTTTGACATACATGGATGAGCCACTGTTTGGGGCATAGATGTTTATGATTGTTATATCTTGCTGATTTATGCTTCCCTTAAGCAGTATGTAATGTCCTTCTTTATCCCTTCTGACTAACTTTGGCTTGAAGTCCACATTATCGGAAATGAGGATGCATACTCCAGCTTTTTTGCTGAGTCCATGTGCATGGTATGTTTTTCCCCATCCTTTCACCTTTAGTCTATGGGTATCTTTTTCTATGAGGTGAGTCTCTTGCAGGCAACATATTGTTGGATCTTTCTTTTTAATCCAATCTGCCAGTCTATGTCTTTTGATTGATGAATTCAGGCCATTAACATTCAGGGTTATTATAGAGATATGATTTGGTTTCCCGGTCATTTGGTTCATTTTTTAAATTTTATTTATTTCTTTGTTTGACACAACTTGTTTCCTCCTTTATTTGACAATTCCTTTAGGATGATTCCTCCCTTAGGGAGTAGGATAAACAAAACCTACTTGGAAAAGAATTGGGAGAGAAAACCAGCAATTGCCTTCTGCAGGGGTAGGGCCAGGGAAGGAGGTAGGGCCAGGGCAGGAGGAAGGGCCAGGGAAGGAGGTAGGGCCAGGGAAGGAGGAAGGGCCAGGGAAGGAGGTAGGGCCAGGGACAGGAGCATTTCACATCACTAACCTAACTTGGGAAATTTTAAGGGACCATCTTCAACTGGCCTTAAGAGAAAAACCAGATGGCTGATGGGAGAATCCACAGGAGGGAGAGGAGGAAAGGGAACTTGGCTGGGAGGGGGCAACAAGCCCTTTCCTTTCTGGGCACAGGAAGGCAGCCAGGGCACCAGGTCCGGGCAGTGACCTCACAAGGACAGCACAGTTTTTGCAGCTTAGAGATCACCCACCTGTCCCCACCCAGCTACTCATTCTGCTCAACGCTGGCTGATGCAGGGCCACTTTCCAGCCCCAAAGGAGTGGACGGCTCTGCAGGCTGGGGCCCTGCCTCTTCTTCTGTGTCTCCTCCCTTGGAGGCAGCACTAGCCTCTGCCCCTTTGGCCTGGGGCTCCTGGCTCTCGGGGGTGGCAGCAGCCTTCCCTTCCTGGGCAGTGCCCTCCTCGCTGCAGGCACCAATACCCCCCTGCTCCTGCTCTTCCTCTGTGGGTGAAGAGGCAGAAGAATCACCCCCACCCTCCTTCCGATTTCTCTTGAAGGACAGGCCACTCAATTTGAAAGGCTTCTTGAAAGAGAATTTCTTCTTCTTCTTAGGGGTGTCCTTGGGGGCGGTCTCCCCCTTGGCCTCAGCGCCCTGGCCAGGGGGTGCTGGTTCGATGGCATCGCCAGTGGCCCCAGCTGCCTCATCTGTTGCGTTCACCGGGGGCGACTCCCCTTCACCCTTGGGGGTTAAGTCTCCATTGCTTTTCACGTGGCCATTCTCCTGTCCGTTGGCCTTCGCTGGGGAAGCGCCTGCTGCCTCCTCGGCGGTCACGTCGCCCCGGGGAGCCTTGGAGCTCTGGCTGCCCATAATGGGGGGGGGGGGGGTCTCCGGGGGGGGGCCCGGAGCCGCTCCGGGCTCGCGCCGCAGGGGATAGTCCGGCGGGGTCGGCCCGGCGGGCGGAGGGGTGGGGCTGGCGCCTGATGGGGAGGGGTGTCGGGGGTAAACCGAGCTGCACCCCCGCTCCGCCGCCGCCGCGCTCCGCGCCAGAATGCCCCATAGTGAATTCTTAAGCACGTTCTCCACACATGCGGCGTGCTAGTTGGATGTCTTTTGGCATAATTGTTACACGTTTGGCATGGACAGCACACAGGTTGGTGTCTTCAAAAAGGCCAACCAGATAGGCCTCACTTGCCTCCTGCAAAGCACCAATAGCTGCCCTCTGGAAGCACAGATCTGTTTTGAAGTCCTGAGAAATTTCTCGCACCAGACGCTGGAAGGGGAGTTTGCCAATCAGAAGTTCAGTGGACTTCTGATAATGTCTAATTTCACGAAGCGCCACAGTACCAGGCCTGTAACAATGAGGTTTCTTCACCCCTCCAGTAGAGGGCGCACTCTTGCAAGCAGCTTTTGTAGCCAGTTTTTTCCTGGGTGCTTTACCACCAGTGGATTTGCGGGCAGTCTGCTTTGTATGAGCCATGGTAGAAAGACCTCCTTACTCACCCCGCTTCTCCTTCGGCTGGAGCTCGGCAAGCTAGAGGCGGCGCTGGCATTAGAGAGCGACGTTGTTTTCCAAATTTTTCTTTTCACTGCAGAACCTTTTAATTCCTCTTTTGAAAAAGTACTTTTTTTTTTTTTTAATTGAGGCATTTGTAAGAATTAGGAACCAAGGAACTTTGGATTATGTATTGTGAAATGAGAGGGGGCAGGGGTATGAAAGATGGTGGAATGAGACAGACAACATTACCCTATGTACGTGTATGATTGCACAAATGGTGTGAATCTACATCGTGCACAACCATAGAAACAAAAAGTTGTACCCCATTTGTGTACAAGGAATCAAAATGCAGTCTGTACAAATAATAAATAAATAAAAATTTAAAAAGAGAAAGAAACCAACTTCTGAACTGAAAATCTACCAGACAGAATCAAACACAAATGTCCAAGGAGACCCTACATAAAACTAGCACAGAAAGGTTTTCTCAAGAATAACATTAGAATATTTTAAAGTTCTCAAATAAATTTATCTAAGTAATCAAAAATAACCCTATGCAAATAAAGCAATCAAGACAAATTAGTTTTGTTCTTTTTGTAAAATGCTTCTGTCAGTATCATTCATTGTCTAAACATCCATCAAACTTGTCAGATCAAAATTACCTCCTGACAGGCTAAAATGAGAAGATTGACGCTGTAAGAGTTGGTGAGATGTGGATCAAACGGAGTGCCCATGCCTACTGGTGGGAGTGGAGAAGGCTTTGGAGAGCTGTTTGGCAGTTTCTGCTGATGTTATATATCACCTGCCCTGTGGCCTAGCAATTCCATTCTTAGGTATATCCCCACCCAAGTAAAAAGACATATACAAGAATATTTGCATCTTTATTCTTAATATCCACAAACTACAAATGATCTAAACACCCACAAAGGAAAAGTGAATTTTGGCATACTCATATACTAGAATGCTAAACCACATTAAATAGTAAAATGCACACACATGCCATTTAAATATTAGCTATTACTACATGCAGCATCTTGCATGTTCATTCACTATGTTCAGGGGGTGAATCAGACACATGGATGAGGCCAGTATACAAAGTTCAAGAACGAGCAAGAGTAACCAGATGATAGTAGAGTTCAGATAGTTGTTTATGTCAGAGGGATGGGGAGCAGTTGATGGGAAGAGACCTGAAGGGGTGTTTGAAGTACTGGAAGTGTTCCACATCTTGATCTGGGTGACAGTTTTGTATGAGCTTGTGCAAGAGTACATGTTGAATTAATGCACTAAGTGGATGTCATCCCTCAATAAAAAAGAAAAGACAGACTGAACAGTTGGAAGTGAATTTGAGATGAGAACCTGAAGTCTAGGAAAGAAAAGGAACACTACCTGTTTTAGTTAGCTTTTTCATTGTTGTGACCAAAACACTCGTCAAGAAAAACTTAGAGGAGGAAAAGTTTATTTGGGGCTTACAGATTCAGAGGTCTCAGTCCATAGATGGCCAGTTCCATTGCGCTGAACCCAAGGTAAGGCAACATATCATGGGGGAAGAGCTCAGTGGAGGAAAGTTTATCAGCTCATGCCAGGGTCAGGAAGCAGAGAGAGAGAGAGAGAGAGAGAGAGAGAGAGAGAGAGAGAGAGAGAGATTGAGAGAGAGCACTCAAGAGAGAAGAGGTTGCAGTAAAGGTGCACCCTTGCAGGAAAGATGTTCCCATCCAGGGCATGCCCCCAGTGACCCACCTCCTCCAGCCATGCCCCACCTGCCTATAGTTGACACTCAGTCAATGAGGCCAAATGGGTCTCATTTGGTCAAATGAGAAAATGGACCAAATAGGTTATAACTCTCATAATACAATCATTTTACCTCTGAATATTCTTGTGTTGGGGGCTGTGCCATGTTGACGGCGCCAGATCACATCGGCAGTGAGGAGGTTAATTGACATAAGCACACTCAGGTGATTTATCGTCCACACACACAAGGTATGCGCATGTGTTCTCAAGCACTCCTAATTGTGCCTGCTCGGACATCTAGCGTCTTGCTAATCTTTGCGTAAGAGGCATGGCCCTGCTCTCTGCCTCCTGGAGGTGATATAAGCGTAGGCAGAGCGAGACAGCGCAACACAGCAGCTAGCAGGAATAGGGCAAGAAGAAAGAAAAAAACACACAGCAGCTAGTAGAAAGAAGCAACACAGCAGCTAGTAGAAAGAAGAGCAGCAGCAGCTAGCAGAAGGAAGCGCAGAGAAGCCATTAGCAAAAAGGAAGAAGAAGCAGCAGCAGCTAGCAGATAGATACAGCAGCTAGCAGAAGTGCCAAGCAGAAAGAAAAGACAGCGGAGCAGCAGCTAGTAGAAAGCAGAACAGCAGCTAGCAGAAAGCGGCGGAAGGCAGATCGCAGAGCAGAGAACTGAGATGCATCACTAAAGCACCTTAGGTAGACGCACACTTAGTTCACAGGATGCAGGACGCACCAGTAAGAAGCAGCAGACTTTAAGGCGTAGCAAGTCTCTCTTCCTCTAAGCTCTAAGCAAAGTCTGTCCTTCTCTCAAAGTCTCTCTCACTCTTAAGCAAAGTCTCCCTTTCTCTCCGATAAGCAAAGTCTCTCTCTCTCTCTCTCTCTCTCTCTCTCCTCTCAAAGCAAGTAAACCTCATTTCCTCTATCCTCTATAAACAAACAAGCAAGAAAGCAGTGCACTAAAGAGAAAGATAGAAGTAGCTCAGTTTCCAGTCCACCACCCATAAGACCCATGCAAATTGTTGCTGCAAGTGGTGACAAATATCTGCAGATTTTGTGCCACAAAGAGCCAGTGACATCTTGCATTAATAGGAACTTTGGGGTGACACCTCATATCCAAACCATAATGTTACCCATATACTGTGAATCCCTGTTGAATATATCCTTTCTTTTTCTTTTTCTTTAAATTATTTTTTACTTTTGTTTTTTAAATTATGCATGACAATAGAATTTGTTTTGATGTATTTATATAAGCAAGGAATATCTCTTATTATAATTAGGATCCAAGTCTTGTGGATGTACATGATGTTGAGATTCACCGTGGTGTGTTCACATATATGCACAAAAGTTATGTCAGATTCATTCCAGTATCTTTCCTACTCCTATTAACCCTCCCTTTTCATTCCTCTTTGTCTGTTCTCCCCCACAACCTTGTTGTGAGTTAGCATCCACATATCAGAGAGAACATTCAACCTTTAGTTTTTTTGGTCTAGCTCCCTTCCCATGTCTCCTATCTCAAGAGAAATCAAATGGAATGGATATCAATATCAGTAACAGGTCCTTTTGGGAAAATAAAGAAATGCAAGAATTAAATTCTCAGCATTGGAAAAATATCCCAGCTGGCAATTGCTTTTAGTGAAGAATTCTGTTCCTATCTCAAGTTTAATGAATCTGAGGTTAAATCTGAGGTTGGGGTTTTGGGAGAGAAACTTAGGTGATATTTACACATCAAGATTTGACACAATCTCAGGTGAAAATGTTTAGATAAGATGGACTCCCTAAAAGATCTTTCAAGAGAAATGTTTTAATAAAGCTAACTTTTCTTAAATTTGGAATTGGCTAACCATTTTAAATTATTTATTTATTAAAAATTATTTACATTCTATCCATTATGCTAGTTTCCAAATGTTCAATGGTAAACAAAGAGATGACATCCCTACCCTGCTGGAACATTATATTGCATATCATTCAAATTTACTCTAAAAATTTATACTCTGCCTTAGCTAAGGGATACTACTGGAACAAATGAAACAAAATGCGTAGTCTGAAGCCTCAAAAATAGTAAATGGTTCTCAAAATGGGGGAGGTTTCTACCCAAGGGATATTTGGCAACCAATATTTTTTTTTATTGTCACAACTATAGGGACAAGTAAAGAATGTCACTAAATATTACCCAGCAACAAAGCTCAAAATGTTAATGCCCAAATTGAGAAAGCCTGCTCTTAAATATAATGAGCATGGAAAATATGTGGAAAGAGGAAGAAGTTGGGGGAGGATTTCTTCCAAGGTGCAATAAAAACGTGCTGCAGATCAGAAATAAGATAAGGCCAATGGAACTGGTGTGTGTCCTGAGAAGGAACTGTGAGGGGCTGGACTGATAAGAAAGTTTCAGGAGTCATGAACTTAAACATTGCATTTAACTGATTCACCTGAAAATCCATGTATTCTTATAAGCCACAAAACTTAGGGACCTCAAATAGAAGATAAATTAAATATTGAAATTTCTTAACATTTTGACTAAATGTTTTAAAAATGCAAGTTATCCTAAAGTAATCATTATTTCCCTTACTCTCATGGTCAAAGAACCCCCACATTTTTCGTTGGTCACCTGTAGTAAATGTTGCCTTTGCCTGTGGTTGCTAGGTGTGACCATATAACTAAGTTTTCTACAAGGGACTATTAGCCTAAGTTATGTCAGCAACTTTGAAGTTAATTATTTAAAAGAAAGGGCCTCTTTCCTTTGTTCACTTCTGGTTTTGGTCTCTAGTGATCTTCTTTCTATTTATCTACAAATTTTTTTAAATTAGTGCATTATGGATATACATAAAGGTGAATGAAATTCACTGTGGCACATTCATATACGTACATAGGAAAGTTTGGTCAGATTCATTCCACCATTCCTCCCTTTCACCTCCTCACAGATGGAATGAAGATGAGGTGGTGCACATCTGTGGCCCTGGGTTTAAAGACCACACCTGAAGGGTGATGGAGCAAGAAGAGGCAAGAGGAGGAGGAGTCTGGACCAACTCCATTCAGCAAAACTCAGGGCAGCCTAAAATACTGCCATACTGTGATACTGAGATATACATATTAATTTGGCAGTGGGAGGTCATAACCATAGAGTAATTGAGACTCCATGAGGACTTGATTGTACCTGTGTTTTTTTATGAGCCTGGGGTATTAATAGCATATCATTTCATCACTTGTGCAGAAACTTTTCAATTCCCACCTCCAGAAGCTATAAATGACACACTTACAAAGTACTAAAGAAAATATGAAACTGAACACTTAAAAACCATGTAATTGTGTAAAATCAAGCATTATGATGTGCAGATACCTGAGCTTAAAAAATATATTTTTTGTACATTTCTTATTCCCTTGATCAAACCAATTAGACTAGAATTTGCATAAAAAGTGAATGGAAATACCTATCACAGTTTCATACAAATCCTTTAATATTGGAAGAAATTTTAGACAAAAAACTATTAGTAAGATATTTTGCTTACCTAACAGAATGATTCAGAACCATTTGATACTCGGTTCTTCATTAGGTAATATTTGTTAGCAGGGAGCCATTTTAGTCATCTGTTGTAAGTATATTATATTATATTGTGTGCATGTCTAATATAGGTAACAACAAATTACACCATTATGTATAACTGTAATGTACCAAAAATACATACATGAGGAAAAGTGAGTGAACACCAGCATTGTCTTAAATGTTGATCCAACCCTGGCTCTTTTCAAAATCATTTTATCTATATCATACACTTCTGATCATCTGATGATAATTAAAACATCTGAGCATCTCTTCTTTTCTCTATTGCTGTACTGAGAACCAGTGTAACAGCTTAAGATCTCTGATTGTTGACATTTTCTTAAAGGGATTATTATATTCATCATACTTGTTCTTACATAGTTGATATGGTAATTAATTTTCCAGTTATATGGTAATTGATTTCCAGTTATCAGATATCAAAAGCTTAGTAAACTTGCTGATATTTATAAAGTTTCCTAACCCTAATCCTAATTATATGAGAATATCATTGTGAAAATTTCCCAATAAGTAAAAAACAAAAAAAAAAATCTTTCATGAATATTATTGGAATCATTATCAATCATTATTACCTTGAATAAAAGAGCTTATTTTAAATCATTTACTACAACTTTATATTATATTAACATATATGATTACCATAAAACAAATCCAATTTAATTTTTCATAATTATGGGTCTAGTATCAGAAGAGTGTTTTTTTTCATCAAAGTAATACCAATAAAAAGTTGTTTAAGAAACACTGTGTTACTGCAATTATTGGTACTAATCAAAGTAGAAAATCTACCAAAAAGAGAAAAATTTAGTGGTAGTTCAGTGGTTTTTCTAATTCCAAATTACTTGAGCTCACAGATTCACCATTGGCTTAAAAAATTGAAAATACATTTTTAATGAGATATATTACTGTTTATTTGCCCAAAAATTCTTCATTTCACCCAACAAGGATTTATGCGGCAAATATTTTGTGCCAGTCACTACAAGACACAATGACTAACATGGGAAAGATCCCTGCTATCACAGAGTCCACAGTATAACTTCGTTTATAAACCAAGTGACCACATATTTTACTATCCAACCAAGACAATTTTGAGAGTGAACAAAACCTCACTATTCATAATGATTCTGGCATAATTAGTGTAAACTGAAACTTTCCTGGAAATCCTGAACTGTATGGTCACTAACATTGATAAATGATATATTGGGATTTAGATTATGACCTTCAAAGTTTATTTAAATTAAAATATTTTGATTAATTATAACATTATTTTGCCATTTATAAATTTAAAAAACCCTGCATATTGAATTCGGTCCTCAACTAAATGAAGGACAATCATATCTTCCCTGTCTTTTGAACAGTGCTGATGACTAGTTAATGATTTTTCTAGTTTTGACATTCTATTTTTTGATAACACTCACTGTCAAAAAATTTCCTTACATTTTGTAGATATATTTCCCCTTGTAATATTAACTGCTTTTTCTCAGTTCTTTTTTTACAGACAAATAAATAATTTTCATCTAAAAAAAAGTTTTCAAAAGCATTTTAAGATAAGTGTCAAAGTTTTTATTTTTATCACTCTTTCAATACTAGTTTAAAGGCTAAAATTGATCATTTAATTCTCACTTAAGCCTGGGAATCAAAAAAATTTTACATATGTGTGAATGTTAGGAAAAAGAATCTCTCTACTTGTTATCGGATATCACTGGATAAACCTGTGGATGGTACACCCTAGTAAGTGCTTGACTCAGGTCGCTAACAGTAGTGACATTTTCTATACAGAGATGTTTGTGATTTTACCAACGGATATGTCATGTGATCACCCTCTGATTCTCATTACACTTCCATATATGATGGGTGATCATTCCCACATACTTGATGGGATGACAATGCTTTCAGAGGAACCAACCTAGATGCCCTTCAACAGATGAATGGATAAAGAAACTGTGGTATATATACACAATGGAATATTATTTAGCCATAAAGAAGAATAATATTATGACATTTGCAGATAAATGAATGGAATTGGAGAAGATCATGCTAAATGAAATAAGCCAATCCTAAAAAAACAAAGGCTGAATGTTTTCCCTGGTAAGTGGATGATGATGTATAATGGGGGAGGAGGAGGGGGAGTTGAGAGAAGAATGGAGGAACTTTAGATTATGAAGAGAAAAATGAGAGGGAGGGGGGTTATGAAAGATGGTGGAAAGAGACAAACATCATTACCCTATGTACATGTATGATTACATGAATGGTATGAATCTACAGTGTGCACAACCATAGAAACTAAAAGATGTACCCCCATTTGTGTACAATGAATCAAAATGAAGTCTGTAAATATAAAAGAATAATTTAAAAAAAGAAATACTTTTGAATTACAAGACTTTCTTAGAGTGAGAACTTCATTGATTATTGCATCACTTTGTGTGAGAAAAAGAAAATGATGGATGGCAGACAGAGGCAGGAAAAGATATTTGACAGATCAAATCTATGATGGAGACCAAAAGCAGAAATGAAAATCAGCAAGATTCTAGCGATGCACCTTAAGATCTGTCAGAGTGGTGTGATTCCTTACTCAGTCATGGGCTAGAATCGAGGAAAATTAGGGCTGTGGGTTGGGTAGAGGAGGTTCAGTGATTGAATGGGGAATATCTGAGGAAAGTGCAATCAAGGAGAGTGGGATGGGGCTGATCATAAATGGGTCATAAGTCATTTTCTTAAGAAATAAAGAGAGTGAGGAATGGTTTGAAGCTGGACATGGCATATAGGAAGCAAGTTCTGATTTAGGTCTTCATGTGCATGATGGACTTGACTGAGAGTGGAGAAAAAGAAAACATTACAGGAAGAGTCAAAAAAGGCAAGGCATCAGGGAAAGATGAACAGCAAGCGGTTTGTATGTACAACAGGCTATTTTGGGAACAGAAAGACATATCACATGATTATAGGGAAATAGAAATTAAATGACAGTAGGAGACCTTCGATATTTTATGCAAAAGTGATGAACTAAACAGCTATGTTTTGAGTTAGAAAATAAAGTCAAAATTATATTTAGATAATTAAAAATGTTTATCCATAAGTAAGTGTCATGGGTACTTTGTTAAGTGGAAGAAGTCATATTCAAAAATGTGTATGCTATGTGATTACACTAATGTAAAGATAAGGGACAGGCAAAGCTGTCCATAGTGACAGAATTCAGAATAATGGCTACCTCTAGTGATGACATCATCAAAATTTATATGATATAAAATTTACATCATAACAGAAACAAATAAATGACATTGCAGTGGAAATAACATATTGGGCTTTTCTTTGGAGCTGGCTACATATATGTCATGCTGCTAATCATCCCTAATCATTCTCCCCTTCGTTCTCATAGAAGGCAAACTCAAGGTATTTACTGGACATGTGACCCACCAAGGATAAAGGCTGCACTGCCCAGCCCCTGATACAACACACTGTGGCTCTATAACTAAGGTCCAGGTCATGGCATGAAGGAGAAAGGTATGTATGAGTGCAATTTCCAGATCGTGTCCTCAGGAATAAGGAGGTAGGCCCTCCCTTTTCTTTTTTCCTTCCTTTGTGCTTGAATGCAAAAGGGGAAAGGCAGTGGGTGAACCATGCCCTGACACAGAGAGAAGGACAACATCCTAGGAACAGCAGGGCATCCAGCTGGAAGAAGCGTGGACCTCAAAAACCTGGAGAATTACTGCAGCACCCGTCTTCTGAATAGCTGAATCCCACCCTTGGTAACACACTGTCTTATGGTGGCACAGAGATACTATCTTAATTTGGCCCTAGAGCACCATAACCAGTGTAGATAAAATTTCACAGGCATTCATTTGCATTATACCTTGTCTTAATAGCCTACAGAGGAATAAATAGTTCTGATACTTGTGCAATAATTAGAATGTTCCACTTTCAAAATGCCTAAATGATAGAATTGTTGCAAGACCCAATTACAAAGTACTAAAGAATATTTGTCATTGTAAAATTAACGTGATCCTTACTTTGTCAAAGAACACTTTCATGCAGCTAATACTACATTGCTCAACAAAACAAAGTAGAATACACCCAAATTAATAGAATGTGCAATGAATGCATGGGTAAATCTGAGATTATCATTTCACCCAACACTATGGTTTTTGCATCCTACATTTTGAAAAGAGTGCCCTTGCAGTTGTGCATCTTCCTATCTTCACTGTCATATAGCCTCCCTCCAATCGACTTTTAGCCAAAAGAAATTGCAAAAATTGCTAGTTAGTAAAGTGCTTGAATTTAACCATGCTTAATCCAAAAGAATGTGGTGATCTCTTTCAGATTCATCTATTAGTGCAATGTAAAATTGCTACACTTTTTACCCACATGCCCAAGAAAAAAAAAAAACACCCCTTAGCTGAAATAAATAGGCTATGATCTAATGATAATTATAATACCTTTGATTCATTGATTGGTTGAACCAGTATGACAGCTCCATTTCTCCAATTTTTGACAGTTTTGAGGCAAAGCAGTTGCATTGTTTGACTGACACAGGAAGTAATAAGCCAGAAAAGAAGTTTAAAAACATAGTGTGGTTAATGATAATTATATTTCCAGTATCACTCAATTAATTTAAATGCATAAAATCATTATAAAAATACACAGAAGATGCAAAGAATTTTTCAAAAGTCTTACCAGAATTGGTTATTAAATTAGTGCAACTGAATAAAATCATTAAATGGAGAGGGGAGAAAAGAAAAATTTTACATCCTGTTATGTAATTATCATAAAAGATGAGTGGTTCTTTATTTTACTCAATTTAATTCCCAATGTCTATGACAGAATTAATTTCAACCGATTAAAATTAATGAAGCATTAGTTAGATAACATCTTATGATAGTAATAATTAGTCCTACTCAAAATAGAAATAAGCAGCTGAAAATGCATTTAGGTACATGTCAGCGATTTTTCAAACCGTGTTACACTGTGTTGCATTCTAAGTCTACAAAAAATGCCAAATATATTTTTACTGGTAGAATTTATCTTCTTTCATTCATTTAGTAAACCTCAGACATTTTTCAGGGCAATGAGGATCTACACACAATAAAGAGAAGAGCTAGGTGCTGGTCCTGTTGGGTTTTGCATTCTGGTTTTATTGCAGTTGGTATTACTGTATTATTTGCCTTTTGGTGATAAATGTGTAAATCAATTTAATGAGTAATAGTTGCGTTTTGTTTATGGCTCATACTCATTGCATTTGTAAATTTACTCAATTATATTTGAGATACAAGGACTGGAGACACTGAAGTCAGACTGCAATGACTGAAAGTGAATTCTACCTTCCAGCTTCTGTGTGCAACTGACACACACAAGTGGCCACGAACCCTTCACTTCCTGAAGTTCAACGTTGTCTGTCAGCTTCTGTGTGTGGAAGCGAAGGCTTGCGCTGGGTAACTTTGACCTGTTTACCCTGGTTCTGTTTTCTAGAGAGACACAGAAAGTAAATCAAATTCTTCTTCTAAATAATAGTTGTTAATTATTTTGCCATCACAAATATGTCCCTTGATATTCAAGACTTTTAAAAAGAGAAAAAGGGAGAGGGGAATCTCCTTCTTAAAAGAAAAAGATGAGTCATTTGACTCATACCGGATACCTGATAAGTCTGAGCATCATTTTTAATGGGAGACTGGTGAGAAAACAAATAGCCCCTCCTGTCGTTGCAAAGTATGACTGCAGCCTCCCACCTGGCTCCCAGCCCTGGACCACACCTGCCCCACTTCCAGCTGGCCAAATACTGTTACCAACCCTCCCTGTGGAGAGGCGTGTGCTCCATCAGTGGTGGCGTCCCTCTCGTCATCATTTAATCTTCACGACCCCTTTAACAAGCAAGAGATACGACCCAGATGTCTTGATGAGACCACAAATGTTAAAGAAACAAGGAATCCAAAGCAAAGTGTGCTGTGTGTCTCCGGTTGCCCACACACTAGCCCAACAATCATTTAATTAAGGTCATTCTATAATTTTTTAAGATGTTTGTTGACATAAATAGGACAAGAGAAGTTGTGTGCTTTAAATCAGGACAGTTTGTGATATGTGGCTTATATCTCAATAAAGCTATTATTCAAGAAAATACAATAGGGAGAGATGGGAAAAGTAGAGTGAAAGTTATTTAGAAATCAGCCCTTAAAAGAGACTAAAAAACAAAACAAAACAAAAAAACACTGAAAACGATTAAAAACACGGGTAATTATTTAGAATGCCTTAAGGAGGCCTAAGATGTTGGTGAGACTGAGCACCTCTGCCTGTAATCCCAGCAACTTGGGAGTCTGAGGCAGGAGGATCACAAGTTCAAGGCCACCCTCAGCATTTAGCAAGGCCCTAAGCAGCTTAGCAGTACCTTGTCTCAAAATTTAAAAAAATTAAAAGGGCTGGGGATGTGGCTCAGTGGAAGCACCCTGGATTCAATCCTCAGAGTCATATAAAGCCCAGACAGCAGAATGGATGGATATCAAGGACTGAAAACAGACCATCCACTGGGACACAGTTTCAGGAGTCCACACTCCACAGGTAACCGCAACCACTGAACAAATCCAGCTGAGAATGCCAGGCTTCCTGTTCAAGCGAATGCCGTAATCTCTGACTGGGATTTAGACAGATGATCAGCACTAGAACATCCCAAATGGAAAAGTGTGGGGGTCCTCTCTGCCACATCCGGCATGGATGAGAAAAGGGATAACTACTAGAGGAGGATGTTGGCTGTATATCACTCAATTACCCAAAAACTTATCTACTCAGTAAACACACAAGAGCCAATACTCTTTTTAGATGAGAGACAGTGTGACAGGTCTGGCCATACCAGCTCTGGCCTCTTACAACAACTACTTGCCCAACTCTCTTTTATTTATAATATACAGGTAAAGGGGGCAAGGACTGGGAGGAGCTTCTTCTGTGAGGGACAGGATAGGGTGGAGTTAGGGGATCCATTCTCTTAGGGGGAAAGTTCCAGAAGGAGACAGGGAACCCCTCCCATGCAGTGCCACATGCTCCTGGCAGTTCCTAGAAGCCAGGCCTCTGCGTCCCATGGGTCAGCCTAGTCTGATTCTGCTAAGTAAGGATGGCTTCCCACAGAAAATCCCATCTTCCCACTGAGTACAGGAATCAGGAATCCTCCAAGAGCTCTACTGTTTTGCACTTTGTCAAGGTGTGCCAGGAGTCCATGGGACTGAGGCCCTGGAGCGGCAGTTCATGAAATGCAATCTTCAGGGATAAGGCCTGAAAAGAACAAAGTAAGGTTTCAAACACTACTGGGAAGTAAGGAGGAATCAACTAGATACTTAACGAATCAGCAACATAAAAGGGATCCTCCAACTATCAGAGGCTGCAAACTAGCTCACAGACAAGGGCTTGTAAATTACAGGGCTGTAATGGGGTCGTCATATCTGGAATCCTGTGGAAGTCGGGGTGAGTCCTCACCCTGTAGCCACAGTGGAGGCTCAGGGTCAGCATGGGCACACTAAACTCTCACTCAAAGCTGCAGAAAGGAAGGTTCCTAGCAGAGTGGTGTGTCTGGAACTGTCCTGTTGCAGTGGTCAGAACTTGGGACTTGCTTACTTGCTCACCTAATCTGGGTTGAAGGTATCAAAAGATGAAAGTATGAAGTGAAGTAACCCTGCCCAACACCAGAAGGCAAGGGGTTGGAGCACTGCAGTGGTCGTTAGGACTGAGACCGGAGCAGCCAGTGGGGCAGGATACAGGTTACGGGTGAGTGGGTTTATGCATCCAATGGTGAAGACCATGTTAGTTTTTCATTGCTGTGTTTTTTACAAAAATACCTGACAAGAGCCAGGCATGGTGGTGCACGCCTATAATTCCAGGAGGCTGAGACAGGAGGATCTCGAGTTCAAAGTCAGCCTCAGCAAAAGTGAGGTGCTAAGCAACTCAGTGAGTCCCGGTCTCTAAATAAAATACAGAAAAGGGCTGGGGATGTGGCTCAGTAGTTGAATGCCCCTAAGTTCAATCCCTGATACCAATACATATTACAAGAACGAAGAGGAAAAGTTCATTTTGGCTCACAGTTTCAGAGACTCAGATCATTGTTGGCTGTCTGTACTGCTCTGAGCCTGAAGTGAGGCCGAGCAGCACGGCAGAAGATTGTGGATTAGGAAAGCTGCCCAGTACAGCAGCCAGGAAGGAGAGAGCAGGAGGAGCCAGGAGCCAATATAGTATCCCCAGGTCATGCCCAATGACCTCCTTCCTCTAGCCATAGCCCGTCTGCCTACACATCACCCAGTACAGTAATCATTTCAAATTATTGATCTACTAAGTGGATTAATCCACTGATTAGATTACAGCTCTTAATATTTAATAATTTCACCAATTGCTACATTATCATGTGCTTTTGGGGAATACCTCATATTCAAATTATAACAGGGACCCAAGAGCATAAGAACGGGTTGAATGTAGACACTTGGAGTGATGATCTTCAATGCATAAATAAAACAGTGGAATTTCTGAATGAAGAAGCTGGTCATGGCTTGGAGAAAATAGTCACACCTGGGTTTGGAGAATGAAGGAAGGAGGACAGTGAAGAAGGTAGGAGCAGCTGAAACAAATGCAAAAAGGAGTCTCTTTGATTAAATAAATTGGTCAAGATCGGTGCAGGTGTACCGAAGCTGTTGGGAGAATGTAAAGAAACTTAATCAAATATATAAAGTGAGGAAGATAATGAGAACTTAGAATTGATAACTAGAAAGACAAGACAACTTCAAGAAAACAATGCGACGGTCGTACTTGAAATGTTGGAGTGGGGGCTCCACTCTCAGGAAAGGAGAACTTACAGTGTCTCCTGAAATCATCTGATCAGCAAGAATAATCGTCACAGTTTTGATCACTTAGCATGTACCAGGCACCAAACCGAGTGCTTTCACCCAGCTCACCATCCTTTGGTACCAACACCATTGTAAAAATCTCCCAACTGTCCTCCCCATTTCCGCTTTTGCAGTACCCCAGCACCCCTTTCTCGAAGCGTTCACATTGTTCCATCTAAAATTAGAGCGTGTATGTCACTCTCCTGCTCACAGCTCCTCAGTGGCATTTCCTCTCTGGAGAGGAAACACAGAAATTTAGGATGGCCTATGCGACCTACGATGAGTTAGCCCCCGTTCACCTCTCAAGCTCCATTTTGCACTCATTATGCAATGTTGGCGACGTCTCAACCATACTGTCTTCTAGAAATTAAGAAGCATTCCAAATATACAAAGATGTATAGACAATTTTACATTAAACACAATCAAAGATTTTTCTAAAGTATGAAAGTAAGAATGGATTCCCTGGGTCAAAGTGTATGAGCATCTTCAAATGTACCGCTCATCACCAAATTGATCTCCAAAGCTGTATCAAGTTGTATTCTTGATGATGGCCCCAGTTTTAGACCTACTCACTCAAATTAGTTATTGACAGATCGTGAATTTTGTCAGTTAATTGCGTAAAATGATTTCCCCTTTTCTCTTTAATTTGTTCATTCACTTATCTATTTGTTCATACAGGAAGTTCATTACTCCCTTTACTAATGTCCTCCAGGCCTGACCAGAATTTGGAACAACAGACAAAATACCAGATTCCTGTACTCATGAAGGAGTTTATGTTTAGGTCCTGCATACCAAAGAGGAGGGGTCCTGAAAAACAAGGTAGGTGTTTAGTTGCGATACGAAGGATGACACCTGGCTAGGGTAAAGATGAACTGGAAACATACTGACCCTCACAAAGAGGTAAACACATGTTTGAGTCATCTCCACCCCTCACTGAATTAAAGTGAACTATCCCCAGCGAATGATGATACATAATGGGAGGTGGGAGGGGGGCAAGAATGGAGGAAGGAGGGACTGTATAGAGGGAAAAGAGGGGTGGGGGGAAAGGAAAAAAATAACAGAATGAATGAAAAACCATTACCCTATGTAAATGTATGATTACACAAATGGTACGCCTCTACTTCATGTACAACCAGAGAAACAAGTTGTACCCCATTTGTTTACAACAAAAAATAATCAATTTTAAAAAATAAAATAAAAATAAAAATACATTGTTGTAGATAAAAAAATAAATAAAAATAAAAATAAATAAATTGAACTATCCCTAACCCAGCTATCTGCCAGAATAAGATGTGAATTCTTTCTCAAAGATTTCCTAATTATTTATGTAATTTTTCTTGAAAACTGTTAGGCATCCTAACATTTTTCTTGAAAAATGGTTATGAAGATAATATTTGTAGGATAAACAAGAGGAAGGAAATAAACATCAAAACAAATCCACTGGAAGAAAAGTATCAGAATATTGAAAAATGGACTTGTACAAATCTATGATAAACATGTGTGGGAAATTAAAGACCCAAGGTGAATTTGGTAGAAACATGAAACTATATTTTTAACTCTAAAATTAAAAAGTAAAATAATTAATATTAAAAATTCAATGGAGTGCTTCATCAACAAAGTAAACACAGTTAAGGAGAAAGATTGAGTTGAAAGACACATCAAAAAAAGTAAAAGACCGAAACACAAAGAGAAAAAAGGGGAACATTATAAGTCTAAAAGAACATGATTTAAATCTATCCACCTCAGAAGAGGAGAGAAAAGAATAAGCAGAAACAATATTAAGAAATATAATGGGGTCCAGGCACAGTGGCGCACACCTGTAATCCTGGCAGCTAGGGAGGCTGAGGCAGGAGGATCTCAAGTTCAAAGTCACCCTCAGCAAAAGTGAGGAACTAAGCAACTCAGTGAGACTGGGTCTCTAAATAAAATACAAAATAGTACTGGAGATGTGGCTTAGTGGCCAAGTGCCCCTGAGTTCAATCCCCAGTATAAAAAAAATACTATTACTACTACTAATAATAATAATAACTTATTTTCAAACTATAATAGGAGATATTAAGCCAGAGATTCAAAAGCATTGAAATCTGGATCTCCAAATGTGTTAGTCAGCCTTCTGTTACTGTAACAAATACCTGAGATGAATCAATTTCTAGAGTAAAAGGTTATTTTGGTTCACAGTTTCAGAGGTTACAGTCTATAATCAGCTGGCTCTGCTGCTTCAGGGCCTGTGGCAAGATAGCACATCATGATGGGGAGTTCTTGGAATAGCAAAGCCACTCACCTCATGGCCAGGACAGGTTCTCACTAATCCTTCAAGGGTATACCAGAGTGGCCCAAAATCCTTCTACTAGGCCCACCTCTTAAAAGTTCCACAACCTCCTGAGAGCACCAAGCTGGTGTCCAAGCCTTTAGCACTTGGACTTTGGGAGACCGTCCAGATCCAATTAATAGCACTAGATAAATGCAAATAAATCACTAACACTTAGGCATATCACACTTAAACTTTAAGAAATCAAAGATAAGATTAAAATCTTAATGCAGAGGAAAAGATATGTTTCTTTCAAAATAGGGAAAATGGATTGACAATTTCCTTGTCAATAGGAAAATGTTTCATCTAAATGTGCATGGCAAAAATGACAATCTCTATGTATGGCACTCTCTTTCCCTCCTTCCTTTCTTTTTCTCTTTACTTGCATTTATGAATAATTTACTCCTGAAGTCCATCAAGTGGGATGGAATAAAGCATGCATTTGTTTTGGAATTGAGAGGGGCCACAGTAGCTCTTAGGGAACAGAGGGAGAGGGTGAGGAAGACATCACACAGGACACAGCCTCCATGCTGGGCTTGTAGTTTGGGGTGGAGAGCCATCTGTGTTGGGGAGGAGTGGTATCAGGGAAGAGTCCCTGGTTACACGCAGTGAGAGTTAGTTGAACAAATCAATTAATTAAAGACAATAGGAGTCAAATATTTCTCTGTTGTTGGAGAAGATAAACACATGTGATTTATGACAAGGGACACTGCAGAGAAGCAAAGAAAGAATAATCATTAAGATAAATAACACAGGACTTTTTTTATTGTAAACAAATGGGATACATGTTGTTTCTCTGTTTGTACATGGCGTAAAGGCATACCATTTGTGTAATCATAAATTTACATAGAGTAATGTTGTTTGATTCATTCTGTTATTTTTTCCCTTCCCCCCACCCCTCCCACCCCTCTTTACCCTCTATACAGTACTTCCTTCCTCCATACTTGCCCCCCTCCCTAACCCTAACTCTAACCCTAACACTAACCCTTCCCTCTCCCCCATTATGTGTCATCCTCCACTTGTTAGCGATATCATTTGTCCTTTGGCTTTTTCAGATTGGCTTATCTCACTTAGCATGATATTCTCCAATTTCATCCATTTGCCTGCAAATGCCATAATTTTATCATTCTTTATGGCTGAGTAATATTCCATTGTATATATATACCACAGTTTCTTTATCCACTCATCAATTGAAGGGCATCTAGGTTGGTTCCACAGTCTGGCTATTGTGAATTGAGCAGCTATGAACATTGATGTGGCTGTATCTCTGTAGTATGCTGATTTTAAGTCCTTTGGGTATAGGCCAAGGAGTGGGATAGCTGGGTCAAATGGAGGGTCCATTCCAAGTTTTCTAAGGAATCTCCACACTGCTTTCCAGCATGGCTGCACTAATTTGCAGCCCCACCAGCAATGTATGAGTGTACCTTTCTCCCCACATCCTCGCCAACACCTGTTGTTGCTCGTATTCTTGATAATCGCCATTCTAATTGGGGTGAGATGGAATCTTAGGGTGGTTTTGATTTGCATTTCTCTTATTACTAGAGATGTTGAACATTTTTCCATATGTTTGTTGATTGCTTGTAAATCTTCTTCTGTGAAGTGTCTATTCATTTCCTTAGCCCATTTGTTGACTGGACTATTTGAATTCTTGGAGTAGAGTTTTTTGAGTTCTTTATAGATTCTGGAGATTAGTGCTCTATCTGAAGTATGAGTGGCAAAGATTTTCTCCCACTCTGTAGGCTCTTTCTTCACATTGCTGATAGTTTCCTTTGCTGAGAGAAAGCTTTTTAGTTTGAATCTATCCCAGTGGTTGATTCTAGCTTTTATTTCTTGTGCTATGGGTGTCCTGTTAAGGAAGTCTGGTCCTAGACCAACAAGGTGAAGATTTGGACCTACTTTTTCTTCTATAATCTGCAGGGTCTCTGGTCTGATTCCGAGGTCCTTAATCCATTTTGAGTTTAGTTTCGTGCATGGTGAGAGATATGGGTTTAGTTTCATTCTGTTGCATATGGATTTCCAATTCTCCCAGCACCATTTGTTGAAGAGGCTATCTTTTCTCCATTGCATATTTTTGGCACCTTTGTCTAGTATGAGAAAATTGTATTTATTTGGGTTTGTGTCTGTGTCCTCTATTCTGTACCATTGATCTACCTTTCTATTTTGGTGCCAATACCATGCCGTTTTTGTTACTATTGCTTTGTAGTAGAGTTGAAGATCTGGTATTGCAATACCCCCTGTTTCACTCTTCCTGCTAAGAATTGCTTTAGCTATTCTGGGTTTCTTATTCTTCCAGATGAATTTCATAATTGCTTGCTCTATTTCTGTAAGGTACGTCATTGGGATTTTAATTGGAATTGCATTGAATTTGTATAGCACTTTAGGTAGTATGGCCATTTTGACAATATTAATTCTTCCTCTCCAAGAACATGGAAGATCTTTCCATCTTCTAAGGTCTTCTTTAATTTCTTTCTTTAGTGTTGTATAGTTCTCATTGTAGAGGTCTTTCACCTCTTTTGTGAGATTGATTCCCAAGTATTTTATTTTTTTCGAGGCTATTGTGAATGGGGTAGTTTTCCTAATTTCTCTTTCTGAAGATTCATCACTTATGTATAAAAAAGCGTTGGATTTATGGGCATTGATCTTGTAACCTGCTACTTTACTGAATTAACTTATGAGTTCTAAGAGTTTTCTGGTGGAATTTCCTGGTTCCTCTAAATATATAATCATGTCATCAGCGAACAGGGATAGTTTGAGTTCTTCTTTTCCAATTCGTATCCCTTTAATTTCTTTGGTTTGTCTAATTGCTCTGGCCAGAGTCTCAAGAACGATGTTGAATAGAAATGGTGAAAGAGGGCATCCCTGCCTTGTTCCAGTTTTTAGGGGGAATGCTTTCAGTTTTTCACCATTTAGAATGATATTAGCCATGGGCTTAGCGTAGATGGCCTTTACAATGTTAAGGAATGTTCCCACTATCCCTATTTTTCCTAGTGTTTTGAGCATGAAGGGGTGCTGTATTTTATCAAATGCTTTTTCTGCATCTATTGAAATAATCATGTGATTCTTGACTTTAAGTCTATTAATATGGTGAATTACGTTTATTGATTTCCTGATGTTGAACCAACCTTGCATCCGTGGGATGAAACCCACTTGATCATGGTGCACTATCTTTTTAATATGTTTTTGTATGCGATTTGCTAAAATTTTGTTGAGAATTTTTGCGTCAATGTTCATTAAGGATATTGGTCTGAAATTTTCTTTCCTTGATGAGTCTCTGTCTGGTTTAGGTATCAGGGTGATATTGGCTTCATAGAATGAGTTTGGGAGGGTTCCCTCCTCTTCTATTTTATGGAATACTTTGAGAAGTATTGGAATGAGCTCTTCTTTAAAGGTTTTGTAGAACTCGGCTGAGAACCCATCTGGTCCTGGACTTTTCTTTGTTGGTAGGCTTTTGATGACTTCTTCTATTTCAGTACTTGAAATTGGTCTATTTAAATTGTTTATGTCCTCCTCGTTCAGTTTAGGCAATTCATATGTCTCTAGAAACCTGTTGATGCCTTCAAAATTTTCTATTTTGTTGGAGTATAGATTTTCAAAATAGCTTCTAATTATGTTTTGTATTTCAATCCTGTCTGTTGTGATATTTCCTTGTTCATTCCGAATTTTAGTGATTTGGGTTTTCTCTCATCTTCTCTTTGTTAGTGTGGCTAAAGGTTTATCAATTTTGTTTATTTTTTCGAAGAACCAACTATTTATTTTGTCAGTTTTTTGTATTGTTACTTTTGTTTCAATTTCATTGATTTCAGCTCTGAGTTTAACTATTAACTGTCTTCTACGCCTTTTGGTGCTGTTCTGTTCTTCTTTTTCTAGGGCTTTGAGCTGTAGTGTTAGGTCGCTTATTTGTTGAATTTTACTTCTTTTATTAAATGCGCTCCATGAAATAAATTTCCCTCTAAGTACTGCTTTCATAGTGTCCCAGAGATTTTGATATGATGTTTCTTTGTTCTCATTTACCTCTAAGAATTTTTTAATTTCCTTCCTAATATCTTCTGTTATCCATTCATCATATAATAGCATATTGTTTAATCTCCAGATGTTGGAATAGTTTCTGTGTTTTACTCTTTCATTTATTTCTAACTTCAATCCATTATGATCTGATAGAATACATGCTAGTGTCTCTATCTTCTTGTATTTGCTAACATTAGCTTTGTGGCATAATATATGGTCTATTTTAGAGAAGGATCCATGTGCTGCTGAGAAGAAAGTGTATTCACTCTTGGTTGGATGGTATATTCTATAAATGTCCGTTAAGTGTAAATTATTGATTGTGTTATTGAGATCTATGGTTTCTTTGTTCAATTTTTGTCTGGAAGATCTGTCCAGTGGTGAGAGAGGCATGTTAAAATCACCTAGTATTATTGTGTTGTGGTCTATTTGGTTTCTGAAATTGAGAAGGATTTGTTTGACATACATGGATGAGCCACTGTTTGGGGCATAGATGTTTATGATTGTTATATCTTGCTGATTTATGCTTCCCTTAAGCAGTATGAAATGACCTTCTTTATCCCTTCTGACTAACTTTGGCTTGAAGTCCACATTATGGGAAATGAGGATGGATACTCCAGCTTTTTTGCTGAGTCCATGTGCATGGTATGTTTTTCCCCATCCTTTCACCTTTAGTCTATGGGTATCTTTTTCTATGAGGTGAGTCTCTTGCAGGCAACATATTGTTGGATCTTTCCTTTTAATCCAGTCTGCCAGTCTATGTCTTTTGATTGATGAATTCAGGCCATTAACATTCAGGGTTATTATAGAGATATGATTTGGTTTCCCGGTCATTTGGTTCATTTTTTAAATTTTATTTATTTATTTGTTTGACACAACTTGTTTCCTCCTTTATTTGACAATTCCTTTAGGATGATTCCTCCCTTTGCTGATTTGCTTCTTTGTTTTTCATCTCTTCTTCATGAAATATTTTGCTGAGAATGTTCTGTAATGCTGGCTTTCTTTCTGTAAATTCTTTTAGCTTTTGTTTATCATGGAAGGATTTTATTTCATCGTCAAATTTGAAGGTAAGTTTTGCTGGGTATAAGATTCTTGGTTGGCATCCATTTTCTTTCAGGGCTTGAAAAATGTTGTTCCAGGCCCTTCTAGCTTTTAGGGTCTGGATTGAAAAATCTGCTGATATGCGTATTGGTTTCCCCCTGAATGTAATTTGGTTCTTTTCTCTCACAGCCTTTAAAATTCTGTCTTTATTTTGTATGTTAGGTATTTTCATTATAATGTGCCTTGGTGTGGGTCTGTTGTAATTTTGTGTATTTGGGGTCCTGTAAGCCTCTTGAACTTGATTTTCCATTTCATTCTTCAGATTTGGGAAATTTTCTGATATTATTTCATTGAATAAATTGTTCATTCCTTTGGCTTGTTTCTCTAGGCCTTCCTCAATCCCAATAATTCTTAAATTTGGCCTTTTCATGATATCCCATAGTTCTTGTAGATTCTGTTCATGATTTCTTACCATCTTCTCTGTTTGTTCAACTTTGTTTTCAAGGTTAAATATTTTGTCTTCAATGTCTGAGGTTCTGTCTTCCAGGTGTTCTATCCTACTGGATATGCTTTCTATGGAGTTCTTAATTTGGTTTATTGTTTCCTTCATGTCAAGGATTTCTGTTTGGTTTTTTTTCAATATCTCTAACTCTTTATTGAAATGATCTTTTGCTTCCTGTATTTGCTCTTTTAACTGTCGATTGGTGCGATCATTCAATGCTTGCATTTGCTCTTTCATCTCATCATTCAGTGCGTGCATTTGCTTTTTCATCTCATCGTTTGCTTCTCTGATCATTTTAATTATGTACATTCTGAACTCCTTTTCTGTCATTTCTTCTGCCATGCTGTCATTGGGTTTTATTGATGTAACATCTAGATTTGTTTGCAGCATTTTCTTTCCTTGTTTTCTCATATTGTTCAGGTATCAGTGGACCGCTGAGATATTGCAGATTTCCTCTATTGACTTACAATGTCCCTGAAGATTTCTATATATATCCCCCCTTAGCCTTCAGTAGGCTGAAGTCTTGGAGGAAGTTGATAATGCGGTGCTCCACAAAGAAGCTGCCTCTCTAGGAGTGGTGGCCTTCAGGTGGGGCATATTCCCTGCTAGTGGGCAGAGGTGCCTCCACTTGTTGACCAATGGTCATCCAAAGGGGACCTAGGCTGCGGGCTGAGGCAAGGCCTGTTTGGGCCTCAGTCTCTGGTTTTACCGTCCTTGTAGGGAAACCTCACCCAGCAGGGAAGACTCACCCAGTGGGGAGGTCTCGCTGGTCAGTTCCCTCCTAGAGGTTTCCCTCAATTTACAGCTACCGCCTGGGCTGGGCTGCCTTCCTCTGCAAAGTTCCCAGGGGCCCGGCCCTACCTCCTGGGCCTGGGAGCCTCACCCTTCGCAGATGAATCTCCTTAGGCTGCTCCTCCTCAGAGAATCTGCCCGCAGACCTGGAACCTTCGCTCCGCCCTAAGCTTGTCTCTGTGCGGCTCTTCCACCCAGAAGCCTCCTAGATCCTGGGACCCTGCTCTGCACCTAATCGCCTGGCTATGCGGCCCTTCCTCCCAGCAGCCACCTGGGGCCCTGTACAATCGCTCTGAGTCCCAGAGACCCGCCACACGCCTCTTCCTCCAGACAGCTGCCCAGTATTCCGGTGCGGTCACTAGGAGTCCAAGAAACTCACTGCGTGCCTCCACCTCCCACCAACCACCCGTAGCCCTGGGCAATCAATCACTCCGAGTCGAAGTGACCCTCCCCATTCCTCCTCCTTCTCCAGATAACCCCCCGGGTGTTCAGGAGTGGTCGCTCTGAGTGGCTCTGAATCCACGTGACCCACTGCACGGGTCCTCTGGGCAACCGCCCGGAGCTCTGGTGCGGCCACTCAAGACCAAGCGACCCACCACGCTTCTCCTCCAGGCAGCCCCCCTGTGTTCAGGAGCTGTCACTTTAAGTCCAAACATCTCACCACTCGCTTTCTCCTCTGAGCAGCCGCCTGGAGCACTAATGCAGTCACTGCGAGTCCAAACGACCCGCCACGCTCCTCCTCCTCCTCCTCCTCCTCCGGGCAGGCCCCGGCGTTCAGAAGTGGTCTGAGTCCAAACAGCTCGCCACGCAGCCCCTCCTTTGGCAACCGCCTGTAGCTCTGGTGTAGTCACTCTGAATCCAAGCGGCCGCGCTCCTCTTCCTCCTCCTCGTCCTCAGGGCAGGCCCCGGTGTCCTGAGTCCACACAGCTCTCCTCGCCCCTCCTCCCCTGGGCAGCCGCCGGAGCCCCAGTGGTTGCTCCGAGTCCCAGCGCTGTGCCGAGCGGCCTCCTTTAGGATGCTCCCAGTTGTCCTAGTTCACTGCTCTAGCAGGGGGAGGGGTGTCTCGCCGGCAGCTCTACTTCACAAAGTTTCCTGCGTTCCGGGACCACCGTCCCATCCAGGACGCCTCCCCAACGGGTGAGAGTCACTCGGCTGCTTTGAGTTGGTCCCAAGTGTCTCAATATCTCCTCTTTTGAATCCTGAGTCCTGGAGCAACATGAAATGCAGCCACCCTCTAGGCCGCCATCTTGAAACTCCAACACAGGACTTTTGACATTGAATGTCCACAAGAGAAAATAAAAGAATGGTGATCAATATCTAACACTCCACAAAATACCATTCCATTTGGATTAAAAATCATACTGTGAAAAGCAAAACAATATACTTCATAAAAATCTTATGGTAAAGGTATTCATGATCTCACAGTTGCAAAATCAGGACATAGAGAGCACCTACAGAATGGAAGAAGAAATTTGCAATTCATATAATTGACCACAAACAGGTTAAAAATATAAATAAATAAGAATGACTCAGGCAACCAATCGAAAAGTAGCCAAAAGCTTTACATAAGCACTTCAAATCAGAGGATAATCAAATGCATGGCAAATAGATTAAAACACACTCAGCCTCATGAGTAATCAAAAAAATGAAATTAAAACCATCATGAGATATTACTGCACATCCACCAGAATGCCAAGGTTAAAACGGGTGTCAAAACTGTGTTGGTGAGAATATATTGTAACCAGGACTCTTATATAATACTGGTGGGCATGTATATAGTTGGAAATTCTTTTGCAAAATTATTTGGAAATATTTCCTACCCTTGAACATCCTCTTACCTGTGACTCTGCAGCCATTCTCTAGTAAAATCTTAATGTGTAAAAGTGTAGTGAAACATACAATGTTTCACCAGGCAGCTAATGTTATAATATCCAAAACTGAAAATACCCAGATGTCTATCAACAAAATAATGCCTATATAAATTAATATATGATAATATAATGGATTAGTATTCTACAATAAAGTGAAGGATCTGTCGCTATAAGCAATAATAGACATGAATCTCAGATATAATCTTGAACCAAAGAAGCCAGACATAAAATAGTATAAACTATACAACTTTATTTATTGTATTTTTTTGCAGACAAAGCAATCAATGGTGTTGGAAATCACAGCACTGTTTATTTGCGGGGGGGAAAGCAAGAGATAGCAACTTATTACACCTGGAATTTGTGCATTAAATGCTAAAACTTGGGAATAATAAGACTTTATTCATATTCAATGACCTTTATTTAATTAAAACAGGTTTCAAACATAAATAAATAAATTGGATTTACTTTGTATGCAAAGTGTATCATCTAAAACTTCACCAAAAAAATAAATGGGAAAACTTCACACTAAATGCTGAATGTGTTCATTAAATACCAAGTAATATTTTCAAACTAAGTGTGGATTTGGGGATATAATTTGTTCATTAAGAGGGTAGTCAAAGTGGTTAGTAAGCAAATCTTATTGTAGAAGTGGCTATTTTGGTGATTTGAGTTATATATTGGCAGTGAGATTGGTCATAAATCACCTATGATGCAGGCAGTTGATGTAAGTTCTGGCATGAGGGATGCTAGTCGGTGATAGGATTTAATTTGCAGGTATCCAAATCACAGTGACCATGGAAAAGGTCATTACAAAGTTGCCATTTCTGTCAATAGAGAGTAGAAGCATGCTTTTCTAGAAACAGTAATATTTTGGGGTTTATGAAAATAGTTGCATAGCTTTAAATATCACAACAATTGAAGTTGTAGTGCTTATTGTTTCAAACGATAGGGTAACGAAAGGTCTACTGACAGTCATCTGTCATTGTCGTAGATAGAGTAGAAATGGTGGTACTGGGTAAGTGGTGGTGTCACTGTAGGAGTGATTGATGTGGAAGCACCTCTTAGGGAATTTCCACAGCACATTAGTTGTTGTGATGTGGTGGTTGTGGATTTGGACCCATTTGAAGGTGCAGTGGAAGTGCTGGAACTGTAACAGTGGATGATGGAGACTGTTTTACTTAAATCAGGAAACAGACAAGATTCAGACACTGAGGTTGAGATAGTTATTGCAGGGAGTGTGGATTGAGTTGAAGAGTGGTTATTACCTGCAGATTCTGTTAAAGTGATAATAATTGGTAAGCTCATGTAAATGGGAATAAGTTGGGTTGAAGTTGAAGTTGGATGATTTGTAAATATTTGAAGTTCTATGCATTGGTAGCTTCAGTCGAAGTGGAAGTTTTGATCACTGTGGATGCAAATGGGTTGAATTATTATCATAATCTCATGATATCAGATGCAGTGAAAGTTATGATGATCAAAGATTCAGTTGATATGAAACTGATAGTCATGGCCGTGGGTGCAATAAAGATATGATTGCAGTTGTGGTAATGACTTCCATTGAAGGAACAAAGGTTCAAGTTACGGTGTAGGTTCAAATTAAAAGAGAGTGCTCTCAATGTTACTGATAATTTTTTAATTGTTTTTTCTATTTAGTTAGACTTGACAGCAGAATGCATTTTGATTCACTGTACACAAATAGAGTACAATGTATCATTTCTCTGGTTGTACATGATGTAGAGTCACACCAATTGTGTCATCATACATTTGCATAAGGTAATGATGTTTGTCTCATTCCACCATCTTTCCTTCCTCCTGTCCCCTCTGACCCCTCATTTCCCTCTACACAATCCAAAGTTCCTTCATTTCTTCCATACCTGCCACCCGTTATGTATCTGTTGATGCTAATTTAGATGAAGTGCTACCAGTAGACATGGAAATAGTAAAGAGTGGTGGATACTCTTTGGAGAATTAGTTCACTTAAACTGATAGTACAACCTGCTGTAAGTACAAACTAAACTAAAAATTTGGTGCATGGTGTTGTACTAGTAAGTGCAGCTGAAGGGTTATAATTGCTATGTGGTTTGCTGTTGAATTGAAGAAATGGTGGTAATTGTTAAAATTGCTCCGAATGAAGCAATAGTCCTAGTAGCAGTTATAAGCTGGGTGAAATGCCAGTGGTGATTGTTACATTACTATGGCTAAAAAGGTAATTGTGTCTGTATTCGAATTTTAGCTTGAACAAGAGTAGTGGTCATATGGTCACTACTAAATCATAAGGAACGGCCAACAGTGGTGGTTTTGAGAAAGAGTTCAGTTGAAAATCAGTAGCTATTGCAGTTGAGGGCTCAGTAGAACTAGGGGTGGCCAGGGTGGTTGTACCCTCAGTAGAAAGACTGACGGTTACTGTGTTGTTCACTCAGTGCAATAATGGCTGCTGTAGAAGTTGCAGATTCCACAAATAAAATACTAGGAGCTGTTTTTATATGGTAAATGCTACCCAGTATAGCAGTGGTAAACTCAATCGAAATGGTGGTTATTATTCCAGTATTGAATCACTAAAAGTAATAGTGTGAATTATACTGGTAGTTGTACTGGGAGCTATTGTAGTAGGAGCACTTGCAGTGGAACTGGTGGCAGAAGTAGTAGATTGAGACACAGTGGTGGAGGCTGTTGTGGTGGAGAGTGGAATAGAAGTACTAGGTGGAGCTGCTGTGGTAGTCAAACTTCCAGTGGAAGTGCGGGAGGTAGTAGTAGTTTCTGCAGATGAGGTGGAAGCAGCTGTTGCGGTGGAGGTTGCAGTGGAGGTTGTACTGGGAGCTGCTGTAGTAGGAGGAGATGCAGTGGAAGTGGTTGTAGGAGTAGTTGACTGAGACACAGTGGTGGAGGCTGTTGTGGTGGAGACAGGAGTAGAAGTACTCGTTGCAGGAGCTATGGTAGTCATAGTTCCAGTGGAACTGCGGGAAGTAGTAGTAGTTGTTGCAGATAAGGTGGAAGCAGGTGCTGTGGTGGAGGGTGCAGTGGAGGTTGTACTGGGAGCTGCTGTAGTAGGAGGAGATGCAGTGGAAGTGGTGGTAGGAGTAGTTGATTGAGACTCAGTGGTGGAGGCTGTTTTGGTGGAGACTGGAGTAGAAGTACTAGTTGGAGCAGCTGTGGTAGTCGAAGTTCCAGTGGAAGTGCGGGAAGTAGTAGTAGTTTCTGCAGATGAGGTGGAAGGAGCTGTTGTGGTGGAGTTTGCAGTGGATGTTGTACTGGGAGCTGCTGTAGTAGTAGGAGTTGCAGTGGAAGTGGTGGTAGGAGTAGTTGACTGAGATGCAGTGGTGGAGGCTGTTGTGGTGGAGACTGGAGTAGAAGTACTAGTTGGAGCAGCTGTGGTAGTCGAAGTTCCAGTGGAAGTGCGGGAAGTAGTAGTAGTTTCTGCAGATGAGGTGGAAGGAGCTGTTGTGGTGGAGGGTGCAGTGGAGGTTGTACTGGGAGCTGCTGTACTAGTAGGAGTTGCAGTGGAAGTGGTGGCTGGAGTAGGTGATTGAGAAGCAGTGGTGGAGGCTGTTGTGGTGGAGAGTGGAGTAGAAGTACTAGGTGGAGGTGCTGTGGTAGTCGAAGTTCCAGTGGAAGTGCGGGAAGTAGTAGTTTCTGCAGATGAAGTGGAAGAGGCTGTTGTGGTGGAGGTTGCAGTGGATGTTGTACTGGGAGCTGCTGTAGTAGTAGGAGTTGCAGTGGAAGTGGTGGTAGGAGTAGTTGACTGAGACTCAGTGGTGGAGGCTGTTGTGGTGGACACAGGAGTAGAAGTACTCGTTGGAGCAGCTGTGGTAGTCATAGTTCCAGTGGAACTATGGGAAGTAGTAGTAGTTGTTGCAGATAAGGTGGAAGCAGCTGCTGTGGTGGAGGGTGCACTGGAGGTTGTACTGGGAGCTGCTGTAGTAGGAGGAGATGCAGTGGAAGTGGTGGTAGGAGTAGTTGATTGAGACACAGTGGTGGAGGCTGTTGTGGTGGAGAGTGGAGTAGAAGTACTAGTTGGAGCTGCTGTGGTAGTTGAAGTTCCAGTGGAAGTGCGGGAAGTAGTAGCAGTTCCTGCAGATGAGGTGGAAGTAGGTGCTGCTGTGGAGGTTGCAGTGGATGTTGTACTGGGAGCTGCAGTAGTAGTAGGAGTTGCAGTGGAAGTGGTGGTAGGAGTAGTTGATTGAGACACAGTGGTGGAGGCTGTTGTGGTGGAGACTGGAGTAGAAGTACTAGGTGGAGCTGCTGTGGTAGTCGAAGTTCCAGTGGAAGTGCGGGAAGTAGTAGTAGTTGTTTCAGATGAGGTGGAAGCAGCTGTTGTGGTGGATATTGCAGTGGAGGTTGTACTGGGAGCTGCTGTAGTAGGAGTAGTTTCAGTGGAAGTAGTGGTAGGAGTAGATGACTGAGACTCAGTGGTGGAGGCTGTTGTGGTGGAGACAGGAATAGAAGTACTCGTTGGAGCTGCTGTGGTAGTCGAAGTTCCAGTGGAAGTGCGGGAGGTAGTAGTAGTTCCTGCAGATGAGGTGGAAGCAGGTGCTGCCGTGGAGGTTGCAGTGGAAGTTGTACTGGGAGCTGCTGTAGTAGTAGGAGTTGCAGTGGAAGTGGTTGTGGTTGTAGGAGTAGTAGTTTGAGACACAGTGGTGGAGGCTGTTGTGGTGGAGACAGGAGTAGAAGTACTCATTGTATCTGCTGTGGTAGTCATAGTTCCAGTGGAACTGCGGGAAGTACTAGTAGTTGTTGCAGATGTGGTAGAAGCAGCTGTTGCGGTGGAGGTTGCAGTGGATGTTGTACTGGGAGCTGCTGTAGTAGGAGGAGATGCCGTGGAAGTGGTGACAGGAGTAGTTGACTGAGACTCAGTGGTGGAGGCTGTTGTGGAGGAGAGTGGACTAGAAGTACTAGTTGGAGCTGCTGTGGTAGTCAGAGTTCCTGTGGAAGTGCGGGAAGTAGTAGCAGTTCCTGCAGATGAGTTGGAAGCAGGTGCTGCTGTGGAGGTTGCAGTGGATGTTGTACTGGGAGCTGCTGTAGTAGTAGGAGTTGCAGTAGAAGTGGTGGTAGGAGTAGTTGATTGAGACACAGTGGTGGAGGCTGTTGTGGTGGAGAGTGGAGTAGAAGTACCTGTTGCAGCTGCTGTGGTAGTCGACCTTCCAGTGGAAGTACGGGAAGTAGTAGCAGTTCCTGCAGATGAGGTGGAAGTAGGTGCTGCTGTGGAGGTTGCAGTGGAGGTTGTACTGGGAGCTGCTGTAGTAGGAGTAGTTTCAGTGGAAGTAGTGGTAGGAGTAGTTGACTGAGACTCAGTGGTGGAGGCTGTTGTGGTGGAGACAGGAGTAGAAGTACTCGTTGGAGCAGCTGTGGTAGTCATAGTTCCAGTGGAACTGCGGGAAGTAGTAGTAGTTATTGCAGAGAAGGTGGAAGCAGCTGCTGTGGTGGAGGGTCCAGTGGAGGTTGTACTTAGAGCTGCTGTAGTAGGAGGAGATGCAGTGGAAGTGGTGGTAGGAGTAGTTGATTGAGATTCAGTGGTGGAGGCTGTTGTGGTGGAGAATGGACTAGACGGACTAGTTGGAGCTGCTGTGGTAGTCGAAGTTCCAGTGGAAGTGCGGGAAGTAGTAGTAGTTTCTGCAGATGAGGTGGAAGGAGCTGTTGTGGTGGAGGTTGCAGTGGATGTTGTACTGGGAGCTGCTGTAGTAGTAGGAGTTGCAGTGGAAGTGGTGGTACGAGTAGTTGACTGAGACATAGTGGTGGAGGCTGTTGTGGTGGAGAGTGGAGTAGAAGTACTAGGTGGAGCTGCTGTGGTAGTCGAAGTTCCAGTGCAGGAAGTAGTAGTAGTTTCTGCAGATGAGATAGAAGCAGCTATTGTGGTGGAGGGTGCAGTGGAGGTTGTACTGGGAGCTGCTGTATTAGGAGGAGATGCAGTGGAAGTGGTGGTAGGAGTAGTTGATTGAGACTCAGTGGTGGAGACTGTTGTGGTGGAGACAGGAGTAGAAGTACTAGTTGGAGCAGCTGTGGTAGTCGAAGTTCCAGTGGAAGTGCGGGAGGTAGTTGTAGTTGCTGCAGATGAGGTGGAAGCAGCTATTGTGGTGGAGAGTGGAGTAGAAGTACCTGTTGGAGCTGCTGTGGTAGTCAGAGTTCCAGTGGAAATGTGGGAAGTAGTAGCAGTTCCTGCAGAAGAGGTGGAAGCAGGTGCTGTGGTGGAGGTTGCAGTGGATGTTGTACTGGGAGCTGCAGTAGTAGTAGGAGTTGCAGTGGACGTGGTGGTAGGAGTAGTTGATTGAGACACAGTGGTGGAGGCTGTTGTGGTGGAGACTGGAGTAGAAGTACTAGGTGGAGCTGCTGTGGTAGTCGAAGTTCCAGTGGAAGTGCGGGAAGTAGTAGCAGTTGTAGCAGATGAGGTGGAAGCAGGTGCTGCTGTGGAGGTTGCAGGGGAACTTGTACTGGGAGCTGCTGTAGTAGGAGTAGTTTCAGGGGAAGTAGTGGTAGGAGTAGTTGACTGAGACAACGTGGTGGAGGCTGTTGTGGTGGAGAGTGGAGCAGAAGTACTAGTTTGAGCTGCTGTGGTAGTCGAAGTTCCAGTGGAACTGCGGGAAGTAGTAGTAGTTGTTGCAGATGAGGTGGAAGCAGCTGTTGTGGTGGATGGTGCAGTGGAGGTTGTACTGGGAGCTGCTGTAGTAGGAGGAGATGCAGTGGAAGTGGTGGTAGGAGTACTTGAATGAGACACAGTGGTGGAGGCTGTTGTGGTGGAGATTGGAGTAGAAGTACTAGTTGGAGCTGCTGTGGTAGTCGAAGTTCCAGTGGAAGTGCGGGAAGTAGTAGCAGTTGTTGCAGATGAGGTGGAAGCAGGTGCTGCCGTGGAGGGTGCAGTGGAGGTTGTACTGGGAGCAGCTGTATTAGGAGGAGATGCAGTGGACGTGGTGGTAGGAGTAGTTGATTGAGACTCAGTGGTGGAGGCTGTTGTGGTGGAGACTGGAGTAGAAGTACTAGTTGGAGCAGCTGTGGTAGTCGAAGTTCCAGTGGAAGTGCGGGAAGTAGTAGTAGTTTCTGCAGATGAGGTGGAAGCAGCTGCTGTGGTGGAGGTTGCAGTGGAGGTTGTACTGGGTGCTGCTGTAGTAGTAGGAGTAGTTTTAGTGGACGTGGTGGCAGGAGTAGTTGATTGAGATACCGTGGTGGAGGCAGGTGTGGTGGAGAGTGGAGTAGAAGTACCTGTTGGAGCTGCTGTGGTAGTCGAAGTTCCAGTGGAAGTGCGGGAAGTAGTAGCAGTTCCTGCAGATGATGTGGAAGCAGGTGCTGCTGTGGAGGGTGCAGTGGAGGTTGAACTGGGAGCTGCTGTGGTAGTAGGAGTTGTAGTGGAAGTCGTGGCAGTAGGAGTAGTTGCCTGGGATGCAGTGAATGGGGCTCTTGTTGTGGAGGTAGAAGAGGCGGCAGTACTTTGAGTGGAGGTGGTATCAAGAGGTTTTGTGGAAGTTCTGGCAGTAGCAGTACTTCCTTCAGATGCAGTGGTGGTGGATATCATGGTTGAGGTTGCAGTAGAAGCAGTACTTGGAGTTGATGTGTTAGTAAGTGCTCCTGTTGAAATATCAGCATTAGGAGTAGTTGTTTCTGATGATGTCATCACTGCTTTAGTGGTGGATAATGGATTTGAGGTAGTGTTTGTAACTGACATGCTAGTGGGTTCTATAGAAGTGTTGGCTATAGAAGAAGTTCCTTCAGTGAATATCGTGCCTTCTGTTGTGTGTTGACTTGATTCTTCAGTGGTAGCTGATAAGTGTGTCGTAGCAGTGCTAAAACCTGAAGTGTTTGTAGTAGTCTGTTCAGTTGTTAAGCTGGACACTGTTGTGTTTGTATGTTCTGTAGATGTTGTTGAGGTGCCCATTGTGTTTGTGGGCTTAGAGGAAGAGCTGACAGCACTTGTGTTAGCTAGGGAAGATGAAGTGCTGGCTGCTGTAGTGGTTGTGGATTCTGCAGAAGTAGTAGCAGTGGCCTTTGTGGTTATAGCCTCTGTAGAAATACCTGAAGTGATTGTAGTTGTGACTTCATTTGATGTCGTGTCAGGTGTTAAATTAGTGTCAGTTGAGGTCATCATGGTGGTCATTGTGGTATTAGATTCTGAGGAAGTGCTACCGGTGGTTGACGTGATAAAAGGCTTAGTTGAATTAGATGTTGTAATAGATTGAGTAGTGGTGATTATAGGTTTAGAACTTGTAGGTGAGGTTGTTCCTGTGGTAGGTGAAGGCATCCCTTGGTTTTGGGGAATCTGGATAATAATGGAGGTGTTATTATTTTTCCCATTATATACCAGGCACACAATGAGCACTCCAATTGCTGTTGTTATCACACAGGCTAAGAGACAAGCCAGGAAGATTTTCCACAGAGACCAGTTACAGAAGAAATCTTGTGCCACCTGGAAAGGATTTTAATAATTTATCAATTACATAAAGAAACATTTCAAGGATAGTTAATGCCATTGATCATCCTTTGAATATTAGATTTCTTCTGTTTACCTTTAGAGGTATTATACTTTTGTCTTTAATCCATTTTTGTTGGCTTTCTCTATGGTGTAAGATAAGGGTTGAATTTCATCCTTTGGCATGTCAATATGAGATTTTCCTAGCACTATTTGTTGAAGAGACTGAATGTCCCCATTGTGTATTCTTGGCATCTGTCAAAAATTAATTGTCCATAAATAGGTGGATTTATTTCTGGTCTCTCTATTCTGTTCAATTGGCCTATATGACTTTTTTTTTTTTTTAGTACCAACATCACCCTGTTTTGATTACTATTGTTTTGTAGTACATTTTGAAATAGATTACTTCACTGAGAGAATGTATAAACATAAATGCTATCTTAATAGTGCTTAAATAACAATGTTTGGTTCACATTGTAGTTTTCAATAGGAAGAAATTTGTCCTTGTGTTCTCCTTAATATTAGTACAAAGAAATTTCCATTTATATTCAGATATAATTTTCAGATTTATATCTGAATCTTATAACTGAAAAAATAACAAATGATGCCTTAGAAACTCTTTGTACCACCCACTATCCAAAGAAATATCTGCATATATGGAAATGACAGCTACGTACAGTGATTGAAGGAACCCAAAAGGTCATGGCATTAAATGATTCTTCCTTTGGGGCTTCCAGTCCCCAGAAATTACACCCCGTAATTAGCAGCTTTGGAGCCCACCATTTTCACTGCATTAATTAGTGAATTATCAAATTTTTAAGTAAGTTGTCTTACAGGTCAGTATTTGACACTATGAAATTTGAAGTCTGAAAACATTTGTTGAAATGCAGCATCTGCTGCCACCAGCTATTTTCACTGGGTAAGATGCTTACTTCTTTATCCTGTTCTTCCATCCATAAAAGTTTATAACAAGATTAGTATAAATATTAATGTAAAATCACTTTTAAAACTCTAAAGTACTCTGACAATATCTGTATTATTTATCAGTGTTATATGAAAGGGACCATTTCATAATGTAAATCATGTTAAGTCTTGGAGTCTTGAAGTTAAATCCCATAACTAGGATATTTTGGCCAAATTTCTTAACTTACAAGTTTCTTGTCTAATTCTCAATTTTTCTTACATCATAAATAGGTGTAAAATTCTACCTTCATGTTGTTGATAAAGTTAGTAATAAGAAATATCCTCCAGATGGAGGACTTTACATACATACATACATACACATGGACACACACACACACACCAGGGAGTGAACAACCCAGGGTTGTTTAACCACTGAGTCACATCCTCAGCCGTTTTTATTTTTTATTTAGAGACAGGGTCTCACTGAGTTGCTTAAGCCTTCACTGGGATTACAGGCATGTGCCACTGCACCCAGCTCATAAACATATCTTTGAAGAAGGCAATACGAAGTAGTAATTCAGGCATACACTTTGGAGAATAGTGTACTCTATCATCCACCTTTGACCAGATAGATTTGGAAATTTCAATTATCTTGCAGTTTCTATTCTCTCACATGGATAAATCACCTACTTTGTAGGGTTGTTTTAATTAGTAAATAAGAAAAAAAATATATAGGTATAAGTTTTCCTACCATTCATCAACTATTTAAAGAAAATTATCTCATGGATTTGCTCATTATTAACTCTTGTCTTATGGCTGAATACAAATTACTAAAGGAAATAAACACAGAATAGATGTCTTGGGAGCATGGGGAATAGCTTTTAAATTTTCTAAGAGGGAACACTGCCTGTGAAAACAAACCCCAGTGTCAGTGCGAGGAGCAACACTTGCTTTGCAGCCTGAGCCATGCAAAAGTCATGGGTGCCCAGGCCCAGGGTGCCCCAAAGGGTGCTTAGGTGCCCCAGCTAAGGCAATCCAAAGACAAGCAGCATTCCTGTCTCCAGTCCTATGTGCCTTAGAAGGGAAACCAAAGTCAGGACAGAGACAGGCCATATGCATAACTCAGCTAAGGGAGATAATTTCTGGATCATCTGAATCTTCAAAAAGAGGAGCATGATTAACAGAGACTTAACTTGACCTCAAACCTACATTAGTACTGTTGCTACTATTGACTATCTGTGTGAATTCTGACAAATATTTGAAACTTCCTAGCTACGTTTTCTTTTTTATCTGTGCCAAACTAAAGGCGTCTAACTTTCAGCTTTCTGATCAGCCTGGCTTCTTATAGGTCATCAGAGACAAATTCTCCTCATAATTCTTATCTATCAATCTATCTACTCATAATTCTTATCTATCTTCTATAATGTCTCTTGACATCAAGAGTTTATCCTCTCTTGTCTCGTCAGATCCTCTCTGAACTGTCTCTGTGGCACAATTAATCCGAGGAAGGGTCTTTTCCAGACCAGAACCTGCAAGTACCATAAGCTATCCGTCAAAATCAAATTTGGACCTAAGGGAAGACTTGGAGATCAGGCTTCCAAGTGAACAAAATTCAATAACAAGAAACAGGATCGGGAACGCATGAAGTATTCCTCTGGCACCAAACTGAGATGGAAAACAATGTGCTTTGTAATTCAAGGTTGAAAACACGAGATCAGAGCCAGAAGAGCTAAAGAAAGGGCCAGGATCAGGCTCAGAGGTAATCAGGGAGGCAGAGTGAGACAGATCACCCCCAGATGAGGGCCAATGGTTCAGCACTAACTTCGTCTTCCACCTCAGTGAGGTTTACACACAGTGTCGTTCATTGCCAGTGAGTTTGCTGTATTTCCACCTACTCAGAACTCCAAAAATAAGACCCACACATTTTTCTTTGTTTTCTTTGATCATCATGTTTTTTTTTTCTAAACCCAATTTGTGTTTTTGTTTCTCTAACAAGATAATTAATGATAACTAATTCTTTAAATAAAGGGTCCCCCCGAATTGTCTACTTCTCTTGCATTTCCTCTCAATAACTCTACATGTTTAAAAGAATATTGCCCTATGTAAATATATGATTTTTAATTAAAATAAATAATTTTTTAAAAAAGATACTATGGATTCTTAAAAGAAAAATGTTAATGTCAATTGACCAAATGTTGTTCCTCCAAATAGTTGATCAGAGTATTTTCACATGGATTACTTTTATTTTTTATTTATTTATTTATTTATTTATTTATTTATTTATTCATTCATTCATTCATTCATTCATTGCTGTGCTGGGGATCAAACCCAGGACCTCACACATGCTAAGCAAGTTCTCTGCCACTGAGCTACTTCCCCAGGACTGGATTATATCTTTTTAAAAATATTTTTAGTTGTAGATGGAAACAATACCTTTATTTGATTTATTTATATGTGGTACTGAGGATCAAACCCAGTGCTTCACATGTGCTAGGCATTGCTCTGACCCTGAGCTATAACCCCAGCCCCTGGATTACATCTTAAACCAGCAAAACAGTGTTACCTCTACACATTACCTGACAATGAACAAATTCTACATCTGGAAATTCTGAGTGTTCAGGGGTCTCTGGGTTTGTGCACACATCAGTTAAATTGGTACAAACGTCTCTAATTTTATCAGTTGATGTAGAAAATTGACATGCTGAACTGTGAACTTCATGATTTCTTGGGTTTAGGAATGACTGCAGATAGAAAAGAACAAGGGAAAAAATGGGAAGTTATTGGTTGCCACATTCAGTATAAACAATTCAACAATTCTGACAAATATAAACCATATTGTGACAGGTTGTTTTGATCAAACGAGAAGATCATTGAAACAGGACAGAAGGAATCAGTGAATACATTCATCCTATTTCTTCTCAAAATGAGTAAATCTAATAAGGTCATCATCAATTGCACAAATAAGTATTGATGTCAAAGTATAAATGGACATTTCTTTTATCCTCATTGCATGTAATGTACTTATTAAATATAATTATGTGGAGCCCTTCTCATCCACGGCCTTAAAGATGATTTTGTCCATTCTCACTCAACATTCAGTTCTTTTTAACTTCTAGACCTTGTTCCTCATTCTCCATCTAGCTTCCAGGTTCCTAAAATATCAGAAGCCTTTTGTTTACGGCTCCCTTGGCAACGAGATGATCTCCAACCACACTGATCCACTTGCCCAGTGCAATTCCATAGCAGTAAAAAAAAAAAAAAAAAAAAATATGGGTGCTGACACCCTTTCCTTCTGGCCTCCCTTGTTTATAATACTGCAGTAAGTGAGTAAGGGCTTGTTACTTTCAGCTTGGCTCAAAGTCATGATTGACCACCTGGCCAATTGGCAGCTCTCAGCTCCTATAATATGACAGCCAATATATTACAACACATATATTCAAGAGATATGAAAGCATCTGTCTACCATAAGCCATGGACAAAGAAGTTCTTAATTGCTTCATCATAATAGTCCAAAACTAAAAATAACTCAAATGTTCATCAGCAAAAAAAAAGATAACTAAATCGTGATATATTTATCGGATGGAATATTGTACCGTAATAAAAAAGAAACAAATAACAGAGCATGATGAGCAACACAGGCCACACACAAGAGCACGTACTTTATAATTCCATTTATATGAAGCTCAAGAAAATACAGAACCAAACTACAGTGCTAGAGATGCTACAAGTCATTATCTCTGAAGGGGTATAGGCACTTCCTCTTCTTGGGTGCTGAAAATGTTCTATTTCTAGATCTGAGTGGCACTTATGCAGGTATACAAAAATTTGCCTATGTGTATGTACACGTGTGTAAAAATTTATCAAGCTGCATATATAATATGGGTTTACTTTATGCATGCTTTAAATAAAATGGGTTATGTCTTAATTATTCCCAATACTAAACAGATATCATAAAAGGTATTGACATTCTCAATTCAATTAGTCTCTTAAGTTCTCAAAGTAGTTCTTTATCAAAAACAAAATTTATTAAGTAGTTAAGTTGAGGTCAACCTGAGGGATTTGCTATGTAATTTGCACCCTAGGTCTAGACTTCAATGACAAGATTGACTTCTGACCTGCAAAGACTTGTAAAAATCTTTGCATTCTGACAAGTTGTAGACATTACATTACTACTTGACAGTTAACACAAAAATCTACATTTTTGGAATAATGTGTTAATGCAAAAATCAATACCAGATTTGTTGGCTTATGCTTGAATTACAACTATATATACAACTATATACAGGATTATTTGAAGATGTTGTTAAATTGTCCTTCCCCAAACTACAAATGCATTAACTAATGAACATTTAAAATAAAAATTTCAACTATGCATACATCGACAGGCAGAAAAAATTCTTATGAATAAGTAGTGATAGAATAGATAAAATTGACTCCATGTAGAATGAGACAGACATCATTACCCTATGTACATGTACGATTACACGAATGGTATGAATCTACATCGTGCACAGCCATAGAAATGAAATGATGTGCCCCATTTGTGTACAATGAATCAAAATGCAGTCTGTAAAAAATAAATAAATAATTAGATTTTTAAAATTCCTTTTGCGGAAGAACTATGTTGAAATAAAAAGTATTCTTAGAGCTGCATATATACTAAAGATAAGCCTCCATTCTACCTAGAACACAGCACTGTGGTGCTGCCAGTACTCACCGGCTGGTTTCCAGAATGTTCAATATTTACTACGTATTTCCCATGTTTTCTGTCCATTCTTGAGCTGCCAATATCACAAGTTTAACTCCGGAGACATTTTTCAGCCTGTTCATTGCCTTTTATACCTGAAACCATGAGAAATAATTAAGTTGATTAATATTAAACCTACCGTGAGACATCAGTGCCAGTGTGGATTAGACAAAATAATAATTATTGTTTATATGGGATCCACCTTAAAGGAAGAAGGAGGGTGTTAACAATTACTCAAAACACAAGAAAATAGATCCCACCTTGGTGACTATGCTCTCAATACTTCCCCAGGCAGCCTGCCCAACAGAGGGGAACTATAATCCCACACAGTCCTTCCCCATCCCCTAGCTCAGGACCCTTCCTTCTGACACCAGAAAAAGCCCGCGATGGAACTCTGAAATAAGCAAATGTTGCTTCCTTCCTAATCAGATGTGATAGGTTTTTCCTCCTTTTGGAAGCAGCTTTTAGAAACTTAACATGCATGGTTGCTTATCAAATCTTGAGTTTCCTGGGTCCCTCTCAGGTACTCTTTCTCCCTCTCTCTCCCTGCCCTTCTTCTCTCTTCCCCCTTCCCTTCTTTCTCTTGCTCTCTTTTTTTCTCCTTCCCCTTTTGGAAAAAAATTAATCTGACTTGGTTTTAAACTCCTCAAACTCCAATCAAACACAAATAATTAACCTGAAGAGCAAGACTCTGTGAATGTATTCACCAGGGCCATCTTTTCTTCCTGCTTGTGGGCTCTGTTTGGCATGGCTACCCAATCACAGCTGATTATGTTTATAATTTAATAACAGGGCATGTGGGCAGGTGGGGCTCTTCCAACTTCTGCAAATTATACTCTAAAGTAAAGACCTTTTTTCTTCTCTGTGGAAAAATATCTTTGGCAAAACTTAAAAGACAATTATCAAGACTTAAATAGTTTTTAACCTCTGAAATGAAAAGTTACCTATCAGTCAGCTCCCAAAACATGTTCCAGGGAATATTAAATAAAAGTGGTGCAGAAAATTGTGAAGAATGGTGTTGTTATATGACCCAAGTCTAAAAATATCACAAGTAGTGATTCACAAGTAATTTCTTACAAATGAAGCAACAAAGTAGTTGTGCTCTTTGGTGAAAAATATTTTATGTAGCACTATTGACAGTAGGTACATCAGGCTTCAAAAATCAGTATCACCAGATAACAGAGCTGCACAAAGTTCGAGAGATCTTGTGGCTTAGCCCCATTTTAACGTTGAGGAAATCTACGTCCAGAGAGAGGAAGAGATAAAGTCATTTGTGTGGTAGGAGTAGTTGGACTTGTAGCTCCGTGGTACAGTGCTTGTCTAACCAGCACATGGTCCTGAATTTGATCTCAAACACCACTAAAATAAATCAATAAATAGACAAAAGTCAGGTTAAAACCTGACTTTTCCTCAGTCTAATGCCTTCTCCAGAAGTAGCATGTCAGGAATGACATCATAGAAAGATGGACAACCTAGAAGAAAGTCATGGAAACAGAATAAGACAAAGATTTCAAAGACTTGGAGTTAAAAAAATTCCAAGACAGGATTCCTGTTATGTATCTGAAGCCACCTAAGATTGAGACTGAGACTGAGCAAGATCTCAGACATAGATCCTAGAGTCTGACTGTCCAAATGCTACATAATCCTTACTTAAGCAATGCTTGAGAAATATTTTACTAAGCAAGGTAATTCCAAAGATGGTCATGGAATACTTTGGGAAGAAAATTGGGTGTGCAAAGAAACCTAAATTTTCTAAGTTAATAAATGGTTAGGTTTTTAAATTGCTTATTCATTCAACAAGCATTTATTGAATCTCAACTATACTAAGCAGAGAGGGTTGAGGAATGTGCAAGGGCTGACTGTTCACTGGTGAATAAGAGGCAAGATTTCTGCCTTCCTAGAGTTAAGTAAACATCTAGTGATTATTTCTTAAAATTTTTAATCCTTTCTTAAGTTTTCTTATGAACATATTTTTTCAGCTGAAAACTTCTATTGGAATCCAGTGAAGAAATGTAAAATAGCACTAGGCCTAAAGAACATAGAAGACTTGATAAAACCAGGAGAAAATAATTCAACAAATAATTTAACAAAGGCAACCATATCTCATGCAAACTTAAGTTTCACTAATATTAAACATGGCCACTGAATGAGCCAATGAATTTAAAATCAATTTAGTACCATTAGCAAACACCTATTTCAGTTGAAGAGGAATATCTATTTTGCTTGAGTTTTGTTTTTAATTGAATATGGCATTGTGCTACATGGAATTAGTCTCGTAATCATTGAATAGATGAAGTTCCACTAATGTATGTCATTATTTCAATAACATATGGAGTGTTTATGGAATTCTGACACTGATAAAAATATTGTCAATGTCTCAGGAGGCTGAGCCAGGAGGATCACAAGTTCAAAGCCAGCCTCAACAACTTAGTGAGGCACCAAGCAACTTAGCAAGAACTTGTCTCAAAAATTAAAAAAAAAAAAAATCAATAAATAAATTTTAAAAAGGGTTTGGAGACATGGTTGGGTGGTTGAGAGCCCCTGGGTTTAATGCTCAGTACCAAAAAATATATGTGTGGTTTGTGTGTGTGTATGTGTGGCCTAAAGTCACTGCCATTAATTGATTAACTGTTATAAGAGTCAACATAGGAATAAACAAATGAGTTACCATGTACATAAATTTTCAATATGAAACTAAAACTTGCTCTATTTTCAAAGAACCACTGTTTGTTCATTTATTATATCACAGACCAACAGCTAGTATAGAGTGCACCTGGACTATTACAGTGTACAAAGAAAATACAGATATGTCTCATTGGTATGCTGAAGATCTCCAAAGAAGTTTTTGATATCAGCAGAATTTTAAGCCAAAAGAATTTGGCTTAATTGAGAAGAGTTGACAGTCCTTTAGCAACTGGTCATTTTTGGTTTTTTTTTTTTTTTAGTCAAAAGAATACAGAATCTGTTCATAGAAGTCACCTGTCATTATAAAAGGAAACACACTGTAGTCTTATAAGGTGACAACATAATTGATGTCATCGATCATATTAGCCACCTCAAACATCGCATGGCTGAAATTTCATTGTGTTCAGATAGCGATCAAAGCACCTTTGAATCTCTGCTGTGGTCTTTTCATGTGATGAGAACCCATATGACAGCTGCAGCGTTCTCATCTTTAGCAATGTGTTGTTGTTTTGTTGTTGTTGTTGATTTTTAGGCCTGAACATTATTATGGTTCACCATGCTGGGTTAAGTGGTTAAACAGTAACTACTGATACCAGATTTCAAAGTCTTCAGTACAGTACTTAAATTTTCATTTCCCATTAATTTAAACTCTAAAAAAAATAGTTGCTCAAAGTGCTTGGAAGATTTTAAAAAACAAAATCAAACCAATCCATTGACTATGTGGTAAAAGTGATCAGGCGAGAGTGGAAAAACTGAAGTGTCCTGCACATTTGTTCAAGAAGCCACCTCTCTGTGGCCCTCTGCCAGCGACCACCAAAATGTGGCGGAAATAAAGCAGGAAATTATTTTTCTATTGACAGCTGGGAACAGCTGCAGGAGGGCAGTTGAGATGTCGGTGAGAGGGAGCCAAACACCAGCTGCTTCCCCTACTGAAGCGTGCTACTAAGGCTCACCCGATGGGTCCTGCTCTACACCTGGGTGGCCTCTGACTCAGCCACAGCTTCCCATTAGCTTATTGGCATTTCTTGTGGAGAAATGTCTCTTCCAGTAGGTACCACATTCATCAAATCTAATCCTCCTAATATCTTCCTGAATTAAGTGTCATTACCCCACTTTCCTGCTGAAATACCAAAGCTCTTAGTGCTACTTTATGAGTCCCAAGAAAAGTTGGTGGCTCCCCATTCATTCACCCAAGAAGCGATTATTGAATCCCTCCTATATTCACTGTGTCGCATCAGGTGCTCCGAAACATGAGGGGATGAAGGACAGGGAAACACATTTAAAATCTTAATTTGTACAGATAAGAAACAAAAGAAAAATAACCTGAGTCCTGCTGATATACCTCCAAGGCAGTATGAGCAAGAAATAAAACTTTATTATTACCAGTCACTGCAAACTTGCAGCCATTTGCTATGACAGCGAAACTCAGCCTATCCAGGGGTCAACAGTGGGATGTTAGACCTCATCAGCTCAAAGATGCAACTTAGACAGCAGGACATACTAGGTGGTGGGAAACCCCATCTTCCCAATGTTCAAAACTAGGATTTTATCCAGTCACCTTAGTTTGCAATAAATATGGAGGCTTTAGAATGTGGGAAGGATCAAAGTCACTGTGGGGTGTAGGTTCAAGTAGGAGGAGGAAGATGAAGATAGCAGTAAGCATGTCAAGAGTGATGTCACTCTGGGTAGGAAGGATAGTAGAATGAATCAGACATTATTACCCTGTGGACACATATGATCATATGATCAGTGGGATTCTACTTCATATACAACTAGTAGAATGAGAAATTATACTCCATTACATATGATGTATCAATGTGCATTCTACAGTTATGTATAACTAATTAAAACAAATTAAAATTTTTTTAAAAAAAGAATGCCATCACTCAATACAATTGGCTCCTTGTCCGTAGGTCTACATTTGCAATTTCAACTAACTGCGAATCAAAAATAATTTTTAATTTATGTCTATACTAAACACATACAAATGTTTTTTATCTTGTCATTATTCCCTAAACACTATAGTATAACAACTCTTTACAAAACATTTACATTACATTAGGTTTTAGTAACCTAGAGATAATTCAAAGTATACAGGAGAGTGAACAAAGATTATAGGCAATTACTACACCATTTTATATGAGGAAGATGAAAAACTTTAGATTACGGTGGGGTGGGGGTGAGTTCCCAAAACCTACCGCCCACAAATATCAAGGAATGATTACTTTTACTATTCCTTTCATTCCCCTTTATCTAATCCAAAGTACCATTATTCTTCCCTAACCATCAACCCCCTTATTGTGAAATTAACATCCACATATCAAAGAAAACTTTGGTTTCAGGGATTGCCTTATTTCATTTAGCATGATATTCTCCAGTTCCATTCATTTAGCAGGAAATGCCAGAATTTCATTCTTCTTTATGGCAGAATAATATTCCATTGTTTATATATACCACATTTTCTTTATCCATTCATTTATTGAAGGGCATCTAGGTTGGTTCCACAATCTAGCTAATATGAATTGAGCTGCTATTAACATAGATGTGGCTGTGTCACTATAGTACGCTGATTTTAAGTCCTTTGGATATAATCTGAGGACTTGGATTACTGGGACAAAGAGTGGATCTATTCCAAGTTTTCTGAAGAATCTCCACCCTGCTTTCCAGAGTGGTTGCATTAATTGGCAGTCCCACCAGCAATATACAAGTGTGCCTTTTTCCCCACATCCTTGTGAACATTTATTGTTACTTGTATTCTTGATAATTGGCAGGTGCAGTCTTGAGTCAGTTCTTAAAGGATACTAAAGGTGAGGAAAAAGGAACATAAAAGAAGAAAGCCTTGGAGAGAATAGAGTGGGGAAAATGTGTGCTGCTGAGAGACAGGCTGGAGAATACCTGGGTAGGAGAGAACTACCAACAGAAGACTTCCCACTCATCTCCGGGCCCTGTGTGAAGAATTCCCATGATGCTTTTCCTCTGGTAACTACAGAAACCTCCTCACCAGCCTCTCAAACCATTCCTCTCCAAGGAGATAAAGGGAAAACTTCAGTGCCGTATGTGATGCCTCACCCCCTCAAACTCAAACTACTTGATAATGCAATTGGAGAAAGAAAACCTCCAAATCTTCAACAAAGGCAAAAACACCCTCTAAACTCCAGTCTTGCCTGCCTGTGAAACCTTATCTTGCACTGCTGTCTCCCTCATTCACTAGCCTTCAGACGTTCTCCTTTTTCACCAAATTGACAGGGTCTCTGTATACCGGAGTTCTGCTTGGAAATATCTTCCCCCACTCCTGAACACTTTTTCCAGGTTCATTCCTATCCATCCAGGCATAAAAATGACCCTCACAGAGATGTCCACATACTAATCTTCACAGATATGTTTAGCTACATAGCTGAGAGGAATTAAATTTATAGGTGCACCTGAGGTTGCTAATTAGCTGGTCTTAAAGCAATATCCTGGATTATCCAGGTGGACCCAGTTGTAATCATAGGGTCCTTAAAAATGGAAGAGGGAAACAGTGAGTCACAAAATGGGTGTGACTCAATTGATCCAGGATACCTCGTTTTGCTGGATTTGAAAATGGAAGAAGGGGGTCTTGAGTTAAGAAATGTGGATAGATTCCAGAAACTAGATAAAGAAAAAAAACAAAAAAAACAAAAAAAAAAAGGTTCTTTCTCCCCTGGAACCCCATGAAGGGACAGCCTTGCCAGTACCTTGGTTTTATTCCCATGAGAGCCATATTGGACTTCTAACCCTCAGAACTGTAAGATGATAAATTTGTGTTGCTTTAAGTGGTATTTATTATAGTGACTGAATGATATGGGAAAGAAATCGTCCAAGAAAAGGGAAAGATAGCTCCAGAGGGGAAAGGACGTCAGTCCTGTGACCTGGGGGAGGAGGAGCAGAAGGGAAGCAGTGGGCTCTGGGCTCGGGTAGCGAGTTTCAAACTTTTACAACTGTTTTCCTGAGTTAGATTTTTTTTAAACCTGTACAACTAGTTTCCTGACTGCCCAACCAGCACCTCCCCAGTCTCTAATGATTAAGTCACACTGAACTTTCTGCTATGATTAACTCTCATTAACACCTGTAAAAAACAGACCCTTCTTGTAACCAGTTGCCATTTTCTCCCCCTGAAAACGTGCCATTCTGCCACTACGTGATACAGACTGCTCGCTGATCCCCTAAGGTCTGCTCCCGGTTCGGTGATTTTTGCTTACATGAGCCATAGAAAATTAAGACATCCTTCAGGTCTCAGTTGAAATCTCACTCTCCAATTTAAATTGGTACTACTTTATTTACTTTTTTATTCCATAGCACCATGTTCTTCTTAAGACTACCGCAGTTGTCACTAGGTAGACACTTTAATGATTTCTTTTAATATCGACCCTGTTGGGTCCAAATTTCCACCAAGGTGAAACTGTGCAATTTGTACATTGCTGTATCTCCAGCACCCTGTACAAAGTGGACCCTCAATGAGTATTAATTGTTTAAACACATAAAAGAATTCCATATGTCTGCACTGCATTTTAGAGGTTTAAAAAAACAAAAAGTTCACAAAAGTTCCCTAATTTACCTAAGGCACACAAAAACAAAAGGCAGATTTGGAACTCAAAAACCAGCCAGTCTCATCTTTTTTTAAATTTATTGATTTGTTTTTTATTTTTACAGACTGCATTTTGATTTACTGTACACATATGGGGCACGTCATTTCATTCTATGGTTGTACTCGATGTAGATTCACACTATTCGTGTAATCATACATGTACATGGGGTAATGATGTCTGTCTCATTCCACCATCTTTCATATCCCTGCCCCTTCCTCCCTCTCATTTCCCTCTGCGTAATCTAAAGTTCCTCCATTCTTCTCTTGCCTCCCACCCCTCCAAAAGCAATGGAGGCAACTGATCAAGGATTGAGACCTCCAAAACTGTGAGCCAAACAAGTTTTTTCCTCTTTATAAGTTGATTATCTTAGTTTTTTGCTACAGTGATGAAAAGCTGACCCATGCACCTTAGAATTGATTTAAATACTGGTGTGCATTAATTTTATAAGTAAATTTCAGACTCTTGCATGTCAAACTCCTGACACCAAGTTCAGTTACTATTTGCATTCCTCAAATTAGTAACGAGTTTGTAAGTCTCTTGTTTAACAACATCTTAGAAGAGAAAATCGGTTCAATCAGGATTATTTGTGAATTTGTCATTGATTTTTTTCTAGTTATGAACATTTGTCTCTGTTCAACACCTGCAGCAAATATTTCTCTTCTGTTATCCATCCCATTCATAAAAGATAAACTTGATCAAAGTGAAAGATTAAAACAAAACAACTTGTCCAAAATCTAAAACTATGTATTTTTTCCTGGAATAGATTCTGTCTTGGGTTTCATATCAAAAATTTTCTAATTAATAACTATTTTCTTATTCCATGTTTAGGACAGAAGTTAGAATTAATTAGAATTATAGAGCTGCTATATCCCTAAGCCACAGTTACTGAAACAACAGGAGTTAGGTAGTATGTTTTTCTGATCCTTCTGAAGGATCAGAAGGATTTTGTCAGTTTGCCTTTTGAAGGATCAGAAGGATTTTCTGTGGCCACAATGGTGGTTGCATGTTGGGTGGTAGGCACAGCTCCAGTGGCCTTTCCTATGAACACTTGCATGGGGGTCACTGGATTTCCAGCAAGAGATCCAGTGTTCCAGTGGGTCAGGCAGCCTGCCTCTCACACAGCCACTTGTGAACGCAGCTTACTTCCAGATGCACCATTAACACCCTGTGGCTACTGTACTAAGAATCCCAGTAACCAGTGTGAATGACTTCTTATCAGCCAGAAAGAATTGAGGTAAATATACAAAGAAGAAAATGTTCAACATGTGAAGATGAAAACTGCTAACATTCCTGAATTCTCCCTCGCATTTTTAAGATAAAAAGTGAATCACACAAAACTGGACATATGCAAACACTACATGTGTGTGTTTATGTTTATTTGCATATATAGTCATCATTATTCTGGCACAGATTTTAAGAGTTTCATAATAAGTTTTTGTACCCAGGATATTATTTTTGCTTTTTTAAATAATAAAAGTAAGTCATGTTTATTATTAAAATTTTAAATAATTCAGAGGTAATTAACAGATATTAAAAGTCCTTCTCTGATTATATAAACTGTAACAACTACTGTTGTATATTATTCTAGGTTTTCCTACACAATAGGATCATATTGTAGGTTTAGTTCTAAAACACCTTTGAATTTACTTCTACTTATGATTGTTTTAAATTTGTCCAATGATTTTAAGATCTATAATTTTTATAACAAAGAGGTGGTAAAACTCTTCTTGAATTTTCTTCTACAGAAAGTGCTAGATTTAATTTTGCTAGTTCAAAAATATTTCCACATTAGGTTCAGCCTACCAAGTAATATTACGTAAATATGTATTAAGTGCCTTTAATTACAATTAGGTACTAGCATTTTATGAATAATTAAGTTGCACCCAAACTAAATGTACAAATATATGATAGTTTATAATAAGTTCAGAGGGTCTTGTAATAGGACAAGAAAGACAAACAGAAAAACATACTACCTAACCCCTGTAATTGTGTGATTGATAATTCTGACTGAGCAAGAATACTTGGGTATAAATCACACCTTTTTGATTAGGTTTACAGTATCCATGCCATCTTGGCAATACCTTAGTTGTGGTCAGCCACTGGCTACTTGAGCTTCAATAAAACTTCAGAAAGGAAGAAAGAAGGAACAGGAACTGAATCAATCACTGTCCCAGAGTCTTTCTGATGGTAAAAAAATTCTGGATTACTTACTTATAAAATAAGCAAATGTGTCTTCAATTGCAGTGAGCATATCATATTGGAATCACCATTAAAGAAACCAATTAGCACAGATGCTGTGTTCCTGTTAGCTTGCTTCTCCATGGCTGCATGCTGGGTATTTGGTAGGAAATGATTCTCACTTATGTTCCTCTCCCACAGATGCCTGCCCCTCTTCTTTCCCTTCAACCAGGCTCATAAATCCAGGCTCAAGTTCAAACTTCCATGAAACCTCCCCAGATAAGTTTCAATTCTCAATAATCTCCTGTTTAACTAAAGTTCATATTATAAAATGAATCACTTACTCCTTAAGAGTATTTTAGTTTCAATTGGTTACTGTATCTATATATTGACTTGGAAATACATTGAACATAAAACTAAGACTTATAAATTCCTAAAATCTATAGCACACCCTCATTTAGTACAATACTGGTTGTCAGATAGACTGTGATTTATCACCAGAATGCTCTAAATGCAAACTACTCATCATCCGGAGCTCTGCCCACAGCACATAATGAGAGGCCTCAATTTAAAATGAATGCATGGGCTGTGTCAAGATGGGCCAGCGTGTTCTAAAGCCATGGCTAAATTTCCAGGCTTACCTTGAAACTGGACTCATTAACACACCCTGCCCTCTGCCCCACAGTTCTGGTCACTGCTCCTGCTTCTTTTCATTTCCCTGAATTGTCCTTAATCCAGTAAACTACTTACAGGAAATTGGGGTTTTGGTTTGGATGACCTCTTTTAGCAACTTGTTGGATTGAGGACTACAGCTGTGGCCAGTTTAAGGTGGGTACATGCAGGAAGTTTGAGCACTTTGGAAATAGATCTCCCATCACTCTACCCTGCAGGAGACCAGCCAGCCCCTGGAACCCAGATCCCAGTGGTACAGAAGGGACACCCACATTCAATCTGATAGCCTCTCATAACCTCCTAAACACATCTGAAATGCAGTTTCTCCTCCCTACCCCTAGGATTTTCTCTCCTTTGTTTTCTGTGTTCCTAGCCATTCCTTCTTCTCCTCCTCCTCCTCCTCCTCCTCCTCCTCCTCCTCCTCCTCCTCCTCCTCCTCCTTCTTCCTTCTCCTTCTTCTTCTTCTTCTTCTTCTTCCCCTTCTTCTTCTTCTTCCTCCTCCTCCTCCTCCTCCTCCTCCTATGGATTACTTCTCACTAAAGAGAAGCAAAACATTTTACTGAAGGGCAGTTTTTTCTTCCAGCTTCTGATGTGTATGGCCTTTGTTTCATAGCCAAGCTCTTTCTGAGATGTTAAAAAGAAAAAAAAAAAAAAATGAGGTCATCTTCTGAGGTCAAAGGTTATGGTCAATATTTATACTTCCTATTATAATGCTTTTTGTCATGAAGCTTACACCAGTTCTAAAATCACACATCCTAAAAGACAGAAGAGATTCAAGGGCTACCCCTTTGATTGGTAGTCTCCTATGAACCAGACCAGCAATTTTATTGGTGTCTCTATTAAGGAATTAGGTTTCCTGATCCCTCCTGCCTCAGTAATAAACAACATTTAAGTACTTTAAATGTGTAAATTCCATTTTAAATACTACTCTACCTGCATCAGCAGTTTTTGCATGCTTTATTTTATAATCTTTCATGTCATGCACTTTATGATTTCGTCCATGATTTACTCTCTTCCCCATGTTTACTTCTAAAAAGTGAAATTTATTTTATATACTTTGTATTTCTGATTCCTTATTTTGTTGCACAGTGGGAAAATGACATTGCCTTGTGCTTTTTAGTTCTGGGAAACTTCTTTTGTGGTCTAATCTTTTCAATTTTGAGTCTCATTCAGGTGAAATTAAAATGACTATGCCTTGTTCTCTGAAGTTACTGAGTTTCCATTTAAAAATTGTGTTCCTCCTGCATTTGGCCTGGTAACCCAAGCACATTCACACTCCACTATTCTAGAACACAATGCCTGCACAACATCTCTAGTTACACAAAAATCACAAATGGTAAAAATATCTCTTACCTACAACACTCAAAAGAATAAATGCAATCTAACTCAGCATCTACCTCTCAGGGAACCTCAGCTGAAACATAACTGCAATAATGACTTTTATTTGTATGAGGACAAACATGCTGTTGTCACTGGAAGATGGCATCACCGAGAGCTCAGAAGTTAACTTACAGCTGGATTAGGAAGGCACCTTTCACTTGTTTTACTATGAAGGGTGAAATGTTCTCTGGCCTGACCCACAGGACTTGATGACCAGATCAAGTCATTAATGTTAGAGTCCTTACCCTGGATCATGGTTTAGCCAAAATTCTAATAACATAGCTAAATGAGATCAAGCAGAGAGAGATCTAGGACAGCCCACGTGGCTCCCCAGGCCCTTTCCTCAGACGTTGGCACATACTCTTAGCCCAGAATAATAGTTGCCATGGGACTTTCCACAGATAGGAGCAGAGTCATCGATGTTGCTTCAGCTAAGCTGCACCACAACTTTCAGCACTTCAACATGTTCATGAAAAGATCCATAAACCAAGGCAGCAGCATGGAATGGTACTGGTGTATACTCCGTGGTACTAAGGAAGCTACTATGACTGGGTGCCATAGAAAGAAACTCACCTCCAGTTTGTCACAAATACAATTGGTAGCCCAAAGAAATTTACATCCCTATAGACCAATGGGGTCAAATTGCTTTCCCTTGAGTCATTATAAGCATATTGATATTCCCAACAGGAATACACACATCTCCCTTCCTGACTTGCTTCAGATAGTCACCAAGCTATTGAAAAACACAAGTCAGTTTGATTGCTCATGCCCTGCCTGTTCTTGCTGTGGCTGGTCTCTACCATTTCAGAGGAAATCCTCCCCTTGACACCTCACTTTCCAGGTCACAGGGTCCTGGGACTTCTCTTTTGAAATGCGTTGATTTAAGATCTCTGCTTTCCTTCAAGAAGAGATGCTGAGTAGGCAGTGGGATAAATGAGCCTGCGGGCTTGCCTGGGGACATACGTTCAGGAGTCTTTGGCCTACCGAGGCATTTCCAGCAATAAAACTAGATGGAAAGGCAAAGGGAGTGAACTGAGGGAAGAAGATGACCAAGAACGAAACTCTGAGACTCTAACAGGAAGAGGTCAGATAGAAGAGCAGGAAGGAGACTGAAATGAACAAGAGTGAGGAAAGTAGAAAACCAAAGGGTGGGTCATCCTGGAAACGATGTGAGGAGAATGTACCAATGAGAAGGAAGGGACAAACTGTCATTCCAGGTAGCTCTCAGAGTAAGGCTGGGGAAGGAGGGAGAGTCAAGAGCCTTTCATGTGACTGGCCCCTAAATCTCTCTTGCTTCAAAGGAGATGGGTTATTCTGGAGAGATAATGAAAAAAAAAAAATTCTATTACCATGAGCATTAATTCACTTATAAAAATTAATTTCAATCATTTAACAAAGTCTGGGAGCAAGGTCCCGTGATAGAAGGACTATAATAAAAAAGGACCCTAGATAAGGTCTCTGAAGTCAGCATGAAAACTCTAAGTGCCAGAGCAGAGAGAGAGGAAATTCGAAAGTTGTTTTCACATACTTTACAAGATAAGTATTAAATGAAATAAGATTTGCTAAAACTGCTTAGAATAATTCCTACTTGGGAAATTACATGACCTAGGCTTAACATTGCACTCAGAATTAACCATTATCTGTCATTATCTGTCTACCGTAATCTAATTATCTGTCTACTGTAATCTAATCTAATTTAACACTTAGGTCATTACTGTTAACACAAGGTCCACATCAATATTTAATCATATGGTGTTCCCAGATCTCCAGGTGCCTAAAGTTCCCGGATTAAAATGAAAGTTTCTGTCCTTCCCTTTCTAACTCCCAGGCTCTGTACTTTGCACTGTTGAGTCTTTAATTCTGGTAAAAGCGGATGGGCATCTTAAAGAGAGATAAGAAGTCATTTCAAGGAACAGGAAGCACAAGTGGACTTTTGCAGAAGGGAGTCGGTTGCAGGAATCTGGGAGAGGATGCAGTGATAGAATGGATTAAAACTCTAGAGCAGAGAAGAAGCACTACAATGTCCCATTTCAACAGTGTCATGACTGAGATGAGACGTCAGAGAAGCATACAAAGAAAAGAACACCACCCTGTGCATACGAGAGGATGGCAGAGATGGGAAGCCCTTCAGAGACTCCCCACAGGGCAGGGCCTTGTAATGTGTTTCGTGCTTCTGCGAAGACTGCATTAGCGTCCACCCGAGATGAACAGGGGTGGCGAAGATGCTAATGAAGGCCACAGGCACAACAGGCTCGGTCCTATCCATCCAGGCACTGGGTCAGGTGCAAGGATCCTGAGTCTGGGTATTTTGTAATAATATTAATGATAAGGAGCAGAATCTAGCCTCTTTCACATTCAAAAGTAATAAAAATATTTTCTACCCATAAGAGCATAGCACCGTATTTTAAATTCATAGCTTCCTCTCTGGAAATCAAGGAGGTATATAAAATGAAATATGAAATTTTTCTCAGGAAAAAAATAATAGCAAGGCTATTCCTTTCTGGCTTGATTTATGTTTTTGCACTTCTACTTCCTTCTGCAATCTTCCTAAGTCCAAAGTAAGCCCTGTAACAATATTATAATCGGCCCTTATCTTTCTAGCCTAAAGACTGTCGTATAACAGAGAGTGCTTCTGGTTGAATACTAGTATTTGCAGCTGCCACATAAATAATAGTGAGAACTTACAGTTACTGAGCACTTGATATATGCCAATTATTAGACTAACCACCTCGTGTATATCATCTCACTTAATTCTCATATGCAGTAGATTATATTATTGTCTCTATTTCACAGATGATGAAACTGAGGTGCATATAAATTTAAAATTTGCCCAAATCAGAGTTGGTAAGTGGCAGACAAGGATTACAACCTGACAATCGGACTCCAGAGTGCTTGACCACTAGATGCTACTGACCACTGAGTGATGAATGACATAGGACACATGAGATTTTATCTTTGCTCTCAGAACAACAGATCAAGTCTCCAACTGTGTATATAATTTGAAAATAGGAAGAAAACATGTGACATTGAAGGAAGTTTCTGTAGTGATAAGTTTTCCACCTAATACAGAAAGATAATAATAGAATTTCCATGTTTGATTGATTTTGGGCTTCCTATAAAAACCCTACAGAGTATCAATTATCTTTCCCATGGTAAGTTTACTAAGTAATAAAAAGGGAAATAGGAAATATCTGTAAATTTGCTTACAAGTAACATTTATTTAGAGATAAATTTTTAAGTAAATTCTGAGTTTTAAATTATCAAAATAATCCTCCTGCATCGGGGAACTGAGTTTTATGTTGTGTTAAAGTGCCATCTGCAGCAAACATTGAAATATTGGTCAAAAGTGTGTCTCTGGGATATTCCTCTCCCTGTTTATTTCAATAGTAACTCCTTATATTAAGTCCCCCTCTATCAGCCATGGTCCATTTTTATTCCATGGTTATTTCCATTCATTATTAACATCCTTTGGAATGCAGGGACTATTTTTGAAAGGAAATGAGCCAGTCAGACATATCTGGAGGCTTCACAGATGGCATTTTTTAGAATAGTTTTGTTTTCATTTTGCTATTGAAAAGTCCTCTTAGACCCCTTTGCAACATGCAATAATGCACTCACATTAACTGATACATGATGCGTGCTTCTGCTATTTTTCCTCTGCTTCGCTTGGCAATTAAACACATGATTTCCCTGCAAATGACTATAATTTTTTGCTTCCATAATATTTATGTCAACTCCAAAGGAGCTGGGAGTTGGCATCCTGAAAACCTGACCATCTGAGGCAATGGCAGCAGCATGTAATTTCATCTGTATCCACTAATTACTGGATGATCAGAACACCAGAAATAAAAAATCATATGCTAAAAAACCATAATGCATGCCCTCAGCTGGCTAAATCAGTAATTTGAAGCCATGTGCAAATGAGCACATAACTTTCTGAGTGATTTATTGCTGTTTTGGGAATACATACTGGGCTTCGAAAATATTTCATCTGACCTCAACTGCAAACTCTAAGATGAAAGTGACTCAAAGCTCCACTCAGATCACACCACGACGTTTGTGGAAGTAGCCCTTTCCAGAGTCCAAAGATTTGATCAGAAAGCACATGTTCTGCAGAACTGGCCATGAGATTTTTCCGAACGAGATGCAATCAGTTAAAAGCAGAGTTCGGACATGAAAACTCCTGTAGTTATCTGTGTTTCTGTATTTGGGCCTCATGGAAAGCAGATGGTACAGGGCTTCCACTGGCCTGGCATCCCAGGAACTGCCAACTCCCTCTTTTCACTTTCTAAGTTAACTGGTCTTAAATATTGAACTGGCACAGTTGGCTCAGTTTGCATGTAACAAAGCTGAGGTCTAGAGAGGTCAAATTGCTTTCCCCAAATGACACATTGAAATGTGGAAAAGCCCAACCAGGAACCTGGCCTGCTCATTCCAGAGTCACTTCTACCCACTGCCCAGGCTGCTCACTGTGTTCAGGACTCCCTGCACTTAGTAGTCAATGGACAGACCCAGCCCCACAACTCAGGCCCAACAGAAGCTCTTCCCTTCTAAGCACCTTGTACCATGTTCCTGGTTTACACTAACTTGGGAAATATTTAGTGGGCACCCACTGTTCCACTAAATAAACACCAAGGTTTACCATTCCCTAGGCACTGGAGATGCAGAAACAACATACAGTCATTCCTGGTGAATCACAGCAGTTACGGTCTACAGTCACAACAAACACAGAAGAAGCAAACAGTGAACCACTGCTCTTAAGGGAAATCCACGGTTAGATGTCTGTGAGCCTCTGATCCCATTTTTGTCCATCAGTCAATACCTATTCTTCTGTTTCTGTTTAGACACCTTACTGAACCTGTACTTTTGAGTCAGTAACACTGAGCTCATGGACAGAAACTATAACTCATGCCTGAATGAAGCTTATCTAACTTGTATTTTCCCAGGAAAGCACATCACAACCTGCTTAACCGTAGGTCCACCGGGTAGCAGTTCAGTGCTATGCTTGGAAGCCGTTTTAAGCAATAACATCTAAGACAAAAATACAAAAATTAAAAAAAAAAAACATGGTCCTAAATATACCACATAAGGGACACTTGTTCACAACGCAAGAGCTGAAACAAGAAGGCACAGCAGGCCCTGTTTTCCCTCACCTAGGAACATGCACATCAGGGGACTCAAATCTTTTGCCACTCTGCACATCTCTATGAACGACCACAAAAAGGCCACAAGTATTGATTTCAGAGTTACAAATAAATTCTAGTGAATGGGCCTGTTCACAGTTATGAGATACGTGAATAATGAGAATCCACCATAACGCCCACTGCCAATGTGCTGTAGGAGTTAGAAAGAGAGGAAAGGTCCAGAAAGCCACCACGCAGGGGGCGTGTGAGAGGGATTTTAAGAACAGACAAAATGTAAATAGACAAAAGAGGGTGTTCAGATCAATTCTTCAGGTTTTCTCCAGATTCTCTGATACAGCAAGATTCATTTTTCCTGGAAATTTCATTTTTAGGGTCTGGCTACCTTAACACACAGAAGTAGGAGTTACCAGGGCAAGGCCACAGAAGAAACTCCAATGCAGTCAGGGGTGTTTAGCAACCGCCACGGAACCACACAGAACCATGTAGCCTCACGGTTCTTGGCTTGACTACAACCCTGTCCTGACATTGACCATAAATACTCACCTTCCTGAATGATCTGCAAACATACTTTACTCCTTAACTTATGAATTGAATATGATCTTTAGTATCTGTCCACTTTACACTTGCAAAAATGTCATTACATGGCCCTCTTGAAAATTCTGTGGGCATTTTGTGCATTACCTGTCTCCTTACATTAGGAGATACCTGGAAGGAGGGAAGGAATTTTTGTCTCTATTACCAGCACAAAACCTTGTAAACTCAGAATTTCACTTTCAGTGATTCTAAATCATCTTGAACATCTTTCTTCCTTCTGTTGACCTTTAAACATGATCCCATAAATCCCTAGTCCTCTTTGACTTTATTGCTATTTCCTAGTAAGGATGAGGGGGCACACAGGGGAAGAAAAAGCTCTTTAAATCTATTTCTGTCACAAGACTTACTTTTCGGTACAGATTTGCGATCAGACAAGGTACTTAAGTGGAATTGTGTAGTGGAAGAGAAAATTAGTCCCTGAAAGTACTAAGAAATCATGTTTATTGCACAAATGAGCAGAAACACATCACTTCAAACTGAAATCCACTCACTAGCAAGGAGAAATTGTCTTATGGTTTCCATCTATTTGTTAACGGAAGGAATTTTTACAGGAACTCTGCTCAAGTCATTTTATACAGAAGAGTGTCTCCTCTTCGACCATGGGGTATGGGGCGGGGTTAAAGAAACCTATAAGAACAGGAGGAAAGAATGACTTGGGTCTTATTTTTCAGGTAACCTACCTAGATATTTGCTCTGGCAGTTTAGGGCCTTTGGAAGAAAGGAATAGTAAAAGTAGATATGGGAAGAGGAAACAGCTCTCAAAATGCTTCTGGGCAAGGACCAGAGCTTTTGAAACACAATAGGAAGGGCCAAGGGGAATACTATCCAACAGAAATAAAATGGTAGCCACAAATGTGAGGCATGTGTATAATTTTAAATTTTCTAGTAACCATATTCCAGAAAGTAGAAATAAAAATGAAACTAATTTTAATAATATATTTTACTCCATTCAATGTATCAAAAATATTATCAGCTCAAAATGTAATCAATATAAAAATTAATGAAATACTTTACATTCTTTTTTATACTAAGTCTTTAAAATCTGATGTGTACTTTACATCCCAATTTCCATCCCAATTCAGACTAACCACATAATAAGCATTCAACAGCATCAGGCTAACATATTGAACAATGAAGTTTGGAGAAAGCTATTCCTTTCACATAACCCTGGACTAGTCATTTACATCCACCCTTTTGTAATCCAGTGTTGAAGTCAGGGATGTTATTATCTTTATATGGCTAGATGAAAAGAGAAAATCAAAATTTATCAGAAGACCACCAGAGCTAACAAGGAGCAATGATATTCTTTTTCTATTTTGATTCTTATAAGAAAGCAGCGATAAATTATATTTTTAACCAGAAATACAGTCTATAGGCAGTTTGCTCCAGACAACTTTCTCTCGTCCACTTCAATCCTATAGGCAATTTAAGAAACAATATTATTTAGGAGCATATGAAAGGTTAAATCTTGTTATCATGTATTATGCTTTTCAATCTTATGCTTCTTTATTTAGCTTCTTCTAGTTCTATTAGAATTTGTACAAATGAAATATTATTTCGTAGGTCCCCAAACTGATCTTTTTCCCAGTACCTTCATTTTAACCTAATGGCCATAATTGTTTCTAATAATAACCATAATTATCCTTCATATTTATATTGGTTTTTCACACCTATTATCTTGTTTGAGCCTCAGAGCAATCTCATGAGGTCGATCCAGTTTGTGGAGGAGGAGACTGTGATTCCCACAGGGTTCAATGCTCATCAAGGTCACTCAGCTTGTAAGCGGGAAAAGACATTCAGCACTGAAACAGGTCTTGGTGTTTGAAAACATGTGAGCAAAAAAATCTTCCTGAGGTGAATTTCCAGATATTTTTGGTGTTGGATTTTTTAGGGAAGTAAATTATAACTGTATTGGTACATAACTGTGAGATTCAGCTGCCTGAGTATTTTTTCATGAAATTTTCTCAGATTTAGTAGTTATGTATGCCTATTAAACAAATTACCATTTAAGTTTTCTGTCTTTCCCATGTTGCCAAAGTCAGTGATTGAGAACTGTTCAAGAGAAAGCAACCCCTTAGCCTATTGTCTCCATCCCATAACTTCAGAAACCATTTTGATGAATAAATAATGTACAAATTTGTTTCCAGCCTTATAAAATACTCTTATATTGAAACAATGCAAAAGGAACAGGTTATAGAACGTACTCACCTCATTACATTGAAGAGCAATCATACACAAAAAGGTAACCTGAATCAACACCATCTGGTAGACACAAAATCCAAACCACATGATTAATCTTAGCTTTCCTAGTAACCACATAATTTAAAAAGGTAAAAGGAGGTAGCAAAATTAATTTTAACAATGTATTTATTTATTTGTCTCAATATGTCCAAACTATTATTATTTGAACATGTAGTAAATGGTGTTTTTAATTGTTAGAGTGGTATTTTATACTACTTTATTCATACAAAGTCTTGGCATTTGGTGGGTATTTTGCAATTACAGGATAGCTCAGTTCAGCCTAGCTACATCTCAGGTGCTCACCAGGTACATGTGGATAGTGGCTGTTACACTGGATTGTGCAGTGTGATGCTACAGTAAAGAAGAAGGGGATTTCAGACCTCTTCTCATTCCTCACCACCCCATAAGCCATACCAAGTATGCACCATATATCTCGTACTGGAGATAAAATGGGGGTGATGGCAAATGAGATCCTCAAGTTCCCACATCTTTGAGGAATACTAGTGGAGAGATTGAATATACAAATGGACAATGGCTAGACCATGGCCTGCAACCTCTGGTAGCCCGCAACCAGCTAGAGAAGCCAAGCCACAACCTCGGCAGCAGTTGGCCTAGAAGGGTCAGGACTTGACAGTCAGTTTTCATAATTTTCCCCTTTCCCCATTCAGGACCAACAAGAGAAAGCTCCTCAGACCACCTAGATAAGATGGCTCACTTCCAGGTAGCCCACTGCAGTTGCCCCATGTCAACACCTCCAATCAGGCCATACATGAAGCCACCCTTTCTTGCCTGCCTCTGAGTCTGAGGACAAACACAAATAATGGTGGCCACTGCCTTTGAAAACTCTGAGTAAAGAACCTCTATTTCTTCTTCTAGCAGCAGTTTTCATTTTCACAAATCTTTGGTTATTCTTATTAATCACTAAAATAATCAAACAACCTCTTTTAATTCTGCCTGTGGTTTCCATTTTTTCTCTCTATCTGCATCATTCCTTGAGGCACTGACCCTGTGCCGTGCCCTCCTGGGTGCCAGTCACTGCACTGAGTCTTAGAAGCTGAGTGGAGGAGCAGCGATCCAGACTTTTCCCTCAGGGAACTTAGAACATAACAAAAGCACACACCAGTAAATGTTTAATAAGTTGCACTAAACACTACAAAGAAAAAAGTACACCATGATTGAACCTGGGCAAAGGGACCAAATTAAAAACATTAAAAACATTTTAATTTTCCTAAGATGTGAATGCCAACTCTTCCCAAGAAAAGATTTTCATCCCCCTGCTTACTTGAACCACAACAAATGCATGGCAAAATGAAAAATAAGATTTTCCCAACAGATTTGAACACTAAAAATCAAGCATTTTTCCTTATCCGCCCCCCGTTCCCTAACCCCTTGTTGCTTACTTCTCATGCAGCTTCAATAAATACCCTGGAGTGGTTTCTGGCACTCCTTCAGCAAGAGATAAAAGAGAAAAGACAAATCATTTCCTTTTAAAAAAAAAAAAAATAAGTATGGCTCACTCAGGGACAGTTTAAATAATTATTCTCTAGTTTTATGTTTATTAATAGTTCTCCTAGGCAAAGAAATGTGCCAAGGTTGGATTGTATTAAACCTGAAATTCTTTTCATTCTGGTTGACGTTCAGCTAGTTCTACACCCAGAAGTGTTTTGTTTTGTTTTCTTCACTTGAGCACCTATTAAAATTTTACTAAGATCATTTTTAAATCTTGGAAAAACACATTGGGTCCTATTTTGATTTAACACTTATTCGAACTCTGTCTCTTTTTCAAGGGTTCTTTCATTTAAGGCACTTCAATCTCCATAGACTTTCTTTGACTAAGAAAAAAAGTTCTCATTAATTAACTCTCATTAAATTGAATACTGGTGTTATGGTTTGAATCTGAAATGTTCCCCAAAACTCATGTGTTGAAGGCTTTGTCCCCAGTGCAGCAATATTCAGAGGTGGGGCCTTGGGAAAGTGATTGGATCATAGGGGCTCTGACCTCATCCTTGGATTTATCCAATGATGGATTCATATTTTAATGGGATATTGGGAGAGGATGAAAACTTAGTTGGAGGGAGTGGGTCCTCGGAGGCTTGCACTTAGGGCTATAGTTGTCCTGAGATGTCCTTCTTTCTTTTTCACTCTCTCTCCACAAGGTGAACAGATTTCCTCTGCCACACCCTTCCATCATGATGTTCTGCCTCACCACAGGCCCAGAAACATGAGCCAAGGGACTATGAACCAAAATAAATCTTTTCTTCTTTAAGCTGCTTTCTTTCAGGTATTTCATCACAGTGACAAAAATTTAACCAATACATTTGGTAAAATAATGGGAAGTATTCTGAGATCTAGAGTCTATAACTAGAGGCACCCAATGCTTAATTTCCCATCATAATAGGTTGAACAAGTTGCCTGAAAGATTACTTCAAGAAAGTCTTAATTTTTAACAAGCATGCTCTTCTGTTATCTTTTTATTACCAGTTTTCTTAGAACTCTCATATATAACTGGCACAACATTATAGAATCTAGCTGAACTGAATCAACTTGAGGTGAGGACCTAGTAGCATATTTATTGATATCACTTAATGATACAAGGTCAAGTTTACCTTTCAATACCATTAGTTAAAATGTTTAGAGTTTTTCTTAATTGTACATTTTCTGAAATTCTTACATACATTGCCAGATAAAGAATGGAAATTCTAATGATGCACATTTATCAAAAAGAAATGTGAGGAGTTGGGGTTGTGGCTCAGTGGCAGAGCGCTTGCCTAGCATGTTTGAGGCACTGGGTTTGATCCTTAGCACCACATTAAAAAATAAACAAAACAATTATTTAAAAAAAAAAATAAAAATGTGAAAAGTAAAAACCTTTGAATTCTTTAGATAAAATAACATCAAGTATCAAAATGCAATTATTCTCAAAAGCAATTCTAACTTTCTGGATAATTGGAATGTAAGATACCCCTTAGGAATAACCCTCAGAAGAACCAGTTTTTATCTCCCTTGTAAAGGGTGAGCTTTCATGCAGAACTTGATATTTTGATTGAATTGGATATTTTTTGGTCCCTATGAGTTGAAATAATTTTACATCCTCTGAAAATGACTTCAGTTTTATAAAGCAATATAAACACAATAACAAACAGAAAAACAAATGAGGAATCCATACTGTTACAATCCTCTCTCAGTTTTCTGGTTCAAGGTATAATTTTTTCAGGGTGTAAATTGCAGTTGGAAGCACAAGGACCTCCTTGCCATCAAAAAGAACCTTTTTCTGGTTTTCTGTTTATCTGGACTCACACAAACTAAAAATGTTTTACTTGAACCTGTGAGCAAATTCCTGAAGATCTGGGGTCAGAGATCATGAGTGGTAGACAGGAGTGTGGCTATTGAGGAAGGCATGGGATGTCCACAGGCACCCTCACATACAAGATCTCCTACTTTCACAAATTTACATTCTTTTCTCTCACTCTTCTCATAAGCATAGTTTCTTAAAGAATGCCTCTTTCTGGGACTATTCCCAGGTCATCAACCCTTGTGATTCTATGGCTCACCATCGGTATGGAGTTTATTCTTCCCTTCAATCACTATTTTGATCCTCACTAATGCTGATTCCAAGGCCTTTCAGTCTTTAAGTCCCTGCCTAGCTCCTTTTCTGTTTTGTTTTTTATTGTTTTCCTGCTAGGTTTCTCCTGACTACACTTCATGCACACTGAGCTTTCCCTCCTCTAAATATCTGTAGTCCTTGCTATGTCGGTCATCAGACATATAACCTGTACAGTTTTGTATGATCTTTTCTGTTTTGTTTCTGTAATTGTCCTGTGAACAGAGACCATTACTACACAGTCATTCATAACACATCAGTGACACAATACACCTGTTGGAGTAAGGGCAACCAAAATAATGTTTCCTAAGTCCAGGAGAGATGAAAATTTGCCTGGGTTTATGCAGTTGAATTTAGGTTATGTTTAAATTAACTAATAACAAGAGCTAAAAACTCTTATGGGAAAGATATGAAATGAATTCAATAAGTTCAAAAGTTCTAATCTCCTGAAGAGCACCTTGCAGATAAAGAACTCTGTTCCCCAGAGAAGCTGTTAGCTCTAGGGCCAGGTACATAAGTAAACTTGGTCACTTAGACTATTGAAATTTTCAAAAGACACTTCAGCAAGTCCAAGATCTTATTGTCATATTTTCCTCATAGAACTGGGTCAAACACTCCTTTTGAAGGAGTTATTACCCTGAGAAATAAAGAAACATCAGATCAGAATGTCCTGAAGAAGATGAGTCATATGTCTACGAAGAGCTTCATTGAAAGGGATTCCAAGTCTGCCATTTCCTCCAGTTCTTCTGGAACTCTCGGGCAGTGTGGTGAAGTGCTACCCCGTTCATTCCAAATGTATGAACTAAAACCCCAAAGCCAACAGCATCTTTTGTCCCATGTCTTGAGTAAGCCAAACTTACAAAGTTAAATAAAGCTTCAAGACATCAGAATGCTTCAACAAGTGGAATGCTAAATTTCCTCTGTACAAATCAGAAGGGTTTATTTTTTTAATTTTAATTTTCATTTGTTCTAATTAGCTGGACATGACAGCAGAATACATTTTAATTCATTGTACATGAATGGAGCACAACTATTCATTTCTCTGGTTGTCCATGTTGTAGTGCCCATACCATTTGTGCCATCAGAGAGGGTTTATTTAAAAACAAAATTCATTGATAAATAAACACAGCTAAAAAGAATTTGCAATACAAGTGGTGACTCTCTCCCTTGATGTGTGACCCTCCACGAGTTGCCTCACCTCAGTCTGTTCATCTGTAAAGCAGAAATAGTGTATAATAACACTACACAGAGTGGCTGCAAAGATCAACTAAAGACTCTTAACAGATGCAAAAGGTGCTCTGTACACTAAAATCCACCACAGACTTCTGACCTGCTAAGTCTGTAGAGGAAGCTCTCACTAAAAGGCAGGTGACCCTGTGGTAGTCCTAAAGTCCTACAAGCTAGAATATTACCATAAACAACCCAAGGCCTTTCCTAGCAATTGCATTTCTCTCCTTTAATTTATTTCCATCCTCTTCTTTCATTTATTTCATCCTCTGATCTTGCGTGACTCTGAGCTTCTAGCACCCCATTTTGCCTCTGGCTTTGGACATGAATTGTTCTTAATCTCCCCAGCCTCTAAAACTCTCCCCAAAATAGTTTGTCTTAGTTTAAACCCTCTGGTTCATCTGCTGCCAATATCCTTGAGTCACACCTATTCTAGATTTCACTGTCTAAATAAAGAGCATGTAAACATATGACGGAAATGTATAGGAGCCTACAACTTACATTTCTTAACAAACCAACTTTTGATATGTGATAATTTTAGATTTGCAGAAAAGTTGCAAAGACAAAGCAAGATTTTTCTCCCATAACCCTCGCCCAATGCCAATTTCCCTTAACATTAGCATCTCACATTACTATAGTACATTTGCCAAAATTATACGATAATTTTAACTAAACTCTAGACTTTTTTTTTATTTCACCATTTTTTTCATTCATATCCTTTTACTGTTTCAAGAACAATTGCAGGATACCATATTGCATTGTCATGTCTACTTAGTCTGGCCCTGACATTTTCTAAATATTTCCCTATTTTTCATGACCTTAATATTTTTGAAGAATGCCAGCCAGGCATTTTGTTGAATGTTTCCCAATTTCAGTTAGCCCGATATATTTTTCTCACAATGAGTCAGGTCACGGGGTTCTTTTGAAAGAATATCACAAAGGCTAAGCACCCTTTCTCACCATGAGGCAGGGAGGTGCCTGATGCCCACGTGACACCACTGAGGTGCCATCTTCTGAATGTCTGTCAGGTTCTCCACTCTCCAGTTAACTTTTCCCTCCAGTTCTTTGGAAGTCTGACTCATATTTTGCAGAGGGAAGCAGGCAGATTCAAAATGTGCTAGAGAAAGCTAAAGGAGGAGCAATGAGAGAGCTAGAAACACCCCCCAGAATCTTGTCCATGCAACCAAGAAAGACAAAGGCATTCAGGCCGGATAGAGTCAATGCCCCAGGAAGCAAAGGAAGAAAATTACTGAAAGAGGTCAATGGAAAGGTTCAGCGACTCTGATAAGAGCAATTTTAACTGCGTAATAGAGCAAAGTCACAATGCTAATTGTAGGTGGGGCTAATTACAAAAAGTCGACATAGGGTGTAAATTACATATTCTGTAAACTTGACTGTGAAGGAAGTACATGGGAAGGGTGGCAACTAGAGAGTCATAGAGCCGAAGGAAATTTTGGAAGTTCTTTTTTCTTTTCTTTTTTTTTTAAGTGAAAGAGGCTTGGAAAAACCTGTATGCTGAAATGAAAGAAACATTTGAGAAAGAGGGAGGAAAAAAAGAGAGGTGGGGATTAAAAATGAGGCAACATTGCTGAGTAGAATAAGTGCTCATGGACTATATCCTAATATCAGTCATGAAGGTGGATTAGTCTTCATGGCGCAATGTGTCTGAGTTATTACTGATTTTTGGAAATGCACAGAAATTCAATGAGACAGAGACTACATTCAGACAGAGAAAGTGCAATCTCCCTCTCTGTCTCTCTCTTTCATGTGATAGTTCTTAGATGTGTCCAAATCTCCAAGAAGCTGTTCTAGATTTTATTTCACAGAAGCTGGATGAGCTATCAATTCTGTTTAGTAATTCTTATGCCCTGGGAAAAGTTGCTTGTCCATAAAGCTGAGCAAAGCCCTAACCAGAAAGGCCAGAAATTTGAAAGAAATCTATAGTTCTATTTATCTATAGTGAGTTACTTTAGTTTTTATATTTTCATCTTTGAACATGAGAAAGCATAGCATAATATGTTTTTACTGGTCAACTGCAGGTGACCAATGCAGTTGCTTCTCAGCAGCTTAAAACAAGTAAGACTTGTTTTCTTTACAGCATAGCTATAGCTGTGTTTTAACTTAAAAATTAGACTCCATTCAAATTCCCCAATTTTCTCCTGCCTGAGACAAATATAGATGGTAGTGAAGTGTTGGTTTTTGTAGAGGATAATGGCAATTCCAATAATATAAGTAGATTTATTTTGATGACTATTTAAAATGGGAGTTAAAAATGTAGCATAGGACAAGAAACATTTGACAAAATAATTCAAATTTAACACAATGGGTAACTTTGAACAGAATTTTATAAATAGATGATCTCCTGTAATTCAGCAAGTTTTCTCCTGATAATTCAAATTAATTCTTGTCACAAGTTAATTACTTAGTGGTATAAATGGATGGATGGATGAATGAAAGTTTCGTGGATGCACACTATAAAGGTAAAATCACATCACATTCTCATTATTCTCATCAATGGCAAAGTGACATAAACATATACTAAGCTGGGGTCATGCTGGAGGAAGAGTGGGCTTTCTGGAAGGGCAGAGGTCAACATGTTTACATGGCTAGCTCTTGATAAAGTGCCTAAAGTCAAAATATTGAGTTTTTTTTATTAATACTCAAAGCTCTAGATTAATATAATAATTGATTAGCTAACCAAACAAATACTTAAACATAAGTAGCAAAGACAGGCTGTTGGAGCCTCAGTCTCATCTCAAACTCTATGACTATCACATTCCCTCTAAATAGTGAAATATTTTGGTTGAAGCTGAGCGTTGACAGAGAATAACTTAACACATGCTGTTCATTGTCAGCATGCTGCTTTACTTATACATGAGGGAAATGAAGTAACAGGTTGCTACTATCTAACAAAGGCAAAACAGGATTTATCCAAGAGAAAGAAGAGAGGACTGGGAAAAAAGTGGAGAAGGAGTGACTAATGTTCTCCAGCTTAAGGAGTAAACTGATTAGCTGGCAGCTAATTTGGTGTGTACTGTACTTTACCTTTTGATTGTCCTGCCTACAGGCAGCAGAAACCACACCTCTGGCCTAAGAACTTCTCTTCCTGAGTTGATCTCACCCACCCTACAATTGAGTCTTCTTTTTTCAGTGCCCTGGTTTCCTGGTCTCTAGGATCTCTCCCCAGAACCTAGTGTATGAAACTCATTCACAAGTACAGTCTCAGAGGCTGACACACAAGCAGCCTCAACTTCCTAGACAAGTCAGCAACAGTACATTGAGCACTGCACCCTTACCAGTATAGAAGCTTCCAGAAACAGGTTTTTACCACCCAGGATATAAAAAGCAGAGCCCCACCTCACCACACACTAATCTATCATTTCCTTCCCTCTGAAGAAACTGGGCTGCTGACAGGAACGCTCTCTGCGGATGCAGCTGTGACCAGCTGAAAGGGCTGATGGGAGGCTAGTAACCCTTCCAGGACCCTTCAAGAGCCTTCTGGGACTGTGAAGCTGCCTCCTCATCCCAGCTTTGGCAGCTCCCACTGGGCACATTTGCCTGTAGGTGTCTCCCCTGAGTCCTTGGTTGGGCTGTGCTATGGGAGTCTGTTTTCCAAGCCCATCTTCAAATCTTGGCCATTGTGTAAGATATATCCACCTGCCCTACTCAAATTATTTCAGAGAGGTACAGAGAAAGTGTCTGGGGTCACAAGAGGAGAGTATAATCAAGTCAGTCGAATAAGGGAATTTGGAAAACCCTACAATGCAGTCACCTAGGTGTTAAGGTCTGAGTTGCACTTGGACATATGATAATGATGGGAAAGACATTATGGATGGGAAAAGAAAAATGTTTCTTTTCAGCAAAGGAAATAATAACATGCAGAGAGAGCCTACCAAATGAGAGATAATATTTACCACATGCACCTCAGATAGAGCATTAATATCCAGGATATAAAAAGAAGTAAAAAACTTAACACCAAAAAAAAAAAAAAAATAGCCCAATCAATAAATGGACTAAGGAACAGACACTTCACAGAAGAAGCAATACAATCAATCAACAAATATAAGAAAAAAATGTTTAACATCTCTAGCAATTAGAGAAATGCAAATCAAAACTACTCTAAGATTTCATCTCACTCCAGTCAGAATGGCAATTATCAAGAATACAAGATAAGTATCGGCAAGGATGTGGAAGAAAAAGGTACACTCATACATTTCTGGTGGGATTGCAAATTGGTGCAGCCACTCTGGAAAGTAGTATGAAGTTTCCTTAGAAAACTTGGAATGAAACCATCATTTGACCCAGATATCCCACTCCTTAGCCTATATCCAAAGGACTTAAAATCAGCATACTACAGTGACACAGCTACATCAATGTTTATAGCAGCTCAACTCACAGTACCTAAACAATGGAACCAACCTAGGTGCCCTTCGACAGATGAATGGATAAAGAAAATGCAGTGTATATACACAATGGAATATGCCACATTCTTAAAGAAGAATGAAACAATGGCATTTGCCAGTAAATGAATGGAGCTGGAGAATATTGTGCTAAGCGAAATAAGCCGATCCCAAAGAACCAAAGGCCAAATGTTTTCTCTGATAATGCAGATGTTAATTCACAATGTGGGGGGCGGGGTTGGGAAAGAATAGAGGCACTTTGTATCAAGCAGAGGGGAGTGAAGGGAGGGGAGGGGATATGGGCGTAGGATGGATAATAGAATGAAACTGACATTATTACCCTGTATACATATATGATTACACAACTGGTAGGATTCTACATTATGTGCAACCAGAAGAAAGAGAAGTTATACTCCATTTCTGTATGATATGTCAAAATGCATTCTACTATCATGTATAACTAATTAGAACAAATTAAAAAAAAAACTGAAGTCAAAGCTAATGAGGACAGGGTTGAGGGACTAATTGGGGAAGAAAGGTTTTTTTAATCTTTCTTATGTTTAAAGTTTAAATTTTTACAGATGATGAAGGGCCCTGGATTTTTTCAATTTTTTTATAGTGTTTGTCTTCTGGTCCCAAAACACTATAAATGTAAGAGATATTAATCACTAAGAGACATTATGTGGGTGCTGTTCTTCCACACATCTTACATTTCCACAACACATTTCACAAGGCACATTTTTTTTTTTTTTTTTTTTTTTTTGTACTGGGGATTGGATCCAGAGGTGCTTAATCACTGAGCCAAACCCCCAGCCCTTTTCATTTTCTTCATTTTGAGACAGAGTCTTGTTAAATTTATTAAGGCCTTACTAAGTTACTGGGGCTGACTTTGAACTTGCAATCTTCCTGCCTCAGCCTCCCAAGTCACTGGGATTACAGGCATGCTCCACTGTGCCTGGCTTCCACGCACATCTTTTAAATATTTGTAAATTATGTGCCACCTTTTCTTCTTGTTCTCCATTTTATTTACAGTCTATTTCTCCTATAATGATAAGTAGAATTGAATGTTATAAGAGATATTCTTATCTTAATTTTTTTTTTTTTAATTCTTTTTTGTACAAAAAAGAAACTTTGTCCTGTCTGGCATTCTACCAAACTAAAAATTCAGAGAAACCACTGACCCAGCCCAAGTCTTCAGATTAGGATGAATCACTTCAATTACTCAGAGGATATAAAGTTGAAAACATACCTCAAATCTATTATTCCAACCCTCAGACCCTGTTCCTTCTGACCCAGTTGACTCAGTTGTACGTCATGCAGTCAACACCTAATAAAAGGAAGTTCCAGAAAACTCTTCCCTATTTATGACCAAAGACAGGTACCTGTCATCCCATTTTTCATTTATGACTTTTCTTCTAGCTACTGAACTCTAGAAAATCCCCCATATTCACCTCCCACGAACTTCCTACCCCTCATTTGATAACCAGCTTGTTCCTCAAATCTAATACCTGGCTTTGATCCTGGATGTCTTCTTCAGGTGTTGTAACCTTGTCTTTGGTTCCGTCCTCTTCTGGCTGCTGTGAATGACTAGCACCTGGAATGCTGCTCAAGTCCCTTTTGTGGAACCCAAACCCACTTAGGTGGCACTGACAGGAGCAACAGCCCTGCTTGCCTGGCCTCCTTGATGGGAGACTGTCACCATTCAAACGTACTGAAAACAAAAATCTTCAAACATCAGCCAGGATGAAATACCACCTTGAAATTTGCTTATGTAGGGAACAGAAGGATGTTCATAGGACAAATACCTTCCAAGTGGTCCTCTTTGTATCAGTAAATCAGAACATAAAAATGAAGAACATTGTTTTGGTGGAGAAGGGACATCAGCTGCTGCTTCCACCAGTATCTTCCACTAGATACCCCTTCCCAGAATAAGAACTTGGAGGGACTTGACTGGGTGATTTCACAACACCTAGAGAACAATCTACTCTGAAGAGTAAAGGTCTTTTCATCGTGAATTCAAACAATCATTTTTAAAAAGCATTATTAAGATGTAATTAATGCACAGCAAATGACACATATTGAAAGTGCAATTTATATATAGCAGTAAAACCATCATCAATATTGAGGGGGGAAAAAGTATATCAGTCACCTCCCAGAATTTTCCTTGGATACCTTTTTAATTCACCCCTACTGCTTCTCCCCATGCTGTCCCATCCCCAAGCAAACACTGATTTATTTGGTGTTGCTACAAATAAGTCTGCATTTTGTAGAATACTATTTTAAGATTCATTCATGTCATGGTATATATCAAAAGCTAATTAATTTTTATTGCTGAGTAGATTTAGTTATGTAGATATAATATGATAAGCCAACATAATCTCTCCATTTCAAAATCCTTAGCTTAATCATAACTTCCAAGTCTCTTTTGCCATGCAAGGTAAATATTCACCAGTTTCAGGAATAAGGACATGAACTTCTTGGAAAAGGACGTTATTTAGCCTACCACACCAATACATAGAAATGTGATTGATTATTGGATATTGATCTTGTATTCAGTAATCTCATTAATTCTAGTACATTTTTCTAGAATCCTTAAGATTTTCTACATATGTAACAATTTCATCTGCAAAAAGATGGTTTTACATTAAGACAGTTCTTTAAACTGGATGCCTTTTATTTCTTTTTCCTGTTTTATTGCACTGGTTAGGACTTCCAATATGATATTTAAAAGCAATGATAAGAACAGACACACTTGCCTTAATCCAAATGTTAGGACAATATTTCATTTTATTTCATTTTTAATTATTAAGTATGAACTTATTTTTCTTTGTGGTGCTGGAGATTGAACGCAGGGTTTCTTGCCTGCTAGGCAAGCACTCTACCAACTATGTAATTGTTCTGCACCTATCAGTCTGTAAAAGTGTACCAATATACTGATTATTGTGATTTTAAAGCAATTTCTCTAGCTATTAAAATGAAATTTGTCAATTCTTGCTTTAACAAATAAAATGTTCTATAAATGAAAAAAAAGTATGAACTTAACCATAGATTGTTTTGTTCACATACTTTAAGATCAAGGAAGTTCCTCTCTTTCCTAGTTTGATGAAAGGTTTTTTTTTTTTTTAATCATGAAGAGATGTTAAATTGTATTAAATACTCTTCCTATACATATTAGTTATTATATGTGATTATATTAGAATATAATTGTTTTCCTTTAGTCCACTGATATGATAAAGTATATTGACGTATTTTCAAGTGTAAAAATCAGCCTTTTGTTTCCCCATTTAATCAAGATCTATTATAATTTAATATATTTTTAGGTTTTATCTGCTAAAATTTGTCATCTATGTTCATGAGTCTTATTAATCTATAGTTTTCTTCTCTTGTAATATCCTTTTCTGAATTTAGCATAAAGGCAATCCTGATTTTATGGAATGAGTTGACAAGAGTTTTCTCCTCTTCAATTTTTTAGACAGTTTTGTATAGAATTGGTATTAGTTCTTTAAATTCTTCATAGAACTTACCACTGAAACCATCTTGACCTAAAGTTTTCTTTGTGGTACTGTAAGTTCATCTTATTTAATAGATGCAGGGCTATTCGGCTTCTGTATTTCTTCTGGAGTGAAGTTTGAGAGTTTGTGTCTTTCAAGGAACTTGTCGATTTCATAATTGTTGAATTAATTAAAATGAAGTAGTTTATATTATTCTTTTGTTATCTTTTGAATATCTGAGAAATCTCTAGTCATGTCACCTCTCTAGTTTTTGATATTGACAATTTTTCTTTTATTTCTTTTTTCATCACTAGTCCAGATGAGGTTTACCAATTTTATTGATCTCAAAGAGTCAGGTTTGGTTTCATCAATTTATTCTATGAATTTCCTATGTTTCTTTTATGATTTCCTTTTTGATATTTATTATTTCCTTTATTCTGATTACCTGGATTTCATTTGGTTTTGTTCTTGTAGTTTCTAAATATGGGATCTAAAGTCATTAATTTGGGAATATTCTTCTTTTCCAAGAGTCATTTCCCTCTAATTGCTGCTTTTGCTATATCCCTCAAATTTTTTGTAGGCTACATATAAGTAGGGTTATGGCTATCACTTTTTGTCACCACAGTTATATTATTTCAAACAGCATTATATGTTGGCCTTCAAGAGGAGGTTTTGTTTTGTTTTGTTTTGTTTTTCAAAGATTTCTGAGCATGTTTAAATGTTTAACTGAGAGAAATTATTTCAGAAAATGGAAAAATTCCAATGAATCAAAATTTAGTCTGCAAAAAATTAAGAAATAAATAGGTAAATAAAAAGAAAATGGAAAAATTCAAATAACCTACTGATGTCTTTACCACGTAGGGACCTAACTGATATTTTCATAGGAATAGTTTATCACCTCAAAATCCAGAGACTCTCACTCTATTTTATGTGAATTTACTAAATAAGACCACATTATGGAGGCTCTCCATTTTGTGCAAATGGCCAAACTGGCCAACCTGCCATATTTATCTTAAAGTAAGTACCTATTAGCTTTCTTTCCTACCGTGTATGTCCATTAACACTAGTCAAGTAGACTCAAATGTATGTAAATGTTCTAAAAGAGGAAAATAAGTACAAACTCATGGCCAATGTTAACTAAAAATTAGAGATGCATGTCCTGCTGATGCGGAGTCAGGAATATCACTTATATTAATAATAATTAAAATAATAATTCACACTTTTGGATTGCTTAACATATGTCAGGGGTTTAGCTAAGTTGGAGTCTTATAAGTATTGTCTTATTTACTCCTCATGACAACCTGAAATGTAAGAGCTATGATTATCTTCAGTTTGTTTAAGAGGAAATGGAAACTTAGAGCAATTGATAAACTAGTCCAAGTCAAAAAACACATGAAATAAATTTTCAGTGATGTAGGAAGGAATAATAGGGCTCAAAGAAAGCAATCTAGTCTCTTCAGAAAAGAACACAGATACATCAACAATCAGGATGATATCAACATTAATTTTAAGTCAAAAAGTAAATTGTAGAAATTCCTGCACTTACCAGTTCCATTATCTTTAGAACTTCTAGAGGAAGATGTTCTCAGGAATTTTTACCTATAGTCATCCTCCTGCAGAATAAATACATCTTTTTCTCCATGGAGAAGACAGAATAAGAAATTATTATTCATCACAGAGCATCTTTTGCTAATTTTATTAAGAAAATTATTTTCTTCTTCAAATTTCAACCTTTTCAACTTCCATCATCAGTCCAATTTTCTAATATTTTTCTCTCCTTAAATTAGTTTAAATACACATGTGTACAGGTACAACACAATTACAAGACAGTATAAAGGTATTATTATATAATAGGAAAAACCACCTGATTTCTTTAGATGACCCAAATTTGACATATTCAAAAATTTTAAACCAATATATTTTACATTAGAATTATGTGGATATTTGAGCCAATCAAGAACTATAGTGTGAAAAAGCTACACACTGGCACAAAAAGACTGATGAAGAATGAAGGAAAGATGAGCTCTATCCCAGGAACGCTTGCCATGTGGTTGGGGTTTTACGGGTAGTTTTCTCTTTTTTTGTTCTATTTGTTTTTTATTTTCATATAAATCTTATAGGTTGGAAAATACATTTGCTGTGTACAGGAAAATCTCTCATGTGAGTGTGGGAGAGAGTGTGAAAGACGCACCAGAAGACATGCCAAGGGGCCCGGAAATCATATTTTATATTTCAGAACGTTCACGTTATGGTAATTCGTCTCTATCATCGCTGTACACACTTCCTGAAACTCGGGAAGTGTGTCCTTTAGATAATTATGCACTAAGATAATTGTGGCCTCCAAATCACTATCTCATGCCCTCTTTTTTTTTTTTTTTTTTTTTTTCCTTTATGAACTCATCTTTTTTTTTTTATTGTAAACAAATGGGATACATGTTGTTTCTCTGTACATGGCGTAAAGGCATACCATTTGTGTAATCATAAATTTACATAGAGTAATGTTGTTTGATTCATTCTGTTATTTTTTTCCCTTCCCCCCCACCCCTCCCACCCCTCTTTACCCTCTATACAGTACTTCCTTCCTCCTCTCATGCCCTCTTGATCCCACTCACTCCACTCACATGATTAATAATGCAGATAACTGATTAACTCAGCAGCCTCAGCCACTGTTACTCTGGACAAAGAATCTTCCTCTAAGGAGAACCCACGAGCAGCCCTAGCTTTGTCTTTGTAAAAGTACTCAGAACACTGGGAAGAAATGGCCCATCCATTTGTCTCACTTACAGCAGGCCCTCCTGGGCTAGGACAACACCCTGTTCACTTTCTAAAGCTACCAGCACAGCACTGATGCCTGGGAAATAGAAAGTACTTAATAAATGTTTCTGAGTGAAAGAGTAAATTTGGTTGGAAAATACTGGGCAAACATGTCAGAATATGCCTCCTTCCCTTGCCATGCAATTATAAAACACCAGACATGTACATAGGGTAATGATGTTTGTCTCATTGCACAGTGTGACTAGACTTTTGTTTACAACCAGAGAAATGAAAAGTGGTACCCCATTTGTGTACAATGAATCAAAAAATGTATTAAAAAAAAAGTAAAAATTAAAAAGAAAGGACTAGGGAAAAAAAGAAAAAACACCATACCTGGAAAAAAAAATCAAAGTTCCTAAACATTTATGTGAAATATTTTATTTTCCAAGAAGTATTCTTAAATTCAGTCCTAAATTAAGATCATGAATTGATAGTGGGTTATGGGGGTAGGAAGAATAGTGAAGTGAAACAGACATTATTACCTCATGTACATGACTGATGTGATCCTGCAATATGTACAATCAGAAAAATGAGAAATTACTCTCCATTTATGTATGTGCTATCAAAATGTATAAATGCATTCTACTGTCATGTACAACTAATTAGAGCAAATAAAGAATTTTTTAAAAGATTTTAAAAATTAAAAAATAGAAAATAACAAAAATTAATGGTCATCCTATCAACATCTAAACTAAGGCAGAAGTATAGGGCTAAAAATTGATCACACTTAACAGAAAGTCCCTACATTCTCTATGCTTAAAATAAATAGCAGGAACAGGAGTTTGGGTTAAAGTTTAAGTGGAAGATGGTTAAGAGAAAAGCCCTGTGTGCTTTGTGGTTAAGATGAATGGTAAGAAGCACCCACCGCAGCCACACCCATTGTTCAAGAGAAAGAAGAAAACATCAAAACCATGCAATAGATCTAACCACAAGCCCTTGACCAAAGTAACTGGGACTCTCATTTAAATGCATCTCTACATTAAAAGATGGGCCCAGGAAACGTACAATTTTAGGTACATTTTGAACCATATGTGAACATTTTTGACCATGTGCAAACTGATGCAGGTAACAGTAAGAGATTGTCCCATAGTTTTTAAATTGATAAATATGTTAATTTCATATATATATATGTGTGTGTGTGTGTATATATATATGCATATATCTCACCTCTTCATCTTCTGCTGCTCTGCCTAGGGGGCAGTCACCTTGCTACACTAATCAATAGAATAAATTATTCTTTCTAGACCTCAAAAAAAAGTTTTAAAAAGTTTCTAAAAGTTAGATTTCATATTTCATATCATATAACCAACCCCTATAAAGTATACAAGCATCTTGAATGTTCCCCAAAGGTCCATGTATTAGAGACGTGGTCCTTAGAGTGACACTATTAGGAGGTGGTGGGACTTTTAATAGGCAGGGTTTAATGGGAGACTTTTAGGGTATGCCCTTGAAGACGACTGTGGACCCCTCCCTCTCCCTCTTCCTCTTCCTCTCTTTCACTTCCTGGCCATGAGATAAGTGGTTTTGATTTGGCAATAATCCCTCCATGATGTACCACCTTGCCACTGGCTCATAGCAAGAGGGCTAATGGATTATGGATTGGAACCTCCAAAACTGTGAGCCAAAATAAAGATTTTCTCCTTATAAGTTCGTGACCTCGGCTATTTGGTAGAGTGACAGAAAGTTAATACCCAATATATCTAATTTGGGCTTCGAATATGCCAACAAGTAGTGTATAAGATTATTACCACATATGCTCTTAATTCCATCAGTTTCATCTCACTGTTTAAAAACAAAACAAGTGACAAACACACATCTGTGCACATAACATGTGAACGAGTCAGTGGAACCAGCTAGAGAAAGACTAACACAGCATTTGTGGCAAATCACAAGTGTCAGCAATACTCTGTACCTTACAGTCTTAATAACATTATGCATAAAGCCACTATTCACAAGGTATTTGATGTGTTTGGTTTGTGTAGTTTGCTTTATTTCCATTCTTCCTTTGGGTCTTTAAGAAAGCACAGCAGAGAGTAATACATTTAGGGAGAACAGAGTATGTGGTGAGACAAGAAATTCACAGTAACAAGACTCTTGTGGAAAACAATGGTGAGGACCCACCACCCACTGTGGGTCCTTTAGATCATCTTATGGAGAAGTCTTTAAAATTATTGGATTTTTATGTCTAGATAACTCTTTAAGATGACAACACTAAAGGACTACCTAAAAGTAGAATTTTAGAATTTAGAATTTAGAAAATTTAGGCTCTTCCTTGAGCCCACCTTTTTATAGAAACTGTGGCCATAGAGTATTTTGTCCTCTGTATCCCATAGTAGCTTACTGGCAAGTTGGATAGTTTTCCTTACATAATAAATCGTATGACTTGTTTTATATGAATTGTTTTTAGAAAGGCATAAATTCCCAAGGTTGTCCTCCTCATAAGGCCCTTTGTTGTGGAGATGGGCTTGTTACTTAAATTCTCTCATCTTCCTTGTAAGTTCTAATGATGTGTCTAGACATGCAGAAGGAAGTTTCAAAATTTTGAAGCAATCAGCAACATAATTTGAACAGAAAATCGCATACAGCTGAAATATTGAGTTGATTGGATAAAATGAAATAAGCTGTCCATCAGTCCTTGCTTTTCAAGGCCTGCTCAGACGCAATTCTTGCCTAGGACATAGTACCGAGACTCAAAATTGGCATAAATCTATGTAATCCCTCTAAATTTTTGATAGTTCAGCCTCAAACATAAAAATAGAGATCACCAGTTCTGATGAAATAAAATAGTTCTCCCTGGTCAAAAACCCTAAGTGTGTATAGACAATACCCCTAATAACTGAATGGAAATTGGTTTTTTAGCCTAAGATTTGATGAACCTATAGATATAGTATCTCATTTTTCAATTTTCAGTTTCTCTACATATTTATAAAATGTTTATTAACTAAAGTTGGCCTTACAAATACAGAAGCAAAACTGGAACTTTAGGTATATGGGAAGAAAAAGAAGAAAAGAAGGTTCTAGCAACTCTCCATGTAAATTATCCCATGAAGTCCTCAAGAAAAACCTTTCAGTCCTCTTTTCAACAAAAGGCAATGAGTACTCACTATGGGAGCACAGCCTAACATGTAGAGAGACTCAGAGGGATTGGAAGGAGGTGACATTAAGTGAAAAAGCATCATCGAGCTCCAGACACTGATGAAAGAACCCTGTGCTGTTCTCTAAGATTAGGTGACAAAGGAAGCTGGCTGAGATCAGAAATCCCCCTTATCAGATGAGGCCATAAAAGTTCAGAGGTTAAGTCATTTGATCAAAGTCACTCAGCCAAGAAGGAATGGAAGTAGGATTCCTTGCCAGTAGTCCCTGGCTCCAGAGCCCTTGCCCTCATCCTTCTGTTCTTCTCAGGCTTATCAAGATGATGTTTTGTGGGACAGGAGGATCCCTTGCAGTGGATCATACCTGCTTGAGTTTGGTTTGACTGGGTCCCTGCTCCAAAAAAAGTTCCTATCTTGGAAACTTAATTCTTTAGGGCAGCAGTGTTGGGAGGTGAGGCCTCATGGGAGATGTTTCGGTGGTAGGATGGAGCCTCATAAATTGATTAAGGCCTTTCCTACAGGACTGGATTTATTGTTACAGAGAGAGGTTGCCTCTTGTGTTTCATCTCTTCTACGTGCTCCCACTTGCCCTTTTGATTTCTGCCATATTATAAAAGAAGCATGAGTCCCTCACCAGATGCGGACAACTGATCTTGGACTTCCCAGCCTCCAGAACCATAAGCCAAAATAAAACTCTTTCCTTTATAAATTACCTAGTCTCTGGTATTCTACTATAGCAATAGAAAACACCTCCCTTTCTTTTAGTTCATTCAGTTTAATATTGCTTGCAAAGGTTCATCTAAGTCTTAATCCTTGCAGGATTGATTAACTGTGCTTTCGTACCACTTCAATTCCAAGCTAGGACTTCGTGTTGGTAGCTGAGTTGGTCAACAAATCCTTGGTTGGTCATTATCTTCCACTGCTATATGTTATAAATACCATATAGAGGATAGGTCCTCAGACCTAGGACAATTCCAAGTCTTCTGGTGGAGAACACCATAACTCCTTTGTGCATTGAAATTAACATTAGTTTTATTCCACAGTTGTTAGGCTAGTATTCAAGGTGGCATCTATTGACCAAGTTTTTCAGGTCTTGGTATATTATTGTTAGGTAATGAACTCATCCTACTTTTCCCAGAATTTTCCTGGTTTTAAAACTGAAAGTCCAGCACCCTTAAAATCTCCCTGGCCCAGGCAAACAGTGTGCTCCTCAGAGTTATAGAATAGCCACACATTTTTGGAAACACAGACAAATGTATATAATAAGGAGTTTGGTAACATTGCATTCAAGTGTATGGAGAGCTAACTGACATTACAAGCACATTCCATGTGTTGCCTTCATTAGCAAGGTACATTTTACTATCCTGGGCAAATGGCAATGAATATAATCCATCAATGCAGCATTTCTCTCTGTCCCCGCACATGCATCTACAAATGTGTTGCTGCAGATGATCTGTGAACTTGAGGTTCACAACACCAACCTACGCCCTTAGCTCCTATGGAAGAAATAACCAAGGGCTTCATATCTAGGAAGCACGCATGACACCCCACTCTGCTTCATTGCCCATTTCAGTTCATCCAACATCATCCTCCCAGTTCCATCCCGGTGATGGGGATGGCTTGCACTCTGCAGGTCTCACCCCAGGGGACCCCCCGACTAGTGTAGTCAGTATTCCGTGACTACAGAGTTAAACATGGTGTGTTTCTGGACTGTATAGCCACACCACAGTAAGACTCTTCTACCTTCCTGGGTAGTGTGAGTGTGGGTAGTATGTATAATGATTTTATCTAGTTTTGTTTTCATAAAGACCACTTAACAGATCAGGATGTTTGTTTATTTTTATATTTTCTTAGAAAAAAAAAAGGCTAAATGGCCAAAATTCATATACATTGAACTCAAGATCTTCTACTGAGTACATTTTTTATTAATCCTAGAAGCTGCAAAAATGTTGAGTGCCCAAATCAAGTTATTATAACAGATGTATATAGCCTTGAAAATTTGAGAATTCTGTTACCAGTTTCTTTTACAGCAAAATAAAATAATTATGGCCCCAGAACTCTAAAAGATGGAAGGACAGATCTCCATGTGGTCATGCTGCAGTTCACCATCTGAATCAGCATCTATTCTCTAAAAAGCATAATTTCCAGATTCAACCTATATGTTATGTTAGAGGCAAACTTCAGTTCTTGGAATCTCTAAGGTGATCTCTAAGGTGATCAGTACATTACATGCAATCAGACAAACTGATTTGGGGCAAAAGGTAAATAATTATTCTAGTGTGTCTTGGTCCATTTTCTGCTGCTATAATAGAATACTTGAGACTGGCTAAGTTAGAAACAATAGAAGCTCATTTGGTTCAAGGTTCTGGAGGTTGGGAAGTCCAAGGACATGATACAGACATCTAGTGAGGATCTGCCTGCTATGTCAGAAGGTGAAAGGAGGAAAGAGAACAAGAGAGAAAGACAGAAACAAGAAAAGGCTGAACTCACTCCTAACCACTCACTTTCACAATAACTAACCCATTTCTGCAATAATGACATTAATCCATTTCTGAAGGCAGAAGAGCCCTCAAGTCTAACCACCTCTAAAGGGCCCCATCTTTTAATATCATTACAATGGCAATTAAATTTCGACACGAGTGGTGAGGAGGACATTTAAACCATAGCACAGGGTGTTACAGGAAACCACCCCACACCTAAAAACACACATTCAGTCAATGATTATTTTAAGTGATTAAAGTATTTTTCTCTTTCTTACCAAAAAAAGTGACATACAGATTTATGTCTTTTTGCATTATTTATAAAATAATATAATGTTATTTTCTTAGTGTTAAACTTACTTCTGATATTTGAAATAAGCAGAAACCAATAGTTAACAATTCATGCTGTTAAAGGTAGGGTCAAGTTCCCATTTTCACTTTTAGGTTCATGAAAAAGAAATTCCAGTCAAGCCAACCTCACTTTAGAAGGAAGAACCAGATTGTTTTGCTGCTGGTGATATTCTGCTTGCCCAATTCAGTCATCAAAAGTCCCTCCAGTTCCTGTTCTACCTTCTAGGATCACATAGACATATATATTTGGTTTTGTTATTATTTTTAACAGCAACCAATGATGAAATATTTAATGGATTCCAGGCTCTGTCTTATGCCAGCTGCATGATTTATAAATCCTTATAACTGAATGAAAGGAGTTGTTTTAAAAAATTCTAGAGATACAGGAAGAAGCACAAGGAGCTGAGTGACCCTGCAAATAGCCCCCAACAGGAGAGGCAATGGTGAGAGCAGAGTGTCAGATGCTCCATACATACCCACGTGCAGAACACTCTGCTTGCAAAGGTTAAAGCACAGCATGCATGAACAGTTTTGGAAAATAGAAATCTTAATTTTGTAAAACATTGGGATTCGGTTTTGTTTTGTTTTTTTTATGTGGGGTACAAATTGGTTAACAAAACTTTTTTTCTTGCGATGTTTTAAACTTTTTAAACATTCAACTCCAGAATAAAAATATACAGGTCATTGGTTTCTAGACTGATTTTATTTTTAATATATAAATATTCTATATTTTGTCTGAGGTATGCTGATGTCTAGTATTGAAAAGCCACAGTCATTGGAGGCTTTACAACATTACTTCTTGTTACTGTTTTCTTTTAACTATTCTCACATTCTTCCCCAAACCATTTGAAACATCAGAATGTTAAAACCCGTATAAAGTAAGAGGTTCATTTTTTTGTTACAATTGTTAGGTGTCTAGAAATATATGTGAAGTATCTGGGGTAAGATAATTTTTGAAGTAAAACACTAGATTCAGTTTTGAGTGTCTATCAGTTATTGAGCCTCCTACCTGTGGGTTCAGTATCAACCTGTAATGGAAAATGTTAGGTTCTTGCTGATGTGTACCAAGAAATTAGGCTTACCATGATTGCACCTGTGTTGAGCATGTACTTTTTTTGTCTAAATAACGTAGTATAACTATTTATGTAGCATTTTCATTGCATTAGAAACTATGATTAATTTAGAGATGAGTTAATGTACAGGGGAGGATGTGCATAGCTTATACGCAAGTACTATGCCATTTTATACAGGGAACTTGAGCATCTGTGGATTTTGGTATGGGGGTGTGGGATTCCTGGAACCAATCTTCCTTGGATATACAGGGACAACTATATATAAAATAGGTAAAGGTGAGAGGATATTATTCATGTTATTCATTTTATTAAAAAGTAAACAAATTCAAAGTCAAATATTTTTTCTGGTAATAAATCTTAAAAGGATTTTTTTTTTTAATTACAGTCACTACTATGTAGTGAGCAGGCACTCTGTGCGGGTGCTAGATTTGGTCATATACATAAATTGCCTGTAGGAAGAAAAAATATATCAATCATATCAGTCCTTCTAATGGACTCACAGAATACAGGAAATGCTTTTGACTAGTTTCACAGTTGTTCTCATTCTTCAAATGAATATTTTTATCTGCCTTCTGTGGAAACAAAAAAGATGATATAGCATTAATGCAGAAAGAATATTTCAGAAAATTGAAACAAGGTAGAAAGATGATATGGCCTGGCAAGTTTTGATTCTGAGGAGCTGGTTTAGTGCAGAAATAGAATGAAAGAAATAAGAGGGAAAAGTAAGCAAATCCTTCCACTAGCTCTGTGAAATGTCAAATAACTTAAGTAAGCATTTGGCATATGTGAGCCTGCAGTCAGTTTTTCAGATGAATTCCTTAACTTATTCCTGTTTCATAGTTTCCTTTGTTGTCAAAAAAATCCCTGATATGTAAAAGGCAGTCTCAGAAGTCTGTGTGATTGCTAAAAGTTGTCATATGTACACTCTGCCATCCCCCCTTTGTTTTACATCAGCTGAATGCATACTTTCTAACTTGGAATAGGTAATTTTCATTTTAGAACTTGCGAATATACACTGTTCAAATATACACTTATTTAGCATGATTATTTAGCATGCAATTTGCATCACTGTTGTATGTCAGCTTTGAAATTTGCTTTTGAATTTCATTTGGGATTTTCTGTTTTTATTAATTGAGATGAGCAAAGTTTCTTTCTATGATTTTTTATACTTTTTTAATGTAATGAAGCAGCTACAGATAAATAGAAGTAAATAAGGTGTTTTCACTTTTTGGGTTTTTTATATTATAACATTAGTAATATTTAAACTCAGCCAATCCAGATGTGATAGTCAGTTTTCCACCACTGTGACAAAATACCTGAGGTAATCATCTTAAAAGGATAAAAGGTCTACTTTGGCTTACAGTGTCTGAGGTTTCAGTCTATGATCCCTTGGCCCTGTTGCTTTAGTCCTGAAGCAGCACAATACAACATGGTAGGAGCTCATGAAAGATGCTTGTTCACCTCCTGGCCACAAAGAAGTAAAAAGAGAAAGAGGAGCCCCAATGTCCCCTTCAAGGGCAGATCTCAGTCAACTTACTTCCTCCCACTGGATCTCACCTCCTGAAGGTTCCACCACCTGCCAAAAGCACCAAAAGACTGATAGCCAATCTTTTAACATCGGGGTCTTTGGGATTCAAAATCCAAACCATAACACTAGGCATCCTCCACAACACTAGGAGGGACTCAAACTCGGCATTTTATGAAGACCGTAAATGGATTGTATAAGAAATGTTGAAAATCATTGGAAAATACACTACTCAAGAAAGTTAAAAATATACATTTACAATTTACAATGAAATTCACTTATTGTTGCCCTGAATCTATCTGTGTGTGTGCGTGTGTGTGTGTGTGTGTGTGTAATAACTATGAATGTGATTCAAAGTGTCGAGCACCAATAACCAAGACATCTCTGCTCTTAGGCACCTTGGAATCTTGCTCCTCTGTGTTCTGTAAATATTTTCTTGCTGTGTGGCCTGGTTCTGCTATTTCCTCCTTAAACCAGAAACCATGAGCTGCTGTTGTGTGTGCTGTTCTCATCTATGGACAGAGGCTCTCTTGCAGGTGGGTCTGAGCATATACCAGGTGCCCTCCTGGCAAGCACATGTCTACATGACCCTGCTGAACCCGGTCCTCAACTGGTCTTCAGCTTGGCAGTCCCTCAGAACCATTTCCAGCCCCCTCCTTTGTGACTGTCCCTTCTGTCACACTTGAGTGCACTCCTTGTGCTGCAGTGACCACTCTGTGAGTTCATTATCTGAGCATTATTGGTTTCCTTTAATGTATTGGAAGTACCAGGGGGGCAGTGGCAGTGGAGAGAACAGAACTACACTGTGTAGCAGTGCTGTCCCTGGGCTCATGTCCATGTATTAGAGTCTCCAGCAATGTTTCTTAAAAATACAGAACCCCAGGCCCACTTGCTACATTAGAATCTCTTAGGAATGAGGACAGATCACTTTATTTTTAAATTTCCCAGGTTGATTTCTGTAGACACACAAATCTGAGAAGCATTATGCTAAAATAGATGAGTTAGGATATATCTAATGGACCAAACTTTGTACCAAAAATTTATTTCATGCAAACCAAAACTACTCTAAGATTTCATCTCAATCCCATCAGAATGGCAAGTATCAAGAATACAAGCAATAATAAATGTTGGTGAGGATGTGGGGAAAAAGGTACACTCATACATTGCTGGTGGGACTGCAAACTGGTGCAGCCACTCTGGAAAGCAGTATGGAGATTCCTCAGGAAACTTGGAATAGAACCATCATTTGACCCATTATCCTACTCCTCAATTTATACCCAAAGGACTTAAAATCAGCATACTACAGTGACACAGTCACATCAGTGTTTATAGCAGCTCAATCCACAATACCTAAACTATGGAACCAACCTAAATGCCCTTCAACAGATGAACGGATAAAGAAAATGGGGTATATATACACAATGGAATATTACTCAGCCTTAAAGAAGAATGGAATGATGGCTTTGCAAGTAAATGGATGGAGCTGGAGAATATCATGCTAAGTGAAATAAGCCAATTCCAAAAAAACCAAAAGTCGAATGTTTTCTCTGATAGGCAGATGCTAATTCACAATAAAGGGGTGGGGGCTAGGTAAGGATAGAGATTCTTTAGGTTAAACAGAGGGGAGTGAAATGAGGGGAGGGGATTGGGGGTAAGAAGGAAAATAGAATGAATCAGACATTATTACCCTATGTGCATATATGATTATACAACCAGTGCGATCCTACATTACATACAACTAGAAGAGTGCAAAGTTGTACTCCATTTATGCATGATGTGTCAAAATGCATTCTATTGTAATATATAACTAATTAGAACAAATAAAAAAAGAAGTCATTTCAAATTGGCATTGTATTTTCTATCAGTGTTATCGATAATGTATTCTCTCCCACTGTCACCAAATGAGGTCTGAGGAGATCTCCCAGGAGGGAACAGGGACCTCAACTCAGCCCTGACAGATTCTTGACTTATATCTCAGAAAGGAATCACAGGATGTATCAAAGGGGGTGTAGGCAGAGATTTATTAGGGAAACAGGAGATTGATTTGGAAAAGCAGATTACAGAGCAGGATACACACTCACAAGAAGATGATTGGATAAAAAAAATGTGGTATACATACACCACGGAATTTTAGTCAGTCATAAAAAAGAATGATTTTATGACTTGTGCTGGTAAATAGATGGATCTGGAGAATATCATGCTAAGTGAAAAAGCCGACCCTCCAAAAACAAGGAACAAATACTCTCTCTGATATGTAGATGCTAACACACCATAAGTAGGGGAGGGAGGGAAGAATAAGAGTTTGGTAGATTAAACAAAGGGAGATGAAGGGAAGAAAGGGGGCATGGGACTAGGAAAGTCAGTAGAACAAATCGGACATCACTTTCCACGTTCACGTATGAATACACCGGCAGTGAAACTCCACATCATGAACAGCCACAAGAAAGGGATCCTAATCAGAATAAGTCAAACTCCATATATGTATAATATGTCAAAATACACTCTGCTTGCATGTACATTTGAAAAAAAAAGTGAAAAAAAAGAAACCCTATTTTCATGACTTACTATATTTATTAGAGCAAGTTTTATGTTTCCTGGGTTTTGCCTAAAACCCAGGTTGTTCATATACTTTATCTTCTTTTATGAAAACAGAAACATTTTAAATTTTATAGTGAAAAATATCATTATTGATAAAAAACAAAAGGAAGGGCATGGAGATCATGTCTTCTTTCAGTCAACTCTGAGTTATATTTATTTAGCACCTACTGTTTACAAGTTGTTTGCTTAAGTATATCATATATATATATATACATACATATGTATGTGTGTATGTATATATATGCTCATATATATGTATGTATGTATGCATAATCCCTGCCTTGAAACGGCTTACAATCTGGTTCAGAAGACGAGACAAGCTTTTAAATGCCTACTATATAAGGCAGTTTGGGGAAAGTGGCAAACGAGAGATAACAAGTTAGAGACAGAAGGGAACAGGTCCAGGGGCTCCCTGGGAGGACTGAAGCATGGCTAGGATTGCAGAAGAGGTCACTCCTCATGGCAGGAAGGCAGAGGAGGGTTTGGAGAATGTAGGAAGTCAGGGCATGGAGTGCATGCTATGGGGCAACACAGAGACATGGGTTGGACAAGGGTTGAGTCAGGCCACAGAAAGCAACGATGTTCATTTTCCGTACAATTGTTTTGGCCCATGGAGTGCCCAGATATTTGGTTAAACATTATTCCTGGTGTTTCTTTGAGAATGTTTTTGGGTGAGAATAACATTTGGATCAGTGGACTTTAATTCAGTCAGATTTCCTTCCATTTATCCAACCTGTTGAAGGTCTGCACAGAACCAAAAGACCAGCCTCCCCTAACCCAGAAAGAATTCTCCAGCAGACTGCCTTTGGACTTCATCTGCAAAGCTGGCTCCTCCTTGCTCTGCAGACTGCTGATCCTCAGACTGACACATCAGCACCGGCAGCTTGCTGGCCCACCCTGAAGATTTTGGACTTGCCAGCTTCCAGAATTATACGAACCCATTCTTTATAGTAAATGTAATAAGGAAATTAAATAAATAAATAAACGTATAATAAGTAAATTAAATAAATAAATCCTTTTGATTCTATTTCCCTGGAGAAACCTGATTAATGCAGTGGCCTTAAGTAATAATTCAAGTCACAGAGACATTTTTCTATGGATGATGGGGAAACTTCCAGGATTTCTGAGCACAGAAATGAGTTGACCAGGCCTAAGCTGGGTTACAGTATCTGAAACTGCAGCACATCACGGTTGAGATGGAAAGACCAGAAGCAGGGTAATCAGTTGGGAAACAATTGTGGGAGTCTAGTGTAGCAGCATCAGGGAGAGATGGAAATTTTCAACTATAAAATCAGTAGAACTTGCTGATTGGTCTGAAATGGGAGCTGAGCAAGGGTGAGGGAGGAGACAGGACAGAGTTTGAGAACAAAGATCGAGGAAAACAGTGATGATCTTACCAGAACAAGAATGAAAAGGAAAAAACTGGTTCATGGAAAACACTTGCAAGCTCAAGGTGGAGATGATGAGTCTGATTTGCTCTATGGGACATAAAATTATAAGAGGAATCATGGTACATATTTGCTGAGAAATTACTAAATGCTAGACTCATTACCCACGAATTTTCAGGTCTCGATGTAATCTTCCCAAATATCCCATAAGACAGAAACTTTCAATTATAAAACATCCCCTTTGTACAGAGGAAATTGAAGCATAGGGAAGTTTTGGTCCTTGGGAGAGAGCATTCATTATGACTTGAATAAACAGGGAGAAGTGTGGCTAGAAAGCTGTGAGCAAGAGATGAGAAGGTAGACGAGGAGAGCCTAGTCAGAAAGGACCTCTGCACGGTGTTCTCGTTGATTCTAGAAGTGATGAGAAATCACTGAGGGAGAAGGGAACTCCTGTTTTCAATTATTTATTATTTCAGAAGAATTACTCTGGCTGCTATGTGAGAACCGACTGTCAGGGAAAGAGCAGAAGCAGAATGCAGGTGGCAAGCTCTCATAGTAACCCCGGCCAGAGGAATCGATATTTTGAATCCAGGTAGGGGACATAAGGCTGGGTTGGGGAACATTTTGAAATGAGCATCTTAAGGATTTATGTAGAAACTTAATAGAGAACAGGAGAGAAAGAAAGAGATCAGAGATGACTCCAAGGTCTCTGGACTCAACAAGTGGTACCTCAGCAGGGATATTTACCACTGTGGGGAACACAACCTGGAGGAGCAAATTTGGGAGGAAAAACCACGAGCCCTAGTTCAGACATGTAGAATTTATCACCATAAGTGAGAAGTAACAATGATGTCCCACAAATTGACCGTCAGGATAGGGTGACAAGGCAGAATCTAAGATACTGAAAAGTGCAATAGATGGCTTCTGTCTGCCTCCCACCCAAGAAGGATCACCCTTGGTGCGGGGGATGAATCATCTTTATACACATATCATAATCCAAACCCACGTATGCTATAAACTTGAAAGCATCCAGAACTGTGCCAATATGTGCTGCACCTTAAAGGAATCTTGGAGGATTTCCAGTGAGGGATGAGTGGTGAATCTTTCCCAGCAGAGAAGGAGAAGCCAACACAGGCTCAGGAGTAACGTGGACCAATTTTAGGGGGGACTGGCTACTCTAGGTCTTACCTGAAGGTTTCACTTGTCACAGTAACCTTATGGGACGGGTAGTATTATGGCCCTCTCTGTACAGAGATGTCAGCTAGGCAACATACTGGAAAAGTTAATTTGATGGTAGTACACTAAAAAGAATAGAAGAAAAATGTTGAATCCCAGGGAACCAGTTAGATTAGTTACAATAGCCTAGGTTATTAATGAGGAGTGCCACAAAAATGAAAAAAAAAAAATTGGTATAACATTTGAAGTATGTTTATTAAAATGTAAGCCCCAGGAGGGCAGGAAGAGTCTCTTGTTGTCTGTTGCCTCCGAGTACCTAGAATAATGCCTGAATACAGAGGACACCCAGTGCACAAGAACTAAGAAAGAATCACACATTCTGGGTAACATCCTTCTCGCCACTGCACATGCACAGTGACAAGATTTAAGAGCTACCCTCTCAGCAAATTTTAGGCAAACAATGTAGTATTTTAACTGCAGTCACCAAGCTGCACACTGATTAACTCCTCAGAGTTTACTCATCCTGCATAACTGAAACTTGGTACCTACTGATCAATGTCTCCCACCCGCCTCATGTATATATTTCAAAATCAAAGTGTATTCCTTAAATATATACAACTCTTACAGGTCAATGAGAGCTCAATAAAGCTGTCTTAAAGAAAAATAGAGGGAAGCAGGGAAGGAGGGCAGGAAGGAGGGAGGGAGGAAAACCCATTGAACAGCAATTCTGCACTGGGAATTCTTGCTGCTGAGACTTCTACAAGTTTCAGAGAGTCTATCTAGTTCTCCAGCCATCCTGTATTGGAATTTCTTTATTATTATTATTATTCCTAGTATCACAACCAAATAGATGTTGGCAATTTAATGTAATTATCATTAGATATTCTCTAATCTTTTCCTCATTCCTCAAAAGGGTGCCCTAAATGTTTGAAGGTATATAGGGCTTACTAGAGGGGAAAAAAAGCATCCCCCATCACAACTCTTAAATGTTATTACTGTTGCTCATGTAATGGCTTTACTACAACCCCATTTTTTTCAATTGATTGGAAGTTACATGTGACTATGATTAACAAAAAGAAATTAAGCATGGTTAGAATTATTTGCCCAAAGAGGTAATGTTTTTATTCAACACATCGACCACACACATTACTTCTTATTAAGTTCCTAGGTGCTTACATTTGCTCTGATGACAGGCATTTAGACGTGCAAATACTTGACTTAAAGTTTCAAGAAAGCGATGAATGTACTAACAGAAAAAATAATTTCTAGAAATACAAATATCTCAGTAAAAACTGTTCACAGTATGCACTGAATTCAAAGGAGTGGTATTAAAATAAATCAGACATATGTTGTTTTTCTGCTCTGTCTTTTCCAGTCCTCATCCTGTTGTCTCCTTTTCTCTTTTTTCTTTTCCTCTCTTAATTAGGTATTCATAGATGAGCTTAGGACTCAAAACTCCGGAAAATTCTTATCCAAAAATAAATTACAAGTTTTCCTGGGATATTATTTTCACTAACTGCTCCAAAAATAAATAGATTGTCATAGATATTTTTGGGAAAAAAAAAATTGACCTTAAGAACTTTGAATGTTCTACACTGAATATCTGTATAAATTATTTTGTTGGTAAAGGTCAAGAAATCAAAAGTGATTCTGTGTTTTGACAACAGCATAGGACACTTGTTAAGTTCTAGGACCAGCGAGAGTCAGGCTTACCAAGATTAGTTAAGAGCTCAGCTGCTTGTTCTATACCTCAGTTTTCTCTCTGTAAAATATGAACATTAATGATAATGATGGTACAGTCACAAGATTTTTGTGAGAATTAAATGGGTTAATTTATGTCAAGCATGTTGACAACTGGCACTTACTTTCATTTCTTCCTGGCAGTAGATAAGCCAACTTCAGTAAATCCAAGTGGTAAGATTCTTTACTGATCTAGGATTCAACCATCATGGAGAGTCCCACCCAGAGAAGCTCATCTGCATTTTCTGATTCTGATGGGAACTACCTACTGCTATGATACATAAAGTTCCATGGAAAAAGCAAAAACAAAATACGATAAATCCGGGTTTGTTTAGGAAAAAAAAAAAAGATAAATCTGGGTTTGTTCTGGTAGCTTTTAGAAGACCAGTGAATAATTCATTTTTAATAACTTTATTTTATTTATTTATTTTTTATGTGGTGCTGAGGATCAAACCCAGTGCCTCACATGTGCTAGGCAAGCACTCTACCACTGAGCCACAATCCTAGCCTGGATAATTTGTTTTTATTTATTTACATTCACATCTTTTTGGCCCCAGATCTTCATGTCCTACCTAAAAAACTGTTTCCTAAAATTTTCATTTTGCAAAACATCCTTTAATTGTTTCACATATATTAGTTTTGTGTCCCTCTGAACTGACAGTTTACTAAGACTTGTAACCATATCTTGGGATCCTCTCATTTTTTCCCTCCATCTCCAAGTACAGTATTCCAGGTTTTCCAAAATCTTTGCTGATTGATAGCTAAAATGGTCTTACATTGGTATAAATTACTTTATAAATTTACAAGGCATCCAACACATATTGCATATGAGGATTGTCTCAGTACACACATTTTCCAGTTTACAAAACCCTGGTTGAGAAGAATTATTTGCCAAAGATCATAAAAGCAAGTAAGCAGAAAAGTCGAACTTTGAGCCCAGGTCCTTTGAGCAAGCCCAGTGCCCACTACGCGTTGCCCACAGCCGGCTTCTCACCCTCAACCTCCAAAACGTACAGCTATGCCAAACCCCCCATTTTACATATTCTGGAGTGAAATAGCTCATTCAAGGCCAAGTTTGGAATTCAGGGTCCTGAATCCTAACCCAGTGCTCTTCTAACTGATAAGAATGTGCATCAGTAGAATATTGAAAAGAAAGGTCGGTGAAGTGTTAAAGTTAATAACTACCCTTTCACTCATGCCTAAAACTTTGACCAAAATGATTTGAAAACACTTAGAATTTAAAAATGTATATATTCTCTAAAAGAAACCTGGCTAGGGTTTTTGAACCCTGGGGTTGTATAGTAATGCAAACCCTCTATATTTATTTACACAGTGTACTTCTTTATTCTTGATAGAAGTTACATGCAGTTTCTTTTGTTGTTGTTGTTGTTTTGTTGTTGTTGTTGTTATTGTTGTTGTTTTTGTTGGGACTGATTCAAAAATTTGTCTTTGGTGTGAAAGATCAATATTTTCCCTTGAAACTGATCAGCCATGAATTACTTCTAGTGTAGCAGATATAAGTCTCAAGTGTGGGTGTTCAAGAAATATTGTTGTTTTAGTGCTTTTTAATCAAGTTAATATGGCACCAGGTTGGTATCTTCACCCTAGTCATTCTGAATACATCCTCCATTGCTTGTGGCACCAGAATCAATGAGAATAGAAAAGGTAGGAAGTGCCTCCACCCAACAATTTGGAGTGACCATCACTGGCTTCCTAACCCTTCAAGCTGGGGTGGTCCTGAAGGGCCAGGACTCAGGCCTTTTTGCTGATAGAGGAATTAGAGATCTTTTCTTGGTCTGGAAATCTCTGTGCCCAAAGTCCCTTCTCTAAATGCCCTTTTTCTGAAATCTTTCCATCTCCCAGTCATTATCCCAATATGATGCATTCAATCCCACATCTCATGGGATACTCAAACTTCTTCTGATCAATTTGAGAGACTCTTTCTTGCTTTCTCCAGGCCCTCAAAGGCCTTATTGGTTACCTTTTTCTGATAGCACAGTCTCATTAACTCTTAAATCCTCAAGTGGGAAGGAAGGAAGGGAGGGAGGGAGGGAGAGAGGGTGGGAGGGTAACTGAGAAGGACAGGAGGGAAGGGGAGGGGAAGAGAGGTAAGAAAGGGAGGGGAAGGGAGTTTCTCCTTTCCATTTTACAAAACTCCCTGAGCCAAGAAAATTGGATCAGGCTATAGAGGAGAGAGGAAACATAATAGAAGAAAGCAATCAGTTAAAACTTCTCTACTTCATCCTACCACACTACTTTTGCTCTTCAACCTTTGAAATAAATAAGGCATTAATGCTTAACTATTTTACTTGAGACAAGATTTAACAAGATTGGCTTCTCAAAACTATGAAGTTCAGTACAGTTGAGCACACACATTAAGCGTTACGTGAATACAAACTTCCAACAGGTCCTGCGGATACCGTGCAAGGTGCAAAACTGCTGGATAAACCTAATCCCTCGTGTGGGAGGGAAGCAGGTGAAGGTTGAGGAGGGTGAGCCTTGTTAATAAGAGCAGCATCCTGGACACGCCCTCTGCATTCGTTCTCCCAGCCCCTCCCTGGTCCTTGAATACCTTCAGATTCATCCATCTCTTCCAGGGATTGCCAAAAGGAATATGGAAACAGTCTGTAGGGAATAAATTACAGGGTTATGTTTGTTTATTTGCTTGTTTTACCTTTCCAAAAATATTTATCCCTTAGCTAAAGAAATAGTTTTTGAATACCCACAAATAACATTTGGCAGAAGGAGACAAGTAAAGATGAGAGAAAGAGGAAGAATCAATTGTCATCTTGACGTCAGCAAAAACATAACTATCCCAGCCTCAGTTTTTTAAATAAGGCGAGAAAATAAAAGGGCTGTAGTCATCTTCAGAACTTGTATTGCAGGATTAGAGGCTTAAAAGTCATTTAAAACCAGGATGAAAGAACACGGGAGCTCCCCTTTTCCAAAACAGTGAGTTACTGACATTGTCTTAATATCTTTATCTACCTTCAATAGCTTGGTCTTGATCTGGTACTGAAAAGGGAATTAGATTTTAAAATTGATAGCAATTCTTCTGTTTAGATTTGTTTATTCCCCTATTCACACTTATTTACTAGTCTTCATTTATTTGTATCAGTACTGATATTTATTTTAGACTTTGGGTTACAATTCAATATTATCTTATATATTCTGTTATCCAAATTGTTTTGGCATTGTAAAACAGTTTTAAAAAAAAAGAATAATAATTTTCTAAAACAGAAATAAACTGGGCATGGTGGCATATGCCTGCAATACTAGCAACTTGAGAGGCTGAGGCAGGAGGATTGCAAGTCAGAGGCCAGTCTCAGCAACTTAGAAAGGCCCTTAGCACCTTAGCAAGATCCTGTCTCAAAATGTCAAAATGTTTTTAAAAATGACTGGGGATGTATCTCTGTAGTTAAGTGCCCCTGGATTCAATCCCTAATACCTAAAAACTAATTAATTAATTAATTAATTAAAATAAAATGACAACCCTACAAAATAAAAACTAAAATTACCCCCATTTTATAAAAGAGACACTGAGACTCAGAGCTCTTAAGCAATTTTTCAAAGAATGATTTAAATCCTTAATTACAGTTCTAAAGGCAAGTATAAATTTTCTAGACTTCTTTCTATATTTCTATTGTCTCCAGTGCTTGGCAGGAAAAAGAAAAGAAAAAAAAATCTGGAGAAAAGCCAAACTTAATGTTTGTTTTGCCCTCAAACAAAAAACGACTGGCCTATTAAAACAAACTTAGAGGGCAGAAATATCATCTGAGCCAAAACATAGCCATCTAATTTTATTCTCTCTGAATAGACATCAAATCATACTAATTATTGAAGAGCAAGTTGATGCATAAAAATACAAAATAAATGCCCACAGAGAGCCGAAGTACTTTTGGGGAATAAGCAAACTAACACTGGTCATCCAGGCAACACCTGCTCACTCCAGGTCTCCAACTTGAATAGGTATTAATGGGAATCCCCTCCCTTTTTCCTCCATTTCTCCATTTTTTTTAAAGCTCTTGTTGAAATCTCCTTGATGGTAATTAAACCAAGTGGCAAGGCTGTAAATGGTGATTCAGGAAAACAAAAGTCCAGGTAAATGTAGAGGGCACGACACACACTACCCACCCCACCACCACCAGGAGAGAGGAGGAGCTGTCCATGATGGTGCCCTGGTGGGAAACTGAAATAAAGATGGCCCTTGGAAGAGGTAGACTGGATCCAACCTGCTCATCCCAGCCCCTTGCTACACAATTGTCCCAGCAAGCAGCACTGATAAAGCTCTGGAAAAGAGAATGCTTGAAAGAAGGAAACTCCAACGTTGCATGGAGCTTGCCTGGGATTCCCCCTTTCCTGTGTGCATTTCCAAAGCATAGAGCAAATTTAAATCCCTATGGGCAGAGTTCTTCCTTGGGATCACGTTCTTGTTCCCATACCTAGCACTGAGCTGGGTCCTCCCCTGACACCTGCCTTGCTCCGTCATCTTGTCTCCCACCCCATAAAGCACACTTGCCTTGCTTCACATCACCCTTACTGTGTTTTAGATCCAAAAGATTTGGAATCTCACTCTTATCTTAATTCTACCCAATGGTAGAGTTTATTCCCTACCATCCAGACTCAAGTGCTTCAGAACACATTTTAAATAAGTCACTAACTCAGAATTTTATATTTCTATGAAAAGGTCAGTGTTTAGAGTGGTGGCCATGCACAAAAATCCTGTTAAATCCTGAAGTCTAAGCCATGTTCAAGACCTATTGACTTGAATCCCTGAGAGGGAGACTCTAGCATTGGTGTTAAAATGTTAAAAACATTTCCCCAGCAATTCTAATGCACGACCATGAGTGAGAACAACCATGTGGAGACTCCTGGCCTCCTGCTGGAGGCCAGGCAGGGTGGACACTTACTTCCACAGTGTTCCCTCCCTTACAGTCCAAGACCCTCAGTAGGCACTTGAAATGATGGGTAGTACCAAATCCTACGTACACCATGTTTTCCCTATACATGCACGCCTATGATAAAGTTTAATTTATAAATTAGGCATAATAAGAGATTAGCAAAAATGACTACAGATCTTCACAACTTCTGCATACAGATTTTTCTCTTTCCTTATTAAATCAAGAACTTTACACTTTTCACTTAAAGAAAGCAATTTACAGTTTCTCTTTGTCATAGCCACATTGCCAACATCATTCCTCTTGCATTTGGGGGCCAATACTAAGTAAAATAAAGGGTTCTTAAACACAGACATTGCAATCCAACAAGAGAGAAGGTTACGAAGTTAACAAAAAGTGGGCAGTAGATACAGGGTGTATGTGCAGGACAAAGGGAAGATTCGCATCCAGGATCGGACACCAGGAGATTTCGCCATATTACCTAGAAGAGCACACAATTTAAAACCTAGGAATTGTTTATTCATGGAATTTTCCACTTTGTATTTTTGGACAAAAGTTGACTCTGGATAATTAAATCATGAAAACCAAACTGGATAAAGGGGGAAGTATTGCGATTAGTTTCTGAAAAGGAGCTTGCTGTTGAGATGAAGGAAGACCCTTTGGGGTAGCATTTGTAACTCTCCTCAATTACATCCATTCAACTGGTACTTTTAATAACAAAGTACTCTTTTGACCCCAAATTATCCATAAGTTTGGAGCACTTCACTGTAGTCAAATATTTCATTCCTTAACAAAAGAAGATACTAGGGTGAAAGAGGAAAGAAGAGAAAATAAAAGCTCTTCACCTTAATGGCTGTTATTTATGAGCAACAGGTTTCTATGTAACATTTCTGTCTTAAGTGTTTCTGCTCTGGTTTTGGAGGAAAAAAAAAAAGAGCTGGGCAAAGGCAAACAAAGACAGACGTCATTACCTCATGAACACGTATGACTGCATGACTCATGAGATCCTGCAACGTGTATAATCGGAAAAATGAGAGAGGACACTCCATTTATGTATGATCTACCGAAATGTGTAAATGCATTCTACTGTCGTGTACAACTAATTAGAACAAATAAAATTTAAATTTTTTTTAAAAGTAGCTATTGAGCAGGTGTTGAGAACACAGTGCGCCCTTAGAGGCACTGATGTTAAGAGTATGCTGAAGAATTGAAGGTGGTGAACTGGGATCATGGCTCAGTGGTACAGCGTTTGCCTCACACATGTAAGGCACTGGGTTTGATCCTCAGCACCACATAAAATGAATAAATACAATAAAGGTATTCTTAAAAGAATCAAAGGTGGCAAAGCCAGAGAGAGCCAAGTGCTAGAACCTCACCAAAGCACCAGCAGCATAGCAGAAAAACTGCCATTAGCAGAGGATGCATAGCTCAGAGAAATCTGGAATCATAAAAGCATTTTTAGCCAAATGTAATCAGAAAGACAACTCTAACTACCACACCCAGCCAGACCCAAGGATTCACTCTAAAAAGAAAGAAATACATGTTTATATTATTTTACTCTGAGCTTCATAGATTAGTTTGGAGAGAGAAAGGCATAGCCTGAGTAAGACTTCCATTTCATCCAAACATTAAAAAGGTATAATTTCCAAGCTTCTTTGAATACCTGAGGAGTAGTTCTTAGGGGTAGAGGGCTCTGATGTGTGAAATGTGCAAGGGATCTCCTGTGAAAGAAAAGAAAGTCACACTTGACCCCCTGCACAGGGCATAGAGCCCTTCAGCTCTGGGGGCTGGGGTGTCTCTTGAAAAGTAGGCCTCTTCATTCATTCTTACTTACACCTCATCAGCTCTAAGAATAATTTTTCCCTGTGAATGGAGTATGAGCAACTATCCCAATAGTGCTAGAGAAAGAAGTGGCAAAACTCCCCAACCCAGGTCAACCCTGGGGCTTTCTGCTTATGTCTCTTGTGCTAACTCTAAGATAGGATGAAGCAAATTTGGCAAAGACAGAACCACACATTGTGTCTAAGCATAGTTCTGGTGGAGGGATCCGTGGGTGAGGAGAGGACATAGTTAAAAGTGAAATGCACATTAGGTGTTTCTCTCTCTCTCTCTCTCTCTCTCTCTCTCTCTCTCTCTCTCTCTCTTAAATGAAGAGAGCATACCTGAAATAGTAAGTAAATATTGTAACTAAACAATGTCTGTTTGGGGGTAGGACCCCTCCCAAATGGATTTTAATAATTTGGTCTATCTTAATGGAATCTGGGAAGAGCCATACTGATCATCGAAGTTTCAAGTTTTCTTTCTTTTTATTGTTTCATGAATGGGAGAGATTGCTAACTATCCCTCAATGTTCATTCTCCTCATATGAAGAGAATCTTTGAATTTAGGTGGCTTCTTGGCCACTCAGAATATAGACAGCAGTCCCCTTCCTTCCTTGGAAATGCAAGGGACTGCATGACTATGTGTGGTCAACAGGATAATTGTGAAAGTTAAGTGTGCAGCTTCTACACCATGTCTTCTAGACTGACTCTGAGGATATAGACAGGCTGGTGTATCATCTTAGACCTTGCATTCAGCTGTCTTAAATGGTAGGGCAAGAGAGAAAAATCTGGAACCTCGGACCCTGTCATGAAGACTTCAGAGTTATATCATAGAGAAACAAATTTTCATTGTATTAAAATTATTATTAAAGCTAGATCTCCATTTTTGTAACTAAACCTACATCCTCATTAATATAACTTACAGTTCATTCCTTCAGTAATATTTTATATTTGTGTTGTGATAAAGAATTAAGTAATGTGGCCACTCTGTGGAGGTGGTGGTACGAGCATTTTGGTACCAGCACCATATCATCAGGACGATGTTGCAAGATCCAGGTAGTGACCACCCATGAAACGACCAGTCCCTCAGGGCCAACCTGAGAAAAATGGGCAGGAACGTATGCTACAGAGGAATAACCTAAGGAGAAATGCAATATAAATCATCCTCCCCTAAATAAGTCTTAAAGAAGGAGATTGACACTTGGCTTATAGCTAGATTTGGACAAATTTGGATGGCACAGATGAGTTAGCACACAAACCTTTGTGAAGGGAAGTCTTGAGATCAAGTCTACTACTTTCTAGCTGTATGACCTTTGGCCAGTGGCTTGACCTCCATTAACCTACATTTTCTTCTCTGGAAATGGAGTTTGTAACAACTACTTCAAAGACCTATTTTATGGATTCGGTTAAATTGTATACTTTAATACTTGGCACAATGCCCAGAATAAAACAGATGGTCAATAAATAGCCTTTTAAAAATTCCCCACTCCAGTCAAAAGAAAAACATTATTTTTCCCTGGAAATACAGACCTTATTTATTCCTGTTTTGGGTCCAGTATACCTCCATTCTGAAAGGCCCCTATTCTTGCCCTCCCAGAAAAGTCCAGATAGACCTTACCTCCCTCATGAGGTCTTGGCAGATTGTTCTCTCCCTTCTCTGAACTTTATGGGTGTATTGTCTTGTCTGTATCGCTCATTGCCACTTAATTCCACACTGTTTTTCACTGAAACCTAAGATTTCATATGCGTTGGGTCTGTCTTCCATTACAGTCTAATGATTCAGAGCACCTCATGTTCTTTGGATCATGCACCCTACTTAATTCAACATGACGTGCTCCCAAAACATTCATTCGAGGGATAAATGATATCCTTCAAACAATCGTGCATGTGTAGCTTACACAGAGCCAAGTATAAGAAATGTCATTCTATTCATATACTGAGTAACCAAATGGCAGAATACCTTAAACTTTAAAAATCAAATTAATGGAATTTTGACATTTGCAATCATGGGCAAAGCCAAAACGATGTACTTTAAATTTTCCCTTGACAAGAATAGTTCCCTCCCTAACAGCAGGTAAATTCTAGCTACAAACTCAGCTCCCTGCTCAGCTGCTTCCCCTGCCATTTCAAAGCCCATCAAGATGCTGTATTTTGTTGACTTTATTCAAGTAATATTAATTTTTTTCTCAAATACTTATGTCCTAAGTAAATCTCTGGGCACCAAAAGTAAATAATTCACAAAGTTGCCAATCTAATGTAGTTTGCTACTCGCCTGTTGCTTGCCTGTTGGTAAGCTATTGCATTCGTTTGCCATAATGATGTGTCATAATAAGTTAAGTGCCTCAGAGTTCTGAAGAAGTCCAAGGTCCAAATATTGGCTAGGTTGGTTTCCTTCTGGGGTGTGTTCCATGACTGCCCTCTAGATTCCAGTGGTTTGCTGCCAACTTTGGCTCTCCTTAGCTTGTGGAAACATCAACTCAATCTCTGCCTTGACACTAACCCGATGTCTATGTCCAAATTTACCATCTTCATAAGGACATTGGATAAGCCACCCCATACACGCTGCAGGGTGACCTCATCTTAACTAATTCTGCCTGCAAAAAACTACTCTATTTCAGGGAGGTCATGTGCAGAGTTACTAATGGCTAGGACTTCAACATAAGAATGTTGAGAGGACCCAGTTCAACTTGTAACAGCTATAATATTTGTGCCTTAAATCTGAAAAAGCCAGGGGAGGACAAGAAACATCTGCATTCATTGTAAATCTAGCTTCATGGGAAAGCATAAACTATTGCACATTGACTGTAATCAATGTTTTCAGTACAGAAGTCAATCCATGTGAAGCACTCAGAATAGTCCCTGGCAGCAGAGTGAGTGCTTGACAAGTCCTAGCTGTTGGTAATAGTGGTATTCATATTATTAGTATTAGATTTTAAATCACAGTATTCAATATAGTGTCAAAAATACTTCAGCCGCCACTGTGAGTATGAATAACAGTTGGAAACTAAAAATGAGTGGAGGTAAAAACACAATGAGATGAGCTTCAGTGCAGTTGGCCAGAATTGGGAACTCATCAATTAGCTTTCTATGATCTAAAATTAATTAGGAACACAAAATTAAAGTGTAATGAAATTATTATGTAAATATTTTCCTGATATATCTCTATCCGTCACCGGCTTTCGCTCTTTTGCTGAAAAACAGCAAAGAGGAGGCAAAAACACGCCAATGGGATGTAATAAATGAATGCGAGAGGGAGCTTACAGACTCAGAAAATAGTAGAAGTACAAAATGAAGAAATGTATTCAGATTATTCAGCTCAAAATGTGGGAGATTTAAAAAGAATATGCAAATGGCTGTATTTTATAAAAATTGTTAATTTAACACAAATATTCTCAGAAGTAGCAGTGATCATGCTAACACCTAGAAATTTTTGAAACTTTGTACGTGAAGTTGATACAAAAGTGTGAGTAGTAGACTTAATCACAAATGGAATTGATTTTTAGGCAAAACAGGATTAGAAAACTTAGCTTGTTTAGAAGCATTAACAGAGAAAAATTCACAGGTGTATGGTCCAGATTTCCTTGGCTTTAGAAAGAGGCACCACCCTATATCCTTAGGTAAATGGAACCATTGGTTTGAGGGAAAGGGGACTGAGTATGAGTATCAAGGAATATAAAATAGGATGTCATAATAAGAAAACATCAGTCATTCAAAGCAGCACACTTTTAATAATGAGATGACTCATGAGATTATAAGCTCCATGGGGGCTTGAGGTCACGCGCACAATAGGAAGTTAAAGCCAGGTCAATGCTGGGAGAGAAGAGCCTGGGAAGTCTTCCTTACAAAGGTGGGTCACAAGCAGTGCCATTTAGGACCAAGGACAGGCAGGAATAAGTGATGATACTATACTCCCAGGAAAGGAGATGGAAATAACAAGATGTTGAAGGACAATCAGCAAGCAGAGAATTATGGATGAAGCCTCACATGGTTGAGGCTGAATTTATCCATCCACTTTCCCCTCAAAGTCATTTTTAGGTCTGTGTGTTCCTGGGAGACCTACCTAGTGTCTTGAGGTTTCCATTCTGGCTCAGTCTCCACAACCAACCCAGAAGACGAACAAGGTTGAGGAAGAAAAGCAAGAGCATACAGCTAAATTCCATGTGTAGTTTCCGTGCCATATCTTACCCACCCAAATATCACTAATTGCTTTAATCAGTTCTTTCTTTATATTACTCTTAAAAAAAAAAAAAAACAAAAATTATATTGCCAAACTGACTTCAGTGGCTTGGTACAGTTAACATCAAAGAGGTAGGAAAGGGGAACAAAGGGTTCTTTTTGTTGTTAACATGCCAACTAAGCTGTGGATCCAGCCCAGGTGTCTCCCGTCTTTGGAAAGCTACCAGCTCCTCTAGGCTGCCAGATATGGGGTTATGCATTCATTACTCTGTACCCCAGACCTGCTGGACTCTAGTTCATCTCCTGTCATTGTGTCTTCCCCACAGAGCTGTGAGCTCCTCAAAGGCAGGAATCCTATCAAGACTCAGGTTCTAAAGACAGACCACTCACATTTGAATCCTACCACTACTATTTCCTGTAGGTGTGACCCCAGGTAAATCAACTAACCTCACATTCTCATTTGTAAATGGGGATTGTGAGACTATGAGTTACATGAAAATCACCTTGAACAGTCAGTGCCTTTCCTTAGTAAACGCCCCAAATATGTCAGTTATTTGATTCCCCAAGTGCCTATCACACTATGTGGAAAATAGAATGTGCTCAGGAAATACTGTGGAATGAATGAATGAATGAATGAATGAATGAATGAATGAATGAATGAATTTCGCATTGGAAAAAAACTTGTCTTCTTTGTGTCCCTCCCAAAACCCAGCTTAGTGACTGATTAATAGATTTGTATTTGAAGACTTTGATGCAAAAATTCTGCCTAAAATGAAGAAACAAAGTTATCAAGGTGGTATTCCAGGTCCGCATGAGAAATTTTTCTTAGCGAGAGATCTTCTCAGTCATTCTGTTCAGGCATCTTTTTAATTGCCCATTAAAGCCACCAACACAAGACATCCATGAGATCGTTCTGAACTTTACTCCTATGAAAAAGGGTATTTACAAGGGAGAAATCCACTTAAAGGAATCCATCTTCAACTTCTGAAACTTGATTGATTTCACACATGATGTTTGATCTGGCACCCCTAAGCCCAGAAGTCCTGGAATCATTCTTTAATAACAAATCATGAAAACATTAAAAGTTTGAAATTAATAATTGGTTTATGGGACAGCAATTGAGGGATATAAACCTGTCTAGAATGCTAAGGGTAGAGCATAGGTGGTATGGATAATTCCACTAGATTAATGGCAGTGTTATCGAAAAGTAACATATCTCTGCAAGATTGCCCTGGTTTTCTGCCAGATATTGTACTGCCTCTCACCTAAGAACTCTTCAGTATGAATCAGAACTTCTATAAACATAAAAGTAAGATTTTAACTCCAATCACGGAAATAAAAGAACACTAAAGTAAAATTTTAAAAAATCATAATTTTAGTTCTAGTTCCACTTTCTTGCAAACGATAGTCATTTTAATATCTCTGAGATGGGGCATAACATCTGTCTTGGCTACCATGGAGGCTTATTACAACCATTTATTCACTCATGACACATTTATTGGGTACCTACTATGGACAAAGCTAAATGTATAGTTTTAGGGTAAAAAGTTAAATTTGATAGAATCTCCCAATGAAATATGTTAATATGAAGTAAAAATGTACAGTGTATTACATTATGCTTCATTTGCTATTTAAACATAATAAAATAAAAATCTTCCATTAAGTGTTGAGTTTGTGCATGGTTTCACAGCCTAGAACACAGTATTCACCTTCTCCATTTTTTCTGTTTTAATTTTACCACTTCTGAAAGGATTTCCCTGACCACTGTATCTGAGTTATACCTCCCTTCATTATTATCTTTTAAACCATAGCACTTTTTTATTTCCTTTATAGTAAATAATAGTAATTACATGATTATGTGTTTGTTACCTAGTTGTTGTTTATTTCTGCTTCAAACATCCATTCAGGAGATCAGAGATTTTGTTCCTATTGTCTTATTTTCACCCATCCCTAGTATACTGCCTGGAGCACAGTACATCCTTATAAATATTTGTTCCATAACTGAATGAATAGATAAACAATCACGTCACAAAAAGCCAACTTAATTGAAAAAAAGATCTTATGTCTTGGAAGTAACAAGACTGAAAATGAATCCCTGAAGATTTTGGATTCAAACTCATGATTAGCTTTAGTCTGCATTTGCTATGTATTCTGAGGCATAGGAAATAAAGAATTCATCATATATTATTACTTTGCTCAAGTCTTATAAAAAACAAAACAATCTTTTCAATTATGTATAATTAATCCCATTTCAAGGACAAATAAACTGAGGTCCAAAGGGGACACTAGCTCAGGGTCTCACACTTGGTAAAATGGCAGAAACTGTTTGTGTGTGGTGTGTGTGTGTGTGTGTGTGTGTGTGTGTGTGTGTGTGTGTGTGTGGGGGGGGTTCAGAGGGGGGTTGCTTGTTGCTTCTTCTTTGTTTTTTACCACTTCACCCTGCAGATTTATAAGCCCCTTCTACTCTCCCCACTTAGATCCCAGAAATAAGAGAAAAGGGAAAATAGGAGGAGAGAGATCAAGGCATAATATTCTTCCAGAGAAAAGGAGACCATAGTTGATGGTACATAGTAAACTTTTACATAGTAAAAAAAAATAGCTTCCCAAAAACCAGAATACAATGAGTCAAGTGTCCTTATTGCACATATGAAGAATAGAGTGAGTGATTTGTCTGAAGTCACAGATCGCTGCACTGGGTTTCTCTGTGGATCAACTGTGACTCTCCAGTGTAGGTAATACCCTGTCTCTTTAGCTTTCTGTCTCTGCTTTCCCTTTGGTCTTTACTTTCTCTGTAAGGAAGTTGTTTGAAAATACAAAGACCATGCACAAAAAGACAGTGTCACTGTGACACAGATGTAGGATTTGGCTTTGGTGATGCCTGAGCTGGCTGCTTTATCAGAAGGTGTTCATGCATTTGTATTAAATCCCCTTTGGAAAACAGACTATGGCCTGGCCGGGCACCCACAGGAGAGCTATCTGTTGAGAATGTTACATAGAGCCACAGCTCTTCCCACCAGAAAACAGAAACTTGAGGCGGAAGGAGTTAACGAACACATCTCTGGTGGTGTGTGAGCGCCATCTGACGCCCAGAGGCAGAGCGGCTCCAGTCTCAGACCTCTGGTTACAGGCTTAACCAGAAAATGTCATCGCAATGTGGGGCCACCACTCAGATCCTCATCAGTGATACATACAAATAATATCCATTATGACTGCCTGAACACTCAGTGGTAAATTGTATGTCAATATTTTTTCTATGAATTTGATTTTAAACCTGTGGTCTGGGTCTTACCAAAGTCACATCTCCTATTTTATATGTATATTATGTCCACCTCCAAATTCATTCAGTCACCTAACACTTGTGAAGCCTTCACCCAATCTTACTATGGAGCATTGCTCCAGCCTGGGAGAACTTCCAAGTCGCTATAAATCATGGAAATTTTGAGAAAGCATCACCCCTGCAGGGAGGTCCTGTGAGGGCCAAGCACAGTGAGCAGAGAAGGAGACACCGGGGTAGATGAAGCTCTGTTCACCCAACTGACACACGCAAGTGACTCTCCAAGCCTGCACCTCTTTTCCTATCAATTTCACTCTCTTTCCCCTGTGCTGTAGGATGAGACTTCAGAAACGAGATGGGAAGCTCGGGAATACGTTCAAAATGGAATCGAAAATCATGAAAGCCACTTTATGTCAGAAAGAAAACTGGATTTGGCTATGTGGGTTAACAATGAGGAATGGTCTTGTTAATTGATTACACGGTGCGCAAATTTTACAGAGATCGCTTTAATTTGAAGCTCAAAAGTATATCTGAGGCACAGACATAATTTGCTATAACCCAGTTACTGCATCATGTACAACTATTTAAACGTACGATTAAAAAAAATTAGGTGTCAAATACAAATGTGACAGGGAAAATAAAAATTTTTAAATTATTTGGAAAGCCAGAGAGAGAGAGAGAAAGTACTGCACTGGAAGACCAAAGTGAAAGTCACCTAGCCAAGTCCAAGTCCTCAGTTTTTAAAGTTCTGGAACCTGGACTGGCCATTGTGTGATCTCCATGTCTTGGGAGTCTCAATTCTTAACCAAATGTCCACAACCACACTCTTGTATGAGAGCCTCTTATTAGGGTTCTGGAGCAAGGGGGCAGTTCAGAATCTCCTCTATAAGCTTCACCCCAAGTTGGGTTTTGTCATTCATTTATAAATATCTTCTACTCTACTAATTATTCCTTGATTTGACTTTCTTTTTAATGTACTTTACTTAGCAACCAAATAGCCACTTCCAATCTGCTAACTTTCCTCTACTCTCCCTCTACGGTCCTATATTGTGCGATGCTCCCAAACCTCACACACTAAAGACAGGTGAGAGTTTTCTGCTAGAAGGGGTTCATAGTCATACGTATGGGACATTCTGAATACTCTACTGTCCCTCCTAAAGATCTGTAATCCATATAGCACTGTCTCCCTACTAGGCGACTGGACCATGTCTGAAGTATTCACCACTAGAACCTGGTAGGTGCTCAGTGAGTATGATTTGAATGAGTCAGGATACCAGAGACTCTGTATGGATCTGCTTGATATTCTTAAACCCATTGTTTCTCAGGTTATTTCCATCCTGAAACTGTGTGTGTGTGTGGTGTGTGTGTGTGTGCGCGCGCGCGCACGCATTCCTCTGTCTGTCCTAATTAAATGAACTGAAATGCAGAGACAATTCCAAGACAGTAGGAAATGTCCATATTCTTCCAGGGCTTTTTTAACCTGCTTAGCAACAATTCTTTCCCCAGATAACCCATGTTGCCTTGGGTGCACCCTAGCTTACGGCTGCACATGTTTGCTGCCCCTATTTGCTGGCGCTTACCTTACAATGCCACAGGCCCCTATGCCTCTAGATGCCCCCTTGTATGTTTCTAACCATACTCAAGGAACGGCCTCAAATGTACTCACAAGCAAACTTCAGGCAGGTATCCTATGAAGTAAAACATCATCCCTCCAGTGTCGCTAAGCACCACGCGGTCAGGCCAATGGCAAGTGCCCCTTCTGGAAAGCACCTGGAAAATGCCATTTCTTCCTGGACTGTGACTTCTGCATCCCCAGCCACTGCTGCCACTGGTATCATGATCATACCAATAGTGCTTTTTCTTCTTCAGGTACTATTGCATTTCCCAGGAAGTGTAGCCTGTGCTGCCTGATAAACACCTTATCCATCAGGCTGAAGTTTTGGCGACCTGGAGAAGCCAAGGTGCTCTGTGTTCTCCTCCGGCATCCTCATCATGCTGAAGCCATGTTGCAATCCCTCACCCAAGTGGGAAGACCCTCTCTTCCCCCACTGAGATTATACTCAGCTGCCTGACAAAGTGGTGTCACAGCCCCTAATAGTTTCAGATGTAGCCACCTTGCTAGTACAGAAGGCCCAGGGGGGCGCATCTGAACCCCAGGCATGGATGTTGCTGGGGCTTCAGCTGTGAACCACCCGCTCACTCTGCCCCTCCCTGCAGAGCTCCTCGCTCCATTCTCACCTGCTACTTGCACTGCACTCGGCTTCCACGCCTGCCATGGCGCCAGTTGCCAGGGTCCAGCCCTAGCAGGGGTCGGGGGTCCTAGGTGGATGGGAGGCTTGGCGCCCTGGAGAAACAGCGTGCAGAGACACCAAGTGTTCTGAGGCTGAATCTGTCTTTATTTTTCTGCCAGCCTTTTTACAGATATTTTTCTTTAGTAATGATTATATCATTTTATGGTTAGTTTAAAATAAGAAAAACCTTCAAAAGTATAATCTATGCTTCTTCTCAAAGCACACATTCCCTCTGTATGACAGCTCAGACCAAAGCAACCTTATTTCCCAGCTAGAGTAAAACAATCTTGTCTCCCAGCTAAACTGAGGGCACCATGATCTGCCAGCCTTCGACCTTCAGAACAAACACATCACTAGATTTTCTGAGAAACCCACCCCCACCATGAACTCCAGGGTTTAACAGTGAAAAGTTTTTACTATTATTAAAGGGCAAAGAAATCAACTTACAGTTAATATTTAGTCTATTTTATTTCATATAATGGTGGACTACAATCTTATTCTGATTCTCAAAGAATTAGACTAAACATAGGAAAAACACAAATTATATTTAAACTAACCTAAATATTTTTATTATGTAAAAATGTACTCACAAGCAAACTCAGGTATCCTATGAGGTATTTTTTTATTTTTTTTAAATCATATATTTAATACTATCCCAACCTGAACTCAACATTTACATTTGGGGATATGGAAAACAATATCAAGTTCTTACAAAGAAAAAAAAAATGAGAATAGCTAAGAGTTGTTAAAGAAAAAAGTAATGAAGTGAGACCTGTCCTTCTAGATATACCTTTGAGTGAAATATACCTTTGAGTGAAGCTAAGCCACAAAGGACAAATAAATCAATAGTACATAATGGAGAACCCAGAAGAAGAACCAAGACAATGTATTTGAAATGAAAGTATTGTTTCAAATCAGTGGAGAAAAGACAAAGTATTTGATAATAAAGTTACACCACAGGCTGTCCCTTAGTGAATTCTCTGTTTCATATATTGGTTACCTTTTGCCATAAAACAGGTCAAGCTCCCAAGATTAGGGCCTTAAAAATAACTAGTTTATTTAGTTCACTTTTCTATGGGTCAGCAGTTTGGGCTGCACTCAGCAGAGTAACCCTTTTTTCTGATTCTGACTGGCTCATTCATGAGTCTACCATAGCTACTGCTCAGCTGATATCTTGACTGGGGACCAGCTGGTCCATGATGGCCTTACTCACATCTCAAAAGGTGACTCCTGTTAGTTTGAGTGACTAGATTAACAGGGCCACATGCATCCCCATACATGACCCCATAGGGTTACAAGAGAGCAAGCAGAAGCAGAAAGGCCTTTGAAGGATTAGCCTTTGAACTGTCATAATGTCATTTCCACTACATTCTACTGGTCTAAGCAAGTTACAAGACCAGTAGACCATATTTAGGAGATGGGGAAAGAGATTCCACCTCCTGATGGGCAGAATAGGAAAGTCACATGGCAAAGAGGGGTTCATCCTGAGATCAGGTTCAAACTGAGTAACCAAGAGCAAGAGTTGGAAAGGTGAGTTAGAGAGGTACTAGGGGTGAGCCATGGAGAGGTAGAGCATAGAGAGAGGTGCATTAAAGGGAAGGAGGTAGAGCACATTGGAACTTGGAGGACTCTGGCTTCTCTCTGGATAAAGAAGGGAGCGCCTGGATGGGGTGGAGAGAGCACTCATGATCTGACTTACTTATCAAAGGATGGCTCTGTTTTGTTAAGAACAGACTAAATGTGGGGTATAAAAGGAGCAGCAGAAAGCCAGGTTAGGAATCCCACGAAAGAAGTCAGAAAAAAATTTAGTAGTGGCTCAGATCAGGGTGGCAGCAGTGGAGGTGGCAAAGCAGGTCAGATCCAGGATTTGCCAAGGTGAATAAAGAGTGAAAGAAAGAGAGATGAGGCAAGAATGTCCTGAGAAATGAGCAGGATAGCGCTTCCACTGAACCAAAATGAAACTTGCTCAAGTAGAACGGGTTCAGCAGAGACAATCAGAAATTCCATTTTGTCCAGGGAGAGTTTGAGACATTTATTACATAGGCAAATAGAAATGTCAAGTAGGTGTCTGCATACAAGAGTACAGCATTTTAGAGAGAGGGTCTAAAGGGAGGGGTTAACCAAGTGGAGGAGTAAAGACAAGGGTCTCCAGCATCACCACAAATTGAGAGATGGTCGTCCCAGAACTATGGGACATATCCTGAACATATCACTTCGTCATGATCTTCTTCACAGCCTGGAAGAAGGCTGTGCACTAAAGACAAACCTCAAGTGAGGGAAGTCTTCATTGCAATACCCTGTCCTACATTACTAGGGGAAGCATTAGCTGAAAGTTGCTAGGAAACTGGTTCCTGAAACAATACATTGCTCCGAAATTGTGTTTTAAAAATGTTAGGGAATTGAAAGGAAAAGCTAAGTCCCCTCTGGAAGGTTGAGATCTCTACATCAAACCAAAGCCTTACAAAGCCCCGTTGCCCTTGAACTCCCTCTTCCACGGAGAGCTGGGCCTCAGGTCAGCAGGTACCATCAAGTTCCACAGCAAGGGTATCACCACCACTCTCCTGTGGTGCGAAGAGGACAGTGTTGAGTGTTGCGGGGCCGAGGAGACCACCTTGTCTTTTCCTTCTCTCTCCTCTAAGCTCTCAGTTCTTCCCAGATAATCCGGTGGGAGAAAGAACAGGGACAGCCTCAGCTGAAAAGGCTGCTGTGGGGACTTAGAGTCACTCTACATAAGTATCGTGGGTGTCACCACTGAATCAAATAGGGGCAGATAGAAGCCAAGTGTCTCTTTATCTGTGGGGGCAAAAGAAAGCACTGAGAAGCATAAAAATTAAGAGAGAAGCAGGAGCTGGTCCCGTGGCACACGCTGCAATCCCAGCTACTGAGGACTGTAGCAGGAGGATTGCAAGTTCAAGGTCAGCCTAAGCATTTTAGCATAATTCCATCTCAAAACAGGAAAAAGGAGAAAGAGAATCATAAAAATGAAGGGGGGAATATTAATGAGCTTCAGAAAAAATACTGTGCAAAAGAAACCAGGTACCAAAAAACACATATTGTATGATTCCACTGACATAAAGTTCAAATCAGGAACAAGTAATTTTGTCAGGACGAAGGTGAGTGGAGACTAAATCAGGCACAAAAGACTTAAAAAGATAATGCCACACTTGTTGTTCAAGGTGCTGTTGGGTGGACATATTCAATGTGCAGAGATATATCAAGCTTAGGACATTTGTGTTTTTTCTTCTTGTGTGTTTCTATTTAGTAAACTAAAAGTTGAAAACCTAAGGGGCAATAGCTAAAGATACGGACTGAAGTAGGCCATGCCTAATTAGAGAAGTGTACCTTCAAAGGCAAATATGTACGAAGAAAATGTACGAGTCAAGATATCTCATGGGAAGAAAGTTCAGGAGTTCTGCTCCAGCCTTTGGTCAAGTCAGGACGTTTAAAATCAGAAAGTGAATCCACAGTTTCTCTCTTCTTTTATGTGTTCCTGCTTTCTTTATCTTACAACTGTCTTTATCTTTCCAAATCCTTTTCACAGCCAGGCCAGGTGAGAGCTTGGTACTATAAACTTGTAAAACTACCTCCAATGGCTTATTTTACAAGATAAGAGAAAATGTACTTGGAAGGGCAATCTATCCTGGTTGACAGGGATTTTTTTTTTTTTTTTTTTTCTCAGCTTTCATTATCTCTAGCTCCTTATAAACAGAGACAAAACTATCTCCGAGGACAATAGTCACTTGAGCAGTGCTGATACTGTAGAAAAGGTTATCTAAATACAGGTGACATTTAAAGTCTTTACATGAATCACTTGATAAGCCAATTTTACTAGCAATTGTTCTATTTATCATTCAATTTATACCTGACAAGGTTAACATCTACAGCACCCTGCATCTTTAATGCCAAAACAAAACTAATAAGTCATGCCCCACGCTTGCCCAATTTCCTGAAAACTAAAATTAAAAAATATATATATTATAATTACTCGGCCATTCTTTTTCTGGGTGATTTAATTTTTTTAAATATTTTAATTGACCTGACATCAGAAGTGAACTTTTTGAATGTGCGCTAAGTCATCAGCCAACTTCAATGAATCCAATGTCCTGGAACATGGTATAGCACCTCATTTAGCCTGAACATTACAGTTTACTTCCTTTCAGCATAAGCTACTCTGCATCTGGAACCAAGGAGAAATTCAAATACTTTAGGCTCAGTCTATGTTAATAAAATAATGCACTGATTGCCAACAGAATGAAATTGAGCATTACTGAATTAAGATAAGTCAGAGATAACTGTTCAGGCTATTTGGGATTTCTTGCTAATGTTGGGGGTAAAAAAAACTGAATTCAAACACTCTCATGTGGATGTGTAAATTTCAGGGAATAAGAAACTCCCCATGCTGAAGGATCAGTGGAGTAGAAGGAGAAGGAAAGGGAGAAAGGAAGGAAGGGAAACAAGAAGAAATATGGAATGATTTTAATAAAATTATTTTACATATCTATATAAATATGCTAAAAGGAATTTCGCCTTTCTGTATATGTAGAAACTACCAATCAAAAATAAATAAATAAAGGAGTAAAAAAAGAAAAACAAGTACAGGCAAAGTAATATTACAAAATTTATAGAAAGTTTGCCATCTAAACCTGGAGTGGGGGCACACTCCTGCAATTCCAGCTACTTGGGAGTCTGAGGCAAGAGGATGGTAGGTTCAAGGCCAGCCTGGGTAACTTGGTGAGACTCTTGTCTTAAAAAGGGCTGGGGATGTACTCAGAGGTAGAGCACCCTGTCCTTAGTACAAAGAAAAAAAAAAAAATCAAGGTCTAAGGACTGTTCAGACACTGGAACAGGAACCACTGAAGAGGCTGTGTGTTGCGTTGCCTTGTGTGGAAAAATCAAACGTAATGTAGGTCCGCCTGTTTAATTTTTTTTTTCATATTTGTTAATGCAGAATCCCTGATGAAATCTGACTAAATAAACATTCTTTTGAATACTCATGACAGGTAAAAATCTTACTTCATTCAAGACAGGGTTAGGGAGGAAAGAGAAATACAGAATTGAATATGAATAAATCTTTTAAATCACAAATTCTCTGATGTCACATTTTCTTTCTTATAATCCTAGAATGACACTAAGCATATAGTAAAGAACAGTTTAGTAAATGAGCAAATACTTAATAAAAATAAGCATTGACTAGTATTGTATGATTCTGCTTACAGCAGGTACTTAGAAGAGGCAAATTCCTAAGACAAAAGTCTTTACCAGAGCAGGAGAAGAGAAAGGGTGTGGTGGGACAGAGAACAGTGAGTTGTTATTTACTGGCTACAGAGTTTGTCTGAGACAGTGAAAAACTTCTGGAAATGGATAGTGGTGGTGGTTGTACACAACCTTGCAAATGTACTTAATGCCACTGAACTATACACTTCAAAATGGTTGGAATGGTGAAATTTATATGATATGTATTTTACTACAATTTTTAAAATTAATAAAAATAAATAAGAACTGAATGCTTGGCTAGACGGGAACAGTGAACTGCGACCTCAGGAGGCTCTAAATGCCTCCTTTTAGAAGCAGCTGGGACCTAAGCAGGCAGCTTGTGGGACGCCCAGCAGAGAAGTGGTGCTGGTGCTGGGGATGGCTGATTTGTAGGTAATAAAAGCCATTTCTCCCACTTCAGGTGGTGCAGTTTCTAGTATGGTGTTCTGCCTCATATGGTGGTCTACACAGTAACAAAAAGGGAGGAGGAGGAGGAGGAGGGGAGGGGGAGGGGGAGGGGGGGAGGGGGAGGGAGGAGGGGGAGGGGAGGAGGGGAGGAGGAGGAAGAAAACCCACACTGGTTTGGAGAGTGGGGTCAAAAAACCTGGGCCTTGGTCTCAAATGTCTTCCTTGCAACTAGGGTAAAGCTGGCTTAGGTGTCCATTTCTGCACTTTAAAGTGATGGGATCAAATGATGTGTGGCCTCTACCGGCTCTACAATTTGATTCCAAAGCATCCATTAACTACTTCTAAATGGTTCACCTTAAGTCTGAGGAAGAAAATGCAGTTTCCCACTTCTTTCATCATCACTATTGTTCTCTGGGTTCTCCAGTTTCTTCTTATTTTTTTTTTTTTTAAGAGAACAGTGATCCAAAGTGAACATACCAGTTTCCTAAAGGTATGGGTAGTATGGAGAAGAGATCACTCATTACTTGTAATTATAGCATAAAATAGCTGACTTTTTTTTTCCTGTTTTACTTTTCAGGCAATAATACTATATTGCTGACTCATTTTCAACCGTTGATAAATTATGGCCATTAAGAATCAAGTTACATAGTAACAGTAACTGTCTTCATATTCCTGGATTGCGTGGGTGATAAAAAAATTCTGTTTACTCCTTAACAGGTAAGGATGAGAATATGAACAAAGAAACTTTTTATAACCTCTTCCTCTTATTTAGAAGCAATAAGGAACATTCAGTAGTTCCTTTATTCAACTTAGATTCATTGTACTTAGTTATTCTAAAGCTGCTATTAAAAAGACTCCTGAATTTTTTGTCAATATTTAAGAATCTTATGTACAATACATACCACTTCATATTAGTCAAATTTGGCCATATCATAGAATGTCTGTTATAAAACAGTTATTAAGGTAGTTTCAGTTTTAAAGGAGGTTTTTAGTAACGAGTCCACTTTTTGCCTACATGATGCCAATTGTCAATCTAGCCACTGATTTTATATGAAGTAAAGTAGATACACCAAAAGTATAAAAACACTTGAGTATTTTAATGGATGAAGTGGTGTAGGGAAATAGATATCAATATTTTGAAAGGGGAAAAAAGAGTCAATGTTCAGATAATCAAGTAAATTTTAAGAACATTTCCTACCACAAAATAATTTATCAATAATATTCCAATGGAATTGATTTTCAGGGGTTGTTTTTATTTTTAACATATTTCCTCTTTAAATTGAATTATAAAGCCAGAATTTTAAGCCAGACTTCACATTATTATTGTCAGGAAACTCAGAAAGTTCCAGCACCATAACATATTTTCCTTAAGTGATGGTGAATCATATTTCAAAGATGCCTAAGAAGAATCCAGTAATGTCTCAATTAATAAGAACTTAATAACAGATTATATTTAAGATTCTAATGACAAAATAATATACAAAAATGCATAAATCCTTTATTAAATGACCACATAGTAATCTGATACAATACTTTCTGATACAAGGAAATGGATAATGAACTGGCTTACAGCATACAAAATATTTACAAAATAAAACAAAATCAGTAGATAAAATCTTTCTACACACATTTTCATCTACTTTTTATGACTATTTCCTTCTATTCGGACATTCTCTTCCATGTACCTATTTTGTTTGTGCATTCACTGCATGTTCTCAATCCTGCTCCCAGATTGAAACTTCTAAGTGTCTTCAGAACAAAAGACTTCCCTTGGTTCCAAGCTCTGATCTTAGCTAGCTCTCCCAGAAAAGAACAATTCACAGTAAGGTGGTTCGAAGGAATTCTACCAACTGATCTCTCCCTGCTCCTCCAACCCTGTCTCCTGCCACTAGGTCTGTTCCTCCCTGTTATAGTGAACTTTCTCACACATCTTTGCCTGGAAACAACTGACTACGTCAACCTTCAACCTAGAACAGCTTCACACAAACACGTCCCATCTTCCTCTTCGTGCTTCAGCTAACTGTTCAACTTTACTCAGAGCTACTCTAGGAAACCTTAAAATCCCCCACTTCGCACCCCATAGCTGGGTTTGGTGTTTCATGTGTATAATGTATGTATATGTGCACATTCAATTTGTGTGATCATACAAAAAATCACTTATTACAGTGTATACCTATCATAGCTTTATCACAATATATCACACTGATTGTTTGTGTGCATGTGCCTAATGGGCTGTAAAATCCCTGAGTGCAGAAATAATTTCATAGTCAACTTCATATCACTAATGTACTTCTTGTTACTGTTTTCTTTTAACTATTCTCACATTCTTCCCCAAACCATTTGAAACATCAGGTTAAAACCCGTATAAAGTAAGAGGTTCATTTTTTTGTTACAATTGTTAGGTGTCTAGAAATATATGTGAAGTATCTGGGGTAAGATAATTTTTGAAGTAAAACACTAGATTCAGTTTTGAGTGTCTATCAGTTATTGAGCCTCCTACCTGTGGGTTCAGTATCAACCTGTAATGGAAAATGTTAGGTTCTTGCTGATGTGTACCAAGAAATTAGGCTTACCATGATTGCACCTGTGTTGAGCATGTACTTTTTTTGTCTAAATAACGTAGTATAACTATTTATGTAGCATTTTCATTGCATTAGAAACTATGATTAATTTAGAGATGAGTTAATGTACAGGGGAGGATGTGCATAGCTTATACGCAAGTACTATGCCATTTTATACAGGGAACTTGAGCATCTGTGGATTTTGGTATGGGGGTGTGGGATTCCTGGAACCAATCTTCCTTGGATATACAGGGACAACTATATATAAAATAGGTAAAGGTGAGAGGATATTATTCATGTTATTCATTTTATTAAAAAGTAAACAAATTCAAAGTCAATATTTTTTCTGGTAATAAATCTTAAAAGGATTTTTTTTTTAATTACAGTCACTACTATGTAGTGAGCAGGCACTCTGTGCGGGTGCTAGATTTGGTCATATACATAAATTGCCTGTAGGAAGAAAAATATATCAATCATATCAGTCCTTCTAATGGACTCACAGAATACAGGAAATGCTTTTGACTAGTTTCACAGTTGTTCTCATTCTTCAAATGAATATTTTTATCTGCCTTCTGTGGAAACAAAAAAGATGATATAGCATTAATGCAGAAAGAATATTTCAGAAAATTGAAACAAGGTAGAAAGATGATATGGCCTGGCAAGTTTTGATTCTGAGGAGCTGGTTTAGTGCAGAAATAGAATGAAAGAAATAAGAGGGAAAAGTAAGCAAATCCTTCCACTAGCTCTGTGAAATGTCAAATAACTTAAGTAAGCATTTGGCATATGTGAGCCTGCAGTCAGTTTTTCAGATGAATTCCTTAACTTATTCCTGTTTCATAGTTTCCTTTGTTGTCAAAAAAATCCCTGATATGTAAAAGGCAGTCTCAGAAGTCTGTGTGATTGCTAAAAGTTGTCATATGTACACTCTGCCATCCCCCCTTTGTTTTACATCAGCTGAATGCATACTTTCTAACTTGGAATAGGTAATTTTCATTTTAGAACTTGCGAATATACACTGTTCAAATATACACTTATTTAGCATGATTATTTAGCATGCAATTTGCATCACTGTTGTATGTCAGCTTTGAAATTTGCTTTTGAATTTCATTTGGGATTTTCTGTTTTTATTAATTGAGATGAGCAAAGTTTCTTTCTATGATTTTTTATACTTTTTAATGTAATGAAGCAGCTACAGATAAATAGAAGTAAATAAGGTGTTTTCACTTTTTGGGTTTTTTATATTATAACATTAGTAATATTTAAACTCAGCCAATCCAGATGTGATAGTCAGTTTTCCACCACTGTGACAAAATACCTGAGGTAATCATCTTAAAAGGATAAAAGGTCTACTTTGGCTTACAGTGTCTGAGGTTTCAGTCTATGATCCCTTGGCCCTGTTGCTTTAGTCCTGAAGCAGCACAATACAACATGGTAGGAGCTCATGAAAGATGCTTGTTCACCTCCTGGCCACAAAGAAGTAAAAAGAGAAAGAGGAGCCCCAATGTCCCCTTCAAGGGCAGATCTCAGTCAACTTACTTCCTCCCACTGGATCTCACCTCCTGAAGGTTCCACCACCTGCCAAAAGCACCAAAAGACTGATAGCCAATCTTTTAACATCGGGGTCTTTGGGATTCAAAATCCAAACCATAACACTAGGCATCCTCCACAACACTAGGAGGGACTCAAACTCGGCATTTTATGAAGACCGTAAATGGATTGTATAAGAAATGTTGAAAATCATTGGAAAATACACTACTCAAGAAAGTTAAAAATATACATTTACAATTTACAATGAAATTCACTTATTGTTGCCCTGAATCTATCTGTGTGTGTGCGTGTGTGTGTGTGTGTGTGTAATAACTATGAATGTGATTCAAAGTGTCGAGCACCAATAACCAAGACATCTCTGCTCTTAGGCACCTTGGAATCTTGCTCCTCTGTGTTCTGTAAATATTTTCTTGCTGTGTGGCCTGGTTCTGCTATTTCCTCCTTAAACCAGAAACCATGAGCTGCTGTTGTGTGTGCTGTTCTCATCTATGGACAGAGGCTCTCTTGCAGGTGGGTCTGAGCATATACCAGGTGCCCTCCTGGCAAGCACATGTCTACATGACCCTGCTGAACCCGGTCCTCAACTGGTCTTCAGCTTGGCAGTCCCTCAGAACCATTTCCAGCCCCCTCCTTTGTGACTGTCCCTTCTGTCACACTTGAGTGCACTCCTTGTGCTGCAGTGACCACTCTGTGAGTTCATTATCTGAGCATTATTGGTTTCCTTTAATGTATTGGAAGTACCAGGGGGGCAGTGGCAGTGGAGAGAACAGAACTACACTGTGTAGCAGTGCTGTCCCTGGGCTCATGTCCATGTATTAGAGTCTCCAGCAATGTTTCTTAAAAATACAGAACCCCAGGCCCACTTGCTACATTAGAATCTCTTAGGAATGAGGACAGATCACTTTATTTTTAAATTTCCCAGGTTGATTTCTGTAGACACACAAATCTGAGAAGCATTATGCTAAAATAGATGAGTTAGGATATATCTAATGGACCAAACTTTGTACCAAAAATTTATTTCATGCAAACCAAAACTACTCTAAGATTTCATCTCAATCCCATCAGAATGGCAAGTATCAAGAATACAAGCAATAATAAATGTTGGTGAGGATGTGGGGAAAAAGGTACACTCATACATTGCTGGTGGGACTGCAAACTGGTGCAGCCACTCTGGAAAGCAGTATGGAGATTCCTCAGGAAACTTGGAATAGAACCATCATTTGACCCATTATCCTACTCCTCAATTTATACCCAAAGGACTTAAAATCAGCATACTACAGTGACACAGTCACATCAGTGTTTATAGCAGCTCAATCCACAATACCTAAACTATGGAACCAACCTAAATGCCCTTCAACAGATGAACGGATAAAGAAAATGGGGTATATTACACAATGGAATATTACTCAGCCTTAAAGAAGAATGGAATGATGGCTTTGCAAGTAAATGGATGGAGCTGGAGAATATCATGCTAAGTGAAATAAGCCAATTCCAAAAAAACCAAAAGTCGAATGTTTCTCTGATAGGCAGATGCTAATTCACAATAAAGGGGTGGGGGCTAGGTAAGGATAGAGATTCTTTAGGTTAAACAGAGGGGAGTGAAATGAGGGGAGGGGATTGGGGGTAAGAAGGAAAATAGAATGAATCAGACATTATTACCCTATGTGCATATATGATTATACAACCAGTGCGATCCTACATTACATACAACTAGAAGAGTGCAAAGTTGTACTCCATTTATGCATGATGTGTCAAAATGCATTCTATTGTAATATATAACTAATTAGAACAAATAAAAAAAGAAGTCATTTCAAATTGGCATTGTATTTTCTATCAGTGTTATCGATAATGTATTCTCTCCCACTGTCACCAAATGAGGTCTGAGGAGATCTCCCAGGAGGGAACAGGGACCTCAACTCAGCCCTGACAGATTCTTGACTTATATCTCAGAAAGGAATCACAGGATGTATCAAAGGGGGTGTAGGCAGAGATTTATTAGGGAAACAGGAGATTGATTTGGAAAAGCAGATTACAGAGCAGGATACACACTCACAAGAAGATGATTGGATAAAAAAAATGTGGTATACATACACCACGGAATTTTAGTCAGTCATAAAAAAGAATGATTTTATGACTTGTGCTGGTAAATAGATGGATCTGGAGAATATCATGCTAAGTGAAAAAGCCGACCCTCCAAAAACAAGGAACAAATACTCTCTCTGATATGTAGATGCTAACACACCATAAGTAGGGGAGGGAGGGAAGAATAAGAGTTTGGTAGATTAAACAAAGGGAGATGAAGGGAAGAAAGGGGGCATGGGACTAGGAAAGTCAGTAGAACAAATCGGACATCACTTTCCACGTTCACGTATGAATACACCGGCAGTGAAACTCCACATCATGAACAGCCACAAGAAAGGGATCCTAATCAGAATAAGTCAAACTCCATATATGTATAATATGTCAAAATACACTCTGCTTGCATGTACATTTGAAAAAAAAAGTGAAAAAAAGAAACCCTATTTTCATGACTTACTATTTTATTAGAGCAAGTTTTATGTTTCCTGGGTTTTGCCTAAAACCCAGGTTGTTCATATACTTTATCTTCTTTTATGAAAACAGAAACATTTTAAATTTTATAGTGAAAAATATCATTATTGATAAAAAACAAAAGGAAGGGCATGGAGATCATGTCTTCTTTCAGTCAACTCTGAGTTATATTTATTTAGCACCTACTGTTTACAAGTTGTTTGCTTAAGTATATCATATATATATATATACATACATATGTATGTGTGTATGTATATATATGCTCATATAATGTATGTATGTATGCATAATCCCTGCCTTGAAACGGCTTACAATCTGGTTCAGAAGACGAGACAAGCTTTTAAATGCCTACTATATAAGGCAGTTTGGGGAAAGTGGCAAACGAGAGATAACAAGTTAGAGACAGAAGGGAACAGGTCCAGGGGCTCCCTGGGAGGACTGAAGCATGGCTAGGATTGCAGAAGAGGTCACTCCTCATGGCAGGAAGGCAGAGGAGGGTTTGGAGAATGTAGGAAGTCAGGGCATGGAGTGCATGCTATGGGGCAACACAGAGACATGGGTTGGACAAGGGTTGAGTCAGGCCACAGAAAGCAACGATGTTCATTTTCCGTACAATTGTTTTGGCCCATGGAGTGCCCAGATATTTGGTTAAACATTATTCCTGGTGTTTCTTTGAGAATGTTTTTGGGTGAGAATAACATTTGGATCAGTGGACTTTAATTCAGTCAGATTTCCTTCCATTTATCCAACCTGTTGAAGGTCTGCACAGAACCAAAAGACCAGCCTCCCCTAACCCAGAAAGAATTCTCCAGCAGACTGCCTTTGGACTTCATCTGCAAAGCTGGCTCCTCCTTGCTCTGCAGACTGCTGATCCTCAGACTGACACATCAGCACCGGCAGCTTGCTGGCCCACCCTGAAGATTTTGGACTTGCCAGCTTCCAGAATTATACGAACCCATTCTTTATAGTAAATGTAATAAGGAAATTAAATAAATAAATAAACGTATAATAAGTAAATTAAATAAATAAATCCTTTTGATTCTATTTCCCTGGAGAAACCTGATTAATGCAGTGGCCTTAAGTAATAATTCAAGTCACAGAGACATTTTTCTATGGATGATGGGGAAACTTCCAGGATTTCTGAGCACAGAAATGAGTTGACCAGGCCTAAGCTGGGTTACAGTATCTGAAACTGCAGCACATCACGGTTGAGATGGAAAGACCAGAAGCAGGGTAATCAGTTGGGAAACAATTGTGGGAGTCTAGTGTAGCAGCATCAGGGAGATGGAAATTTTCAACTATAAAATCAGTAGAACTTGCTGATTGGTCTGAAATGGGAGCTGAGCAAGGGTGAGGGAGGAGACAGGACAGAGTTTGAGAACAAAGATCGAGGAAAACAGTGATGATCTTACCAGAACAAGAATGAAAAGGAAAAAACTGGTTCATGGAAAACACTTGCAAGCTCAAGGTGGAGATGATGAGTCTGATTTGCTCTATGGGACATAAAATTATAAGAGGAATCATGGTACATATTTGCTGAGAAATTACTAAATGCTAGACTCATTACCCACGAATTTTCAGGTCTCGATGTAATCTTCCCAAATATCCCATAAGACAGAAACTTTCAATTATAAAACCCCCTTTGTACAGAGGAAATTGAAGCATAGGGAAGTTTTGGTCCTTGGGAGAGAGCATTCATTATGACTTGAATAAACAGGGAGAAGTGTGGCTAGAAAGCTGTGAGCAAGAGATGAGAAGGTAGACGAGGAGAGCCTAGTCAGAAAGGACCTCTGCACGGTGTTCTCGTTGATTCTAGAAGTGATGAGAAATCACTGAGGGAGAAGGGAACTCCTGTTTTCAATTATTTATTATTTCAGAAGAATTACTCTGGCTGCTATGTGAGAACCGACTGTCAGGGAAAGAGCAGAAGCAGAATGCAGGTGGCAAGCTCTCATAGTAACCCCGGCCAGAGGAATCGATATTTTGAATCCAGGTAGGGGACATAAGGCTGGGTTGGGGAACATTTTGAAATGAGCATCTTAAGGATTTATGTAGAAACTTAATAGAGAACAGGAGAGAAAGAAAGAGATCAGAGATGACTCCAAGGTCTCTGGACTCAACAAGTGGTACCTCAGCAGGGATATTTACCACTGTGGGGAACACAACCTGGAGGAGCAAATTTGGGAGGAAAAACCACGAGCCCTAGTTCAGACATGTAGAATTTATCACCATAAGTGAGAAGTAACAATGATGTCCCACAAATTGACCGTCAGGATAGGGTGACAAGGCAGAATCTAAGATACTGAAAAGTGCAATAGATGGCTTCTGTCTGCCTCCCACCCAAGAAGGATCACCCTTGGTGCGGGGGATGAATCATCTTTATACACATATCATAATCCAAACCCACGTATGCTATAAACTTGAAAGCATCCAGAACTGTGCCAATATGTGCTGCACCTTAAAGGAATCTTGGAGGATTTCCAGTGAGGGATGAGTGGTGAATCTTTCCCAGCAGAGAAGGAGAAGCCAACACAGGCTCAGGAGTAACGTGGACCAATTTTAGGGGGGACTGGCTACTCTAGGTCTTACCTGAAGGTTTCACTTGTCACAGTAACCTTATGGGACGGGTAGTATTATGGCCCTCTCTGTACAGAGATGTCAGCTAGGCAACATACTGGAAAAGTTAATTTGATGGTAGTACACTAAAAAGAATAGAAGAAAAATGTTGAATCCCAGGGAACCAGTTAGATTAGTTACAATAGCCTAGGTTATTAATGAGGAGTGCCACAAAAATGAAAAAAAAAAAATTGGTATAACATTTGAAGTATGTTTATTAAAATGTAAGCCCCAGGAGGGCAGGAAGAGTCTCTTGTTGTCTGTTGCCTCCGAGTACCTAGAATAATGCCTGAATACAGAGGACACCCAGTGCACAAGAACTAAGAAAGAATCACACATTCTGGGTAACATCCTTCTCGCCACTGCACATGCACAGTGACAAGATTTAAGAGCTACCCTCTCAGCAAATTTTAGGCAAACAATGTAGTATTTTAACTGCAGTCACCAAGCTGCACACTGATTAACTCCTCAGAGTTTACTCATCCTGCATAACTGAAACTTGGTACCTACTGATCAATGTCTCCCACCCGCCTCATGTATATATTTCAAAATCAAAGTGTATTCCTTAAATATATACAACTCTTACAGGTCAATGAGAGCTCAATAAAGCTGTCTTAAAGAAAAATAGAGGGAAGCAGGGAAGGAGGGCAGGAAGGAGGGAGGGAGGAAAACCCATTGAACAGCAATTCTGCACTGGGAATTCTTGCTGCTGAGACTTCTACAAGTTTCAGAGAGTCTATCTAGTTCTCCAGCCATCCTGTATTGGAATTTCTTTATTATTATTATTATTCCTAGTATCACAACCAAATAGATGTTGGCAATTTAATGTAATTATCATTAGATATTCTCTAATCTTTTCCTCATTCCTCAAAAGGGTGCCCTAAATGTTTGAAGGTATATAGGGCTTACTAGAGGGGAAAAAAAGCATCCCCCATCACAACTCTTAAATGTTATTACTGTTGCTCATGTAATGGCTTTACTACAACCCCATTTTTTTCAATTGATTGGAAGTTACATGTGACTATGATTAACAAAAAGAATTAAGCATGGTTAGAATTATTTGCCCAAAGAGGTAATGTTTTTTTCAACACATCGACCACACACATTACTTCTTATTAAGTTCCTAGGTGCTTACATTTGCTCTGATGACAGGCATTTAGACGTGCAAATACTTGACTTAAAGTTTCAAGAAAGCGATGAATGTACTAACAGAAAAAATAATTTCTAGAAATACAAATATCTCAGTAAAAACTGTTCACAGTATGCACTGAATTCAAAGGAGTGGTATTAAAATAAATCAGACATATGTTGTTTTTCTGCTCTGTCTTTTCCAGTCCTCATCCTGTTGTCTCCTTTTCTCTTTTTTCTTTTCCTCTCTTAATTAGGTATTCATAGATGAGCTTAGGACTCAAAACTCCGGAAAATTCTTATCCAAAAATAAATTACAAGTTTTCCTGGGATATTATTTTCACTAACTGCTCCAAAAATAAATAGATTGTCATAGATATTTTTGGGAAAAAAAAAATTGACCTTAAGAACTTTGAATGTTCTACACTGAATATCGTATAAATTATTTTGTTGGTAAAGGTCAAGAAATCAAAAGTGATTCTGTGTTTTGACAACAGCATAGGACACTTGTTAAGTTCTAGGACCAGCGAGAGTCAGGCTTACCAAGATTAGTTAAGAGCTCAGCTGCTTGTTCTATACCTCAGTTTTCTCTCTGTAAAATATGAACATTAATGATAATGATGGTACAGTCACAAGATTTTTGTGAGAATTAAATGGGTTAATTTATGTCAAGCATGTTGACAACTGGCACTTACTTTCATTTCTTCCTGGCAGTAGATAAGCCAACTTCAGTAAATCCAAGTGGTAAGATTCTTTACTGATCTAGGATTCAACCATCAGGAGAGTCCCACCCAGAGAAGCTCATCTGCATTTTCTGATTCTGATGGGAACTACCTACTGCTATGATACATAAAGTTCCATGGAAAAAGCAAAAACAAAATACGATAAATCCGGGTTTGTTTAGGAAAAAAAAAAAGATAAATCTGGGTTTGTTCTGGTAGCTTTTAGAAGACCAGTGAATAATTCATTTTTAATAACTTTATTTTATTATTTATTTTTTGTGGTGCTGAGGATCAAACCCAGTGCCTCACATGTGCTAGGCAAGCACTCTACCACTGAGCCACAATCCTAGCCTGGATAATTTGTTTTTATTTATTTACATTCACATCTTTTTGGCCCCAGATCTTCATGTCCTACCTAAAAAAACTGTTTCCTAAAATTTTCATTTTGCAAAACATCCTTTAATTGTTTCACATATATTAGTTTTGTGTCCCTCTGAACTGACAGTTTACTAAGACTTGTAACCATATCTTGGGATCCTCTCATTTTTTCCCTCCATCTCCAAGTACAGTATTCCAGGTTTTCCAAAATCTTTGCTGATTGATAGCTAAAATGGTCTTACATTGGTATAAATTACTTTATAAATTTACAAGGCATCCAACACATATTGCATATGAGGATTGTCTCAGTACACACATTTTCCAGTTTACAAAACCCTGGTTGAGAAGAATTATTTGCCAAAGATCATAAAAGCAAGTAAGCAGAAAAGTCGAACTTTGAGCCCAGGTCCTTTGAGCAAGCCCAGTGCCCACTACGCGTTGCCCACAGCCGGCTTCTCACCCTCAACCTCCAAAACGTACAGCTATGCCAAACCCCCCATTTTACATATTCTGGAGTGAAATAGCTCATTCAAGGCCAAGTTTGGAATTCAGGGTCCTGAATCCTAACCCAGTGCTCTTCTAACTGATAAGAATGTGCATCAGTAGAATATTGAAAAGAAAGGTCGGTGAAGTGTTAAAGTTAATAACTACCCTTTCACTCATGCCTAAAACTTTGACCAAAATGATTTGAAAACACTTAGAATTTAAAAATGTATATATTCTCTAAAAGAAACCTGGCTAGGGTTTTTGAACCCTGGGGTTGTATAGTAATGCAAACCCTCTATATTTATTTACACAGTGTACTTCTTTATTCTTGATAGAAGTTACATGCAGTTTCTTTTGTTGTTGTGTGTTTTGTTTTGTTGTGTTGTTATTGTTGTTGTTTTTGTTGGGACTGATTCAAAAATTTGTCTTTGGTGTGAAAGATCAATATTTTCCCTTGAAACTGATCAGCCATGAATTACTTCTAGTGTAGCAGATATAAGTCTCAAGTGTGGGTGTTCAAGAAATATTGTTGTTTTAGTGCTTTTTAATCAAGTTAATATGGCACCAGGTTGGTATCTTCACCCTAGTCATTCTGAATACATCCTCCATTGCTTGTGGCACCAGAATCGATGAGAATAGAAAAGGTAGGAAGTGCCTCCACCCAACAATTTGGAGTGACCATCACTGGCTTCCTAACCCTTCAAGCTGGGGTGGTCCTGAAGGGCCAGGACTCAGGCCTTTTTGCTGATAGAGGAATTAGAGATCTTTTCTTGGTCTGGAAATCTCTGTGCCCAAAGTCCCTTCTCTAAATGCCCTTTTTCTGAAATCTTTCCATCTCCCAGTCATTATCCCAATATGATGCATTCAATCCCACATCTCATGGGATACTCAAACTTCTTCTGATCAATTTGAGAGACTCTTTCTTGCTTTCTCCAGGCCCTCAAAGGCCTTATTGGTTACCTTTTTCTGATAGCACAGTCTCATTAACTCTTAAATCCTCAAGTGGGAAGGAAGGAAGGGAGGGAGGGAGGGAGAGAGGGTGGGAGGGTAACTGAGAAGGACAGGAGGGAAGGGGAGGGGAAGAGAGGTAAGAAGGGAGGGGAAGGGAGTTTCTCCTTTCCATTTTACAAAACTCCCTGAGCCAAGAAAATTGGATCAGGCTATAGAGGAGAGAGGAAACATAATAGAAGAAAGCAATCAGTTAAAACTTCTCTACTTCATCCTACCACACTACTTTTGCTCTTCAACCTTTGAAATAAATAAGGCATTAATGCTTAACTATTTACTTGAGACAAGATTTAACAAGATTGGCTTCTCAAAACTATGAAGTTCAGTACAGTTGAGCACACACATTAGCGTTACGTGAATACAAACTTCCAACAGGTCCTGCGGATACCGTGCAAGGTGCAAAACTGCTGGATAAACCTAATCCCTCGTGTGGGAGGGAAGCAGGTGAAGGTTGAGGAGGGTGAGCCTTGTTAATAAGAGCAGCATCCTGGACACGCCCTCTGCATTCGTTCTCCCAGCCCCTCCCTGGTCCTTGAATACCTTCAGATTCATCCATCTCTTCCAGGGATTGCCAAAAGGAATATGGAAACAGTCTGTAGGGAATAAATTACAGGGTTATGTTTGTTTATTTGCTTGTTTTACCTTTCCAAAAATATTTATCCCTTAGCTAAAGAAATAGTTTTGAATACCCACAAATAACATTTGGCAGAAGGAGACAAGTAAAGATGAGAGAAAGAGGAAGAATCAATTGTCATCTTGACGTCAGCAAAAACATAACTATCCCAGCCTCAGTTTTTTAAATAAGGCGAGAAAATAAAAGGGCTGTAGTCATCTTCAGAACTTGTATTGCAGGATTAGAGGCTTAAAAGTCATTTAAAACCAGGATGAAAGAACACGGGAGCTCCCCTTTTCCAAAACAGTGAGTTACTGACATTGTCTTAATATCTTTATCTACCTTTCAATAGCTTGGTCTTGATCTGGTACTGAAAAGGGAATTAGATTTTAAAATTGATAGCAATTCTTCTGTTTAGATTTGTTTATTCCCCTATTCACACTTATTTACTAGTCTTCATTTATTTGTATCAGTACTGATATTTATTTTAGACTTTGGGTTACAATTCAATATTATCTTATTATTCTGTTATCCAAATTGTTTTGGCATTGTAAAACAGTTTAAAAAAAATAATAATTTTCTAAAACAGAAATAAACTGGGCATGGTGGCATATGCCTGCAATACTAGCAACTTGAGAGGCTGAGGCAGGAGGATTGCAAGTCAGAGGCCAGTCTCAGCAACTTAGAAAGGCCCTTAGCACCTTAGCAAGATCCTGTCTCAAAATGTCAAAATGTTTTTTAAAAATGACTGGGGATGTATCTCTGTAGTTAAGTGCCCCTGGATTCAATCCCTAATACCTAAAAACTAATTAATTAATTAATTAATTAATTAAAATAAAATGACAACCCTACAAAATAAAAACTAAAATTACCCCCATTTTATAAAAGAGACACTGAGACTCAGAGCTCTTAAGCAATTTTTCAAAGAATGATTTAAATCCTTAATTACAGTTCTAAAGGCAAGTATAAATTTTCTAGACTTCTTTCTATATTTCTATTGTCTCCAGTGCTTGGCAGGAAAAAGAAAAGAAAAAAAAATCTGGAGAAAAGCCAAACTTAATGTTTGTTTTGCCCTCAAACAAAAAACGACTGGCCTATTAAAACAAACTTAGAGGGCAGAAATATCATCTGAGCCAAAACATAGCCATCTAATTTTATTCTCTCTGAATAGACATCAAATCATACTAATTATTGAAGAGCAAGTTGATGCATAAAAATACAAAATAAATGCCCACAGAGAGCCGAAGTACTTTTGGGGAATAAGCAAACTAACACTGGTCATCCAGGCAACACCTGCTCACTCCAGGTCTCCAACTTGAATAGGTATTAATGGGAATCCCCTCCCTTTTTCCTCCATTTCTCCATTTTTTTTAAAGCTCTTGTTGAAATCTCCTTGATGGTAATTAAACCAAGTGGCAAGGCTGTAAATGGTGATTCAGGAAAACAAAAGTCCAGGTAAATGTAGAGGGCACGACACACACTACCCACCCCACCACCACCAGGAGAGAGGAGGAGCTGTCCATGATGGTGCCCTGGTGGGAAACTGAAATAAAGATGGCCCTTGGAAGAGGTAGACTTGATCCAACCTGCTCATCCCCCAGCCCCTTGCCTACACAATTGTCCCAGCAAGCAGCACTGATAAAGCTCTGGAAAAGAGAATGCTTGAAAGAAGGAAACTCCAACGTTGCATGGAGCTTGCCTGGGATTCCCCCTTTCCTGTGTGCATTTCCAAAGCATAGAGCAAATTGAAATCCCTATGGGCAGAGTTCTTCCTTGGGATCACGTTCTTGTTCCCATACCTAGCACTGAGCTGGGTCCTCCCCCTGACACCTGCCTTGCTCCGTCATCTTGTCTCCCACCCCATAAGCACACTTGCCTTGCTTCACATCACCCTTACTGTGTTTTAGAATCAAAAGATTTGGAATCTCACTCTTATCTTAATTCTACCCAATGGTAGAGTTTATTCCCTACCATCCAGACTCAAGTGCTTCAGAACACATTTAAAATAAGTCACTAACTCAGAATTTTATATTCTATGAAAGGTCAGTGTTTAGAGTGGTGGCCATGCACAAAAATCCTGTTAAATCCTGAAGTCTAAGCCATGTTCAAGACCTATTGACTTGAATCCCTGAGAGGGAGACTCTAGCATTGGTGTTAAAATGTTAAAAACATTTCCCCAGCAATTCTAATGCACGACCATGAGTGAGAACAACCATGTTGGAGACTCCTGGCCTCCTGCTGGAGGCCAGGCAGGGTGGACACTTACTTCCACAGTGTTCCCTCCCTTACAGTCAAGACCCTCAGTAGGCACTTGAAATGATGGGTAGTACCAAATCCTACGTACACCAGTGTTCCCTATACATGCACGCCTATGATAAAGTTTAATTTATAAATTAGGCATAATAAGAGATTAGCAAAAAGGACTACAGATCTTCACAACTTCTGCATACAGATTTTTTCTCTTTCCTTATTAAATCAAGAACTTTACACTTTTCACTTAAAGAAAGCAATTTACAGTTCCTCTTTGTCATAGCCACATTGCCAACATCATTCCTCTTGCATTTGGGGGCCAATACTAAGTAAAATAAAGGGTTCTTAAACACAGACATTGCAATCCAACAAGAGAGAAGGTTACGAAGTTAACAAAAAGTGGGCAGTAGATACAGGGTGTATGTGCAGGACAAAGGGAAGATTCGCATCCAGGATCGGACACCAGGAGATTTCGCCATATTACCTAGAAGAGCACACAATTTAAACCTAGGAATTGTTTATTCATGGAATTTTCCCACTTTGTATTTTGGACAAAAGTTGACTCTGGCTAATTAAATCATGAAAACCAAAACTGGATAAAGGGGGGAATATTGCGATTAGTTTCTGAAAAGGAGCTTGCTGTTGAGATGAAGGAAGACCCTTTGGGGTAGCATTTGTAACTCTCCTCAATTACATCCATTCACTGGTACTTTTAATAACAAAGTACTCTTTTGACCCCAAATTATCCATAGTTTGGAGCACTTCACTGTAGTCAAATATTTCATTCCTTAACAAAAGAGATACTAGGGTGAAAGAGGAAAGAAGAGAAAATAAAAGCTCTTCACCTTAATGGCTGTTATTATGAGCAACAGGTTTCTATGTAACATTTCTGTCTTAAGTGTTTCTGCTCTGGTTTTGGAGGAAAAAAAAAAAGAGCTGGGCAAAGGCAACAAAGACAGACGTCATTACCTCATGAACACGTATGACTGCATGACTCATGAGATCCTGCAACGTGTATAATCGGAAAAATGAGAGAGGACACTCCATTTATGTATGATCTACCGAAATGTGTAAATGCATTCTACTGTCGTGTACAACTAATTAGAACAAATAAAATTTAAATTTTTTTTAAAAGTAGCTATTGAGCAGGTGTTGAGAACACAGTGCGCCCTTAGAGGCACTGATGTTAAGAGTATGCTGAAGAATTGAAGGTGGTGAACTGGGAATCATGGCTCAGTGGTACAGGCGTTTGCCTCACACATGTAAGGCACTGGGTTTGATCCTCAGCACCACATAAAATGAATAAATACAATAAGGTATTCTTAAAAGAATCAAAGGTGGCAAAGCCAGAGAGAGCCAAGTGCCTAGACCTTCACCAAAGCACCAGCAGCATAGCAGAAAAACTGCCATTAGCAGAGGATGCATAGCTCAGAGAAATCTGGAATCATAAAAGCATTTTTAGCCAAATGTAATCAGAAGACAACTCTAACTACCACACCCAGCCAGACCCAAGGATTCACTCTAAAAAGAAAGAATACATGTTTATATATTTTACTCTGAGCTTCATAGATTAGTTTGGAGAGAGAAAGGCATAGCCTGAGTAAGACTTCCATTTCATCCAAACATTAAAAGGTATAATTTCCAAGCTTCTTTGAATACCTGAGGAGTAGTTCTTAGGGGTAGAGGGCTCTGATGTGTGGAATGTGCAAGGGATCTCCTGTGAAAGAAAAGAAAGTCACACTTGACCCCCTGCACAGGGCATAGAGCCCTTCAGCTCTGGGGGCTGGGTGTCTCTTGAAAAGTAGGCCTCTTCATTCATTCTTACTTACACCTCATCAGCTCTAAGAATAATTTTTCCCTGTGAATGGAGTATGAGCAACTATCCCAATAGTGCTAGAGAAAGAAGTGGCAAAACTCCCCAACCCAGGTCACCCTGGGGGCTTTCTGCTTATGTCTCTTGTGCTAACTCTAAGATAGGATGAGCAAATTTGGCAAAGACAGAACAACACATCTGGTGGTCTAAGGCATAGTATCTGGTGGAGGGATCCGTGGGTGAGGAGAGGACATAGTTTAAAGTGAAATGCACATTAGGTGTTTCTCTCTCTCTGCTCTCTCTCTCTCGTCTCTCTCTCTCTCTCTCTCTCCTCTCTCTCTCCTCTCTCTCTATCCTCTAAATGAAGAGAGCATACTCTGATAATAGTAAGTAAATATTGTAACTAAACAATGTCTGTTGGGGTAGGACCCCCTCCCAAATGGATTTTAATAATTTGGTCTATCTTAATGGAATCTGGGAAGAGCCATACTGATCATCGAAGTTTCAAGTTTTCTTTCTTTTTATTGTTTCATGAATGGGAGAGATTGCTAACTATCCCTCAATGTTCATTCTCCTCATATGAAGAGAATCTTTGAATTTAGGTGGCTTCTTGGCCACTCAGAATATAGACAGCAGTCCCCTTCCTTCCTTGGAAATGCAAGGGACTGCATGACTATGTGTGGTCAACAGGATAATTGTGAAAGTTAAGTGTGCAGCTTCTACACCATGTCTTCTAGACTGACTCTGAGGATATAGACAGGCTGGTGTATCATCTTAGACCTTGCATTCAGCTGTCTTAAATGGTAGGGCAAGAGAGAAAAATCTGGAACCTCGGACCCTGTCATGAAGACTCAGAGTATATCATAGAGAAACAATTTTCATTGTATTAAATTATTATTAAAGCTAGATCTCCATTTTTGTAACTAAACCTACATCCTCATTAATATAACTTACAGTTCATTCCTTCAGTAATATTTTATATTTGTGTTGTGATAAAGAATTAAGTAATGTGGCCACTCTGTGGAGGTGGTGGTACGAGCATTTTGGTACCAGCACCATATCATCAGGACGATGTTGGCAAGATCCAGGTAGTGACCACCCATGAAACGACCAGTCCCTCAGGCCAACCTGAGAAAATGGGCAGGAACGTATGCTACAGAGGAATAACCTAAGGAGAAATGCAATATAAATCATCCTCCCCTAAATAAGTCTTAAAGAAGGAGATTGACACTTGGCTTATAGCTAGATTTGGACAAATTTGGATGGCACAGATGAGTTAGCACACAAACCTTTGTGAAGGAAGTCTTGAGATCAAGTCTACTACTTTCTAGCTGTATGACCTTTGGCCAGTGGCTTGACCTCCATAACCTACATTTTCTTCTCTGGAAATGGAGTTTGTAACAACTACTTCAAAGACCTATTTTATGGATCGGTTAAATTGTATACTTAATACTTGGCACAATGCCCAGAATAAAACAGATGGTCAATAAATAGCCTTTTAAAAATTCCCCACTCCAGTCAAAGAAAAACATTATTTTTCCCTGGAAATACAGACCTTATTTATTCCTGTTTTGGGTCCAGTATACCTCCATTCTGAAAGGCCCCTATTCTTGCCCTCCCAGAAAAGTCCAGATAGACCTACCTCCCTCATGAGGTCTTGGCAGATTGTTCTCTCCCTTCTCTGACTTTATGGGTGTATTGTCTTGTCTGTATCGCTCATTGCCACTTAATTCCACACTGTTTTTTCACTGAAACCTAAGATTTCATATGCGTTGGGTCTGTCTTCCATTACAGTCTAATGATTCAGAGCACCTCATGTTCTTTGGATCATGCACCCTACTTAATTCAACATGACGTGCTCCCAAAACATTCATTCGAGGGATAAATGATATCCTTCAAACAATCGTGCATGTGTAGCTTACACAGAGCCAAGTATAAGAAATGTCATTCTATTCATATACTGAGTAACCAAATGGCAGAATACCTTAAACTTTAAAAATCAAATTAATGGAATTTTGACATTTGCAATCATGGGCAAAGCCAAAACGATGTACTTTAAATTTTCCCTTGACAAGAATAGTTCCCTCCCTAACAGCAGGTAAATTCTAGCTACAAACTCAGCTCCCTGCTCAGCTGCTTCCCCTGCCATTTCAAAGCCCATCAAGATGCTGTATTTTGTTGACTTTATTCAAGTAATATTAATTTTTTTCTCAAATACTTATGTCCTAAGTAAATCTCTGGGCACCAAAAGTAAATAATTCACAAAGTTGCCAATCTAATGTAGTTTGCTACTCGCCTGTTGCTTGCCTGTTGGTAAGCTATTGCATTCGTTTGCCATAATGATGTGTCATAATAAGTTAAGTGCCTCAGAGTTCTGAAGAAGTCCAAGGTCCAAATATTGGCTAGGTTGGTTTCCTTCTGGGGTGTGTTCCCATGACTGCCCTCTAGATTCCAGTGGTTTGCTGCAACTTTGGCTCTCCTTAGCTTGTGGAAACATCAACTCAATCTCTGCCTTGACACTAACCCGATGTCTATGTCCAAATTTACCATCTTCATAAGGACATTGGATAAGCCACCCCATACACGCTGCAGGGTGACCTCATCTTAACTAATTCTGCCTGCAAAAACTACTCTATTTTCAGGGAGGTCATGTGCAGAGTTACTAATGGCTAGGACTTCAACATAAGAATGTTGAGAGGACCCAGTTCAACTTGTAACAGCTATAATATTTGTGCCTTAAATCTGAAAAAGCCAGGGGAGGACAAGAAACATCTGCATTCATTGTAAATCTAGCTTCATGGGAAAGCATAAACTATTGCACATTGACTGTAATCAATGTTTTCAGTACAGAAGTCAATCCATGTGAAGCACTCAGAATAGTCCCTGGCAGCAGAGTGAGTGCTTGACAAGTCCTAGCTGTTGGTAATAGTGGTATTCATATTATAGTATTAGATTTTAAATCACAGTATTCAATATAGTGTCAAAAATACTTCAGCCGCCACTGGGTGAGTATGAATAACAGTTGGAAACTAAAAATGAGTGGAGGTAAAAACACAATGAGATGAGCTTCAGTGCAGTTGGCCAGAATTGGGAACTCATCAATTAGCTTTCTATGATCTAAAATTAATTAGGAACACAAAATTAAAGTGTAATGAAATTATTATGTAAATATTTTCCTGATATATCTCTATCCGTCACCGGCTTTCGCTCTTTTGCTGAAAAACAGCAAAGAGGAGGCAAAAACACGCCAATGGGATGTAATAAATGAATGCGAGAGGGAGCTTACAGACTCAGAAAATAGTAGAAGTACAAAATGAAGAAATGTATTCAGATTATTCAGCTCAAAATGTGGGAGATTTAAAAAAGAATATGCAAATGGCTGTATTTTATAAAATTGTTAATTTAACACAAATATTCTCAGAAGTAGCAGTGATCATGCTAACACCTAGAAATTTTTGAAACTTTGTACGTGAAGTTGATACAAAAGTGTGAGTAGTAGACTTAATCACAAATGGAATTGATTTTTAGGCAAAACAGGATTAGAAAACTTAGCTTGTTTAGAAGCATTAACAGAGAAAAATTCACAGGTGTATGGTCCAGATTTCCTTGGCTTTAGAAAGAGGCACCACCCTATATCCTTAGGTAAATGGAACCATTGGTTTGAGGGAAAGGGGACTGAGTATGAGTATCAAGGAATATAAAATAGGATGTCATAATAAGAAAACATCAGTCATTCAAAGCAGCACACTTTTAATAATGAGATGACTCATGAGATTATAAGCTCCATGGGGGCTTGAGGTCACGCGCACAATAGGAAGTTAAAGCCAGGTCAATGCTGGGAGAGAAGAGCCTGGGAAGTCTTCCTTACAAAGGTGGGTCACAAGCAGTGCCATTTAGGACCAAGGACAGGCAGGAATAAGTGATGATACTATACTCCCAGGAAAGGAGATGGAAATAACAAGATGTTGAAGGACAATCAGCAAGCAGAGAATTATGGATGAAGCCTCACATGGTTGAGGCTGAATTTATCCATCCACTTTCCCCTCAAAGTCATTTTTAGGTCTGTGTGTTCCTGGGAGGACCTACCTAGTGTCTTGAGGTTTCCATTCTGGCTCAGTCTCCACAACCAACCCAGAAGACGAACAAGGTTGAGGAAGGAAAAGCAAGAGCATACAGCTAAATTCCATGTGTAGTTTCCGTGCCATATCTTACCCACCCAAATATCACTAATGCTTTAATCAGTTCTTTCTTTATATTACTCTTAAAAAAAAAAAAACAAAAATTATATTGCCAAACTGACTTCAGTGGCTTGGTACAGTTAACATCAAAGAGGTAGGAAAGGGGAACAAAGGGTTCTTTTTGTTGTTAACATGCCAACTAAGCTGTGGATCCAGCCCAGGTGTCTCCCGTCTTTGGAAAGCTACCAGCTCCTCTAGGCTGCCAGATATGGGGTTATGCATTCATTACTCTGTACCCCAGACCTGCTGGACTCTAGTTCATCTCCTGTCATTGTGTCTTCCCCACAGAGCTGTGAGCTCCTCAAAGGCAGGAATCCTATCAAGACTCAGGTTCTAAAGACAGACCACTCACATTTGAATCCTACCACTACTATTTCCTGTAGGTGTGACCCCAGGTAAATCAACTAACCTCACATTCTCATTTGTAAATGGGGATTGTGAGACTATGAGTTACATGAAAATCACCTTGAACAGTCAGTGCCTTTCCTTAGTAAACGCCCCAAATATGTCAGTTATTTGATTCCCCAAGTGCCTATCACACTAGTGGAAAATAGAATGTGCTCAGGAAATACTGTGGAATGAATGAATGAATGAATGAATGAATGAATGAATGAATGAATGAATTTCGCATTGGAAAAAAACTTGTCTTCTTTGTGTCCCTCCCAAAACCCAGCTTAGTGACTGATTAATAGATTTGTATTTGAAGACTTTGATGCAAAAATTCTGCCTAAAATGAAGAAACAAAGTTATCAAGGTGGTATTCCAGGTCCGCATGAGAAATTTTTCTTAGCGAGAGATCTTCTCAGTCATTCTGTTCAGGCATCTTTTTAATTGCCCATTAAAGCCACCAACACAAGACATCCATGAGATCGTTCTGAACTTTACTCCTATGAAAAGGGTATTTACAAGGGAGAAATCCACTTAAAGGAATCCATCTTCAACTTCTGAAACTTGATTGATTTCACACATGATGTTTGATCTGGCACCCCTAAGCCCAGAAGTCCTGGAATCATTCTTTAATAACAAATCATGAAACATTAAAAGTTTGAAATTAATAATTGGTTTATGGGACAGCAATTGAGGGATATAAACCTGTCTAGAATGCTAAGGGTAGAGCATAGGTGGTATGGATAATTCCACTAGATTAATGGCAGTGTTATCGAAAAGTAACATATCTCTGCAAGATTGCCCTGGTTTTCTGCCGGATATTTGTACTGCCTCTCACCTAAGAACTCTTCAGTATGAATCAGAACTTCTATAAACATAAAAGTAAGATTTTAACTCCAATCACGGAAATAAAAGAACACTAAAGTAAAATTTTAAAAAATCATAATTTTAGTTCTAGTTCCACTTTCTTGCAAACGATAGTCATTTTAATATCTCTGAGATGGGGCATAACATCTGTCTTGGCTACCATGGAGGCTTATTACAACCATTTATTCACTCATGACACATTTATTGGGTACCTACTATGGACAAAGCTAAATGTATAGTTTTAGGGTAAAAAGTTAAATTTGATAGAATCTCCCAATGAAATATGTTAATATGAAGTAAAAATGTACAGTGTATTACATTATGCTTCATTTGCTATTTAAACATAATAAAAATAAAAATCTTCCATTAAGTGTTGAGTTTGTGCATGGTTTCACAGCCTAGAACACAGTATTCACCTTCTCCATTTTTTCTGTTTTAATTTTACCACTTCTGAAAGGATTTCCCTGACCACTGTATCTGAGTTATACCTCCCTTCATTATTATCTTTTAAACCATAGCACTTTTTTATTTCCTTTATAGTAAATAATAGTAATTACATATTATGTGTTTGTTACCTATTTGTTGTTTATTTCTGCTTCAAACATCCATTCAGGAGATCAGAGATTTTGTTCCTATTGTCTTATTTTCACCCATCCCTAGTATACTGCCTGGAGCACAGTACATCCTTAATAAATATTTGTTCCATAACTGAATGAATAGATAAACAATCACGTCACAAAAAGCCAACTTAATTGAAAAAAAGATCTTATGTCTTGGAAGTAACAAGACTGAAAATGAATCCCTGAAGATTTTGGATTCAAACTCATGATTAGCTTTAGTCTGCATTTGCTATGTATTCTGAGGCATAGGAAATAAAGAATTCATCATATATTTATTACTTTGCTCAAGTCTTATAAAAACAAAACAATCTTTTCAATTATGTATAATTAATCCCATTTCAAGGACAAATAAACTGAGGTCCAAAGGGGACACTAGCTCAGGGTCTCACACTTGGTAAAATGGCAGAAACTGTTTGTGTGTGGTGTGTGTGTGTGTGTGTGTGTGTGTGTGTGTGTGTGTGTGTGTGTGGTGGGGGTTCAGAGGGGGGTTGCTTGTTGCTTCTTCTTTGTTTTTTACCACTTCACCCTGCAGATTTATAAGCCCCTTCTACTCTCCCCACTTAGATCCCAGAAATAAGAGAAAAGGGAAAATAGGAGGAGAGAGATCAAGGCATAATATTCTTCCAGAGAAAAGGAGACCATAGTTGATGGTACATAGTAAACTTTTTACATAGTAAAAAAAAATAGCTTCCCCAAAAACCAGAATACAATGAGTCAAGTGTCCTTATTGCACATATGAAGAATAGAGTGAGTGATTTGTCTGAAGTCACAGATCGCTGCACTGGGTTTCTCTGTGGATCAACTGTGACTCTCCAGTGTAGGTAATACCCTGTCTCTTTAGCTTTCTGTCTCTGCTTTTCCCTTTGGTCTTTACTTTCTCTGTAAGGAAGTTGTTTGAAAATACAAAGACCATGCACAAAAAGACAGTGTCACTGTGACACAGATGTAGGATTTGGCTTTGGTGATGCCTGAGCTGGCTGCTTTATCAGAAGGTGTTCATGCATTTGTATTAAATCCCCTTTGGAAAACAGACTATGGCCTGGCCGGGCACCCACAGGAGAGCTATCTGTTGAGAATGTTACATAGAGCCACAGCTCTTCCCACCAGAAAACAGAAACTTGAGGCGGAAGGAGTTAACGAACACATCTCTGGTGGTGTGTGAGCGCCATCTGACGCCCAGAGGCAGAGCGGCTCCAGTCTCAGACCTCTGGTTACAGGCTTAACCAGAAAATGTCATCGCAATGTGGGGCCACCACTCAGATCCTCATCAGTGATACATAACAAATAATATCCATTATGACTGCCTGAACACTCAGTGGTAAATTGTATGTCAATATTTTTTCTATGAATTTGATTTTAAACCTGTGGTCTGGGTCTTACCAAATCACATCTCCTATTTTATATGTATATTATGTCACCTCCAAATTCATTCAGTCACCTAACACTTGTGAAGCCTTCACCCAATCTTACTATGGAGCATTGCTCCAGCCTGGGAGAACTTCCAAGTCGCTAAAATCATGGAAATTTTGAGAAAGCATCACCCCTGCAGGGAGGTCCTGTGAGGGCCAAGCACAGTGAGCAGAGAAGGAGACACCGGGGTAGATGAAGCTCTGTTCACCCAACTGACACACGCAAGTGACTCTCCAAGCCTGCACCTCTTTTCCTATCAATTTCACTCTCTTTTCCCCTGTGCTGTAGGATGAGACTTCAGAAACGAGATGGGAAGCTCGGGAATACGTTCAAATGGAATCGAAAATCATGAAAGCCACTTTATGTCAGAAAGAAAACTGGATTTGGCTATGTGGGTTAACAATGAGGAATGGTCTTGTTAATTGATTACACGGTGCGCAAATTTTACAGAGATCGCTTTAATTTGAAGCTTCAAAAGTATATCTGAGGCACAGACATAATTTGCTATAACCCAGTTACTGCATCATGTACAACTATTTAAACGTACGATTAAAAAAAATTAGGTGTCAAATACAAATGTGACAGGGAAAATAAAAATTTTTAAATTATTTGGAAAGCCAGAGAGAGAGAGAGAAAGTACTGCACTGGAAGACCAAAGTGAAAGTCACCTAAGCCAAGTCCAAGTCCTCAGTTTTTAAAGTTCTGGAACCTGGACTGGCCATTGTGTGATCTCCATGTCTTGGGAGTCTCAATTCTTAACCAAATGTCCACAACCACACTCTTGTATGAGAGCCTCTTATTAGGGTTCTGGAGCATGGGGGCAGTTCAGAATCTCCTCTATAGCTTCACCCCAAGTTGGGTTTTGTCATTCATTTATAAATATCTTCTACTCTACTAATTATTCCTTGATTTGACTTTCTTTTTAATGTACTTTACTTAGCAACCAAATATCCACTTCCCAATCTGCTAACTTTCCTCTACTCTCCCTCTACGGTCCTATATTGTGCGATGCTCCCAAACCTCACACACTAAAGACAGGTGAGAGTTTTCTGCTAGAAGGGGTTCATAGTCATACGTATGGGACATTCTGAATACTCTACTGTCCCTCCTAAAGATCTGTAATCCATATTAGCACTGTCTCCCTACTAGGCGACTGGACCATGTCTGAAGTATTCACCACTAGAACCTGGTAGGTGCTCAGTGAGTATGATTTGAATGAGTCAGGATACCAGAGACTCTGTATGGATCTGCTTGATATTCTTTAACCCATTGTTTCTCAGGTTATTTCATCCTGAAACTGTGTGTGTGTGTGTGTGTGTGTGTGTGCGCGCGCGCGCACGCATTCCTCTGTCTGTCCTAATTAAATGAACTGAAATGCAGAGACAATTCCAAGACAGTAGGAAATGTCCATATTCTTCCAGGGCTTTTTTAACCTGCTTAGCAACAATTCTTTCCCCAGATAACCCATGTTGCCTTGGGTGCACCCTAGCTTACGGCTGCACATGTTTGCTGCCCCTATTTTGCTGGCTCTTACCTTACATGCCACAGGCCCCTATGCCTCTAGATGCCCCCTTGTATGTTTCTAACCATACTCAAGGACGGCCTCAAATGTACTCACAAGCAAACTCAGGCAGGTATCCTATGAAGTACACCATCTCCTCCAGTGTCCTAAGGCACCACCTCAGCCACTGGCAAGTGCCCCTTCTGGAAAGCACCTGGAAAATGCCATTTCTTCCTGGACTGGACTTCTGCATCCTCCAGCCACTGCTGCCACTGGGTATCATGATCATACCAATAGTGCTTTTTCTTCCAGGTACTATTGCATTTCCCAGGAAGTGTAGCCTGTGCTGCTGATAAACACCTTATCCATCAGGCTGAAGTTTTGGCGACCTGGAGAAGCCAAAGGTGCTCTGTGTTCTCCGGCATCCTCATCATGCTGAAGCCATGTTGCAATCCCTCACCAAGTGGGAAGACCCTCTCTCCCCCACTGAGATTATACTCAGCTGCCTGACAAAGTGGTGTCACAGCCCCTAATAAGTTTCAGATGTAGCCACCTTGCTAGTACAGAAGGCCCAGGGGGGCGCATCTGAACCCCAGGCATGGATGTTGCTGGGGCTTCAGCTGTGAACCACCCGCTCACTCTGCCCTCCCTGCAGAGCTCCTCGCTCCATTCTCACCTGCTACTTGCACTGCACTCGGCTTCCACGCCTGCCATGGCGCCAGTTGCCAGGGTCCAGCCCTAGCAGGGGTCGGGGGTCCTAGGTGGATGGGAGGCTTGGCGCCCTGGAGAAACAGCGTGCAGAGACACCAAGTGTTCTGAGGCTGAATCTGTCTTTATTTTTCTGCCAGCCTTTTTACAGATATTTTCTTTAGTAATGATTATATCATTTTATGGTTAGTTTAAAATAAGAAAAACCTTCAAAAGTATAATCTATGCTTCTTCTCAAAGCACACATTCCCTCTGTATGACAGCTCAGACCAAAGCAACCTTATTTCCCAGCTAGAGTAAAACAATCTTGTCTCCCAGCTAAACTGAGGGCACCATGATCTGCCAGCCTTCGACCTTCAGAACAAACACATCACTAGATTTTCTGAGAAACCCACCCCCACCATGAACTCCAGGGTTTAACAGTGAAAAGTTTTTACTATTATTAAAGGGCAAAGAAATCAACTTACAGTTAATATTTAGTCTATTTTATTTCATATAATGGTGGACTACAATCTTATTCTGATTCTCAAAGAATTAGACTAAACATAGGAAAAACACAAATTATATTTAAACTAACCTAAATATTTTTATTATGTAAAAATGTACTCACAAGCAAACTCAGGTATCCTATGAGGTATTTTTTTATTTTTTTTAAATCATATATTTAATACTATCCCAACCTGAACTCAACATTTACATTTGGGGATATGGAAAACAATATCAAGTTCTTACAAAGAAAAAAAAAAATGAGAATAGCTAAGAGTTGTTAAAGAAAAAAGTAATGAAGTGAGACCTGTCCTTCTAGATATACCTTTGAGTGAAATATACCTTTGAGTGAAGCTAAGCCACAAAGGACAAATAAATCAATAGTACATAATGGAGAACCCAGAAGAAGAACCAAGACAATGTATTTGAAATGAAAGTATTGTTTCAAATCAGTGGAGAAAAGACAAAGTATTTGATAATAAAGTTACACCACAGGCTGTCCCTTAGTGAATTCTCTGTTTCATATATTGGTTACCTTTGCCATAAAACAGGTCAAGCTCCCAAGATTAGGGCCTTAAAAATAACTAGTTTATTTAGTTCACTTTTCTATGGGTCAGCAGTTTGGGCTGCACTCAGCAGAGTAACCCTTTTTTCTGATTCTGACTGGCTCATTCATGAGTCTACCATAGCTACTGCTCAGCTGATATCTTGACTGGGGACCAGCTGGTCCATGATGGCCTTACTCACATCTCAAAAGGTGACTCCTGTTAGTTTGAGTGACTAGATTAACAGGGCCACATGCATCCCCATACATGACCCCATAGGGTTACAAGAGAGCAAGCAGAAGCAGGAAAGGCCTTTGAAGGATTAGCCTTTGAACTGTCATAATGTCATTTCCACTACATTCTACTGGTCTAAGCAAGTTACAAGACCAGTAGACCATATTTAGGAGATGGGGAAAGAGATTCCACCTCCTGATGGGCAGAATAGGAAAGTCACATGGCAAAGAGGGGTTCATCCTGAGATCAGGTTCAAACTGAGTAACCAAGAGCAAGAGTTGGAAAGGTGAGTTAGAGAGGTACTAGGGGTGAGCCATGGAGAGGTAGAGCATAGAGAGAGGTGCATTAAAGGGAAGGAGGTAGAGCACATTGGAACTTGGAGGACTCTGGCTTCTCTCTGGATAAAGAAGGGAGCGCCTGGATGGGGTGGAGAGAGCACTCATGATCTGACTTACTTATCAAAAGGATGGCTCTGTTTTGTTAAGAACAGACTAAATGTGGGGTATAAAAGGAGCAGCAGAAAGCCAGGTTAGGAATCCCACGAAAGAAGTCAGAAAAAATTTAGTAGTGGCTCAGATCAGGGTGGCAGCAGTGGAGGTGGCAAAGCAGGTCAGATCCAGGATTTGCCAAGGTGAATAAAGAGTGAAAGAAAGAGAGATGAGGCAAGAATGTCCTGAGAAATGAGCAGGATAGCGCTTCCACTGAACCAAAATGAAACTTGCTCAAGTAGAACGGGTTCAGCAGAGACAATCAGAAATTCCATTTTGTCCAGGGAGAGTTTGAGACATTTATTACATAGGCAAATAGAAATGTCAAGTAGGTGTCTGCATACAAGAGTACAGCATTTTAGAGAGAGGGTCTAAAGGGAGAGGGGTTAACCAAGTGGAGGAGTAAAGACAAGGGTCTCCAGCATCACCACAAATTGAGAGATGGTCGTCCCAGAACTATGGGACATATCCTGAACATATCACTTCGTCATGATCTTCTTCACAGCCTGGAAGAAGGCTGTGCACTAAAGACAAACCTCAAGTGAGGGAAGTCTTCATTGCAATACCCTGTCCTACATTACTAGGGGAAGCATTAGCTGAAAGTTGCTAGGAAACTGGTTCCTGAAACAATACATTGCTCCGAAATTGTGTTTTAAAAATGTTAGGGAATTGAAAGGAAAAGCTAAGTCCGCCCTCTGGAAGGTTGAGATCTCTACATCAAACCAAAGCCTTACAAAGCCCCGTTGCCCTTGAACTCCCTCTTCCACGGAGAGCTGGGCCTCAGGTCAGCAGGTACCATCAAGTTCCACAGCAAGGGTATCACCACCACTCTCCTGTGGTGCGAAGAGGACAGTGTTGAGTGTTGCGGGGCCGAGGAGAACCACCTTGTCTTTTCCTTCTCTCTCCTCTAAGCTCTCAGTTCTTCCCAGATAATCCGGTGGGAGAAAGAACAGGGACAGCCTCAGCTGAAAAGGCTGCTGTGGGGACTTAGAGTCACTCTACATAAGTATCGTGGGTGTCATCACTGAATCAAATAGGGGCAGATAGAAGCCAAGTGTCTCTTTATCTGTGGGGGCAAAAGAAAGCACTGAGAAGCATAAAAATTAAGAGAGAAGCAGGAGCTGGTCCCGTGGCACACGCTGCAATCCCAGCTACTGAGGAGGCTGTAGCAGGAGGATTGCAAGTTCAAGGTCAGCCTAAGCATTTTAGCATAATTCCATCTCAAAACAGGAAAAAGGAGAAAGAGAATCATAAAAATGAAGGGGGGAATATTAATGAGCTTCAGAAAAAATACTGTGCAAAAGAAACCAGGTACCAAAAAACACATATTGTATGATTCCACTGACATAAAGTTCAAATCAGGAACAAGTAATTTTGTCAGGACGAAGGTGAGTGGAGACTAAATCAGGCACAAAAGACTTAAAAAGATAATGCCACACTTGTTGTTCAAGGTGCTGTTGGGTGGACATATTCAATGTGCAGAGATATATCAAGCTTAGGACATTTGTGTTTTTTCTTCTTGTGTGTTTCTATTTTAGTAAACTAAAAGTTGAAAACCTAAGGGGCAATAGCTAAAGATACGGACTGAAGTAGGCCATGCCTAATTAGAGAAGTGTACCTTCAAAGGCAAATATGTACGAAGAAAATGTACGAGTCAAGATATCTCATGGGAAGAAAGTTCAGGAGTTCTGCTCCAGCCTTTGGTCAAGTCAGGACGTTTAAAATCAGAAAGTGAATCCACAGTTTCTCTCTTCTTTTATGTGTTCCTGCTTTTCTTTATCTTACAACTGTCTTTATCTTTCCAAATCCTTTTCACAGCCAGGCCAGGTGAGAGCTTGGTACTATAAACTTGTAAAACTACCTCCAATGGCTTATTTTACAAGATAAGAGAAAATGTACTTGGAAGGGCAATCTATCCTGGTTGACAGGGATTTTTTTTTTTTTTTTTTTTTCTCAGCTTTCATTATCTCTAGCTCCTTATAAACAGAGACAAAACTATCTCCGAGGACAATAGTCACTTGAGCAGTGCTGATACTGTAGAAAAGGTTATCTAAATACAGGTGACATTTAAAGTCTTTACATGAATCACTTGATAAGCCAATTTTACTAGCAATTGTTCTATTTATCATTCAATTTATACCTGACAAGGTTAACATCTACAGCACCCTGCATCTTTAATGCCAAAACAAAACTAATAAGTCATGCCCCACGCTTGCCCAATTTCCTGAAAACTAAAATTAAAAAATATATATATTATAATTACTCGGCCATTCTTTTTCTGGGTGATTTAATTTTTTTAAATATTTTAATTGACCTGACATCAGAAGTGAACTTTTTGAATGTGCGCTAAGTCATCAGCCAACTTCAATGAATCCAATGTCCTGGAACATGGTATAGCACCTCATTTAGCCTGAACATTACAGTTTACTTCCTTTCAGCATAAGCTACTCTGCATCTGGAACCAAGGAGAAATTCAAATACTTTAGGCTCAGTCTATGTTAATAAAATAATGCACTGATTGCCAACAGAATGAAATTGAGCATTACTGAATTAAGATAAGTCAGAGATAACTGTTCAGGCTATTTGGGATTTCTTGCTAATGTTGGGGGTAAAAAAACTGAATTCAAACACTCTCATGTGGATGTGTAAATTTCAGGGAATAAGAAACTCCCCATGCTGAAGGATCAGTGGAGTAGAAGGAGAAGGAAAGGGAGAAAGGAAGGAAGGGAAACAAGAAGAAATATGGAATGATTTTAATAAAATTATTTTACATATCTATATAAATATGCTAAAAGGAATTTCGCCTTTCTGTATATGTAGAAACTACCAATCAAAAATAAATAAATAAAGGAGTAAAAAAAAGAAAAACAAGTACAGGCAAAGTAATATTACAAAATTTATAGAAAGTTTGCCATCTAAACCTGGAGTGGGGGCACACTCCTGCAATTCCAGCTACTTGGGAGTCTGAGGCAAGAGGATGGTAGGTTCAAGGCCAGCCTGGGTAACTTGGTGAGACTCTTGTCTTAAAAAGGGCTGGGGATGTACTCAGAGGTAGAGCACCCTGTCCTTAGTACAAAGAAAAAAAAAAAAAATCAAGGTCTAAGGACTGTTCAGACACTGGAACAGGAACCACTGAAGAGGCTGTGTGTTGCGTTGCCTTGTGTGGAAAAATCAAACGTAATGTAGGTCCGCCTGTTTAATTTTTTTTTTCATATTTGTTAATGCAGAATCCCTGATGAAATCTGACTAAATAAACATTCTTTTGAATACTCATGACAGGTAAAAATCTTACTTCATTCAAGACAGGGTTAGGGAGGAAAGAGAAATACAGAATTGAATATGAATAAATCTTTTAAATCACAAATTCTCTGATGTCACATTTTCTTTCTTATAATCCTAGAATGACACTAAGCATATAGTAAAGAACAGTTTAGTAAATGAGCAAATACTTAATAAAAATAAGCATTGACTAGTATTGTATGATTCTGCTTACAGCAGGTACTTAGAAGAGGCAAATTCCTAAGACAAAAGTCTTTACCAGAGCAGGAGAAGAGAAAGGGTGTGGTGGGACAGAGAACAGTGAGTTGTTATTTACTGGCTACAGAGTTTGTCTGAGACAGTGAAAAACTTCTGGAAATGGATAGTGGTGGTGGTTGTACACAACCTTGCAAATGTACTTAATGCCACTGAACTATACACTTCAAAATGGTTGGAATGGTGAAATTTATATGATATGTATTTTACTACAATTTTTAAAATTAATAAAAATAAATAAGAACTGAATGCTTGGCTAGACGGGAACAGTGAACTGCGACCTCAGGAGGCTCTAAATGCCTCCTTTTAGAAGCAGCTGGGACCTAAGCAGGCAGCTTGTGGGACGCCCAGCAGAGAAGTGGTGCTGGTGCTGGGGATGGCTGATTTGTAGGTAATAAAAGCCATTTCTCCCACTTCAGGTGGTGCAGTTTCTAGTATGGTGTTCTGCCTCATATGGTGGTCTACACAGTAACAAAAAGGGAGGAGGAGGAGGAGGAGGGGAGGGGGAGGGGGAGGGGGGGAGGGGGAGGAGGAGGGGGAGGAGGAGGAGGAGGAGGAGGAAGAAAACCCACACTGGTTTGGAGAGTGGGGTCAAAAAACCTGGGCCTTGGTCTCAAATGTCTTCCTTGCAACTAGGGTAAAGCTGGCTTAGGTGTCCATTTCTGCACTTTAAAGTGATGGGATCAAATGATGTGTGGCCTCTACCGGCTCTACAATTCTGATTCCAAAGCATCCATTAACTACTTCTAAATGGTTCACCTTAAGTCTGAGGAAGAAAATGCAGTTTCCCACTTCTTTCATCATCACTATTGTTCTCTGGGTTCTCCAGTTTCTTCTTATTTTTTTTTTTTTTTAAGAGAACAGTGATCCAAAGTGAACATACCAGTTTCCTAAAGGTATGGGTAGTATGGAGAAGAGATCACTCATTACTTGTAATTATAGCATAAAATAGCTGACTTTTTTTTTCCTGTTTTACTTTTCAGGCAATAATACTATATTGCTGACTCATTTTCAACCGTTGATAAATTATGGCCATTAAGAATCAAGTTACATAGTAACAGTAACTGTCTTCATATTCCTGGATTGCGTGGGTGATAAAAAAAATTCTGTTTACTCCTTAACAGGTAAGGATGAGAATATGAACAAAGAAACTTTTTATAACCTCTTCCTCTTATTTAGAAGCAATAAGGAACATTCAGTAGTTCCTTTATTCAACTTAGATTCATTGTACTTAGTTATTCTAAAGCTGCTATTAAAAAGACTCCTGAATTTTTTGTCAATATTTAAGAACATCTTATGTACTACAATACATACCACTTCATATTAGTCAAATTTGGCCATATCATAGAATGTCTGTTATAAAACAGTTATTAAGGTAGTTTCAGTTTTAAAGGAGGTTTTTAGTAACGAGTCCACTTTTTGCCTACATGATGCCAATTGTCAATCTAGCCACTGATTTTATATGAAGTAAAGTAGATACACCAAAAAGTATAAAAACACTTGAGTATTTTAATGGATGAAGTGGTGTAGGGAAATAGATATCAATATTTTGAAAGGGGAAAAAAGAGTCAATGTTCAGATAATCAAGTAAATTTTAAGAACATTTCCTACCACAAAATAATTTATCAATAATATTCCAATGGAATTGATTTTCAGGGGTTGTTTTTATTTTTAACATATTTCCTCTTTAAATTGAATTATAAAGCCAGAATTTTAAGCCAGACTTCACATTATTATTGTCAGGAAACTCAGAAAGTTCCAGCACCATAACATATTTTCCTTAAGTGATGGTGAATCATATTTCAAAGATGCCTAAGAAGAATCCAGTAATGTCTCAAATTAATAAGAACTTAATAACAGATTATATTTAAGATTCTAATGACAAAATAATATACAAAAATGCATAAATCCTTTATTAAATGACCACATAGTAATCTGATACAATACTTTCTGATACAAGGAAATGGATAATGAACTGGCTTACAGCATACAAAATATTTACAAAATAAAACAAAATCAGTAGATAAAATCTTTCTACACACATTTTCATCTACTTTTTATGACTATTTCCTTCTATTCGGACATTCTCTTCCATGTACCTATTTTGTTTGTGCATTCACTGCATGTTCTCAATCCTGCTCCCAGATTGAAACTTCTAAGTGTCTTCAGAACAAAAGACTTCCCTTGGTTCCAAGCTCTGATCTTAGCTAGCTCTCCCAGAAAAGAACAATTCACAGTAAGGTGGTTCGAAGGAATTCTACCAACTGATCTCTCCCTGCTCCTCCAACCCTGTCTCCTGCCACTAGGTCTGTTCCTCCCTGTTATAGTGAACTTTCTCACACATCTTTGCCTGGAACAACTGACTACGTCAACCTTCAACCTAGAACAGCTTCACACAAACACGTCCCATCTTCCTCTTCGTGCTTCAGCTAACTGTTCAACTTTACTCAGAGCTACTCTAGGAAACCTTAAAATCCCCCACTTCGCACCCCATAGCTGGGTTTGGTGTTTCATGTGTATATATGTATGTATATGTGCACATTCAATTTGTGTGATCATACAAATAAATCACTTATTACAGTGTATACCTATCATAGCTTTATCACAATATATCACACTGATTGTTTGTGTGCATGTGCCTAATGGGCTGTAAAATCCCTGAGTGCAGAAATAATTTCATAGTCAACTTCATATCACTAATGGTCATCACAGCATTTGCTTATAGTAGTTGCTTGTAAGTGTTTAGTGGATTGGTAGATGGATGGATGAACCAAGAAAGACTCAAGAGCAGGGAAAGGCTGCCTTGTTGTTCCTAAAGTCCATTATGTAGGTGGCCATTTCCCCCTGTTAAAGGTGAACCATTCCTCATTTTCACTGTATTCTACACTTGTAGTCAACAGATTAATTATTCAGATAGAAGGGGTGAGGGAAGTACAGATTCTTTGTAGCCTAGAAATAGCCTGAGACATCTAAAAAAAAAAAAAATCTTGTTAGAAGTCAGAGCAAAGGTTAAAGGGGATGGTGGCCAAAGGCATTGAGAACCAGTCTTTCCTACTTTAGAACTGTATACAGGGTAGTCCAGAACTGATGGTGGTACCTAACACACTGTAGGGTAAAAATAGCTATTAAAATAAATTATAAACAAAAACAAAATACAAATTAGATCTGAACAAATTATTTTCTTTTTAAGACAGTAACATCCTACTTAGAGACTACCAACTCTGACAAGCTTCAAGAATGATAAGTTGTCCTTAAATCCTTATACACAACCAGCATTACCAATAGACTAAATTAACCATATGCTTTTCAAACACAGGAATGACTATTCCTTAAGTGTAAACAGTTGATGTGATTATAAAATCCAAATACATTCAAAGATGATGTTGAATTCATAATTATTTTATCATTGTTTTCTAAACTAAGATATTGTAAGTGCACAATACTAGTAAGAGTGAGTCCCTGAAAATATTGGCACCATAAAAAGCATGTCATGGGAATTGCCAGCTAGAGCTTGAAACTAAACTTCTTGGACAAGGATTGACAATGTGGATTTCAGTGCCTCAATATGTACATATATAAGTTGACCTTACTTCCTTTCACAATGATGAATAACAAAAATATTTGCATGGAATTAAACTTTACCTATGTGCAGAAAAAGAATGGTTTTACAGTTGGAATAATAAACTTGAAATAACAATAGGAAAATAAACACATATATACATATACTAAAATTCATACAAAAATATACTAATGTATCAGGTCTGCTCCATTACATCTATTAATCTGAAATGTTCCCTTAGCAAGAATCGCCTGTAATCACTATTAGCTAAATGAACCTGCAGGGCTGCTCTGTACCTGATGTACCACTCTACTCCATAAAGAGCCCCCAGCTCATTAGCCAAATGGTCCTTCTTTAACAACAACAAAAGCAGAGGCTTAGATCCGAACTCATCAGTAACTCTAAGGCAGGTTAATTGCCTGGTCCTCCTTGAATTTTGGGATCTTCTTAAACTCATTTTGCTTCCTGAAGAAAAGCTGGGCCAAGATGTGATCTGCAGTGGCTTGGATATAATCATCCATGTCAAGGGTTTGCAGCTGATAGCATAAACCAAAAGAAGATGTGTCAGCACAAAAATGCTCAGATTCCTAAAGAGATCCTACAGCTCTCAAGGCATGTGCAGTACCGCCTGGCAGTTAGCGGTCTAACTTTACCCAGCTATGAACTCCTTACATGGTCACCTTGTGTGCCAATCTTTCCTTGCCTATGGGAGTTCATGTTTTCAAAACTGAGAAGTAATTAAAAAAAAGAAAAGTCTGATGGTACAGATGAATGGATACACAATGAAGTGTTATTCAGACAAAAGAAAAATGTAATTATATCATTTGCTGGAAAATGGATGGAACTTAAGAACATTATGTAAAGTGAAATAAGCCAAATTTAGAAGGCCAAGAGTCATATGTTTTCTCTCATATGTGGAAGCTAGCAAGGAAAAAGGAAAAGGAAAGGCAGGTGGGAAATCTGACGAAAATTGAAGGAAGTTCTGTAAAGCCCAGGAAAGAGACCAGGGGATGGGAAGAGAGAAGGGAAAGGGAAAACACAGGGGAATGATATTGGCCAAATTATACTGTTGTCTTGTGTGCATGTATGAATATGTAACAAGTCCCATCATTAAGAACAACTATAATGTACCAATAAAAAATAGGGGGGGAATGTCTAATGGCTAGAGGGTGCTTTAGAAGTAACCTCTGTCCTACCAGGAAGTGGTTCTTTTAGAGGAGTGAGCAGTTTCACGTAATTGCCTATGAGTAAGGACTAGGTCAGAAGGACTTCTCAGAGATGCACACCCAGGGGCATGTGATAGAGCAAACCCTACTGCCAAGGAAGCCATCCTGGAACTCTGCAGCCAGGGACTGGCTTCTCTCTGCAGGGCTGATAATCTCTTCTTACCTGGCCTGGTTGTCCAAAGGGATAGGCCTGACTCTTTGTGTCTGTTCCCTATAAAGTGCCCCCCACCAACGCGCGCATGCACACAACACACACACACACACACACACACACACAACCTCTCTTCCTTGGCCTGCCCTTCTCAATTTCTGCATGTGTGTGGGGGTATTTCTCTTTCTCTCTGTTTCTACGTGTGGGTGTCTGTGCATATGTGAACCTCTCACTTTTGTCTATGTTTATCTCAACATATGTTGGTGCCTGTGTGTTTGTATGTGTGTCTGTCTTTCTGTTCCCCTCCAAGTATAGGTCTGTCTGGATGTGGGGTGTCTGTCTCTCTAGGTCTCTGCCCTTCATGCACAGGTGTGTTTCCTTCTGTGTGTCTCTGTGTTGCTTCTCTCTGCGTGTCACTCCCTGTGTGTGTTGCTTCTCTGCATCTTTCTCTTTACATCTGTATATTTCTCTCCGTATGTTTCTCTGTGCTTGTCTCCTTGTTTATGTGTAACTGTTTTTTTCTCTCTCTTTCTCCATGCTCCTTCCTTCCTCCTTCTCTTCATACTCCTTATGCAAAATACGTCCCTATTAGAAACATTTCCCATTACCCACTCTGATGGGGTCAAGGGGGCCATCCTGCCTCCAGGACATGAGACAGTCCTAAAGGGAGGAGTGAGTAAAAGATTGTTCTACCCAAAATTCTGATTAATTTCTTTCTTTCCTGTTAGGAATCACTAACATGACTTTTCATTTAAATGAAACAGATCATTATAATTCTTACCCTATCTCAGACGGTAATCTATTCCTAAAGATATTTTAATAACTAAATTCCATTATTTCCAACCTAGATTTGCTTCAATAGTTGAATGGATAAAGAAACTGTGGTATATACACACAATGGAATATTACTTAGCCATGAAGAAGAATAAAATTATGGCATTTGCAGGTAAATGGATGGAGTTGGGGAATATCATGCAAAGTGAGATAAGCCAATCCCAAAAAACCAAAGGCTGAATGTTTTCTCTGATAAGTGGATGCTGATGCATAATGGGGGGTGGGGCGTGAGGGGGTAAGGGAAGAATGGAGGAAGGTTGGATTGTATAGAGGGAAATGAGAGCAGGGGAGGAGGCTGGGGTAAGGAAAGATAGGGAAATGTGAAGACATCATTATCCTATGAACATGGATGATTACATAAATGGTGTGACTACATCATGTACAACCAGAAAAATGAAAGTTGTACTCCATTTTTGAACAATGAATCAAAATGCATTCTGCTGTTATGTATAAATAGAACAAGCAATAAAAAATGCAAACCAGATTATGCAAACTCAAAAAGTAAATAAATAAATAAATTCCACGATTTATCCTTGTACTTTGAACCCTATATTTCATAGTGTGAATTTAAAAGCAAATAATTAAATCCAACAAATAATTTTTCTTAATTTGTTTTACATATAATTTGTTTTCTTACCTTATAGTTTTCTTATACTTGTTTTCTTAATTTATAGATCATGATATATTAGATTTGCTTAACATAAAGAATGATGGGAAGAAATGCTACGTTACTACCCCCGCAGTTTCCCGCACACTCTCTCTTCCCTTCACTCCCAGGGCTCGGAAGAGGAATAGAATGAGCATGCGCCCACACTCCTTCTGCCCCTCCGACTTCCTGTTTGAGAGCTGGAAGACCTTAAAGGAGCGTGCTCTGCTACTTTATGCCATAAGGTATCAAAGGTGTACTCAGGACCTGCCTCAACCTGGGGAGGCCTATCCAATTCAGGGCATCAGTATCAGGAAAACCACCGCCCACACAACAGTCACATTCCCTAATGTCTGCTTTATTAGCAATCAAAATGATTTCTTGGATCCCTATATACTGATCCTTTGGTTCAGAATTTGGGGAATTAAGAGAGAATGCGATACACTGAACCCTTTAACGAGATGGAAGTTTATTTGATCCTCCCCGACACACACTGCTTCATCCAGCTCACTCATTCGCCCATTCTACACACATCTACCAAGAGCCCCCTTTGGTCTGGACACGTTACTCCGCAGAATTTTCTACAGATCACTGACACTTACAGCCTCTCTTAAGCTGGCTTATTCTTACCTGATCTCCAGTGCTGAAGGCAAGAATGAAAAGCAAATCCTCATCACATGTGTTCTTAATGTAATGCTGGGTTCCAATGGGGAAAAATACCACATCTCCAATGTGAATGTTAAACTCTATGGTACTCTGAGTATTAATAATGCCCACCTGAGAGGGAGGGAGTTACAAAAGTTAAAATACATAAAAAGAAAGAAAGAGAAAGACAAAAGAAAGAAAAATGTTAAGCACATAAAATCAAATGTTCACTAAGGATACATATTAATAGTGAAGAACAGACAAAAGCTCATGGCTATACAGAGACTTCTCTGTGAGGGTGAAGAGCAGAGGTAGAACATTGTTCACACATGCACACACAAAATTCCTGTGCCACAGATGTAGACCCCAAATGTTTATTTGATAAATGCTCTTAAAAGTGCATTAGTGAGTTCAGTATGCAGAACATCATGCAAAAACCAAAAAGCATCAATCACAACATTCTAAATAAGGATTACGGATTATGTCCCATATACTCTAGGCAGAGGATCTGCAGTTCCGTGTTCACTAGCCCTGTGCTTTTACTTCCACCAGTGTCCGGGGAGGGTGATATCCTAACAGTCTTCCTTAGGACTTAGAGACTAAATGTGTACGTGAATGCAGACACAAGCACAGTGGAAATAAAGTCTGATCTTTGAAAATCAATCTGTGGAAGATTAAAAATCTCTTTTCCAATTTGCTAAAGCTTTCATATCTAAAAACATAGAATAAAACTTTTGCTACAAATGACAAAATGAGTGAATTTTTAGTCTGGTTTGGTTTTCTTTCAAGAATAAGAAAAGTAAAGGCCAGACAAGCCAACTTCACCTGCCACTCATTATTTACTTACTTTATGTCTTTAATATGCTTCCTTAATTTATAGATCATGATCTATTAAATTTGCTTAAGATAAAGAATGATGAGAAGAAATGCTACTTCACTACCCCTGAAGTTTCCCTTCATGCAGAAGATACTCCTTCACACACACACTCTCTCTTCCCTTCACTCCCAACACATGTAAGAGGAACAGAGTTCCCCAGGGAACCCATGAGAGTCTTGAACAACTGCAGTCAAATCGCTGTATTAGCACACTGCCCAGTTTATCTTTCCTTATGGTACCCCTGCAACTGATCATCCAAACCAGGCTCTGAAGAGTGGAAGTGGGTGTCATTAATTTGACCTAGACAACAAGTATGCATGAGGAGTATCCTGGATGAGGTGGGCTACGTGGTCACCATACTGATGCTCTGTAGCTTCCCAGCTACCCACGCTCACACAGAGGCAAAAACTTACTCCACATTCCCCCAAGGCCAACAGCACCTTCCACTTTATATTACCTGAGGATGCAAAACTCTGAAAAGCTAAGCAAGTGTTCTCTGAAATATTCTTGGCCTCTTCTTGTGCACATCTTGGATCTTTTTGTCTCATCAAACTTGGGGACTATCTAAAATGGGTCTGCATGGTACCCTCTACAGAAATTGTGCACCAAAGGCAATTAGAACTGAGTCCTTTTATGTTACTAATGCCTAAACCAAAGCAAAGAAATACCTCCAATTTGCTTCTTTCTGCATAAAAGAACATCCAAAAAATGTTTTCAGAGAAATTACCTTTCCACATCCACTTAACACATATCCCATTTCATTTGCATTAAAATGAAAATGTGGTTGTCGTAATCCATTGTTATAAATTCTCAGTGTACTCAAAGCGAGGGTATTTTGATGCTTCAAAAAGGAAAAGAAAAAGAAATCTAGTTATTTGGCCAACATCTTACTCAACAAGTTAGCAATTCATACAATCTTCATAGTAGCTAATGCTTATGCAGCTCCAACTGAGATCATGCCATTTACTATGTCCTTTACACTTACTCTGTCAGTTCTATCTCACAACAATCTCATAAAGTGAACAGTATTATACTATTTCAGAGGTGATGGAATTAAAATCTAAACTGGTTGAGAAATTTGCCTAAGAATCCACAACTAAGAAGAGGCAGAATTAGAATCTGAACCCACACAATGCAATGCCACAACTATGTGATAAAGTCAACTGAGTATTTCAAACAAATGAAGAGAACTCTCACAAGTATCCAATCTTTCCATTAATCCAACTATTCATGCCAGAGAAGTTATGCTCCCTATATCCAAAGCAAAGCTTCAGTCACAATTTGCATTGATCAAAGCAACCAAAGTTCAACAGAACTTTCCTTCTCCTTCTGTCCAAAAGAAGTCTGAACCCAAAGTTCCTCCATTCTTTTCTCACCCCCCCCATGCCTCACCCCCATTATATATCATCATCTATTATCAGGGAAAACATTCGGCCTTTGGTTTTTTTGGGACTGGCTTATTTCACTTAGCATGGTATTCTCCATTTCCATCCACTTATCTGCAAATGCCATAATATTATTCTTATTTATGGCTGAATAATATTCCATCGTGTATATATATACCACAGTTTCTTTATCCATTTGTCTGTTGAAGGCCATCTAGGTTGGTTCCACAATATAGCTAATGTGAATTGAGCTGCTATAAACACTGATGTGGCTTTGTTACTGGAGGATCTACATTTCATAGTTCATCCATTTCAATGTACATCAAAATATTTTTCTCAATTACCTGATTAAGGAATTCACTGAAAACTTTTTCATTGTTGCTGAGTTCACTTCCATTCTTCCAGTGTTGTGCCTTTTGTATTACTCCTCCTGGAAACTGATATTCTTTTGAACCTGAGTCAAAGGAAATTCAAAAAAACAAAATAAGGGGGTGGAGAGTATAATTTGATTGTAGAGTGCTTGCCTCACAGGAACAAGACTCTGGGTTCAATCCTTTGCACTGCAAAAAATTTGATTTACTTTAAAAATAAAATCAAACAATTCACAATGGCACTTCAATGGAAATTCAGCAAACTGTACAGCTCTTCTAGTCACAGAAAACTTATGTAGTAGAAATTGCTGACAATGGATCATGGGGCCCACACAATATTAACCTGACCCAGTCAGATTCTATACCATCCTGTAAGGTCTCTCAAAATTTCTAGCATAGAGTGTCCTCTTTAGGAAAGTGTTCAACTCAGGGGGCTGGCTAGAAAACTTGGGAGTCATCCTACCCACCGTTTCCCACCTCACTCTCAAGCCAGTCAACCATCAAAGCCTTTTGCCCTGCTTCTTTGAGTATCTATCTGACTTTGCAACCTGTCTGTCTCTCACCACTGCCCAAATGCAGGCAGACCACCAGCACTCCCTGTTGGAGGGGCTGTTACAGGCCCTTGACTAATCACCCTGCCTCCTGCCTGGCCCCTTTCAACCCATTTCCCACAATTCAGCCAGAGTGTTCTTCACTTCAAGGAAAAAAAGGACTGTATCCCTCTCTTCTTTCAAACTCCTCAGTTGTTCCTTTTTTCCACTAAGATACTGTACACACTCTTAGAATGGTGTCTAGACCCTGCATGATCGGATCCTTCCTCTCTCCTCAGCCTTCTTTCTTGCAGCGCCCCCAGCCCCAACACACACCCCTCACACTTGGAAATCTGTTGTCACATTCTGCTGTGCCTCCAGGACCTTTTCTCACATTACCAGTCTGTTGAGAAATGTGGTTTTTCATTTTTATCTTGACTATGGCCCACCATAAAACACATACACACACACACACATGCACACACATGCATGTTCAATCCAAACATATAATCTCATATATAAATACTTAATTAAAATGGCTTCATAAAACAGCATGCTGTACCTTTAAGGTCATAAAAGTATCTCCACACAAGGTTGTCAGGAGACTGCGCATAACTAGCATTCATAACCAGTTCTGCCAAGTTGGGAGGAAGATTGACTGCCTGATCCTCTTTTTGCTTATGGAATTTTCTAATGAAATCAATTCCACCTTCAGGCTGAAACACATAGGAAAGCAAATAAGATATTTATGAAACATTCCACAAATTTTAGTAATAGACTGATAAGTAGCCAAAAGTAGAACAACATTAGCAGCAGTGCGGTTTTCAGTAGCTCAGGCAGAAGAGCCTTATGTTTGTGCTATTTATGAAAATTCCATAGGTTTGCAATGTATCTTGGTTTTAAATGGTTGGTTGCTTTATGGTCAGTATAAACTCTTGCAAAAATATACATTGGCTCCTAAACTTACCAGTATTCTCTCTAATGAATCATTTCTCTTACTTATCCCTATTGCACTAGACTACTAGTGTCCACTATGAGGTAATCTCAAAAACTTACTATGCAGATTTCTAAACTTAACACAGAACCCCCTCCGACTGCTGATCAGAAGCCATCATCAATTCTGCACATTTATACTGTTAGCATCCAATGCTGACCCTCTGTAAGCAGCACTATCATTTGTCCTTCTAATGATAATGTAAATATATGGAGAGATCAAAAGTAGTGATTCTTGGTACTAATTTACAGTTAGATAGAAGTAAGAAGTTCTGCTGTGCTATTGCTTAGTAAGATGATAACAGATAAAAATAATATAAAAAATAAAGTTATATAAATATAAAAAACAGTAATGTAATATACTTTATAAAAGCTAGAAGGGATTTTTAGTTTTTACTATAAAGAAATGATAAATGTTTGTGATATATATGTGTATATATATATATATGTGTGTGTGTGTGTGTGCTTAACCTGATTTAAACATTACATCATTTATCCATGTATCAAAACACCTTGTGGTACCTCATTTATATATATATAAATATATAAATATATATATATAATGTTTATATATATATCAGTTAAAAATGCATTTTAAAACTTTTTAAGTAGTGATTCTTTAGGGAAAGTGTGGGATCCTCTGCATGAGATTAAGAAAACATGATTCCATTATCTATAGAAAACTTCTCCCTATAGAAGGAATGAGTGAACTTATGGTTCTTCGGGCATATAAATTAGAGTAATTTTTAAGTGATTACATTATATGCTTTCTGTCAATACATTAAGGTTTCCTATGGAAGACCATAAAAAAAGAAAATAAAAAGGAACTCAATTTCAACAAGTTTTTGTCTTCAGTGGGAACACAAGGTACATTTTTTTTACATGAATAAGTTATTTATTTGCAATTTTATTTCTTTAATAGTTCAATATTAACTGGACCACAGAAACATCTTCACACTTATCAAGACTTTAATTTTAGACTTTGATTTTTTAACACAAGGTAAATTTGAGTCAATAATTCAATATTTACCATGCCTATTAACCAATTTCTTCTGGATCTGTACTGACTGCTGTCCTAGAAACACAAATACTCATGATCCTTTTGTGCCTGCATAATACACACCTTTATGGTGAGATGTGTTTTTAGAAATGGTACATACCTTAAGTGACCTTGAAGCAATGTCTTCAGGTGTAGAAAAAAATACATCATCAACATCCAGAGTCTGAAGTTCATCATGTGTAGAAAAAAAGAGTAAGAAAAAGCAGTCTTCATCACCCACATTCTTTATCCAGTGTAGTGTGTTTTGGGGGAAGAAGATCACTTGGCCAGCTGTGACATTGTATGTTGTAGCCACCTGACCACCATCATCAACTACCCCAATCCATGCTGTTCCCTGAAACATAAAAACAAAAGCACACCCCACTTTGCTTTAGAGCAATCTTTCTCAACCTCTTTTTATTACCTTCCTTTCAAGGTATATTTTCAAACTTTTCCCCCTATTACCATGCAGAATTTTAACAGGACAGATAGACCCTAGATCAATATTCTGTATACATGTACTGCTTATGTGTCATATGTGTACCTATACTTTATATATAAAAAGAGCAAGATCCTTGTCCCCCACCATGTGAGCAACACTCCCTAATGAAGAGTCCATGTTATAGAATCTGAAAAGACTCAAACCACATGATCAGGATATGTGAATATACATTTGGGTATATGCATGTTTGTGTATATGTATGCATACAGATGTGAGTGTGCTTTCCAGACAGAAAAAGTTGACATACAATTTTAATAATAAGGCATCTACACTTTAGTGTCAGGTATCTAGGTAAGCACTTTACTTCATTCAACTCAATTATTCCTTATATAAATTCCATGAGTACTAAAACTATTATTATCTCCATTTTCAGATGAGAAAATTAGTTTGGTAAGAACATATACTTTCCCCAAAGCTACTCAGCTAGTCAAGGGCAAAGATGGGATTTGGGTCTAAGTAGTCTGATCCACAGTAGACACTTTTTTATCCACACTGCACCACACTTTGATTCTGCTTATATAAAATTCTATACTTTTTCTCATTCTATATTTTTTCTTAAGTATTACCCTTTAAGGCAGGTAGAGAAGATACCATTATTTATATTTTACCACTGATTCATGGTCACGTAGTGGAATGTATACAAAAATACTCATGTAAAATAGATATGAAAAAGGAGTCTTTGTTCTGTCTGCACAGACAATATGTCTGAAGTTCATCATGTGTAACTTGGATCCATTTGGGTATTAAAGATAGAGTGGGAAAGTGAACCTCACAGAGTTTTGTTTCCCTCCATACACAGGGAATGAGCAGCAGAAATCTCCATCTATTCCTATAAGGGCACCAACTATTCCAGATGCTGAGCAGAGAAGGTACAGTGCTAACTGGATCCTTGCTGCAGGCCAGGCATGCCGGCCACCTCATCTACCCTGCTTCCCTCAGAGCTGCTTGCACGTGTTCAGAAAGACGCTCAGAAATGATCTCCATGATGAGTCATGTAGAGACTTCCTTCTCACTCTATTTGATGGTTCCCTGCTTTGATTGTAACAGTTGGTAATCTTTAGTTTTCTTGGGATCTAGAGAATATTCCACTCCATACAGTCCACATTTAGAAGCTCACATTATGAACTCTCTCTAGACTTTCAGAAGAGCCTCCCCAGGCTGAGCTAGATTCCAGGACTGTTATCTCTGAAGCATGCTCCAGACCAATGTCCCTGGCATAGAGTTTGTTGTATAATTCCTCTCCCAAGCAAGTCCACTAAGCAGGCTTTTCTTTGAACTACCACTCTGCCACTGCTCAGCAAAGGCTATGAAAATTAATCTTTTGGAGATTATCCTCCTTTACATATTTTTGTATGTGGAAAAAGACAAGAAGTCAGAAAGCACGCCAATAACCACAGTATATCTTACAGCCAACAACTACAGCACATTTTTAGAAAAGTCATCTCATTTTTATCAGTCTTTCGTGGAAAATAAGAAGGTTTTGGTCTCATATAGATGAAACTCTAAATCTCTCTTCTTGTTATAAGTTCTAAAACTGAATGAATCGTCCAAATACAAAAGAGGTCTTAATTAACAACAAAATTTACACCATAAAATTGACATCTAAGAATCAGATTGTCAGAGTAAGACCAAACTCAGAAAGTTCTGCTTTCCCAGTATCTAGAATACAAATGGAGACCTATAAGTACTTTTTGGAATTAATGAATTATTTGAAAAGTCAGGTAAGTACACCTTCAGCCATCTCCATTTCATGTGACTTCAAAATATTCTGAAAGGTCTAAACCACAAAAAAAGCACCCATGTGGCCCAATCTTGGAGACTCAAAACTGAATACCAGAAAACAAGTTAGTCATTCTAGTTGCTGATTTTCTTCATAGAGGAAAGCTGTTGTTTCTTTGCTCATCAGATCATAGCTGCCACTTTTAACTTTGGTTCACAGGACTAAACAGTGATCTTGCTATAACAATCGTGTGTGAAAAATTATTTCCTACCAAAGAAAGTGATGCCAAAAATAATCATAGTAAACTGGCTAATACTTAAAGGAACTGCTAACTAACCTAACAGAATCTAATTGAAATCCTGAATGGTTGTCTATCACTTAGTTAAGTAGGTTTTGTGACAAAATAATACCCTGAAGACATACAACACAGATGCTTAAGAGCAGAGTGTGGGTGAACAGTCATACCTGTACCAGATAGCCATGTTCATTAGCATTGAAGTGCCAGTGAGGGGCCCGGAGGCCCTTGCTTTTTATTCTCAAGGTCCCCAGAGTCATCCGTGATTTCTGACTGTTCAAGCTAGTGCCAAAGGCCTCTTCTTCATCATTGAGATAGTCTTTGACATTGTTCCTGTACCGGGCCCACTGGATTGCACCACCAGGGAACTCAAACACCTAAAAAAATCAAATACAAGCAAACATCTGCATGGAGATCATCTCCTGAGGAATGTGAGGCCACCATGATCTACAGAGTAAGAAGGAGGTAAGACAGAAAAGACAATGGAAGTGATGTGAATTTTGGAGTTTCATAAAGGAAGATAAGGTACTGGTCAAATTATATTGTTACATATTGTGTGCATATAGGGATATGTAACAACAAATCCCATCAGTATGTACAACTACAATGCATCAAAAAAAAAAGGGGGGGGGGGGATGGGGGGATAAAACGTTAAAAAAAAAAAAAAAAAGGAAGATAAGGAATAGTTCTGCAGGAGTCCAGGAATGACAATAGTGATATATGCAGTGCTATCATCTAAGCTCTGCCAGACAAAGATATTTATGTTGGCAAGAGAACAGAGGGGTTTCCATTTGTGCCCTGCAATTCTCTCTTCCAGCTGAACACAGAAATACCTACTAAAGAAAATTTCTGCCTGAAGCTGACATCAACCAACTCTCCCCTCTTCGCTGTCCCTCACCTCCCTTTATCCTCCTGGCACTTCCAGTACAGAATAGAGTTTAGTGACAGGAAAAGGTCATGGAAATCACCATTAGAAAAATTATTCTCCTTAATTGCATGATTCATACCTTGGATTTAGGTAAATGATTAAGAAACTGGAATTTTGGATCAACTGCCTTTTGTCCTTTAGGACCCACTGTTGTTCGCAGAGGCCAGACTCCAGATGCAAACTGAACATTTAAATGAGACTGGGAGTTGTTAATGTAAACCAAGGAGATGATCAGTACTCCTATGGCTGTAGTGATGACACAGGCCAAGAGACACACCAGGAAAATGCTCAACAATGACCACTGCCTCTTCTTTTCCTAGGAGAAATGACGAAGCTATTATTCTCTACCCAAGACACATTAGGAAGAAAGATTACCTCCTTTCTCTATCTCTTAAATTTTTCTTTCCACTAACTTCGATGGACAAAAATATAGTACAAGAATGTATTTTTTAAATTATACTTAAATTTTATTTTATCTATTTGGTATTGAATCAGAAAATGATCAGAACAGGAGGCATTACCTTCCCAAAGAAAAGTATATTTCCTGAGCTCTGTATCAGGATCCTGGGGGAAACCCAAAGCAAAAATTTTGCAGGGGAAAGAATCCTAAAGATTTTAGGTTAACCTGTATGTCCCATTTTCCCAGTGAGGCTCAGAGAAGAGCAATGACTTCTGAAAAGCCACACTGCAACTGTAGATCTGAATCTCTGCTATTTCCACTAAACCATAGTGCTACTACTCCATATCATTTGGCAATCATTAAAATTTGAATCAATTCTTATGGTCCAGCACCCTCAAAGGAAATTTTACATTTACATATGGTCCCAGGCTCATGTTTAAATTAAAAACAAAAGGATAGCATATAACTTTATACATTTCAAAGAGTATTACTTTACTAGACATTAATATTTTTCCTTGATCACTGACCTTCATCAATGTTTCTCAAATATTTTACATCTAATTAAGAAATACATTTTCCATTGTGATCTAATACAACACACCTATAAATGCACATACAAACACACATGTATGTGGGCATACATATGTGTATACACACACACACACACACACACACACACACACACACACAATTTAAACAAAAGTTTCCCAAACAATACTTATCCATTATTCTTTCCATTTTTAAATGTCAGTTCCAGCCCACTATATGTATTTAATGACTACTACATTCAACCTGTAGTTTGTCTGGATTCCTTTAAATAGAAGAGAGGATGAGTTGTTATTCTGCTTCTTCAAATTGATAGAGAAGGGAAACATTATGAAAAGGACTATAAAAAAACCAGTTGAACAAAAAAACTTTAAATTTCCTCCTTTAACTTATCTGAAGCTCACTGATCAGCATGGATAAAAACATTGCCTCTAGAAAGTCTCAAGTAAGATGCAGGTTTTTAGCTGGTGATAATAAATCACAAAGTCAAAAGCACTCATTGATACCATTAGCAACAGAGAGAGTTGTGCTGTTAAAGAGTGAGAGATGTGTCAAGTTTATGAGAGAAAAGGTACAGCAGGAAATATTCAGAGCAGATGTTACCTTTTGAAGAGGGTCTCTGAGGAGACCTGTCTAAAAAAGGATTCTTTCCTGAGCTCTGCATAAGAGTCTTGAGGGGAACCTAACCTCAGGATATGAATCCCCATCTTACCATTTTAGAGTTGGTGCTGATCTTCCCCGCAGACAAATCATTCCATGCTCCTCCTTCATGCATTTCAAATGCTGAGTTGTCCATTGGCAAAAGGCATAAAGCAGTTCACTGAAAAAGAAAGGAAGAAGGGAGAAAAGGATGACTTTAGCAAACTAGGAAACTCCTAGGAGAAGTATGAGAATTCCTAAGTAGGGGACTACTTATATATAACTGACGGTTAAGGAAATGAAATAAGGAAGCAGTAACTCAAATTATAACTGGATGAAAAATAAAAACCCTTGAAAGAATTGCCAAACAAGAGACCAATAAAATACTTCCCAATCCTTTGCCCACTGATGACACATACACAGGTAATGACATCTGTGATAACAATGTCAGCCTAGGTTCCAACGAGGCTTCAGGTAAATCTACACTTCAGTGATGGGGAGTTAAACTTTGGGCTTCCTACTAAATTTTATCAAATTTAAGATGCAGAAATTCCCACATTTTGATATCTGAAAATGGGATGGGTTTCAAAATGAATAATCTTTTAAAATCATTGAAACACACAATAAGTCTTCAAAGCAAGTTTTATACGATTTTTTTGTTTGGCTACTCTTTTTTTAAATATTTTTAGTTGTAGATGGACACAATACCTTTATTTTATTTATTTATATGTGGTGTTGAGGATCAAACCCAGTGTCCCACATGTGCTAGGCAAGTGCTCTACCACTGAGCTACAACCCCAGCGGTTGCTTCTCTTTCTTGGAAATGTGAAAACACCACCCTCTGACACCAGCATTATTTGGGGATTGTACTTAGCATTTATTTAAACGGCAGAACCAGCTAATCATCAACCAAACTAAAACTCCCAGATGCACTGAATCAAACAACACTGCAGCTGGATAAGGACCCTTTGATCTTTACAGATAAGAAAAGAAAGCCCAAAGAGGCTCAACGTATTTCCCAAGGTAACAGAATAAGTTACTGGCAGAACCAAAACAAAAGGCCAGTTCTCCCATTGTCTGTCAGAGCTTTTCCTACAACTTCTATTTGCAGCAGGAGGACTTTATGTCTTTGATACACATGTAAATAGTTCAAGGTGAATTCAGCAGGACCACAGAATGCAGGAATATTTTTAAAATGTCTTTAGGGTGAGTAAATATCATTCCATGGTGTGGTGCAGAGACCCCCACTCCAATAGTGGGTATGTCAGCCACGCACATCACCCAGAAATGGATTTGGCCCTGTTAAACCAGAAATGCATAGGAGAATGGGAAGAAAAGAGGTAGAATTTTAAACTAAACCAGATTCTACAAATAGAAGTCAAGCTAGTGCTAGACATATAGAAAGAGTAGAAAACTGGTGACTCCATTCAGATTTCTTTGTACAATACCTAGATATACATCTAATAATCACTTTTTTTTTTTTTTTTTTTTTTTTTTTTTGGTACCAGGGATTGAACCCAGGGCCATTAAACCACTGAGCTACATTCCTACCCATTTTTATTTTTAATTTTCTTAACCACATGAATCATATTTCCTGATTTTCTAACATTGAACTCAATCTGCCACTGTGTACATGTTTTGCATGGAAAATTCCAATCTCCCCAGGTAGACTATACATGTGACAACAGTTTCTTCTTTCTTCATTTACTCCAAAGTCATTTATTTGTACAGAGTGGGCCATCCACACGCACCATGGACAAGGATAGATGAGAAGAGGGGTGATAATCAGAGGCCTAGTCTCAATCACATGCCTCCACTCGCAGCATAATCCACCCCCTGCCAAGTATACACTGGGAGCTTAGGCTCCTCTGTGTTTGAACCTCATTTTCCAAGATCCAGAGAGGGACTCACATCCCATTGGTACAGAATCCATAACTGGTTCTCAGTCTTAGCCTTCTGTGGTATTCACTATTTCTGTCGGCATCATCCTTATCTTCCTATATGTGGTTACATCTCTCAAAGTTGCTTCATGTAGCCATGAAAAATTGATCAACATTTCAAGAGTTCAGAGGACACTCAGTTCAGGTCCACTCTGTCTTTGCAGTTGTCTGGATAGCCTATTTCACTCCTTTATCTGCACAACACACAAAGCTAAGGTCAGGATGCCCAAGAGGTGTTATGGGGTATCCACTTTCTTTGGGGTTCCCTCATACGCATAAAGATTGGATGTGGGGCAAAGTGTCAAATACAACAGACACTGCAGGGAAAGGCCCAGTAATCTAACAATCCTGGGCAGCTTCTGTTTGATTAATTTTATTTCCAATCATCTTTTAGAAGAACTACCTCCATTCCACTTAGCTTTTAAGCCCTTGAGGCCTTTCTCTGTTTTTGTCACACTCACAAGAGTGAAAACTAGCATCACTGACCTGGAGAATAGGGATTGGGCCTGTTTGCAGATGTTTCACTAAGTCCTTGACAGCTGGTCATTTTGGTGCTGTTGCATGAAGCTGGCTCCCTGTGTAACAGTTCCTCTGTTAGTGCAATGCATAGACCCATCCTTCCTGAATATTACCTAAGACAAGACTTGTCTAACTCCAAGCCACAGCTACAAACTGCCTGAGGCTCCACAGCCACAGAACAAAATCTGCAGAAGACGTTTTAGACCCAGGCATTTCCTCTTCCCTCTCTTCTTGCCCTTCTTCCATCTTGCCACATTTCCTCATAACCTATGGAGGTACTTTGTTTTCCTCATTAGATGTGATGGAGACTCTGTAAAGATGGAGTTCCCTGGGTCTGGACCACTATCCTGCCAGGGCTGTCTATGCCCAAGCGTTGACAATGTGGACAGTAAGTGAACATCAGAGGCTCTACAGGAGAAAGACACAAAGAGACAGAGAAAAGACAGAGCTGCACTCATTTCTGATAAGAAATGCTTCTCTTTCACTCACCAGAAACTTTTAAGACTTGTTCATATAATTCATTCCTGTCCCCGGGGTCCTCTGTCTCTGAGAGAGCCCATCCTACAGGTATCATGTTTAGGTGACTTCTCAGAGGTCATTAGCAGTTGCTTCTCTGGCTGAAAGTGCCTCTTAGTCTTGCTCACTCTCTGAGTAACTTAAAGTCATATATAATTTTTTATGCCAATACTGGAACTGTTGAGAAAAGTGTAAAGAATATTTTTTCTGTTTTCTTTTATTCTTCTAAATTTAGGTCATAAATTATCAGCCAGTAGGATGGAGCACACATCAGAGGATGTTTGTGGTCCTTCCTGCTGGCTTGCACACAGCTTCATCATCCCAAAAAGGACATATCAGAGGCTACACCAGCTCCCTTTCCCTCTGTAGTGACCACAGGGCCACATCCTAGCCCTTTTTTATATTTTATTTAGACAAGGTCTCACTGAGTTGTTTAGGGCCTAAGTTGCTAAGGCTGGCTTTGAACTTGTGATCCTTCTGTCTCAGCCTCCCAAGTCACTGGGATCACAGGTGTGAACCACTGCCCTGGCTCTAATAATCACATCTAAACAAGAATCATACTACTTCATATTGTGGCCAAAGATAGACATGCACTCGTAACTGGGAAAGAACAATTGCTAAATACATGCCTAATGCTTCTATTTTAACTTCAATATAGACCACCACCAAATATTTCTTGAGGTTCATTTATGCTGTCAAGGTAAGCATAATGAGGGATACAAACATTTTTAATCACCAGTGTCTAAGCTCATGCCCTAAGTATTTAACAACCTGCAGAGCATGGCACTGATGAATCAGAACAGAAGTAGTTGGTTGGTGCGGTCACACTAGTGGGAATAGGTACTGGATGAACATCAGTCCTACCAACAGCTACCAACAAGCACAAGTTTATAATGGAGTGGCTTAGTGCCAGACCAGCATGGTTCAAATCTTGATTCCACTATTTATTAGCTAAATGATCAGGGGCAGGTGGTTAAACCTCCCTGTGTCTCAAATTCTTCTTCTATACAATGGTGCAACAATACTGGTTTGAGAGGATTAAATTCATTAGTATTCGTAAAGCTCTTAACACAGGGCCTGCACAATAGTAGATGTCCAATAAATATCAGCCTTGCTCCACAAGCAGACTATTTTAATAATAGATATATTTTAATATGGTGTAAGAACACTTTGAATTAATAAAATGAATTACTTCTAGAAATTTAAAGTACTACAACCTCACTTATTATATTGAATGATTGGTAGTACTATACTTATACTACAAATCAGAAAATTAGAGCAGAAACATCTTTTTATGTTAATTCAAAAGTGAATTATAGCTAAATGTCAGGTTTTCTTACAGTCATCTCAGGGAGCTTCCTATCACTACAAAGCTGTGGCAGGATAACTGTTATCATTTAACCCCTTCACCATTTTCTAAATCACTACTCACCATTGAGTATCATTAAAACCATGGCCACTTTAATTTCTACAATGGATGATGCAGGAAAGAGGAAAAGAATTATTGATATCTATATAACTATCATATATACCAAAAATCTATTTTTAATGAAAGAACAAAATTATCATTAGAACATCACAATAACAATTGCTGTAGGCAAAATTCTTTAATGGGTGCTAAGAATGCTGGTTAAAAAATTAAGCTGAAAGCAGAATATTTGCATATTCTTAAAGTAGCTCTCTCAAATGTTTGATAATTATAAAAGGAAAATAATAATTTTATAAGAGTCTTGGAAGACATCACCTTTTCAAGTGATCAGTGTTAACTTATTAAACCTAGACATTACACACCCTTGATACAATGCGCTGAGAAGAACAGACTATCTCCAGTCTATGGTAGCCTTCCCAGTAAGGCATAACTTCAACCTAATCTTGAAAAAACAGCAAAATATACAAATCAAGAAACATTTTACAAAATTAATAATTCTTCAAAGTAACAGCAACAAAAAGAGCAATCAACAGAGTGAAGAAACCACCAACAGAAAGGGAGAAAATATTTGTAGACTATTCTTTCAGTAAGAGATTAAGAACCGGAATACATAAGGAACTCAAACAACTTGACAGCAAAAAGTAAATGAATATCCTGATGAGAAAATGGGGAAATAATAAACACTTCTTAAAAGAATATACACAAAGGGGCAACAAGTACATGAAAAAATGCTCAGTATCACTTATCAAAGAAATACAAATCAAAACCACACAATAACATATCATCTTAGCCCACTTAATATGGCTACTATCAAAAACAAAATAATAATAGTACATGCTGGCAACAATGAAGAGCAAGAGGAATTGTTACCTGCTTTTTTTGATAATGTAAATTAGTACAGTCATTATGGAAAATAGTATGGTGCTTCCTTGAAAAACTAAAAATAGAACTGCTATACAATCCAGCAATCCCATTTCTGGTTACATAGCCAAAGGAAATGAAATCAGTATGTTGAAAAACTATCTACACGCCCATGTTTATTAAAACGCTATTTACAATAACCTAGATAAGGAATCAATGTGGATATCCATCAGCAGATCAATGGGTAAGTAAAAGGTACCAAATATACACAATGGAATATTCTTTGACTATAAAAAGGAATGGAATTCTATCATTTGCAGCAACATGACAGGAACTAGAAGATATGTTAAATGAAGTAAATTAGGCAGAGAAAGACAATACTGCATGTTCCTTACTTACATGTGGAGACTAAAAAGTTGATCTCACAAAAGCAGAGAATAGCTTCTGTTGTTCTATATCACAGTAGGATAACTATGGTTAACAATAATAAATTGAATATTTTTAAAGAACTAGTAGTGAGGATTTTAAATGTTCCCAGCAAAGAAATGATTAATGTCTAAAGTGACAGATAAAACAATTGCCCTGATTTAAACATTACACTTTGCATAGCTGTAGTTAAATATCAAACTGTATTCCATAAATATGTACAATTGCATGTGTCAATTGAAAATAAAAATATATTTAAAGAAAGGCAATGAAGTCATAAAGGTGGAAAAAGATATTGTTACAGATTGAGGTGACTAAAGAAAAGTGATAATTAAATAGATTGGATCCTTCAACAGAAAAATTACGTTACAGGAAAAATAAGTGAAATTTGAGTAAAGTCTATAATTTGGTTAACAGTTTTTGTGCCAGAATAATTGCAAACCATACTTTGTAATTATGTGGGAACTAGCATATGGAAAAGCTGAGAGAAAAGTATTCAGGGAATATCTTTGCAACCCTGAAATCTAAAATTACCTCCAAAAAAGAAGTAGAGAAGGAGGCAGGAGGATCACAAGTTCAAGGCCAGCCTTAGTAACTTGATGAAGCACTGTCTCAAAAATAAAAAGGCCTGGGGATGTAGCTCAGTGCTAGAGTGCCCCTGGGTTCACTTCCTAGCCTGCGGGGGGGAAAAAGTAAAAAGAAAGGGAGAGGGAAAGAAGGAGGAAGGAAAATCAGTTAAAAAAAAAAAGCTATTCTTTTTTCCTAGGTACACAACATCCTTTAAATTTAGCAGTTCTCATTAACCTTTATTCAAAAGAATATGAGGAGAAAGAAGTCCATGTGCCATTTTCAAGTTAAGATCTAAAAAAAAAACGGAAGGCGAAGGCAAACCCCCTTACATTCTCACCAGCTGGGTACTATGATACCCTGTGGGATCGAGGGAAGGTGGCGGAGCCACTGGTGGAAGGAGCATAAGTCTCTCGTTTGCTGTGCGAAGGAAACCCAGCTTCCAATGAAGAACACCCGCTTCAAACTCCCACATACACCAGCACTAACGTTTTGACACACTGCACCATTATACTTTTGGGCAATCTATTTTTTACCCTATACTAAAGCTAAAACATATTTATAACATTTCTATCCCTTATTTCCCACTAGGATATGCTGTAAACTTTATTCCTTGAAATGTTTATCTCTATCACAAGGGCTAGGAGCATACTAATAATAAATGTGGCAAATACAAGAGTCATTGACTACAGTATCTGTCAAAGGGATAAACTGAATAGATAACTCTTCATCTCATGACTTGAGTTCATTTGGCCAGAAGACATACAATACAAAAGAATAATGTTTTCCTCAGAAAACTGAGCCAAGTAGATCCTTCTATTATGCATGCCATGCTGGTAGAGGAGAAAAAGCAGTGATAGAAAATTCCACTAAGAAATTGCTCCCATCTCTCGATTATCTACCTTGTTAAATTTAAGATATTTAGGAAATACAAACATTTTCATCTCCCAATGACCAGGCTTACACCTCAAATATTTAACAAGTGACAGGACACAGGCACTGACCAATCAGAACCCAAGTAATTAGTTGGTGTGGCCACATCCATGTGTACTAGATGAACATCAGATCTGTCAATGGCTACAATCAGAGCACAAGTATATAGTGAAGTGGTTAAGAGAACAAACTGTGCAGCAATTTCTCAGGAAAACAAATTGTTGGCAATTATGCAGGTGGAAAGGCTGATAAGGCGATGTTGTATTATTCTTTGGAACTCCTTTGAAATGTCTACCAGTAATAGGATTTATCAACGTTCTCCTTATGTAAATGTTACTTATTTATTGCTCAACTCTCAGAAGAGCACTAGATATCAGGAATGGATGACAAGATTGAGAATCACTAAGTCATAAAAGACATAGCCCCTTACCTCAAAGATTTTACAACGTAATGATTCAACTAACACACACAAGGAAAATTGAATGTAAAAAAAAATTGTGTTTTATGGTACCCTGATAAGATGGGGAAATCACCTCACTGACCCCACAGATAATGCCATACGTTGCAATTCTAGATCTTTGTGGGTAAAGGGTCAATATATATCCCCAATGTTCCCACACCCACCATTACTCACTCTAGAACCACCCTTGTTTTTAGGAAGAACTCAAAGTATACTGGCATTGGATGGAAATGAACTTCCAGGAAGTGTCAGGAAATTCTGGGAAGGTGCCTTGACCTTGTGACAGTAGTGAAATAACTATTCTATTCATTTGGCTCTACTCCACGTAGCAATACAATTTTGGATTAGTTTCTTAACCACGCTAAAGTGTTTATGTGTCCAAAATGAAAACTAGAATAAAGACCTTTCTATGGTTTGGATATGGACTGTTCCCCAAGGTTCATGTGCTGGAAGCTTGGTTTCCAGTGTGGCAGTGCTGAGGCATCAGAGCCTTTAAGACGTGGGGTCTAGGGGCTGGGGATTAGCTCACAGGTACAGCACTTGCCTAGCATGTACAAGGCCCTGGGTTCAATCCTGAGCACCACCAAAAATAAAGGGGGGATCCCTAATGGAAAGTAATTAGGGCATTGGAACTCCGCCCTCACAAATGGATGAATATTATCTCAGGGAAGCTCAAAGTCTCCAATGATTGGATTCGTTCTTTTGGAAATCAGTTGTCATAAACAAGTTCAACTGTCTTGGCTTGTTTTCTTGAACATGTGTCCTTTCTGCACATAGCCAGTTCCTTTCCAATTCTTTATCATGTTGTGAAAACCCAGAGGGGTTCTTGCCAGGACACTGGCACCACACTATTTGAACCTTCCGCTCACCAAAATCATAACTTTCCTTATAAAGTTCCCAGTCTCCAGTATTCTGTTATGGCAAAACAAAGGAGACTAAGACAGACCCTTGACTGTCTATCACTTGAGTTGGTGATATAATTATCTTGAGAAATTGTATCAAACTCCTAGCTCTCCAACACTACCAATCTTTCAAGATTCCATTAGATATAATAATAAAAACATAATAATGAAACATTCAGCATTCCAACTATTTGGTTCCCCCAAATAAATGCTTCATATGTAATTTTAAATGCCAATTAACAACATATTGTAAGAGAAGTAAAACATAAGGAAGGTTGCTGAGTAACTCCATGAAAAACAAAATTAGCTAAATCCAAAGTCAGTAAACTTTTATTATAATTCATAATTCATGTGTATTTGCTCAACAAATATAGATTGAATGCCTACTATGTGCCAGGCATGTTTATAGGTGCTTGGGTTTTATTAGTAGACATAATAGACAAAAATTCTCTGCCCACATAAAGTTTACACCCAAGCAGAAGAGTCAGATGGATAGATGGATGGATGGGCAGCTAGATAAAATAAAATGATAACCTTCACACTGTGTTAGAAGGTGGTAAGTGCTTTGAGAAAAAAAAATCAAGGGGAGGGCATTAGTGCACGATGTCATAGGAAGCTACTGTAAGAAGGTGATCAGATGTGTCTTGTCAGGGGTTTAGTAAAATTACATAGAAAAGAGAGTTCTGTGCTTGTCTCAGCTTTGTGCCCCAAGGTAAAGAATACATACTCTGATGTCTAAGTGTCTTTCTTACTCTTCAGGTAAACAGGTAAAGTTATAAGCACAAGCCCTTGCCAACAACCTCTGAAGGTTGTGGTAAAAATTCAAAGAAATACATGAGACAGTGTTTCAGAAAACCTTTAACTCACCATAAAATTGAAGGGATTAGTAGATACCTAGTCTTCCTCCCTTTGGAGGGAAAATAAATATCCATCCAAATTTTTCATACTCCCAACAATTTTTTTAATATACAAAAACAAAAAAAAAAACCTCTGTCTTAAGAATTAAGTTACAAAGTAAACACTATGCACAGTTCTAAGAAAGAAGCAACCAAGTAAATCACTAAATGCAAGGATAGATCCACTGACACGCTTCATCAAATAACATTACAGCAAACAAATTGATCAACTGATACATATAAAGTACTCGCTCTGTTCAAACAGTGTGTTAAGCTGAGAAGAAAATCAGAAAACAAAACATGATCTCTCCCCTCAAGAAACACACAAAATTTTCACTTTCATAGCAGCTAACCAGGGGAATAAACATGCTCCCCCAAACCTCTATACTTTTCCAATGCCTTGCTCACTAATGACCCAAGAACATAATGTAAGACTGTGGGTAAGGAATGCGACATCTCTGATGCAATCATACAAGTTTGAGAGAACTTGTTTTGAACAATATCAGTGCATATTTGCTGGCAAACCCTGACATTGTCACTGCTAGTCACCACAGTGGTCGATTCTCACCTCGATGAATGCAGAATGTCAATGATTTTTTAAAAATTTTTGTGTTGGTTTTACTTTTTGCAAATTAACAAATCTTTGGAAGAAAAAGAAATTATTTCTTAAAATTGTATCAACAGATACTTTTCCAAAGAAGAAAGTACAAATGACCAACAATTATATGAAAAAAATGTATGACATCTTTAGCCACCAGAGAAATGCAAACCAAATCTACACAGAAATTCCATCTCACTTCAGTTAGAATGGGAAGCATCAAGAATATAAGTAACAGGGATGGCGGTTGTAGCTCAGTGTTACAGCACTTCCCTCGCATGTGAGAGGCACTGAGTTAGACCTTCAGCACCACATAAAAATAAATAATTAAAATAAAGGCGTTGTGTCCATCTACAACTAAAAAATAATGTTAAAAAAATACAAATAACAATAAATGCTAGTGAAGATGGGTGGGGTCTCTTATACCCTGTTGGTGGGAATGCAAATTAGTATAGTCACTATGGAAATCAGGATGGAAGTTCAGCAAAAGGCTAAAAATAGAACTACCATATGACCCAACTATACCACTCCTTGGTGTTTATCCAAAAGAATTAAAGTCCACATATTTTAAAGATACACATATACCCATACTTATCACAGCACAATTCACGATAGCCAAGTTATGGAATCAGACTAGGTGTCTGTCAACAGATGGATAAAGAAAATGTCAGATTCAAAGAACTAAGTATCATGTGTTTTCTCTCATATGTTGAAATTATATGGGGAAAAAAATGGGGAAAGAAAAAAATGATGAAATTAGGAGGGAGACCAATAGGATACAGGAAGGGGAGGGAAGAGAAGAGGGAAGGTCTTGGGGAATTGATCAAATTATGTTTTCATATATGCACAAATATGCCATAATCAAACCTACCATTTTGTATCATCCGTGTGTACCAATGGGGGGAAAAAAAAACCTAACTACAAAATAGTTGGTGGACAATGTCTTTGGAGAAGGATCTTGATTAAAGTGGGAATATGAAAGTTGTCAGAAAGAAAATGGAGCCATTTGTGTCAAATCTCAACAAAAATGAAGTCAGGAGGTTATGAAGGAATCTCATCACATTATGCCTGATATAAACACTATCACAAGACTACCAGGACCTGGACTTTGTACAAAGGTTACCACAACCTTACACAAAAATGTATTTCTACAAGGTAGTCATTTGCTCAGCAAACGCCTTCCCAAATTTGAATTGATACCATATTTGTTATTTTTCTGTGTAGGAAAGGATTATCATTTGGAAATAACAAGTACAGTAATTCTCATTTTGCCTTTAAAAATTTAATGTTGCCTCAACTTCTTTGAATAAGCCCATAGTTATTAATAATTCCCTTGAATATTTCCTTGAATAAGCCCACATGCTATGTCAGATCTATTCCTGTTTCAATGCTGTGCTACTCCTGAATAAACTCATCTTTTGCAGGGGGCAGTTTTCAGTGGCTACAATTCTATCTCCTAAGTGGGCCCCTTAATGCTTCCAAATACAGCAAGTTTCTTCTAAACATGGTTCACTGTTTTTTACTACCCACCTGCCAAATGTCATTTTCTTGCTCCTATCTTTCAAAACTAATACACTCAGATTAGGTTCTCAGAACATCCTGTTATGTTACATTTGAAGACCTTGTTTAAAAATTTGTAAAACTTATTTAACACTGCCACTGTCTGGTTACAAATTGCACAGAATGGAGACATCATCATTGAAGCTTAGTATCAGGACTGGCATTTAGTAGGTTTAAATATATAATTGATTCTTACATTATCTTTACAATATAATACAACTACATCTCTTCCCCCAAGCCACTACCAACTACAACAATGCACTCAGCTCTCATCATTCTCCCCTTATCTTACCCTTCTAGGGTGCTGTTAGCATAGGAGAAAATGTGGTGAGACCATGTCTTCTTTTTTAATGTATGGTATAGGAATATGTGATGTGCTAAATAAAAAATATCAATGTGAATTCATGTCAACATTTTTCACTGGACACCACTAAACAATGCAACTGTAGTAGCTATACCTCTGCCCTCCTAGGAGATTGTGTCTATGTCATACAGCAAGACAATATCAGGAGAGTCTGAAGTATCCTCTTGCTCCTCCTGTTGCCAGAGAGCAATAATGTTTTCAATAATATCAACACAGGGTCGGGGGTATGACTTGGTGGTAGAGTGATTGCCTGGCATGCATGAAGCCCTGGATTCAATCACCAGTACCAGGGGAAAAAAGAAAAAGAATGTCACCATAAAAGAAGATCTTAAGAGCTCCAAAACCAGATTGGACAAACCAGATTGTGACAATTTGAGCTTCAAATAACAGTTATATTGTGGCTAATTGAAATATATTGAATCTATAAAAGGTCTTAAATTCATGGTGATACTCTAAAGATAAAAAGTATTATAAACTATTGATAAAGGCAGTTGCAATATAAAAATATACATAGAATCCATGCTATAGTTCAATAAGCAGAACTTTTAATATGTAAGAAATATTTATTCATGATAAATGTATTTATAAATTTTACATACTTATTTTTATGTAGGCACAACACTAAATATAGGGAAGGGAATGGCGAGTGACCTGAGAAATTCTGGGGAAAGCAGATACTGAACCCAAATTGGAAGGACTGAGGATCACCAGTGGTCACATACAGCTGGAGGAAAAGGGATCTGACAGTTTATCAGCATCCATGCTCGTGCTGCCAATTTGTAAGCATAGCACTACAATCTACAGTGTGCTGGGCAGTGATGCAAAGTCAAGAAAGCACCACAAATGGTCTATGCTGAAACTACTCAGTGCTGCCAGTGCAGTGCAGATTCATCCACAGAAAATCCTTAATTACATAATGTTCCAATAAAATCTTGTGGAAACTAAAACTTGAATTTCATAAGATTTTGGTGTCATAATATATTCTTTTAATTTTACTCGAACTTTTAAAAATCACTTAGTTGGTGGACCTTATAAAAACCATCAGCATGCTAGATTTAGCCTGCGGGCTGTAGTTTGCCCACCCCTGCTGTCCAGTACAAATCTGTCTTTTCCCCATTCCCCAAATCAGGAACTACAGTCATTTAGAAAGGTGTGTGATCAAAACCCATTGATCATCATTTATTGGCTTCTTTTTCAGGCAGGGTGGCTCCTACTTTATTACAGGGATAATTATTTGTAGTAGATTGCTTAGAATCTAGTTTCAGCAGAACCAGTAGTTGCCACTTTTGTCTAAGTCAGTTGTTTTTGGAAAATCTTTTATTGGGGTTTTAATGTTGACCTTTACTTCAATTTTGTCAATATCAAAAGTATTTTTACTTTGCCCCCTTTCTCCGCAAGGTCAAAAAGTTTACTTTTACCTCCCAGATAGGGAGAACTGTAGAAGGAATTAGCTCATTCTTGACAAGTGAGGCCCTCTAATATCCAGGGAAGTCCCAAGAACACAGTCATAACTAAGAGTTGGAACTGTTTCATTCAAACCCAAGGTAAAGGATCCTATAGAATGCTACTTTCCACACTCAGAACTGGGGCTCCAGGGCTCCAGCTCCCAGTTTTAAATTTCAGGTTCTGTCAGTTCAAAAGAGTGATAGTATCAAAGTTGGTATTTTAACCTGTTTTATGTTGAGCCTTACTTTCATTGCCTTTCCCCAAGTTGGCTTAGAATAGATGTTGGAAAGACGATGCCACTAGTTCAGTCTTCTAACTAGTTTTAATCACATGGACAGGGCTCTCGGCTCTCTAGGTCAAGCCTTTGTCTCACTGATACATACTCAATTATCCTTTTCTACTTTCTCAAAGGCCACCCCTTTACACTGGCAAAAGCGTGCCAAGGCACAAGACAAACCTTGGATCATGTGATAGTATTTGGGGAGAGACTGGCACATGTAAGTTCATGGTAGTCAGCAGTAATCCTGGGCTGAAGCATACTAAAGGGAAGAGAAGGAAATGGGCCCCAGTCATAGTACCTTAAGTCTAAAAATAAATCAGGCTTATAGAATGTTGAAAGATACCCTCCAATGTTGGGGGGGGGTGGTAACAGCTCCAACAGACCTATGCTTTGTTCCTACAAAATAGAGACATGGGCAGATGAGTAGCAACAAATAATTATAATCAGCTGAAATTCTGATATCACATGGTGGCGTGACTGCTTACTGGTAACAGCTAGTGAAGATAATTTACCATGTGGCAGGAACTGCACTAAGCAAGCTCGTTATAGGCATCACCTCATTTAATGTTTACATCTGTGTGAGAAACCATGCTAGAAATCTAGGGTCACAGTTTCAATTTGCCCCAAGTACCCCACCAAATACGAGAAAAACAGAGATAACATTTAAATTTTAAGCCTTCCTAAACAACAAGTCTCATAAAACTACATGTGCACGCACACGTACACACACACATACATAATATAGCAATAGGAAATTGGGAAACTTTCGTTAATACTCATGTTTTTCTTACCTTTTTAAACCTAAGAGTAGTAGCTCTATGTCCAAACAAGAACAAAAATAATAGGTCTGCATTATAATTTTCACTACTATCTATAGAAATCAACAGAGTATTGATGCCATGGTTTTCAGGATTTATAAGGAACTGGTTGCTGAAAAGAAGTTAAATGGTTTTGGATTTTGAGGAAAAGTTCTTATGGCAAGCACAAGTCAATGACAGTACTATGAAACATTATATTCATATTAGGTTGCATAAAAATGCTGGTCTCCCTCCTTTTAGCCTACAGGTCAAAATCCAAAATTCTTAGGTGATTATACCAAGTGCCTTGGATGGCCCAAATCACCATCTCAGATTCATTCACGCAGAAAACAAATATTTATGAAGCACTTCCCATTACTGCTAGGCAGTACTCTGTTGGGAATATAGCAGGAAATGAAACCTAGATCCTATTGTCAATATTAAGTGAAGAAAAGGAGTAATGAATCAAAGAGCAATAGCATCAGGAGGGGTTGGTGATCAGGGCAGGGCTCTGCTGAAAGTATCCTTGAGCAAACACTGAAGGCAGTGAATGCATAAGACATGGAATATGAGAGGAAAGACTCTCCAGATGGAGGCCAGAGCCTGTTGGTACTTATATGAGAACAAGGCCAATGTGGCAGAATTACAGAGTAAATGGTGAGAAAGGTTCTAGTTTTGGGGGCAAAGGGACTGAGAGGTGGTGGCATGCCACACAGGCCTTTCTAGGATATGGTAGGAACTTCAAATTTTACCGATAGAAGGCACCAAAAATTTTTAGAAAAGTTGCATTATCATCTGACGTATCTGTACAGGAAATATTCTTGCTGGTACACAGATCAAGGAAGCAGCCTCCTATCTTAGTCCTAGTGCCTCCCTCAACTAAATATATTACTGCATTAGCAGCTAGTGAGATATGGGCCAGACATTCCTTTTCTCAATCCTAAAAATGAAACTTAAGGGTATAAAAATGAGAGTGGAGTGGGGCTGTAGCTCAGTGGTAGAACACCTTCCTAGCACGTGTGAGGCCCTGAATTGGATCCCCATTGTAAGAAAAAAAAGGGGGCGGGGGGGACAGGCTCAGGTAAGATCACATCACTTGTTCACAATATTAAATAGCAGAATAATAAAGAGCAGAATGATAAAAACAAACCTGCCTGATCCCAAAGCCCAGATTTCTTCCACAACACAGAATATACCCTTCTGATTCAATTCATTCTGCATCAGAACTTTTTAGCACTCAGGTCTTTGTATTACCTTCTGGCTATTATCAATATACCTTGATTTAGTTCCTCTGATGAAAACCTGTTTATTTATCTTGATCAACTTAAGTAGCCTATACTGAGTGAAATCTTTTCTAATTTTTCTCAGGCCACTGAGTCGATCCATCTTCTGTGCTTCATTATCAGTTCCATCCTCATGTCTCTGAAGCTGCACTTACCTGGTTGTAGTGTACCTTTACCTATGCCTTCTTGCTCATTATCACCCATCCCACCCACCATCCTTCCCTACCCACCCATTCACATGCATCCAGCACAGTGATTACTAAGGAATCAGAGTTCTCACAATCTACCCTATGCATCTTGGACATCGGGTGCCACATTTAAAAGAAAAAAACCCTGAAAGCTAAAGAGCATCCAGAAACATGATACAATAATGAAGAAACAAAATGGTGTCCAAATAAATAATTTAGAAACTGGAAACATTTCACCTAAAGGATGGAACATTGCTTTTTTTAATTTTAGGAAAACTGAAATATGTATATGAAATGGTTTTGAAAGGCAAAATTAAGAGTAGTGCGTGACAAACAGAAAAGCACATCATGGCTTAACTGAAATGTTTATATAAAAGCTTTACAGCTATCTTGAGAAAGAGCAATGAAAGGAATGCTCTATAGTCCTCATATTTTGATTGAGGGTAACATTCATAAAACTCCTAATAGTCCCAGATTTTTAGTTCATGAACTGTTTTCTTTTAGAAAGTTATCATTGGGTTTTGGAAATACTGGTTCAGACCTTTTCATCACTCTTCAGTTTTCTAAATGAGCTAACATTTTGGCTACTATATGCCTGAATTTCTTGTACAAGCTCTGCAGTATGTTGCAAAACTGAGGACAGAAGTGGTCTTTTTTGAAGACATCTTTTTTGATGTTCCCTTCACCAAAACCTTTCTAGAATCTGATCAACTTCTGTATAAGTTACCAACTTATAGACCCTCAACTCCAAATTCACCCTAAAGTGGCTCTCCTGTTGCTTTCTGACAGGTGTGGTATCAGTAAGAGGTAAGGGTGTGAAAACATCTGGTAGCACTCTGCTTCAGCCATGCTCCAAGAATGTGCCACTCTCCTCAGTGACTTCATAGACCTGGCCTGTGTTGCTGATCACCTTCCTCCACCCTCCCAACAGATATCTCACACTGCAGGCCTGAAAACTCCAGCACCCCTTCAGCTGTGGTGTGGGCAAACCAGTAACCTCCACCACCCCGTGAGCTAAGCTACTCTTCCTTCAGTAAACTCTAAACCCAGAAACTGGCCCCTCTCTTCCAAGTTTGTCCTTACTTGGGTTCTCTCCCTCAGCACTAGGGTATTACAAAGTTCCCTTAGTTTAAAATGTTTTAAATATTAAATCTCCCTTGTGGGCTAGGGATGCAGTTCAGTGATAACACTTGTCTAGCACGTAGGAGGCCCTGGGTCCAATCCCCAGAACCACTGAACAAAACAAACTTCCCTTATTTAAAATCACGGTGTAATTGGTTTCTAGATTGAATTCAAACTGATAGTTACTAAGCCAGGCTCAGAGAAGCAACACAATGCAAAGTCTGAATATGTGTTCCCAAATCGAGGTATTTAAGACTCGATCCCCAATGCAACAATATTGGGAGGGGGGCCTTTTGAAAGGTATTTAGTATTAATGCCCTTATAAAAGGGCTTGACTTAAGGAGTTTGGTCCCTTTTACCTTCCATCCTTCAACCACCAGAAAACAGAAATCCTTCCCAGCTCCCAAGAATGCAGCATCAAGGCACCAACCTAGAAGGGTAAAGCAGTCCTCAATGGAGAGACAGCTGAACCCACCAGCATCTCGATATTGAACTTCCAAACCCACCTGAACTGTAAGAAATTTATGTCCTTCATGATTTATCCAGTTTGGGGTATTGTATTAAAGCAATAAAGATGAACTAAGAGAATCACTGATTTTTTTTTTTTCTAGATTTAGCTCTAGATCTGTAAAATGGATTATACTCAACACTCCTAAAATCCGAAGTTTGAGAGCTCAAGAAGTCAGAAGGCTTACAGCTATATTATCCATAGTACTTACACAATTGTTGATCCTATGTGATGAATAGCAACAGCAACATCAAAAAGGAAATGTCTTCCAAAATATGGACAATTTTATTCATTTTTAAATTATTCATGAAAATGGGTTTGCATAGTATGGGTAGAGGGAGGAATAAATAATCAGAATACAGAATGATTTTTAGGGCAATGAAAATACTACTCTCTATGTATGGTAGATATATGTCATTTGTATCTGCCAAAACTCACTGAATGTACACCAAGAGTGAACCCTAATATAGAATATGGACTTTGGGTGAGTATGTGACAAATGAGGTTCATCAATGGCAATGAATCTATGATGGTGGCAGTAAATGCTGAAAAGAGGGAAAGCTATGTGTGTGGGAGCATGGAGTTAATGGGAAAACTCTATTAACTTGCTCTAAAAGTGCTCTAAAATTGTTTTTAGTAATAAGAAAGTTATCAAATTTTTTTTTTATTAGGTAGAAGGGAGTGAAGGGAGAAGGGGTATGGGGGTAGGAATGACAACAGAGTGAAACAGACATTATTACCTCATGTACATATATGACTGCATGACTGATGTGATCCTGCAATATGTACAATCAGAAAAATGAGAGCTTACACTCCATTTATGTATGATCAAAATGTATAAATGCATTCTGTCATGTACAACTAATTAGAACAAGTACAAAATTTTTTTAAGAATTTTTTGAATAAATGGATTTGCAGAATAGGATGTGATATCTCTTATCTTGAATTTATAATTTATACAGAAAACCAAGTTTAGGATCATCAATAAATACTTAAGACCAATATACACAACAGAGTTTACTTTTTCCTGATTATTATATAGATAGAAGCTGTGCTATCATCAAAGAAATAAAACCCTATCAGCTAACATTTTTTGAGATATATTCTCTACTGGAGGAGTATAAGAACTATGCAAAACATCAAAGCAAGGAATATAAAAGCTAAACAAGTAAGAGGCAACCTACACAAGTTTGGAAGATGGTTAGAATGTTTGAAAAAGGAAATGCAAACCTTGGTCAGAGCTTTAACAAAAAAAGTGATAGTAAGTTTTTAGATAAACACACAAAAAAAGAATGAAAACTGAATTGAATCCCTTTAATCTGAAAATCTTACCACTGACATGATGCTCAAAATTTTTCAGATTTTGTAGCCTTTCAGATTTGGATTTTTGGATTAGGAATGCCTAACCTGAAGTCTACACAAACATTCCCAAATCTGAAAAATGCCAAATCTAAAACTCCTGAAAAAAATATCTAACACATTTTGAAAAAGGGATACCCAACCTGTATTTCAAGTATGAGAAATAATATGCAAAGGTGAGGAGACAAATGGAAAACTTGCAAGATTCTGAGTTAACCAGTAAGGCTACAGCAAATTGTTGAAATCAGTTAAGTTAGAGTAGTGGTACACAATGTTGCACAAAGACACATCTGTCTGGTTTCAGTATAAAAGACAAAGACAAGCAGGGAGAAATGTTTAAGGTAGGAATAGGTATTAGAAAATAAATGAACCAGTCCCAATGAAGGTAATAAAGGACTGATAAAGTAGTTACAATCTTAGAAGAAACATGTACATAGAAGAGCCTCGTCTAGAATAAGGACAACGTGGAATAAACAGGGAGAATTAAAAGCCAAGATCTTTTTGCCAAAAGAGGGGAAACAATCATAGAGACGTGATTATGAAGAAACAAAAAAGAAAGGAATAACATGAAACAACACAGGGAAAAAAATATCTAACAATATAACTTGTTGTACAACCAGTCAAGGTTGAGGACAAGATTTACCCAATCTTATGTAACAGGTAATGCAATCCAATATATCATATAATCCAGTATGAAACATGCAATCTACACATGAAACAGCATATATAGCTTTGCACATTTCAAGAACCCTCACTTGTGCTCAAAAATTATCAATTTTATTGACCTTTTGCTCCTTTTTTTCTTTTCATGCTATGTTCCTTTTGACAAGTTCACTTCTTGACAGTACTTCAACCAAATAGGTTTTGAAATACAAGAGTAAAGGGTGGAACAGAAAAAACAAAAAAACAAAAATTCACAGCTAGAAGAGCAATCCCTTGTATTCACAACACAGAAAAAAAAAAAAAAAAAACAAGGAATCTTGTCATGATTTATCTTTGGGTGATTTTTTTTGTAGCTACATATAATTTAACAAGGCATCATAAACCATTAAATATAAAATTCTGAAACATCTCACATGTTTCATCTCTATGAAGGTGGAAAGAAAAGTCACAGAAAAGACTGAAAGTAGAATTCACACTAATAAAGACAACATGTTTCTTGATTCTTCCTATATTGATCATACCTTTATCCCTTGATCTCAAATAATTTGGATTAGGTTTTTTAAAATACATTTTTCAAATTCAACTAAAATTCTGAAACATCTTAATAAATTTGATTTTTTCTATTTAACATTTTCTCAATATACCTAAAACAATAAGAGTAAAGAATTGATACAATTTTATATTCACAATGCATTTTTTAAAATATACTTGTTCTCATTATCAGTTTTAATTCTCAACTTAGCAGTCACCATACTGCTAGTCCCTTTCTCCTCCCACAAATCTCAAAAACGAACAAAAAATCTTGAAATATTAACTAAGCATGTAACTAAATGACTTCTTTACAGAATTTCCTGAGCATTTATTATTTAGATTTGTTCTTCTTAGTAGACTCATCTGCATTTTTCTTCAAAGAAGGATGGGACTTTGGTAAATTCTTTTTTTTTTTTTTTTTTTTTTTTGGTACCAGGGATTGAACCCAGGGGTACTTAACCAGTGAGCCACATCCTTAGCCCATTTTATTTTTTATTTTGAGACAAGATAGCACAAAGTTGCTCAGGGCCTTGCTAAATTGCTGAGGCTGGCTTTGAACTTCCAATCCTCCTGCCTCAGCCTCCCAAGTTGCTGGATTTACAGGCATGTGCCACCACACATAAATCCCTTTTTGTAGGTAAAAAATAAAAAAATCTTTTCCATATTTAACACAAAAGGGAAAATATTGCTCCACTGATATTATAAAGTTTCTTAAAATATTAGTGATAACATACAATTTTATAACAAGGTTATCTTATTCACAATTTGGAACTCGTTCTTGCAAATGGGAGCACAAACCAAAAGTAGCACTATTGAAAGTCATTACAGCAAAATCTCTTTGGAGATGCTTTCTGAGTATGGCATATATCATTCTGGTCAACATATAGTTAATATGCAATTGAAAATCATTACCTGATGTCTTCATCATCTCTGCCTTCTTTAGAATTTGTCTAAAGGTAGATTTCACAAGGCCTGGAACTTGATTCATTCAGATCCACCTGATGTATACCCACTGAAAATCTGCATTTTTAATAGCCAAATATAATCTTCAAAGTAATTCCTTGTTTGGTTATGCAGGCTCTTTGCTATGCAGTAGACCATAATCATAAAACAGAATGTTAGTGGCAAAAATATCTCCACAGGGCTGGGGTTGTGGCTCAGTGGTGGAGTGCTTGCCTGGCATGAGGCACTGGGTTCAATCCTCAGCACCACAGAAAAATAAATAAATAAATAAAGGTATTTTTAAAAGTATATCTCCACAGAATAAACAAAATAACTACTGGAAAGTGCCTCTCAAACCAGCCAGAGTAGAGGTTTAAAAAAAAAAAAAAAACCCTCAAGGGTGGAGGGGAACCCAACAAGTATTCAACTCTTTAGGGTTTGACACAACAGTACAAAGTACAAAATGCAAACAGTATTTTGGGAAAAAAAATTCTTTGACACTAAATGCATAGAAAAGTCTATGTGATGGGCTGGGGTTGTAGCTCAGTGGTAGAGTGCTCACCTAGCATGTGTGAGGCACTGGGTTCAAGCCTAAGCACCACATAAGAATAAATAAATAAAGTACTGCGTCCATCTATAACTGAAAAAAATATTTTTTTAAAAAAGAAATGCCTATCTGACAAGTAAATCTACTAAGCATAGATGCTGCCATGTGGGTAAAGTGTTAATCTGTAGTACTTGAAAATATATAGGTATTATTTAATTTCATCAGAATTTTTAATATGTTGTATTAGTCATGCTTTATGACAATTTTTAGTTTTGTTAAAGATGCTTCCTGTTTATTAGAAATAGTTATAATGCTGCTTGGAATAAATTACAAAATTATAGAGCTCTGTTCAGTTCTAGCTAAAGTCAAACTTTAAAGACTATAGAGGCTTTAAAGAAAACCCAACCCTTAAAAAATCTTTAAAATATAGAGTTGCTTTCTGATTTGCAAACTTTTTTTAAAGTTTAGTTTCCCAAATTTCATAAAGCAACTGGCAACTGAGTTCACAGTTATTCTCTAAACTAAAATCTGGAAAATAATGTCTAGTAATAAGTACTCAAATGTTTCCTGCAAAGTGATCTGTAAACTGTCAAGTATTATCAAGATTATCTCACACGGAATCAAAACATTAACTGAATGTGTTGTTAGACATCACAATTAAAAAAAAATTTTTAGGTCTGTGTCACTTCCTGTTAAACTAATGCCATAAACAAACACAGCATATCTTAAATATTTGATTTCTGAAATCTTAAAAGTAACAGACTTCATATAAAACTATAACAATATTGGTATGGTATTACTTTAAGTGCTTAAAAGTGGATGCTGCACTTTTATTTTAAAAAAATGGAGGATACTGAAAGGTTAAGTATAGACAAGCATCAAGAATGAAAATCATCCATGTTTGAATATTATACATTTCCTGTTCTAAAGACTAAAGTAACACTTTAACATAAGTTGTGGGTCCTTCAGTTCACATTCTACTATTTAGGCACAAAATGAAGATAGGTCACAAAATGTATGAACATTTTCAAGGTTAGCTTTTGAGAAATATACTTGAACCAATCATAGAATAGTGCATGGTTTGTATTTGTTAGCTTAAGTAATAGAAAAAAAATACATATTTGTTCTGTGGTGACTATTTATTGTGGTGACAATTTTATTTTCCTCTTCACATTTTCGGTGACTGTTTCCCACTGGTATCATCAACCAGGTCTCTCAGGCGAGATAAGTGGTGCAAGGCCCTTCATTAAAAAGTATAGAACACATTATAAACCAATATTAAGAACTGAACAGCCAATGAAGACAGCAAGAAAGGGTGATTTACATTGTTTATTAACTTCAAAATTAGTTGAAGAAATGAACTCAAGAGAATAATATAAATATCAAACTATTGAAAACTATTCCTTATAAAACTTTGAGATCTGAATATTTGGGGATTAAAATAATTTCCTATCTTCAATAAACATTTATTTAGAAATTTTATTTTTGACTTTCAATTTTTAAGTTAATCTGCCAAGTAACCTAAGAAGAAAAAATAACAGATATCATTTGTATCACACTTAACAAGTAACAGTATTTAAAAGGTTAGTTACAGTTGTGAAGAAAACACATTTTATTGAATAGAAGGAAAATCAATGACTTCTCCAATAAGATTGAATAGTGTGGTATTATCCTAATGATAAAATATGGAAAAGATGACCACACGCATAATCATAATACTTTGTAATCTAGAAAGAGTAATTCTGGAATTGAATTAATTTTCGATTGTCCTTTGTGTCAATTTACAGACTGAAAACAATGAAAAATACATTGATATACTTTTGTAAGTCTAAATTTACTTCATAACAGTTTGTCCTGTTTATGAAGTAACATAAACGGTAAATTCCTTACTGACAACATTTTTGAAATATAAAATAAAAGCCAAATTAAGATTGCTCTTGTTAACCCAACAAAATCAACTACTAAAAGCAATCTAACAAAACATGAATTTTGCTCTCCTTAAAAGTAGAATTTTATAGGTAGACCAGATCACTGTTTACAAAAAAGTTACTAATGTTAAAAAAAATTCTTGCACATTGTAAAAGTACCTATAGATCAGTATCAGTTTTTGTGATGACTTACAGCCCAGTGTTCATTTTTACCAAGAAAAAGATCTCTTAAGATATGTACTTTATCTCAGAAAACACATTTGGGTCTGCAACACAAGTTTAATATCAATGTTTTTCACAGCAATAGATAGCTTGAAATCATTCACTTTAAAGTAGAATGATGTCTTCACCCTAGATGATCAACTAAGGTCCTGCACCTACTTCTCCACTACTTCTCCATAAACAGTTTACGCTATCATTCATGTTAGAAATAGTTTTTGTTTTTTCTTTTTTGTTTTTTTTTTTTTAACTGAGTCCCAGTGATGCGTCTTACTAGCTGTGCAACCTTGGGCAAAATTCTTTCTTATTACTCCACAACTATTCCCTGATCTATATTATGAAGACAAAAATAGTACTTTCTTCACAGGGTCCCAAGGATCACAGGAATTATATTCAATAGCACTTAAAACACTGATACTTGGTAAATATTCAATAAATGTTACATATATCATTATACACTGAATTCTACTAAGTATAAAACACCTTATTCAAGTACAATAACAAGCTACAAATAAAGAAGTATTATTTCTAACAAACATGTATATTTAAAAATTAGAGTCATAAGTTTATGTCTTGAATTTTACGTCTCCACTACTTGCTAAGCAAATTTTGAAAATACAAAAGGTAGGAAACATTTACTTAGCTTCACTTATAGTCAAGTTTTGAAATAGGTTACTAGAGTAAAATTTTTTAATCTTAGTATTTCTTAAGCTTAGTAATTCTGTCTTCTGAGGACACTTCATATTCACACAAACTCATAAATAGCCTTCTCTTCTGTAAATATCATGACCACAGAAAAGACTTCTATTCACTTTTTTAAGACAATTTAAGAAAATTATATGTATCTTTATATCCAGAATATTATACTTTATATATACTTTGTATATACTTTCAGATATGTGTCAAATAATGACACATTTGTTACTATTATACTTATTCTAGACAAACTATATGAAAATTCATTTCATAACAAGTTATTATTATAGGATATCTATACTGGTACTATCTCAAATTGTTATTACTCAGAAATGAAAGGAGAGAGTGAGCCATTCATATCTGTTACATTTTAAATGTCTAAGGATATCTCATTAGGTCCTTAGAACATTTTAAATAGGAAATAGAATAGGAATAAGAGAAAGCAATGTTTTCTTAAAGATAATGTGCTCCAAGAAGCTTAAATATGCCTACTATGCATCTATTTTTAGAACTACTTAATTCCATCCTAATTTCAAAGGACTGAAGACTAAGATGAATTTGTATCCACATTAGTAAAGAATACTTACTTTTGAAGAGACCTAGTAATAGGAATCATACTTTCCTTCAACTGTAGTTTAGAGAAATCATCTTCTGCAATCTATTATTAAAAACACCAAAGAACAAAAAAATTAATTTTTTTAAATTTTAAAATTAAATCCTATTAAAATGTGATTAAGAACATTAAAATATATTCTCTACATTTTCAAAGAATTAATTCTAGCAAACAAGAGAACATTAAACATTTTTATTTTTCCTATATTCTAAAAATACAACTGCCACTTAGATTCATCTTTCAATTGTCCATTAAAAATTATATGTTTGTTAAAAATTAAATGTTGACCTGAAATTACAACTTTTCTGAATAAGGTAGTATCTCAATGATGCTTAAAAGGGGAAGGAAAAGAAGGATGGATTACACTCTGTATGTTAATGTTATGATTAGTAGAATGTTGGGAGAAAAATTTAAAATAAAATTCAAATGACTAGGCTGTGGAAGTTCTCAAGAGCTGATTCACTCATTAAAAACTGAATTTCATAAAAACTCTACTGAATAACAACAACAAAACAATGACCAAAAAAAAATACAGCTAACACTTATTGAGTATATACCAGTTGCCAAGCACTATACTAAGTACTTTACATGGTTAGTTTCAACTAGTTTTCTCAACAACCGCATTTTATAGAAAAGGAAACTTATAAGCAAAATGAGCCAGGTCCAAAAAGGTAAATACTGCATGATCTCACTTATATGTGTAATCCAAAAAGTCCAACTAACAGAAATAGAGCAAAATATGGTAGTTATCAATGGCTGGTAGGTGGTAGATAAAAGATTTTGGTTAAAGAATACAAAATTAAATTTGGAGAAATAAGTTCAAGGGAGCTGCTACTGTACAACATGGTGACTACAGTTAATAACAATGCACTATATACTTAAAATTACTGAGAGTAGATTTTAAATGTTATCACAAAAAATAAGTATGTGACGTAATGTATGTTAATTAACTCAATTTAACCATTCCACAGTATATACATATTTTAAAGCAATATGTTGTACACCAAAAATACACATAATGCTTATTTGTTAATTAAAAACAAAGAAACAAACTGAAATTAAAGAGGTTAAATGATTTGTACAAATGTTCTACTTGCTAGTAAGTGGCAGAATTAGAATTCATAATCACTTTTAAAACTATACTTTCATGAAGAAAATTCACTTCCTATAGAACAGCAACCCAAATCTCAATTTATAAATCAAGTTTTTGCTTACTTGTTTAACCTCTTCAATTGGCTCTGTAGTTCTAGCCTGATTAAAACTTTCCTGTACTGCTTGAAGATTAAATAACATTTGTTTCAATGCTTCAACAGGACCATGATGTTTGCCTCCAGAAAGGGTAGAGCTCTACAGTTAAAACAGATAGTAGTAAAGTTAACCAATCAAAAGTGAGAGAATAAGAGTTTCATTTTGTTATTTTCCCCCAACACAAAATTAATACAAAAATCTAAATAATGCATATTAAAATGTTTAAAAAATCAAAATTGTAACTTACCACTTCCCCATACCCAGTCCCCAGATGAGCTTATCTAGAGACAATGTGATTAAGTTTGGCATATCCTTTCTAATCCCTACTCTTTCAAAATGAATAGTACGTGTTTATATTTACAACAAATTCATTTTGCAGATTTAAATCACAGTCTTTTATGATGGAAAATGTCTTCAAAGAGCAGGTAAACCAACATGCTCTTTTCAGATGTGTGAATGAAACTAGTTATCAGTTAAGCAAGGATTAAAATTTTAAATATAGCTTTCTCTGCATACTTACATGCTTATGTTTTCAAATAGAGAATATTGGCTTTTCACCGCTTCAGGGTCACATATCTAAAGAACTACCTAAATAACACTACATCTCACTTATCACTGACCTTACCTGTGTCCAAAGAAGGCAACAGCACTTAGCCACATAAGGTGGTCAGGATTCTTTTAAGATAATCTGTAAGGGATATTTTAAAACTTCTTTTAAAAAGTCTTAATAGTCTATTATTTTTACATTTTTTTTTTCTTTTGTTTTTGCAGTGCTGGGGATTGAACCCAGGGCCTTGTGCTTATAAGGCAAGCACTCTACCAACTGAGCTATATCCCCAGCCCCTATTTTTACATCTTTTAAATGAGTTGCTGTGTCCTCACAGTTATCCACAAAGTGGCAAATAAACCTCTGAAGATGTCTATAATTTAACATATTTCAGCATTGACTATGCAAGTATATATAACGTTTAAACTTCACTTACATAGGAAGTGTTTGACTTACATAAGATATTCAAGGAAAGCAGAATGACAAAAAAGATTTTCAAGATCTTCCCACAATATATGAACAGGATATAAGAAACAGAGTATGGAAATATATAATGGTATATCCATTGTGGAAAACAGTACAATTCCTCAAAAAACTAAACAGAGAACTACCTGCAATTTTCCTCCTAGGTACATATCCAAAAGAAGCAAAGGCAAGAATTTAAGCAGATATCTCTATCCTCATATTCGTAGCAGCATCATTCACAATAGCAAAAAGCTGAAGAACCCCAGTGTTCATATTGGATGAATAGATAAACAAAATATGGCACATGCACAGAATGTAATATTATTCAGTCTAAGGAACAAAGGAAATCTTTGGCATATGCTCCAACATGGATGAATCTTAGAGACAATAAGCGAAGTGAAATAAACCAGTCACAATAAGAAAAATATTATATGATATTTCATACATGTGGTTCCAAGAGTAACAAATTCATAGTGACAGAAAGAAAAATGTTGCTTTTACCAGACGGTGGGAGAGAGAGGAGTTAGTCTTTAATGAGTGCAGAGTTTTCATGTGGGAAGATGAAAAATTTCTGGACATGAATGATGATAGTGGCTATACCCAATGTAAAAATACTAAATGCCTCAGTATATTTAAAAAGAGCTAACCTAAAGGTCAGCATAGCTGTGCAGGCCTGTAATCCTTGATACTAGGGAGACTGAGGCAGAAGAATCACAAGTTCAAAGTCAGGCTCGGCAATTTAGCAAGACTGTCTCAAAATGAAATTTAAAAAGGGGCTGGGGACGTAGCTCAGTGGTATTTTCCAAACATGTGCAAGGATCTGGGTTCAATCCCTAGCACCAGACACACAAAAGGTTTGGTTAAACTGGCAAATTTTTGTTACATATATATTTTTAAATATATTGCTAAATATACATATTTTGCTACAATAAATTTGTTTCAAATTTTTAAGAAGAAAAAGAAACAGTATAAGGATTCGGTTGGGTTTAATAAATGTTGGTATTGTGTGATATAATTTGTTTTGAGACTTGTCATTACAACCTGATAATGAAGTGAGGCACAATGTCAAACACCTGTAATCCCAGTGAATTGGGAGGCTGAGACAGGAGGATTTAAAGTTCAAAGCCAGCCTCAGCAAATTAGCAAGGTCCTAAGCAACTCAGCAAGACCCTACCTCTACATCAAATATAAAAAAGGACTGGGAATATGGTTCAGTGCATAAGTGACCCTAGGTTCAATCCCCAGTACAAAACAAACAAATAAACAAAACCTAGTAATGAATGTCTCTGGGTACATCTTTTTGTTTATCTCTAACTCTTAGAACCATATTAATGTTTTACATATTCAAAAAACAGACAATTTAAATGAAACAGAACATTAGGAGAGCCCAATATATAAGAATGAATTACCTAAAAGTATAATAAGTAAATATAACCACATTAAAGGGAGTTAGCTGGGAAGAAAATAATTAAAAATAAGGAGTCAGGCATGGTGACGCATGCCCACAATCCCAGCAGCTTGGGAGGTGGAGGCAGGAGGATTGCAGGTTCGAAGCTAGCCTCAGCAATTTAGCGAGGCTATAAGCAACCTAGTGAGATGCTATCTCAAAATAAAAAATAAAAAAGGGCTGGGGATGTGGCTCAGTGGTTGAGCACCCTTGAGTCCAATCCCTGGCACCCAAAAAAAAAAAGAGAGAAAAAAAAAGAAGGAAGGGAAAAGCTAAACCAAACCTTGTAGAATTATACTGAAAATCTTAAGTATCAGTATAAACTCATGATCTTATACGTACACACACACACACACACACATTTATGAATATGTAAATATACATGTATAGGTATAGAAACATAGATGTGTGATAATATATGGTTTGTAAACATGCTTCCTAGATGACCTGCTGAGTCTAGAATGAATAACAACCCAACAGAAATAAGCACATCTACTGCCTAGATCTTTGTTTCTAAATACTTTTTGTTTTTTGTTTTTTTTGGCAGTGGGGATGGTTACTGGGGATTGAACTCAAGGGCACTCAACCACTGAGCCTCATTCCCAGCCCTATTTTGTATTTTATTTAGAGATAGGGTCTCACTGAGTTGGTTAGGGCCTTGCTAAGTTGCTGAGGCTGGCTTTGACCTCAACATCCTCCTGCCTCAACCTCCCAAGCCACTTGGATTATAGGTGTGTGCCTCCATGCCTGGCTCTAAATATAAAGAACTACAGTTCCTCAGAGAAGTTCTTAAAAAAAGAATGGGGCCATGTCAAAAGGACACAGGGGCTAACCTAAAGGAATTCCTATGGTCCTAAACTGCAACAATTTGAACAATATAAATAATTTTGCATTATAAAACTAGAATAAAATAAATATCTGAGTCCCTACTGATGTAAACAATTTCATAAATCAGGGAGAAGGCATAACTATCATTACACAAGAATTTTAATTAATACATGTTGAAGAAAGGACAAGATTCACCACTTATACTAAAATTAGTGGATGTAACTGTGCATAGTCTCCAAGTATCTTCCCTAAGATAGTTATTAATTACAAGGGAAAATGGTAGCTTTACTAAAGCTAATAAGTACCACCTTACCATGTTCATACCATGAGTATGAACAGAATATTGTTACATTACTACTGTTTTACTACATTAATATGTCAATATATCAATGACATCAATATATTATGAACAATCTAAAATGATGCACTGAGAAAGCACAATATTACTTTATTGGTATTCCTGCCAAAAATACAAAACCCCATCCTTATCATGAGAAAAATTCTATAGACTCTATCTACAAAAACACTGATGAGTACTTTTTAAGGAAAGACTAAAAAGTGACAACAGAGTAAAGTAGATTGAGGAAACATAAAAACTAAATGTAATTGTTGGATCCAAGAGTGGAACCTGGAAAGGTCATTGAGTAAAAACTGGTGAAAATGTAAAAAGGTACACACTACACAGTTTTGTAACTAAGACAATGACCTGGTAATCATTGTACTATGGTTAAGTAAGATTATTAATATTAGGAGAATCAGGGAGAAAGAAACACAGGAACTTTCTATATTATTTTTGCAATTTTCTGTACATCTAAAATTTCAAAGAAGTGAAAACCTCAAAAAACAAAAATGTTCCTGGTAGTGAGGTTGTGTATGTGTGGGCAAGGGCTAGGTTACAACTGATTAGTATTAACACTCATCTATCTCAAGCTTAAAAAAAAACAAATCCCCCAATTTTTTCTTCTACCAGTGCACCTTCCCTAAGTAAACACCACCACCAATCCCTCAATTGCTTGGTTCAAACCATCTTGGATTCATCCTTTGGATTCTCTATGTATTCATTCTATCAGGTCTATCTTCAAAATACATCTCAAGTCTAACAATTTCTGACCCCCTCCAACATGTCCACTGTAATCAAAGTCATTACTCTTCCTATTCTGAAAGATTGAAAGAGCCTCCCAACTAGGTCCCAGTTCCTTCTCCAGGGAGTTTCAAGATATGCTTCACACAACTGTTAGTTTCTATTTCAAAATGCAGATCTGTCATTTTCTATTTTAAAATATCTATACCTGTAAAAACACAAACCTCAATATTCAACTGGCCTGAAAAATACAATTTCCTGCATAATGGTCTATTTATACGGCTTTCATAAACAAACAAACATTGTAATAACAATGTAGCCTATCTGTAGAATTCAACCCCGCATCCTTCTACTTTAGAATATTAAAATAAAATTACCAATAATTCTGAAAGGAGTTATGGTTTTATAGATGTATGTTGAGGAGAAGAGAATTTGGGTTTGTTATTGTTAAATACCTAAGAACTTAGAAATGAATAACTATGTATTAGTCATAAGTCTTTTAATAAGTAAGATTTAACTTTACTCACCTGACTATCATTATTTAAAAAATCTTCAAGAACCTTTTTAGCATATTTCTCACTTGAAGCTTGTTGAGGCTTATCATCAGAATTAACAGGAACAGGAGATTTGCTAAACAGAATTGAAAGAATATAAAACAGCAACTAAGTTCCCAAATTCTAAAAATTATATAGTATATAATTTAAGCACTTTCATTTATATACAAGTGGTCACCAAGAAATAACCATCATGAATATGACTCATATCAATGTTGGATGATAATTCCTCTATCTTCTTCCTAAACTGATAACAATCCAACCCCTCTCTATCCTCCTGCTTCACCTTTCAAGCCTTAAAGTAAAACTATAAAGAAACTGAAGATACAAGTACTCAACTAAATGAAAAAGCCCTCAACTACAGAACAGTTACAAAAAACTGTTTAAAATTAGCAGTACATTTTTCCAATTAAACATTTTTAGGACTGGGGGTCAGTGTAGCTCAGTAGTGCACTTGTCTAACACATGCAAGGCCCTGAGTTTGATCCCACACACCACAAAATAAATAAAAAAAAAATATATATATATATATATATTTTTTTTTTTTTTTAAAGGCTACTTATCCAATGATAATCAAAAACCCTACAATCTCATGAATTTCTACTGGAATGGCAGTTAGATGTTCTCCCATTTCAAGATGATAGGACAGATCTCCCCCTCCAGAACTGGTTTATTTACAAAATTAAAATTCCTGAGTACAAATCCCAATCCCATTCATGATAGGATCTTAGGTAGTTTGTCTGAACTTCAGTTTCTACATTTTTTTGTCCCACTTATCCCATACAGATATTGCAAAAATAACTGAGTGAACTCTTTATGAACCTGGTTCATTTAATAGATGCTCTATAAATACTCGTTTCTTTTTTAATGTTCAAGTAATAGAGAAAAGAGCACCCCCAGCAAAAATAAGAATGTTAGCCAAATCAAATTGTATTAGTCACAGGAATAAGTCTGATCATTCCATTTCTGTTACTTATGGACCACTAAAATGTATGTAACTCTCAAGAACTTAATCTAGTAACCTTTTAAATCACTGAAATGTCACATGCTAATGTTGTTTCTTAATAAGAAGCACTTCTTTACTGACATATTTGTAATTTACTATGAGCTTTTCTCACTCCAGGTAGTCTTTTCCCTTACTGTTTATCAAAAAAAAAAAAAAAATATATATATATATACATATATATGGAGTGTATATACATTAACCAGGTGTTGTGAAATAACATTTTTGCACCTACTAACTGAAGGTGATATGATTATTAAAGCAGGTTTATTATGCTATTCCTCTACTTTTGTATTTGTTTGAAATTTTTCATAATAAAAAGTTGTTTAAAAAACAATTCGTTGTTATGGTTATGTTCTTCCTTTCAGAATGCTACCTTTAGTTGCTTCCTATTCTACTTTGTTTTGGTCTAATGACAGGTTGATAATAATTTATCCATCTGAAGCAAATTTGTTTTATCTAAAAAGAGAAGCATCAAAATGTGAACTGATCCTCCAAAAATGAACTACTGTATGCAGGCTGGTAGGTCAAACCATTGATAATACTATACAAGTCAGGGGTTTATAATATCTAATTACAAAATACATCAAATACATTCAAAAATTTTCCTCTTAAACATTTCTGACACTACTTGCCCGTTCATTTTGGTTCAAACTGAAAACAAAGTATTGAAGCTATGATACTTTACTAATCCACAGAACAACTGGTAAGAAAATAAATTAGGGAATAAGAAATATAAGAGATGCTAATCATTAAGTGAGCTTTTTTCTATAACAAGGTTCAAAGAAGATACTGTTGAAATAACTCAAGATGAAAAGCTAAAAGAAAACGAAATATTCTGGATAATCATCATCACTACTACAATTTATAAAAAAGTTCAACCTTAGTCAGAAATTGTACTATAAGTAGTTTCACTTTCTAGCTAATTGACTTTTCCTAACAATCACAATGTAGTTATTTTTTTCCTCCCATCTCAAAGAGGCAGAGGCAGGAATTCGAACTGGAATTACAGTCAGCATCAACATTCAAAAATGGAGCTATTTAACTTAGAAGTAATAAAAAATGAATGCAGGAATTAATGGACTCTGTTTAACAAAACAAAAGCCCAGACAACTGAAGATAATAAGAGGCTGGGTACAGTGGTGCATGCCTGTAATCCCACCAGCTCGGGAGGCTGAGGCAGGGAGATAGCCAATTCAAAGCCAATCTCAGCAACTTAGCAAGATCCCGTCTCTAAATAAAATACAAAAAGAGCTAGGGATCAAGCTCAATGGTTAAGCACCTCTGGGTTCAATCCCTGGTACCAATAATAATAATAATAATAATAATTTATAAGAGCCTAAGGCATGATGTGTCACCAGTAATGCATGTCTGATAAGTCCTAATGTAATAACATCACTAATAATAAAAACATTCCCACTTTCCAAATTCTAACTCCACACTCACATTCTCAGGTAGGTAGGTAAACACTTTTAAAATTATTCTAAGAAACTATATCATAGAAAGATTAAACAAAACAAATGAAAACAATTTTAGAAACTACAAAACCTAGACAATAGACCATATAAGGAAATGCTCATCATTTAAGGAAATGAGTAACTAAAAGAGAATGCAAAATATAAATGAAAAGGAATGAATAACTAATACATAATACATGGAAAGAACTTGGGGTAGAACTTAAAAGTTGAAAAAAAGGAACAAGAATCTCCTAATACTTCTCCATTTGCTGTATGGTTCTAATCCCTCATACTGATATATATTGATATTTAACAGTGAATCAAAGTGAACATGTAACAAAGACAGAAAGTACATAATGTACCTATGAGCATAAATCATTACCCCATCCTGTGGTAACAATGAAAACTGCAATTTAAAGTAAGTAACAATGAAGTCTACATTCTACAGAATTACAATGTTTTTATTATTACCATTGTTATTTAAAAAATAAATCTGATGTTCGTATGGCATTTTTCATTTAGAAAACTGAACAGCTTTTCCATTGTCACTTACAAAGTCACAGGAATATTTTCCCATGATCTTTCTGCTTCAAGTTTATCTAATGAGCAAGGACTGTCATCCTTCTCCACAGACTTCGGTAATTCTTCAGTACACTGATCTAGATTTCTCTTGGCCTTCAGGATAAGCAGTTCAATTTTGTCACCTAATTTTAGAATATTATGTTAATTCTTCAAAACCAAATGGAAAGTACTACAAAATCTCACAAAGGCAACAAGACAATTAAGACATCTGTAACGATAAATTATATCAAAATGCGAAAAGGGAGAAAAAATAAATCTACCGAATCTACATAAATTAAGAAGTACTCTAAAAACATATATCACTATAGCAAAAATAAAACATAAAAGGTCCTAGATATTAGTCCAAATTTTCAGCACTTCATTTAAAAAATCAAAAACAAAAAACTAAAAACAAAATATTACCACTGAATGGCTTTTTGGATTGTCCTGGGAGAAGTGGATTCTCACAATGACATTGGTTATGTTCAGAATCACATCTGTATTCATTAACTAATCCTTTATCATCACTGAAGTAATGTGAATAATTTGAGGGCTCAAAAGAATATTCAAAACAATCTAATTTATTCATAAGCCGAGAAGTTCTTTGTGCCTGATAACTATGTCTAGGGGAAGAATGATCTTCTTTAAATACTTTATAAACCTTTTGACTACTTGCATCAGGTAGCAAGTCTTCATTGTGGAGCCAGACTGGGTATTTGAAATCAGGTAAACTAGTTATCCCTGAAACATTGAGGTCAGATTTCTGGCTAGTGAGCCATCTTGGATAATTCTTTTCATGACTCTGTTGTGAACTGTCCTTTAATGATGATTTCTTGGGGAAAGATAAAGATGATTCAAAAATACATTTATTGGTCCTATTCATAAGTTTGGGGCTTTTTAGTTTACCACATTGCTTTCCATTTATATTTGTGTCTACAACACGTGTAACTAAGCTATCCTTGCCCACTGCAGTGCAGGAATCTTGAAAATTCAGATGCTTTTTAATGGCCGAGGAACCCAGTCTTCCAGTACATTTCTTGTTTTTCTTGCTTATTTTCACTGGTCCAACATCAGTGAAAGAAAATGATCCATCTGCTGGAAGTCTTAACAGATCATCAGTTGTTAGGCTAACAGAATCTATGTCATTAACAATCTCTCTTCTATATGATAAGGGTAAGGAGTTTGAGTGCTTTTTGTGATCAAGATTTTCAAAAGCTGAAAAATAAAACATAGTTCAGTTTATCTTCCTTTATCACATATACTTAATAACATTCAACTGTAAATGATAATTAAGGATTTAAGAATTGCTTTTGCCACCTTCTCATTATCCTCACTAAAGTTTTGATTGAAAGTATAAAAGATACAGGTTGACAAAACAGAACATGCTTTCTTTTGCACATCTCTTCAATGTTTTATTTCTACACATTTCTCTCCAATCACCTACATTTTCCTGTGTTTTTTACTTTAGGATTTCTTTCAATTTTTTTCATCTAGACATACTTAATATATTAATACAATCAAATCAACATGGGTCATTCAATTTTGTCTGTAGCATAGAAAAATGTTATTCAACTAGGTGGAAAAAAATAATTTTTTTCTCTCTTACTCGCCCTACAAAGGTATGGTTACAACACAGAAGACAGCTATTCTAGTTCTCTTCTTCTGAAGTACATTATTCACATCTAAGAGTTTAATGCAAACTTTTTCCTTTCTAGGCCCATTCTCTAAGTGCTCAAGAAAGTGCTAACTGGTTTATCAGCAACCACTTTATCCAAATTTGTCTTTGTGTAAGCCTTATCAAGGACAAACCCTTTTGACCAGTATTGTTCCATAGGATACAGACTAGAAAGACTAATACAAACATATCCTATCAATTGAAATTGAGCGAGTATAAACTCAGAAAGGTTGCATTGTGTTTAAGTTCATTAAGTTAGTTACTGAAAGCTAGAACCACATCAGTAGTCTATTTCTTATGCTGTAGTAAACTTCCCTTCCAAGGTCAAAGAGGAATTTTTAAGCTGAAAATTCCTGATAACCAGAGAATTACGCGTTTCAAAAAAATATTCGGATTTTGATGCTACATGTTATTTTTATTCCAACATAACAAAAAAGGTCTAACTATAAGGCTACAATATTCTCTGAAATGCTTCAAATTATTAGACATAAAGAAAATAAAAGCATACCATTGTTTGGTTTGTAAATATATTTGGAGAATTGACACATATTAGCAGAACTCCCATCACTGCTAATTTTTCCAGTGCTTGTACCAGGGTATACTTGGCTTAAGTCAAAATCATCAATGTAGGCCTGTAGAGCCTGGGAAGCAGAACTGTACAGCTTATCCTTATAGTGAAAAGGGCCATCAGTGTTGGAAGAATTACCACCACTCAGGCTGCAGCTTGCCAGAAGGGAAGAAACTGAAGATTCCTGAGAACAAACTCTGTGCTTTGTGTTTGATTTTGCCATGGCTTCCTCAACATGGGTTACTTGTATTCATTTTCCTTAAAAACAACTGTAACATGAAAACAAACAGTTAAGGCACCAATTAAAAGGAATAATGATGACATGCAGAGAAAATTACTAAATATGCTAACTTTGAAAATTTTTCTTTAATGAATAAAATCAGTTTTTCTATAACAGAAACTCCTTTTCAGGCATTGTAGTTTTTCTAGTATCTTATGAAACCTTTCATCAATGATGTAGAGAACACTTAAGCATCTACGATGTGACTAGAAGTATATATACAAGAGTTGACTGAGAATATACATGAGAAGCACCGATGAAAAAATACTCACATTTAAAGTCCTAAAAACTACTCATGTACAATCTGTTTTCTTATGGTGACATATTCTATGACATCACAAACCTAACATTCCCCTATATTCAATAAATCATAAGCCTACTACCAGGCACCGTAGATAGTAGGTAGTCAATGAAAAAGAAAAAAAAATTTTTTTTCGAGTTGGGGTTTCACTGTTGCCCAGGCTGGCCCTGAATTCTTGAGCCCAAGAGATACTCATGTCTCAGCCTCCTGAATAGAGAAGACTATAGACATATGCCACTGTAACTTACCAGCTTCCAATAAATTTTTAAAGTCATTAAATATTAAAGCAAAAAGAGCATCCACTTTCAATATTGTAAATGCAGATAAAAAACTTCAGCCAACCCTTCCCCGAAAAGAGACTGAAAAGAATGGAAATATAAACAAACTAGAAATCTTACTTCAGAATGAGCTAGCAATCTGGACTTTTCCTAAAATAACTTTTTTTTGACAGAGCTGGGGATCAGACTCATGCACACTAGACAAGCACCCTCCCCCTTTTTTGAGAGAGAAGGTTCCCTAAATTGCCCAGTGTGATCTTGAGCTTGCAATCCTCTTACCTCTTGCCTCCACAGTAGCTGGGATTAGAGGTGTGCACCACCATGTCCAGCTAAATTAACCTTCTTATTATATACCTTCATTTTTTATATCATCCTACTTTCAATTTTTATTTTGAGCACAGTCAGCTCATCTTTCAAAATACATTTAGATTGTTTGAAAATCAACTTAATGTATTCATCTTGATTTTTTCCCATTATGAAAACTAAAACAACTTTTTACAGTAATAACACGAACTATATTTGAAAACCCAAGAAATAACAAAATGGACAGGCACTAACTCAGAACATGTAACAGTTGTTAAGAAATAAAGACTTTTCTATACTAAAAAAGGATTAATGTCTAAAACTTAACATGCTATGTTGTAAGTCAGTATGTTTAGTTTTTTACTATAATTTTGGAAATATTTGTCATAGTAACTTTTTGAAGTAACCTTAGCAACTGTCAAATTTGATTTTAAATTATGGAAAGTTTTAATTTAAGAAGAGATAGTAAATCACCTTCCTGTCAAAGTCTCAGAGAGTATGCCTTTTCAGGAGATCTGACAGTGGTTGTAGAAGCCACAAAACATAAGAAAACGACTATTTAGCTTCTTCCATATCCTTGAAATGCCATGATATTGAGATATCTCCAGAGATGGCTAGACTGTCAGTTTTGTCCTTTCTTTATCCCTCCTACTAAAGAAATACAAATTTGCACTCAAGCAAATTTACTTCCCTAAGCTCAACTGAACGTTTTTCCCCTTGTATGGACAACATAACAGGTTACAATTTTACTTTACAAAACCTTAACTATTGGGTTATAGTTCTTAATAAGTGGGTGATGACATTTACCAGTTATTTTAATTCACAAGACTGACAATTTTTATTATGGAAAGTTTTCAAACCTATGCAAAAGTTGGGTCGTTTAATAAATTCCTCTGCATCCCATCATGCTGCTTCCACCAATTACCAACATACCTCAACTACCTATATCCCCACCTTTCTCTCCCCACGTCAACCACGGGATTGACGCAATGCCCAAGTGTCTTACCATTTCCTCCAGGATCACTTCAGTCCGATTATCCAAAAGCAAGTCCATCATGCCGAATAGAACGTTGGCACTTAGCGAAAAATGTCACCGTCCCTGATGCAGAGAGAATGTTCGGCATTAAGCAGCGAGAAAATCGTACAGGAAGTTAGGAACTCTTGGGACAGCGGCGCTAAATTGGGGAAGCGAGCGCTGCTTTGCTCTGCAGCAGAAAAGCGGGACCGGGAAAGCCAAGCTGGCCAGCGCCGCCCCGCCGCACGGCTCTCGCGCACTCGCCGCGCGCTGGGTCTACACTTTCTGCCCGATTTCTCCAACCCTCCTGCTCCGGGGGGGTGGGGGGAGGTCCACGGCCCCGTCAGTCACAGACACAGGGTCTTCCGCAGCTTTTCACTCCGAGACCTTTTACTCAGCGGCAGCAGAGAGCGCCGCGGCGGGCATTCCGGGCCACTGCCCAGAAAGCGCAAGCCCCGGCCCCGCGCCCGCTCGCCGCGCGTCCCGGGACCCTCTCGGCGCCGGCCGCACTCCCCGCAGCCTTCTCCAGCTCGAGGCGCGCCCTCCCTCCCGAGACGCCTTCCTCCTCCCGCAGGGACGCCCGTCCGTTAGCCGTGCCCTCGGGCTGTCAAAGGATGGGACGCCCCTCGAAACTACACCCTTCTTTCCGGCCTAACTCACCCAACTGAGGCCCGAAAAGAGGTTCAAAAAACGCAGGCTTCCACAAGTCTCCGCCGAAAGCCCGGGCCTCTTACGGAACGCGAGCGACGCGACAAAGCATCCCCTCCGGCGCCCAGCTCGCAGCCTCGCCGGCGTCACAGCGCAGGCCACGCCCGCGCTCGCTTTCAAACCGACCCAACATGGCGCGGGCCTGCGGTGCGCGTGCGCGGCGCTTGGGCGCGGGCGGGGTGCCCCGGGGCGGAGGCGGGGCCGCTGCGGGCGTTGGGTCGCGGGCTGGGCGGGGACGTGGAGTTGCTCCCGGGTCTGCTTTCTGGGTTGGGAGGGGGCGGTTCTGTGCTTGGTCCACGTCGCAGTGCCCCCCACCCCCGCCGCGGTGCTCGCCTCCATCACCGCTGCTCGCGGCCGCTCGGTGCAGCCGACTGGCACATCTTCGCCCTGGGCTGTGGGAGGCGAACGGGTGGGAAGGAGACTTGGGGGCGTTGGCAGCCACGGTTCCGGTAGCTGAGAGGCAGCCCCACAGCCCCGGTCCTTGCAAGTGAGCTCGGCCTCCCGGCTTTCAGAGAATTCCCTCTCCGGCTAAGGCGTCCCAGCAGGGCAGCTTCCCCGCCACCTCTTCCCGCCATTCCTTAGTCACCCATCCCACCGCGGAGCCCCGGCCCTCCTGGGCTTGCAGCCAGCTCCTCATACACACAGCAGATGCAGGACTGGAGAAGGCACTTGGGCCAGGGATGGGATTTAACGGACCCCTTGGGGACCTTGATTCCCATGGCAGTGACCCACCACGGATTGGGGGCCCAGTCAGGCAGCCCAGAAACAGGGAGTTTGTACAAACCGATGTAAAGACCCAATACCAGCATGTGTGAACCTATCTACAAAGCTGGGACAGGATATGAGGTGCGAAGAATCCGGTTTCATCCAAGTGGTGTGTCACAAAAAGATGCCATCTCAATATTGGTTTATGTTTATTTTCCACTGACCCTGTGGGTGAAGATATCCTTGTCTAATAACTCCATCTGAATGTTTTCCAGCTCATCCGATATGTCACCAGGTAATACCACTGAAGTCTTGTTTGCTGTTTCTTTCTACTTTTAACCCTCTCTAACCTACTAAACTTTACCTTCCCATTTCTCATAGCAAATAAAAGCCCAGACGCTAAAAAATTCAGTTTAGTGGTTCAATTAAATGCATCTACTGTGGCAGAGTTACTGATATGAAAATGATAAGACAGTCCCTGTAGGATTTTATAGCTAGTGATAATCTGTGAAAATTTTTAGATTAATATCAAGTAGGCTGTTGATAGAAAATAAATGTTTTGTATGTTAAGACAAGCCCAGGTCAGGGATCAGCCAAGGACTATTAATGGCACGAGCTTAAAAAGTTAAGACTTTTTTAAATCCACATTCTATGGGGGCTGGAGTTGCAGCTCAGTTGTAGAGGGGTTGCCTGGCATGTGTGAGGCACAGGGTTCGATTCTCAGCACCACATATAAATAAAATAAAACATCCATTGAAAACTAAAAAAAAATTTTTTTTAAGAGAATAAAGATGGACATTAAAAAAAAATCCACTTTCTACCTAAATATTTTTTAACCTTTTAAAAAGTTTCAGAAGGTTCTTCATAAACAGTGTCTTTTAAAGTGTCTTGTACTAGCTTTTTCTTGTATCTTGGGTCATATACAGCAGATATTTCCTAATGAAGAAATAAAGTATAAATGAAGGACACTGAAAATATTTAAAGGAAATTATCAAATATATTGATCTAATTCATGGATCAAAGTAATTCTACTTCACTTTGTTCCCTTCCAGGTTAACAGATATGGAGGTTTCTATGAGGATTTGGAGAAGAGTCCCAATGATTGCTAAAATTCTGGACTAGATTTGTTAGGAAAGGTAAAGAAACCAGGACTCTGCTAGAAAAGAGGAAGTTATAATGGTTTAGTAAAGCTTTTCTAATGTAAAAAGATATCATCTACCTGTTGTGCCTTGCTGAGAACTAAAGGAGAAAATAAATTCATGATCCAACATAGTTTTAGAAGAGGTTTAACATGGAAATGTTCTGATGATTAAACTCTAAGACAGTTTATTGAGGTGTTTAAGGAGGCAGCTTTTAGGAAAAAAAGAACAATAATGGTTTTAAATGTGTCCATTTTAAGAAAAGTAACTAATCTTTTTGGTTAACTATAACAAGGCCCCTCATTGTTTCAGGCACTTCTACATATATTAATGCACTTAATAAATGCAATAAGTATTATTATCCCAATCTATAAATGTGGAAATTGAAGTTAAAGTTGAGCAATTTATTCAATAAGACAGCTGATGATAATTGGCAAGGTTAGCATTCGAATCCAGCTGTCTTTAGATTCTTTGCACCATACCTGTCAGCTTCCCCTAACTGAAAACTGGTTTGATAGGAAGAAGGGCCAATGAGACCACAGCTTCCTGAACTCACTCACAGGAAAAACATTAAGTTCTTCAACTTCTTTGTTATTCCTACCACTGTACCAGTCTTAGTCCCTTTGAGTTGCTTCAAGATTACCATAATCTGGGTGGCTCATAAACAGTAAATGAATTTGTTCCTCATGGTTTTGGAGGCTGGAAGCCTAAGATCAGGCTGCCCTCATAATTAGTTTCTTGCAAAAGCCCTCTTCCAGGTTACATATTGCCACCTTTCAGCTGTCACTTTCTGGCTATGTCCTCACATGGCAGACAGGGCAAATGAACTCTGCAATTTCTCATTTGGACACTAGTCTCATTCAAGAGGTCTCTGCCCTCATGAACTAATAATTACCTCCCAAAGGCCCCATCTCCTAATAACATCATATTGGAGGTTGGGATTTTGACATAATGAATTTCTAGGGAGGCAAAAGTATTCAGTACCTAAGTTCAAGTAGCAGTTCAGTAAATGTGTTTAAATTGAATTGACTTAAATTTGATCCTTTCTGAGGAAGTGACATTTAAACAAAAACACCAATCAAACCACATCAGTCATGTAAACACATTGGAGAAGAGTTTTCCAAGCAGAGGGAACAGCAAGTACAAAGAACCTGAGGTACAAAGTTGCTTGGTTATATTTGAGGAACAGCCAGGAGGTCAGTATGTTTGGAGCTAAGTGAACAATAATATAACTGGTATAAGTTATATTTATTTCAAGAGGAAAACAAGGGTTAGATCATGTCACTGCCATTCATTTTTAAAATATCAATTCCCAAGAGCACATGAACAACAGATGTTAGAAATAATAATGATTTATTGAATGACTTACATAACTGGCACTGAGGTAGGACATTTAAGTGCATTATTTCATTTAGTCCTCATGCTAATTCTACAGGATAGGTATTATCTCAATTTTACACCAAGAAGAAAATGAGATAACAAATGTTAAGTAACATGCTTCACAAAATAAGTGGTAGAAACAATTTAATTCAGGTGTATTTGCTTGCAAAAGTTTGACTTTTCCTACTATTACCAGTTTCTCATTTGAAAGAATGTAAAAAGAGAAAGGGATTCACACATTTATGCAATCAACAAGTAACTATATTGCATTACTAGGTGACAGTCATTATAGAAATTATATTAAAATATAATGTAGCATTTTAAAAGTTTTTATATGAGCTAGGCATGGTGGCACCCACCTGTAATCCCAGCTACTTGGGAGGTGAAACGGAAGGATCTCGAACCCATGAGTTCAAGACCAACCTGAGCAACATGGTGAGACCCTGTATTTAAAAAATAATGTTTTCATATGATTATATTCTTACCAATCATTTGTTTCTAAAACTTTACAGATAAATGGACTATAAGGCAATTGCCCAACAAACTGCTCAAGAAGTTTTAGGTTACAATCAAGATACATCGGGCTGGAAAGTTGTTAAAATTTCAGTAAGAAAAGTTAAATATATTTCAAGAATTTGTCTTTTGAGAATTTACTGTAAAAATATTTTTTAAAATATTTTCTTTTACAAAGCAGAAAAATTCATTTTTTCTATAACTGACAACTTCTTTCTGGATTTTTATTCCCCTTTGAGAAAAAGATAACTGTTTCCAGCAAGGCTTCTAGAAAATTCCTCGGAAATCTGTGAGTACATTTGCCTATTTGCAATCATTTTTTAAATTCAATGGCATTATTGTATCTGGAATTTAATGCTGTTCATTAGCTACAATAGATTATTTGACAATAATCAAGAAAAAATTATTGTCCCTAGGCAGAAATGTGGTATTAATATAATAAAGCAGTTATGTACCATCTAATCCTTTATTTTCACACCTGAAGATAATCATGCACAAAAACATAAATAAATCCCTTTGAACTGGCTATGTAGTTCAGTGGTCAAGCACTTGCCTAGCATGTACAAGGTCCTGTGTTCAGTTCCTAGTACCACCAAAAAAAAAAAAAAAAAAGCCCTTCTAGTGAATAATTCATGAAAATAGGAAATTTGCACTTCAAGAAATAATTACTATAAAAGTACATTGGTATTTTCTAGCTAGCAGTAGTATTTTATGGTCTTTTAAAATCTTCACCTTTCCTTTTAAATGAACCATAAAAAGTAGTTCTCTTCCTCATTTTATTTCTCTTGCTGATATATGCAATTTTTTTGTAAGTTGCTTTTAAGGATATGTTTTAGGATCCTATTTCAAATGAAAGCATGTTAAGGAAAATTGTGCTGACGTTTTCTAACTTCTTTATTCATTTGCTTATAATATGACATCAGTTTCTTCAGATCTATATATATTATTGAGAAGACCAAATTTTATCCAATTCCTTTTCTTTTAGAATTCACTCCTTTCAACTCCTTACTAAAATGTACCTATCTTGTACATCAATCCGATTTTTTACTATTGGGCAAAGCTGGTATGATTTCTTCCACTCATTTTAACAGTTATGAGAAAAAATAATGCCTTCCTGTTATCTAAACAATTAGTGGCTAACAGTGGTACCTTCAAAAACAACAAGGGGAGAATGAGTACAGTCAAGTCCAGGCCCTCTAAGGAAATAAATTTTTGAATCCTGTGACTTTTTGTTTCCTTCCAGACAAAACCAATGTAGATAGAAACCTGTGCATTTTAAAAACCTTCAAAATTGTTCATGTAGTCTGCAAATATGTCTAGTTATTTATTTGCAAGGTACTATATATAATGCCTACATTCTGTCAAATAGCCTCCCTTAGGCTGTTTTAAGATTTTATTGAAACTTTTTATCAGAGATATTTTATTGCTACCTTACATGCAAAACCAAACAAACAATTGGAACTTTTTGTATTCACATTTTGAGTGGAATTTATGTGCATTGTGTACCAGTTATATATATTGATGCACAAGTTACATTATAATTTAGTAGCTCAGACATTTATCCAGGCACAGCTTAGCCTGTTTCCTCTGTATCAGGGAATTTCTCAAGAGTGTACCCAAGATGTCAGGTGGGACATAGGGCTCACTTGAAGGTTCAGTTAAGGGGAACTGTTTTCAAGCTCATTAACGTGGTTATCACAAATTCAGTTCCTTGTGGGCTTGTTGGACTGAGGGCTTCAGTTCCTCAATTTTTCTTGGCTAAAATCTTTAGTATTTGATATATAGGCCTTTCCATAGAACTATTAGGACATGGCATGTCCCTTACCTCAGAGTGAGGGGTCTAGGAGACAGCAACAAGTAGAAAGAGCAAACAGACAGAAACAAAGCCTTCCTGCACACCTAATCTCAGAAGTTATATCCCATCATGTTTACAATATTAAGTGAATCACCAGATACAATCCTGATTCAAAATGGAGGGGGTTATGCAGAGTGTCAATACCTGGAAGTTGGGTTTATTGGAGGGTTTTTAGAGGCTGCTTACTGCACATTGGTTTTGGCAAATCCTCCTTTAATTGTTTCAAAACTAAAATTAATAAAAAGTACATGAAATTCAATTTTGTATACATGTTTTTCAATCACAGCCCACTGATTCTTCTAAATTTTCTGTTTATGTATAGAAAGAGTATGATTGGTGTAGTTTATACCTGTCAAAATATATTTTTAATTAGTTATGGCAGATATTTAGGTACTTACAAAGGAAATCAAGCTGGGCATGTGGGCCAGGTTGGTATGCCTCATTTGAAAGTTTACATTATCCAGAGGAGAGTAAGAAAGTTAAACTACCACCAGTCAAGGGGAGCTTACCTTTTTCCATTGCTTCACGGCTTCACAGTTTAAAAGAATTGAAAATAGGGCTGGGGAGATAGCTCAGTTGGTAAAGTGCCAAGCACAAGACCCTGAGTTCAATCCCCAGCACCACAAAAAAAAAAAAAAAAAAAAAAAAAAAAAAAGAATTGAAAAAAATCAAAGTAAGAAACATGTAGGTATGAATTTAGAATGAGTAACTGAACATAAACATTATACACACATGAGATATATACTATGGTCCAATACAGTTTGCCAATCTAGAGTCTGGAAGAAGTGTAAACTGTCAAAATGCCCTGTAGGGAAACAGTGAGTTGCAGTGTCAAATAAATTTTCAAAACACTCCATACTACGTTCTTGGAGATTTGGTCTTAAATTTCAAGAAGTCCTAAAGTAAATACACCTAGTTAACTTTAATTCATACTTTTACAAATTTTTGACCAAAAACATCCTATAAAACATTGACCTAGATTTCGATTCTGATAGAAAATCTGTCTGACCAAATATGTAGAAAGAGAAGTTGTTTTTCATTATCTCCTTACTACTACCCTATGTGACAACTATTAGCTTTCCCTGGATTGGTCAACTTCCTAACAATCTCCTTGTCACTACTCTTGTTCAGCTACAGCCCCATTCTTCACACAATGATCAAGGTGGGTTTTTAAAATGTAATTTGCTTCCTAAAATCTTCTAAAGCCTCTCAATTACAACAAAAAGAATATCTAAACATTTTTTCAAGATCTGACCCCTGCCTTCCTCTCCAACCTCATTTTCTACCACTTCAATCTCTCTCTCCCTGTGTACAGCCACAGTCGACTCTTGATGCTTGAATGCTGGAATCACTATATGAAACCTCAATACATTCTGTCAACGTTAATGTTTTTTCTTAATGATATAGCATCCAAAGGGGACCTTTTGTAGTTACTTTGAGCACTTGCTTATATGCATGAGAAGAGAGGGCCAGTTTTTTCCTTGAATTTTCTTTCCTTTTTGACCTTGAGGAATGAAATACAGATCTACCAGCAACACAGTCTGGCCTACACATCCCCTAAATGTGAGAAGCAATTCACATGTATTGGTCTCTTTCTATACATCAGAAATGACACTGAATGCTTTTCTTTTGCTTCACAATTTCCTCTTTCTATATCCAACAACGTATTCCCATTTTACAGATCAAGACCTACTTAAGTGTCCCCAAGTCACCTAGCTCATAACTGTTAGACAAAACTTTTCAGAAGCCAAAACCTTTCCCTCAGATGCTAGGTGTACTTATTTATTATTTTCTTTGACCTCCACAAATCTATTGCATGTACCTGTGAGATAACTGAAGCAAATTATTCAGAGAAGGAATTCAGTAGAATGTACCCTTTCTACCTTTATGCATGTCATGCTTATTTAGCATGCTGCTCTCTTCTTCTCTGCCAGTTACTCCATACTGTTTACTGTTACCATTGGTATCATCATTACATTTAATCCTCTCTCATACCCTCTAGGACAGACAAGTGAGATAATCATAAATTTTTTAAATTAATAATTTATATTTCAATAGGTTAAATTTTTTTATTGTAAACAAATGGGGTACAACTTGTTTCTCTGGTTGTACATGAAGTAGAGGCGTATCATTTGTGTAATCATACATTTACGTAGGGTAATGGTGTTTGATTCATTCTGTTATTTTTTTCCTCCCCCCCCACCCCTCTTTTCCTTCTATATAGTTCCACCTTCCTCCATTCTTGCCTCCCTCCCAACCCCCATTATGTATCACCATCCGCTCATCAGCGAGATCATTTGCCCTTTGGTTTTTTGAGATTGGCTTATCTCACTTAGCATAATATTCTCCAATTTCATCCATTTGCCTGCAAATGCCATAATTTTATTATTCTTTATGACTGAGTAATATTCCATTGTGTGTGTATGTGTGTGTGTGTGTGTGTGTGTATAAAGAAACCACAGTTTCTTTATCCATTCATCAATTGAAGGGCATCTAGGTTGGTTCCACAATCTGGCTATTGTGAATTGAGCAGCTATGAACATTGATGTGGCTGTATCTCTGTAGTACGCTGATTTTAAGTCCATTGGGTATAGGCCTAGGAGTGGAATGGCTGGATCAAATGGTGGTTCCATTCCAAGTTTTCTAAGGAATCTCCATACTGCTTTCCAGAGTGGCTGCACTAATTTGCAACCCCACCAGCAATGTATGAGTGTACCTTTCTCCCCACATCCTCGCCAACACCTGTTGTTGCTTATATTCTTGATAATCGCCATTCTAATTGGGGTGAGATGGAATCTTAGGGCTAAATTTTTTGGAAGCAGCAAAAGTAAGGAATAAAGTTGCTGTGACCAAAATGAAAAGTCCTAATTTAGCTCAGTATTCATCCTGGGTCAATATTACTAAACCTCAAGTCCTAAAATTCTAATTGATGATCAAAATAATACAGGTATTATTAATAAGATGATTTGAAAAGTGTTATTTAAACTCTGCCGCCCTCCCACTTTATGAAACATTTACAGAATCAAAGTTGTATTATTTCATGGTGAGTTTTGTGTAGTATATTACTCTTTGGAAAATAGAACTTGGGGTTTACACTAGACCATATCACACACTTCTGTATTTCACAAATACAACAGTTAGTAACATCAGCATCTCAATATCCCTAATTTTGTCTTGAGTAACTATGAAACAATCTTTGAAAGCTTCCAAAACCTTTCTCTTCTTGCCCTTCAGTCTTTTGCTTTGTAGATCCTCTCCATTTACATCCTGTCCAGTAAGTGTTTGGTTTATATGTCCAACTCTCAACCAGGGTGAAGTATTTAAGTGTAGAAAATCTTGTATCTTTAAAAGTACCCTTAAAATAAATAGATAATGTTTGATCACTCAATTATGGATTAAAAGACTAGTGGTAGTCATCATCAGTAATTATATGTAATGAAGAACTACTTTATGAAAGACACCTAATCAGTTATAAACACAAAAAGATTATAAAATTTATAATATAATTAGAGAAAGAACAGATTAATAATAATAATTTTAAAACAATCCATGGCCATGTATGCACAACTCTGAACAAAAGTTTTATACTTGAACTTTAATTGTTTCACGTCTGACTTCTGTTTTGCAGGATTTGCTAATTTATATTTAAGTTGTTTTCTCACTATCTTATACAGAGTTCAATAATAAGCTCTTAAAAACTTTGTTGATCTGAAAGAAGAAAACTTTACATGAAGGAATTTGATAATACCTCACAGAAAAAAATTAGCAACCAACAATTTTAAATTAAAATTTTAGTTTATTTATATTATTTTGTGGTATTGGGAATTTAGCCCAGGGAAACTAACTCTACCAGTGAACTACATCCCTAGTCTTTTTATTTATTTATTTTTATTTTTTGGTACCAGGGATTGAACCCAGAGACACTTAACCCTAAGCCCCATCCCCAGCCCTTTTTATTTTGAGACACATTTTCACTAAATTGCATACAACCTCACTAAATTGCTGAGTCTGGCTTTGAACTTTCAATCTTCCTGCCTCAGCTTCCCCAGCCACTGGGATTATAGGCATGCTCCAACACTCCCAACTTTTTCTGTTTTTTGACACAGGGTCCCACTAAATTGCCCAGGCTGGCCTCAAACTTGCAATCCTCCTTCCTCAGCCTTCTGAGTCTGGGATTTCAGGCCTGTGTCACCAAGCCTGTCTCCAACGGAACTTTTAGAGAAAAATTAACGTACAGAGAAATAGCCTAATGAATTCCTTGTTTACCAAATTATAAAAGTTCAGAGTAATAATTTTTCATAAATATGACAACTATTTTCTATAATAATAGTATTTATTTTTAACTCACTTCCTGAATAAATTTAAATTTTTAAAGGTTTAGAAGTTTGATCTCAGTTAAATTTATCCCTTTGCTTTGAAAAGAAAGAGTGGAAACAGGGCCCACACTGACCTGACTTTATTTTCCTCTGTTGCTCTTCTGTTATAGTGAGTTTGAATTCAGTTTTCTCACACTGTCTTAATTTCATTGGTATATAGCCAAACCCACACAAAGGTTTATTTGCCCAAGTTGTTGATGTTAAGCTGGAATTTACACTAACTCAGAACAGTAGTCCACAAACAACTGCCAGTACGACACATCTGGACTGCTGCCTATTTCTGCACAGCCTTAAAACTAACAATGGCTTTTATATTTTCAAATGGATGAAACAAAATCAAAACAAGAATGTTTTCTTACTTATGAAAATTAATGAAATTCAAAACTCAATATCTATGAAGCTTCGTTAGAGCATAGCCACACCCATTCATTATATGTTATCTATGGCTGCTTTACCACTACACTAGGAGAGAAAATGTGACCTGCAAAGCCTAAATTATTTACCATCCAGACCTCTACTAAAAAGCCTGCTGACCCGTGCTCTAGACCATATTATGTTCATAAATTAAATGTCAGGGTGCCAGGTGCAATGGCACATGCCTGTAATCCCAGAGGCTCGCTAGGCTAAGGCAGAAGGATCCTGAGTTCAAAGCCAGCTCAGCAACTCATCGAGGTTCTGTCACTAAATAAAACATTAAAATGGGCTGGGGATGTGTGACTCAGTAGTTAAGCATGCCCCTGGGTTCAGTCCCCAGTACCAAAATAAATAAATAAATAAATAAAACCAATAAGTAAATAAATTATAAAAATGGAAGCCATGAGATACTGCACACCACACAAATATCATTGATCATTGGCTTATGATAAAAAGAGCAGGTAAAAGTTAGTGGAAAGACTTCAGAATAACCATAAATAAAAGCAGCCCTTTAAAAAAGACAATCATGAAAATATTGCAAACAAAATTAGTAGAAAAATTAATTTTGAAATACAATTATTGCAGTACATGTTTAAATAAGCATTGTTACTTCCAGTTGAATATTAGTGTACCAAATTGCTGGCATAGGTTGAAAAAAAATTTAAGACTGAAACCTGAACTGTTTCAAAATGCAAAACTTCATGAGCATAAAACATGACACCATGAGTAGACAACTTCATTCCATGAAGCTTTGTTCATGCAAAAATTATTTATTTAAAATACTGGGTTACATTATCTTCCAGCACTGTGATCCTAGTAACTTGGAAGACTAGGCAGGAGGATTCAAGTTCAAGGCCAGCCTGGGCAACTTGCTGAGGCCTTGTGTCAAAATAAAATAAAAAGGACTGGGGATGCAGCTTTGTGGTAGGGCATTTATTAGCATATGTGAGGCCTTAGGTTCAATCCCCAACAACACAAACACACACAAAAAAATCACCTTCAGCTCTATTGTATAAGATATATATGAAACATAAATGAATTCTGCTTTTCAACTTGGGTTCTATCCCCACACTGTCTCATTATGTATACGCAAGTACTCCAAAATCTGAAAAAATCCAAACTCTTAGTTGCAAGTGTTTCAGATAAGGTAATACTTAATATTACCTTCAGGTTTTTTATTTGTTAAATTAGCCTGGCTTCAAATTAGATAGCAGTTTATTTTCAGCTTAAACTAAACTTGTTTTAATTTTTCTTTATTTTGCTAACAATAGATATCGTGTTGAAGGGATAATTCCAGAATCAACGTTTAAACTATCTGATTTCCTCTACCAACCTGGAAACAGGGTTACATGGGATAAAGCATTGAAAGTTTACAATATGGTACACAGGATTGATTCGGTAATTTATTTTTTAATACTAGACCTTTACTGTGTTAATACATCTTTATTTTTATATATTAGTGACTTGTTTATTGGAACAATATATGTAGACGTTTAGTATTTTATAGATTCAAATGAGTGAAAGTTTTTATAAAATTCTTAAAACTTCCCTCCTTATTAATCAAGAGTTTAATTACATTTAGCATCATTCTGTTTGTAAATATGTATCACATTTTGAATCTGGCAAAGTCTCTTGTACCTTGTTATTAGAGATCTGAACTCAGGGATTCACCTCCATGACATAAAAAACAAAAACATGCCTTCATGAAGTCAAGACTTATTACATTACAAAACAGGAGCAATGCAGATACATACTATAAGAACTTCCAAACAAACAGCATGTAGCACTGAAGACTAAAGATAAAATATAAAACAAAGAAGTAGCATTATATAGAAGGCTACAGTTTAGAAATACTTTTGTCTTAGTTAAATATACAGTGGGATAATAAAAACAAAAGGAAAAACATAGGTAATCACAGTAGAAAGTTGAAGACAGATGAGAAGAGTGAACGTGAGAGGCAAGAAAAGTTTAGAAGGGCATGGAAAAAAGATCAGTAAGAGGTGAGAACAGTGAAAAGGATCAGGAGGGGGATGAAATAAGAGAAAGAATGACACATGGTAAAGAGGTAGCAGCAAGGAGAGAGAAGCAGCGTACCGTAAGGAATTCTGAACATTCGTGCAGCACACTATAGATTCTTTCTTCATTAAAACTGCTATAAAAATAAGCACCCAAAATGAAAAATAATTCTCTCTTGCTGTAATGTAAAATCCACTAAACAGGAATAAGTAGTAACTGTGCTGGTCCTTTTGGTAAGGAGGGGTGTTTGGCTAGGGGTGCTTACCTGCAGAACAGAGAAAGGGAGGAATTTGAAGTGATTCCATTCAGGACCCTCCCAGTTTCCCCAGATGTCAAGGTAGCCCATGATATTGGTCTCTAATTTTTAGGCCTTATAGCATGGGTTGCTAAATCAGTGTATTTTTCAGAATAATTACCTAACCAATGTGGAATAGTGGACATAGTACCGAACTGAGAATCAGAAAACCTGGATTCTAATTCTGTACTTATCACTTATCCTACATATGGTTTGATCTGCTAGGCTTCAATTTCTTCATCTAAAAATTGAAAGATTAGACAATCTTAACTACACCCTGAATTTTCTACATTCAAAATTATAGATCTCATACCCCTTCAACACTGAAAATGCAAGCTGATTTGGTGATGATGGTCTTAAAACTGCAAAGCCTTGCTTTTTCCAAATAGAGACCCAACTTGTGCATTGCAGTTCTTTGGGGAACAATACAAATGGTAGATATTAAATAATTTTTGCAATCTTTGTGGCTTGATTTGTTGCAGGACACATTTATATGTCATACCATAACACAAAGTTTTGCCATGGGCTCAATTTCCCCCCGAGACTTTATCGACTTGGTATATATCAAGCGCTGCGAAGGGAACATGGACATTATCAGTTGTAAGTTGAAGTTTTGCACATGTTTTGGAATTACTATGAGTCATTAATAAAACTTCCCTTTAATTTGCAGTTAGGAAGAAACACTATTTTCAGCTATTTCCTTTATTTGTTTTTATTTACTTAGTGGGACAAATTCATACATGTATCAGGTAGATATGCCAGATATTTCACCCACCTTAGGAGGTGTGATATATATAATGTCAATGATTATGGCATCTCCTGAACTTTTACAGCATAAACCCTGTATCAAGATGCCCATAGACTAAAACTTCAAGGCATATGTTTTTAAAATCACAGAAACAAAATTAATTTAGGGATATATAATCTTATACTTCAGTTTCTTAGAATGGCCGTATATAGTAGCTGATGAAACTATTGAAGAAATTTCCACTAGATATGTCTTTACATAAATGTGCTTCACTTTTTTTTAAAAACTGAAGACCTTGGTATATCCTTAGCATCCCCTTTGCAAATGTGCAAATGTGTAACCATTTCCTTACTCACATTATTGGCTCAAAACATACCAAGTTGTTGTACACTAATAAGATAACTCATGGTGAAGAGACTTTGGTAGAATAGTGGCAAAGATCCGTGATTTTCTCTGTACTTGATTTAATCTTACCACTCTTATCTAAATAGTTTCCTCTACTGTGGATATACGGACAATTACATTTCATTAGCATGTCCCAATAAAGTTTCAGTTACTCTACCCAGTCCGAGTGATTGCTCTCAATCAAATCCATTTTGTTGTTTTGTAGCAGGCCACTAAGAGCTGAAGTTCATCATGTTCACATATTTTCATCTCATTTTTGAAATGACAGCACATAAAATGTATTCACTGCCTACAATACAACATACTGTCATGTCTGAATCATACATCTATTATTTTCCATATTTTGAAATCAGATCATTTCTATTCTCTGTTAGTGGTCAGATAGAAATTTTAAAAATCAAATGGGATAAAATCAACAACTAGAGGTAATCAGTCATTTAGTGCAGAAATTACTACTGAATTTGCTATAAGAAATTTCTATTGAATGAATTTTTGATGAATACTTGGGGTTTTCTTAGTGGGTTTTTTTTTTTTTTAGCTTACTCTGCACCTTGCTTTGAACTAAATATTTTGCATGTATTCTCTCACTAATAACGAAACTGAAGTTCACAGAAGTTAACCAGTTAAGAAATTAAATTGCTTAGCTAATAAGCAGCTGAACCAGATTAAAACTCTGTTCTAATTTTCCAAATTAAGTGCTAACTATCATACTGTGTACTTCATAAAAAAAAAAAATGCATACCTGTTTGTAGACTATTTCTTTAAAAAAGAAGCACAAGTATAATCTCCATATTGAAATAGAGAAAAATATTTTACTATCACTTCTGGAATTACCATAATGCCAATGCAATAGGCTCTGTTAAGATAATTATGCAAAAATGAAAAATTCACTCAACACATAGGCTCCTAAACTTCTGTTTCACATTGTATTTCTCTTCGTATCCCCAGCACCACAGGATGGGGAAAAAAAACAAACAAACCAAAAAAAACCCAAACACATTGTATTTCCCATATAACAGATTGCATATGTTCAAATCACATAGGAAAATTAACCACCTTTGACAAGAACAGAATTTAGTTGTACAGAATAAACATTTTTTTTTCTTTTTTATGTATATATTTTAGTTGCAGGTGGACACAATACCTTTATTTTTTATTTTTATGTGGTGCGGAGGATCGAACCCAGGTTCCCACATGCACTAGGCAAGTGCTCCACCATTGAACCACAACCCCATTCCCACAGAATAAACATATGTTTTTTAAAATATTTTAGAAAGAGTATATATAACCATTAATTCAGTCATAATTAAATCACCTTTCTCTGCATTTACATGTAATTTAGATACTTTTCTGCATAATTACTAAAACAAATTCTACTGATCTTTATACTTTGAAGTTAGCTATTTGGAATTAGCGAAGAGAACATTTAAAACTAGTCACTTCAAACATTTTATTTTAAAAAAATGATTAACAGAAAATAATTCAACCCATGACACTAATGGTCTTTTTGTTATTTCTTCTTTTGCTTCAAATCTCATAATAATACTTTTAACTGTTTTTCTTTATAAAAAGATAACAGCATCTTTAGAAATACTATTGCAAATGTATATGCATATAAAAATTAATGTTGGCTACTAAGTTAAAATAAGTGTAATACATTTCTAAAATATGCTTCTGGCAGTAGTGTTTATCTTTGTGAATTAGGTTACATTTTAATATTTTTAATCTCTTTAGCTAAAAGTGTGGATTTCCCAGAATATCCTCCATCTTCAAATTATGTCCGTGGTTATAACCATCCTTGTGGCTATGTGTGTTCACCTCTGAAAGAGTAAGTGTTTCTTGCATTTACTTATTTTAACAGTGTTTTTTTAGTTCAACTTGTGATTAAGTTCAGGATTCCTAGTTCATCATTAGAAACATGTACCACCATATTCTGTTGGGGTAAAAAAAATAAAAACTGTCCCTAAGTGCCATTTTAAAATAGTTTTTATTCTTTTTTTTAACTATTGACAATTTTAATGACAATTATAATGGTAATTGCTTACTTCTGAGTGGGAACCTGAATCTAACATCAATGAGGATTAATCTGAAGTCCAAGCATCTGCTTCCTCTCAGTCCTGTGCTCCTATTACAATCACATAAACAAATTTGAAAAAATTTCCAACAGGCTAAAATAACTTTTCTAAAACTTGTTTTCATCTGAAATATAATCAGAATGGGAAATTTTTCATAAAATGAGTTGAGGTTTCTTGGATTAGTCAAATACATACAATCCCTATAGTTAAACTTTCTCTTATGTTCTCTGTGTCTCCATTATTTACTTCTATAAATTATTAGGGATTTTTGTGAATTAGAAATAAATTTCCCCAGAAATCTACCAGCAGTGATTACTTTATCTTGAATGAATTTTTTCAAATGGACTGCCTCCCTCCAGCTGACAATCTACAGAATGAGACATCCAAATAAGTACATTCAGATAAGGGAAAAGCTGGAGAAATCAGAGATGAGTTATTGCTGACTGGTGGCCAATCTAGGGATAAAGAGGCAATAAAAAATGCATAGATTCTATAAAAACATGTACTCTATTTCAACATATATCATTTCACAAATTCCTTAAGCTTTATTTTATACCTCATGATTATTTATTTAATAAAAGGTATTACTACATAAAAATAGATGTAAAACTTTGTATTGGTACAGTATAAGCTAAAGTAAAATTTATTGTTAGACCTGTGTTTCTTAATGTTTCCTCTACTGAACTGGAGAGCTAAAAAACTATTTTTAAGCAACAATGGACAAAATCATTGGTATAGATGATGATAATAACAATAATGTGTGTTCTTTCCACTTGTTTGTTTTGAATCTATGGCCCAGATTTTATTCTCCATAGCAGCAGAGAATAGAACAAAGAATTATTACTTCAAATCAGTGAATTAATGGGTTGTTAGCAGGGATTCTAGTTGGGAAGTTACCCAAGTGCACTTCACAGGCAAGCACCCTCCTTGCCCCTTGTTGGACTTCACTTTCCACTGCAAAAACCATGGGGCAAAAGCTCTGGATGGGAACTCAGCCTCCCATCCTGCTGGAGTGAAGAGACAGTCTCATTCACAGTTACAGAGAAAAGATACTGATTTAAAAAAATATTTTTAAAAAGATTTGTTTTTACTTTCTCTTTCCATGAAGCCCAGCATTTTAGTCAGCCAACATTTGTAAACAAGCCATGTAGGACACTTGGAAAACATTATCACCAGTAAATTACTTGCTAGTAAATACTGGAAATGCTTCCTTATGTGTATCAATCCATAGTAAATTCAGATAGAGATTTAGGAGCCATACATGCCCTAAATTGAGCCATTTCAGGCACTGTGAAAATAGTCTAAGCTCTGCATAGAGAACAGTTTGAGAAAATGCACACTCACATTGGCTAGTACAGTGGTCTTCATATCCCCCAAAAGAATTTCATAAAACTACAGTTCCCTTGTATGTTTTAAAGTTCACATTAAATTTTTTCATATGAATAAATTTATGAAAAGGGTATAATTTCAAGCATACTCTTAAATATTAACTTTTTAAAAAATGTTATATCTCCCTTATAAATGCATCTTATAGATTCTAAATACCAAAACAGCTTGAAATCTACCATTCCTTTATCCATCACAAATACAACCTATAGTAGTCAGAAATTTTATGTTATTCCTTTCCTCCTTAACCTCACATTAAATTAAAATTTTTCGCTCACATAATTGCATCCTAATGGAATCGGTTTTAGGCTTTGAATTCTTTTTTAATTTATCATAATTTTCTACAAAAATATATGAATTTAAGTTTTTTAATTTGTTTTCTTTTCTGTGTACATAGTATCTAAGCCTTAAAAAAAAAAAAATTCCTTGTGGGTTAAGTTGTTACTATTACACATTAATCAAAATTTTAAATTACAAATCTTGTCCCATACTTACCAAGCATAAAGCAAACTTTCATTGGAAACAGTTATTAGCAAAACTTTGCACTATTTCCCAGCATTGTTAATAAACAATTTGTATACATTGACTCTTTATCCTCAAAGTATGTCCAGAAATTGGTAGTATTCCCATTCCCAGTCACAAAAAGAAAGAAACCCAGAGGTTAACTTGTCTCAAGGTTATACATAGATAATAGCAAAGCTCAGTTTCAAACCAAAACAGATTTCTACTACCCTCATTTTGTTTAACAGTGAATGGATATTACTAATAAGAGAGTCAACTTTCAATACCAAATCTATTCCTACTTTTCATTTTATAAATAAAAGAACTAAGAATTAAGAAACTCCTTACCCCCACTCCTGCCCTGGAACTGGAGATTGAACTCAAGGTCCCTCCACCACTGAGCTCCATCCCCCATCCTTTTTATTTTTTGAGATAGGGATTTGCTAAATTGTCCAAGCTGGCCTCCAACTTGTGATTTTCCTGTCTCAGCCTCCCAGGTAGCTGGGATTACAGGCATGCACCACTGTGGCTGGTTTAGAACTGAGAAACTTTATTTACATAAATAAATAGGTTAAAATGAAAACAATAAAAATGACATTCAGTACCCTGAAATCCTTCTGGATTTTAGATCATGAATTATATACCTATCATCAAAAATATTTTTAATGAGAATATTTTTGAAAAATATTTATTACCCTGTCATTAGTTGTCGCTGACTCTTTGCGGTACAAAATCCATGGATATTTGTCACCACTTGCAGCAACAACTTGCACGGGTCTTATAGGTGGTGGAGTGGAAACTGAGGCACTTCTATCTTTCTCTTTAGTGCGCTGCTTTCTTGCTTGTTTATTTATAGAGGATAGAGGAAATGAGGTTTACTTGCTTTGAGAGGAGAGAGAGAGAGACTTTGCTTAAGAGAGACGTTGAGCGAAGGACAGGCTTTGCTTAGAGTTTAGAGGAAGAGAGACTTGCCACGCCCCACCCAAGGTCCGCTGCTTCCCACTGGTGCGTCCTGCATCCTGTGAACTAAGGGCGCTTCTACCTAAGGTGCCCTAGTGATGCGTCTGAGTTCTCCGTTCTGCGATCTGCCTTCCACAGCTGCCCCTACTCGCTGCTGCCGTGCGTGTCTTCTCTCTGGCTGCTGCCTTGCGTGTGTCCCTACTAGCTGCTGCCGTGTACCTAGCTGCTTCCGTGTCTTCTACTAGCTGCCCCGCGTGTCTTGCTCCACCTACGCTTATATCACCTCCAGGAGGCAGCGAGTAGGGCCACGCCTCTTACGCAAAGATTAGCAAGACACTAGATGTCCGAGCAGGCACAATTAGGAGTGCTTGAGAACACGTGCGCATACATTGTGTGCGTGGATGATAAAATCACCTGAGTGTGCTTATGTCAATTAACCTCCTCGCTGCCGATGTGATCAACATGGCACAGCCCCCAACAATAGGTCATTCACTTTCTCAACTCACTTCCAATAGATTAATTTTTCATTAACACCTAGAAGACTCTCATATGCCATGTTAAAACGTTATGGGAATATCCAGGACTTTTCAGTGTGGATGACAAGTAGGACTGTTCTGTAAAGCAAGCGAAGAGTTATTTTGAACAGGTCAGTGGGAAATAATAAGCCCACATCTCCATCAAAGATATATTCTCAGATAAAATTAAGTTAGGAATTTGAAATTTTATTCCCTTAAAAGTAATCAAGCCGGGTGTCCTGGCGCATGCTTATAATCCCAGCAATTTAGGAGGCTGAGGCAGGAAGATCACAAGTTTGAGGCCAGCCTCAGCAATTTAGTGAGACCCTGTCTCAAAAATAAAAAGGACTGGGATGTAAGCTCAGGGGTCAATCACTTGCCTAAAATGTATGAGGCCCTGGGTTCAATCCCAAGCACTAGAAACTAAACAAATGAACAATTATAAATACTAGTTTTTTAGAGGGCAATTTGAAAATAGCACATCAGAATGTTGAATGATCAACTCAGACATTCTAAGTACTTATAAAAAGTGTGAATGGATACATTACAAAGATGTTTTGTTGCAGTTTTATTTAGAATAGCAAAATGTGAGAAAAAAGTCTAAATCATAGTCTATAAAAGGAGTACTGACTATGAAATATCATGGATGGCATAGGAAAAAATTAAATAGACCTGTAAGAATAAATGAAGAAGGAAATGCATTATATTCTATTAATAAGAAATAAAACTAGTTGCAGAAAGATATATCTCATTTTTAAAAAAACAAAACTGTAGATTATATATGTGGGGAACATATACATATAATCTTTAAATTATATGCATGTTATTTTTAAAATTCAATAAAATGACAAAAAGGAAAAGATGCCTAAAGCTAAAGATTTTAATACATATTTTGAAGATTTTAATACATTTTCTAAGTACTTAGTATTTTTATGTAAAATTTTCATTTATAAAATGTAACTACAAATCATTCTACTATTTCCGCCTCCCCCTCTTTCAGTAACCTGTCATAAGCACTCAGTAGATAAATCTATAAATTATTTATCTTAATGCTTCCTTTGCTTACAGAAACCCAGCATATTCCAGACTAGTAATGTTTGTCCAAACTGAAATGAGAGGAAAATTGTCCCCATCAATAATTGAAAAAACCATGCCTTCTAACTTAGTGAGCTTCGTCCTCAATGCAAAAGATGGAATAAAGACACACAGAGCTCCATCAGGACGTGGACGTCATAATGGCCATCCATCATTCCAAAAGAAGAAATAAGATCTTTCTACTATTAAATCAGAGATTTAAGACCATACAAACTGCTAGTAAGTATGGTGTAGCAGTTATTGCAGTTTACTTCTGAGTCAATATGCTTAAATACTGTTAAACTGTCATAGACAGTACTCTTGTACAAATTACTGAAGATACTTTATGAAAATAAAAACTCATAGTTGTACAAGAAAACAGCATTAAATATACTTTTTATTCTCACATAATGATGTTAAATAACAAGTGATATTAATACACTTTGATCTTTTGCCTTTTGTCCCTGAAAAGTGATTTCTTTATAAATTTCATCAGAAAACAGATATACTCCAAGCTCAGCATTAAAGATTAAAATACATTTTAAATAGTATTTCTTTCACTCACTGCCTAAATGAGAATTGTAGAAAACCTGAACATAAAAATTGAAACAGTTCCACTACAGGATATAGCTCAATGGTTGAGTGTTTGTGCAGCATGCGTAAGGTCCTGGGTTTGATTCCCAGAACAAATCCTAAAAAAAAAAAAAAAAAAAAAAAATCCCTCTAGAATACATGGCCAATGACATTTGGACCTGAGAACCTCCATTCCTACCTGGGCATCAGTAAGATAAAACAAAGGTGGTATGACATGGATCTAACCAGTATTCCTCTTCCATGTCCCCATCCCTGGTGTCAGTAGTAAGCTTACATTCCCACTGGGAGACAGCATGGATGTGCATGTCAGTGCCTCACTTTTCCCAGGACAGTATCAGCAGGACTGAACTGCCACCTTGGCTATCTGCAGTGAGGGTCAGTCAATACTCCACTTTGGCCAGGTTGGTGATAAACACCACCTGGCCTAACATTACAACTGAAAAGTGAGGCTGACTGCTAACAAGAACAATTAAATAGGATTGAGAGTCCTTCAGAAAGGAAAGAACATTGGAATAGGTAAAGATACACTATCCTCCTAAGTGTGTTAAATCATATTTGATGTTGACAAAAGATCAAAGGCAATTCAATGGGGAGTACAGACAGCCTTTCAGCAAACAGCATGGAGCCCCTCATCCTGAGGCTTTGACCTGTCCTTACACCATCCATGATAATTAACACAAAACAGAACCTGGTGTAAATGGAAAACATAATACCCTAAAACCTCTAGGAGAAAATCCTCACAACCTACATCTAAGCACAGTTCTTAAACATGATCCCCAAAAGCAGGATTCATAAAAGGAAAATTTATCATAAAATGAAAAATGTATACTGTGTGAACGATCCTGTGAACAGAGGATGAAAAGACAAGCGTAGACTGAAAGAAAATATGTGCAAAGTTGTGTATCTAAAAATATTATACATTTAGAGAGAGAGAGCACTTTAAAACTCAACATTTTAATAAACAATCTAATTAGAAAATAGGCCCAAAGACAAGGACATTTCACTGAACAGGATATATAGATGGAAAATAAGCTCACAAAAATATGTTCAACATCATTGGCTATTGGGTAAATACAAATAAAAGTCAAAACGAGATGTTGAAACACTATCGGGATGACCAAAACTTTAAAAAATAGTGATAAAATCAAGTGTTGGCAAGGATGTGGAAAAATGATCAGTCATATATTGCAGGTAGGAATGAGAAAAAGCACTGCCACTCTGGAAAAGTTTAGTAGTATCTCATTTAACTAAACATGTGCCTAGTTAGTGCACTTTTTCCCACAGAATTGAAAATGTTCACACAAATGTTTATGGTAGCTCTATTCTAAACAGCCCTAATCTGGGACCAACCCACAATTCCTTTAATAGGTAAATAAACTGTGGTGAGCTATAAATGAAATACTAATGAGCAAAAGGAACAAACTATTGATACAACTCTGATAGTCTCAAGGGAATTATACTGAATAGAAAATGCCAATTTCAGAAGGTTAAATAGTATATTCTTCCATTAATACAACATTCTCAAAATGACAAAAAGACAGCTAGAAATGAAGAACCAAAATTAGCAATCACTGGGGTTGGAAGGAGGCCAGAAGGAAAGTAGCTATGACTTTGAAAGGGCAGCAGGAAGGATCCTTGTGATAAACCTGGTCCGTGCCTTGACTGTGATGGTGATTGCACAAATCTACACATGCAGTAAAATTCTACACACACACACACACAGATGCATGCATGTAAAACTTCATACAAATCTACTATTATCTCAGAATAAATTTTTTAAAGAATAGCAGCCAGGTATAGTGGTGCACACCTGTAGTCCCAGCTCCTTAGAGGCTGAAGCAGGAAGATCACTTGAACCCACAAATTCAAGACCAGCCTAGAGAATATAGTGAGACCCCATCTCAAAAAGTAAGTAAATAAGAAGAAAAATCTGCCTAAGCTAAAAAAGTAATATGAGTCATACAACTATAAAGACATCGCATAGTTGATAGCATTTTTTAGATTTATTTTAATTAACTGTCATACTTCTCATTATTTACCAATATATATAACTGACGTGTTTGCATTATTAATACTTTTTTGATTTTACAAGCATTTTCTCTAGGAAAGATTTTTTTTTATCTCGTTCTATGGATTGCAATGATTGTTAAGGAAATAACTTAGTTCCAGGATAAAGTCTGCATTTATTTGTAAATATTAAATTTCAAATCACAAATCTAAGGAAGCACACACCTTTTTGGAATTCTGGCTTGAATAGTTTTGATGTTTCATAGAAAATAATTTCAAAATGCAAGTGTAGGAAGATGACATACCATTCCCATGAAGAATAATTAGATCTTTCCATGGCTAAGTCACACCTGACTCCCCTGATAATTCCCTTCTAGGCTCAGATATTTGTCTTCCTGCCAACTTTATGTGAGAGGATGCACAGAAACCTGGGGGAGATGCCTGGAGTTGAGAAATATAAAGATAGCTATGTTTTAGAACTAAGGGGAATCTCTACTCTCCTCTCAACTCTCAATGTTGTTCTCTCTTCCCTAAAACTGAGTTCTGAGTATTATTTTTCCTTTTCTAATAAATTTTCAGAAGACATAATTAAAGGTCTAATGTTGATTTAGAATATGCCTTATTTTGTTGAAATCCCATTTTTATTTTCTTCCAATTTAGACTATACTCTTAGAAGAAAGTGAGCCTTTTAGCTACTAACTCCACAAACACACAAATCACTGAACTACACATTGTAATAGAATATATAGTCAACCCTTGCTGTCCTCTGTTTTAGTTTCAGGATACCCTCCCTCTAATCCATAGATGTACTCAAGTTCCTTATATGAAATGGCATAGTATTTGCATATAACCTATACTATACTTTAAATCATCTCTAGTTTGTGATAACTGATATAATACAAATACTATGTAAATAGTTGTTATACTGCATTACTTAGGGGATAATGTCAAGAAAAGAAGTCTGTTCAGGTCCAGTACTAACATTTTCCCCCCCAGTATTCTTAAAGATTGGTTTAATTTTTGGATGCATGTGGGTATGGAGAGCCAGCTGCAAATTTCTTTGAAATAAGAAATTACATCTACTATCAATGAAAATGAACTTCACCTGAAATGTCGTCCATGTTTTGACATATGATCCAATTACAGTGGTACAAATTTATAATTCTAAAGTAGTAAAAGCAATCACACTGAATTAAATACACGTTTTTGCCAAATAACTATTTAAATCAATATTTGGCCCAACCAAAGCCAGTTCCTCTTGTCATCATCATAGAATGAACTACAAGGGTAAGTTGAAAAATATTATTTTTTTAAAAATGTAATACTTAGCCAGGCATGGTGGAGCATGCCTGTAATCCCAGCAACTCAGGAGGCTGAGGTAGGAAGATCAAAAGTTCAAAGCTAGCCTCAGCAACTTTGGAGACCCTGTCTCAAATTTTTTTTTTTAAAAAAGGACTGGGATGGAATTCAGTAGTTAAGTGCCCCCAGTTCAATTCCTGGTGCAAAAAAAAAAAAAAAAAAGTAACAGTAAATATTTTAAATTTCAACGTTAGGGCTGGCATTGTAGCTCAGTGATAGAGCCCTTGCCTAGCATGTGTGCAGCACTGGGTTTAAGTCTCAGCACCACATATAAATAAATAAAAGGTCCATTAACAAAAAATTTTGACATTAGAGTGCAAAGAAAAATAATTTCTCAGAATTGTCAGATACCAGATTATATACACCTGTAGATGCTCTATCATATATTTTCAATACTATAAAGCACTTAGGTTGAAGAGAAGCAATTATGTTAATGATGTGGACGAAAAAATCTGAAGAGTTTTTCAGTCATATGATTTTCAGAATTAGCTGATCTAGGATTCACAGATTTGCCAAATAACAAAATTTCTTGATCTGCAACTACCAAAACTGGTAGTTTGCAAGAAATCATTATGATAATAAATTCTATTTTTAAATTTTATCCTAGCTTTAAAGAAGGTGTTTTGGGATTTAATTGGTCAGAACAAAATTTTTTTCACTAACACTTTCTTCATATGCTCTTTTTCATGTATCTTATGATTGTATGACTATTAATGGCTACAATAATGTTGTGCAACAATTAAAACATCTTGGGCACAGAACAATAAAACTTATTTATCTCTTAAGTCTGTGGGTCAGTGATTTTTGTGGGACCAGCTGGGCTCACTTACATGCCTGGCAACTGGTCGTGGATTGCTGATCAAGGGTGGTATGTGTTACAGTGGCTGGGGTGATTTATCTCTGCTTCAAGTTTCTCATTCCACAGCAGCCTAGCCTGGGTGTGTTCTCATGAAATGACTAGGGAAGAAAGTATAAGTACTGTTTCAAGTCTGACATCCCATGGCAAAGTCACATGGCAAACTCATGTTCAATGAGCAAAGAAATAGAATTTACTCTTTTAGTAAAATTGCAAAGTCATGTTTGTAAAAGGGTATGGATACAAAGAGAAGAACTGAAAGTATTAATTCAATTCATCCACCGTATTTCATCCCCTGGCTGTAATCACAATTCCTTCAACATACAAAATACACTAAATCCTAAAACCCTAGAATATTAGTTTTCAAGTTTAGGGTTTTGCAATCCATATCAGGTTCAGATGCAGTTCTTCTTGATCTACAGTCATGAAATGAAAAAAGTACCTGCCCCCTGCCTCAGCACACACACGATCTACAATGATAAATAAGGAAAAGGACAACCACAAATACTTTGGAAATGGGAGAGAATGGGACCCGCATAGTCACTGGTTCCTAACAGTTCTGATAACCCATTGGCCCACTATTCTGGCACTGGGAGTTGTTCTGACTCAATTCTCCATAGCTTTTGGTTATAGTGAAATGTCCCCCTTTTCTCATCACCCTCATCTATTATTTCTAAAGAAGTGATTATTGTTAGCTGCTTCCTAAGCCAAAGAAAACCTGGGGCCCAGAGACATTTTTATAGCTTGAACTATCTTTTATTACAGGCATTTGGTGTTTTGAGCTATGCTATTGCCTTTAAAACTTTTGAGCTTTCTGTGTCCACCACACACCCAAAGCCACATAGGCAACTGGTACCAACATGTTTTCTGGACTTCCGCTGCTACTTGCGGATTAGGCTTCTGTAGGGCCACACCCTTAAGCTTTGTCCACCTCAGACCTATGCAGAACTGTAACTCCTGGGAGCTTAAAATGTCTGAGAGTCACAGCCTTGATTTGATGTTTGACTTGTGGTCATGTCTCTGAGACTTTTGCTAATTGGAGAATCTGGATAAAAGATGATAGTTTTGCTTATAAACTGGTGGGCGTAAAACAATAACAACAACAACAACAAAAAACCTCAACTTTTAATTCTATGAGCTAAATTCCACCAGGTGGCACTCTCTACATTTTGCCTGGAGAGAGCCTAGGCCAAAGTCAAATGTTATTAGATATGTTGTTTTCCAGGGAATCACAGGCAGCTGTTTAACCAAATATTTCATAACTTCTTAAAGAAGTTTCCTCAACACTATCCCAATCTTTACCAACAGTTTTCTAAACTCCCAGGTGCCCCAAATCCTAAATACCACATATTTTCTGTCCTTGTTGTGCAGCCCCGTACTTCCATGTACCAACCTTTGTAGCAGTTAATCTATTACTGAAATAATGCCTCAAAATCACTTCTTTTGTGTGTGTGACTCATAAATATTTGCTTCATTACAACTGATCTAGGGAACTTTCTTGGTGTTGATATTAACTTAATCTTTCCCTGTTCAGTAATTTGAAAACTGTTAATAAATAAAATTAAGACTTCACGATTGTTAGTTCAACTTTTTTTACTTTGGAATAATAATCACAATTTTGATGAAATTACAGCAGAAAAGTTCAGGAGATTTAATTTCATTAATTTTTTCGGTACTGGGGATAACCCAGGGGTGCTTAACCACTGAACCACATCCTCAGCCTTTTCTAAAATTTTCAAACAAGAGTCTCACTAAGTGGCCTAGGGCCTCACTAAACTGCTGAGGCTGGTCTCCAATTTGTAATCCTCCTGTCTCAGCCTCACAAATCACTGGAATTATATGTGTATACCATTGCACCTGGCTCATGTGATTTTTATTAGATAATATCCAGAATGTTTAGCTATTATTTGGAAAATGAATATTCAGATATTAATAAATCTAAATGTGAAATCTGTTAAGACTGGAATCACAACAGTAGTTAGATATGATAGCAACTTACATGATCACATAATTTCAGGTACAGTTTCATGGAATGTCACACATGATGCTAAAATATGTATCTGATTATTTGGCCATCTAAAACCAAATAATTGATTTGGCTGAACACCAAGGTTAGAACTGAACACTTTAGTAAATATATACAGATAATGGAAGTGCATGCCTCCAAATTCTTTTTTGTCACATCAAAAAACAGAAGACTAAACAGGAACACTATAGTATGGCTACTTGATATGTATCCAAATAAGTTTGGTCTAGATAAATCAATGGCATGTTTAATTTTATTGCAAGTTTGTGATTTCAAACAAAAATTACTACTATGAAGTACCACTTTTAAAAATGCAGTAATTTCTTCACATATATACATACCGTAAATATTTGCAAACATATACATATTTGATAGATTCTGTGTACTAATTACCTCCATTCTACACTGCTTCTAATTGAAAAGTTTTAAAATACCGGTCTTATTACTTGATGTTTTATTTCTTGGCTTGGATAGTTGTAGTTGTTGCTTCACTACTTATTAACACATCCATTTATGTTTGCACTCTTCTTCATACAGATTTCACAGTTTTTAATATTAAAAAAATCCATATTTGATGAAAGACCAAGAAAGTCCTAAATTCTAAGCATGATTTAAAAAAATCTAAACCAAGATATATAATAACTAGAAAGCGCCAAAGATAAAAGAGACTATGTTAGAACAGGCCAAGAAAAGTCAGTTCTAAGTTCATAGTTATCAGACTATTTTAGAAAGTGAAAAGAATTGTACTTAGAATGCCTGAGCTGCCGAAAAAAATGATAAATATAAACAAACATTGATTATATAAAACACAATATTCTAATCTGGAGATTAAAGAACTAGAGGAATTTGATTAGAATTAAAGTATTTCAACATCTTTGTGTGTAAATGCACAGAAACAGCATTTACGTATGTTCAAGCATGGTATATTTTTAAGGGTAATCAAAAAGGACTTGTAATAGTATGTTCACATTTCAAATAAACAGAAAATATGTGATAAATGGAAAACGCAACCCATCACAAATGATGACAAGAGGTGGGGAAAAGCATAGCACAGAAAAAGATAGCATGAAATAAGACAGCAAAAATAAATCCAAACTTTGGCACTATGGTGGAACAGATCCATGAAGTGTTCTCTTAATACAAAACTCTAGATCCTGGGGAAAGCAGACTTTTAAACTCATTTAAACTCATAGGGAAATCTCCAGGCCTAATCCCTCTTCAGTCAACACAGGAAAAAAAAAAAAAAAAAATTGAGCTGAAACAAAAGCAGGAAAGGAGCAGGAAGCAGCAAGCACCAAGGCCAGGAGGAGGCTTGAAAGGTAGAATTTGCCCTGAAGACAAATGCTGATGGCATCCTGGACTTAACTTCTAGAGACAAATCTTTAGGACAGTAGCCAAGTCTAGGGAGCTGAAACAGACAACAGTATTCAGACAGGAGCCCTGAAGGGGCTGAAGTGGTACCAAGGGGTTGGGATTCTTACCACGTCACTCAGAGAAGCAGCAGATGCAAATCATTAGCTGAAAGAAAGCATCCACCACTTAGGTTCTCTGATGTTCCACAGATAAAACTAAGCCACATACTCAAGAAAACTAATCACAAATGGTACACAATAACTACAAATTTAGGCTTATAAAGCCTTAAAATTCTCAACCAGAAATGGAATACAGCATATCTGAATTTTTAAAAACATCAGATATGGATTTTTAATTGAATTCAGAGTCCTGAATCTGGGGTACCAACTAACTGGATTTGGTTGCCCACCTTCATCAAAAAGAAAATGATGAGCTGGGGTTGAGGCTCAGTGGTAGAGTGCTTGCCTCACAAGTGTAGGGCACTGAGTTCACTCCTCAGCACCACATAAATGAAATACATTGTGTACATCTACAACTAAAAAAAAGAAAAATTAAAACAAAATAAAAACAAAAAAGAAGAAAATGATAACAAAAAGGAATAATCAGTTTAGCCCAAACTGAGAAGAACTGTCTTCAGTGCTCCTCCAACACACAGAAACTACATTTTAAAGGAGAGAGCATGTATGGAGAACAAAAGTCAAGACCGATGTTTATGTAGATTCAGCCAGGCTCTGCTAGCAGAGAGGAAACATCGTCCAAGGGCCAGGACTCTGGGGATGCTCTGGGCAGTTTCAGTTTCCATTCTCAGCATGAAATTATTGCCTATAGGAAGCTCAGATAGAGAAAATAGCTTACAGGTTAGAGAAAACACACACACACACACACACACACACACAAAACAATTTGAGGCTTATTTTAAATTTTATAATTTTAAAGGGTCCCCATTAACAGATTTACAAGAGACTGTAATGAATAAACAAGATTTCTGAAAAAAATCAAAGGACAAATGATCTCACTGATAAGCGGATGATGTCACATATGGGGCAAGAATGGAGGAAGGAGGGACTCTATAGAGGGATAATAGGGGTGGGGGGGAATAACAGAATAAATCTAAAACTATTACCCTAGGTAAATGTATGATTACACAAATGGTATGCCTCTACTTCATGTACAAACAGAGATGTATCCCATTTGTTTACAATAAAAATGAATTAAAAAAAAAGATTAAAAAAGAAATAAGTGAAAAAACACTATAGAAATTAAAAAGTCATCAGTAATGTTTTAAATAGCAAGTGAAAGGCTACTGGAAAATAAATTAGTGAAGAGGAAGACAACTGATGAAATCATCCAAAATGCAGCAAAGAGAAAACAAGAGGATGAAAAATAGATGAAATTATGCCTATTATGTCACAATTATGTAACATGATGACAGAGTTTTTGCAATCAGTCCTAGAATCCAGGAAAAGCAATATTTGAAGAGTTAGTGAGTGAGAATACTACAAAATATGAATTGAAAGATACAGGAAGCCATAATGTACTAAAAATAATAAATTAAAAGAAATTGTAGTTCCAAACATAGTAAATCTACAGAGCACCAAGGGGCAGGGATGGGAGGGAGATAATTTTAAAAGCAGCGAGAAAAGATAACCTAACAATCTGATTGTGAAGCCCAAAGACATTGAAAGACTAAGTTAAGACTATAAAATAAGTAGAACTGATACAACTCTTGCATTTTTACTCCAGAAACTGTACTTTTAACTACTATTTCATCTTCAGTTTTTAAACTGGCCCAAACCATATTCCAAAATACCTGCTAAAATTTCTTAATGATTGGTGAACTTTCAAATCACAAGAAATCTGAAACTTGGCTAAAATTTCTGACCTGGAAAAAAGTATCTTTTAGGCATCATTAACATTTTCGTACTTTTTTAAAAAAAAATATTTTCATTAGTTGTTGATGGACATTTATTTTTTATTTACTTATATTTATATATGGTGTTGAGAATGGAACCCAGTGCTTCACACGTTAGGCAAGCACTCTACCACTGAGCCACAACCCCAGTCCACGTGCTTTACTTTTCATGTTTTTTGTTTTTGGTTTTTGTTGATGGACCTTTTGTATGTGGTGTTGAGAATTGAACCCAGTGCCTTACACATGCTAGGCAAGTGCTCCACCACTGAGCCACAACTCCAGCCTTTAATATCTTTTATTTAGATTATAGCTGTAAAAATTACAAACTTGAGACCAGGACTCCTCCAACTGCCAAATTAGCAAAGGTGTATTTGTTCTCGATAAGATATCCATACAATCATGACCCAATGCAGATATTAAAAAAAAAATCAAATGCATTCTTTTAGATCATACAAATTGGCTAGAAGGTAATGGATTTCTTCTGTTACTAGTTTTCCACCACCTGGCCTTTTTTGTTTGTTTGTTTGTTTGTTTTAAGACAGTGTCTTGCTTAATTGCCCAGGCCATACTTAAACTTGAAATGTTGAGATCCTGTCTCAGCCCCCACCTGCTATAGTTGAAATTACAGATACATGCCACACATCTGGCATTTCTGATATCCATCTTTCCCTTAAAACACTTGCATGGAGAGTGTTCTATTCTATGCTATTCTACTAGTCAATTTATTAAATGGTACACAGTACTCTAAACAAAGATATTTATATTTTCAAAATGTTAGTTGGCAGGAGCTCCTATTTGACTACATCCTAATATATTAAATTTCTTGAGGCATTCCATTTTTCACGGGGTAGGGGGGACAAAAAACAAACAAAAAACTCTGTTCCTTACTCTAGCATGACAATGATTTGATGAGCCCATATTTCATATGCGAGCCCATATTTTATATGCAAGCGCATATGTCTTCTCCCCAATTTATAGAAAATGTACTTGTACCGACCATAATATTCCTTTTATTGAAAAGCAACATAAAATAGCTGTAGAAATAAGAGAAGGACAAAATTTTTACATTATTCTTCTGTTATGAGGATTTTTATGCTTTGTGCTGGAATTTACTTCCTGTAACCACTCTTGCTTTACCTGAACATTTTACATTGGATTTCTACATTATTATTAGTGTTTAATTTAGAAGAGCTTAATAAACTGCTAATCTGAGGACAATGATACTTTCTTTGCTTTCTAGACCTTTCTCTGATTGTGCTTACTTATGTACAATGTGGAAATCTGATCCAGGTCTCCTCCACTCAGCCAACAGTTCTTTTTGTACCTCTTCTGGAAGTTCATAGAACACTTGAGGATCGATGCCAGATGGAAAAATAATCTTCTCATCAGCAGAATCTTGCTCTTTATTTTCTGTGAGTCCTTGACAAGAGGTTGTTGCCCTTGTTTGCTTATGACTATCTGTAGCACAGTTTTTGGAAAAAAGTTGATCACTATGCAAATTGGGAAATGAATGGAAAACAGAAACAGCAGGGTTTGTATTGGAGAAGTAGAAACCTTCAGATTCTTTAGGTCCTTGACTCATTTGTTCATCTTTTAATCGATTATCTATATAATATGAATAATCTTTGGGGCTAGACAGATGAGAGGAACTACTGCTACTTAAGCCTGATGTTCCTGGTTCACAAGGAGACACAGAGTGTATCTGCTTGTTATTGGATAAATTATCTCTAGGATTTAAGGATCTATCTTGCAATTGTTTTGTAGAAAAGAAAGATAACACTCCTTTGGAGGCATGTAATGGATAACTTAAACTTCCTTTCCCTTGAAATTTTTCTCTAAATTTTCCAGAAAGGATTTCTTCCTGAATATCTGCTGGAAGCTGCTTGAAGACTTCTTGGTCAACATCCTCAGGAAGTGAACAGAGTGGAAATTCATTCTTGTCTTTTTCTTTAGAGAAATCTAAAGTATCTATTGGAGACTCGCCAGTTCTTATACTTTCAATTCTTGCACTTGGTAGAAAATCCCAGTTTGTTTCTTTGTCTTTGGAAATATCTTCCATATGACTGTCTTTTATTTTCTAGAATACAAAAATAACAATAATTTAGATATCTGATACCTTTTTAAATAGCCGTTAACCATGCTGCTAGAATTCAATAAAAGTTAAGTGTTTGATGAAGTTCTGATACAGGTCTGTACAACAAGGGTGAGCCTCCAAACCATTATGGAATGGAAGAAGCCAGATACAAAAGAACACATTGTACTATTCCACTTGTAGTCATACCTACATATCCATGGGGGACTGACTCCAGGTCTTCCCCAGGATACCAAAATTCACCCTTGCAAACTAAACTAAAATAGTTGAACTGCACATTTAAAATAGATGAATTTTATGGTCTGTAAATAAAGTTGTTAATATAATAAACAAACATCCCTGCTACAGAAGTATGCTTGTAGCTATTATCTGAAAAAAAATGTGTCAAACCCATTCAGTACTTTCAATCTTCTATGGCCAGTTTCAAACAACTAGAGATGTTTAATCTATCACAATTAGTCACACTATTGTGTAGATCTTTACTCATTATTCCAGGAAGAGGTTTCCTTCCTACACAGCACTGAACCAGAGGTAAATGTGCATTTTAAAGATCTGGAAAGGACCTCAACGGTCATGTATTTAAAGGTCCAATTCTGTAAACAAAAGAATGATGGCCTAGAAAGAGTAATTCACTTAAAGGTATTTTTTTAAAAAATACATGCATAGAGATTCAATGAATGGTTTTGCAAAGATTACTGTTCTGAAAGATAACATTTAGCAGATAACATTTAACATTATAGGTGGTGAGGCACACCTATAATCTCTGCAACTCCTGGGGGCTGAGACTTGAACTAAGGAGGATTCTTAGTTCAAGGACAGCCTCTACAACTTAGTGAGACTCTGTCTCAAATCAAAAGGGCTGGGGATGTGGCTCGGTGGTAAAGTCCCTTGAGTTTAATCCCCACTACCAAAACCCAAATAACAACAATAACAAAAGGGTAACATTTAACAGAAAGAAAAAAGTGTTTCTATGGTAAAAGTCCAACATAATTTTTACAATATGACATTTTACATTTACATAAAATTTTAAAATACTTTCAATTCTAATTTGCACAATTTTTCTATAAAGTTTTTTCACTTGAATTTCCTTTCTAGTTTAAGCAAAATAAAAATGTATATACAAATCTAATAGCTTAGTAAACTTCAAGAAGTAAAAGGAGTAGAAGAGATTCAGACAACTATGTTTATTGAGCATCTACTTTATGCCAGATATATACAAGGTACTTTCACTTCCATTGACTTCACTAATGCCACTATAAATTAGGGACCTTTAATTTCCATTCTATGGATTAATTAAAATTCCTTTTAAATTTCTAGTTAATAAATGGAATAAAAAATGGTCACCGAATAAAGTAATCAATCTGAAGAGGGCATTAGGTTCACTATTTTCACAACACTATTCCATTCTCATTTTAAACTAAAGCAGAAATAAAAATATTACTAAAATTATACTGATTAAAAATTTAAAATAATATCTTAAATCAAGAGTTAAGTATAGGGGATGGGGTTGTAGTGCAGTGGTAGAACACTTGCTTAGCATGTGTCAGGCACTGTGTTTGATTCTCACCACCACATATAAATAAATAATTAAAAATAAAGGTCCATTGACAACTAAAAAAAATTTTAAAAAGAGTTAATTATAGGGCTGGGGATACAGCTCAGCTGGTAGAGTGCTTGCCTCACAAGCACGAGGCCCTGGGTTCAATCCTCAGCACCACAAAAAAAAAAAAAAAAAGAGTTAATTATAAACATTAAAAACTCAGAAAAAGTGTACTTTTTAAAGCATCCACATTTACTAAAATGGAGGTTTGCCTCTTTGGAGATTGTGCTTTAGTCACTTGAAAATGTGACTGACTTCTGCCTCTACTGACACACAAATAACTTTTACAAATGTAAAATTAGTAGCAATCTCTAATGTTGCTATTGTAATCCAATTAAATTTCAAAACTAAGAAAATTTAAATACTTACAATACTATGCAAACAGAGCTTGTAGCTTATATAAAAATTAACACATGAAAAGATTTCATTTCTAATTGATGAAATATCTTCGTATTTAGGAGCAATCCATCATATTCCTGGATGCTGTTAGACAATGCATCTATACTTCCAAGACAGAGAAACTTCATAATGATTTCTTCTTTAATTCAATATACTTTTTCTTAGATCACAATATATTTGAAACCAGCAACCATTGTGTGATAGGCAGTATAAACAACTAAACCATCAAAGAAATATCACCCAAAAGAATCTCTAACATAAACTTTTGTCATTTGTCCACACAAATCCAGTAAGACTGTACTTAGAAAACTGAACAAAAAAAGAGTGTACTCACAAAACTGCGCTTGCCAGAGCATGATGTTGTTGATAATGATGATGCTAAATAATAATCCATGGGCCCTTTCTTAGTGGTATTTAGTGCTTTCAGGTTGCAGAAGCACACACTTAAAAGGGTAAGGTGAAATGGCATTTTCACATTCACCATATTTCGAAAAAGTTTCATAAGTATATCAACCATTGGGGTCATCACATCATAATTTCCTGAAAAAAATGTTTTTAAGAGAACAGTATCTAAACACTTATAAGTAACGCTAAGAGATTAGTGTAACTTATTTAAAATGAAAAATAAAAATCCTAACTGGCATTTTGACATTATTTACTAAGCTTATACTATATAATTATCACTAATTCCCTTTGAATTTAAGGGACTGGTTTTTTTTGTTGTTGTTTTTTGTTTTTTTTTTTTTAATTTGGCGGTTCTGGGGATTGAACCTTTAGCTCTACCACTGAGCTACATCCCCAACTTTATTTTTTTTTAATTTTGAAACAGTGTCTCACTACAGTACCATACCCAAATTGACAGCAAAATTGCAATCCTCCTGCCTCAGCCTCCCTGGTAGCAGGGATTACAGGATTTGGGAAAAATGATTAAATATTTACTTTTATTATCTACTTAAAAACATTTTCTAGTGAGAATTCCTGATAGAATTAAAGTAAACAATTGCATGCTAGCTAACTCCACACAAAGACCCACCCTCCCTTGGGGGAGCATATTTCTAATTCAAAAGTTTGCTTTTTAAAGAATTCAAAGTCAATTAAATTCTTAAAAAATGAGTCACACCTGCCCCTAACTTCTGAATTACATGGGATGGAATAGGGCACTGACGACTCTCACGACAACAATACTTCTCTGATGAATACCGACGGATTACTAATCTTATAGTATGGGGTTTCCTTCCATCTTGGGATATTCTAAAATGGAAATAAAGAATTAGAAAAACTAATGACAATTTTTTAAATGGCATGCCTCATTTATTGAAAGGTATCATATTGAGTAACTATCAGAATTATACATGCAGTAGGTAAACAGTAAACAATAAAGGTTCCAGAATACCCAAATAAATATCTCAGTTTATGCACTAAAGTTCTGAAATTGTAAATGAAAGGTTCTTGGGCCTTACTCAGAATTGAATGCTGTCAGAAGTAGGACAGAAATATATAATCATAACAAGTTGTTTTATAATCCAAATCTAAAGCACAACTAAAAGCAGACTATTATCACCAGCAGGAAATCTGACACAAGCAAATATTTGAAAAATTACTAGAGAAAAAATGTTTGCAAAAAATTTTTTAATAAAACAAGATTACCTCTGTTAAAGAAAGGGCTTTCTGCAAATAGATCCAAGAGAGCCAGTAATATTGCCATAATATGTTGGAATTTTTCTTTTTAAAGTTTTTTATTTTTTATTTTGATAGCTGTGGATGGAGAGCCTTTATTCTATTTGTTTATCTCTATGTGGTGCTAAGGATCGAACCCAATGCCTCGCATGCGCTAGGCAAGTGCTCCGCTACTGGGCTACAGCCCCAGCCCCAATATGTTGAAATTTTAAAGCAATAGTTTGAAAGATCAGTTACATACTTTATTTAGAAAGATAAGTCATATGCAAATGGTCTTGATTTTGGTGTTAAAACAAAACTTTTCATGGTAAGGAAAATTCACTTTAAGAGTAAAAACATTTAATTATTGGAAACAGATGTCACTAAAGCATATTTTCCTTTTTATTTGCACAGCAAGATATAAAGACAATCAAATCACAAACATGAAATGCAAATATTACACCATGTTAAACACGCTCAAAATGACAATTCTGAAGTGGAAAAACTAGTTTTGTAACAAATAATTTTTTTCTTTCTCTTACTGCTTTTCAGAAAACTTTTTGATGGCTGCTTAACTAAGATAATAAAATGTCACGAGTCATTCCTGTAAATATGTTACTTGCTTAAATATCTTCTAGTTAAATTTGTTCTTTTAAGTAATTATACAATTCAAAGAGTGTGATATGCTAATTAAAGAAAGGTTAAATACTATTTTATTTTAAGCTAAAGAATGAATTAAAAATGCTGTTGGGGCTAGAGTTGGAGCACAGTGGTAGGGCACTTGCCTAGCACATGTGAGGCACTGGGTTCAATCCTCAGTACCACATAAAAATAAATAAATAAAATAAAAGTATTGTATCCATCTACAACTAAAAAAATATTTTTAAAAAATTATATGATGTTATACTTCTTTCATATCTATTGAATCAACCATCATACATTCCAGAAGGAAAAAAAAAATAAGTAATTACTCACACATACACACAGGTACCAGCTACTTAAATGCTATTGTTATTCAGTCATTGAATTAAGGGGCCCTGGTGTGCAGTAAGAGAATTGTCAAGAAGAGATACAGGTAAACCTGCTATCTCACAGATTTAGATCACCTAGTTTCACATTTGGGTTAATTCTTCAAACAAGAGAAGCTATAAAACTTAACACTTCTTGGAATTTCTCTATGTGTAGAACTGTTTGCAATGGGCAGGCATTTCAGAAGTCTTACACCTAGCTGAAGATGAGCAGATGACCCAATTTCACTAGCACACTTCCCACGAAGCAAACAATGAGCTTGCATGGCTCTGCTGCACACATGCATGCCACACTGCACGTGACAGCAGAGGTGTAAGAAATATCACTTCATCAGTTTTCTGAGACTTAGAATCATCCCAGGAACTGTTTACTTTAGATAGTTAGCCCTCCTAGGATCACTGCAGAAGCATGTCTACTCTAAACTGTTGGATCTCTGACACCCCAATTCAGAAATTTCTAACAACAAAAAGAGAATCAAAGAAATGAAAGAAAAAGAGATTAATACTCTTCTGTGAAGTAAAGAGAAGTATGTGTATGATACCTATTAAGGATCAATAGAAAACTAAATTTCCTTGCTCAGCTTATGTTATGCTCTTTGTATATATTCATAATCCCAATTAACATATTAACTCAACTTGCAGATCAGAATCCCTGAACACACTTGCAATCAGTCATACATGGTCCCATTTAACTATTCCTTTCTTTAAGTCCATTTTCGTTTACACAGTCTAAGACAAAGAAAATCCAAGGCTTCTCCTGCTTGCTCCATTATTATTGTTCCGATAACTTCCTGTCCTCAACCATCACAAACTACTCCTATATAAGAAGTTTTAGAATTGTTGAAGAATTATTGTTCCTCTCTGCATATTTCCTTTTATGAAAAAGCAAGTAATACTAAGTTAAAAGCAAAGGTTCACAATTGCCACTAGGAAAAATTAAAACTTCTTCTTCCTCCTCACCTGAGGACTAGAATAGGTTAGGAATATTAGAGAGAACCACAAAATCCCTTTTGGTAATAATCTGCAGCTTAAGATACACAGAATAACTGTAGTAACTGTGATACTAGTAGTCAAACTAATGGAAATAGATGTATTAAATTGGTTAAGAGCACATAATAATGTCTTTGCAATAGTTTAAAATACAGAGAAATCAGTGAAAAAAGATCTATCTTGGATTGGTTTAAACACTGCTTAGTCTCCAAGTTAATCTGTAAGATCCAAGACACGTCAAGAACTTTTTACATATATGTACTGTTTAAAGAATGTACATAGCATGCTTTGGAAAAGTGGATTAAAAATTACCTCTTCAAAAGGCTAGCAAGTAGTTCTTCAATCTTTTTTTTAGCTTCGACTTCTGATGAACATTTTTTAAATGAATCTTCTTCACTAAAGGACTACCAAAGAAGCGTGAGGATTAATGTAAACTCAAATAAATATATCCAATGAATTTGTCAAATGTATATTTAACACACTCTTTACTAACTTTACCTCTTAATTTGAATCATTTAGTTCACTTTTACATTAACTCATTTTATTTGCAAGTTATTGTACTCTGCTAGAAAATAAACTGAAAGTCAAGAAAATGACAAAGTTCTAGTATCAATTTCAAGTTTTACTGTATGACTAATGTGAGGCTCTTAATGCCCTAGGACTAGAATCTGAGTTTATCTTTGGATAAATTATTTAGGCTTTCTAAAGTATAGCATCCTCATCTTAACAGAAAAAGAGAAAGAAAAGAAGGAAAGAAGGGAGGGTGGAACACACAAACAATACTACTGCCCACCTCCAGGGTTTTTAAATGGACTAATGAACAAAAAGCACTTAGTAAAGTGCTTTTCACACGGGGTGGGGGAAAAGCCAATTTATTTTAACTGGGTGATTACCCCTCTTCCCATTTGTTAAATCATTGGACTATTTTGAAAGCAAGATTTTTAAAGGATTAAAATACTTTGCCTCATATATACATTATGAGCTATTAAAATTAAGTTGTATTCAATCAAAGTAGCTAAGTTGAGATTTAAAAGTATTAATGCTCACTAAGTGTGGTAGTTCCTGCCTATAATTCCAATTACTAAGGAAGCTGAGGCATGAGGCCAGCCTGGGCAATTCAGCATAATGGTTTTGATTTGGAATGTTCTCCCAAAAGTTCATGTTAGTCAGTGCAAAAATGTTCAGAGGTGAAAAGACTGGATTATGAGAGCTATAACCCCATCAGGGAATTAATCCACTAAATGGATTAATTTGAATGGAATACTGGATGGTAATTACAGGCAGTTGGATGTGGCTGAAGGAAGTAGGTAATTGGAGGTGTGCCCTTGGGGAACATATCTTGTCCTGGTTCCTCCCTCTCTCCTTCCAGCTGCCATGAGTTGAGCAGCTTTCCTCTACCACACCCGACAGCCACAATGTTTTGCCTCACCACAGGCCCAGAGTAAATGGCCAACCATGGACTGAGACCTCTGAAACTGTGAGCCCAAAGTGAACTTTTCCTGCTCTAGGTTGTACTTGTCCATTACTCTGGCTGCAGCAACAAAAGCTGAGTAACATACTTAGTGAGACCTGTCTCAAAATAAAAATTTTAAAAAGGGAGCTGTAGATGTAGCTCTGTGTCAGAGTGCTTGCCTAGCATGAGCATGGCTTTGGGCCAATCCCCACTACCAAAATAAATAAATAAATAAATAATAAAAGTATTAATGTTCAAGTTTCAACCTAAGAATATTTATTAATCTAATCTAATAAACCAGCCTTGTCATAGGAAAGGGATCATGAAAAGCAAAGTACAATATTATGAATAGATAAAACTGGAAATCTTTATCCTAATAATGTAACAACTAGTACACTAAATATAAGTAGTACACTAAATATAAATATCACTATCATGTACCTGAGGTGGTCCTGAAGGTGTCACAGGAGAGTTATCCTCTCCAAAACTGAGCTTCTGGATCCGCTGAGCAACTGAAATTCCTAATTCCTTTTCCAATATTTTAGATGAAAAGGTTTGGAGATCATGCACACTACTGATTCCCAGTGCTTCAAGACGTTTGGCAGTTTTATAGCCAATACCTGAACAAAAAGAAGTATACACAGTGCTATACTAGCTTTCTTCCTTAAAATAAAGATAATAAAAATATTAAGAATACATCAATCACATCTTAAGTTCCACATTTAATACTTTGCTAAGATCAAATTCAATTGCAAATTAGATTATTATTCTTACCTTCAGGGTCCCTGAGTAATATGTAGTTCCTTGAAGCACTTATAACATGTGCTATTTACAATAAATATAGAGACAGTCAGTAAACTGTCTTGATAAAATCAAACTTTTACCACCTGTTATATAATACTGTAGAATACCTCAGAATCATGTTTATTATTAATGTAAAAAAAGAACAATCAAAATTGATTAATGTATGCTTATTAGCTAACCTGATTTCACAAATCACATTATCTAGCAATATTTACCACCCAGAACATACACGAGTAAGGAGACATAAAAACTAACAAAACTCCTACCACAAAGTTCTTGCACTAAAACTTGGTTATACTTTCTTCATAAGAGAAATACTCAGGTCATTTAAAGCCTCTTTATTTCTTTCACTTAAAAAATAATTCTACAGTTATCTGGTTTCCTTGCAGAGCAAAAGCAGTAAATCAGTGAAGACAAGCATGTAGGAGGAAATATTAAAATATACTGACAGGTATTTTTATAGCAAAAAAAAGGAGGCCTGGCAATTGGAAATGAGGGACAAAGTAGAAAGCCTGTAAAAACAGATGCAATAATTCAAACAGTAAAGCAAGTTAAGAATGTTTTGCTTCAGTATATAGTCAATTTATTATGATCTGACATTGTTCTTCAGAACACAGACCCAAAATCTCAAGTTATAATTATATTACATTAAGGAAGGCAAGGTGGTATACAATATATTTTGGAATCATACATGCCTAAGTTAAAAATGGGGAAACTATAACATCTGAAGAGTTAAGTTTCAGTTGTCTTAGAAATTCACTTCCACAGAAGGCTTTTATTATATCCTATTCCCTAACAATACAAAAAGGGTTATTTCTTTAAGTAAAGTTCAACATATTATTGATGGTATATAAAAATGCAGGTTATTTGATTATCAAAGATACAAATTTAAAAAAAAAAAAAAAAAAGATACAAATTTACCCTATGAAGTGAACAGATCAGTGAATCCCTCAAAGAAATCCATTCCCTTATCTTTAGAATGAGGTACTTTGTTTAGAAGCTCTGGAAGATTCATTATAGCCCTAATATTTAATAGATAAAAACTAAAGAGAATTAATAATCCCCTCTAGATGCAATGTACAGTGTAAGAATATGAACCAGGGACTGTAAATAAAGGACCTTACATTTCCAGGTTATCACTTTTATGATCATAAGTATAAAAGTACTTTCACATATTTCCTCACACAGATTTGCTCCAGAAAACACTATGTAGTTTTTATGGTTTTCTCCAACAACTAAGGATATACCTCTAGAAATTAATTACTTATATCTATAATTTTTAAGATTAAAGAAATACAATAAAAGATACACAAATACAATACATATTATTCAATTATTTTTGTCTTACCAGGCATTTCCTTAACATGGTTCAAGCTATGAATGAGATCTTGACAACTTTCAGGTAACAAGACTGTTTGTTGATTTGGTTTAAAAACACCAGAAACTAATTTTGCCAGTAGTTTATTACAAGCCACTCCAGCGCATCCAGTCAGCCCCAACTGATTATACATGGCTTCCCGCATCTCTGCTGCAATCTGAGATCCAACTAGCAGTCTGATGTGCATGATGTCATGCAGGTTTATGGCTATAAAAATGATATTGTTAAATGTCACAAAAAATTTTGTTTTCTTTTTTACAAAGGAGTTTTTAAAAGGCACAGGGTTTAATTTATATCCAAACCCTCCTATCACCACTACTATCACCCTATCATCCATTTGACTTATTTCTTTAGTTCATAGGAATACTGTAAAGTAAATAACACAAGTGAATTCCAAGGGTCTGTGATGTGAGTATACTGGGAGTGCTCAATGATTAACAGATTATGAAAAATGATATCATAAAAAATTTCTAGGGCCAGGTGCGGTAGCACATGCCTGTAATCCCAGCAGATCAGAAGGCTGAGTCAGGAGGATTTCGAGTTCAAAGCCAGCCTCAGCAACCGTGAGGTGCTAAGCAACTCAGTGAGACCCTGTCTCTAAGTAAAATATAAAACAGGGCTGGGGATGTGGCTCAGTGGTTGAGTGCCCCTGAGTTCAATCCCCAGTACCCCCCCCCACAAAAATTTCTAGGGATATTAATGAAACTTTCATTCACACTCACCTATAAGTATGCATAAAAGTTGTTAGAAAAATGCTACCGATACAGCTTTACAAACCTAAATCTACACTTTACATATTAGCTATATGTGTTGCTAAAAATAATTTCTGGCCTATACATAGTTTAAGATTTTTTATGAAAAATGTAGGGAAATTACATAAAAACAAATTTTCTCAGGTGTAAAAGATTCACATGGGACCATTCTTATCTTCAGGACTCAGGCTAGAAGGATTTAGGGATGAAGTGTCATGGTGTCTGCAATTTACTTCCAAATGGCTCACTCATCAATCAACCTTTCCACAAAGACTGCAAAATAAATGTGGCAAAATGAAAACTGGTTTATCTATAAGAATGTACCTAGGTGCTTACTGTATGATTCTATCAACTTTCCTGTACATTTGAAAACTTTTTAATAAAAGTTTGTATAGAACAGAAACTAATAAATAGACATTTTCTATTTGAGATAAAAATCTAGCTCTCTGTTCAGTGATATGTTTCAACTAATAAAGTTTGAATTTGCTTTAAAAATTATATAGAATTATGTCCAGAATATTCTTGCTAGCCCTTGTATTTTTTTAAAAGAAAAGAGTACCAGCACAAAAGACACACAAGAAGCTTCATTTCTTCTAGAAACGTATCTCTACCCCTTTTCTTCTGCAGAGAACTATACTTAAGAATGATGACCAGGCCTCAAAACAGCTGGGATACAAGGAACACAAGCTAAGAACTATAACCAAAAGGATCAGGCAACTCTTGTACAAAAGCAAAGTATAATATGGTATAATATGGAAGTTACCAGCAGAACCACAAGATGTATGAAAGTCTAATTAAATATTCATCGGCACCTGCTAAAGCTTATTTTCAAATGCGAATATTCCTGGAAATACCACCAGTCATTCATGGCTTACTATGTGAAGAAAGGGGGCAGTTGGTAATGATTATTTGAGCTAATTAAATAGGAGCTTGGAGAAGATACAAACACATGGCAGATAACAGTAAACAGACATGATAGGGGACAAACAGATGTGAGGGGTGGGAACATGAGGTTAAGGAAAAAATTCCATATACTGGACCCACTGTGCTGACTTCCACAAGCTTTCTTTTAAAAAGAAATTTACCTGCGGCCCTGCCTGGCTTAAGTAAATACACTATATTACATTTCTCAGCAAACAACCTGTTGTCTGCAGGAGAAATGCAGGCCTGAAATGCTGATAAGAAGAACACAATTTACTCTGAAGGGTGGGGGGATGAGGACTTTTGTGAACTGTACACAGATCAGATCCCAGAAATTAGGGAGATAAAGATAATTCCCCCTAACCATACAATCTGTAAGAACAGATTCCAATTAGAATGGGTCAGCAAGAGCCAAAGTGACCCAGAGATATAATGCTACTGTGGGGACTTCAAAGTCTAATGGCACCCTGCACTGTCAGTCAAAAGTTAAGAGGAAGACATGAGCAAGACTCTAAGGAAACTTTCCCTGGGCCCGACCCAGAAAAAACTAGAGGGTATGAGGGGCATGTCATCCTTCTCTCTGAGGGGACCAACTCTTTTTCTTCAGAGTGTTTCCTTTTCCCTCTTCTTACACCTTAAATAAACTCATACCTGCTACTCAGAGTGACATGTCTGAAATACTTCTGGCATGATCACAAGAACCAGTGAGAAAGGACTTCCGTGGCTGCCTTAGCTCCACAGCAGACCCTTGCCCTGTAACAGCAGATAGGCCAGTGACAGGCAGGCCTGAATAAGATTCCATGGGTGGTAGCTTGAAAAGCCAGAAGAGCACCATGAGAGTCTGAGAGCCCCAAAGGAACAGAAGGGAAATTCAGCCTACCTCAAAATTTTGCTTAGAGATGGTTTGAGAAGAATAAAAAATTATTCTAAAAAACAGTAACAAGTCAACTCCTATAATTTAAGGGTGACCTAAAGAGGTATGACTCTTAAAATGTGAGTAGGTATACTATGTCAGAGATGAAAATTGCACAGAGCACTGAGCCACATGTCATCAGAATCTTATTTTCTGCATAGTTAATATGGAATAGCAATATCTAATTTTAGATACTTAGACAGATTACTGACTAAATATGGCTATACCTCCAAAAAAAGTCATAGATCTAACAGAATGTCACAATGAACTCACTGAATATTTTTACACACACACACACACACACACACACATACACACACACACACACAAACTTTCAGTTAATAAGTGGAATGAGTAACACTCACACTGATTATTGTATACATGACCTGACACAGTCACTTCAGAAAGTTCATCACTTTGAAGCTGCTGGAGTTTCTTCTCAACTATTTCTGTTAAATCCACAAAATTTTCATCAAATCCAAGTCTCTCAACAACTGGACTAAATTCTTCCAACAATTCTAAATCAAATAATATTGGCACATAGGTGTAATTAAAATTTCAAGTAGAAAAGATTTACTGCTTAAAAATACATCAAATACATAAAGGTTTCATATATATTCACAGATGCACAATATCTTTAATAAAAAGTCTCAGTTAACTATTATCTTTCTTTTCTGTACCATATTTTGAGTAGAGGCAATATTTTCCAACAAAACAAGTCCAAAAATGACATTCCCAGAGCAGTTACTCATAGCAAATACATTTTTAGCTCAATCTTCTATATCTAAACTTTCTATATCTGTAGTACATTAAATACCAATGATTATAGTTAATTATAATCTTGAAGTACTATGTCAAAGAATAAATTACAGTTTGCTTAGGAAAGTAAAAACAAGTAATAATATATTTTATCTATATTCTCCACAACAGTTTAGGCAAAACAAAATTTGAAACTTCCACTTATTAGCCAGGCGTGGTGGCACATGCCTGTAATCCCAACAGCTTGAAAGGCTGGGACAGGAGGATCGTGAGTTCAAAGCCAGCCTCAGCAAAAGCAAGGTGCTAAGCAACTCAGTGACACCCTGTCTCTAAATAAAATACAAAATAGGACTGGGGATGTGACTCAGTGGCCAGTGCCTCTGAGTTCAATCCCCAGTACCCAAAAACAAAAAAAACAAAAAACAAACAAAAAAAACTTCCACTTCTTACTGAGTCAAACAGAAAAATCACTTAACAATATATAACAGTATTGTGATTGGCCATTCCCAAGCATGTTCTATAAGAATAAAATGGCAGAAATGGACCACAATTTCCAGCTATTCACATGTCCAGCATCTGCAAACTACCTAGTCCTTAAGTCAAATGTTTACTAAACTGAATTGAACCAAGATGTACAATAAATTCAAAAGGACTATCAATTCTCATATGCAAGAATTAACTAATAATAACTTTGAAACCATTAGAAGAATTATTTACTTCTCTCTGAATCATCTTCTATTGAGACCAGCTAGATGCCAGAAAATAGTAATTAGTTCTTCAATATTCATAGGATTGGTTCCAGGGCCCAAGGATACCAAAATCTGAAAATGCTCAAGACCCTTATATAAAATGGCATGGTACTTACATATATACTATGCATATTCTCCTATATATTTTAAATCATTCACATAATGTAAATAGTTGTTGTGCTATATTTTAGGGAATAATGACACAATAAAAGAGCCATATGATTTCAGTACTGAAGTCTTTTTCTTTTTTTAAGGTCCCATAATGTGAAGACTCAAATAAAAGGACTAAATCATTCCTCACTGTTAACTTTTTTCAAAAATACTAAAAATTATTTTGTTTTACTAACACAGATATTAAAGGGAAAACAGTAAAGATAATAATGTGGGGCTTGGGTATAGCTCAGTGGTAAAGTGTTTACCTAGCATGTACAAGGTCCTGGGTTCAAACCCCAGCACAGAATAAAAAAAATAAATAAATAAAAAATAAAAAAAAAACAGAAAAATTAAAAACAATGTGACTTGTGAACACCAAAAATAACTCCAGCCTACACAGAGAAAGCTATTATCTCCTTTGAGGAGAAACTGACAATATATCTGATTATGTAAGATTGTCTTGTACTTTGTTCATCAATTTCTGCAAATTTTTCAAAAGTATCTACCTGACATCCAAAAATCACATAGAAAACCTTTTACTGAAAGAATACAATATAGAAAAAACAAAAAAAAATCAAAGTTTTAAGCAGAAAAATAAGTCAAATACAAAGTAATGCACAAAGCGGTGAACCACTAATTTTTTTTTTTTTTTTGCACCAGGGATTGAACTGAGGGGCACTCGGCCACTGAGTCACATTCCCGGCCCTAGTTTGTATTTTATTTAGAGACAGGGTCTCACCGAGTTGCTTGGTGCCTCACTTTTGCTGAGGCTGGCTTTCAACTCTAGATCCTCTTGCCTCAGTCTCCCAGTCACTGGGATTACAGGCATGCATCACTGTGCCCAGCTCAACCACTAAATATTGATTACATATTCTTCTATTCCTGGGTTACAGTGACAAATCACTTAACTATCCCATTCCTGAAGTTAATCTTTTTTCTATCAATTATGAACCAGGCTAAAATAAATCTTTTTCTACACATTTCTTCATGTTTTTATAATTTTATTTCTATTGACGAACATTCAGCAACGAGATCACTGGTTTGAAGAATATTAATCTTTAGTTTCTTTGTGTGTGTGTGTGTGTGTGTGTGTGTGTGTGTGTTATTAAGGATTAAATCCAGGACTTCACACATGCTAGGCAAACTACCACTGAGCTATATCCCCAACTTTTATCTTTAAAAAATGTTTCTTGATTGCTTTTTTAAAAGGCTGTAATACCTTATATTTCTACTTTTTCTCACATTTTTTGACAAGTATCACCAATATAAAATAATGTCTTATTAATTCAAGGTTCCTTAGCCAGTAATAAATTTGAGCATTTTTTCCATACAATTGTTAAGATATTGAGTTTGCTCTTCTTTGTCAACTACTTATTCACATTCTTTGTTTTATTAGGTTTTTTTCTTAAGTTGTAACAGCTCTCTATATAGTATAGATATTAACCCTTTATGTATGAAAACTGCTACAATTAACAAAAGAAAAACTAGCAAAAGATAATTAAAAAGATAGTATAAGCCAGATACAGTGGGGCATGCCTGTAATCCCAGGAACTCAGGAGGCTGAGGAAGGAGGATCACCAGCCTCAGTAACTTAGTAAGACCCTGTCTAAATATTTAAAAAGGGATGGGGATATAACTCAGTGGTAGAGTGCCCCTGGGTTAATGACAATGATGATAATAATTGGTCGATTCTTAGATATTTTTAAGTGATATATTTGTAATACACCAATGTACAGGCATTTTCCTGTTTCCTCTAACTTACTAAAACACAAAGCTTCAAACTCAAACTTTAGCATAAGAGAGTTCAGTGGCTACAACATAATATTTAGTATGTGTATATATATATATATATATATATATACACACCCTATATATTATATATATATATAAAAAGACTAATACACTTATTATTTTTGTTAATATTTAAGAAATCAGTTTTTAATTATGCTACCCAAACATAGAAGCCTCTTTGAACTATCATCAGTGCATTAGAAAACAATGTACTTCCTCAAAATTCAGGTATACTTAAAATTTAAAATATATCTTCCTTTATAGAATATCTTCTGATTTTATCACTTTTAAACTTTATATTTTCTGTTATTTACGTAAACACTAGTCATGAGAGAATTCGAATTACTTAGCACCATTATTCATAGCATGGAGAGTCACTCTCTTATATAATTTTTAAAGGGGAAAATACCCATAATAAAAAGGAACCTGGTTTATGGCACTTTATTAAGATTTATACAGTGAATAGGCATCCTATGTAAAAAAATCAATGCTAAAAATATATTTCCTGTAATTTGTACCTGTAACCTTATAAGACATCTCCCTGTAACGGGTCAAGTCTTCTCCATTAACCAATACCAGTTGTGGACATTTTTCTTTTGCATCTCTGACATTCATAAGTTTCCTAACTCCAAGTTTCCTGGCTTCATAGTTGCAAGTAACCACCAAATATTTCTGCTGTACACCTAAAAAAATAAAAACTCTGTGAGAAAAATCAAGCAGGATTGTACAAACATTTTAAAATATAATTTTACTAATTCCACACTGTAATTATATGAGCTAAAATGTAATGTGCTTTATCAAGGATAAAAAGGTGTCTCAGTTTTGAAAAGTAGCCTCTGTTCATTAAAATTCTACAAAGAATCAGGTTTCTGAGCTATCTCCTACTTTTGACAAGTATCACCAATACAAAATAACGTATTTTCTCGGATCCTACTTTTGATCTTTGGTTATTTGTCTACTTGGGGAAGAAGAAAGTTATTATTAAATAAGAAAACAAAACTTAAAAGCACTATAAATCACCTGAGAATGTGGATCAATTTTTTATACAACAAAACAAGCTGTGTATATTTCTCAAATTTAGCAAAAATTACCATAAATCAATCAACATAGTCTATGGAATTATCAGTGATAAGATAAATATCAAATTCTTCTTAAAATGTTTTCAGACAGTACAAAATCTGATTGATTTATATTGCCATAGCTATAGCTCTAGGGCACGTTGCACCAAAAAATAAGCCAGCTGAAAATAATTGGGTACAATTAAATACTGGTTGCTACTAGAAAAACTCAATTGTCTGCCAATGAATGTAAGCAATGTTCTGTTACAAGTGCCAAGCTTCAGCAACTGTTAGGGGTATCTCCCCAGTAAATATCCTAGTTACTGAACTGTTCTTTATAATGATCTGCTGATGATTTGGTAGGGCATTAGGAGTTCCCTAACAAAATGAGTACATTATGATTATCTACAGACTACATAAAAATTCTAGTTTATTGGTGACTTAAGATTGCTAAAATTGTTTTTCTCTTTTTAAACAAGTTGATTACTTTATGCCAGTATAAAAGTAATGTTTATCAAAAATACGTAAAATGCATCTCCAGCACACACAAAGAAATGTAAAATGCAAACATGTAGAAAAACAATAGTTATACCCATTTGCATTACACATCTATTTTTAAATTGGGGGTATTACAAAGAAGACAAAGAAATATTATTTGCACATAAAGTTTTCTTAGATTATGCCCCCAAATATGACCATGTCAAATAAAAGATTCATCAGTGAACTATATGAAAAAATCAGACTTAAATAAAAAGTCATTTTTTTTAAACTTTTTTATTTTTTATTTGAGACAGACTCTTGCTAAGTAGCTTTTGGCCTCACTAAATCACTGAGGCTGGCTTTGAACTTGGGATCCTCCTGCCTTCCAAGCCACTGGGATTACATGCCAGGCAACTAAAGTCTTTTAATGCAGATTGCACTATATGGACTCCTTACTGCATGTCACAACCTGGGTTGGTCATATATTTGATTAGAATAAAGGAAACACTCAAGAAACTTCAGCTTCACTTCATGGCAAAGATTTTTACTTTTTAACCACACAAAACTTTTTATTAAGCATTATCTACAAAGTACATTGTGTTATAATGCTACTAACTAGAAATGCCTTCAGGAGAAAATATTTAGGTCCTCTAACCCTAAAACTTTGACACTCTTAAGAAAGTTTAAGGATCTTGGCCTCTTTGCCTAGGATGGTGGCAGGCCTGTAATCCCAGCTACTCAAGAGCCCAAGGCAGGAGGATTCAAATTCAAGGCCAGGGGATACAGTTAAGTGGTGGAGTCTCCCTGAGTTCAACCAGGTTCAATCTCCAGTGTCACACACAAAAATACTAGCTTCACTTTGGCATAACAAAAACTAGTCATCCCTTTGTTCTTTAGTAAACCAATAAAACTAGATTGGGATTTATTAAGCCAATCTAGGCACAAGAGGATAGCAGCAAGAGAACCAAATTCTTTTTAAGTTTATATTAAACGATCCTTCGTGCAAGCATGAAAGAAAAATCTCTGCTTTCCCAATTTAAGGTACAACAAAAATGTCAATAATACATGCCAGAATATCAGTAAGTAAATCCTCAATGCAAAATTTCTCCTTGCCATTATTTAAAAAGATGCTTGTGTTATCATGGAAAGCTTGCTCTGTCTTAACATTAAGGATTCTGCTTAAAATTCAACTATTTGGTTGGACGTTGCAATTCAATTAATACATACAATTAATTTTCAAGAGGAGGATAGATGAAAATTCCACTAAAATGTAATAAAAATCAAAAGGTTGTTTTTGAGATCCAAGACTTATAATGTTTCAAATGCTGAGTAAAAGCAATCTGACAGGCATGGTGGTACACACCTGTAATTCTAGATACTTGGTAAGCTGAGGCAGGAGGATCACAAGTTTGAGGACAGCCTGAACAATTTAACCAGACTCTGTCTCAAAATAAAAAGTAAAAAGACTAGGGATATAGCTTAGCAGTAAAGAGTCCCAGGGTTTGATATCCAGTACTGCAAAAAAAAAAGCAAAATAAGAAGAAATCTGCCTAGAGAACTAAGTTAGTAACATAGAATATATTAACGTAGAATACCAAAACCTTATGCTGTTTTCTGTTAATTTTTTCAGTTAGTTATACTAGTCTCAGATTCACCATTTCTTAAATAAGATTTCTGAGGTTTATACTTGGTAGAGAAGCAAAGATTAACTGCCTATAAAGCACCTTAAGAATGGCTTTCAGGTAGGCATGGTGACACACACCTGTAATCCCAGCAATTCCGGAAGCTGGGGCAGGAGGAGTCCAAGTTCCAGGCAAGTCTTAGCAACTTATCAAGATCCTGTCTCAAATTTAAAAAAGAATTTTTTTAAAAGGACTGGGGATGTAGTTCAGTGATAAAGTGCCCCTGGGGTTCAATCCATAGTACAAAAAAAAAAAAAGGCTTCCAAAAATCTTTCTTAATATAGTTAATAAATCAGAATACAATGACATAAAGAGTAGTCAATTTTATTGTTATACAACAAAAATATTATCAATGTGAAGAATTACCTAAAGGTTTGTCCTTTAATTCGGGGTTTGAGATCATTTCTACTTGTGCATAAAAGCAATCCAGATCCACATGTATTATGACTCTGGATGAAGAATTTCGGGTTGGCACCACTTGATCGTGAACTGCTGAACAATATGCAAAGAAATAAATACATATATTCAGGCTACATATCATCTTTTGAGCAACTGACATTTTCTTAAAACATTTTATCTGGGAAAGAATTCATGAAGTAGTTTTAAGTTTTTTTTCCTGGATTTATGATATGTCAAAGCACCTACAAATTACAAGGACATGAAACTACAGCAGGATCTTCAATCCTGTTTACTCAACTAGCATTATCTTTGTGCACTACATTTTTCACAGGATAATTTGATGGAAAAAAAAATTGATCAATGGAAGATGCAAAAGGCAATGCTATCACTTAGTAAATTTTAGAGTAAACCAGAAAAGGCAGAAAAGTTGAAACAATGTTAATTTTCTACCAACTTAAAAATGATTCTAAGTGACCTGTCCCTAAATTTAAAAAAAGAAAGAAAAAATCTGAAATACAAAGTAGCAAAAGACAATGGGTGGGTTCCAGTGAACTCTATTTAGCTTCCATAGTTCAGGATTGCCTGTTTGAATACTAAAACTCCACTGCCTAGAGCCACGTCTTGGGTAAACAGACTACCAATAAATATTCACAAAGTTGAAAGATCATTTTCTAGATTTCTTAAAAGTAGGGGCTGGGCCAGATGCTAGTGGTACTTATCTGTAATCCCAGCGATTGATGAGGCTGTGGCAGGAGGATTGTCAAATTCAAGGCCAGCGTGGGCAACTCAGTAAAATCAAGTCTCAAAATAAAAACAGAGCTGGGGTTGGGGGAGGGTGCAGCTCAGTGGTAGAGTGCTCCTGGGTTAAATCTCCAGTACCACAATCAATGTAATGTGGTATTACACTTTGGGTCCTGAACAGAAAAAGAAAAGCGCTGGGAAAACTGGCAAAATCTGAATATAGTGTGTCCCTCAGTGGGCAGTATATCAAATTTCTTAGTTTTTTAAATATCTTTTTTGGTAGGCGATGGACACACAAACTTTATTTATTTTTATTTATTTTAACGTGGTGCTTAGTGTGAGGTCGGGATTTAAGCCGTCTGCCCTCGCCCTCGAGCTTACACTGAGGATCCAACCCAGTGCTTCACACGTGTTAGGCAAGCGCTCCACCGCTGAGCTACAACCCCAGCCCAAATTCTTAGCTTTAACAAATGCATCATGGTCATGCGAGATATTAACGTTAGAACAATCTCACACTTTTCTGTAAATCTACTCTCCTCCCCTCAGCCAAAAAAAAAGGGGGGGTAGGGGGGCGGGGTGGATGAGAACCGCACCTTTGCCTTCAGACCTGGAGTCTGGCGGTACAGGACAGGGACCAGGGCCTGGAGGGGGGTCACCAGAGGGCACTCTACAGTCGACGTGCCGGGTCCGAGCCACCCCTTCCTACCTGGGCTGAGACCAGAACTTAACCTCTGCTAAGGGAGCGACCAGTCCGCAGCTTCTCCAACCTCACACCTCCAGGGAGCACCTGCAGTTTTCGTCGGGCTGGTTGTGGGATCCCAGCCAGCCTCTCCCCTCACTGGGATAGAGGGCGGTACAGATAACGCCCTGGACACGCATTTCTAGGACCGACGCGCCCTACCCTACTCCTACGGGGTGAAGCCATCCCTCTCGAGCCTCTAGCCGCCAAACTCGAGGCAGAGAAGGGCAGCATTCTTGGCGGGGAAGACGAACAGGGCCAGGCAGGGCAGGGACCGTCGCGTCCCAACGGCCGCCGCCCGGGCGGCCTCCGCCCATCCCGCCCCAACCTTCTCATTTACAGCCGGCGGCGCCGCCGAGTTCCACAGGCCCTGGCGCACCCTGCGAGCAGCCTGCCGCCCCCGCCTCCGCCAGCTCCATGGCCCGGGCCGGGTCCGCTTCCTCGCAGCCGCGGCCTTCCTCCTTAGGCTCCGCCCCCAGCTTCCCCGCGCCGCAGAGGCCAACCGCAGCGCAGCTTCCGGCTTCCGCCCGGTCGCCAAGGAAACCGCGGGCCGACCGCGACCTGCCGCTCTGATCCGGGCCGACCAGCGTGCTGCCCGGAGTGAGCGCAGGCAGGCGTGCAGGACTTTTCCGCAGCCCAGTCGAGGCCGGAAGTAAGGGCGTGAGATTCCGAGTAGCTTTCTTTTTTTTTTTTTTTTCCCTTGAGGGTTTTGGTGTTAGGCACACAACACAAATTTTAGTTTTTTTAACTTTGCTCTGCTCACCCCATCACTTACTACCAAGATTGCTAGCCCCTAAACTTGATTGATTCTTGGTGATGGGAATGAGGAAAGGATGTAAATTAAGGTAAAAACAAGGTAGTTATGTAAACTAACATGATTAGCAAGTATTGTAAGTTATGTTGGGTTTACTTAGAGACCGTAATATATTGGACACCTGAATTTTTTACATCAAAACGGAATAGGACTTTGATACGTGAATCTTGGAATCAGATAAAATCTCTCATCTGCGTTTTGCTAACTGTGGGAATTTGAGCGGGTTAAGCAACATCTCTGAGCTCCAGTTGCTCCACAATTTAAAAAAAAAATGGTTGAATAAAAAACAAAATAGTTTAACATTCCAATGTATATAAAGCACCTGGAACATAGGAGGCAGGTTCAAAGTTAGTTCTTCGCCGCCTATGAGGATGACGTGTGTCTCCGTGTGTTGGTATTTTTTGCGTGTATTTCTTCCAAAAGAGGACAAATCAGTCTCAAATCAATCTCAATCTCTCTCTCTCTCTCTCTCTCCTCTCTCTCTCTCTCTCTCTCTCTCTCTCTCTCTCCTCTCTCTCTCTCTTTCTCCTCTCTCTCTCTCCTCTCTTCTCTCCCTCCTCTCTCTCTCTCTCTCTCTTCTCTCCTTCTATCCTCTCTCTCTCTCTCTCTCCTCTCCTCTCTCTCTCTCTCTCTCTCCCTCTCTCCTCTCTCTCTTCCTCTCTCTCTCTCTCTCTCTCTCTCTCTCTCTCTCTCTCTCTCCTCTCTCTCTCTCCTCTCCTCTCTTCTCTCCTCTCTCTCTCTCCTCTCTCTCTCTCCTCTCCTCTTCTCTCTCTCTCTCTCTCTCTCTCTCTCTCTCTCTTCTCTCTCTCTCTCTCTCTCTCTCTCTCTCTCTCTCTCTCTTCTTCTCTCTCTCTCTCTCTCTCTCTCTCTCTCTCTTCTCTCTCTCTCTCTCTCTCTCTCTCCTCTCTCTCTCTCTCTCTCTCTCTCTCAACCTTGACTGAAAACATGGTGATTATGGAGAAATGGAATGTTGCAGGTCAAAAGCCAAAATTCTCTTCGACTACTGTAGGCCTTATAACCATTTACTTTTAACCTTTGTATCAGACCTAACATTCTCTGTCAGTTAGGTAAACTTGGACTGAATTGTTAAATTTAGCAGGCCACTAACCTTCATTGAATGCTATAACATGTGGAGCCTACAGGAGAGATTTTCGAGCTTTGCTGTCGCCCACTTCTCCAATGTATTCATCAATTGTATTGATTTATGACTTTCTTTATGTAACCTCTTTCATTTTGGAACTGTCCTTAAGGGTAACTTGGATCCATGTTCCCAGGCCATGGTCAATCATATTTGACTCAGAAGAAGCTATTTTCTTATTTCCTTTAAAGTAGAAGATTTTTGTTTTGGTTTTGCTTTTCTCTCTTGATACTAGGAATTAAACCTAGGATCTCATGCATGCTAGATAAAGAATTCTTATTTTATGTCAACAATTTTAATATATACATATAAATTTATATGTATATATATATGTACCCACATGTGTTTGTGTTAATACCTGTTTTAACATTCTGTTTTTTACATCATTGTTTCTTATCAGACAGGATGCAAGAACCTTGAGAAATCCTAAAAAGGACATGCTTGATGCATCCATAAAGAAGAAGGAATAGAGAACTTGGTCTCAGTGTTTTGGAGACCCAGTCTTCCTCTTTACGCATGTAATTCTTAGACATCCGGAGCAGTTCCCTAAATGTCTGCATTGGATCTAAATCACCTGTTAAGAGATAGACTGCATTCTTTGTGCATGCTGTTTGAGAAGTCTAAATAGAGTCCTTTAGAATCAAGTGCCTCATGGGGCTATAAATCAAGGGTCCTGTTACTTGTAAACAGGGCTTTTTTTTTTTTTTTTTTTTTTTAATTCTTCCAGATGATGCAAACCTCTGCAATGTCCTGGCAGATGAAAACAGTCCGTTTAGAAGAGCCCTAGGCCAACACTGAAAAACCACACAGATATTCAAGCCCTCTTTAGTCAGTTGCGTTTATTTCCTGGTCAGTTGTCAGTTTTGAAGAGTGGCATTTCATGTAGTGGAAGTGTAGACAGGTGGACCCTAAGAAAACACAGAAGAGCAAGCAAAGCAGTGCCAGCTTTATGAGTATATAACCTAGGCGGTCACACAGGGCCCCACAGTTAGAAGGGTCCCACGCTTGATTTAAAGTTCTGCTATTGTCTTGAGATGTTTAAACAAGAGAGCCTTCATTTTTAATCTGCACTGAGCCCCTTGAATTATTCAGCCAGTATTGGGAACAAGGAAGGGAAGCTACATAGAAAATGGCACTTTTATAAAATACCTGTATATCAAACACAGAGCTTAGAGCTTGAACAGGTCATTTCTTTCAATATAATAACTCTGGTAGGTATCATTGTTCTCATTTTACCAAACATGAAAGAAATTAGGAGAAATGAAGGTGCTTGCATGAGTTTATGAATTCAGTAATGGGTCCACTTTTCAGAGTTTTCCACAAGGAAGAATCACTTAATGATATTTTTCCATAGAAGAAATCAGTTCACTCTGGTCATTTTCCTTGGTGTTCAAATACAAGATGACTTATAGTGGGGAGAATAAACATCCCTCAAGTATATTAGGATGCGTAAAAATAAAAGTTATATGAGTTAACATGTGTTGCCCTATTGAATGTTTTAGAAATAGATTTTCTTTCTAATTCTGTAAATCTCTCCCCATGGTTTTAACTAATAAGTTATAATCTAGGATGATTTCAGGAAATAAATATCTTGAACTTAGATCATAATTGTGTATTTAAGAGCCAAATGAGAAAAACACTTGTGAGGCAGAATAAATATTGTTAATTAAATAAAATTATGGTTGAAGCAATATTCATGGGGGAACATGGGACTGCAGAGCATGGCTCATGGATGAAGACACTGAGGATACGTAAGTGTGGTAACACATACCTATAGTCCCAGCTACTTCAGAAGCTGAGACAGGAGGATCCCTTGAACCCAGAAATCCGAGACCAGCCTGGACATCTCAAATTCTCTCCCATCTCTTAAAGAAGCAGCAGCAGCTGGGGATAGTTCAGAGTATTAGAAATCAAGACATTATGAACATTAAGGACAGTAAAAGTGATAAGAATGTCCAGTTATCTCAGTGAAGGATGTGAACAGTAGCTGCTTTTCTCCTAGCCAAATTGGCCCATATGACTGAGATGAAGAAGCCTAGACAATATTCAAAAGCTTTAACATGAAGAATGTGAGGGGAATAGGGCTGGGGATATAGTTCATTGGTAGAGTGCTTGCCTTTCATGCATGAGGGACTGGGTTCAATCCCCAGTACCACCAGGTGAAGAAGAAAGGAATATGAGGGGTTATGTGAGTGTCTCTTTTTCATGACAAAGGCACAAGAGGATTGGTTTTGTAAGTTCTTTGGCCTAGTGCAGTGGCTCTCAGCGGAGAAGGATTTTGTACCCTAAAGGACATTTAGCCGTGTCTGGAGATATTTTTGGTTGTCCTATTTGGTGTTTGGAACTCTGTGCTACTGCCATCTAATGGAAAAGGTCAGGGATGTTGCCGAACATCCTGTAAGGGACTGGATATCCCCCCACAACAATTATTCAACCCAAAATGTCATTTGGTCCAAGTTTGGGACCCTAGTAGTATCTGTACCACCTTGCTCCCAATTACCCGCTTCACATTCGGCTCTCCAGTTGTAATGAATAATCGGCCTTCAGTTAGCTTTTTTTTTTTTTTTTTTTTTTTTTTTGCGGTGCTGGGGATTAAACCCAGGGCCTTGATGCTTGCAAGGCAAGCACTCTACCAACTGAGCTATCTCCCCAGCCCTCATTAGCTTTTAATTATAAATTGTAGTTTCTTTTAAGTTTTGTTGTGTTATAAATAAGACACTTTAGAAAATGAAGACTAAGAAAGGAAAAACAAATATTTCGTTTCTTTAACCATGGGAATTTACATTCTTTGTCTAAAAAACAGGTATTTTGACTTGCAAAGATATTTAAGAAAAATATCTGCTCTTTTATGGAGCGTGTGAGTTGCCTCTAGGGTGAAAGCCTAATGACTCAGAACTAATTTAAAAGGTTAAGAAGCCCAAACCAGAAAACACAGAAAGGCTTTGGGTGATGGGAAGCAAACTATAATTACGCTATGCTGGCCGTTGGACAATGTGCATGTCGTGGAGCATTTGCTTAATAACTTTCATCCAAGGGTCTCACATCCTTGGCATAAAAACTTCAATTGTCATAAAGAAAACCTCTCTTTTTTGATATCACATTGCAATTTCAAACTTTCTCTGTGTAACTTGAAAGTATTTGGGGGCCAAGAGAAGGTGTAAAAGGCTGGAGTTTTTCTAACAGTCAGCTTCTCCTTGCTTTGACCTTTCATTGTGGTTCTGTCAAGTCTGATGAAAACCTGCATAGTCATTCTGGTAATGACATTTTTAATGTTTCTTGCCAAAGTATGCTCCACGGGCCCAGTCTTGTCATTTTGGAGGGAGAGCGGTAAGGACCAATGTGATCACACTGTAAATCATTTGGTTCTAGTGTATAAATAAAAACCTGCAAGGCTTAGTCATTGGAAGAGAACTACTTGATATCATATAGAAAGCGTAAGTAGATTGACAGAGAACAGGTTTACTGTGCTAAATTATAGACATTTAATGTAACAATTTTTTTAAAAGAACCTAATCTGATAACAAAAGTAACACGATTATTATGAAGCATTTGGAAAATATAGAAAGGAGCTAAGAAGAAAATGCACATAGACCATAACAATCCATAATCTTGGTGCCCAAAGATAACCGTACTTCACTAGTCCTGCCATAAAGCACAACTTAAATATGAAACTTTTTGCTTTATTTTACAAATGAGTTTGTGTATCTATTTCTTCACCAAACCATGAAAACCATTGTAGATACATTGTTTAAATAAATAATGTAGAAATAATTTTACCCACTTACTTGTTTTTAATATTAGTTTGAAGAAAATGAACAAAGATATTTTCAACATCATCTTAGAATGTTAATAATTTCAACTTAATCAATAATCATTTCCATTTTCCTGGTTTGAGATGAATATAAAACCTCTATTAAGGAAAATAATCTGTCTGTATAGGACTTATTTCCTAACATTTATTCAAAGTTTCAATCCTAAAACTATTTCTTGTACCTCTGCTTAAAAAAAAAAAAAAAAAAAAAATTGTCTTTCTTCTCATCTATTGTTTAAGAAATTAAGACAAACAAAGTGTAAGTTTCCCAGTGACTCATGATGCTAAGGCAGGAGGATCATAAGTTCCAGGCCGGCCTCAGCAAGTTTGAGACCATCCTGGGCAACTTAGTAAGAGCCTGTCTTAAAATAAAAAATTAAAAAGGACTGGGGATGTAAGTCAGTGGTAAAGCACTCCACACCCCAGATTCAATCCCCAGTATCAAAAAAAAAAAAGTGTAAGTATAAAGTGAAAATCCACATAATTCCCACTGTACCCTGCATTGACCACAATTAACAGAATTTGATAAATTTGTATTTTAAACATTATTTATAATACTTAAAATAGGTAGATTCAATGATAACCATTTCTAATTTGCAATAATGGTATATCACCATGCATATTATTCATACTAGCCTTTTCACTTACAATGTCTTGAACATCTCCTTTTTTCAGTGCAAAAAAAAGAAAATAACTGCATAGCCATTGACCCTCTTTCTCTGCATTTGTTCCACACCAACCCTATACTTAATCCACTGTTCCTTGCTATAATAAAATACCTGAGACAGGCTAATTATGAAGAAAAACTTTGTTTAGCTCATGAGTTTATTTAGTTCCCAAGTTCACCAGCTTTGGCAAGAGTACTCCCTCCTTGGCTCTGTCACCTCATGGCAGATGACAATGCTGAGAAAGCATGTGACAGCCAACAACCACACTGCCGGACAGGAAGTCAGAGAGGCTTAAGGGTCGGGCTTAGGTTTCTACAAAAACCCTCTGAGAACTAACCGTGGTCCTATGAGAAATATCTCAATTTCTTCCAAGGTACACCTCCACTGACTTAATGGCCTTCTATAAGGTCCCAAGTCCTAAAAGTCCAAACCATTGCCCAATACTACCTCCCCAGGGACTAAGCCTCCAGCAAATGAACCTTGGAGGGATTTTGTCACACTTAAACTATACCCAAACCTTTCTGTTCTGGGGACATGTATTAGTCAGCAGTCAGCACACTGAAGACTCAGGAGAGTTGATAGTAATTCTAGTCTGAACCAGGAGGCCTGAGAAGCAGGATAACTGATTTGTAAACTTCAACTCAAGTCAAAAAACACAGGAGAACAACAGTGTCCCAGCTCAAAGCTGATCAGAAAGAGAGTGCAAATCCCCACTTAACTCCCAAATTCAGCCTTTCTGTTGTTTTTAGATCTTCAATGGATTGGATCATGCCCACCCATACTGGCGAAGGCAATTTGCTTTTCTCAGTCTACTGATTGAAATGTTAATCTCATCTAGAAACACTCACAAAGATATGCCCTGAATATCTGGGTTCCCCAGGGTCTTGTCAAGTTGACAAATGAATTAACCATCACAGGACCACTTCCTGCCTCTAGACCATTCCATAATTTCACAAAATTGGCTTTTCTCTTTTTTAAATTCTCTATTAAATGTCAACACCTCAGGCTGATCTTTCCAAATAGTGCTCTCTCAGATCCCTCTCCCAGAGTTAAACACATCTTCTCACATCTTACCGAGTTTCATTTCTGACACTTATCCCAATGTGTACTTTAATTATTTACTATTAGTTCATTTTTAATCTCTCTCTCTCTTCTACTCTCTCTTTCTCACTTCCCTCTTAATATAAATTATTTTAAGGTGGGGACTTTGAATGCTTTGTAGTTTATTGGAATCCACCAAAAACGTGTGTAGTAAGTAAACTATTATTTCAACATCAGTGGAAGAATTGGACAACTGCATAATGTTAGATTTTAAAAGTCTTATAGACAAATCTTCCTTACTGAAGAATTCCAGACAACATGTACAGCTAAGTCCTGCTCCAGAGAATAAAGCTTAATCTGCCACTTTTGCTGGTGAACCAGACATACTGACTTGCTACCAAAGAATAAGGTTGAATACCACCAACCCTACACTCAAAAGAGCACAGCATCACTTCTGTGAAATGCTTGCTGAAAATGTATAACTTCAATCAAATCATAATAAAATATCAGATGAACCCAAACTGAAATGATTCACCTATATTCATCAAAATAATTTACCAACATTCATCAAAAGAGTCATGATCATGAAAGAAACAAAATAATTCACCAGTGATAATCAAAAGAGTCAAGATTATCAAAGAAAAGGCTAAGGAACTGTCCCAGATTGATGGAGACACAGGAGACATAACTGAATGCAACATGGCACTCTGGGTTCTGGAACAGAAAGAGAACTTTAATGGAAAAACTGGTGAAAAGTGAGTAAAATCTCTTGTATAGAAAAGAACATCAATGTTAGTTTCTTAGTTTTGAGCTATGCATTATGGTATTCAAGAGGTTAACCAACAGGGAAACTGGTGAGAAGTTTATGTGAACTCTAATCTTTGTAACTTTTCTATAAATGTTATTTTTTTCCAATATAAACATTTATGGAGGGCTGGGGTTGTGGCTCAGTGGTAGAGTGCTCGCCTAGCATGTGTGAGGCCATGGGTTTGATCATCAGCACCACATAAAAATAATAATAGAAAGGTATTATGTCCACCTACAACTAAAAAAGATTTTTTTTTTATTTTATGAAGACGGGTGTGTGGTGCATACCTGTAATCCTAGTGGCTACAGAGGCTGAAGCAGGAGGATCCCAAGTTCAAGACCAGCCTCAGCAATTTTATTGAGGCCCCAAGCAACTGAGTGAGACCCTGTCTTTGAATAAAAAAGAAAAGGGCGGGGGATGCAGCCCAGGGGATGTAGTAAATAGTTAAGTGCCTCTGGGTTCAATCCCTAGTACCAAAAACAACAAAATAAATTTATGGGCTGGAGGTGTAGCTCAGTAGTAGAGTACGTGCCTAGCATTCACAAGGCCCTGAATTTAATCCCCAGCACTGCAAAAAAGAAAAATATCCAAAACAAAGCCAATTAAAAAAAAAAAAAATTAAGCCAATCACATACCAGAATCTAAATGAGCTACTACAATATATGTATTTTTAATCTTCACAAATAAAAGAGCTAAAAAGTGAAATCACAAAGTCCTCTATAGATTAATCACTCATTGCTGCTGGCATTTAAATTTTTTTAAAAATATTCTACATCTCAACTATTCTTTTTCATTTTTTACCAAATTTTAAAAATCTCTGAAAGATGCTATCATTGCAGTCAGTGCCCACTTAAGGTCTATAGTTGAAGTGTTCTTTTTAGCATACTGGAACTAAACAGATAACTATTGCCATTGAAATCAATCATTAAGAGTTTCTACATGAACTGATTCTCATTTGTCCATAAGCTTAACATTTTTTTTCATTTATATAAAAGCCAAAAGACTATTAAGAAATGAATGATACTTGAAGTCAGAATTGCAGTCTCCTATCCATCCAAGGTGTTAGAATTCAAAAGACATCAATAGATTTTTCTGCCAGTATCTGAAATGGCTCCTTCTAGAAGGTAGTAACTACAGAAGAATGAGAGTACTTTGTTCTTTTTTTTTTTTTTTTTTGTCAATCAGGCAGTTAAATTCAACTGGGATAATGCCCTCTATTACATTCATTTGAGTAATGATAAATTAATAATAAATGATCCATTGTGGAAAATATCCTGGTTTGGGATTTATACAGAATTACCTGGAAATTAATACTTAAGATATTAAAAATATATTTGGAACAATTAGTTTTTCTTTATCTTCATAGAATCACAAATCAAAAGTCATGAAAAGACAAAGTCTGAAAAAACTTACAAATTGGAACAGATTAAGAAAATATGAAAAATAAATGAAAGGTGGGATCGAGGATCAAATCTTGGGACAGAAAAAGGACATTAGGAGAAAAACCAGAGAGATGTGAATAAGGTCTGTAGTTTAGTTAATAGTTTTATATCAATGTTTACCTTATTAAATTGTTAACATTAAGGGAAACTAAAGAGTAGATAACAATTTCCTGAACTATTTTGGCAATTTTTTTTGCAAAATAGTGAGTAAAAAATTAATTCAAAATAAATAGAAAAAATTGCATTAAAAAATTTCTCAGGAAGTTGCTTCTTCAAAGTGATAAATAATATTTCTCAATATTTCCAGCAAAACCAGTTTTTCCTTCAGCTTTGAAATAGAACATTGTTTCTTCAGTGGAACAGCAGATAAAATGAAGTGGTTGGCATTAGGAATATTTTGTGCAAAAATACATATTTCTAAATACCAAAATTATACTCTGTACACTGAGATGTTCACACTTTACGAAGCCCACTGAATGATTTGCATTTCTCATTAATGTTTATGTCAGGTTATTTGCTTATTGAGTACAATATTAAGCCAAATTATCTAGATAATTTAAAATTAATTCTACTTTTTCTTTCTTGTCAAGTGCATATGATTGTGTATAAGTCAATTGTAGATATCATGTGACCACTGTAATCCAACAGAGGAAATAAATACAAAGGAAATTTGCTAAATGGACAATTGGAGATTGAGTTTTTGAAATTACTTTGTAAATGACAATCATTTACAAAGGAGGTCCATTTGGCACTTCAACAATTATACCGTTTTAACTCACAACAAAACTCAGTGAGGAAATGTCCTATTTCCTTACAGATGAGAAATGGAGGCTCAGAAAAGTTAAATACCTATCCCAATGTGGGCTTCAAATTCAGATTGGGCTACCTCTAAATACCTAACTATTTGTAGTGGTTGACCTAACCTGCAAAAACTCTACTCTTGGTGAGTTGTACCATAGTGAGATTTCAGTATGTAAGTCTTTTTATGTACTTGAAAATCTTAATGTTAATATTAACTATGATAATCATTAGAAAAGTCACATTTAATTATTTGCTTCAAAATATAGAAATATATAAGAAAACTCAAGATATTAAAAGCCTTAACTAAATTATTAGATTCTATGAATAAATAGCAGTGTATATTAAACTAATAAATTGTGTATTTCATTAGTACATTAACTATATCAAGATTCCAGAGGGCCTTTTAAAGAGTTCTAGTATTGCAGTAAACTAAATGTATTTTTTCAAAGTTTAAAAAATTTCAATGATGTAAAAGAAGTAAGTTTTAATGTGTGCTTCGAAAGTGGTAAACCCTTGGCCTTTTATTTACCATTCAGAACAACAGTGAAAAATGTATGGGTAATCTCCTTTGCTGAAAGTTACCCCTTCCAAAGCAGAGATAAATAATTACCCTTACTCTGATCTCATTGAGGATTCCTAATAAAAATTTTAATTATGAACTTTGGATTTGGAAAATATTTTCCAGTTGATCTTTTTATTCTGCAATACATGTGCTGTATATAATTGGATCAGTAGACAAAGATCATATTTACCTGATAAAGAGGGAGAGAAAATTTTGTGGCTATTGTTGCTTTCACCTTACAATTAAAAGTGACATAATTAGACACTGTGCTTTAGCACCCTGTTATAAGATACAGGTTGAAACCTCTCCCTGACATCATGAAACCAACAAGTTTCATCTTGTGTGCCCCAGTAGATACCCTCTCCATGAAGCCAAAGTGCGTTAGGGGCCCTCAGATCCTCTTTTTGGAGCAGACAGTATTGTCTCAAAGCTCTCTACAACCAAAACAAAAAAACTCTGAAAAAAAACTCAAAACACCATCAAGTTCTTACCAGACTTTCAAAACTATAGGGTAACCTGGATGATCATTTCCTGAAAGTTTCTGATCACACGAATCACCTTGGTACAGGTTAAAAATACCTTTTCCTAGGCACTCATCTAGAAACTCTGATTTAATAGATTGAGGTGAGCCCTGGGGATCAGAATTTTGTGTTTTTTTGTTTATTTGTTGAAGTGCAGTATTGAAACCAGGGCCTCACACTTGGTTGGAAAATGCTCTATCACTGAGCTACACCCCCAACCCAAAAATTTGAATTTTAGATGAATGGCATATGGATATATTTGAGACACACTGGTCTCAAATTTTTAAAAAAATAAAATAAAACAAAGCAGCTATTAGTCCTGTGGGGTATTATTTAGGGTACTGGGAAGAGTATGTTAATTAGACAAACCAGATTTCCCCATGGACAAATTATTAAGCCTCTCTTTCAGTGTGTGTTTTATTTTGTATTTTTTAAATTTTTAATTAATTAATTTATTTGGGGGAGGGTACTGGAGATTGATTCAGGGGCACTCAACTACTGCGCCACATCCCTGGCTCTATTTTGTATTTTATTTGGAGACAGTGTCTTACTGAGTTGCTTAGCTCCTCACCTTTCCTGAGACTGACTTTGAACTCCAGATCCTCCTGTTTCAGCCTCCTGATCCACTGGGATTACAGGGGTGCACTGCCGCATCCAGCTAATTTTTTATTTTTGGCAAGGGGAATTGAACACAGGGGCTCTTACCCACTGAGCCACATTCCCAGCTCCCCCCCACCCCTTTTCTTTTTCATTTTGAAACAGGGTCTAAGTTGCAGAGGACCTGGCAGAATTGCTGAGGCTGGCCTCAAACTTGTGATTCTCCTGTCTCAGCCTCCTGATCCACTGGGATTACAGGCCTGAGCCACCATGCACGACAGTGTCTGTTTTAAAAGATGGTAATAATGTCTAGCTCTAAAATTTATTGTAAAGGCTAGATGTGAAGGATCCCGGCTCTTGCTTCACCAAGTGTGATTGGGGAAATGAGCATCCAACAGTCCTTGAAAACGTGTTGAAAATGCGAAATCTCGGGTCTTGCTCTAAACCCAGTGAATCAGAATCTGCCTGTTATTTTGATTCTTTGGATGACTCACTGGTGTCCTAGAGTCGGAGAGGCACTGCCCTAGTCAGTGAGCAAGTGTTCAGGAAAGGCTGGATTCTTTCCTCTCATGATCCTTGTACCAATCGAAGTTCAGCCGGGGTTTTTCTCTCATCACCACTTTCTGTTGGTTTAAGTCCATGGGGTGCGTTTTGAGCTCTCATACTGCGAACCGCATTCATAAGCAAACATACGCATGCACAGGAAATCAGGCAGCTGCAAAAGGTAACTCTGAGGATTTCACTCAGACCTTTGTTCCCACACACTGCTGCAGGCCGCAAGCTCCGGAGAATTTTTCGTTTTTTTCTAAGAATGACTGTGGAGCTTCTCGTCTGTGCTTCACTGACAGTTACCTACAAAGCTTCCTTTACCATTAGGAATTGTTGCTAGCATGGCAGGCCAATAGCTAATAATTAAAGTGACCACTGTTTGGATAAAAATTTAGGGAAGGCCTCTTCAGAAGGTCTTAGGTTTTCCTACTTGTTTATTTTTTAATCTTTAAAGTTTACCATTGAACCCTGAGGAGTCAGAAGAGGAGAAATAGGTAGAACCTGTCTTACTGCATCAAAGACATTTTCAGTAATTACCTGCATTAATATGTACAGCACATGTTAATACATGACAAAGAAAAATGAAGGTTATATTTGAAAATTTAAGGGGTGCACTCAGGGAACAAAGGAAAAGACTGGCTGCTACAATTAGTATTTTAGCTGGAATGTTATTATTAAAACAGCAAGTAAATTTAATTTTATGTTTTAAAACAAATAAATGACTAATTCTTGGATTTGTCTATATTTTAACCATAGAAAGAAAGTCTTCCATATCTCATTTGTGCCCCAACAGAATCCATTGAGATTTGTATTTGTTCTACCACTAATATATTCCTCTTAAGAATATTCTTTTTGATTTTCTCTTTAACACTAGTGAATACCCATTCTCAGAGGCTTCTGTTCATTCTGTATTCTGTTGCTAAACCAGCAACATGCCTTCATCTATTTTTTAAATGGTCTTGCAGAAAATGAAAAGGTGCATTTTAACCTATTGTTCCTAAGTCCTTGGGGAAAGATGTGTATATTGAAAGACTGGCATTCCAAGTTGAGTATGTCTAGAATTTCATATGCTGTTTTTACGTTCAGAGTCCACCTTTTATAATAATGTGAAGGGTAAGTTTGTCTATTTTTCTTCTCCATTTCAATAAGATAGATTCAGCAGCAGAAACTGAAAAAAATAAACTTTCACCAAAAATAATGGGTCATCTAAAAATTAGGTCTTCAAGAAATAGGCTTTGTATATAAATTTACAAAACAAACCATCATTTGTCATGGGTTGAATTGTACCCCACACCCAAAATTTATATGTTGAAGTCCTAATCTGTAGACTCAGAATGTGGGTGAAACACATTGTGAAGTCTCTCAGCTCTTTTAAGAAACTTGTTACATTGTTCAATGGCTCATTGTGCTCCTACCATCTTTTTCTTTTACATATAATTTTGGAACAATTCAGACCTCTGGAGAATTTTAAGAATAGTAGAAAGTACTATCATATATCCTTTACTCAGATTCATCTCCTTCTCTCTCTCTTCTCTCTCTCTCTCTCTCTGTCTCTCTCTGTCTCTCTCTCTCTGTCTCTCTCTCTCTCTGTCTGTCTCTCTCTCTCTCACACACACACACACACATTTTTTTTTAAACTATTTAGGAATAGCATTCATACATCATGCCTTTTACCCATGAATATTTTTGCATGTATTTTCTGTGTCCTGTCACTACTTTGAGCATGTAATTCTGTACACAAGAACTTTTGTTTTAAAAAAAATGCAATCTAAACAACAAGTTGATATTTTTTCATATTCTTATTTTCTTCCAACATAGTTCACAGTAATATGGTTTTCATATATTTCAAATAGTCTTCATCTATAAGTGTCCCCTTTAATTTTTTCCAACTCCTATTTCCTCATAATTTTGATCCTCCATTCTTCCCCCACCTTATCTCTTTTTTCTGTAAGGACGGGCCATAACTGAGTCATTGCTTTGCTCCACATTGTACCCTCATACCTACCACCCACGAAAGCTCTGCTATTATTTTTCAATCCTTTGTAATTCCTCCCTTACTCATATTACAATATAGCAAGGTTCATTTTATTACTTTTATTTCTGTTAGATATTTTGAGTTTGAATTCAGGGTGGTTTGAGTAATAAGGAACAAATTGCTAGAAGAAGCAACTCTTACCTATAACTAATTATTCCAAGCAGTTCTGCTTGTGTGTTTCTGTGTGGGCTACATAGAAATTTGCTCTGGTTGAAAGATCTCAGTTCATGTTCCACTTCTGCTATGTATCAGATAATCTTCACCAATCACTTAATCTCCCCTAAACTTAGTAACCATGTCTAAAATGATACTTATCTATCTGTACACTAAAGTCATGCCTTGTTGTTTCAGGGATTTGTGAGGATAAAATTATAAAACGTTAGTGAAAGTGCCTTATAAGAAATGCCAAAGGATTTAGAAACAAAGGACATCCAAGTATCCACAGTGTGAGAGGGAACGTGGAGATTACTCAAGTCAAGCGGGTTATTTTACAGATGGGGAAACTAAAAACCAGAAAGATTGACTAACTTGTTCATGGTCACTGAACTACTTGGCAGAACCAAGTTTCCTGGTTCTGAGACCAGAGCATTTTTAACCTCAGCAAACTCTTCCTAGATAGATTCTACTTCTCAGATTGCTCAAGGTTGCCGCTCCATGTCATGGTTTAATGTAAAAAACACAACCACGAAAGCAGTTGTGCAAAGTTTAAATCATTATGCAAGTTTAGAAAGAGGTAGATAATTTAAAGAAAATGCACAAGGAATATGGATGAATTGGACTGTGACTGTCATAATTTGAAAAGTGTCAGGAAATCATTCTTACCCACCAAGGTGCAGATTTTATAAAGCTGTTAACAACCAGAACCTATATCAAGTTTCTGCAGATTAGCCCCTAGTTCAAGGTCAATAAATGGCCAGTAAAAGCTGCCAATAATCTTACAATTTTTCAATGAATTTAATTGTAAGATGGAAAAAAAGTATAACAGGTTAATAGTCCTGCCTGAAGCCCAATTCAATTTTGGTCTGAAAATTAGGACTTATAAGTCTTAAGACTTGAAGATACTTTCAGAAGAAATAGGCAGCAAATTAATTTGTCTATTGTATGGGGTGTTAAAAGAGTACCTCTCTGACACTGGGTTGAAGCTACTCATTTGAATAGACCTCATCGATTGAATATGCAAAGGCAAAAAGGGAAAGACTTGGAACTCATCGGTCTCAAAAGGTTATTGAACTGTTCTGATACCAGAACTTCACTATGCACCTTATTTAATTCAAACTTTTAATTCAAGAGGGAGTAGTACTGGTTTGAAAGAGAGAAAAGATTGCAATCTACAAAGTTCAGTACAATTGCCCTAGGACAACTCAGCTTAACAGGCCTCCAAAATTTCTGCCAGTTCTAGGCTCTGCATAATCTCATACACCAGAGTTATCCTATTATCCTCAGCGAAGGTTTGAATGGCCAGATCCAGGATTTGACATTTAATAGCTAATACATTTATAATTAAACTAAAAATGATCGAGTTCCCAGATAGTCTTATCCAAGTTCGTGCCTCTAGCTAACAAATCAATCATGGACTCTTAACCCTAAGGATAAAGTCAGTTTTAGGATTGTAATGGAGATCTATTTATAAATATTTGAGACAAATTTTATGAATAATCGAAGTACTTTGAAAGATCAAGATTTTTTATTAGAACATTTATTTATGTATTTATTTATTTTTCTCCTTAACAATCTTTCCCCAAATGTAAAAGCAACATGCACAAACTGTAATGTTATATTCCTGAACAGTACTGTGGTAGGCAGAACTAGGGCTGTTAAGATCTCAAAAAAATATATAGACTTCAGGGAAAATGCATGCTATAAAAGTATTCTGTGTTTTCAACTCAGTAAATGAAAATAAAAAGCTTCTGCTCTTGAAATAAACCAGTTTTGTTAACATTAAACACCAGTTTTAGCAGGTCAACCTTCTCCTGAGTCACCTTTATCAATTTTTCAGGAAAAAGTGCTGAGGTAGTTTCTCATGTTAGCATCATGCTGTCAGACAATAATTCAATTGCTTTTGGATCAGTCCTTTCTGCCTTGAAATTTACTGTTCCTTTACTTATGCTTTCCCATTTCTTGCAAGTCTCGGCAAAGTCTTTTGTAGCACCTGAACTTTTTACAAGGCATCTCGATTCTTAAGTATTGGAAGGGAATGAAGGGAGGCTGGTGTGGAAGGCATGTGCAGAAAGGTTGGAGCAAAAACCCAAGTTCTCCATGAACGACACCTCTGAACTAAACAAAGCTTCCATGAGGGAACAGAACGATTTCATGCATATGCTTAACTCAATCTCAGTTGTGCTTTGCTTTTTTAAATCCCAAAGCCCATAGCTCAACTCCCTCTCCATGTTCTACTAATTCAGAAATAGGTCCAAGAGGGTACAAGATATTTTTTATTCTAAATTTCATTAGTGGTCAAATTCATTTGGAAAGAAAAAGAAACCTCTGAAGGCTCTTCCCTACCAGCCTCACAGCCCTACCCACTGCAAACTGAATATAAAGAGCCCCATGTGAACAGCCAACGACTTTTCCACCCAGCAGTGGGGTGAGAAATGGTTCTGAGAGAACAGAGGCCTGTTGGGGCCTGTGGAAGGCTGAACACACCTGCCAGTTCTCTGATTAGAACCTGAATGCACAGTGAGCCCACAATGCCCTGGGGGAGGCCAGCAGAAGGGTTCTCAAGGCTGGGCCACAGTGCCATTAACCCCACATAGCCTTTTGATTGTCGGGCTCTCCTATTTAAACAAATATCTGCTCTTGCCTTGGGGAAGAACAAAGAGGAGATGAAGAGACAAGAGAGAAAGAAAGTAAATGCTGTGCCTCAGGGAGATTGCAGCAGAATTCCTCTTCATTATTAAAAAGTTAAAGACCAGCAGTCTAAAGCTCCTCCACCTCCTATACCCACAATAGCTGGAAAAAGAAATAACCACTAGTATTTTGGATGTGATTCCATCTTTTCATTTTGTTTCATCAAAAAGTATTGATTTCAACATCCAGTTATGCTTACAATTCAGCTTGGAGACAGCTATTCAAGATTCAGAGCGAGGGGCTATTAGTTACTCTCTATTGGGTCCAAAGTATGTATCCTAAAGATGGGAGCGAACAATGTTTAATCATCTTTAAATTAACCTTTCTTGTATTGAGTAGATTATACTATGTCTAAAAGTAAATAGGTTTCCCTTAGATTTCTATCAGCAATATCTTTCTTGTTGCATTTAATGATACATTTAGAGAAAAGTATTCCATTTAAGTTGGCATATTTCCCATAAAAGGATCACCCATAAAAATAAAACACACTCACACAAAAATCCATTCTTTGATTCTAATCAGGCACTTGATAGCCCCTGTACCAGTTCTAATGCGCATGTCTTTCACAATGGTTTCTACCACAGATATTAGATATAGTAACATCCAACAATAAAGAGGGCACTGAATTGTTACAGAATAGATTGAGCAATATACAAGGTATTTTTTTGTATAGTCATCTTGATTTGGTAGAGATCAAAGTGGTTGGCTTTGAATGTTTTCTCTGATAAGCAAATGCTGATCCATGGTGGGAGAGTAAGGAAAAATGAAAGAACTTTGGATTGTACAGCAGGGACTGAGGGGACCAGCGGAGTTGGGGGGATGGGCAGTAAAACAACAACAACAACAACAACAACAACAAAACCAAAATGGTTGGCTTTTTCCTGAGTGAAAACTTTCAACATGAGGATATGGGTTTTCTGAAGATCAAGTCTTTCTCAGACATTCATTCAAAATAAGAAAGTAGACAAGATTTGAACAGAGACTTAATAAAAGAAGATATACAAATGGCCGATAAACACACAAAAGATTCTTATTTTTAAGGTGTAATTAATTTATTGCCAGCATCACAAGGGATGGGAAGGTACCATATAAGTCTTTATCCTCCTTCCCATGAGTCTGTCAATCAGTAAATCAGTTTTGGCTGAAGCAGTGCAGAAAAAGGACTCTATTTGTGTTTCTGACACAAATATGTGGCTCTTCCAGTGTGTGGATAACACCTTTTCTACAGTGTTTTTAACCCGTTTTCCAGAAGTTCCCTTTTATTGTTTATTTTGAGGCAGAGTCTCACTAAGTTGCTTTGGGTCTCACTAAATTGCTGAGGCTAGCTTTGAAATTGTGATCTTCCCATCTCAGCCTTCTGAGCCACTGGGATTACAGGTGTGTGCCACTGCACCTGGCAATTTAGTCTTTCTTATTCTGCTTCTCTTCATCCATGAATGAAGATAGTGATGGTCTCTGGAACAGTACAAGGTTAAGGGATACAAAGTATGTGAAAGCCTTCTAATACATAAAAAGATTCATGAAAGCATTACTCATCAGGGAAATGTAACTTAAAACCACAATGAGATGTTGCTACACTACTAGTATACTACTACACATATAAGAAAGGCTTATAAAGATTTTAAAAAGCTGACCATGACAAGTGAAAATGTGAATGTGAAGTATACCCTCTTGGTGGGAATGAATATGGGTGGGAAGCAGTTTGGCAGTTTCTTAAAATGTTCAACATACACCTACTATATGTTATTCCTTTCTTGGGTATTTATTAGGTATTTAAAGCCTTGTATATAATTTTTTTTTGTGGTGCTGAGGATTTGAATGTATATAATTTTCATGAGGGCTTATTTGTAATAGAAAACAATCCCAATGTCAATCAACATGTGAATGAATAAACAAATTGTGGTACATTTGTGTAATAGAATACTATTAGCAACAAAAAAAGGAACAGACTATTGATTTTCACCACTCACCAACATGAATGAATAAGTTGCTGAATGAAAGAAGTGAGACAAAAGGAGTCAGGTACATATCATATTAATTCTGTTAATACAGAAGTTCAGAAAATGTTCACAGCATCTGGTGCCTGAAAGCAGAGAGTTGGTTCTCTGGGGAAAGGGTCGAAGGCAAGGAGGAATTACCAAGGAGCAAAGAAAACGTTTGAGAGTGGTGAAAATGTTTGTTATCTTGACTGTGGTATGTACATATGTGAAGACTGATCAAATCGTGCTCTTTAAAGATGTGTAATTTGATATACTTTGATTATACTTTGATATGATTGGGGGGAGCATATTGAAAAATATAACACTAAAGTTTTTTTAGATTTAGGTTCTTTCCTGCCCCCATTCCAAGAAAGCAATCTATTTCTTATGAAGTATATGAATATTAAGAAATCTGTGTTTAGAAAACTATTTCATGGACCTCATGAGGCCTACAGTTAACTATAATTTAAACTGTCAGAAAAAATATAGCCAGATCTTAGTGGTAGGGGAGTTATTGATTCAGATACATGACTTGACCTATCACAAAATGGGTTATCATATATATAATAGTAGAAGAGCACAGAAGTCAAGAGGGTGCAATGAACTCTTAACTCAAAGAAGTAAGGTCAACAGTTTTGTTACAGGGCTGGGGATGTAGTTCAGTGGCAAAGCACTTGCCTAGCATGTGCCTGAGGCCTTGGGTTTCATACCCAGTACAGGAAAAAGAAAAATCCTATTATCAGACTTGGTGGATAGGATCAAATTATAAGATAGCTCTATAAGTTCCATTAAAGGAAGAATTAGTTTATTGCCAGATGAGGCTCCTGAATTTCCTAGACTTATTAATTAGCTGCAGACCCATGCTTCTCAATGTTATTGTTCAAATTCTTTTGTGAATTTCAAACTTTAAAAAAAAAAAATAAACCGTTTAATTAAGCAACATCTCATTCAAACACACCCGTCTTAATTACTACCTTAGCTGCAAATAAAAGTAGAATCTCATGATGACAGGCGTGTGCCACTGCACCCTGCTTTAGTTTACTTTTCAAGTCATAATCAAAAAGAATATGCAACTAGAGAATATTGACTACAGGATTTGTCAAATAGGGTCTATGAATGATGGTTGGTGATATATTAGCGTCAGCATCCTTTCCTTTTCTTGGGTACCAGCGACTGAAACCCAGGGAGACTTAACCATCAAGCCATATCCATAGCCCTTTCTTTATACTTTATTTAGAGGCAAGTTCTCACCAAGTTGCTAAGGCCCTCACTAAATTGCTGAGGCTGGCTTTGAACTTGTGATCCTTCTGCCTCAGCCTCCTGAGCTGCTGAGATTACAGGCATTCCACTGACCACTACCACATGCCACTGCACCCAGCTAGGACCCTTTTCTACGTCTTGTTTGGATCGTGTTCTTTGGAAATTCTGGATCACACAGACAAGCTGTTTCAAATGTTTTTTTTTTTTGTTGTTGTTGTTAATTCGTATTTGTGGTGCTGAGGATTGAACCTAGGGTCTGGTGAACGGCAGCCAAGTACTCTACCACTGAGCTACACCTTCAGCTCCCAATTGGTGTTGTTTTAAAATCAGAGCTCTGCGGAAAGTGAGTGTGCTCATCTGCGGGGGTCCAGCCCTAGTAGGCGTCGCGGGTCCTAGGTGGATGGGAGGCGTTGGCGCCCTGGAGAAACAGCGCACAGAGACACCAAGTGTTCTGAGGCTGAATCTGTCTTTATTTTTCTGCCAGCCTTTTTATAGATATTTTTCTTTAGTAATGATTATATCATTTTATGGTTAGTTTAAAATAAGAAAAACCTTCAAAAGTACAATCTATGCTTCTTCTCAAAGCACACATTCCCTCTGTATGACAGCCCAGACCAAAGCAACCTTATTTCCCAGCTAGAGTAAAACAACCTTGTCCCCCAGCTAAACTGAGGGCACCATGATCTGCCAGCCTTCGACCTTCAGAACAAACACATCACTAGATTTTCTGAGAAACCCACCCCCACCATAAACTCCAGGGTTTAACAGTAAAAAGCTTTTACTGTTATTAACAAAGGGCAAAGAAATCAACTTACAGTTAATATTTAGTCTATTCTTTTTCGTTTAATGGCAGACTACAATCTTATTTTGATTCTCAAAGAATTAGACTAAACATAGGAAAAACACAAATTATATTTATGACTAACCTAAATATTTTTATTATGTAAAGTATTTCTAGAATCAACTATTAAAACTAGGAAAGCAACAAAGGTTAAACACCACATCCAGGCTCAGAGGAATGCCTCTTTATCCATCTATATTTAGAAATTATTATACTAAAGCAATCATAGGTTCCTTTTAACTCGAGCATAGCTACAATTGTTTATTTTCATATATTTTATCTATGTATTATTACTAAATTTATATTGTGTATTATTTTGTGTCCCAGTACAGTAAAACCTTCCCAATGTTTTTCCAATAAGTTTCTAATGATATATTGATTAGTAATATTAAAAAGCAACTACACATGGAGACATGCCATGCCTATGGCCCCCAAAAGGGAGGATGATCAACAGAACCGTGTCAAGTGTTGAGTCCTCTACTCCAACAGAACCGTGGCCAGTGTCGGAGTGGCAGGAAATAGATACGGCACTCACCAATTAAACTGACCCAGAAGTTTGAGAGGATGGTAATAAGTGTTTACTTCCAAGTTAAATTACTAATAATATCTCAAAGCTAATTTCATTCCTTATGAACTTTTTACTCCCTGATATGCAGACATACCTGTGCTTTGCCTGATATTTTACAACAAAGCAATACATGTTGTAATGGTGTTTTTACTTGACGATTGTGTCCAGACATGTAAAAACCTTTCCTTCTCTCAATACTGAGAGAAGGAAAAAAAAAAAAAAAAATCTGAGTCAGAACAGATTCAATAACCAATGAAGTAATACAAGAAGTTTAAGTATACTAATCCAGATGGCAGAAAAGTTGTGGTAGTCAGGATCTATAAAGTGACCCCTAAAAGATCTATGGTCTTGTATAATCCCCTCTCTTTTGAGTGTGGGAAGAACTTTTAAATTACTTTTTGCCAATATAATGCAACAAAGGTGATGAGCTGTCATTTTGATAATTATGCTATATCAGATGGTAAAGGTACAGATGTAATTAAGGTCCCTGATTAGTTGGCCTTAAGTTAGTCAAAAGGCAGATTATCCTTGGTGAGCCTAACTTAATCAAATGAACCCTTTAAAAAAGGAACTCAAGAAATCTGAGACTCTTCATGTGCATGTGTGAGTATGTTACAACAAATCCCACCATTATGTACAACCATAATGCATTAATGAAAAATATAGGGAAAAATAAAAAAGAAATCTGAGACTCTCCTGCCCTTCTTGAAGACACAAACCACTGAGAACTGTACAGATGCAAGCAATGAACACTGCTAACAAGTATATGAACTCGGAAGAGGGCCCTGAGTCTCAGATGAGACCCTAGACCCTGTCAACGCCTTGAATACACACAAGAGCAGAGGATTCAGAGCTAAGACCATTAGCAAAGGACCCAACTAAGCCATGCTCACTTTCTTGACCAGCTGAAATTGTGTGATAATAAATGTATGCCACTTTAAGCTGCTAACTTTGTGCTGTTTAGAAAACTAAACAGAAGCCTATTCCTAGGCAAATGAACAATGAGTAGTTCAGGGCTATCACTCAGTGTTAAAATTTCCTTAAGCTCATAATTATAGCCGAGAGGAATCTCTAAAATTCAGGTCAACTAGTGAAAAGAACAACATAAGTTATTCAACATTATCCACTAAGAGCCTGAGGTTGTAACCATATATTAAAGCTCTCTACAGATATTAAAGTAGCAATATAAAATGACTTAAAAATTGATTTATACTCTATTAGCATGCATTTTTAACTTTTTAATTTTAAAAACTATATGCTTAAATACTAATACATTTCAAAGATGAGACATGTAAGTTTACAGTGGTGGGGGGGGACACCACCTTGATCAGGTGATGGAAATTAATATCACCAGTAATGAAAAAAATTGAAATCCTGTGTCAATGAAAAAGATGTAATGAGAGGAGTGCATTGCTCCTGCCAAAGATGTAAAACTGAATATAATCATGAGGAAACATCAGACAGTTTCAAATCAAAGGGCATTCTGCAAAATAACTCCCCTGTAACCTCTTGAACATTTCCAGGTCATCAAAGGCAAGAAAAACTTTAAAAAAAAAAAAAAAAGTGTTCCATAATTGAAGGACACTAAATAGACGGGCCAGATCCTTTTGCTGAAAAAGACAATGCTGGGACCATTGGCAGAACTTGAATGGGGGCTGAGGCTTGTGTTAATATCTCAGTGTTACTTCTTGGATGCTGATGGCTGCACTGCAGCTGCTGAGGAGGAGAATGTCCTTGTTTGTAAGAAATACACACTGAAGTCTTTGGCAGGGTAGTACATCATATTGGGAATTTTACTTTAAAATGATGAGGGGAAAGATGCTACTGCAATCTTTCTGGAAGTTTGAGATGGTTTTAAAATAAGAAGTAAAAGGGTGAGTATGGTGGTGTGTGCCTATAATCCCAGGGATTCTGGAGGAACAGGCAGGAGTTCTGCACGTTTGAGGCTATCCTCACCCATTTATTGAAGTCCTAAGCCACTCAGCAAGACTCTGTCTCAAAATAAAAAACAAAAAGGACTGGGGCTGTGAGATAGCGGTTAAGTGTCCCTGGGTTCAATCCCCAGTACGGAAAAAGATTAAAAAAAAAAAAAAAAGTAAACAAATACAAACTACTATTTGGACTTTAAAAAATTATGCATTTAGGTAACCACAGAAGTAATTCCCACAGAAGTAATTCTGTTCTGCTTTTTCTCATAATACATAACAATGCTAGGAAAATGATCTCATTTATATGGCAACCACACAATTTTTCCTATTCATCTTAAAAATTAAAATTTACCTTTTTTTAAATTTGTGGTTTCACTAACCATTTGTTTCTTTTGTGATCAATTGTGATTTGCATAATCATAGACTCTGAAAGGTACCCAGAAGATATTGGTTAAAATAAATACAAATGTCTCTTTTCATATGTTCATCTGTTTATTAATTCTACATTTCTCTCTAAAATTAGTTTGAATTTCCTTGTGCACCATTGAGTGCTACTTATTATTCAGGATCGACTAATTACTATATTACAACTATATTACTATAAGTTGTAATGGCTAACAGCAAATCCGTTTTAGATGTACAAATGTCATTTAATGTTTATTAGATATACAAATATCATTTATTTTCATTGTTACTAGATTCCAAAAAGTGTTTTCTTCATATACATATATTAATAACTCTAGACAAATTACATATTTAGAAAAATTTATAAATATTTATGTCTATGTCTTTTGAAGAAAAATATTTCCCATTAAAAATTTGGACATTTATCTTTTCATTACTTGCTATTCTCATGAAACTTCTACATTGAAATAATTACCCCCTGATTAAAAGATGAAGGGAAAGGACTGAGGACTAACTGTCACTCAAGGAACAGGCTTGCTTTGTTCTCTCTCCTGGGGCTGCAGTTGTAATCTTTGGCTCTTTGGTCACTGACCTACAGAAACTCTGCTTTTTGTCAATGCAAATCACCTTTTCCTACTCACACTTCTCCCTGCACATCAGACTTATGCAAAATTACTGTGAACAGTTGAGGGCTATCATTCAGGGCTGAACTTTTCTTTCCCTGTAAGTTCAGAATCACAGCTGAGAACAATCTCTCAAACATAGTCCAGCTAAATTAAAAAAAAAAAAAAAAAAAAAAAAATATATATATATATATATATATGAAGAGCCCTTTCAGATTATATTCTAGGAACCTTAGGAAGTTAGAAAGCTAAATGCTGAAAAGGTCAATTTAAGGAATAACAGCCTAATAGACAAAACTGACCCAAACACACACAATACCCCCACAGGGAATAATTAGTTAATATATGTCAACATTAAAATTACATATTAACAAAACTAGAGCTGCATTTTAGTACATTGTATAATCAAAAGAGTTCAAGTTTTAAAGCCAGGTTTTAAAATCAGATGGACACCAGGTGTAGAGGTGTACACCTGTAATCCCAGTAACTTGGGAGGCTGAGGCAGGAGGATGACAAGTTCCAAGCCAGCCATGGCGACTTAGGGAGTTCCTAACCAACTTAGTGAAACGCTGTCTCAAAATAAAAAGGGGTGAGGTTGTGGCTCAGTGGTTAGCCCCCCTGGGTTCAATCCCCAGTATAAAACACACACACACACACACACACACACACACACACACAAATAAAATGAAATGAACCTAGGCGCAATTCCAGCTTTATTTACCAATTGTGTAAACTCTAATGGGTAATTAAACCTTTCAATGTCTTGGTATCCTTGTCTGTAAATTGACAATAATCATATTTATTTTGCAGGGTGTTGTGATGATTGAATATAATGCAGGAAAAGTGTCCAGTACAAGAGGTGGCATGTAATAGGCACTTAGGGACAAAACAGTAACTATCCTTAACATCATGAGGTTGTTGAGAGAAGGTGCCAAAAGGAAAGCCACATTATATTTAAAAAAATTGTGATATTTTATTAAAATAACATGTGCACATGGTTTAGAAAGTTAAATAATACTAAAAACTTAAAGGAAATTTTGTGATACCTGGCCCATCTCTATTTTTCTGCATTACTTCCTAAAAGTGACAAATTTCTGCTTCTTTAACTACTTCCTCTAGTGTAGATTCATCTTCCCAATTTTGGGTTAAATCACTCAATTATTAATACATATTACATATTACAAAGTATCACAATATTATGACCATGATTATAGTTCCTTCCTTTTTTCCTGCTGAAGTTAAGGATGATTTCTTTAAAAATAATTTTATTGTTCTGTTAATTATCACTGATTTTCCTCTAAGAGTTTTTAAATATGATTTTCTGCATAGCCATTAGAATAGATACTCAATCATCTATTTTTTTTTTTCCCCCTAAGAGGTGTGCCTCCTATGTAGAATATTGTTCTCTGGGCCTGTTGTCCAGGTAAGGGCTCCTTTTAGGTGGATCTGAAAAGATTGAACAGCACATACTCTAAAACAATATTTCCTATGTGAAGAAAATTTCTACTTTGTCAAGAGGATCCCCTTTGAAAGCATGTTCAGAGATTATTCCCTTATCTCAACCGCCTCATTCTAAAGCAAAGTTGGGAAAAAACTAGACTCAAGTAAAATTATATTTATTTTAAATCACATTACTGACTTTCCTTATGTTCCCCTAGACATTGCAATAGACATATTGAAACCCACTTCTTTATACTGAAATGTTATGGCAGTATCTTGTCCTTCTATTTTATGGTACCATTCAGACATTATCATCTGTTTTTTCTAGTTTAGTACTATCTGTTTTCCAAACCCTTCTCTCTCTCTCTCTCTCTCTCTCTCTCTCTCTCTCTCTCTCTCTCTCTCTCTCTCTCTCTCTCTCATACACACACACACACACACACACACACACACACACACACCACAGCCCTTTAACAGATTTTTTTTTTTGGCGGTGTCGGGGAGTAGATACTGGGGATTGAACTCAGGAGCACTCAACCACTGAGCCACATTTCCAGCCCTATTTTGTATTTTGTTTAGAGACAGGGTCTCACTGAGTTGCTTAGCAACTCGCCATTGCTGAGGCTGGCTTTGAACTCACGATCCTCCTGCCTCAGCCTCCCAAGTTTGCTGGGATTGCAGTTGTGCACCATCACACTTGGCTAAAGATGATTTTGAAACATAACATTTAAAGGGACAATTTTCAGTGCTCACAACTGATACTGTTAGAGGGGAATGTCTCTTTTCTTTTGTTTCTAAACATAGAACTCTTTTTCCTTCTTCATATTCCCAGTTAATACTCAACTCTGAAGAGTGGTAAATTTGGGAAAGAAAGGATCTTTGTAGCTCGATCCCTTCTCTTCTCTTCCTTTCAGGCATTTTCCTGCTTGCCCAGCCCATTTGTTTATGATTATTCTTGAGTATAAGTATGTTACAAAACTTAAGAGTAAAGGTTGCCCTACCCCTACCCTGGAGGTGAGTGGAGAGATCATAGTCTAGTCCTAATCAGATAGGTTAGTCCATTAAATACTGCAATTCCATGACAAGCCCACTTAGCTCTCACTGTGTGATAGTCCCTAACCTAGCCTTTCTCAATGATGGAGTTATTTTGGATGGCATTTTTCTTATTCCTTTCTTTACATCTTAGATTCACTGCTCAAGAGGGAGAGAAGGGTACTAGACTTTGGACTCCCTCAAGACTTCAACAGTAGCCAATGAATGTGGTTGTCTTTTTTTATCTGAGACATCGCTATAAGGTGCCTACAAAAGTATGATCTCGCCAAGGTTACCTAAGCCACGTTGCCACCAGGAGGCAGGAGGCTGTTCCTGTGGCTAGATCTGGTGAGAAGGTGGCATTGCCAAGAGAGACCATGTGGCATGAGAAGACCAGGACCCTAAAGATGGAGCTTGGAAGAGCATTATCATTTGAGGAACTACCCCAGAAAGAAGGTAGACCAAAGACAACTGAAAAATAATGGAGGACAGAGAGGGATGTGGTGAAGTAGAATCAGAAGAGAATAATGTCTCATAAGAAAAGAAAGGAAAACATTCTGAGATGTAAGGGCCACAATATTAATTTCTCAGAATTCTCATTCCTTACAAAGGAAGGATTTGAGGGTGAGAGTACAAATTAGGGCACTGTTCCTCAAATTTGAGAAAAGTACATACCCCTTTTACAAGAAAAATAGTTATCCAAGACCCCCTCTCCCAGTGTTGAGTAAAATTATTATTCTGATGTTTCTTAAGTATGTGAAAGCATAAAACTAGTTTTGACCTCATTAAGTTTATGGCTCTTAAATAATCATGAATATTGAACAAATTCAGAAGTTAGGTATAAGTAAAATTATCAAATAGTAGTCAAATTAAGCAACTTTTCTGATATGGATGATTTCATCCAAGAAACCAAATAACTGATCCCAAAATTAATATGATCTAAATTGCCAGTAGTTGATTGGGATTTAGCCTAAAAATTCCACTGTTTTCTATGGATGACTAAGTTTTCCCACCACTTTTCTCTGATTGAATATTTGCAAAATTTTTGTTCAAGGTGCCCTACCTAAACATATTTGATCTTCACCTGGCACAACTTTATTATTTACATATTATCTTCTTTTATCATTCATTAGTCAATATCATTTAAAGTAGCATGCTTGTTACTAACTAGATCAAGCTTGGGCAGTGTACTAATGTGGCATGACTCGGATAGCAGATGATTATGCAGGCAGTCCATTATGTTAGGAATTGTGAACCAAATAGCATTCTTATTGTAATGAAAATTTCAGGTTAAAATTTTTGGTAGTGAATTGGCAAACTGAGTACAAATATCTCAACTGTAGAAACAATGATCGAGGCTCTCTTTCCCCATACCTGTTATTCAGAGAATAGGACAGCGGCTGTGAAATAATCAAATTCAAAGATAATTTAGTGGACCATATGCTTTGGAATTGGAGTTTTCACTGTGCCAAGCGAGGGGATTAGAGAAGAGCAGAGGTGGTCTCTTGGAATGCTTTTCCTTCTATCAGGGTGTGAAAGGGAGACCTCTCCTGGTTGGCAAGGGCCAGGGAAAAAGCCTCCTGACCACTCTGCATTGCTCTCTTTTAATTTCTCCCTTACTCCCTCTGCAGTCTTTTATGCAAGGGTCTCAAGCCTGAAAGGTGCCTGAATTCTAGCAAAATTTATACAGTTCAATGGGTAAGGAATTGTATCTCAGCAAAGAATGCTTTCTGCTGCAAGTATCCAAAAAACCCAACAGTGATTTAATCCAAAATGGTCTGGTTTTCAGAGCATAAGAAGTCTGGAGATTTATAGTTTTAATACCCTGTTCAATAATGTCATAGGCTCTTCATCTGCTGGTTTTGCTATTCTTAGAATGCTGGCCTTTTATCTTGTGTTCTTTGCTTCATAGTTGCAAGATGACTATCACAGTGTTAAAAAAATCAAGTCCATGTTCCATGAGGAACAAAGGAAAGAGGGTAGTGCCAATGCCAATCATGTCTTTTTTTTTTTTTTTTTTTTTTAATAAAAAGTAAATGCTTTCTTGGATCCATTCCCACCTCTCCTCTGTCCTCACCTAAGCTACACTGGGAGAGTGTTTCCATTTTCTAGTACTTATAGTGAGGTAGCAAGGGAGACTTGATTGGTAGTGGGTTTTAGGTTATGCCAAGCAACATGTCTGCCACAGATGGTGACAGAGTTGCTGAATCACTGTTGTTCCCATCCTCCATCTCAGAGGACAGACTGCCAAGCTACACGGAAGAATACGTGACAATGAAGACAGAGGCCTGGAAAGAAGCAACTGTGTATAATTGTGTACAAATGTACAGTTGTGATTAACTTGTTGGGGAGCCTTGAGATAGGTGAAAGAGATGTAAGGTCGGAAAGTGTTTCCAAGTGGGAACATTGAACCAAAGTAGGAGCTATTGCTTTCTAAGTGACGCTAAAAAGCACTGCAGATGAAGGTTAAATTAGAAGTTAGCCAAGCCAGAAAAGAAATACTCAGAAGACATTTGTAAGAAATTCCAAAATCAAAAGATGTTGAAATAGATATTTGTACATAATTTTAGAGAATAGAAGGACTCAGGACTCAGTGGCAGAGTGCTTACCTAGCACGTGTGAAGCACTGGGTTCAATCCTCAGCACCACATTTAAAAAATAAACAAATAAAATAAAGGTATTGTGCCCACCTTCAACTAAAAAAATATTTTTTAAAAAGGAGGGACTCAAATTATTTGAAGTCAAAAAAGTAGAAACACAGATGCAAATATCTGAATTCAGGAACAATTAATTAAAGTAGTTTCATTTTATGTGTGTTTTTTAGGATATATATTCTACAATATTTTTGAGGGACCGATGAACAATTCAAGTTAAAGTTGATGTGGAAAAGATTAAAGAAAACATGTCTTATAATCAATGATTTGTAAGTTGAATTTAAGTCTCATTTTTACTTACGATTAAATCAAATTATTTGTTAAATATTTATTGGGGCATGAAAACCGATCCACAACTTACTTTCTTTCTTTCTTTTTTTGTACTAGGAATTGAATCCAGGGGTGCTTTACCACTGAGATGCATTCCCAGCCCTTTCTTTTCTTTCTTTTTTTTTTTTTAATTTTCAAGACAGTCTCATAAAGTTGCCAAGGCAGGCCTAAAACTTGGCAATCCTTCTGCCTCAGTCTCCCAAGTTGCTGCCCCACTTGCATTTTCTAATTTTATGTCATCCATGGCACATTGAAAAGTAAATATGCCATACATATTTTATGCCATGCATTATTTCGAGACTAGACAATTTTTACAAGATGTATTAATTTGAGTTATTCATCGGGTATCTAAAAAATCTTCCCCATTTACCGAGCAGGTCTAACAACAGGTACTGGGGGTGCAATGGTGAAAGTGAAGAAGGGCCTTATGGGCTGGTAGGATATAAAAGATAATTAACTAACCATAATAAAGCACAATAATGGACGGAGAAAATACCTGACTATAGTGCGGCACAAATACCTGGGGTGTTGGTGCAGGAGTTGGGGGGCTAGGGATGTTGGTTAGGGAAGATTCCTTGGATGAAGAAATGTTTAAGGTGAGATGGGAAGGATAAGCAAGAATCACCTAACAGAGGGCATTGGGACCAAGGCCGGGGTGAAAACAGACAAGCTTTTGTTCATCTTAGGTGGCATAAAGTGTGAGGGTGAAGAAACCAGAGAAAGAAAGTAGGGCCCTTTCAAGCAGCCTAGAAGACAAAGTTCTGAACATGGGGTTAGGATTTGACTCTGGACTTAGTTCTGCCCCTTGTGAGACAGAGATGATGGGAACATCATTTAGAGGCACAAAGACTCTGGTGAGATGTGTTTCCTGACTTATCCTGTTACTAAGACCCCCAGCTTGGGCACAGCAGTCATAGTCTACCCATATTCTCAGGGATCATGTGTCCTAACATTTTGGCGTTTTGCAGTCAGGATTATGGTTTAAAACCACTGTTTAGCATATGAAGAGGTACCTTAGGGCTCTGAAACCTAAAGACTTTATTTTTTTTTTTCCCCCAACCCCTACTGGTAGAATTTTGTTTTTGATTTTTAAGGAGTTGAATTAAGTAAACATCGCTGTTATCTTTTAAACCTAAATATTTACTTATGACTAAACTAGTATTACAACTAGCAGAAATTTGAAAAGTCCAACACTTCTTAAAAGAATCCCATTGGTTCAAAACTTACCTCTTCTTGTATTTGCTTGCTTTTCAGATAATTAACTCTTCTATTTAGTCGGAGCTATTTAGTACAAGATTCCTCTGTAGTTATTCCAAGTAGAAGGTTATAATTTTTTTTTAATATTGCATGTACTTGAAAGTGTCATTTGGCCCATTGACATGCTGTGCCAGCAGAATTTTGTTTTTAGTTGGGAATTAGGTGAACAGTAGTTGGGCCAACAGTGAACCATAAAACCTGCTAATTAGAGTTGGAAAATGTTTTTTTTTTGCTTGTGTCCTCACTCGTATATCATGTCTTGGTAAATTCTGACCCTATTATTTGGACTCAGTAACAGATGTCTGTTATCACTTGATGCACATATACTTATTGGAAAAAGTAAGGTTTCCCAATGTTTAAATCTTTCTCTTATTGGGTGTTTTATTACACTCAAAGACTCAAAGATAGGTTATGTATTAGTCAATAAAATGTGCACATCTCAAAAACAGCCATTGCCTCCTAACAGATCTTCTAACTTTTATTCCCTGAATCTTTTCTAAATTCCATAATAAAATACAACACCTATTTTTCTTGAAAAAGGCTTTTATTTAATGGTTTAAGCTTAGCTTTTTGTGGTAAGCAATGAAGGGAAAAATACTTGAAAGAATGGATCATCTTTCAGGGATGACAGTTGGTGTTTTAGCACCTGTCTTTCTGGGAGGCAGCGATCAGGTTAAATCTCCATTGTTTGTTTAATGGGCAAGATTTCATGCATAATCCTGTCTTGCTTTTATCTTTCACTTTTTCCATAAAATAAGTCAGCAAGACCTTTTCCATTGGAAGTGAGATAAATTGAAAAATCTGGTCACAACTTTACAATGTTGCTGTGCTTTGAGAAGTGATGTAAAATGCATTTACCTAGACTTAGAAAAGATTTATTATTTGTTGTTTTAAGAAAAACAAAGAGGCCTGTCTCTTAGGCATTTAGCATCTGTTCTCAATGCTTTTAGGTAATCATTCTATATTTCCTTTTTTTATGGGTGAACAAATCAAACCATCCCCCTGCCTTTTTATACTTTGCTCTGTGGTGTTGCAGCAAAAAAAATTCAAGTGTGACCTAAAAGCTTTGAAATACCTAAATGAGATTTTTCATAATAGAAGGAACATCAAACTTTACTGGATTTGGCAAATGAAATCTAGTAATAGAAGTCAAAGTAATGACCTTAAATTCATGTGACTTATTCCTTCAAATATGCTCTTATATCTGCTCTATATTTGATATATAGCCTTGTTAGATGCAACATAGAATGGTAAAATTTTCCAAAAGTATCTTTTTCCCATCTGTTGTCTCAACTATTGTTTCTACAAAGATTTTATGCTCATGCTTAGTCTACAATATTAACTAAGAATGAAATCAGGGTACTCATTTCATTTTTCTCCAAGTTTTATACTTTCACCTGAGCCTTAAATGTTGTTATTCCTTAAGATTCAGGTTTTTTAATCCTCTATTATTATTATGGTTATATTACAATTAATTATGCAAGCTTTTCTTTAGAGCGCTTATTTACTTGCAAGTTCTCCTTTGTCACTTTCATAAACGACTCCTAAATGCACACATTTCCAGTTATAACCTCTGTCCTGATAACTTGACTTTAACATCTAATTCTTTGTTGACCATGTTTCCAGACAGATTTCCTATAGAAAGTTCTTACTATATTTCTAATAAATGTTCCTTTTTTGTGTGCGGGTGTTGCTGGGACTCAAACCTTTGTCCTTGTGCACACTTCTGAGCTATATCCCCCACCCAATTAATCACTAATCAAGGACACTGAATGTCTTGCTCAAAGACAGACAAGTTTGTGCCTACCAGATGTTATAGAGACAAATCAAATTTCAATTTTCCATTACCTTAGCTAATTATTTCTATACATTAAACTTGGTCTTCAACTTTTAGTTCCTAGCTGTAAAGAAGCCCTTGTTTATTCTTAATCTGATTGTTTTATGCTTTTCAGTCTTCCAAATAGTTCATATCTTGAATTTCAGTAATTTCTACAAATATTAAATTAATAAAATTCTAAAATTCTGTAAATTTTAAATGTTTCCTTAATCTATTTGCCATTACTCTTGAATAACTACTCCTGAATGACGAGTTAGCAAACCCTGATGAATTCTACACAGATTCCTAAAGGCTGGTGATAGTTGGACTTTCAACACATCGGAGTATTTACTAAGTCAAAGGCCATTGATTTTTGTGTTAAGACAAAGAAGTTTTAAGTTAAGATCCCAGAATATTTGGTAAATTTTAGATGGATTCAGAAATGCTAGTCATTGTAAGAAACTAGAGGTAAACCTCGTGATTGGAGGGAATATTCCAAGTTATCGTTTTCCTTCCCACGAACTTATAAAATCCTAGGAGAAGCGGTCAAGGGCCCTCAAGCCGGGCTCTGGAGGACACTTCCTCATTCTTTCATTCTGAGTTCCCCGAGAACCCTTGGCTTTAGAGGACCGTAGTATCCGTTAAACGAACAGCTGGGTTAGTAAATACAAAGCAGGATCTATTTTGCTTGTTGTTCATTAATGGGGAAGCAAACACCGGTAATACCAAACAACGGGGGAGGTTAATCGTATTGGAAACACTCTCTTCCAGACACTGTCACTAGTAACTACGGCGACCCGCCTTCCGGGCTCCGCGAGCCTCGTGGGGGCGGGGGCCGGAAGGGCGCGGCCCGGGACAGAGAGGGCGGGGCTCGGGGGCGTGTCCCCGAGGAGGCGGAGACAACATGGCCGCCCGAGCTCTTGGAGGACCTAAGAGGCGGTGGCCAGGGCCACGCCCCGGGCGGGAGGGCCGCTCTGTGCGCGCCCGCTCTATGATGCTTGCGCGCGTCCCCCGCGCGCCGCGCTGCGGGCGGGGCGGGTCTCCGGGATTCCAAGGGCTCGGTTACGGAAGAAGCGCAGCGCCGGCTGGGGAGGGGGCTGGATGCGCGCGCACCCGGGGGGAGGCCGCTGCTGCCCGGAGCAGGAGGAGGGGGAGAGCGCGGCGGGCGGCAGCGGCGCTGGCGGCGACTCCGCCATAGAGCAGGGGGGCCAGGGCAGCGCGCTCGCCCCGTCCCCGGTGAGCGGCGTGCGCAGGGAAGGCGCTCGGGGCGGCGGCCGTGGCCGGGGGCGGTGGAAGCAGGTGGGCCGGGGCGGCGGCGTCTGTGGCCGTGGCCGGGGCCGGGGCCGTGGCCGTGGACGGGGCCGGGGCCGGGGCCGGGGCCGCGGCCGTCCCCCGAGTGGCGGCAGCGGCCTTGGCGGCGACGGCGGCGGCGGCGGCTGCGGCGTCGGCAGCGGTGGCGGCGGCGCCCCCCGGCGGGAGCCGGTCCCTTTCCCGTCGGGGAGCGCGGGGCCGGGGCCCAGGGGACCCCGGGCAACGGAGAGCGGGAAGAGGATGGACTGCCCGGCCCTCCCCCCCGGATGGAAGAAGGAGGAAGTGATCCGAAAATCTGGGCTCAGTGCCGGCAAGAGCGATGTCTACTACTTCAGGTACCCCCCTGAGGGCGGGGAGGGGGCGACGGGGTCAGGCCGGGGTCAAGGGTCAAGAGCTGGCCAGGTCCGGTGATGCCAAGATGGGAGCAGGGGCCCCAGGGGTATGTGGCAAGGACAGACAGGCCTGGTAGTGGAAAGTGTCTGGACCCTTGGGTGAGATTTGACCCCAGCGTAGTGAGAAGCAGTGTCTGAAAGGTAGGGACGTCTTATGTCGAGGCGTCAGGGAAGATAGTTTTGAAGAAGGGGTTACTCTGGCAGGGATGGTTAGTGCATTGAAGGGTTAAAAAGAAGGTGTAATTCATCGAAACTATAAAACAGTCACCGTTGGCTCTTGTCCCAGCCTGTCCTAGATTCATCATCACAAGAGTTGTTTAATCATGCACATGTAGAAGAATTAGCTATCTATAGGAACAAGGTTTCATTTACTTCGTGGGATCCAGGAAAGTTTCATACGAAGTAGCCATTTCGAATGACTGTAGTTTCTTTTTTATTTTGAGCTCCGTGGTGTTGCAGAACGTGTTCTCTTTTGACAACGGAAACACTGTACTAAGTTGTTAGACGCCTAGATCAGCATTTGCCCCTCAGGGAACATTTGGCAATGTCTGGAGACATTTATGGTTCTCACACCTGGGGAGGGGCTGCTACTGGCATCTAGCGGATAGAGGCCAGAGATGCTGTCCTAAAATACATAGGACAGCCCCCGCAATAAAGAGTTATTTGCCCCCAAATGTTACCAGGGTAAGGTTGACAAATCTGGTTTGAATACTTGTGTTTTCCACCTTAATGTAGTCTTGCAGTCCTGTGGTTATGATGTTCATGTCCTTAGTTTGCCTAACAGAAAACTCAGAAAACTGTGGTTATTGATACCAGAGGAATTATCATATAAACAAATTTTTGGAATTTCTTTTAAGACTTTCCATTTATAGGAGAGGGTATAAACATGTATCTAGTGGTTTGGAGGACCGTGTTTATGGACTGAAGCTTTTTTCAGGGAATGTGATTGAGGTTGGAGCCAGTTAGCCATTAGAATAATATTATGAATAATTTCCCTTCTGTCATTCTGGGAAAATGTGTATATGTGTGTATACACAGAATGTTTATGAATTGCAGATACTCAGATTTAAAATAGATTACACAAATGTCTATACATATGTACATACAAGAATGATAACTTTTTTTTTTTTTTTTTGTGGTGCTGGGGATCAAACCCAGCAAGTGAACTGTCTATAGGCAAGTGAACTGTCTACCCAGTCCCTGAACATATTCTTGAAGGCTGTCAAATATATGGATGAGTAATTTCTGTAAATTTATTTCACCCCTTTAAGTTAAAAAAAAATTAAAAAGTCATGTTGCACTAAAACTTGTTTTAATTTGAGACCATTCACCTTGAAGTCTGAAATGATGAAATGAAAAACTTATTTTTAAAGCATATAAGTGATTATTTTGAATTTCCCTATGATTAAATATTTGATTTAATGCTGCGAAGTTTTTGTAGTTAAAGTTTCTTTTCCCAAGTTCATTTGTTTCCTCCATTGCTATTCACAATTGTTCATTTTTGCATGTTCTTTCATTTATAGCACATTCTATTTTCTAAGTAGGCAGTCTGCATAACCTTCTGTGAACTGTGGGCTGATGTCTTGTAGGCAATTATGTTTGACAAGAATATTCTGTATTTGGAATTGAACTCCATGAGGAATGGGTCTAGTCTCAGTTGAGCATCTTAAACTTTCAATTTCACTTCCTGTGGCAGTTCTCCTGGGATGTAGTTTGTTTGGTTTGGGGTGACGTATTTGTTCAAACTAACTTTTGGTTATTGCAGTGTTTCTCTCCCCTCCTCTTCCCTCCCAGTGCCCTCTGTGGGGGTGCTGTGACATGCCTGTAGTCACAGATTCTTGGGATACTTGGGATGCTGAGACAGAGGATCTTTTGAGCCAGGCAGTTCAAGACCATCCTGGGCAACATAGCCAGACCCTTTTCTCTAAAGTAACACAACTAGAACTTGGGGCTAGGGGAATAGCTCCATGGTAGAGTGCTGTCTAGCATGCTCAAGGCCCTGGGCTTGATTCCCAGCACTGCAAGAAAATAAAAAGGTTGTTAGTTCACATTTCAAATTGTGGTTAAAACATTTCCTGAATGTGTTGTCAATATTGGGGGGGGGTGGTTTGAGAGGGGCACTGGGGATTGAACCCAGTATCTTGAACATGTAGGCAAAGGCTCTATCTACCTCTGAGGTACACCCCAACCATTTTTATTTTTATTTTGAGACAGCATCTTGCTAAATTGCCCAGGCTGGCCTTGAACTTTCCTGCTCAATCTCCAGAGTAGCTGAAAATTACAGGCATGTGCCCCCTGCCTGGCTGAATATTAAAATTTTTTTACAAAATTGGTAAATATTTTATGGCAGAAAAATCTGAATCAATTTAAAACAAACTTTCTAAGCAAATTCATCTTAAGGCAAATCAAAAACCATTTTAGTGATAATTACTGTATAAACCGAATGTCTTTTTTTTTTTTTTTAATCTTTTTTTAGTTGTAAGATCGACACATACCTTTATTTTATTTATTTATTTTCATGTAGTGCTGAGGATTGATTGTAGTGCTAGGCAAGTGCTCTACCACTGAGTGACAACTCCAGTCTTCCAAGTGTCTTTTATGAGGTGCTGCAGAATGATTTGCTTTTTACTTGTTTATGCAAAATGGAAAGGACCCATTGAACAGAGTTGTGCCACTTGTGTTTAGTTCAGGGCTAGACAGAGAGTTGTCTGTAGTTTATTGACTGTCTACAAAGTCTTAGTCACTCAGCAGAATTGTCAACACCCTATCTTAATTTTTGTCTGAGAGGTTACATTCTGAAACAGTAGGATAATATGTAGCATGGTATGACAGCAGTACCATAATTACTTTTACTTGTGACTTTACTTTTACTTGTAACTTTAGCTTTCTGTGATGAATGATGGTGGCCCTCTATTTGTTTTAAAAGAGGACAAATTCTTTTTCTTTTTTAAAAAAAATTTTTTGTTGTTGTTGTAGATGGACATGATACCTTTATATTATTTAATTATTTTCTTATGTGGTGCGGAGGATTGAACCCAGGGCCTCACACGTGCTAGGCAAGTGCTTTACCACTGAGCTGCAATCCCATCCCCAACACATTATTTTTCAGCTCACAGTGTTCATGCTTTGCACACTAGTGTCCCCACCCATGTGCACCCCGCTCTTGGGAAAAAAACAAAAAACAAAAAAACAATAGATCAGAAAGCCCTTGCCATATTAAATAGATGAACTCTATTAAAAGTGAACTCTGTTGTTGGTAATGTGAATTACCTGTACCCAGTTTTTCACACAGATTCTAATAATGTTAACCCTGAATTAACCTGCCCCTGGGGAGATTAATTTAAACTAATCTTTGCCTGTTAATGTAGGGTGTGGCTGACACTTGTTAGTTGGACTGAATTTAAGTCATGGAGAAAGCTTCACATTTTGGTAGAATATTTTTTGGCTGCTTCTTAAAATTGCCAAGTTCTAATTGGAGGGCATACCTCTGGTTGGCAGTTAAGCAATATAATAATGCCTTCTGTCAGGATTCTTGATAGTGTTATGGCAGTTCATACATATCATCCAAAGTGTTTTTTAAAAAGGTGTGGTTTGATAAATTATTGAGCCCGTTGCTATAGTTTCTGAAAAAAGTTCATTGCTATCATTTGAACCCATCATTTGAAAAGTAATTTTCTAAATGTTCTCTTAGATCCTGTCATTTCTAGTTTTGGGTTCCATGTATAATACTTGCTGATTGGTAGCTTTGAAATATTTTCCTTTTCATAGAATCCTTGCATAGCTCTCTCTTGCCTTTTTTAAAATCAAGCCTAACTTGTGTTTTAGACTCTGGATTGTAACTGGGATTAAAGATCTGGGGTCATAATAAACTATTGTGGTTGCTGTCACAAAATATCATCTGGTTGGATATTGAAAACATAGTAGTATGTTACCAAAATTATGGTGCCTTTGTACAAGATCACTTCTCTGGAAAAAAAGGTCCAGTGGAACCAGAGAATTAAATGAATGCAGGGAGCACAGGCATAAGAAGAAAAATTAAAATGATTTCACCTTCTTGATATGGAAAGAGGATGCAAATATGATTGAAATCTATATAATCATGAGTGATTTTTTAAAATATATTTTTAGTTGTTGATGAACCTTTACTTTTTGTTTGTGTGTGGTGCTGAGAATTGAACTTGTACCTCGCATATGGTAGGCAAGTGCTTTTCCACTGAGCCACAACCCCAGCCCCATGAGTGATCTTAATAAAAAAGTAGGAGTCTAGGGAAGGCAGCAGAGCCTAGGGCTTAAAGGGTGTGGAGTTGGTACTCTAACTTCTCAGGTACAACTGGTGCCACCTTTGATAACTGTAAGATGACTATAATTGTTACCTGTACCTCATATAAATTTGTAGATCTTTTGAAGGTTTAGATATGTTTAAGGACTGATTAAGAAAACAATTCAATAGCTAACCCCAGTTGTATGGACTGTTAAAAGCTTAAAAATTGTATAGGTATATCCCACTTGTTTCTAAAGATTGGTATGATGCTTAGAAGGTTGAAATTGTGAAACAGCAAGGATGTCAAAGTCTAACCAAAACTTTCATCATTTCTTTTGTCTTTAAAAACAAAACAAAAATCCAAATAGTCTTCTAGGTAATATTTGTAGAAAACTGGTTGAATGGACCAGGGAAGTGAATGTGAAAATTGTCATAATTCTTATATATTATTATTAAAATCATGTTGGGTTTCAGTAAAAAGTCCTTCCCCATATTACAGATTGAACATCTCTAATCCAAAAATCTGAAATTTGAAATGTATCAAAATCTGAAAATTGCAGACAAGGCAGCATAAGTGGAAATTTCCACTCCTGACCTCATATGATAGATTGCAGTCAAAATGCACTAAAACCATTGTATAAAATCACCCTCAGGCTGTATGTAGAAAGTGTATATGAAACAAATGAATTTTATGTTTAGACTTTGGGTCTCATCCCTTAGATATGTCATCATTGTATATGCAAATACTCCAAAACCGGAAAAAATCTGAAATTGGAAATACTTTTTGTCTTTAGCATTTTGGATAAGAGCCTATATATTCTTTCGTTTGTTTGTTTGTTTTTAGTACTGGGGATTGAACCCAGGGGTGCTGTACCACTGAGCTACATCCTCAAACCTTTTTTTTTTTTTTTTTTTTTGTGGGGGGTGGGGAGCCTGTGTCCCTAAGTTGGTTAAGGCCTCTCAAAATTTCTGAGGCTGGCTTCCAATTTGTTGATCATCCCTGCCTTAGCCTTCTGAGTCGCTGTGATGACAGGTGTGTGCCACTGTGCCTGCCTAGCCAGTTTATTCTTCCTGGTTATTCCTTTACAGTTAAACCTGGCACTTACTGGATTACTTTCTTATTCGTTACCGTGGAACCTGTGACTTTTCCATATAGCTGTGTTCCTTCCTCCTAAACACGATGCTGAATGCACAGATGCTAAATAAGTGTTTACCTGTTGATATTGCACTTCAAATTTTGTGAAATAAGCCTTAAATGACTTCTTAGTTTTTGCCTGTGGTGTTGGGCTGAAATTTTTTGAGGAATTTGATTATGGCTTAACATTTTTGAGTTTCTAATTTTCATCACTAATGTGAGGGTATAGTATAAGGACAGAGTCTCTTTCTGGGATTTTAAATATTTGCAATATTGTGAAAATGGCAAATAGGATATTCAGAGTACACAGATACAAAATATCAGTGTTTGTATAGTATAGTATAATACCATAGGGTCTTGTGTGCCTTAGCTCTTATGTATTCTGTGTTGCACTGTGAATTTTTGTCAGCTATTAATTAGTATTTTCATTAGAATCATTTTACATGAATTATATTGGATCTTTGTATCTCTAGAAGGCATGGGAACAATTACCTCCATTTTATAGATGGGAAGTTGGCACAGGGAAGTGAAGTAATATGCTGGAGGTTGTACTGTAGGTAAATGCAGAGTTAAAATCCTGAAACAGGTGTTTTAACCCCAGAATTCTTAAGTACTTTTCTGTACTTCCTAGAATAGAGTTCTCGACTCATATTCTCAAACATTGGAACACCTCATGTCCAATCTACTTTATTGAGCTTGGTGTGCAGCTAGAATAATGTATTATTTACTATTATACTTGTATCCTGAAGATGTCAAATTAAAAATTTGATAGTGAAGCCATTGTACCAAAGGATTACCTTCCAACTATGTAATACTGGAGGAAAAAAATGGAAAACTAGTAGTATTTTAACATAATTAAAGAAATACTTTGGGTAATATGTATGATCAGTTTGTTTAGAAATATTCTGTCTCTGATTTATGTTCAACCCGGGAGTAACACTATTATTTCTCAGATATTCAGATAGGCAACACATGCCCTAAAGAACAAGCTGCAGGTTTTCATTTCAAAAGCTTTCATTTAAATTAGAAGAAACCAAATTGTTACTTGTAGACTAAATGTAACTTATGAAGTAGTTTTATATGGTTGCTGAAGAAGTTCATTTACTGCTTTTAGAGTTGAGATAAAGTTGAAATGTACCCTAAAGATCTTTTAATGGGTACTTAACAACTGAGCCACATCCCAGCCCCTTTTATTTTTTATTTTGAACACTGTCTCACTAAGTTGCTCAGGGCCTCAGTAAGTTGCCAAGGCTGGCTTTGAGTTTGCAATCCTCCTGCCTCAGCCTTCCAAGCCACTGGTATTACAGGCATGCACCACCACACCTGGCCTAAAACCAATTTTTAGACAAGTTCTTTAGTTAGAAAAAGGAAAGGAATCAAATATTAGTTACAGGCTTGTTTTATAATGTACAGTTTGGCATGCTTTTGTTCTTTTCCTCTTGATATTGTGTGATTGAGGCTTGGGTCCATAAATGAAAGAAAGGAGTGTGGTGTGAATTATGCTCTAATGCTTCTCCATCGGCTGTACCAGCACATCTTTTTGTGATATGCTAGAGGAATTTTCATTGAGATGCAACATTGCCACCTGTCCTACATCTGATTTTTAGAATCTGACATGCAAAATCTTATCTGCCACAATACCCACAATACCTGTATTAGAGGAAATACATAGCTCAAAGGAACTGATGCATACACTTTCTAAAAATAATCTTCAACTGAAATTGATAGATGATTTTTAAAATTACTTTAAAAATTTTATTTTTGAGATATAGTCATAATTTTTTTATAATTTATCATAACAGGCAGGTGATTTGCAAAATGAAACTGATTTTTTAGAAGAAATTTAGTGGGAGTAATAATTCTTAAATTTTAAATTCATGCTTGAGAATTTCTAAAGACCTGCATGGTAAATTAAAATAAACCAGCAACTCTTATTTTATGGACTTGTTGTTTGGCCTGAAATTAATACTCTGTAGTTCTTCCTTATTGTTCTTTTATTGCCCTGAGCCATTTCTACTGAGAATTGACTAGGAAAATTGTAAAGTGGATTTTTATTTAATTTCATCAGAACGTCTCAAAATTAAATTTCCCATGAAGGAAAATAAAAAGTATGGAGTAGAATAAAATTTATCTGTGGATATCATGATTTTGCTATGATCTTCCTCATTATAATATAAATTTAAACTCAGTTTGGGAATGTAATATACATAAACTCTATGCATATAAAATTTAAACTTAGATTTAAAAACTTATTAGCATATGTCATATTTATTTTTATTAATTTTGGTACTGGGATTTAACACAGGGGTATTTTATAACACTGAGCTCCATCTCTGGTCCTTTCTGATTTTTATTTTGAGACAAAGTCTCACTAAGTTGCTGAGGGCCTGGCTAAATTACTAAGGCTGACCTGGAACTTGTGATCCTCTTGCCTCAGCCTCCTGAGTGACTGGGATTACAGGTGTGCACCACTGTGCCTGCCTCTAGCATTTGTCAGGAAGTATTATGAGTGATTTACAAAGTGAGATGATGAACCACATCCCCTTTTAAAGATTTTTTTTTTCATTTTGAATGCTGTTTCTTGTTGTGTTTTTTTCCCTTTGTTCTTTTTACACTGCAAGAATCCATAAAGCAAGGAAGAATATCCTTAAAATTCTTTTAAGCAGGATATGTTCGTTTTAAAAAGTCTTTCCCAGAGTCTATTAGGAGAAATAGGCTCCCCGTATGGCATTTTGAGTATAATTCTGTTAATGCTTATATTTGCTTTAACAACTGGTTAGCAGATCTTTGTCATCTACCAGATTCTGAAACTCCTTGGGTAGGGTCTTGTTCGGATTCATTTTGTATCTTCTATCTAGCATGGTCCCTGGTATGTGGAAGGTTGGTAATATCTTGCTGAATGAAGCAAATGATTAATATGTTTCTCTATTAAATCTGAGAGACTGGTGGTGAATGCTGGCTGTAGATGACTACATAAACTATCTAGGCTGTCCTGTGTCCCCTTGCTCTACATAGCATCTGCCTTGTGCTAAGTCAGCTATACAGATATTGTTTAGCTGAAGTAAATACTATTTTTCTTTAAATTTGTGTGTAGGTAGTATTTATTGGTATACAATATATGTAGATTTTTAGACCTGAAGGGAGTTATAGAACTTCTGATTTCCTTTTTAATATTAGAAAAGCATTCTTTTATCCTTTGCTTAAAAAAACTTCTATCATCAAGAATTTCTTTTGAATTATTTGGGAGGATAATATTTCTTTTGCTATAATTGTGAAGGTATTGGTTATAGTATGTTAAAAGTGGAGTGATCTACAATAAAATGATAGAAAAATGTAGAAGTGGATATACAAAATATATGTTGCAACTTTTTATTATTAGATTCCAGTCATATGTTTACTTGTCAAGTTAACCACAGTCTCTAAATGCTTCCCCTGCACTTGTGTACTTATTTGGGGACCATCAATCAGCCCTGATTTAGAGTAAAGAATGGGGACTTTTGAATTGGAAGAGGGGGACTTGAATTGTTCTTTACTGCTTTAACATGAACATGTTTTTAATTTTTCTATAAACTTCTGATTCCTCAAATATAAATTAAGGGTAAAAATTCTACCTCATGGAGTTTTGAGATTAAATGAATACATGTAGGGCATTGGTAGATGGTCAGGTTAATAAAATGTTAGTTCCTTTTTCCTCACTTAATTTAACCCATCAAGTTAAGTAGACACATGTATTTGGTAATAATGTGAATATTTATAGTATTTTATATATTTTAAAGTGTGATTGTGATTCAAGCAAATTCTAGGTTATAAACATTTATCAGGGCTTTAAAAATAATACACTTTTTTGTTGTAATTTGTGCTCCATGTAGAAAATAGTGAAATTGTCAAATAATTTGGAGAAGAAAATGACAACCATCTTATTCCCCCAAAGAGCCACTGTTAATATTTCAACAGTGTTTTTCAGACTTTTTTAGGTACATTTTTCTGTGCATATATGTATGCATTTTGTGTGTGTGTGTGTTTTCAGACACATGCTTTAAATTTTGGGAAAAATTCAAACATAGGTACAGGTAGACAGGAAAGTATAATGAATTCCCTATGCTTATCATTCAGTTTTAACAGTTATCAACTCTTGGCCAATCTTGTTTTATCTCTATCCACCCCCAACTATATTTTGAAATAATTCTCAAACGCATTTAATTTCTGACATTTCTATGGCAGTGTCTCATCCTAGATTCAAATAAACAGTATTTTTCTTTTTTATTTTCAGAAAACAAGAGCCTTAAAGCTGTGTGATAAAATTAGTTAGAATTCTAGATTTATCATTTTTCACATTTTACTCACCTTGGTCTTTTGGTTTTCTTTCTTAATATCAGATGCAGAGTAACATAAATAGCTACAATAATATATTGTTTATGTGTAATTTTTTTGTCACATTAAGTGCTACTTTTTGAAATGATATTGATACAGAATTTGGTTTATATAAGCCTTTTATATCTTGTAGAATTGTGACTTCCTTAAACATCCATGTTGAAGGAAAAGAGGAATGCTGTCACATCTTAGCCACCAAAGAAATTTTTCCTTATTAATAATTTATACTTCTCCACCTCCATCACCATAGCCAAGGAAATTGTTTAATGATCAGATATACTTGTCCAAAGTCTTGATAGTTTTAAAAACTGCTTTCCTATTTTCAGGGGAAAGAGCTTGCATGCTTTTAGTTTACATTTAAACATTTTATTGTAGAATTTTTCAAATGTATATTTAAAAGTAGAACTGTACAGAGTAGAACTGTACCCAGCCTGTTTGTCAGCACATGGCCAATCTTACTGAATCCCTGTCTCACCCAGTAATCCACTACCCAACCCAGCCTTCATTATTCGAAGCAAATCTGAGCATACAATTTCATTCATAAAAAATTACTTCAATAGCTATGAAGATGAGATTTAAACTTGTGGAAGTTTTGTAACCATATGTAACTCTATTGCAGAACTAGAAAACATTTGCCTACTGTAGGAAGAATTGCTATTGTTTGTTTCTGTGAAGGCTTTTTGGTAGAGATAGGATATTAGATGGATTGGTATTTTGGGATTCTTGGGTATTGGAGGTAAAGTCATATATTGTGGACTGTGTTAAAGACCATTACAAACCATTCAACCTATTCAGGATAGAGTGAATAAAAAAATCAGTATGACTGGAGCAAAGGTCACTAGGTAGTGGAAAGTAGGGTTGAAAGGTGAAAAGGAGGCCAGATGGAAAAGGATCTCAGATGAATTGCTAAGATATTTGGCTTCCTTTTGCTAATGAGGTAAAGTTTGTTGAAGGTATTTATTTATTTATTTGCCATTCTGATGATTGAACGCAGGGTTGTTCTACCACTGAAGTACATCCCCAGCTTTGTTTTTAATTTCTTATTTTGAAACAGGGTCTCTCTAAGTTGCTAAGGCTGATCTTGAACTTGTGATCCTTCTGCCTCAGTTTCCCAAGTTGCTGTGATTATAGGTGTGCACCACTGTGCCTGGCTATTTTTTTAATTTAATTTTTAATCAATATATAAAATTGTACATACTTATAGGGTTATTTTATTAATTTTAAAATTAAATTTATTTTAACTGATATATAAAAACTACAAATAGATCATACATACATTTTTATTTGTTCTAATTAGTTATACATGACAGTGAATGCATTTTGACACAGTGGAAACAAATGGAGCATAACTTCACATTCCTCTGGCTATACATGGTGCAGGGTCACACCGGTAGTGTAATCATACATTATACATGTATTTTTAGAATCAAATTTATATTGAAGTCTTTTTAAAGAGGAACTATGGTCAAAGTGGTATTTTAGGAAGAGCAATGTGGATAGCTTAGAATGTGAAGAGTCTAGCAAATATCAAGTCAGCTAGTCTGTCATGGTTTATTTAGACCTGAGATGATAAGGACTTGCATTGGACAGTGGCAATAGAAAGGAAGGATGGGCTCAAAGGTGATTATTTCATAACTGATTCAACACAGGAGATAGAAATGACATAAAATAAATCATACAAATATAAGAATAGATAGAGGACTGGGATATAGCTCAGTTGGTAGAGTGCTTGCCTCAAATACACAAGGCCCTGGGTGCAGTCCCCAGCACCACACACACACAGAGAAAGAAATATGTCAGAAGGAGGGCTTCTATAAAGAGGGCTTAGGATGGTCTATTTTAGGAAAACCATACATTTAAAGGTCAACCATACATTTGAAAGAAAAGAGTTGTGAAGGGGAATGAGGAGCTGACTTTTAAATTTTTTTTTTCTTTGTGGGTGTGTTTTGAAGTAGTGGTATATATTCTTTTATTGATTTGATGGTTTTCTGATTATAGGTTTTATATTTAAGTACAAAAATATTTTAATTTCATATTTTTCATGACATGTAAAATTTGATTTCTGGAGACAACTATTAGTTAAAAGTTAGAGAAATCTTTTCTTTGAATAGTTAACTTGTAAGCTACAGGTAAGGTTTAACACTTAAAGAGGTTAAAAAATTTAGAAAGTTGATGTTTCTTTAGTCTCAGACTTTGCGACTGCTGTATTTTTAGGGTGGAACTTTTATTATTTCCCACAAAGTACTTCCTGATATTAATTGGTCATGATACACCTTTTACCACAAACTAACCTTTTGTCATCTTTGATGCCCTTTGTCTTTCACAGGTCACTGCCTAGCATTCTACTCTAAAGACTGTCACCCCCATAGTTCCATCTTTTTAGAAATTGGTTTTGAGATATACTTGTGTTTGTTCTTCATAATAGTTTGTTAAACATCATGGTTATTCATATTATCAAAGTAACGTGGAAAAATGTGTTCTGCTATGTTTAAGGAGTGGTTTAATCATTTCTTAGAAAACTTGGAATGGATCCTCCATTTGACCCAGCTATCCCACTCCTTGGCCTATACCCAAAGGACTTAAAATCAGCATACTACAGAGATACAGCCACATCAATGTTCATAGCTGCTCAATTCACAATAGCCAGACTGTGGAACCAACCTAGATGCCCTTCAATTGATGAGTGGATAAAGAAACTGTGGTATATATATACAATGGAATATTACTCAGCCATAAAGAATGATAAAATTATGGCATTTGCAGGCAAATGGATGAAATTGGAGAATATCATGCTAAGTGAGATAAACCAATCTAAAAAGCCAAAGGACGAATGATATCGCTAATAAGTGGAGGATGACACATAATGGGGGGGAGGGAAGGGTTAGTATTAGGGTTAGAGTTAGGGTTAGGGAGGGGGGCAAGTATGGAAGAAGGAAGTACTGTATAGAGGGAAAAAGGGTGGGAGGGGTGGGGGGAAGGGAAAAAATAACAGAATGAATCAAACAACATTGTTCTATGTAAATTTATGATTACACAAATGGTATGCCTTTACGCCATGTACAAACAGAAACAACATGTATCCCATTTGTTTACAAAAAATAAATAAATAAATAAATTAAAAAAAAAAAAAAAGACTGTCATTTCAGGCTGGGGTTGTGGCTCAGTGGTAGAGCATTTGCCTAGCATGCAGGAGGCACTGGATTTGATCCACAACACCACATAAAAATAAATAAATAAATAAAAGTATTGTGTCCATCTACAACTAGAAATATTTAATAAAAAGACTGTCATTTCACATATATAAGCTGGTCTTCTAAAGATACACTTTTTATGTCATACACTGGCAAGCTTAGTTGTCTAACTCAGGCAGTGCTGATGACAGTAAATCTACAGTGTGATAAAAAGTGTGAATACCACTAAATTAGGGACTAGTTTAAGTATTCTGGTGTCTTAGTTGCATTTTTTTTAGGTCTGAAAGTTTGACATCAGATAAAATTGCTTTTTGAGAATTTATATTTAAAGATCTCTAAAATGGAGTTGAGTTTAAGAATTGCTTTAAGCAGTTTAATTGAAATGAAAGGAGGCAAGGTTCAAGTGTTATATGAACTGAAAAAATACAACTCAGTTTTGATTTTTAATTAGTCCTTGTCTTTAGGGTATTTTAATAATGGATAGGAGAAATTAAAGGTGTGATCACAAGGGTGTTAGTTCAGGGATGGCATATCAAAAGGGCAGTTGACAGGGAATTTTTCTGTGTGGTTGAAAGTGAAACAGTATTTCATTACTGGGATTAGAACTAATCACTTTGGGCAGAGAAAGCTAAAAATGACTAATATCCTTCTCCAATCTCCTAGAGTTAAAAACAACAACAACAAAATAATTTCCCCAAGTTATGAGTTGATACTTTTAGAATAAGTAACAATCAGTTGTTAAGTGACATAGACCAGTCATTTTGGGGGGCAGTTGGTTGGTAACTTAGTCATTCTGGGTCAGACCAGAGCTTGTGTCCTTAGTTTGCCACTTCCAGGGTCAGTTTGCCATTGTGCAGGTGGTCTGTCTCATGGGTAGATTTCTTCCTTTTTTTTTTTTTTTTATTTTTTTAATTGTCAGTGGATCTTATTTATATGTGGTGCTGAGAATCCAACCCAATGCTTCACACATGCTAGCAAGTGCTCTTCCACTAAGCTACATCCCCAGTTCCATGGGTAGATTTCTTACTATTCCCTGAGCCTTGTGATTCTATTGCTTCTCTTCTTCTCCTTCAGAGCAAGGTCCCTGGTTTTAACATTTCTTGGTTGACTTTTCTTGTATTTTTTCCAATTGTTTTCTCTTTTATTCAGTTTTAACTGATACATAAAAACATGAGTTGTCAGTATTAATGGGGTTGACTCTTTTTAAAGCACTGTACACAAGTTATAGTAGTCATAGAATAGACAATGGTTAGTTCTGTTTTCTCTCTCTCTTTTTTTTTTTTTTGGTACTGCGGATGATTGAGCACAGGGGCGTTTTACTGCTGAACTGTATCCCCAGTCCTTTTTATTTTTTGAGACAGGGTCTTGCTAAATTGCTGAGGCTTGCTTCAAACTTGGGATCCTTTCCCCCAGCCTTCAGAGTTGCTGGAATTACAAGCATGTGCCACCATGCCTGGCTTGTTCTGTTTTTCTCTGAAGGCAGCGTTTAATGTATGACAAGTTACTGTAGCTGTCCAATACAAATGCTTCATAGACTTCCAGTGCTTTGGATATGCCAGTAGTTAAAACTTGACTTGCACCTTTTTCCCTTCATTGATAATTTGTGAATATATCAGGCATTTAAAAAAAAATAATGCCTTGATATTTTTAAAAATAATAAACACAGGAATGATTTTAAACCATGTTAAACTATTAATTTTGGCCATTAATTATGGAATCACATTTCATTAATACAACCTTTGTTTTGTTTTGTTTTTTCATTTAGGAGATCCAAACCAGGGTCTTGCATGTGCTAAGTTACCACTGAGCTATGTCTCCAACCCAATATAGCCTTTGAGTTCTTGGGTATTTACATTTTCTTGGCTTCAGGGAGAGGTGTCGAAAATGGATTGTCTCAGGTGACTTTTGTTCCATAGAGCAGTGTTGTTGTGGTGAAACTCTAGTAGGTTTTGGGGATGCAGTAGGTACTTGAATTTCAGCTGTTACATAAAAAACTACTTATTACAGCTATATCCTAAAATCATTAGTGCTTGTCTTTTTGGTAAAAGTTGCTGCCTGAATGTTTCTTTCTGGAAAATTTGTCAGTTGAATCAAGGTCCACTCCTGAGCTTACCTTTTTATTGCACTGTAGAGATCTTTTGAGGGAAACCTGATTAAGAAATGTCATTTTAGTTTGTGGAGAGATTTTTTCCCCCCTATTTTTAAAGCATTTCAAATAGTTTATCAGAATCTTCTTTACTGGTAACTTGAGCATCTGCTTATAAGGGCTCCATGAGAATTCTGGCTTAATTAAAATTAATTATAATTATGTAAGTGACCTAAGAACAGAGTAATTTTCACCAACTTTTAATTAGTTTGGATCCTTTAGTAATATCTCATTTCTTATGTAGTATAACATACCATTAAAATGTTTTCCAGTTCAATTTTTAAATTTCATGCAGAATGTTTAAGTAAGCATAGGATTTATGTGTCTGCAAATGAAAACCACATCCTTTCTTATTCAGTTGATGGTTTCTTGCTCTCAGAAAGTTACCTTTTTTCAGCACTATCCTGTGTATGATATTTGAGGGTTTTAAAAAGTGGCATCATAATTTCTGGTTGTTGAAATCATGGAGGAAGTTTATAGAAATTGTAATGAAATAGACTTGTGAGCTGGGTGTTGGTGGCACACACCTGTAATCCCAGTGGCTCAGGACTCTGGAGTAGGAGGATTGTGAGTCAAAGCCAACTTCAACAATTTAGTGAGGCCCAAATCAACTCAATGAGACCCTGTCTCTATATAAAATGTAAAAAAGGCTGGGGATGTGGCTCAGTGATTGAGTGCCCCTGGGTTCAATCCCCGATACTTTAAAAAAAAAAAAAAAAAAAAAAGAATTGCAGAGGATAGTAGAATTATTTTTATTTTTTTGAGTTGGAGAATAACAGAAGGCTTCTGAGGAGAAGTGACATGTTAGCTGGGCCTGAAGGACTCAGTAGTCCTTTGCCAAGCAGGATATTAATTGTGCTCATCTTCCTATCTGGAAAGTTGTGACTGGAACAGCAAAGGTATATGGAATATTTTGGTGACTTTGTTAGAATCAGGGACTAAGACTGGTGGGAAAAGAATCCGGGAAGTAAATATTAGATTGAAAACTTTAAGTCTTATTAAGAATGTGAAACTTTTGTTAGCACTGAGGAGTCTCTGAACGTTTAAGAACTTAAATTTGGTACTGGATATGTGTCTGATGGATGGAGCAGTGAAGGATTGTGATGTGGCCATCTAGAGTGGAGGATTAGGTACTGGGTGGACATTGATACTGCTAATAAAGTTGGGGAATGCAGAAGATCAGGTTTTGGGGGTGGAAGTATGTGGTGGGCAGAGAAGATTCAAGTTTTAGACAATATTGAAAACTGTTATTTTGTGGTATTGAACATATTAGAAATCTGTTAGAGATTTGCTATAATATATATGATCCTATATTCTATCCCTTGGTGTGTTTTGGTTGTTACTTGCTGTGTTTTTTTTTTTTTTTTTTTTTTCTATTATGTTCTGGTTGTTATTTGCATCCACTTGTATTATTTTTATTTTGCAGTTCTGGGATTAAACCCAGAACCTTACATGTTAGGCAAGAGCTCTACTGCTGAGATACACTCCCAGCCCTTCTTATCTTTTACCTGTTAACTGAATTCTATATATCTTGAATTTGGTATCAGGAATAGTCATGTGATTGTGGAAAAGCAATGTTCATAAAAATCTTCATTTGTCTTAAAGTTTGGATGACAGAATATCATAGAATGTGACAAATAGTGTGTACTGGTTTAGACTGACCCGGAGAGTTTTATTTTTCCAGGGGAATAAATTATTGTTGGTTTCCCAGGGTTTTTTCTTTTTGTCATTCTGTTGAATTATTTTTATTTTATTGTGATCAGTTGGTGCAAGGTTAGGTTTTAAATATGACATGCTGGCTTCTTTCAGAGTTTACTAGAATTCTCACTATTTTTTTCTGGTGACTTACCACACTGATTCTTAACAGTTTATTCTATCATATTTTGTTCAGGAAATTTATTAGATAAGTCTTTGGTGGGGCATTCTATAAAACATTTCTTCCAAATTAATGCCTTATAAGAAAAACTATTCAAAAATGATTAGTTTCGGCCTCCTCATAATTCTGACACTTCTGTAGTTTTCCAGCTTTGGCAATATATCTTACTCCCAAAGCAGGAGTTTGGCTGGCAAAATTCATGTTAGCATTGTATAACAGGTTCACAGATGTTTGCCTGAGTTTTTTTTTTTTTCATTTTAATAATTATAGGAGGAATATTAAAATGTCAAAATTCAAGGATTTTCTGTTATACATGTTGCAAGCAAAAATCAGATAATATGGAGTTCTTGAGGTTGTGAATGGTGTTCAACAAGGGTAACTGAATTCAGAATTTGATCAGAAATTTTTTCTGATTACTTTTGGCATCATATATATGTAATACTTATAGGAAAAAAATCCCAGAATTTCAGAAGTTAAAAAAAAGTTTATAATTTTGAAGACATTTGCATTGTGCATGCTGTGCTATACATGCAGCTTGTTTGGGTTCTCTGACAGTTACTGAGTCAGTGACTAGCTGGATAATCTTTAGCAACATCTGTTATATGCTCCAGTGGTACATCTAAGGGAGCGTTACATTAGGATGACACATTATCTCTTCTTATAGTGAAGTTAGAAAGTTGCAAGACAACTTTTTTTTTTTTTTTTTTAATGTGGCAACAGTTGAGGGCAGAAAGGAAAGTATGAAGGAAAGATGTATGTAGAAATCTAGGGTATTATTACTGCCTTGTACAATTAACTTTATCTTTCTTCTAGTCCAAGTGGTAAGAAGTTCAGAAGCAAACCTCAGTTGGCAAGGTACCTGGGGAAATACTGTTGACCTCAGTAGTTTCGACTTCAGAACTGGAAAGATGATGCCTAGTAAATTACAGAAGAACAAACAGAGATTGCGGAATGATCCTCTCAATCAAAATAAGGTTGGTTAATTTATTATAGCATATATATAGCTATTTCAGGAAATATGTTATGCTCCCCAAAGAATATTTCATGTTGTAATTATGGCACTGAAATTGTGGCCACCTGAACACTTGTCCCCTTTTCTCCCAGCAAAACTGTAGACTTACAAATCTGATTTTTTTCCTGGTATTGGGCAAAACCTACAGAGAGACAACCTGAGTACATTATGCAAAGTAGAAAACATTTCAGTATTTCCCTAGGCCAATATATATCACACCTTTTGATCCATTTGGATTATGTTTACGAAGATCTCTTGTTAGTATTGTCCTTTTTTTTTTTTTTTTTCTTTTCTTTTAACTGGGTATAGTAGCCCACACCTGTAATCCCAGCAACTCAGGAGGCTTAGGCAAGACGATTCCAAGTTCAGGCAACTTGTGAGACCTTGTCTCAAAAATAGAAAAGGATAAGGATGTAGCCTAATGGCAGAGCACCTCTGGGTTCAGTCCTTAGTACTGCAAAATAAAAACAAAAAAAATCCCCAGTAAATTTCTTGTTGCATAAAAAGAGGCAAAGTTTTAATGTTTGGAAATATTCTTACCATATACTTTATAATTACTTAGTAATTTTCAGGTTCAGAATTTGAGCAAGGGCAGTTTTTATTTTTACTTCCAATGTTGAGGATGATGACTTTTAGGCATAATATCCTCATCCTAGTACTGTGATTGGAGATTTTTTTTCCATTAGCTCTGAATTTTATTGAGCTGTTTGATTGATAGTTTATTGTATAGCAATGTAAACAGTAGAATTATGATATCAGTTTAATTATATTCAAATACCCAATATCTTTCTTTTCCTCCAAGAGCAACTACAAACATGTATAACCCACAAGTGACCCATTGACTTGTGTAAATGCTTATGAGATTGTTTTTCTTGTTTTATTTTTTGTGGTGCTGGGATCAGACCCAGGGTGTTGTTGCACATGCTGGGGAAGCACTTTATCACTGAGGATACCCCCAGCCTTTTCTGAAATTGTTTAACCAGATTACTTCCATCAGTATGGAGCCAGGAATTGAAGTCACCATTGTAAATGGTTGAACTATTTTAATAAGTTGATTATCAGTTATTAAATTGTTTTTCTATAAATTTTAGAGATCTGTATGTATGTCTGTTGCCATCACCATTGTCTCACACCAATGGTATGCAAGTAATGGAGGGAGAAGTCAGGTTTTACTTTCTTTGGATGTGACTGATAAAAACTCTGCATGACTCTTGGAAGTGCTCTATTCATTATAAGAATCCAGAAGCAGTGTACTAGAGTAGAAAGGACTTACATACCCTGGCTCTGCTTCTTATTAGCAGATAAGAAGGCATAGGTAACTTTCTTAACTTCTGAGGACTTTAGATTTCTCATTTGTAAATTCAAGGTAAGGAAAGTTTTCCCTTAGCATTATTGTGAGAAACACGTGGACATTTGTATAAAAACATTTAGCCAAGTATTTGACCCATGTTAATTCCTTTCCTTTCCCCATTGCCCATTCTCTAAGCTGCCATCTTCTTGAGCATTAAACCACCTTGGCAAACAGTGTTACCTGGTGTCAAGCGTAGTAAACTTTCTGACCTAAGCTCTCTTCCTTCTGTATTTTTAACTTTTTCTGAAGAGTATGGGGTCTCTGCTTCATACTTATTTTTATTCATAATTCAGCCTAATAGTTTGTTTTATAATTAATTTCTAAAAATTGGTATGGAGGTCAGAATACATTGTCTCCTCATATGAAGTCTTACATTGATTTCCATAGAGGATTGTCAGGTACCTTGTTTAGAGAGGCAGAATGGGAAGGGAAGACTAAGTTGTTTCTGCATTGCTTTACTGTGGGGTTAATTGGGTTAATAGTTATGAAGGTGTTAATAAGGATGAAAGATAGTGGTAGGATTATAGGGAGCTCAAGTCAGCAAAAGTTGGGACCATGTATGTATATAGGTGATTTACCTATAAACTGTGGTTTCAGCTTATGAAATTCTTTATTCTGGGGTTATTTAGCTTCTTAAATTTATAGAAGAAAATAAGATTTATATTTCTAAAACTGCCTTTTGGAAATTCTAACCACAGTACAGAAACTATGGAAGGGGTTCACATATTTAGGAAATGAAGACAGTGTCTTCAAATTATCCTATTGTTTCCAGAATCACAGTTTAGCTACACTTAGTATAGTATGAAGATTTACTTCCTGACAGTTATGGTTCATTAAAAACCCAAAACTAATTCATCTCTTTAGTTTGTGTGCACCTTTCTGCTCTAGCTGCGCTGGACCACTCATCATCCTGCACCATGGCATGCACTTTCAAGATTCTGCTTGCTCATATGCTGTTTCCTCTGCTTGGAATGCGCTTCCCCCTTCCCTTCCATCTGGTGAACTCCTCATCCAAGGCCCAGCTCCATTGTCTCCATCTCTGGGAAGCCTGCCCTGCATCCTCCAGGCAGAACCAGTTCCTTCTTCCATAATGCTTTCCTGGTGCTTTGCCATTGTATTTGTGACTTTGTCTGCTTCAACTAGACTGTGAGCTCCATGAGGGCAGGGACCATGTCTGTTTTTGTTTTTGTTTTTGTAAATGTAGTCCAAAGCCTAGCACACGGTAGGTACTTAATAAATGTTGTTTGATGTTGTTTAATATCTCCCTCATTCTAAAAGTTTATAGTGGTAATAAATGTGTATTAAATAAATTAATGTACCAGACATCATTTTGGAAATGCCTTTCATTTTCATTATTTTCTGAAACTTCCTATGTGAGTTTTTGAGCATAGTTATTTTGCATATGAATTATTTTAGTTAAGTAGTCATAAAATGGAGTTTTTCATTTTTTAAAATAAGCTCTCTTTTGGAGTAACACCAATGTTAAACATCTTTATAAAGCAGAAAACATATTTTTAGCAAAATAAACTAATGTCTTTTTAAATTATGATAGTACAATATAAAGAAGACTGGGAGATTTAAAGTTATTAACAGAGATCTGAGGTAGTGTTTTCCTATATAGTTGTAAGCCTATCCAAAGTACAATATTAATTGTGTTGTTTTTCAGGTTTTTTTTCTTTATATTTTAAAAGAATTAGAGATGTAGTCAACAACTAAATTGTGAAACAGTCTAAATTATAGTTTATGTTGAGTAATTATAAACTGGGGTCTTTATCTTCCATTATCAAAGGTGAGTTTACTGGTGATTAATAATATTTTCAAGTGTGATTGGAAAGGTACCTTTTGAAGATCTTGCAAAGTGGTTTTAAATTATTTTAGAATGGGTGGGTGGGATGAAATGGGCATTCTTTTTGATTAATAGATATTATTGTTTTCAGTACCCATTTTTGCTAGTCTGAAACTCAAGCTTACCCTGAAAATCAATTCCATTCTTTATTATATCTTATTGATCTTGTTGCCAAAGCTATAATTATTTCTAGGTAACCCCCATCTCACCATCTGACAAAGTGGGTTAAAATATCAAGTAAGTTCCTAAAGGTATTACATTGGGTTAATGGAAGAAACTACAGAAAGATTTCAAGCTCATCAACTCAGTTGATATTCTAAGTTGCTAGCAGCTTTCTAAGAGCACATTCAGGAAGAAGTTACAGAGTGTCATATCCAATGAAGTTTTCTGTGATGATGAAATCTTGTAACAATAGCCACACATGACTGTTGAGTACTTGATATACTGTTAGTGTGACTGAAAAACTGTTATTTTTAGTTTTTTCTTTAATAGCCACGTGTCTTGGCAACAGTATTGTAGAGAACACTTCTAGAGCTTTGCCTCTCAATGTGAATAAAGCTAAATAATGTTTAGGCATTTATGTAGGGTTTGACCTTTCAAAGAGGAGATGTTTCAAGGTTTCAGAGATACAACTCTTGATATTTTAGGAAGAAAGTGGAGATGAGAGGCAAAATGATAGTTTCTAAGGAAATTTAATTGAAGACACTCCAGGATTGTATAAAGAAGAGTACAGTGGTTCTGAGTCAAGACAAGTTTGGGGAACTTCAAGTTATTTATTTTATTGATAGAAATTCTTATTTTAATGTTTCAGATGTGTAAATATAAACCAAATTCCTCGCATCTCCAGATCTTGACAACATGAAAATTTTATAAATTAAAATGACAAAACTAATAACTCAAGTATTCTAATGTTAGTGTGACGCATGATGTGTTTATAAATTGCTTATGAGGGCTGGGGTGTGGCTCAGTGGCGGAGTGCTTGCCTAGCATGTGTGAGGCACTGGGTTCGATTCTCAGCACCACATATAAATAAATAAATAAAATAAAGGTTATCAAAAACTGAAGAAATTAAAATTGCTTATGATATGAATTTGGTATAGAACAATTTATTTGAGTTTGGCTTGACAATCCTACTAATAGCTTGGAACAACAAGCTTGGAAGACAGTTCTTTCATCATAGATATTTAGAATAAAAAGCATCATATTCTCGAGTCAATTTTTCAAATCTCATTCATTTTTTCATGAATTATCTTTATTTAAGGTGTATTACATATGATTGTATCTTAGGTTCTCAACCATTTATCTAGAAGATACTTAATTATCTTCACTAAGTAATAAAAAGAAAATTTTATAGGGAACTCAGATATATCTTGGGGGCAAACCTGTACAGTTTGAAAAAAAGTTGGTGATTAAATCAGATTTGAGTAATGGATACAGACTGGGATGAACTATTGAGACTATTTGAGAAGGGATGAAACTAGAAGTGGGACTTGGACTTATAGTTCAAAAAAGTAATGATGGCTTGAATTAATGTGGCAGCAGATGTAGAAGTAGGAGACTCAAAGTATCTGATGACTAAGATTGTAGAGAAAGGGAATTTTACTAATATCTGCTAAAATTCTTATTTTGTTCACTTCTGTGGTTTGGATGTGGTTTTCTCTGTAGAGGTTCAGTGTTAGATGGTTGGTCCCCAGAACAGTGGTGTTGAGGTAGTAGAATCTTTAAAAGATGAGACCTTGTGGAAGGTAATAAGGTGATGGAACTCTGTCCTCATGAATGGATTAATGCTGGTCTTGTGGAATGTGTTGGAGCTTATCCTAATTCCCAGGAGAGTGGGTCGTTTTATGTATGTATGTATGTATGTATTTATTTATTTTTGGTAACAGGGATTGAACCCAGGGGTGCTTAACTACTAAGCCACATCCCCAACCCTTGCTTTTTTGTTTTGTTTTTAAATTTTGAGACAGGATCTGGCTTAGTGGCTCAGGTCTTTGGTAAGCTGCTGAGGATGGCTTTGAACTTGTGATCCTCTTGACTCAGCCCCCTGAGCTGCTGGGATTACAGGTGTGCACCAACACGCCTGTGTTATTAAAGGAGTATGCCGGCCCTTGCCTGGTACTTTGCTTCCTTGTTTGCACATGTTCTTCTGCTTGTGAACTGCTGCTCTGTTATATTGTGATACAGCCAGGGCGCCCTCACCTGTATGCTGACACCATGCTATTTGGATTCTCTAGCCAGTAGAATTGTGAGCCAAATAAATCTCATTTTATAACTTACTGGACTTTGGGTATTTGTTTAATAACACACAACTAATCAAGTCAGTCACTTGTAGGTGGGGTTGGATCAGGGTAAAGGAAGAAGAATGAGTTTGGGGATAGAGAGAGGAAGATTAGGTTAAAATAATTTTGTATTTTGTATTTCTAAAAGGGTCTTGTGGATCCTCAGAGATTTAGAATTCTTATCTTTGTGGTTGTCTAGTGTAGGTGCAAATAGAAGAAAAGTATTCACGGATGAATAAATCTTGTGGAAAGTGAAAAGTACCTTCCAGAAAGATAGGTGATCAAGAAAATGTGGTATGACAAAAATCCTAGAAAAGATTTTTGGTAAATGCCATGGATAGATCAAGGAGGATAAAGACTTTGAGTATCAGTGGGGTTTCAGAATTAGAAAGGAGCAGGTGACCTTTGTGTAACCAGTCTTCAATAGACTGAAGGGATCAGTAATCATATTTTTGGTGCCAGAAAGTTTCTGGGAGATGAGAAATTAGAAACCCAATGTTCCTTGGTTTTATAAGAGTATTAAAATTTGGATTTATTATTTAGTGAAGTATTGTATGTAAATAGTGAAAATGATTTTCAGTGGAAAATTTTCTTCCTCCTGTCTCTTAGTACAAGTATTGTTGCCTAAAGGAAACTACTGTTAATGAGTTATTTTGTTTCTTTGTTTTCAGAGCTATGCAGCTACAAGCATGTTATACATGAGCTTTTTTAAAAAAATAAAAAAATTTTAAAACCCTTTTCCATAAAAATAGGTTACCCTCTTAGGAAGCTTGAACAACAGGTAGAACAGACAGGACAATATTCAGAAGAGAATGTACAATAAGGAACATTCTTTTTCTTTTAAAGCTTCAAAGGTCAGATTTTAAGGAACCAGTAGAGAAGTGTGTGATGGGGATTCCAACCTAAAAGTCCGTGCCTCAGGAAGACCTCTTAAGAACCTTTGAATTGTGTGCAATATTTTTTGTTTGTGTTTTTCTAAGGGAGTTTATTGAATCTAGCTGAAAAACTTAATAACCACTGACTTTCAAGTAGAAGGAACAGGCTTTGACAGATGATGTGGGGGAATAGGTAAGGAACCAAATTACTTGCAATAGGTCAAATTACGCCTTTGTTTGACTATGTATTTTTTTGGTTGTTACTGTTTTTTTTTTTTTTTTTTTGTGTGTGTGTGTGTGGGGGGGGGGGATGGTGGTGAGATTGAACTCAGGGGCCTTGCATATTCTAGGCAAGCCAAGTCATCTACCACTGAGTTTCATCCCCAGTCTGACTTTAGTTATTGAAATAGTGGACTGACTTATATCTGTCTGAGGAATACCATGACCAATTAGCCACCACTAAAGAGCCTTATGTTAGGAACATGATGATTAGTAGCTCCTGGTAGGGCATATTGTGGTAAGAACTGCCTCTTGGTGTCTACCTTCCTAGTAGTCTTCCATTCAAACTGAATAGAAAGACATCATTCCTTCTACCAACATTCCTGGCCAATGGGTAAAGTAGTTGAAATATTTTCTGAAGACACAGGGGCTCTACTCGTCAGTTTATTAAGGCCTTGTTGATTGGAGCATCTTCTGTTCTCTACATGGAAGTGAAAAAGGGAAGTGAATACATCACAGGTGATAAATTTAACATTGGTAGACCTTGAAAGTCTTCTCAGGGATTACTGGCATCTGTTAAGTGTGGACCACTATTGAGTATAGGTTTCTGTTAATTTGATATGAAATGAAGAGAGTAGATGTGAAGAGGAAGTTGCTCTTGTCCAGTGAGGAATAATGATGGCCTAGACACTTGTAGTGCCTGCGGAGATAGAATTGGACAGATTTTAGATCTCTTTTGCAAATGCTAAGGAATTATGTGTGGAGCATTACAAAAGATTCAAAAGTGCTCTTTGTTTTTAGATTGGGTGGATTAGTGTGGTATTTACTGAGATCACTGTAGGAAAATACTACATATGGGTGGATAAAAATCCAATTTTGAATGTGCAAATTTGAGGTGCCTAGTAAATATCCAAGTAGAGGTGTCATGTATGCAGTTGGGTATACTGTATTAGAACTGAGAGTTCTGAGCTGGAAAGTCATTAGGGCATAGATAGTATTCTGAGCAATGGATTAGAGAAAAGCACTCAGCTACAGGAAAGGATCCAGGACCAAGTCCTGAAGTAAATGTAAGAATTTGGTTAAAGTAGAATAAATCAGCAAAGTGGAGAGAGAATGTTAAAAAAAAAAAAAAAAAAAAAAGCTGTTGAAAGGTTAACTAGAGGAAGACTGAAATATCCATGAGTTTAAGAACATGAAATTTATTAATTACCTTGAAACAGTTTTGGTGGGAACAGAAGCCAGATTGGATTGGGTGGTAAAGTAAATGGAAGATAAAATTGGTTAATTTGGACAATTCTTTCAGTAAATTTTTTTCAGTAGGAAAAAAATCACTGGAAGAGTACTAGATGGTAGATGAAAGAGATGCTGCTTTGGTTAACCTCTGGTTAAATGGATAGCATGAGTGAAAAAAACCATGGAAGTCAGGAAAGCCAAGCATGTTTGCAGTATTATGATCATAATGTGAACATGCAACCTGTGCTAGGTAGGGAAAAATGTGAAAGGGGTAAAAAGCAGTGAGAAAATAGGATAGTCAATGGACAAGAGCTGTAGAAGGGGCCAAAAAATGAAAGTCCTGAGTGAGCTGCAAGGGAAGGAAGTGGAAATCAGAGTTGGGTGCTTTAATTGAGATGGCATAGTTACTAGCATTGACAAACCTGTGACTACGTTAGGTAAGCAAGGGTGGATAGAGGAATAGGTCAAAAGATTCTGACCACATGAGTACTGAGTCTCTGAGGAAAAATTGGGATTAATTGGATGGCTGAAAAGAAGTCTAACGAATGAAGGAAAAAACTGAGGGGCAGATGGTAGCTAAACGCTATGGACTTTAAAAGAGCTGGTGTTTTGAAGGAGCAAGAATGGAGAAATGATTTGAAAGTAGTAATGGGGAGAAAGAAGGAAACTTTTCCACTTCCTGACCCTTAGATATGTGGTTATAATGGATCAAGAGAGAAAGGGAGTGCTGAGGGTATAACTCACTGGTGGAACACTTACCTGATTCGCAGTAGGCCCTAGATGTGAACTATATCCATGGGAGCAGGGAGGGGAAATTCGAGAGGCATGGAAATCTGAGGTAGATATAGAATATTATGGATGAGTGGTGAGATAATGTATGATCTGAGAAATGAGGAAATGTGGTCATTTGGTTATTGGGTAGACAGATGTAAGGTGTGATGGAATTAGTTTTGGTAACTGTAAGAGTGGTGTACACAAACCTTTCTTAGTGTAACTAGGACTTGTCTGGAACACTGAGCTCCACTAACACTGACTTTGTGGCTTTGCTCTTAACCTTAATTCTTAGTTTTTATATGGTAATCTGTAATAAAACTACTCAGTGAAGGATGAGCTCCTTTTTACTTCTTTGCTAATTCTCTAAAGGAGAATAGTTGACTATTTGGGCAAGCTTGATTCTCTTTAAAGTTTATTAGTATCCAGGGTTGGTTGGCCCTTGTTTATCTCCAAGTTGATATTATCTTTACCAGTTAAACTTTCTGTACAACTCCTCTAAGGAATAATCTACTTCATCTTGATGACTTAACCCTGTCATTGTGTTAGTTGACCTTACACTTTGTATTTTTCAGCAAGATGTTAACCTTCATACCAGTTCCCTCTGTGTAGAATCAGTGTGCTAGATTTTGGATTATTTTCTTAGTTATACAGACAGTAAGTTACTATGATTTATTACCTACAATGAAATGATCTAAGTTTTCAGATTCAGAATTGAGAAACACAATTTTATGAACCTTGGCTTTCCAGGGAGCAACTCAGTATGCCTCCTGCCAATGTAGAGACTTGTTTTGTTTTGTTTTTTTGCGGTGCTGGGGATTGAACCCAGGGCCTTGTGCATGCGAGGCAAGCACTCTACCAGCTGAGCTATCTCCTCAGCCCAAGAGCTTGTTTTGATGTCTTAATATCTTGTTGTCAGTCCGCTAAGCTTTAGATTCTTTGTACTCTTTATTTCCCATTATTTTATAATATAATAGCACTATCGTTGACACTGACTGCCAAAAACACCATCTGGAGACTGGATTATTTTCCCATGGGATGCTTGTGCAGGGCTGGCTGTGTGACTCAGAGGAATATGCTGGCCATGTTTACCTATAAGCATAACTTTAAATGTTAAATAGTAATTTATGGAACAAATTTAGAGATTATTTCTCTTACATTATTAAGCTTGAGACAGATAATACAGATGACTCCATTCTTGGCTTAATAATTTTGACTAAAAGGCTACATTTAATTATAATATCTACCACTTAGTGTCTGTAAATTTAAGACAGAAAACGAGACTGACAGGGCTGCATGGCACAGCACCTAACATGTAATAGCACTTTGTTTATTTGCTTATTCCACAGAAATTTAAAGCACATTCTGTGTGTTCAGGCTTTATTTTGAATTCCGTGAATACAGTAGAGGAAGTTTCTGTGTTTGTGGAGATGACATTTTAATGAGATGACAAACTGAAACACTTTAAAATAATAAATGCCATGCATTGAACTAAGAATGATGGAAAGTGACTGGGTGACTGTTTTAGATTGAGTGACTAGAAATAGTTTCTGTGAGGGTAATTTTTAGGCTGATTTCTGAATGACATGGAATCAGAGGGCAGAGCCTTCCAGGCAGAGGGAATAACTAGTGCAAAACCCCCAAGGCAGAATGCACTCATAAAATGACAGAAAGAAGGCCAGGGTGCTAGAGTTCAGTGAGGGAGAGAGTGATATTAGGTGAGGTTAAAAAATAGATAAGCAGACCAGCCTAAAGAATGGTATGAATGCTGGTTGAGGGCTTTACAAAGCGGGTGATAGTAAGATTACTTTGGCTGCAAGTAAAGAATGCATGATAGAGGTGTAGAAGTGGAAGTTGGTGGGTGGGTAGGTGGGGCAGGTAGGAGGCTATTGTATTTGTCCAGTATGATGGTGACTTGCATAGTGTTCATTTAATGAATGAGTAAAGGTAGAAAGGGTAAGATGTAGTAAAGGACGCTAGAACTAGTTAGTGTTCTCTTGTCCAAATAACTTACAGTTTCCTGGAATATACAGAAATATCCTATAAATGAATAAATAAAGGACATTTATCTTTGACTAATCATCTTTAATAAATGAAGATAATAGGTTATTAGTTTATAGTGCTGTTCCATCTTTTTGACTAATTTGACCCACGTATTTAGGTAATTGGATAAAGTTTGCTAGGAAACAAAAAGTAAACAGAAGAGCTTTAGCCATGTTAGCAGATAGGTTTGCTGATGAGAATAATTGGTTCTGTATTATGACATTAGTTTATCATAGTATTAGTGCCTCAAATGTATCCTAGTTTAATAGATCCTTTTGAGAGGGTCTGGGCTTGACTGACAAATACATATAGCTAGTGTTGAATTAGATCTGAAGGAGACGGTTCCATACAATAGCAACCATAGTTTAAGTAGGGCTGCTAAATATCTGGTTGAAAGTCATTGGCATCTTTTGCAATATCCTTTGATGACTATATTAATTAAATCTCTAAGAAATTATTTTTTTCAAGCAGAACTCTTCAAAAAGTATTTTTGACAGTGAATTTCAGCCCTCCACTTTTCTGTTAGATATATAGACCTTTTTAAATGAGTTCAATATGTAGTTCACCCATTATTATTTTTTTAGTATGATGCCATTGATCTCCTTAAATCTCATTCCTCACTTAGTATATTAGAGTAAGTGGATTTTCCATAAAATAATAGATATGATAGATATACTTTACTTTTTGCAAAAAACTTAGGAAGGCTCCACAACCCTGTGCATACTCTAAAAACTGCTGAAGTGTCCATTTTGAAATGGTGAGTTTTATGTATGTGAATTATATCTGAATTGTAAAAGGTTACAAAAGATTGTCAGGCACTTTGCATTGAGACATTTGGTTTTGTGGAATAGCGTTCACTTCTGGCTGCTATGTGTATTCTTGAGCAAGTCTGAAATGGCTTTTTGAGAATAGTCTTGATTTGATCTAAAGATACTACATGGGCACACCTGTGTGTGAACCAAGGGATGACTTCCCTTCTGGGAAAGCCTAACAGGTTAAGTTTCTAAATTTCAAAGGCATACTCAATATGAAATTAATGTGAAAGAGAGAACTTTTTTTAAAAAAGAATTTATGTGCCAAGATAACCATAAACCTGTTTTTCTAATTGTTGTCTTTTTCTTACCCCAGAATTAAAAGCTCTGATGCAGGGATTTTGTTGTTGGGTTTTTGTTGTTGTTGACTTTGGTTTTTTCATGACTGTATTCATTTTGCAGTCAATGCCTGGCATTTGATAGGCACTCAGTATTTGTTCAGTGACTGACTGAAAACTGCATTAGCAGTAGCAGCAGCAACAACATTACATGTGCACTACTTTATTGGATCCCTATGAGAATCTTTGCAAGAGTTGTTATCCTCCTTTCAGATAAGGAAATTGATGTTTGAGATATAAAGTCTTTGCTTCTCAAACTGGGTCATGAATATATCTGTGTTGTGTACATAAAAGCACAGAATTAAATAATACTTGAATGATTTGGAAATGTCAGTTTTATTTGAACACTTTGGGTAGGTAGAACTTTTTTTTTTTTTAATATTTTTAGTTGCAGATGGACACAATATCTTTATTTTATTTATTTATTTTTATGTGGTGCTGAGTATTGCGCCCAGGCTTCACATGTGCTAGGCAAGTGCTCTACCACTGAGCTACAACCCAAGCCCAAGTAGAACAACATTTTAACCTTAAAACAAACAAGGCTAATTTTTAAAGTGAAATGCAAAATTTGCATGAATTTTAAAGATAAAATAAGCTTTCTAAGCTTGGTTATAGAATATGTACAATGTTGAACTGTCTCATGCAGCTTTTTTCAAAGCCAGTCTGAGATAAGCAGTATTTAGAATACACAGCAAGCCCCTTGTGTTCAGAATATGTCATGTGAAAGTTTGACCTGGATAGTTTTAAAGGAATCCATTTCAGAATACCTTTTAAGTTCTGTATACAGTGTACTCTTTCCTTCAGTTGTTCTGCAAATGTACCTTTATAGATAAAGGTATCTGTTATTTTTCCTCTCAATTCTTCATTATCAATCTCCTATCGTATAGATGAGCACACTTATTTGTCAGCTGTCTTACTGTGGTACAAAACATTTGTTTACCAATAAAGGGGTAGTTTGAAATATTGGGTTGAGAAACGTAATCATTCTGTAACAGTGAATTTTTTCAAGTACAACTGTTTGCTTTCAAAAAATTTGGAGGACTTTATGTGGTCATCACCTGATTATTAACATTTTTTGATATTGTAACATATAACTCAAAAGGAGCTGCATAAATGACAGTAAAATTAGTTCTGCTCATTTATGTGATCAAGGTTGTTTAGTCCTACATCTGTAAAAAATGAAGAATAGGAATAAAGTTGATGCTAATTTTTGTCTAAATATTTGTCTAAGACCATAAGTTATTTTGAGAAAAAATTTATTTTGGGCCAGGCATGGTGGACGTATGTATGCTTGTAGTTTCAGCTATTTGGGAGGTTTAGGCAGGAGGGTTACTTCAGACCAGGAGTTCAAGATCAGCCTGGGCAACACAGACTGTCTCAGGATGAAAACAAAACAAAACAAAACAAACCCTTTTACAATATATATATTTTTTCTAAAAAACTAACAATTTGTAATATATTATTTTTAGTGGTTTATATACTAACAGGAATAAATTTTATCACTAAGGGTTTATGGTCACAAAATTTTAGAAATTTTCATGAATATAATCAAAGATTTCAAGTTAAAATAGTAAATAACTGTGGGAATGGAATTATTATGTTTGGTACTAGGGATTGAACCAGGGGTGCTTTACCATTGAGCTACATCCCTCGCCCTTTTTAAATTCTTTTGTTTTGAGACAGGATCTTGCTGTTGCTTAGAGCCTCACCAAGTTGTTGAGGCTAGTCTTGAATATGATCCTCCCCAGTTGCTGGGATTATAGGCATGTACCATCGTGCCTGGCAGGAATGGAATTATTAATTCAAAGAGTAAAAGATTTGCTTCTGTATTAATTGAGTGATATGGTAGTTTATTATTAAAGTGTCAGTATTTCAAATACTTGGTGGTAAGTATCATTTGTAATTTAAATTAAAATATGAAATATTCCTGATAATCAACTTTAAATATGAGAGAAGTATATATTTTAAAAATTCTCTTGAGTAGGAATACAGAAAATATTAGACAAGCATTGGTTTTATGAAACGTGATCTTTTTCCACCCCTTTAGTTATTCAGTAATTAAGTTAGGTCACTGAAAGATTACACAATAATGAGGTCCTACTGGGGTTTAGTCCTTTTCAGAATCACCCTCACTGAATTGTCCTTAGAGTCTTATGTTCTTGGCTTTTATGAAAAGTTATTGAACAAAAGGGAAAAAGACAAACCCATTTAAAATCTGTTTAATATTTGTTGTGATGTTGAATGCCTTTATTGATTTTCTTCTATATTTAGCACCAGGACATTTATTTTCTTCATTAACTTGTATACCTCCTCCTCTCTGACCATGATAACTATATGATTGAATGCTTCTTTTGTCTAGGCCCCTGGAAAGTTCAGATCCACATTTGACACTCAGCTCTAGTATTACTGTTAACTTTTTCAAAAGGAATTTTTTTCCTCCTCGTTTTTAAAATTAAATATTTATTGCACATCTGTCCTTCATGAGTATACAAAGAACCACCTCACATATATGGAAAGAGAAGAAATTTCTTTTTAAATAAAAATTTATTTTCCCCTCAGCAACGAGGATAAATAGGTCCTCAAAAACTTAAATACTTTCAGTCTAGTATACACATATAAAATTCATTAAACTTTGATTCAAGGACCTGCCCACATAGGGACAAGAGTTGACAAAGTTTGCAAACTTTTAGTTCTGATGTTACAATGTGCTTATTTGCCAGTTTAATTTTGTAATGTAAAGAACTGCTTTACTCTTTTTGAATATTGAAAGAGATTTCAAATATACAGACAGCTATAAACTTGTCCCATGCAAGAGAGTTTACTTTTTAACTTCCAAGTTTATGGCCTGTTGGTTATTAATTAGAGAAATTCTGACATGTATTTGGGTGTGAATGATGACTCAAGTCCTCAGGGGAGAGTGATAATATAATTTACTGTTTTGTGACAGTCTGAGAAAACCAGTTAGTTCAGCTTTATAGATGACTCAACTTCATACTTTTTTTGAATATAAAGTTATTTAGTAAAAAATTATTTCTGTCAAGCTTGTAGGCCAGTTAAAAGAGAGAAGCAATTGTTAAAACCCAAATGAGATTAAGAGAGGAATGATGTTACATGCTTGAATAATGTCCCCTGTTCTCTGCCACCAGGGAATAAACTGTCTCATTGAACAATAGAGGTTAATTGTATGTCTTGAACCTTTTAGCCAGTTTCCTAATTTCTCTTTAGTGCACCAAAAGCACAAGTTAATGCAAAAACATCAGCCTTACTCATCAATAGTTTTATGTGGTTCATACTTCCTGTGTTGAATTGGGTTCATGGTTTAGAACAGTTTAGAAGGGTCCCTGCTGCCTCCAGTTACCCTTGGTAACAATGATAATCTCAGGCTCCAATATGTTTGCTCCTACAAACAGGTACTACTTTTCTTCTAGCACCAGCAGAGCACATTGTTCTTTATTAAAAAACAGAAAACGTAAAAACCAAGCAAGGTATTTGTTTAGTGAAACAATTACCTGATTATATCTAATTAGCAAAAGAAACAATTTCCCATAAGCATTTTTATGTTAAGCTTCTTTAGGACTGAATATTGACCATTTTGTAGGTTGTATGACTTTGTTAAGGGCTTCACAGTGCTCTGGATGCATAAATCAGAGATGTCCAAACCTTTTGTGGTATACAGAATTACCAGGGACCTTTTAAAAATGTACACTCTTGCTCCTCATGTCTTTTAAAGATGCATTCTCTGGTGGTGGTTCTGTACCCCATCAATCAAATTTGCAGATGATTTGTTTTTTTTTAAAAGTCCATCAAGATAAAGATATATACCAGAGAAATAATATGGTTAGAATAATTTGAGATGAATATAAAGATAAAAACACATACATTGGGGGAAAACTGAGATAAAGGAGTGGCAAAAATGTCCAATACATTCAGAAGAAGAAGGTGTATTATGGATAGAGGGGAAGAGGTGAGGGCACATTTAATAATGGATCCAAATATTATAATTGTAATAATTACCATACTTTCCTAGATGCTAATAATCTTTAAGCAGTGGTCACAAACTCCATGCTTATAGAGCTCAGGCAGGTAATAAGAGTTATTGAGAAATGTTACAAAAGGTGAACCTGACATCTGTGGTGGGCAACTATTGCCAGTCAGGGCCTACTGTTGCCAAGCAAAGTCTAGCATTTCTCCTATACCTTTCCATGTTTGTGAGGATCTGGAATTCTGGACTTTATATGAAGACTCCAGGTTTTTAGATGCTGGCTTAATGTACTGAAGGTATCAAAAAGTAAACAAACACATCCATCGTTTAGATTTGGTGTACCTACCACAAATTAGCAGTCTTTGTTTTGATGTATTGCTTCTTCAAGTTTGATCCCTGCAGCAGCATCAGCATATTGGAGTCCTTCATAGACATGCAATTTCCCAGATCCCACCTCAGCTCTATTAAATCAGAATCTCTGAGGATCAGGCCCAGTCCACATTGTTTTAACAAGTCCTATGCATGTTTGGGTTTGAGAATCATTGTTTGGGAATATGAAGTTGATATTATAGTTTCTATGTGGACATGTTAAAAAACTCATCAAATATCCTATACATTTTCTATAATATTTCATAAATATGTGGGGTACATATTTTCATTAAATGACTATGTACTAAAGGTACATAGTCAAGTATAGGTGTGTACGTGTGTGTATATATATATGTATGTATATATATGAAATTTTTTTTGGTCAAAATCAGCATAATCATTAAATTGCATTTTTCTCCCTTTTTTGGGGGGAGGTATTGCAAAATATTTTAATAACAACCCTATGCTGCATTTTGACCTCACTAGAACACATCTCACATTTTATTAACTGCTTGGTTAAAATTTGATGAATGTGTTACGTAACTTTCTGAAGCTTCAATTTAAAATCTCCTCTGTAAAAAGACTAAATGTGAATATGTTAAAATTTAGGAATACTGGTTGAATATCCCTAATCCACTATGCTTGAGACCAGAAGTGTTTTGAATTTGCATTCTTTACAGATTTTAGAATATTTGCATGTATGCATGAGATACGTCAGTTGGGAATGAGACCCACATCTACACATGAAATTTATTTTTTATGTATGCTCACTGCACATAGCCTGAAGGTAATTTTATAAATATTTTTAATGAACCTGTGTTCTGACAGTGACCTGTCACTTGCAGTCAGGTACGGAATTTTCCACTTATGATGACATTGGTACCCCCCAAATTTTAAGTATTTAAATTAGGCATGCTCAACCCGTATATCCTTATTTTATCATATTTTTCTTAATTGAATTCTATTAAGAATTATTTCATTTTTATATAAAAGGAAGCTTAATTTGTGTTATTTTATGTGTGGCTTCCTAATTGTTGATCAGGTTGTTTATATTTTAATACCCAAGTATTTAGTGCCAATATTTTTCTCTATTCTTAGAATGTAGACATGATTGCTATTCCAATGATTGTTGTCCTTAAAGTTCTCCTTCCTTTTGTATAACCCAAACAGATTTAATAACTTTAAAAAAAAAAACCCTTAATACTTAACATATCAAATTAATTTTGAATTTTATGCACAGAATTTTCTTACATTTAAAAATGTACCTGCATGTGCCTGTAATCCCAGCAGCTGGGGAGAAGAGGAACACTGAGTTACCTACGGAGGCAGGAAGATCACAGGTTCCAGGCTTTAGCAATTTAGTGAGATCCTAACTTTGTAAGAACCAGTCTCACAATAGAAACTGCTGGGGATTTAGTTCAGTGGTTTTGTGGTACTGGTTCAATCCAGTATACAAAAGATTTTCATTTGTTATGAGAAAAAATTCATGTCTGTTTTACAACATAAAGTATTTTAGGTGCACTTTCAGAGTATTTAAAATGCTGAGTTCGACTGAGAATTTTAGAATAATTTGACTTAAAGTAATAAACATTGAATTAAAAAATCATCATGTTTATATATAATATTTATTAATGAAAACACTTATATTCATTCACAGGGCAAACCAGACTTGAATACAACATTGCCAATTAGAAAACAGCGTCGATTTTCAAACAACCAGTAACCAAAGTCACAAACCATCCTAGTAATAAAGTGAAATCAGACCCACAACGAATGAACGAACAGCCTCGCCAGGTAAGGACCTAATTTTCCTCCAGTCTCATTTTCCAGAAAATTCTGGTATTTTTGCCAGACATAGTTCAAGAAAATTCTGGTTAAAGTGGAATGTATGTGGAAAAAATATTTTATGCCCTAGGGTATTACATGAATGCAGGAGAATAACTATTATAAGATTTAGGTAAATATTTTAAGGAAAAAGTTTAAAAGTTTATTAAAAATGAATCTAATTAATAACATGGTCTAGAGTATTATGCTTTTTGTGTGGTAATAAATCAGACTTGGTTCTGCTAATCTTAGTTTTTAAAGATTATCTTTCTAGGGATAGTATGGCACAGAAGGATGAAGCATGTAGTCTGTGTTGCTTAGTTAAAAAATTTTCTGTTACTTGGAAACTACTATTTTTGGCAGGGGGTTCTGATTTCTTATTTCATGAAAACCATCCCACCCTTTTTGAAAATCAGATAAATTTTGTAAATATGGTATTTGTCTTGTGAATTCCATTTTTGTACAAATTCAATTTATTTTTCTCTTTCTTATTGCTTCAAGCTGTATTCCACCAGTCTTTTCTTAGAAAAAAATGGTATTATCTGAAAGGCCTCCCTGCTGAATATAATGCCAGGGGAGGGAGACTTGACAAAATGCTAAACCTTCTACATAATGTTGCTTATTCACTCCCTAATTGTGGTCAAAAACTTAGGTATTTCCATGAAGTTCCAATAACAGTGGGTAAGGGAGTGGAGGGAGAAGTGTCTGTGCATTGTTTTCCTCTCCTTTCTCTGCCTCCTCCCACCTAAGGATGAGGAACACTGAGTTACCTACAACAATTATCTTTTGCTCTCATACTCCCTTTTTAGATATCTCACTCCACCCTTTCATTTGGATTTTGTTTTTCACTAGTCCTTCAAATGTCTCATCTCCAGACTTCACAAAGGACTGGGCCAAAACTTTCAGACAGTTGCTCTAGAAGAATCTACATAAAGAAATTCAGTTCCCACATCCTCTGTAGTGTTTTTTCCTCTTCAGGTGAGCCAGGAAAACAGAAGATAATTGGAGCCACATTGGATCAGCATCTTGCTATAGATGTCTCAAGATTTGAAGTTCTAAACTTGCTTTACTGTTGGTCCCCAAGAGATTCAACAGGGGCCATGTAAGTGTATCACATCCAATATAAAAGATGCGTACCTGCATGTGCCTTTAGGTTCTTGTCACCACTTAGGTTTTCTTTGGGCCATTCAGCTTTCTGTGTGAGGCTTTTCCCTTCTGTTTTACTACTGCACCTAGGATAGTTGTCAAATAACTGGTAGTTTCAGAATATTCATTACAACATGGAAGGAATTCTGCTATTCTGAACTTTGCTCATCTAGGTAAAGCCATTCCCTAGTTGTATTCTTTCTCAGATACTGTCTGAAGTCTTGAACATCTTGTCTTTTTGCTTTTGTTGATTTAAAAATCATTTTCCTCACAGAGATTTTTATTAACTGAAATTTTTGAAAGTACATAATTGGGTAAAACAGTTTGCTTCAAAAATCCCAAAAGGTAAAGGTAGAATATAATCTTTGGTAACACTGTTCTACATTGGAAATTTGGGTTTTCTTAGATAGCATTTAATAGATTTTTATCCTCATCTTTCTTTGCCTGCTCTATAAAACCAAATGTTTTGTTTAAAGACCAGTTGGATAGCAATTTCTGGTCATTCTGACAGTAATTTGTTTTCTGCATCTAATTTCAGTCTCAGATTTTAAAAACTATACTAATTATATTTACTTAATATGTTGCTGTCTATAGAGATATTGGTAACCTAGAACATTAAACTGAAGAGGCCAGAATAATTGCTCCTTATTCTTTGGTATATTAAATAGTTTCGAGTTTTCCTTCTCTTATTATGGTTTATGAGATTATTCTCAAATGAAAAATGTGTCACAAAAGCTAAGCCCCTTCCCTTTTCTCTTAGCAAAAAAGGAATGTCATTTTAATGCTGATCTTTGAAGGTTTAGTCTTCCTTTTAGCTTGCATAGACAGGAAGGCAGATTACTTCTCCAAAAGCTTGGGATGTTTTTCACTTTATCTTCATATTTACCTGACAATATTTATAGAATGCTTTGATTATACTAAGACATTGGTTGTCTTTTGCCTTCATTATCTTCAACATAAAAATTAAGGTAATATGTGACTACTGTGTCACCAGTAGGATTCCAAAATGTATAGGAAAGTAGCAGAGAGACAATTTTTGTATTAATGCTTTTAACATCATGATCTGTCATCTTGACTATTCCAGTTTAGACTCAGGTTTGTTAGTAAAGGAAAGATGTTAATTTTAATTTTATTTTGACACGTATGGCAGATGACAGCTAATCAACCATTAGTAGCAAAATATACATAGGCAAAAATGATTCTTCCAATTTTGCTACCCTATCACTTAAATTTTAAGTTGCCTGTCCCATTTGGTGAAGTTATATTTATTATCATACAGTAAGTTAATTAGACAATGAGGTTTCTATTCTTGAGGTTCCTACAGATATTTTATTCTATAACATCACATTCTTTTAATAAGATATTCCAGTTAGTGGTATTGTAATTCCTTTAAGAATGTTAAATTTTAAGCCAAGTGCGGTGGCTTACGCCTGTAATTCCAGTGACTTGGGAGGCTGAGGCAGGAGGATCATGAATTCAAAACCAGCCTCAGCAAGAGTGAGATGCTAAGCAACTCAGTGAGACCCTGTCTCTAAATAAGATACAAAATAGGGATGGGGACGTGGCTCAGTGTTCCAGTGCCCCTGAGTTCAGTGCCCTTACACCTCTTGCCCCCACCCAAAGGGTATTGAATATTAAGCTGGGTGTGGTGGTGCACCCCAGTACTTTCACCCCCTTAGGAGACTGGAGCAGGAGGATCACAAGTTTGAAGCCAGTCTCAGAAATTTAGTGAGACAACTGTCTCAAAAGAAAAGAAGGAAAAAAAAAAAAAAAAAAAAAAAAAAAAAAGCTAAAAATAAAAGGGCTGGGAATAGAGCTCAGTGGGAGAGTGCCCCTGAGTTCAGTCCCCAGGACCACACTCAGAAGATGTGTTGAATTTCGTGACCCAGAACGGCAATTAGTTTTCTGGATTTTAATCTACATTCTACCTTCAGTAGGTTTGAAGTGATTGATTTAAATAAGAAGCAATCATAAAAGTAGTTGTCTTATAGACACATAGGCCCAGGTCATTATATGGCAGTATTATGTGGCAGTCTAATGTAAATTATACACATTATGAGTTTTTAACATATTGATTCTTTAAAAATGTCTTACTCTTAAAGTGTAAATTAGAGTATATGAAAAGTACATTAAGTAGAATTCTGTACAGAATTCAATAGTGATTTCTGCCTATAATTAAAATTGTGAAGTATAAATTATATTTTAACTCCTGCTTATGATAAATAGCTAATAATTTTTATATAAAGTATCAGCTTATTTGATACTTTTCATTAGATTGAAAAGAAGTAGATGGAATTCTGCTGTCAGATTGTTATTCCCAACATAGGATCACTAAAATCTCCTCTTCACTCAGATACTTAAAACATGTCCCAAGATTTTAGTGTGCTTGAATTGTGATTTGAGCATTAAGGGTGGCTTTCCTGGCTTACCTCCTTAAATATGTGAAAAACATTTCAGGTTTTAATTTCTTCGATGCTGTTCTTTGATGCCTTTCAGACTCTTGTTTGCTTCTTTTCATCTTATCCTCAACATACTTTTGAGACTGAAGCTACTTTGCTAAGTTATCCTTCAGGGCTGTTGGGAGCGGGAGTCCAGAGAAGGAACCTTTGGGGTCCACCCGAGAGTAGCCCGGGCCGAGAACCCCCCAGTTGTTCCAACCCTTCCTCCACCTCTGCTACAAACACACAACAGAACCAGAACCAGATACAGACGGGCGCCAATCTCTGATCCACCAATTGAACCCCATCAGCGCCCTTACCGACGGAGACTACCAGGCGTCCCTGGCTCTCCTTCCACCCTTAGGGCGTCCCCCAGGGCTGCAACCTGTGGCCCCCCAGGCACGTCTGCCGGCCACTGTTCGGCCACCCTCACGGGTCACCGAACGGCTGCCACCGAAACCGAAAGCGCGCTCGCAGAACCAGATCAACTAACAAAACAAAACACAAGACAACGACAGACAACTTCGGGGTACCCCTTCTTACCTCCAAGGTCGACTCCGCGGATGAGGGGGGGCCATCTTATCCCGGACGAGCCCCCAAATGTAAGGCCCCCCAAAAAGGAAACCCCAACTCTGTCCCATGGATGGACGGCAACCCCAATCAACCGCAGGAGGCGTCACTTGATGCAAACCGCAAGAGGTGTTTATTCCAGCGCGCTGGGACCCAACTCCAGGAGTCGAGTCCCTAGCAGAAAATCTTGTAGGTTTATAAAGGCAGAAACCACACATCGGGAGGGGTCACACATGAAAGGGAAAAGGGGGGACAAAGCTGCCGGGAAATTTCAAAGGGGGGTCTGGGTTTGCTGATAACATACAACATGTTTCACAATGTTTTACAATAGGGCGTAGATTCTGGTCAATAGTTTCTGGTAATCATTGTGTTTGATCACTATCTGGCTATCTGGCTCAATTTACCCTTTTATTCTCTGTTTGGGGCTGTTTCTTGGAACAGTTTTAAGGGCTTTGTTCCCATTCCTGGGAGGGTGACCTTAGGGAGTTGAGATGACTGGGAGGGTGACCTTAGGGAGTTAAGATAACTGGGAGGGTGACCTCAGACAGCTTAAAAAAATGTCCATTCTTTCACAAGCAGCCTAGAAGACAAAGTTCTGAACATGGGGTTAGGATTTGACTCTGGACTTAGTTCTGCCCCTTGTGAGACAGAGATGATGGGAACATCATTTAGAGGCACAAAGACTCTGGTGAGATGTGTTTCCTGACTTATCCTGTTACTAAGACCCCCAGCTTGGGCACAGCAGTCATAGTCTACCCATATTCTCAGGGATCATGTGTCCTAACATTTTGGCGTTTTGCAGTCAGGATTATGGTTTAAAACCACTGTTTAGCATATGAAGAGGTACCTTAGGGCTCTGAAACCTAAAGACTTTATTTTTTTTTTTCCCCCAACCCCTACTGGTAGAATTTTGTTTTTGATTTTTAAGGAGTTGAATTAAGTAAACATCGCTGTTATCTTTTAAACCTAAATATTTACTTATGACTAAACTAGTATTACAACTAGCAGAAATTTGAAAAGTCCAACACTTCTTAAAAGAATCCCATTGGTTCAAAACTTACCTCTTCTTGTATTTGCTTGCTTTTCAGATAATTAACTCTTCTATTTAGTCGGAGCTATTTAGTACAAGATTCCTCTGTAGTTATTCCAAGTAGAAGGTTATAATTTTTTTTTAATATTGCATGTACTTGAAAGTGTCATTTGGCCCATTGACATGCTGTGCCAGCAGAATTTTGTTTTTAGTTGGGAATTAGGTGAACAGTAGTTGGGCCAACAGTGAACCATAAAACCTGCTAATTAGAGTTGGAAAATGTTTTTTTTGCTTGTGTCCTCACTCGTATATCATGTCTTGGTAAATTCTGACCCTATTATTTGGACTCAGTAACAGATGTCTGTTATCACTTGATGCACATATACTTATTGGAAAAAGTAAGGTTTCCCAATGTTTAAATCTTTCTCTTATTGGGTGTTTTATTACACTCAAAGACTCAAAGATAGGTTATGTATTAGTCAATAAAATGTGCACATCTCAAAAACAGCCATTGCCTCCTAACAGATCTTCTAACTTTTATTCCCTGAATCTTTTCTAAATTCCATAATAAAAATACAACACCTATTTTTCTTGAAAAAGGCTTTTATTTAATGGTTTAAGCTTAGCTTTATGTGGTAAGCAATGAAGGGAAAAATACTTGAAAGAATGGATCATCTTTCAGGGATGACAGTTGGTGTTTTAGCACCTGTCTTTCTGGGAGGCAGCGATCAGGTTAAATCTCCATTGTTTGTTTAATGGGCAAGATTTCATGCATAATCCTGTCTTGCTTTTATCTTTCACTTTTTCCATAAAATAAGTCAGCAAGACCTTTTCCATTGGAAGTGAGATAAATTGAAAAATCTGGTCACAACTTTACAATGTTGCTGTGCTTTGAGAAGTGATGTAAAATGCATTTACCTAGACTTAGAAAAGATTTATTATTTGTTGTTTTAAGAAAAACAAAGAGGCCTGTCTCTTAGGCATTTAGCATCTGTTCTCAATGCTTTTAGGTAATCATTCTATATTTCCTTTTTTTATGGGTGAACAAATCAAACCATCCCCCTGCCTTTTTATACTTTGCTCTGTGGTGTTGCAGCAAAAAAAATTCAAGTGTGACCTAAAAGCTTTGAAATACCTAAATGAGATTTTTCATAATAGGAGGAACATCAAACTTTACTGGATTTGGCAAATGAAATCTAGTAATAGAAGTCAAAGTAATGACCTTAAATTCATGTGACTTATTCCTTCAAATATGCTCTTATATCTGCTCTATATTTGATATATAGCCTTGTTAGATGCAACATAGAATGGTAAAATTTTCCAAAAGTATCTTTTTCCCATCTGTTGTCTCAACTATTGTTTCTACAAAGATTTTATGCTCATGCTTAGTCTACAATATTAACTAAGAATGAAATCAGGGTACTCATTTCATTTTTCTCCAAGTTTTATACTTTCACCTGAGCCTTAAATGTTGTTATTCCTTAAGATTCAGGTTTTTTATCCTCTATTATTATTATGGTTATATTACAATTAATTATGCAAGCTTTTCTTTAGAGCGCTTATTTACTTGCAAGTTCTCCTTTGTCACTTTCATAAACGACTCCTAAATGCACACATTTCCAGTTATAACCTCTGTCCTGATAACTTGACTTTAACATCTAATTCTTTGTTGACCATGTTTCCAGACAGATTTCCTATAGAAAGTTCTTACTATATTTCTAATAAATGTTCCTTTTTTGTGTGCGGGTGTTGCTGGGACTCAAACCTTTGTCCTTGTGCACACTTCTGAGCTATATCCCCCACCCAATTAATCACTAATCAAGGACACTGAATGTCTTGCTCAAAGACAGACAAGTTTGTGCCTACCAGATGTTATAGAGACAAATCAAATTTCAATTTTCCATTACCTTAGCTAATTATTTCTATACATTAAACTTGGTCTTCAACTTTTAGTTCCTAGCTGTAAAGAAGCCCTTGTTTATTCTTAATCTGATTGTTTTATGCTTTTCAGTCTTCCAAATAGTTCATATCTTGAATTTCAGTAATTTCTACAAATATTAAATTAATAAAATTCTAAAATTCTGTAAATTTTAAATGTTTCCTTAATCTATTTGCCATTACTCTTGAATAACTACTCCTGAATGACGAGTTAGCAAACCCTGATGAATTCTACACAGATTCCTAAAGGCTGGTGATAGTTGGACTTTCAACACATCGGAGTATTTACTAAGTCAAAGGCCATTGATTTTTGTGTTAAGACAAAGAAGTTTTAAGTTAAGATCCCAGAATATTTGGTAAATTTTAGATGGATTCAGAAATGCTAGTCATTGTAAGAAACTAGAGGTAAACCTCATGATTGGAGGGAATATTCCAAGTTATCGTTTTCCTTCCCACGAACTTATAAAATCCTAGGAGAAGCGGTCAAGGGCCCTCAAGCCGGGCTCTGGAGGACACTTCCTCATTCTTTCATTCTGAGTTCCCCGAGAACCCTTGGCTTTAGAGGACCGTAGTATCCGTTAAACGAACAGCTGGGTTAGTAAATACAAAGCAGGATCTATTTTGCTTGTTGTTCATTAATGGGGAAGCAAACACCGGTAATACCAAACAACGGGGGAGGTTAATCGTATTGGAAACACTCTCTTCCAGACACTGTCACTAGTAACTACGGCGACCCGCCTTCCGGGCTCCGCGAGCCTCGTGGGGGCGGGGGCCGGAAGGCGCGGCCCGGGACAGAGAGGGCGGGGCTCGGGGGCGTGTCCCCGAGGAGGCGGAGACAACATGGCCGCCCGAGCTCTTGGAGGACCTAAGAGGCGGTGGCCAGGGCCACGCCCCGGGCGGGAGGGCCGCTCTGTGCGCGCCCGCTCTATGATGCTTGCGCGCGTCCCCCGCGCGCCGCGCTGCGGGCGGGGCGGGTCTCCGGGATTCCAAGGGCTCGGTTACGGAAGAAGCGCAGCGCCGGCTGGGGAGGGGGCTGGATGCGCGCGCACCCGGGGGGAGGCCGCTGCTGCCCGGAGCAGGAGGAGGGGGAGAGCGCGGCGGGCGGCAGCGGCGCTGGCGGCGACTCCGCCATAGAGCAGGGGGGCCAGGGCAGCGCGCTCGCCCCGTCCCCGGTGAGCGGCGTGCGCAGGGAAGGCGCTCGGGGCGGCGGCCGTGGCCGGGGGCGGTGGAAGCAGGTGGGCCGGGGCGGCGGCGTCTGTGGCCGTGGCCGGGGCCGGGGCCGTGGCCGTGGACGGGGCCGGGGCCGGGGCCGGGGCCGCGGCCGTCCCCCGAGTGGCGGCAGCGGCCTTGGCGGCGACGGCGGCGGCGGCGGCTGCGGCGTCGGCAGCGGTGGCGGCGGCGCCCCCCGGCGGGAGCCGGTCCCTTTCCCGTCGGGGAGCGCGGGGCCGGGGCCCAGGGGACCCCGGGCAACGGAGAGCGGGAAGAGGATGGACTGCCCGGCCCTCCCCCCCGGATGGAAGAAGGAGGAAGTGATCCGAAAATCTGGGCTCAGTGCCGGCAAGAGCGATGTCTACTACTTCAGGTACCCCCCTGAGGGCGGGGAGGGGGCGACGGGGTCAGGCCGGGGTCAAGGGTCAAGAGCTGGCCAGGTCCGGTGATGCCAAGATGGGAGCAGGGGCCCCAGGGGTATGTGGCAAGGACAGACAGGCCTGGTAGTGGAAAGTGTCTGGACCCTTGGGTGAGATTTGACCCCAGCGTAGTGAGAAGCAGTGTCTGAAAGGTAGGGACGTCTTATGTCGAGGCGTCAGGGAAGATAGTTTTGAAGAAGGGGTTACTCTGGCAGGGATGGTTAGTGCATTGAAGGGTTAAAAGAAGGTGTAATTCATCGAAACTATAAAACAGTCACCGTTGGCTCTTGTCCCAGCCTGTCCTAGATTCATCATCACAAGAGTTGTTTAATCATGCACATGTAGAAGAATTAGCTATCTATAGGAACAAGGTTTCATTTACTTCGTGGGATCCAGGAAAGTTTCATACGAAGTAGCCATTTCGAATGACTGTAGTTTCTTTTTTATTTTGAGCTGCGTGGTGTTGCAGAACGTGTTCTCTTTTGACAACGGAAACACTGTACTAAGTTGTTAGACGCCTAGATCAGCATTTGCCCCTCAGGGAACATTTGGCAATGTCTGGAGACATTTATGGTTCTCACACCTGGGGAGGGGCTGCTACTGGCATCTAGCGGATAGAGGCCAGAGATGCTGTCCTAAAATACATAGGACAGCCCCCGCAATAAAGAGTTATTTGCCCCCAAATGTTACCAGGGTAAGGTTGACAAATCTGGTTTGAATACTTGTGTTTTCCACCTTAATGTAGTCTTGCAGTCCTGTGGTTATGATGTTCATGTCCTTAGTTTGCCTAACAGAAAACTCAGAAAACTGTGGTTATTGATACCAGAGGAATTATCATATAAACAAATTTTTGGAATTTCTTTTAAGACTTTCCATTTATAGGAGAGGGTATAAACATGTATCTAGTGGTTTGGAGGACCGTGTTTATGGACTGAAGCTTTTTTCAGGGAATGTGATTGAGGTTGGAGCCAGTTAGCCATTAGAATAATGTTATGAATAATTTCCCTTCTGTCATTCTGGGAAAATGTGTATATGTGTGTATACACAGAATGTTTATGAATTGCAGATACTCAGATTTAAAATAGATTACACAAATGTCTATACATATGTACATACAAGAATGATAACTTTTTTTTTTTTTTTTGTGGTGCTGGGGATCAAACCCAGCAAGTGAACTGTCTATAGGCAAGTGAACTGTCTACCCAGTCCCTGAACATATTCTTGAAGGCTGTCAAATATATGGATGAGTAATTTCTGTAAATTTATTTCACCCCTTTAAGTTAAAAAAAAATTAAAAAGTCATGTTGCACTAAAACTTGTTTTGAGACCATTCACCTTGAAGTCTGAAATGATGAAATGAAAAACTTATTTTTAAAGCATATAAGTGATTATTTTGAATTTCCCTATGATTAAATATTTGATTTAATGCTGCGAAGTTTTTGTAGTTAAAGTTTCTTTTCCCAAGTTCATTTGTTTCCTCCATTGCTATTCACAATTGTTCATTTTTGCATGTTCTTTCATTTATAGCACATTCTATTTTCTAAGTAGGCAGTCTGCATAACCTTCTGTGAACTGTGGGCTGATGTCTTGTAGGCAATTATGTTTGACAAGAATATTCTGTATTTGGAATTGAACTCCATGAGGAATGGGTCTAGTCTCAGTTGAGCATCTTAAACTTTCAATTTCACTTCCTGTGGCAGTTCTCCTGGGATGTAGTTTGTTTGGTTTGGGGTGACGTATTTGTTCAAACTAACTTTTGGTTATTGCAGTGTTTCTCTCCCCTCCTCTTCCCTCCCAGTGCCCTCTGTGGGGGTGCTGTGACATGCCTGTAGTCACAGATTCTTGGGATACTTGGGATGCTGAGACAGAGGATCTTTTGAGCCAGGCAGTTCAAGACCATCCTGGGCAACATAGCCAGACCCTTTTCTCTAAAGTAACACAACTAGAACTTGGGGCTAGGGGAATAGCTCCATGGTAGAGTGCTGTCTAGCATGCTCAAGGCCCTGGGCTTGATTCCCAGCACTGCAAGAAAATAAAAAGGTTGTTAGTTCACATTTCAAATTGTGGTTAAAACATTTCCTGAATGTGTTGTCAATATTGGGGGGGGGGTGGTTTGAGAGGGGCACTGGGTATTGAACCCAGTATCTTGAACATGTAGGCAAAGGCTCTATCTACCTCTGAGGTACACCCCAACCATTTTTATTTTTATTTTGAGACAGCATCTTGCTAAATTGCCCAGGCTGGCCTTGAACTTTCCTGCTCAATCTCCAGAGTAGCTGAAAATTACAGGCATGTGCCCCCTGCCTGGCTGAATATTAAAATTTTTTTACAAAATTGGTAAATATTTTATGGCAGAAAAATCTGAATCAATTTAAAACAAACTTTCTAAGCAAATTCATCTTAAGGCAAATCAAAAACCATTTTAGTGATAATTACTGTATAAACCGAATGTCTTTTTTTTTTTTTTAATCTTTTTTTAGTTGTAAGATCGACACATACCTTTATTTTATTTATTTATTTTCATGTAGTGCTGAGGATTGATTGTAGTGCTAGGCAAGTGCTCTACCACTGAGTGACAACTCCAGTCTTCCAAGTGTCTTTTATGAGGTGCTGCAGAATGATTTGCTTTTTACTTGTTTATGCAAAATGGAAAGGACCCATTGAACAGAGTTGTGCCACTTGTGTTTAGTTCAGGGCTAGACAGAGAGTTGTCTGTAGTTTATTGACTGTCTACAAAGTCTTAGTCACTCAGCAGAATTGTCAACACCCTATCTTAATTTTTGTCTGAGAGGTTACATTCTGAAACAGTAGGATAATATGTAGCATGGTATGACAGCAGTACCATAATTACTTTTACTTGTGACTTTACTTTTACTTGTAACTTTAGCTTTCTGTGATGAATGATGGTGGCCCTCTATTTGTTTTAAAAGAGGACAAATTCTTTTTCTTTTTTAAAAAAAATTTTTTGTTGTTGTTGTAGATGGACATGATACCTTTATATTATTTAATTATTTTCTTATGTGGTGCGGAGGATTGAACCCAGGGCCTCACATGTGCTAGGCAAGTGCTTTACCACTGAGCTGCAATCCCATCCCCAACACATTATTTTTCAGCTCACAGTGTTCATGCTTTGCACACTAGTGTCCCCACCCATGTGCACCCCGCTCTTGGGAAAAAAACAAAAAAACAAAAAAACAATAGATCAGAAAGCCCTTGCCATATTAAATAGATGAACTCTATTAAAAGTGAACTCTGTTGTTGGTAATGTGAATTACCTGTACCCAGTTTTTCACACAGATTCTAATAATGTTAACCCTGAATTAACCTGCCCCTGGGGAGATTAATTTAAACTAATCTTTGCCTGTTAATGTAGGGTGTGGCTGACACTTGTTAGTTGGACTGAATTTAAGTCATGGAGAAAGCTTCACATTTTGGTAGAATATTTTTTGGCTGCTTCTTAAAATTGCCAAGTTCTAATTGGAGGGCATACCTCTGGTTGGCAGTTAAGCAATATAATAATGCCTTCTGTCAGGATTCTTGATAGTGTTATGGCAGTTCATACATATCATCCAAAGTGTTTTTTAAAAAGGTGTGGTTTGATAAATTATTGAGCCCGTTGCTATAGTTTCTGAAAAAGTTCATTGCTATCATTTGAACCCATCATTTGAAAAGTAATTTTCTAAATGTTCTCTTAGATCCTGTCATTTCTAGTTTTGGGTTCCATGTATAATACTTGCTGATTGGTAGCTTTGAAATATTTTCCTTTTCATAGAATCCTTGCATAGCTCTCTCTTGCCTTTTTAAAATCAAGCCTAACTTGTGTTTTAGACTCTGGATTGTAACTGGGATTAAGATCTGGGGTCATAATAAACTATTGTGGTTGCTGTCACAAAATATCATCTGGTTGGATATTGAAAACATAGTAGTATGTTACCAAAATTATGGTGCCTTTGTACAAGATCACTTCTCTGGAAAAAAAGGTCCAGTGGAACCAGAGAATTAAATGAATGCAGGGAGCACAGGCATAAGAAGAAAAATTAAAATGATTTCACCTTCTTGATATGGAAAGAGGATGCAAATATGATTGAAATCTATATAATCATGAGTGATTTTTTAAAATATATTTTTAGTTGTTGATGAACCTTTACTTTTTGTTTGTGTGTGGTGCTGAGAATTGAACCTGTACCTCGCATATGGTAGGCAAGTGCTTTTCCACTGAGCCACAACCCCAGCCCCATGAGTGATCTTAATAAAAAAGTAGGAGTCTAGGGAAGGCAGCAGAGCCTAGGGCTTAAAGGGTGTGGAGTTGGTACTCTAACTTCTCAGGTACAACTGGTGCCACCTTTGATAACTGTAAGATGACTATAATTGTTACCTGTACCTCATATAAATTTGTAGATCTTTTGAAGGTTTAGATATGTTTAAGGACTGATTAAGAAAACAATTCAATAGCTAACCCCAGTTGTATGGACTGTTAAAAGCTTAAAAATTGTATAGGTATATCCCACTTGTTTCTAAAGATTGGTATGATGCTTAGAAGGTTGAAATTGTGAAACAGCAAGGATGTCAAAGTCTAACCAAAACTTTCATCATTTCTTTTGTCTTTAAAAACAAACAAAAATCCAAATAGTCTTCTAGGTAATATTTGTAGAAAACTGGTTGAATGGACCAGGGAAGTGAATGTGAAAATTGTCATAATTCTTATATATTATTATTAAAATCATGTTGGGTTTCAGTAAAAAGTCCTTCCCCATATTACAGATTGAACATCTCTAATCCAAAAATCTGAAATTTGAAATGTATCAAATCTGAAAATTGCAGACAAGGCAGCATAAGTGGAAATTTCCACTCCTGACCTCATATGATAGATTGCAGTCAAAATGCACTAAAACCATTGTATAAAATCACCCTCAGGCTGTATGTAGAAAGTGTATATGAAACAAATGAATTTTATGTTTAGACTTTGGGTCTCATCCCTTAGATATGTCATCATTGTATATGCAAATACTCCAAAACCGGAAAAAATCTGAAATTGGAAATACTTTTGTCTTTAGCATTTTGGATAAGAGCCTATATATTCTTTCGTTTGTTTGTTTGTTTTAGTACTGGGGATTGAACCCAGGGGTGCTGTACCACTGAGCTACATCCTCAAACCTTTTTTTTTTTTTTTTTTTTTGTGGGGGGTGGGGAGCCTGTGTCCCTAAGTTGGTTAAGGCCTCTCAAAATTTCTGAGGCTGGCTTCCAATTTGTTGATCATCCCTGCCTTAGCCTTCTGAGTCGCTGTGATGACAGGTGTGTGCCACTGTGCCTGCCTAGCCAGTTTATTCTTCCTGGTTATTCCTTTACAGTTAAACCTGGCACTTACTGGATTACTTTCTTATTCGTTACCGTGGAACCTGTGACTTTTCCATATAGCTGTGTTCCTTCCTCCTAAACACGATGCTGAATGCACAGATGCTAAATAAGTGTTTACCTGTTGATATTGCACTTCAAATTTTGTGAAATAAGCCTTAAATGACTTCTTAGTTTTTGCCTGTGGTGTTGGGCTGAAATTTTTTGAGGAATTTGATTATGGCTTAACATTTTTGAGTTTCTAATTTTCATCACTAATGTGAGGGTATAGTATAAGGACAGAGTCTCTTTCTGGGATTTTAAATATTTGCAATATTGTGAAAATGGCAAATAGGATATTCAGAGTACACAGATACAAAATATCAGTGTTTGTATAGTATAGTATAATACCATAGGGTCTTGTGTGCCTTAGCTCTTATGTATTCTGTGTTGCACTGTGAATTTTTGTCAGCTATTAATTAGTATTTTCATTAGAATCATTTTACATGAATTATATTGGATCTTTGTATCTCTAGAAGGCATGGGAACAATTACCTCCATTTTATAGATGGGAAGTTGGCACAGGGAAGTGAAGTAATATGCTGGAGGTTGTACTGTAGGTAAATGCAGAGTTAAAATCCTGAAACAGGTGTTTTAACCCCAGAATTCTTAAGTACTTTTCTGTACTTCCTAGAATAGAGTTCTCGACTCATATTCTCAAACATTGGAACACCTCATGTCCAATCTACTTTATTGAGCTTGGTGTGCAGCTAGAATAATGTATTATTTACTATTATACTTGTATCCTGAAGATGTCAAATTAAAAATTTGATAGTGAAGCCATTGTACCAAAGGATTACCTTCCAACTATGTAATACTGGAGGAAAAAAATGGAAAACTAGTAGTATTTTAACATAATTAAAGAAATACTTTGGGTAATATGTATGATCAGTTTGTTTAGAAATATTCTGTCTCTGATTTATGTTCAACCCGGGAGTAACACTATTATTTCTCAGATATTCAGATAGGCAACACATGCCCTAAAGAACAAGCTGCAGGTTTTCATTTCAAAAGCTTTCATTTAAATTAGAAGAAACCAAATTGTTACTTGTAGACTAAATGTAACTTATGAAGTAGTTTTATATGGTTGCTGAAGAAGTTCATTTACTGCTTTTAGAGTTGAGATAAAGTTGAAATGTACCCTAAAGATCTTTTAATGGGTACTTAACAACTGAGCCACATCCCAGCCCCTTTTATTTTTTATTTTGAACACTGTCTCACTAAGTTGCTCAGGGCCTCAGTAAGTTGCCAAGGCTGGCTTTGAGTTTGCAATCCTCCTGCCTCAGCCTTCCAAGCCACTGGTATTACAGGCATGCACCACCACACCTGGCCTAAAACCAATTTTTAGACAAGTTCTTTAGTTAGAAAAAGGAAAGGAATCAAATATTAGTTACAGGCTTGTTTTATAATGTACAGTTTGGCATGCTTTTGTTCTTTTCCTCTTGATATTGTGTGATTGAGGCTTGGGTCCATAAATGAAAGAAAGGAGTGTGGTGTGAATTATGCTCTAATGCTTCTCCATCGGCTGTACCAGCACATCTTTTGTGATATGCTAGAGGAATTTTCATTGAGATGCAACATTGCCACCTGTCCTACATCTGATTTTTAGAATCTGACATGCAAAATCTTATCTGCCACAATACCCACAATACCTGTATTAGAGGAAATACATAGCTCAAAGGAACTGATGCATACACTTTCTAAAAATAATCTTCAACTGAAATTGATAGATGATTTTTAAAATTACTTTAAAAATTTTATTTTTGAGATATAGTCATAATTTTTTTATAATTTATCATAACAAGCAGGTGATTTGCAAAATGAAACTGATTTTTTAGAAGAAATTTAGTGGGAGTAATAATTCTTAATTTTTAAATTCATGCTTGAGAATTTCTAAAGACCTGCATGGTAAATTAAAATAAACCAGCAACTCTTATTTTATGGACTTGTTGTTTGGCCTGAAATTAATACTCTGTAGTTCTTCCTTATTGTTCTTTTATTGCCCTGAGCCATTTCTACTGAGAATTGACTAGGAAAATTGTAAAGTGGATTTTTATTTAATTTCATCAGAACGTCTCAAAATTAAATTTCCCATGAAGGAAAATAAAAAGTATGGAGTAGAATAAAATTTATCTGTGGATATCATGATTTTGCTATGATCTTCCTCATTATAATATAAATTTAAACTCAGTTTGGGAATGTAATATACATAATCTCTATGCATATAAAATTTAAACTTAGATTTAAAAACTTATTAGCATATGTCATATTTATTTTTATTAATTTTGGTACTGGGATTTAACACAGGGGTATTTTATAACACTGAGCTCCATCTCTGGTCCTTTCTGATTTTTATTTTGAGACAAAGTCTCACTAAGTTGCTGAGGGCCTGGCTAAATTACTAAGGCTGACCTGGAACTTGTGATCCTCTTGCCTCAGCCTCCTGAGTGACTGGGATTACAGGTGTGCACCACTGTGCCTGCCTCTAGCATTTGTCAGGAAGTATTATGAGTGATTTACAAAAGTGAGATGATGAACCACATCCCCTTTTAAAGATTTTTTTTTTCATTTTGAATGCTGTTTCTTGTTGTGTTTTTTTCCCTTTGTTCTTTTTACACTGCAAGAATCCATAAAGCAAGGAAGAATATCCTTAAAATTCTTTTTAAGCAGGATATGTTCGTTTTAAAAAGTCTTTCCCAGAGTCTATTAGGAGAAATAGGCTCCCCGTATGGCATTTTGAGTATAATTCTGTTAATGCTTATATTTGCTTTAACAACTGGTTAGCAGATCTTTGTCATCTACCAGATTCTGAAACTCCTTGGGTAGGGTCTTGTTCGGATTCATTTTGTATCTTCTATCTAGCATGGTCCCTGGTATGTGGAAGGTTGGTAATATCTTGCTGAATGAAGCAAATGATTAATATGTTTCTCTATTAAATCTGAGAGACTGGTGGTGAATGCTGGCTGTAGATGACTACATAAACTATCTAGGCTGTCCTGTGTCCCCTTGCTCTACATAGCATCTGCCTTGTGCTAAGTCAGCTATACAGATATTGTTTAGCTGAAGTAAATACTATTTTTCTTTAAATTTGTGTGTAGGTAGTATTTATTGGTATACAATATATGTAGATTTTTAGACCTGAAGGGAGTTATAGAACTTCTGATTTCCTTTTTAATATTAGAAAAGCATTCTTTTATCCTTTGCTTAAAAAACTTCTATCATCAAGAATTTCTTTTGAATTATTTGGGAGGATAATATTTCTTTTGCTATAATTGTGAAGGTATTGGTTATAGTATGTTAAAAGTGGAGTGATCTACAATAAAATGATAGAAAAATGTAGAAGTGGATATACAAAATATATGTTGCAACTTTTTATTATTAGATTCCAGTCATATGTTTACTTGTCAAGTTAACCACAGTCTCTAAATGCTTCCCCTGCACTTGTGTACTTATTTGGGGACCATCAATCAGCCCTGATTTAGAGTAAAGAATGGGGACTTTTGAATTGGAAGAGGGGGACTTGAATTGTTCTTTACTGCTTTAACATGAACATGTTTTTAATTTTTCTATAAACTTCTGATTCCTCAAATATAAATTAAGGGTAAAAATTCTACCTCATGGAGTTTTGAGATTAAATGAATACATGTAGGGCATTTGGTAGATGGTCAGGTTAATAAAATGTTAGTTCCTTTTTCCTCACTTAATTTAACCCATCAAGTTAAGTAGACACATGTATTTGGTAATAATGTGAATATTTATAGTATTTTATATATTTTAAAGTGTGATTGTGATTCAAGCAAATTCTAGGTTATAAACATTTATCAGGGCTTTAAAAAATAATACACTTTTTTGTTGTAATTTGTGCTCCATGTAGAAAATAGTGAAATTGTCAAATAATTTGGAGAAGAAAATGACAACCATCTTATTCCCCCAAAGAGCCACTGTTAATATTTCAACAGTGTTTTTCAGACTTTTTTAGGTACATTTTTCTGTGCATATATGTATGCATTTTGTGTGTGTGTGTGTTTTCAGACACATGCTTTAAATTTTGGGAAAATTCAAACATAGGTACAGGTAGACAGGAAAGTATAATGAATTCCCTATGCTTATCATTCAGTTTTAACAGTTATCAACTCTTGGCCAATCTTGTTTTATCTCTATCCACCCCCAACTATATTTTGAAATAATTCTCAAACGCATTTAATTTCTGACATTTCTATGGCAGTGTCTCATCCTAGATTCAAAATAAACAGTATTTTTCTTTTTTATTTTCAGAAAACAAGAGCCTTAAAGCTGTGTGATAAAATTAGTTAGAATTCTAGATTTATTCATTTTTCACATTTTACTCACCTTGGTCTTTTGGTTTTCTTTCTTAATATCAGATGCAGAGTAACATAAATAGCTACAATAATATATTGTTTATGTGTAATTTTTTTGTCACATTAAGTGCTACTTTTTGAAATGATATTGATACAGAATTTGGTTTATATAAGCCTTTTATATCTTGTAGAATTGTGACTTCCTTAAACATCCATGTTGAAGGAAAAGAGGAATGCTGTCACATCTTAGCCACCAAAGAAATTTTTCCTTATTAATAATTTATACTTCTCCACCTCCATCACCATAGCCAAGGAAATTGTTTAATGATCAGATATACTTGTCCAAAGTCTTGATAGTTTTAAAAACTGCTTTCCTATTTTCAGGGGAAAGAGCTTGCATGCTTTTAGTTTACATTTAAACATTTTATTGTAGAATTTTTCAAATGTATATTTAAAAGTAGAACTGTACAGAGTAGAACTGTACCCAGCCTGTTTGTCAGCACATGGCCAATCTTACTGAATCCCTGTCTCACCCAGTAATCCACTACCCAACCCAGCCTTCATTATTCGAAGCAAATCTGAGCATACAATTTCATTCATAAAAAATTACTTCAATAGCTATGAAGATGAGATTTAAACTTGTGGAAGTTTTGTAACCATATGTAACTCTATTGCAGAACTAGAAAACATTTGCCTACTGTAGGAAGAATTGCTATTGTTTGTTTCTGTGAAGGCTTTTTGGTAGAGATAGGATATTAGACGGATTGGTATTTTGGGATTCTTGGGTATTGGAGGTAAAGTCATATATTGTGGACTGTGTTAAAGACCATTACAAACCATTCAACCTATTCAGGATAGAGTGAATAAAAAAATCAGTATGACTGGAGCAAAGGTCACTAGGTAGTGGAAAGTAGGGTTGAAAGGTGAAAAGGAGGCCAGATGGAAAAGGATCTCAGATGAATTGCTAAGATATTTGGCTTCCTTTTGCTAATGAGGTAAAGTTTGTTGAAGGTATTTATTTATTTATTTGCCATTCTGGTGATTGAACGCAGGGTTGTTCTACCACTGAAGTACATCCCCAGCTTTGTTTTTAATTTCTTATTTTGAAACAGGGTCTCTCTAAGTTGCTAAGGCTGATCTTGAACTTGTGATCCTTCTGCCTCAGTTTCCCAAGTTGCTGTGATTATAGGTGTGCACCACTGTGCCTGGCTATTTTTTTAATTTAATTTTTAATCAATATATAAAATTGTACATACTTATAGGGTTATTTTATTAATTTTAAAATTAAATTTATTTTAACTGATATATAAAAACTACAAATAGATCATACATACATTTTTATTTGTTCTAATTAGTTATACATGACAGTGAATGCATTTTGACACAGTGGAAACAAATGGAGCATAACTTCACATTCCTCTGGCTATACATGGTGCAGGGTCACACCGGTAGTGTAATCATACATTATACATGTATTTTTAGAATCAAATTTATATTGAAGTCTTTTTAAAGAGGAACTATGGTCAAAGTGGTATTTTAGGAAGAGCAATGTGGATAGCTTAGAATGTGAAGAGTCTAGCAAATATCAAGTCAGCTAGTCTGTCATGGTTTATTTAGACCTGAGATGATAAGGACTTGCATTGGACAGTGGCAATAGAAAGGAAGGATGGGCTCAAAGGTGATTATTTCATAACTGATTCAACACAGAAGATAGAAATGACATAAAATAAATCATACAAATATAAGAATAGATAGAGGACTGGGATATAGCTCAGTTGGTAGAGTGCTTGCCTCAAATACACAAGGCCCTGGGTGCAGTCCCCAGCACCACACACACACAGAGAAAGAAATATGTCAGAAGGAGGGCTTCTATAAAGAGGGCTTAGGATGGTCTATTTTAGGAAAACCATACATTTAAAGGTCAACCATACATTTGAAAGAAAAGAGTTGTGAAGGGGGAATGAGGAGCTGACTTTTAAATTTTTTTTTTCTTTGTGGGTGTGTTTTGAAGTAGTGGTATATATTCTTTTATTGATTTGATGGTTTTCTGATTATAGGTTTTATATTTAAGTACAAAAATATTTTAATTTCATATTTTTCATGACATGTAAAATTTGATTTCTGGAGACAACTATTAGTTAAAAGTTAGAGAAATCTTTTCTTTGAATAGTTAACTTGTAAGCTACAGGTAAGGTTTAACACTTAAAGAGGTTAAAAAATTTAGAAAGTTGATGTTTCTTTAGTCTCAGACTTTGCGACTGCTGTATTTTTAGGGTGGAACTTTTATTATTTCCCACAAAGTACTTCCTGATATTAATTGGTCATGATACACCTTTTACCACAAACTAACCTTTTGTCATCTTTGATGCCCTTTGTCTTTCACAGGTCACTGCCTAGCATTCTACTCTAAAGACTGTCACCCCCATAGTTCCATCTTTTTAGAAATTGGTTTTGAGATATACTTGTGTTTGTTCTTCATAATAGTTTGTTAAACATCATGGTTATTCATATTATCAAAGTAACGTGGAAAAATGTGTTCTGCTATGTTTAAGGAGTGGTTTAATCATTTCTTAGAAAACTTGGAATGGATCCTCCATTTGACCCAGCTATCCCACTCCTTGGCCTATACCCAAAGGACTTAAAATCAGCATACTACAGAGATACAGCCACATCAATGTTCATAGCTGCTCAATTCACAATAGCCAGACTGTGGAACCAACCTAGATGCCCTTCAATTGATGAGTGGATAAAGAAACTGTGGTATATATATACAATGGAATATTACTCAGCCATAAAGAATGATAAAATTATGGCATTTGCAGGCAAATGGATGAAATTGGAGAATATCATGCTAAGTGAGATAAACCAATCTAAAAAGCCAAAGGACGAATGATATCGCTAATAAGTGGAGGATGACACATAATGGGGGGGGAGGGAAGGGTTAGTATTAGGGTTAGAGTTAGGGTTAGGGAGGGGGGCAAGTATGGAAGAAGGAAGTACTGTATAGAGGGAAAAAGGGTGGGAGGGGTGGGGGGAAGGGAAAAAATAACAGAATGAATCAAACAACATTGTTCTATGTAAATTTATGATTACACAAATGGTATGCCTTTACGCCATGTACAAACAGAAACAACATGTATCCCATTTGTTTACAAAAAGTAAATAAATAAATAAATTAAAAAAAAAAAAAAAAGACTGTCATTTCAGGCTGGGGTTGTGGCTCAGTGGTAGAGCATTTGCCTAGCATGCAGGAGGCACTGGATTTGATCCACAACACCACATAAAAATAAATAAATAAAATAAAAGTATTGTGTCCATCTACAACTAGAAATATTTAATAAAAAGACTGTCATTTCACATATATAAAGCTGGTCTTCTAAAGATACACTTTTTATGTCATACACTGGCAAGCTTAGTTGTCTAACTCAGGCAGTGCTGATGACAGTAAATCTACAGTGTGATAAAAAGTGTGAATACCACTAAATTAGGGGACTAGTTTAAGTATTCTGGTGTCTTAGTTGCATTTTTTTTAGGTCTGAAAGTTTGACATCAGATAAAATTGCTTTTTGAGAATTTATATTTAAAGATCTCTAAAATGGAGTTGAGTTTAAGAATTGCTTTAAGCAGTTTAATTGAAATGAAAGGAGGCAAGGTTCAAGTGTTATATGAACTGAAAAAATACAACTCAGTTTTGATTTTTAATTAGTCCTTGTCTTTAGGGTATTTTAATAATGGATAGGAGAAATTAAAGGTGTGATCACAAGGGTGTTAGTTCAGGGATGGCATATCAAAAGGGCAGTTGACAGGGAATTTTTCTGTGTGGTTGAAAGTGAAACAGTATTTCATTACTGGGATTAGAACTAATCACTTTGGGCAGAGAAAGCTAAAAATGACTAATATCCTTCTCCAATCTCCTAGAGTTAAAAACAACAACAACAAAATAATTTCCCCAAGTTATGAGTTGATACTTTTAGAATAAGTAACAATCAGTTGTTAAGTGACATAGACCAGTCATTTTGGGGGGCAGTTGGTTGGTAACTTAGTCATTCTGGGTCAGACCAGAGCTTGTGTCCTTAGTTTGCCACTTCCAGGGTCAGTTTGCCATTGTGCAGGTGGTCTGTCTCATGGGTAGATTTCTTCCTTTTTTTTTTTTTTTATTTTTTTAATTGTCAGTGGATCTTATTTATATGTGGTGCTGAGAATCCAACCCAATGCTTCACACGTGCTAGCAAGTGCTCTTCCACTAAGCTACATCCCCAGTTCCATGGGTAGATTTCTTACTATTCCCTGAGCCTTGTGATTCTATTGCTTCTCTTCTTCTCCTTCAGAGCAAGGTCCCTGGTTTTAACATTTCTTGGTTGACTTTTCTTGTATTTTTTCCAATTGTTTTCTCTTTTATTCAGTTTTAACTGATACATAAAAACATGAGTTGTCAGTATTAATGGGGTTGACTCTTTTTAAAGCACTGTACACAAGTTATAGTAGTCATAGAATAGACAATGGTTAGTTCTGTTTTCTCTCTCTTTTTTTTTTTTTTTGGTACTGCGGATGATTGAGCACAGGGGCGTTTTACTGCTGAACTGTATCCCCAGTCCTTTTTATTTTTTGAGACAGGGTCTTGCTAAATTGCTGAGGCTTGCTTCAAACTTGGGATCCTTTCCCCCAGCCTTCAGAGTTGCTGGAATTACAAGCATGTGCCACCATGCCTGGCTTGTTCTGTTTTTCTCTGAAGGCAGCGTTTAATGTATGACAAGTTACTGTAGCTGTCCAATACAAATGCTTCATAGACTTCCAGTGCTTTTGGATATGCCAGTAGTTAAAACTTGACTTGCACCTTTTTCCCTTCATTGATAATTTGTGAATATATCAGGCATTTAAAAAAAAATAATGCCTTGATATTTTTAAAAATAATAAACACAGGAATGATTTTAAACCATGTTAAACTATTAATTTTGGCCATTAATTTATGGAATCACATTTCATTAATACAACCTTTGTTTTGTTTTGTTTTTTCATTTAGGAGATCCAAACCAGGGTCTTGCATGTGCTAAGTTACCACTGAGCTATGTCTCCAACCCAATATAGCCTTTGAGTTCTTGGGTATTTACATTTTCTTGGCTTCAGGGAGAGGTGTCGAAAATGGATTGTCTCAGGTGACTTTTGTTCCATAGAGCAGTGTTGTTGTGGTGAAACTCTTGTAGGTTTTGGGATGCAGTAGGTACTTGATATTTCAGCTGTTACATAAAAAACTACTTATTACAGCTATATCCTAAAATCATTAGTGCTTGTCTTTTTGGTAAAAGTTGCTGCCTGAATGTTTCTTTCTGGAAAATTTGTCAGTTGAATCAAGGTCCACTCCTGAGCTTACCTTTTTATTGCACTGTAGAGATCTTTTGAGGGAAACCTGATTAAGAAATGTCATTTTAGTTTGTGGAGAGATTTTTTCCCCCCATTTTTAAAGCATTTCAAATAGTTTATCAGAATCTTCTTTACTGGTAACTTGAGCATCTGCTTATAAGGGCTACATGAGAATTCTGGCTTAATTAAAATTAATTATAATTATGTAAGTGACCTAAGAACAGAGTAATTTTCACCAACTTTTTTAATTAGTTTGGATCCTTTAGTAATATCTCATTTCTTATGTAGTATAACATACCATTAAAATGTTTTCCAGTTCAATTTTTTAAATTTCATGCAGAATGTTTAAGTAAGCATAGGATTTATGTGTCTGCAAATGAAAACCACATCCTTTCTTATTCAGTTGATGGTTTCTTGCTCTCAGAAAGTTACCTTTTTTCAGCACTATCCTGTGTATGATATTTGAGGGTTTTAAAAAGTGGCATCATAATTTCTGGTTGTTGAAATCATGGAGGAAGTTTATAGAAATTGTAATGAAATAGACTTGTGAGCTGGGTGTGGTGGCACACACCTGTAATCCCAGTGGCTCAGGACTCTGGAGTAGGAGGATTGTGAGTCAAAGCCAACTTCAACAATTTAGTGAGGCCCAAATCAACTCAATGAGACCCTGTCTCTATATAAAATGTAAAAAAGGCTGGGGATGTGGCTCAGTGATTGAGTGCCCCTGGGTTCAATCCCCGATACTTTAAAAAAAAAAAAAAAAAAAAAAAGAATTGCAGAGGATAGTAGAATTATTTTTATTTTTTTGAGTTGGAGAATAACAGAAGGCTTCTGAGGAGAAGTGACATGTTAGCTGGGCCTGAAGGACTCAGTAGTCCTTTGCCAAGCAGGATATTAATTGTGCTCATCTTCCTATCTGGAAAGTTGTGACTGGAACAGCAAAGGTATATGGAATATTTTGGTGACTTTGTTAGAATCAGGGACTAAGACTGGTGGGAAAAGAATCCGGGAAGTAAATATTAGATTGAAAACTTTTAAGTCTTATTAAGAATGTGAAACTTTTGTTAGCACTGAGGAGTCTCTGAACGTTTAGAACTTAAATTTGGTACTGGATATGTGTCTGATGGATGGAGCAGTGAAGGATTGTGATGTGGCCATCTAGAGTGGAGGATTAGGTACTGGGTGGACATTGATACTGCTAATAAAGTTGGGGAATGCAGAAGATCAGGTTTTGGGGTGGAAGTATGTGGTGGGCAGAGAAGATTCAAGTTTTAGACAATATTGAAAACTGTTATTTTGTGGTATTGAACATATTAGAAATCTGTTAGAGATTTGCTATAATATATATGATCCTATATTCTATCCCTTGGTGTGTTTTGGTTGTTACTTGCTGTGTTTTTTTTTTTTTTTTTTTTTCTATTATGTTCTGGTTGTTATTTGCATCCACTTGTATTATTTTTATTTTGCAGTTCTGGGGATTAAACCCAGAACCTTACATGTTAGGCAAGAGCTCTACTGCTGAGATACACTCCCAGCCCTTCTTATCTTTTACCTGTTAACTGAATTCTATATATCTTGAATTTGGTATCAGGAATAGTCATGTGATTGTGGAAAAGCAATGTTCATAAAAATCTTCATTTGTCTTAAAGTTTGTGATGACAGAATATCATAGAATGTGACAAATAGTGTGTACTGGTTTAGACTTGACCCGGAGAGTTTTATTTTTCCAGGGGAATAAATTATTGTTGGTTTCCCAGGGTTTTTTCTTTTTGTCATTCTGTTGAATTATTTTTATTTTATTGTGATCAGTTGGTGCAAGGTTAGGTTTTAAATATGACATGCTGGCTTCTTTCAGAGTTTTACTAGAATTCTCACTATTTTTTTCTGGTGACTTACCACACTGATTCTTAACAGTTTATTCTATCATATTTTGTTCAGGAAATTTATTAGATAAGTCTTTGGTGGGGCATTTCTATAAAACATTTCTTCCAAATTAATGCCTTATAAGAAAAACTATTCAAAAATGATTAGTTTCGGCCTCCTCATAATTCTGACACTTCTGTAATTTTCCAGCTTTGGCAATATATCTTACTCCCAAAGCAGGAGTTTGGCTGGCAAAATTCATGTTAGCATTGTATAACAGGTTCACAGATGTTTGCCTGAGTTTTTTTTTTTTTCATTTTAATAATTATAGGAGGAATATTTAAAATGTCAAAATTCAAGGATTTTCTGTTATACATGTTGCAAGCAAAAATCAGATAATATGGAGTTCTTGAGGTTGTGAATGGTGTTCAACAAGGGTAACTGAATTCAGAATTTGATCAGAAATTTTTTCTGATTACTTTTGGCATCATATATATGTAATACTTATAGGAAAAAAATCCCAGAATTTTCAGAAGTTAAAAAAAAGTTTATAATTTTGAAGACATTTGCATTGTGCATGCTGTGCTATACATGCAGCTTGTTTGGGTTCTCTGACAGTTACTGAGTCAGTGACTAGCTGGATAATCTTTAGCAACATCTGTTATATGCTCCAGTGGTACATCTAAGGGAGCGTTACATTAGGATGACACATTATCTCTTCTTATAGTGAAGTTAGAAAGTTGCAAGAAACTTTTTTTTTTTTTTTTTTTTAATGTGGCAACAGTTGAGGGGCAGAAAGGAAAGTATGAAGGAAAGATGTATGTAGAAATCTAGGGTATTATTACTGCCTTTGTACAATTAACTTTATCTTTCTTCTAGTCCAAGTGGTAAGAAGTTCAGAAGCAAACCTCAGTTGGCAAGGTACCTGGGAAATACTGTTGACCTCAGTAGTTTCGACTTCAGAACTGGAAAGATGATGCCTAGTAAATTACAGAAGAACAAACAGAGATTGCGGAATGATCCTCTCAATCAAAATAAGGTTGGTTAATTTATTATAGCATATATAAGCTATTTCAAGGAAATATGTTATGCTCCCCAAAGAATATTTCATGTTGTAATTATGGCACTGAAATTGTGGCCACCTGAACACTTGTCCCCTTTTCTCCCAGCAAAACTGTTAGACTTATAAATCTGATTTTTTTCCTGGTATTTGGCAAAACCTACAGAGAGACAACCTGAGTACATTATGCAAAGTAGAAAACATTTCAGTATTTCCCTAGGCCAATATATATCACACCTTTTGATCCATTTGGATTATGTTTACAGAAGATCTCTTTGTTAGTATTGTCCTTTTTTTTTTTTTTTTTCTTTTCTTTTAACTGGGTATAGTAGCCCACACCTGTAATCCCAGCAACTCAGGAGGCTTAGGCAAGACGATTCCAAGTTCAGGCAACTTGTGAGACCTTGTCTCAAAAAATAGAAAAGGATAAGGATGTAGCCTAATGGCAGAGCACCTCTGGGTTCAGTCCTTAGTACTGCAAAAATAAAAACAAAAAAAATCCCCAGTAAATTTCTTGTTGCCTAAAAAGAGGCAAAGTTTTAATGTTTGGAAATATTCTTACCATATACTTTATAATTACTTAGTAATTTTCAGGTTCAGAATTTGAGCAAGGGCAGTTTTTATTTTTACTTCCAATGTTGAGGATGATGACTTTTAGGCATAATATCCTCATCCTAGTACTGTGATTGGAGATTTTTTTTCCATTAGCTCTGAATTTTATTGAGCTGTTTGATTGATAGTTTATTGTATAGCAATGTAAACAGTAGAATTATGATATCAGTTTAATTATATTCAAATACCCAATATCTTTCTTTTCCTCCAAGAGCAACTACAAACATGTATAACCCACAAGTGACCCATTGACTTGTGTAAATGCTTATGAGATTGTTTTTCTTGTTTTATTTTTTGTGGTGCTGGGATCAGACCCAGGGTGTTGTTGCACATGCTGGGGAAGCACTTTATCACTGAGGATACCCCCAGCCTTTTCTGAAATTGTTTAACCAGATTACTTCCATCAGTATGGAGCCAGGAATTGAAGTCACCATTGTAAATGGTTGAACTATTTTAATAAGTTGATTATCAGTTATTAAATTGTTTTTCTATAAATTTTAGAGATCTGTATGTATGTCTGTTGCCATCACCATTGTCTCACACCAATGGTATGCAAGTAATGGAGGGAGAAGTCAGGTTTTACTTTCTTTGGATGTGACTGATAAAAACTCTGCATGACTCTTGGAAGTGCTCTATTCATTATAAGAATCCAGAAGCAGTGTACTAGAGTAGAAAGGACTTACATACCCTGGCTCTGCTTCTTATTAGCAGATAAGAAGGCATAGGTAACTTTCTTAACTTCTGAGGACTTTAGATTTCTCATTTGTAAATTCAAGGTAAGGAAAGTTTTCCCTTAGCATTATTGTGAGAAACACGTGGACATTTGTATAAAAACATTTAGCCAAGTATTTGACCCATGTTAATTCCTTTCCTTTCCCCATTGCCCATTCTCTAAGCTGCCATCTTCTTGAGCATTAAACCACCTTGGCAAACAGTGTTACCTGGTGTCAAGCGTAGTAAACTTTCTGACCTAAGCTCTCTTCCTTCTGTATTTTTAACTTTTTCTGAAGAGTATGGGGTCTCTGCTTCATACTTATTTTTATTCATAATTCAGCCTAATAGTTGTTTTATAATTAATTTCTAAAATTGGTATGGAGGTCAGAATACATTGTCTCCTCATATGAAGTCTTACATTGATTTCCATAGAGGATTGTCAGGTACCTTGTTTAGAGAGGCAGAATGGGAAGGGAAGACTAAGTTGTTTCTGCATTGCTTTACTGTGGGGTTAATTGGGTTAATAGTTATGAAGGTGTTAATAAGGATGAAAGATAGTGGTAGGATTATAGGGAGCTCAAGTCAGCAAAAGTTGGGACCATGTATGTATATAGGTGATTTACCTATAAACTGTGGTTTCAGCTTATGAAATTCTTTATTCTGGGGTTATTTAGCTTCTTAAATTTATAGAAGAAAATAAGATTTATATTTCTAAAACTGCCTTTTGGAAATTCTAACCACAGTACAGAAACTATGGAAGGGGTTCACATATTTAGGAAATGAAGACAGTGTCTTCAAATTATCCTATTGTTTCCAGAATCACAGTTTAGCTACACTTAGTATAGTATGAAGATTTACTTCCTGACAGTTATGGTTCATTAAAAACCCAAACTAATTCATCTCTTTAGTTTGTGTGCACCTTTCTGCTCTAGCTGCGCTGGACCACTCATCATCCTGCACCATGGCATGCACTTTCAAGATTCTGCTTGCTCATATGCTGTTTCCTCTGCTTGGAATGCGCTTCCCCCTTCCCTTCCATCTGGTGAACTCCTCATCCAAGGCCCAGCTCCATTGTCTCCATCTCTGGGAAGCCTGCCCTGCATCCTCCAGGCAGAACCAGTTCCTTCTTCCATAATGCTTTCCTGGTGCTTTGCCATTGTATTTGTGACTTTGTCTGCTTCAACTAGACTGTGAGCTCCATGAGGGCAGGGACCATGTCTGTTTTTGTTTTTGTTTTTGTAAATGTAGTCCAAAGCCTAGCACACGGTAGGTACTTAATAAATGTTGCTTGATGTTTGTTTAATATCTCCCTCATTCTAAAAGTTTATAGTGGTAATAAATGTGTATTAAATAAATTAATGTACCAGACATCATTTTGGAAATGCCTTTCATTTTCATTATTTTCTGAAACTTCCTATGTGAGTTTTTTGAGCATAGTCTTATTTTTGCATATGAATTTATTTTAGTTAAGTAGTCATAAAATGGAGTTTTTCATTTTTTAAAATAAGCTCTCTTTTGGAGTAACACCAATGTTAAACATCTTTATAAAGCAGAAAACATATTTTTAGCAAAATAAACTAATGTCTTTTTAAATTATGATAGTACAATATAAAGAAGACTGGGAGATTTAAAGTTATTAACAGAGATCTGAGGTAGTGTTTTCCTATATAGTTGTAAGCCTATCCAAAGTACATTATTAATTGTGTTGTTTTTCAGGTTTTTTTTTCTTTATATTTTTAAAAGAATTAGAGATGTAGTCAACAACTAAATTGTGAAACAGTCTAAATTATAGTTTATGTTGAGTAATTATAAACTGGGGTCTTTATCTTCCATTATCAAAGGTGAGTTTACTGGTGATTAATAATATTTTCAAGTGTGATTGGAAAGGTACCTTTTGAAGATCTTGCAAAGTGGTTTTAAATTATTTTAGAATGGGTGGGTGGGATGAAATGGGCATTCTTTTTGATTAATAGATATTATTGTTTTTCAGTACCCATTTTTGCTAGTCTGAAACTCAAGCTTACCCTGAAAATCAATTCCATTCTTTATTATATCTTATTGATCTTGTTGCCAAAGCTATAATTATTTCTAGGTAACCCCCATCTCACCATCTGACAAAGTGGGTTAAAATATCAAGTAAGTTCCTAAAGGTATTACATTGGGTTAATGGAAGAAACTACAGAAAGATTTCAAGCTCATCAACTCAGTTGATATTCTAAGTTGCTAGCAGCTTTCTAAGAGCACATTCTAAGGAAGAAGTTACAGAGTGTCATATCCAATGAAGTTTTCTGTGATGATGGAAATCTTGTAACAATAGCCACACATGACTGTTGAGCACTTGATATACTGTTAGTGTGACTGAAAAACTGTTATTTTTAGTTTTTTCTTTAATAGCCACGTGTCTTGGCAACAGTATTGTAGAGAACACTTCTAGAGCTTTGCCTCTCAATGTGAATAAAGCTAAATAATGTTTAGGCATTTATGTAGGGTTTGACCTTTCAAAGAGGAGATGTTTCAAGGTTTCAGAGATACAACTCTTGATATTTTAGGAAGAAAGTGGAGATGAGAGGCAAAATGATAGTTTCTAAGGAAATTTAATTGAAGACACTCCAGGATTGTATAAAGAAGAGTACAGTGGTTCTGAGTCAAGACAAGTTTGGGGAACTTCAAGTTATTTAGTTTTATTGATAGAAATTCTTATTTTAATGTTTCAGATGTGTAAATATAAACCAAATTCCTCGCATCTCCAGATCTTGACAACATGAAAATTTTATAAATTAAAATGACAAAACTAATAACTCAAGTATTCTAATGTTAGTGTGACGCATGATGTGTTTTATAAATTGCTTATGAGGGCTGGGGTGTGGCTCAGTGGCGGAGTGCTTGCCTAGCATGTGTGAGGCACTGGGTTCGATTCTCAGCACCACATATAAATAAATAAATAAAATAAAGGTTATCAAAAACTGAAGAAATTAAAATTGCTTATGATATGAATTTGGTATAGAACAATTTATTTGAGTTTGGCTTGACAATCCTACTAATAGCTTGGAACAACAAGCTTGGAAGACAGTTCTTTCATCATAGATATTTAGAAATAAAAAGCATCATATTCTCGAGTCAATTTTTCAAATCTCATTCATTTTTTCATGAATTATCTTTATTTAAGGTGTATTACATATGATTGTATCTTAGGTTCTCAACCATTTATCTAGAAGATACTTATTTTAATTATCTTCACTAAGTAATAAAAAGAAAATTTTATAGGGAACTCAGATATATCTTGGGGGCAAACCTGTACAGTTTGAAAAAAAGTTGGTGATTAAATCAGATTTGAGTAATGGATACAGACTGGGATGAACTATTGAGACTATTTGAGAAGGGATGAAACTAGAAGTGGGACTTGGACTTATAGTTCAAAAAAGTAATGATGGCTTGAATTAATGTGGCAGCAGATGTAGAAGTAGGAGACTCAAAGTATCTGATGACTAAGATTGTAGAGAAAGGGAATTTTACTAATATCTGCTAAAATTCTTATTTTGTTCACTTCTGTGGTTTGGATGTGGTTTTCTCTGTAGAGGTTCATGTGTTAGATGGTTGGTCCCCAGAACAGTGGTGTTGAGGTAGTAGAATCTTTAAAAGATGAGACCTTGTGGAAGGTAATAAGGTGATGGAACTCTGTCCTCATGAATGGATTAATGCTGGTCTTGTGGAATGTGTTGGAGCTTATCCTAATTCCCAGGAGAGTGGGTCGTTTTTATGTATGTATGTATGTATGTATTTATTTATTTTGGTAACAGGGATTGAACCCAGGGGTGCTTAACTACTAAGCCACATCCCCAACCCTTGCTTTTTTGTTTTGTTTTTAAATTTTGAGACAGGATCTGGCTTAGTGGCTCAGGTCTTTGGTAAGCTGCTGAGGATGGCTTTGAACTTGTGATCCTCTTGACTCAGCCCCCTGAGCTGCTGGGATTACAGGTGTGCACCAACACGCCTGTGTTATTAAAGGAGTATGCCGGCCCTTGCCTGGTACTTTGCTTCCTTGTTTGCACATGTTCTTCTGCTTGTGAACTGCTGCTCTGTTATATTGTGATACAGCCAGGGCGCCCTCACCTGTATGCTGACACCATGCTATTTGGATTCTCTAGCCAGTAGAATTGTGAGCCAAATAAATCTCATTTTATAACTTACTGGACTTTGGGTATTTTGTTTAATAACACACAACTAATCAAGTCAGTCACTTGTAGGTGGGGTTGGATCAGGGTAAAGGAAGAAGAATGAGTTTGGGGATAGAGAGAGGAAGATTAGGTTAAAATAATTTTGTATTTTGTATTTCTAAAAGGGTCTTGTGGATCCTCAGAGATTTAGAATTCTTATCTTTGTGGTTGTCTAGTGTAGGTGCAAATAGAAGAAAAGTATTCACGGATGAATAATCTTGTGGAAAGTGAAAAGTACCTTCCAGAAAGATAGGTGATCAAGAAAATGTGGTATGACAAAAATCCTAGAAAAGATTTTTGGTAAATGCCATGGATAGATCAAGGAGGATAAAGACTTTGAGTATCAGTGGGGTTTCAGAATTAGAAAGGAGCAGGTGACCTTTGTGTAACCAGTCTTCAATAGACTGAAGGGATCAGTAATCATATTTTTGGTGCCAGAAAGTTTCTGGGAGATGAGAAATTAGAAACCCAATGTTCCTTGGTTTTATAAGAGTATTAAAATTTGGATTTATTATTTAGTGAAGTATTGTATGTAAATAGTGAAAATGATTTTCAGTGGAAAATGTCTTTCTTCCTCCTGTCTCTTAGTACAAGTATTGTTGCCTAAAGGAAACTACTGTTAATGAGTTATTTTGTTTCTTTGTTTTCAGAGCTATGCAGCTACAAGCATGTTATACATGAGCTTTTTTAAAAAAATAAAAAAATTTTAAAACCCTTTTCCATAAAAATAGGTTACCCTCTTAGGAAGCTTGAACAACAGGTAGAACAGACAGGACAATATTCAGAAGAGAATGTACAATAAGGAACATTATTCTTTTTCTTTTAAAGCTTCAAAGGTCAGATTTTAAGGAACCAGTAGAGAAGTGTGTGATGGGGATTCCAACCTAAAAGTCCGTGCCTCAGGAAGACCTCTTAAGAACCTTTGAATTGTGTGCAATATTTTTTGTTTGTGTTTTTCTAAGGGAGTTTATTGAATCTAGCTGAAAAACTTAATAACCACTGACTTTCAAGTAGAAGGAACAGGCTTTGACAGATGATGTGGGGGAATAGGTAAGGAACCAAATTACTTGCAATAGGTCAAATTACGCCTTTGTTTGACTATGTATTTTTTTGGTTGTTACTGTTTTTTTTTTTTTTTTTTTTTTGTGTGTGTGTGTGTGGGGGGGGGGGGATGGTGGTGAGATTGAACTCAGGGGCCTTGCATATTCTAGGCAAGCCAAGTCATCTACCACTGAGTTTCATCCCCAGTCTGACTTTAGTTATTGAAATAGTGGACTGACTTATATCTGTCTGAGGAATACCATGACCAATTAGCCACCACTAAAGAGCCTTATGTTAGGAACATGATGATTAGTAGCTCCTGGTAGGGCATATTGTGGTAAGAACTGCCTCTTGGTGTCTACCTTCCTAGTAGTCTTCCATTCAAACTGAATAGAAAGACATCATTCCTTCTACCAACATTCCTGGCCAATGGGTAAAGTAGTTGAAATATTTTCTGAAGACACAGGGGCTCTACTCGTCAGTTTATTAAGGCCTTGTTGATTGGAGCATCTTCTGTTCTCTACATGGAAGTGAAAAAGGGAAGTGAATACATCACAGGTGATAAATTTAACATTGGTAGACCTTGAAAGTCTTCTCAGGGATTACTGGCATCTGTTAAGTGTGGACCACTATTGAGTATAGGTTTCTGTTAATTTGATATGAAATGAAGAGAGTAGATGTGAAGAGGAAGTTGCTCTTGTCCAGTGAGGAATAATGATGGCCTAGACACTTGTAGTGCCTGCGGAGATAGAATTGGACAGATTTTAGATCTCTTTTGCAAATGCTAAGGAATTATGTGTGGAGCATTACAAAAGATTCAAAAGTGCTCTTTGTTTTTAGATTGGGTGGATTAGTGTGGTATTTACTGAGATCACTGTAGGAAAATACTACATATGGGTGGATAAAAATCCAATTTTGAATGTGCAAATTTGAGGTGCCTAGTAAATATCCAAGTAGAGGTGTCATGTATGCAGTTGGGTATACTGTATTAGAACTGAGAGTTCTGAGCTGGAAAGTCATTAGGGCATAGATAGTATTCTGAGCAATGGATTAGAGAAAAGCACTCAGCTACAGGAAAGGATCCAGGACCAAGTCCTGAAGTAAATGTAAGAATTTGGTTAAAGTAGAATAAATCAGCAAAGTGGAGAGAGAATGTTAAAAAAAAAAAAAAAAAAAAAAAAAAGCTGTTGAAAGGTTAACTAGAGGAAGACTGAAATATCCATGAGTTTAAGAACATGAAATTTATTAATTACCTTGAAACAGTTTTGGTGGGAACAGAAGCCAGATTGGATTGGGTGGTAAAGTAAATGGAAGATAAAATTGGTTAATTTGGACAATTCTTTCAGTAAAATTTTTTTCAGTAGGAAAAAAATCACTGGAAGAGTACTAGATGGTAGATGAAAGAGATGCTGCTTTGGTTAACCTCTGGTTAAATGGATAGCATGAGTGAAAAAACCATGGAAGTCAGGAAAGCCAAGCATGTTTGCAGTATTATGATCATAATGTGAACATGCAACCTGTGCTAGGTAGGGAAAAATGTGAAAGGGGTAAAAAGCAGTGAGAAAATAGGATAGTCAATGGACAAGAGCTGTAGAAGGGGCCAAAAAATGAAAGTCCTGAGTGAGCTGCAAGGGAAGGAAGTGGAAATCAGAGTTGGGTGCTTTAATTGAGATGGCATAGTTACTAGCATTGACAAACCTGTGACTACGTTAGGTAAGCAAGGGTGGATAGAGGAATAGGTCAAAAGATTTCTGACCACATGAGTACTGAGGTCTCTGAGGACAAAAATTGGGATTAATTGGATGGCTGAAAAGAAGTCTAACGAATGAAGGAAAAAACTGAGGGGCAGATGGTAGCTAAACGCTATGGACTTTAAAAGAGCTGGTGTTTTGAAGGAGCAAGAATGGAGAAATGATTTGAAAGTAGTAATGGGGAGAAAGAAGGAAACCTTTTCCACTTCCTGACCCTTAGATATGTGGTTATAATGGATCAAGAGAGAAAGGGAGTGCTGAGGGTATAACTCACTGGTGGAACACTTACCTGATTCGCAGTAGGCCCTAGATGTGAACTATATCCATGGGAGCAGGGAGGGGAAATTCGAGAGGCATGGAAATCTGAGGTAGATGTATAGAATATTATGGATGAGTGGTGAGTGATAATGTATGATCTGAGAAATGAGGAAATGTGGTCATTTGGTTATTGGGTAGACAGATGTAAGGTGTGATGGAATTAGTTTTGGTAACTGTAAGAGTGGTGTACACAAACCTTTCTTAGTGTAACTAGGACTTGTCTGGAACACTGAGCTCCACTAACACTGACTTTGTGGCTTTGCTCTTAACCTTAATTCTTAGTTTTTTATATGGTAATCTGTAATAAAACTACTCAGTGAAGGATGAGCTCCTTTTTACTTCTTTGCTAATTCTCTAAAGGAGAATAGTTGACTATTTGGGCAAGCTTGATTCTCTTTAAAGTTTATTAGTATCCAGGGTTGGTTGGCCCTTGTTTATCTCCAAGTTGATATTATCTTTACCAGTTAAACTTTCTGTACAACTCCTCTAAGGAATAATCTACTTCATCTTGATGACTTAACCCTGTCATTGTGTTAGTTGACCTTACACTTTGTATTTTTCAGCAAGATGTTAACCTTCATACCAGTTCCCTCTGTGTAGAATCAGTGTGCTAGATTTTGGGTTATTTTCTTAGTTATACAGACAGTAAGTTACTATGATTTATTACCTACAATGAAATGATCTAAGTTTTCAGATTCAGAATTGAGAAACACAATTTTATGAACCTTGGCTTTCCAGGGAGCAACTCAGTATGCCTCCTGCCAATGTAGAGACTTGTTTTGTTTTGTTTTTTTGCGGTGCTGGGGATTGAACCCAGGGCCTTGTGCATGCGAGGCAAGCACTCTACCAGCTGAGCTATCTCCTCAGCCCAAGAGCTTGTTTTGATGTCTTAATATCTTGTTGTCAGTCCGCTAAGCTTTAGATTCTTTGTACTCTTTATTTCCCATTATTTTATAATATAATAGCACTATCGTTGACACTGACTGCCAAAAACACCATCTGGAGACTGGATTATTTTCCCATGGGATGCTTGTGCAGGGCTGGCTGTGTGACTCAGAGGAATATGCTGGCCATGTTTACCTATAAGCATAACTTTAAATGTTAAATAGTAATTTATGGAACAAATTTAGAGATTATTTCTCTTACATTATTAAGCTTGAGACAGATAATACAGATGACTCCATTCTTGGCTTAATAATTTTGACTAAAAGGCTACATTTAATTATAATATCTACCACTTAGTGTCTGTAAATTTAAGACAGAAAACGAGACTGACAGGGCTGCATGGCACAGCACCTAACATGTAATAGCACTTTGTTTATTTGCTTATTCCACAGAAATTTAAAGCACATTCTGTGTGTTCAGGCTTTATTTTGAATTCCGTGAATACAGTAGAGGAAGTTTCTGTGTTTGTGGAGATGACATTTTAATGAGATGACAAACTGAAACACTTTAAAATAATAAATGCCATGCATTGAACTAAGAATGATGGAAAGTGACTGGGTGACTGTTTTAGATTGAGTGACTAGAAATAGTTTCTGTGAGGGTAATTTTTAGGCTGATTTCTGAATGACATGGAATCAGAGGGCAGAGCCTTCCAGGCAGAGGGAATAACTAGTGCAAAACCCCCAAGGCAGAATGCACTCATAAAATGACAGAAAGAAGGCCAGGGTGCTAGAGTTCAGTGAGGGAGAGAGTGATATTAGGTGAGGTTAAAAAATAGATAAGCAGACCAGCCTAAAGAATGGTATGAATGCTGGTTGAGGGCTTTACAAAGCGGGTGATAGTAAGATTACTTTGGCTGCAAGTAAAGAATGCATGATAGAGGTGTAGAAGTGGAAGTTGGTGGGTGGGTAGGTGGGGCAGGTAGGAGGCTATTGTATTTGTCCAGTATGATGGTGACTTGCATAGTGTTCATTTAATGAATGAGTAAAGGTAGAAAGGGTAAGATGTAGTAAAGGACGCTAGAACTAGTTAGTGTTCTCTTGTCCAAATAACTTACAGTTTCCTGGAATATACAGAAATATCCTTATAAATGAATAAATAAAGGACATTTATCTTTGACTAATCATCTTTAATAAATGAAGATAATAGGTTATTAGTTTATAGTGCTGTTCCATCTTTTTGACTAATTTGACCCACGTATTTAGGTAATTGGATAAAGTTTGCTAGGAAACAAAAAGTAAACAGAAGAGCTTTAGCCATGTTAGCAGATAGGTTTGCTGATGAGAATAATTGGTTCTGTATTATGACATTAGTTTATCATAGTATTAGTGCCTCAAATGTATCCTAGTTTAATAGATCCTTTTGAGAGGGTCTGGGCTTGACTGACAAATACATATAGCTAGTGTTGAATTAGATCTGAAGGAGACGGTTCCATACAATAGCAACCATAGTTTAAGTAGGGCTGCTAAATATCTGGTTGAAAGTCATTGGCATCTTTTGCAATACATCCTTTGATGACTATATTAATTAAATCTCTAAGAAATTATTTTTTTCAAGCAGAACTCTTCAAAAAGTATTTTTGACAGTGAATTTCAGCCCTCCACTTTTCTGTTAGATATATAGACCTTTTTAAATGAGTTCAATATGTAGTTCACCCATTATTATTTTTTTTAGTATGATGCCATTGATCTCCTTAAATCTCATTCCTCACTTAGTATATTAGAGTAAGTGGATTTTCCATACAAAATAATAGATATGATAGATATACTTTACTTTTTGCAAAAAACTTAGGAAGGCTCCACAACCCTGTGCATACTCTAAAAACTGCTGAAGTGTCCATTTTGAAATGGTGAGTTTTATGTATGTGAATTATATCTGAATTGTAAAAGGTTACAAAAGATTGTCAGGCACTTTGCATTGAGACATTTGGTTTTGTGGAATAGCGTTCACTTCTGGCTGCTATGTGTATTCTTGAGCAAGTCTGAAATGGCTTTTTGAGAATAGTCTTGATTTGATCTAAAGATACTACATGGGCACACCTGTGTGTGAACCAAGGGATGACTTCCCTTCTGGGAAAGCCTAACAGGTTAAGTTTCTAAATTTCAAAGGCATACTCAATATGAAATTAATGTGAAAGAGAGAACTTTTTTTAAAAAAGAATTTATGTGCCACGATAACCATAAACCTGTTTTTCTAATTGTTGTCTTTTTCTTACCTCCAGAATTAAAAGCTCTGATGCAGGGATTTTGTTGTTGGGTTTTTGTTGTTGTTGACTTTGGTTTTTTCATGACTGTATTCATTTTGCAGTCAATGCCTGGCATTTGATAGGCACTCAGTATTTGTTCAGTGACTGACTGAAAACTGCATTAGCAGTAGCAGCAGCAGCAACAACATTACATGTGCACTACTTTATTGGATCCCTATGAGAATCTTTGCAAGAGTTGTTATCCTCCTTTCAGATAAGGAAATTGATGTTTGAGATATAAAGTCTTTGCTTCTCAAACTGGGTCATGAATATATCTGTGTTGTGTACATAAAAGCACAGAATTAAATAATACTTGAATGATATTTGGAAATGTCAGTTTTATTTGAACACTTTGGGTAGGTAGAACTTTTTTTTTTTTTAATATTTTTAGTTGCAGATGGACACAATATCTTTATTTTATTTATTTATTTTTATGTGGTGCTGAGTATTGCGCCCAGTGCTTCACATGTGCTAGGCAAGTGCTCTACCACTGAGCTACAACCCAAGCCCAAGTAGAACAACATTTTAACCTTAAAACAAACAAGGCTAATTTTTAAAGTGAAATGCAAAATTTGCATGAATTTTAAAGATAAAATAAGCTTTCTAAGCTTGGTTATAGAATATGTACAATGTTGAACTGTCTCATGCAGCTTTTTTCAAAGCCAGTCTGAGATAAGCAGTATTTAGAATACACAGCAAGCCCCTTGTGTTCAGAATATGTCATGTGAAAGTTTGACCTGGATAGTTTTAAAGGAATCCATTTCAGAATACCTTTTAAGTTCTGTATACAGTGTACTCTTTCCTTCAGTTGTTCTGCAAATGTACCTTTATAGATAAAGGTATCTGTTATTTTTCCTCTCAATTCTTCATTATCAATCTCCTATCGTATAGATGAGCACACTTCTTATTTGTCAGCTGTCTTACTGTGGTACAAAACATTTGTTTACCAATAAAGGGGTAGTTTGAAATATTGGGTTGAGAAACGTAATCATTCTGTAACAGTGAATTTTTTCAAGTACAACTGTTTGCTTTCAAAAAATTTGGAGGACTTTATGTGGTCATCACCTGATTATTAACATTTTTTGATATTGTAACATATAACTCAAAAGGAGCTGCATAAATGACAGTAAAATTAGTTCTGCTCATTTATGTGATCAAGGTTGTTTAGTCCTACATCTGTAAAAAATGAAGAATAGGAATAAAGTTGATGCTAATTTTTGTCTAAATATTTGTCTAAGACCATAAGTTATTTTGAGAAAAAATTTATTTTGGGCCAGGCATGGTGGACGTATGTATGCTTGTAGTTTCAGCTATTTGGGAGGTTTAGGCAGGAGGGTTACTTCAGACCAGGAGTTCAAGATCAGCCTGGGCAACACAGACTGTCTCAGGATGAAAACAAAAACAAAAACAAAACAAACCCTTTTACATATATATATATTTTTTCTAAAAAACTAACAATTTGTAATATATTATTTTTAGTGGTTTATATACTAACAGGAATAAATTTTATCACTAAGGGTTTATGGTCACAAAATTTTAGAAATTTTCATGAATATAATCAAAGATTTCAAGTTAAAATAGTAAATAACTGTGGGAATGGAATTATTATGTTTGGTACTAGGGATTGAACCAGGGGTGCTTTACCATTGAGCTACATCCCTCGCCCTTTTTAAATTCTTTTGTTTTGAGACAGGATCTTGCTGTGTTGCTTAGAGCCTCACCAAGTTGTTGAGGCTAGTCTTGAATATGATCCTCCCCAGTTGCTGGGATTATAGGCATGTACCATCGTGCCTGGCAGGAATGGAATTATTAATTCAAAGAGTAAAAGATTTGCTTCTGTATTAATTGAGTGATATGGTAGTTTATTATTAAAGTGTCAGTATTTCAAATACTTGGTGGTAAGTATCATTTGTAATTTAAATTAAAATATGAAATATTCCTGATAATCAACTTTAAAATATGAGAGAAGTATATATATTTTAAAAATTCTCTTGAGTAGGAATACAGAAAATATTAGACAAGCATTGGTTTATGAAACGTGATCTTTTTCCACCCCTTTAGTTATTCAGTAATTAAGTTAGGTCACTGAAAGATTACACAATAATGAGGTCCTACTGGGGTTTAGTCCTTTTCAGAATCACCCTCACTGAATTGTCCTTAGAGTCTTATGTTCTTGGCTTTTATGAAAAGTTATTGAACAAAAGGGAAAAAGACAAACCCATTTAAAATCTGTTTAATATTTGTTGTGATGTTGAATGCCTTTATTGATTTTCTTCTATATTTAGCACCAGGACATTTATTTTCTTCATTAACTTGTATACCTCCTCCTCTCTGACCATGATAACTATATGATTGAATGCTTCTTTTTGTCTAGGCCCCTGGAAAGTTCAGATCCACATTTGACACTCAGCTCTAGTATTACTGTTAACTTTTTCAAAAGGAATTTTTTTCCTCCTCGTTTTTAAAATTAAATATTTATTGCACATCTGTCCTTCATGAGTATACAAAGAACCACCTCACATATATGGAAAGAGAAGAAATTTCTTTTAAAATAAAAATTTATTTTCCCCTCAGCAACGAGGATAAATAGGTCCTCAAAAACTTAAATACTTTCAGTCTAGTATACACATTATAAAATTCATTAAACTTTGATTCAAGGACCTGCCCACATAGGGACAAGAGTTGACAAAGTTTGCAAACTTTTAGTTCTGATGTTACAATGTGCTTATTTGCCAGTTTAATTTTGTAATGTAAAGAACTGCTTTACTCTTTTTGAATATTGAAAGAGATTTCAAATATACAGACAGCTATAAACTTGTCCCATGCAAGAGAGTTTACTTTTTAACTTCCAAGTTTATGGCCTGTTGGTTATTAATTAGAGAAATTCTGACATGTATTTGGGTGTGAATGATGACTCAAGTCCTCAGGGGAGAGTGATAATATAATTTACTGTTTTTGTGACAGTCTGAGAAAACCAGTTAGTTCAGCTTTATAGATGACTCAACTTCATACTTTTTTTGAATATAAAGTTATTTAGTAAAAAATTATTTCTGTCAAGCTTGTAGGCCAGTTAAAAGAGAGAAGCAATTGTTAAAACCCAAATGAGATTAAGAGAGGAATGATGTTACATGCTTGAATAATGTCCCCTGTTCTCTGCCACCAGGGAATAAACTGTCTCATTGAACAATAGAGGTTAATTGTATGTCTTGAACCTTTTAGCCAGTTTCCTAATTTCTCTTTAGTGCACCAAAAGCACAAGTTAATGCAAAAACATCAGCCTTACTCATCAATAGTTTTATGTGGTTCATACTTCCTGTGTTGAATTGGGTTCATGGTTTAGAACAGTTTAGAAGGGTCCCTGCTGCCTCCAGTTACCCTTGGTAACAATGATAATCTCAGGCTCCAATATGTTTGCTCCTACAAACAGGTACTACTTTTCTTCTAGCACCAGCAGAGCACATTGTTCTTTATTAAAAAACAGAAAACGTAAAAACCAAGCAAGGTATTTGTTTAGTGAAACAATTACCTGATTATATCTAATTAGCAAAAGAAACAATTTCCCATAAGCATTTTTATGTTAAGCTTCTTTAGGACTGAATATTGACCATTTTGTAGGTTGTATGACTTTGTTAAGGGCTTCACAGTGCTCTAGATGCATAAATCAGAGATGTCCAAACCTTTTGTGGTATACAGAATTACCAGGGACCTTTTAAAAATGTACACTCTTGCTCCTCATGTCTTTTAAAGATGCATTCTCTGGTGGTGGTTCTGTACCCCATCAATCAAATTTGCAGATGATTTGTTTTTTTTTAAAAGTCCATCAAGATAAAGATATATACCAGAGAAATAATATGGTTAGAATAATTTGAGATGAATATAAAGATAAAAACACATACATTGGGGGAAAACTGAGATAAAGGAGTGGCAAAAATGTCCAATACATTCAGAAGAAGAAGGTGTATTATGGATAGAGGGGAAGAGGTGAGGGCACATTTAATAATGGATCCAAATATTATAATTGTAATAATTACCATACTTTCCTAGATGCTAATAATCTTTAAGCAGTGGTCACAAACTCCATGCTTATAGAGCTCAGGCAGGTAATAAGAGTTATTGAGAAATGTTACAAAAGGTGAACCTGACATCTGTGGTGGGCAACTATTGCCAGTCAGGGCCTACTGTTGCCAAGCAAAGTCTAGCATTTCTCCTATACCTTTCCATGTTTGTGAGGATCTGGAATTCTGGACTTTATATGAAGACTCCAGGTTTTTAGATGCTGGCTTAATGTACTGAAGGTATCAAAAAGTAAACAACACACATCCATCGTTTAGATTTGGTGTACCTACCACAAATTAGCAGTCTTTGTTTTGATGTATTGCTTCTTCAAGTTTGATCCCTGCATCAGCAGCATCAGCATATTGGAGTCCTTCATAGACATGCAATTTCCCAGATCCCACCTCAGCTCTATTAAATCAGAATCTCTGAGGATCAGGCCCAGTCCACATTGTTTTAACAAGTCCTATGCATGTTTGGGTTTGAGAATCATTGTTTGGGAATATGAAGTTGATATTATAGTTTCTATGTGGACATGTTAAAAAACTCATCAAATATCCTATACATTTTTCTATAATATTTCATAAATATGTGGGGTACATATTTTCATTAAATGACTATGTACTAAAGGTACATAGTCAAGTATAGGTGTGTACGTGTGTGTATATATATATGTATGTATATATATGAAATTTTTTTTGGTCAAAATCAGCATAATCATTAAATTGCATTTTTCTCCCTTTTTGGGGGGGAGGTATTGCAAAATATTTTAATAACAACCCTATGCTGCATTTTGACCTCACTAGAACACATCTCACATTTTATTAACTGCTTGGTTAAAATTTGATGAATGTGTTACGTAACTTTCTGAAGCTTCAATTTAAAATCTCCTCTGTAAAAAGACTAAATGTGAATATGTTAAAATTTAGGAATACTGGTTGAATATCCCTAATCCACTATGCTTGAGACTAGAAGTGTTTTGAATTTGCATTCTTTACAGATTTTAGAATATTTGCATGTATGCATGAGATACGTCAGTTGGGAATGAGACCCACATCTACACATGAAATTTATTTTTTATGTATGCTCACTGCACATAGCCTGAAGGTAATTTTATAAATATTTTTAATGAACCTGTGTTCTGACAGTGACCTGTCACTTGCAGTCAGGTACGGAATTTTCCACTTATGATGACATTGGTACCCCCCAAATTTTAAGTATTTAAATTAGGCATGCTCAACCCGTATATCCTTATTTTATCATATTTTTCTTAATTGAATTCTATTAAGAATTATTTCATTTTTATATAAAAGGAAGCTTAATTTGTGTTATTTTATGTGTGGCTTCCTAATTGTTGATCAGGTTGTTTATATTTTAATACCCAAGTATATTTAGTGCCAATATTTTTCTCTATTCTTAGAATGTAGACATGATTGCTATTCCAATGATTGTTGTCCTTAAAGTTCTCCTTCCTTTTGTATAACCCAAACAGATTTAATAACTTTAAAAAAAAAAAACCCTTAATACTTAACATATCAAATTAATTTTGAATTTTATGCACAGAATTTTCTTACATTTAAAAATGTACCTGTATGTGCCTGTAATCCCAGCAGCTGGGGAGAAGAGGAACACTGAGTTACCTACGGAGGCAGGAAGATCACAGGTTCCAGGCTTTAGCAATTTAGTGAGATCCTAACTTTGTAAGAACCAGTCTCACAATAGAAACTGCTGGGGATTTAGTTCAGTGGTTTTGTGGTACTGGTTCAATCCAGTATACAAAAAGATTTTCATTTGTTATGAGAAAAAAATTCATGTCTGTTTTACAACATAAAGTATTTTAGGTGCACTTTCAGAGTATTTAAAATGCTGAGTTCGACTGAGAATTTTAGAATAATTTGACTTAAAGTAATAAACATTGAATTAGAAAAAATCATCATGTTTATATATAATATTTATTAATGAAAACACTTATATTCATTCACAGGGCAAACCAGACTTGAATACAACATTGCCAATTAGACAAACAGCGTCGATTTTCAAACAACCAGTAACCAAAGTCACAAACCATCCTAGTAATAAAGTGAAATCAGACCCACAACGAATGAACGAACAGCCTCGCCAGGTAAGGACCTAATTTTTCCTCCAGTCTCATTTTCCAGAAAATTCTGGTATTTTTGCCAGACATAGTTCAAGAAAATTCTGGTTAAAGTGGAATGTATGTGGAAAAAAATATTTTATGCCCTAGGGTATTACATGAATGCAGGAGAATAACTATTATAAGATTTAGGTAAATATTTTAAGGAAAAAGTTTAAAAGTTTATTAAAAATGAATCTAATTAATAACATGGTCTAGAGTATTATGCTTTTTGTGTGGTAATATATCAGACTTGGTTCTGCTAATCTTAGTTTTTAAAGATTATCTTTCTAGGGATAGTATGGCACAGAAGGATGAAGCATGTAGTCTGTGTTGCTTAGTTAAAAAATATTTTCTGTTACTTGGAAACTACTATTTTTGGCAGGGGGTTCTGATTTCTTATTTCATGAAAACCATCCCACCCTTTTTGAAAATCAGATAAATTTTGTAAATATGGTATTTGTCTTGTGAATTCCATTTTTGTACAAATTCAATTTATTTTTCTCTTTCTTATTGCTTCAAGCTGTATTCCACCAGTCTTTTCTTAGAAAAAAATGGTATTATCTGAAAGGCCTCCCTGCTGAATATAATGCCAGGGGAGGGAGACTTGACAAAATGCTAAACCTTCTACATAATGTTGCTTATTCACTCCCTAATTGTGGTCAAAAACTTAGGTATTTCCATGAAGTTCCAATAACAGTGGGTAAGGGAGTGGAGGGAGAAGTGTCTGTGCATTGTTTTCCTCTCCTTTCTCTGCCTCCTCCCACCTAAGGATGAGGAACACTGAGTTACCTACAACAATTATCTTTTGCTCTCATACTCCCTTTTTAGATATCTCACTCCACCCTTTCATTTGGATTTTGTTTTTCACTAGTCCTTCAAATGTCTCATCTCCAGACTTCACAAAGGACTGGGCCAAAACTTTCAGACAGTTGCTCTAGAAGAATCTACATAAAGAAATTCAGTTCCCACATCCTCTGTAGTGTTTTTTCCTCTTCAGGTGAGCCAGGAAAACAGAAGATAATTGGAGCCACATTGGATCAGCATCTTGCTATAGATGTCTCAAGATTTGAAGTTCTAAACTTGCTTTACTGTTGGTCCCCAAGAGATTCAACAGGGGCCATGTAAGTGTATCACATCCAATATAAAAGATGCGTACCTGCATGTGCCTTTAGGTTCTTGTCACCACTTAGGTTTTCTTTGGGCCATTCAGCTTTCTGTGTGAGGCTTTTCCCTTCTGTTTTACTACTGCACCTAGGATAGTTGTCAAATAACTGGTAGTTTCAGAATATTCATTACAACATGGAAGGAATTCTGCTATTCTGAACTTTGCTCATCTAGGTAAAGCCATTCCCTAGTTGTATTCTTTCTCAGATACTGTCTGAAGTCTTGAACATCTTGTCTTTTTGCTTTTTGTTGATTTAAAAATCATTTTCCTCACAGAGATTTTTATTAACTGAAATTTTTGAAAGTACATAATTGGGTAAAACAGTTTGCTTCAAAAATCCCAAAAGGTAAAGGTAGAATATAATCTTTGGTAACACTGTTCTACATTGGAAATTTGGGTTTTCTTAGATAGCATTTAATAGATTTTTATCCTCATCTTTTCTTTGCCTGCTCTATAAAACCAAATGTTTTGTTTAAAGACCAGTTGGATAGCAATTTCTGGTCATTCTGACAGTAATTTGTTTTCTGCATCTAATTTCAGTCTCAGATTTTAAAAACTATACTAATTATATTTACTTAATATGTTGCTGTCTATAGAGATATTGGTAACCTAGAACATTAAAGCTGAAGAGGCCAGAATAATTGCTCCTTATTCTTTGGTATATTAAATAGTTTCGAGTTTTCCTTCTCTTATTATGGTTTATGAGATTATTCTCAAATGAAAAATGTGTCACAAAAGCTAAGCCCCTTCCCTTTTCTCTTAGCAAAAAAGGGAATGTCATTTTAATGCTGATCTTTGAAGGTTTAGTCTTCCTTTTAGCTTGCATAGACAGGAAGGCAGATTACTTCTCCAAAAGCTTGGGATGTTTTTCACTTTATCTTCATATTTACCTGACAGTATTTATAGAATGCTTTGATTATACTAAGACATTGGTTGTCTTTTGCCTTCATTATCTTCAACATAAAAATTAAGGTAATATGTGACTACTGTGTCACCAGTAGGATTCCAAAATGTATAGGAAAGTAGCAGAGAGACAATTTTTGTATTAATGCTTTTAACATCATGATCTGTCATCTTGACTATTCCAGTTTAGACTCAGGTTTGTTAGTAAAGGAAAGATGTTAATTTTAATTTTATTTTGACACGTATGGCAGATGACAGCTAATCAACCATTAGTAGCAAAATATACATAGGCAAAAATGATTCTTCCAATTTTGCTACCCTATCACTTAAATTTTAAGTTGCCTGTCCCATTTGGTGAAGTTATATTTATCATACAGTAAGTTAATTAGACAATGAGGTTTCTATTCTTGAGGTTCCTACAGATATTTTATTCTATAACATCACATTCTTTTAATAAGATATTCCAGTTAGTGGTATTGTAATTCCTTTAAGAATGTTAAATTTTAAGCCAAGTGCGGTGGCTTACGCCTGTAATTCCAGCGACTTGGGAGGCTGAGGCAGGAGGATCATGAATTCAAAACCAGCCTCAGCAAGAGTGAGATGCTAAGCAACTCAGTGAGACCCTGTCTCTAAATAAGATACAAAATAGGGATGGGGACGTGGCTCAGTGTTCCAGTGCCCCTGAGTTCAGTGCCCTTACACCTCTTGCCCCCACCCAAAGGGTATTGAATATTAAGCTGGGTGTGGTGGTGCACCCCAGTACTTTCACCCCCTTAGGAGACTGGAGCAGGAGGATCACAAGTTTGAAGCCAGTCTCAGAAATTTAGTGAGACAACTGTCTCAAAAGAAAAGAAGGAAAAAAAAAAAAAAAAAAAAAAAAAGAGAGAGCTAAAAATAAAAGGGCTGGGAATAGAGCTCAGTGGCAGAGTGCCCCTGAGTTCAGTCCCCAGGACCACACTCAGAAGATGTGTTGAATTTCGTGACCCAGAACGGCAATTAGTTTTCTGGATTTTAATCTACATTCTACCTTCAGTAGGTTTGAAGTGATTGATTTAAATAAGAAGCAATCATAAAAGTAGTTGTCTTATAGACACATAGGCCCAGGTCATTATATGGCAGTATTATGTGGCAGTCTAATGTAAATTATACACATTATGAGTTTTTAACATATTGATTCTTTAAAAATGTCTTATCTCTTAAAGTGTAAATTAGAGTATATGAAAAGTACATTAAGTAGAATTCTGTACAGAATTCAATAGTGATTTCTGCCTATAATTAAAATTGTGAAGTATAAATTATATTTTAACTCCTGCTTATGATAAATAGCTAATAATTTTTATATAAAGTATCAGCTTATTTGATACTATCTTTTCATTAGATTGAAAAGAAGTAGATGGAATTCTGCTGTCAGATTGTTATTCCCAACAATAGGATCACTAAAATCTCCTCTTCACTCAGATACTTAAAACATGTCCCAAGATTTTAGTGTGCTTGAATTGTGATTTGAGCATTAAGGGTGGCTTTCCTGGCTTACCTCCTTAAATATGTGAAAAACATTTCAGGTTTTAATTTCTTCGATGCTGTCATCTTTGATGCCTTTCAGACTCTTGTTTGCTTCTTTTTCATTCTTATCCTCAAATCAAAGAAATTTCATCTTTGAGTTATTCTTCCTTTTAATTATTAAAATATAAGGTGCTGATAGACTTGATGTTATTGATAATCTACAAATATTAATTACATTTCTTAAAATATTCTCTTTTTTTGTAGGAGTAAATATTTAAAGCCAGTTAAAAAGCTTATTTGAATCTTCCTCTTGATCTTAGATTTTTTTCCTTTTATTTTGTTTTCTAGTCCTTGTTCCAGAGGACATGAAACTTCCCTTTACTCCCTTTCAAAGTCAGTCTTCTCTTTTAGAAAGAATGGTTTAAAATATATTAGAAGAAACTTTCCAGATGAAAGATGAATTTAAAAACTATGTGCAACCTTAAACACATTGCATGTGAAAAGTCTGTGAAATATTTCAGTATGTACTTGTTATAACTGAGAAAATTACTATTCATTCCAGGCCGTCTAGCACCTTTACTTCTTTCTAACTTCTGACAGTTATATCTAGTATAGTCTCATCCTAATGTTTTATGATTGAGAAATAGATCAGCTCAAGTACAGAATCCCATGAAGGATATTATACTCCTTTTTTTTTTGACAGAAAAATTTGACCGCTTGGGCAGAGAAAATAGATGACATGTCCTGTGCTTCTTAAAAGCATTACTCTGGAGAATGTTGGGAACCTGCCTTGTACAAATTACCAAATAAATAGTGTAGACAAGTTCTGTAGGAGTCGAAGTTAATGTGGCTAGGAGGTTTGGAATAAGCTTTAAAAAAGATAGGAGACACATGCTGGACTTTGAAGATTGAGGGGAGTTGGGAAAGCAATTGAGAGGGAGAGGACGTTTCAATTTGGGAGAGTAGATTTCACAGAACTGTTACTAGGAAATTGGCAAAGAAGAAGGAGACAAGCTGACTGGAAGAAAGAGTTTTTATGGGAAATTGTGGGAGTTGAGAGTGTGGTTCATGTTGTTGAAGTTTCTTTAAATGCCAGTCTTTAGAAGAGTTTAAAATGCTATCATTTGCTTTTCTTTATTTTATTTTTTTGGTATTGCTTTCTTTAATATTTGGGATAGGCAAAAGAAAAAATTACCCCTATTTTAATTTTTCTAATAAAATCATGATATTTTCTTTTACTGTTTGTTTTCTTTAATATTTTAATGCATTTTTAAGCAATAATTATTTTTATTTTTATTTGTTCTAATTAGTTATATATGATAGTAGAATGCATTTTGACACATCATGTGTAAATGGTATATAACTTCTCATTCTTCTGGTTGTACATGATGTAGAATTAAACCAATTGTGTAATCATATATGCACATAGGGTAATAATGTCCGATTAATCCCACTGTCCTTCCTACCCCCGCAACCCCCTTCCCTTCACTTCCCTCGGTTTAATCCAAAGTACCTCTATTCTTCCTTAGGTGCCCCCTGCCTGCCCCCTTATTGTGAATTAGCATGCACATATCAGAGTAAACATTTGACCTTTGGTTCTTTGGGATTGGCTTATTTCACTTAGCATGATATTCTCTAGTTCCATGCATTTACTGGCAAATGCCATGATTTCATTCTTCTTTAAGACTGAGTAATATTCCAGTGTGTGTGTGTGTGTGTGTGTGTGTGTGTGTGTGTGTGTGTGTGTGTACATCACATTTTCTTTATTCATTCATCTGTTCAAGGACTCCTAGTTTGGCTATTGTGAGTTGAGCTGCTGTAAACATTGATGTGGCTGCATCACTGTAGTATGCTGATTTTAAGTCCTTTGGGTATAAACTGAGGAGTGGGATAGCTGGGTCAAATAGTGGTTCCATTCCAAGTTTTCTGAGGAATCTCCATACTGCTTTCCAGAGTGGTTGCATGAATTTGCAGTCCCACCAGCAATGTATGAGTGTACCTTTTCCCCCACACCCTCACCAACATTTATTGTTGCTTGTGTTCTTGATACTTGCCATTCTGACTGGAGTGAGGTGAAATTTCAGTGTAGTTTGGTTTGCAGTTCTCTAATTGCTAGAGCTGTTGAACGTTTTTTTTCATTTATTTGTTGATTGGTTGTATTTCTTCTTCTGAAACAACAATAATTATCTGTATATATGTTTTAATAACTTTGACTCCACATTTTATTATTCACATTTTATCTGTTTTATATAATTTTAAAGTTAACTATACTCTATATTGTGCCAACAATTGTTTACTGTGTTAACATATGATTTACTTAACCATTTAATTATTTTAGGTGGTAGTTTGGTGCTTTTTCTTTCTTTTTCTTTGTGTGATACTGGGGATAGCACTTAGGGCCTCATGCATGCTTGGTCAGCACTTTATCTCTGAGCTACATTCCTACCCCTCAGTGAGTTTCTTCATGCTCTAAGTTTCTTTCTATATCTTAGAATGTTTATTTGGATTAAATTTCAAGAAATGTAACTATTGTGAGTATCATTTTTGGTACATACTATCAAGTGGATTTCCAAAGGGTTATACCACGTTAAAAGATTTACCAACAATTTACATGCATCCCAGTTTCAATTTACCTCTGTGGTATTGTGTATTCTCAATACTTTTTTGGTTGTCCTCTTTTTTTTGTGACTCCATAGCTTATGAATGTTTCATTTTAAATTTGTATTTATGTGAATACTTGTATAGTTGAATAGACTGAGACATTTGTGCTTAACTTTGCAAATGAGAAATGTTTAAAGAATTTCGAACTAGGGTGCAGGTTTTTTATTACCCCTTCGAACTTAACTTGAATGCATCTCCTCGTGGCCTGCAGCTAATTCCCTTGTCTCTGCTCCCCAGATGCATTCCTTTATATGTTCTCACAGAGCTCACCCAATGGATTAAGTCAAGTACCTTTTATCTTTAACTTCTATAATCTGATTTTGTCCTAAAAGCATTTAATTATATTTAAATCTTGTCCATCTTTAAAAAACTTATTCATTGTACTCCTCATCTTCCTTTTAGATTTATTCTTCTTTTCCTTTTATAGCCAGAACTTCTTGGCATTGTGTGTATGTGCTTACTATTTACCTTTTATTCAATTTTTAATTTTATTTTTAATTTTTTAAAAAAATTGTTTTTGGTGGTACTAGTGATCGAACGCAGGGGTGCTCATATCTTCAGCTGCCCAATTTTTTATTTTGAGGCAGGGTCTACATAAGTTGCCAAACTGACTTCAAACTTGCAGTCCTCCTGCCTCTGCCTCCCAAGTTGCTGTGATTAAAAATATGTACCACTGTGTCTGGCTTACTCAATTTTGATACCTCTGAAATACACCTTTTATTTTTACTATGCCATTGAAATTGTTCTCATCAAGATGGATGATGATCTTTGTTAAACTGAATGGACAAAGTTCAGTTTTAAAATTATTAGACCTGCCTGCATTAGTATTCACTGCTGTGACTACCCAGACTCCTGAAACACCTTTTTTCTTTCTTTCTTTTTTTTTTTAATGTGACTCTTTACTCTCTGGTTTTCCTCTGTGCTTGGTTTTTCTCAGTCTCCATCTTGGGTTCTTCTTTCTTTATCTTTTTCTTGACTATATTATACTTTCTTCTCTGTAATATAACCCCTCCATGGATGATTTCTTTCATTCCTACGGCTTTAGTTATCACTTATGTTAATGATGCCTAATCTGTGTCTTTATCCTGAGTTTCATTTATTTCTATCAATCCACCTGCCAATATTGCTGTCTTGGAACTGTCATCAGTACCTCTAATTCATCTTCCTAAACTCCTTCAGCATCTTGTCAAACCTTCTTTGTGCTTTATTCCAGGAAATTGCTACTGTTCACTACGTTGTTCTGGCCCAAGCCAGGAATCTGAGTGTGATCCTTGATTCTTCCCATCTTCTCATGCTAACTTAGCCAATGAGTCCTGTTGACCCTACCTCCCGAATATTCTTTTTCCATCCCTACACCAGGTAACTAACTTTTATCTTTCTCTTTTCCTTCTGTTTTCCTTCTTTATGTTGCAGCCACTCACTCTTCTGACATGACACCCTGATATTAATACTCTGTTAAAAACCCTTGATGTTTCCTGTTAGATTTTAGGGTAAAGTCAGAACACTTTAACATGACTAAGTCCTTCTTGTTTTAGTTTTTGCTTCTCTCTCTGACCTCACTTTCTCTCTTGTTCAGCTTTTTCAATGTGCTATTCATACCCACCCCTTATCCTTACGTAACATGATTGTATTTCATGCTGTTCTGTTTTTCATCTTCAACTGACTGTTTCCTACTCATCCTTGAAGACTGAATTTAAATGCCATTTTTGTTCAGAAAACCTCTGATTTGTCAAGTCAGATTTGGAGACCGTCCTCAGTGTTCTTCTTTTTCCTTTTCTGATTACAGTTATTCATTTCTTTGTGCATAGTCTCTCCACTATGTCAGGGTTCATATATATTTCTTGAATTAATGAATGAATTTATTCATTTAGCCAAGTGTCAGTTACTGTGCCTTTCACTTGTGCCAGGCACTTTCCTAAGCAATGGGGATGCTGTAGTGAACAAAACAGTTTCTGCTCTCGAGGAATTTACCCTCTGCTACATTAGGGAGAGAGAGAGAGACAGACAAATGCATTTATAGTGTATCATGTTGTGATAAATGCAGTGGAAGAATGAGAGAGTATGGTTTCAAAAGCAGAGAAGTGTGGGGAGAGTATTCTAGAAGCCTTAAGCTGGCTATTGTATGTAGGAGGACTGACTTAGGGCTAGAAGATCATCAAAGAAACTATTCTAGGAAGTTAAAGTAAAGCAGAAGTTATGAGGCTTGTTTTATGGTGGTATAATTGACAAACTATATTAGTTGATCAACTATATCTCTGTGTAGGATCCTAGAATTAGCTGACAGGGCCAGGTGAAGAGTTGACTGGAAGAATGATGTTATTGTTTTTGACGGGAATATGCAAATAACTTCAGGGTCACTCAGTTTTTGTTATGGTACTGGGAATTGAACCCAGAGACACTTTATTTTTTTTGAGATAGGGTCTCACTGATTTGTTTAGGGCCTTGCTAACTTTCCGAGTCTGGCCTCACATTTGTGATCCTCCTGCCTCAAGAGTATTTTTAAAATACAATAAAATATGAATCAGTATTAGAAAATTTATACTCTTAAACTAATTGTTGGATATCCAGGTATAAAAGATGATGGATTGGAGTCCCAAATGGGGGTTGGGGGGGAATTTTAAGATATAAACTGATGGTTTATGGAGGTACAATGGAAACATTGTATGTAGATTTTTAAAAATTAAGGCATCCATTGTATATTCATTCATTGTCACCTCTAATCATCATGTATTTTTCTAATCCATTTTTAAAATGATGACTATCATGTGGAAGAATCCATGAATTTTTAAAAATTTTTATTTCTCTGAGCAAAAGTAATATAGATGAAAAAAATGTATTGAAAACTTATTTTTCACAGTGGTAGTATACTACTTCAGTTTTTTTTTTTTGTCTTTTTAAAGCTTCCTCAAAGTATTTATTCTTAGTTATATTCCTTTGTAATTACCTCTGTATTTCTAAATGATACATTTATTAGACTATGCATAATTTGTTACTTCTAGGCATTATTTCTTGAGATCCTGCAATGGTAGACTTGTATGTGGTTTTTCTCTCTCTGCCATCATGCTCCTAACATAGTTATATCAGTTTTAGATAAATAGGTTAGATAATCAGGGCTTATAGTCTAGTGACTGAAAATATTCGTGGGTAGGAAAAGTGATGCCCTGTCGTCACCACTCCATTCACTCATGATTCTTTGTTGTTTTTAATCTTAATTTTATGCTAGGTTGTCTATATAATTATAGTAAATCTTTCCTGGTGCTTTAAAATTTCTGCCACCTGCCATCAGCAATATGGTCCTTTTGCTTAAATCTATGAAATTCCTCCTTATGCTTTCTCTGGAGTCATCTTTGCTCCTACCCTAGTCTGGATTAGTTCTCTGGTCTTGCTATGCAGCTGTAGCTCTGGATTTGCTTTTGCTGACCTTCTGTGTTGGAGTTTGTTTTCTGGATTTCTGTCTTCCTCCATCTTGGTATATTTCCTAAATTAGTTATGTATCTTCCAGTAGCTTACTAATATAATAGGAGGCAAAGGTTTTGAGAATGCACACATTAAAATGACTTTATTTACCTTGCACAAAAAAGTCTAGAGATGGAAATCTAGTTGAAAATCATTTTCCCTAGAGTTCTGAAGGCCTTGCTTCATTGTCCTCTACCTTCAGGGAGAGTGGTTAGTATATTTATGATTTTAAAAAATTCAGTGGTGTGTGTATTTAGATCCTTTTTCATTCAGTGTTTCAGTGAGTGATATGGATGACTCCTGTCCTTTGTTTGGGTAATTCTTGTGTCTTTTCTTTCATAATTCCCTTCTCTCTTGAACACCTTAACTTTCCATTCTTTCTTTGTGTAATTTGGTATTAATCATTTTAGAATTTTCTCTAATTTGCCTATCTGCTTTTGTATTTCCCATCTTGTTTCACTTTCTGGGATATTGTCTTGATTTTTAATTTCTAGTTCTCCATATTTTTTATTTTAGTGATTGTATTTTAAATTTCTGGTGACTTTTTCATGGTATTTATGTGTAAAATTGTGCTGTTCTCATTTAATGAATTTAACATGAACTCTTAACTCTTTTTGTGTGTTACTTACAAAGATGTTTTTATTTGATGTTAGGTTTATTGCCTGTTCTCTCCATTGACTATTTTGGGTTCTGTCTGTCCTATTGGCTATTAGGATATTGCTTCAGTAAAAACATTGTAACACGTATTTTGGGTTTACACTTGGGAGTAGAATTGTTGGATCATAGTGTGTGCTTATGTCCAGCTGTATTAGATACTACCAGTTTTTTGCTTGATTATGTGAAGTTATACTTCTACCAGCAGTATATGGTTACTTAAAATCTTTGTCAGTATTGTCTTCAATCTTTGTGTTAGCCTTTTGTCATTTGACAAACACCTGAGACAAACAGATGGAAGGGTTTATTTTGGCTCACAGTTTCAGAAGTTTCATTCCAAGGTCAGTTGGCTGCATTGCTTTGGGCCTTAGGTGAGGGAGAGCATCATGGCAAAAGGGCATGGCAGAGAGAGAGAGAGAGAGAGAGAGAGAGAAGGGTCAAGCATAAGAAATACCCTTCCAGGGCATGCCCCCAGTGACCTATTTCCTCCAATTAGGCCCCACCTCTTCAAATTTCCAGTACCTCCCATAATGCCATCAGATTATTAAACCATCAGTACATTAATCTATTGAGGGGTCAGCGCTTTCATGATCCAATCACTACCCTAAAACCCCACCTCTGAACATTGCTTCATTGAGAACAGGCTTCAACACATGAGTCTTTGGGGGATTCTTCATGTCCTATGAGTCTTTAAAATTTTTGACATTCCAATATGTGTTTTGGGTTATTTCTTTATTTTAGCTTGCAGTTTCTTGGTAACTAATGATACTAATTATATGTATATTGACCATCTAGAGGTTCTTTTTTATGAAGTTCTGTTCAAGTTTTCGTGTATTTTTCTATTAGGTTATTTGTCTTTTTCTCTTTGATTGTGGGAGTTCTCTGGGTAGTTTGGTTATAAGTCCTAATGCTTGTTCCAAATTTGCAGATTACCTTTTTACTTTCTTAATGCTGTCTTTTGGTAAATATGATCTCATAATCTGAAGCAAATTGAGAGGTGGGACAGAGACTGGGAGGGTGAGGAAACTTCTGGAGTGCTACAGATATTCTTTTTTCTGATTTGGGTGGTAGTTACACAGGCATGGTTATTTGTGAAACTTTAGTGAGCTGTGTACACTTTTTTTTGCACATTTTTGCATGCAACATTGTGATGAAGATTTGCAAAAGGTAAAGAACATATTTTATTGATCTCTTCCTTTGTTTTTCTGTGACACATTTAAGAAATGTATGCTTAGTCCAAGATTTTCAATATACTCCCTTATGTTATCTTCTGGATGCTTGTTTTACATTTAGATCTACAATCCATGTGGAATTGACCTTTGTTTTTGATGTGTGGAATTATATTTTTTCCATAAGGATATCCAACAGACCCAGAACTATTTATTGAAAAGAATATTCTTTTCCTTTGCTTTATATTGTTAACTTTGTCATAGATGAAATGCTTATGTATGTGAAAGTCAATGTTTTGCCTCCCTGTTCTTTTCCTTTGATCTATTTGTACATGTTAGTCTGTTTCTCTTCTCTTGTGTTAAATTCTGTTAGTTTATTCTTTTTCTAACACTGCACCATCTTTCTTATTCCAGCTTTACAAAAAGTCTAAATGTCTGGTAGTGTAAGTTTTGAAGGTTTGCTATTCTGATTGAAGATTATCTTAATCATTCTTGTCTGTCTGCATTTTCCACCTAAATTTTAGACTCATTTATTTTACAAAACCTGCTAGGATTTGAATCTAGACCAATTAGGGAGAGTTAATATTTTTATAGCATTAAGTCTTGTACTTATAATCTACAAATTTTGGTCTATTAAGGTTTTATACTTTTCAATGTACTGATCTTAGACATTTTAATTGATTCCTAGATATTTGATGTTTTTGATGTTACCATAAATGGCAAAGTTATAAAATTTTTATTTTCTAATGATCTTTTGCCAATATTAGAAATAATTTTTCTTTCCATATTTTATAGGTGCATTATAGTTGTACATGTTGATGGGATTTGTTATGTATTTGTGCCTACACACAATATAACAATATAATTTGACCAATATCATTCCCCAATATTTCCTCTTTCCCTCCCTTCCTCCCTCCTCTGGTCCCTTTGTTTTACTCTACTTTTCTTACTTCCTGATGTGTCCCTTCACCCCACACCTTTCTTTCCCTTTTTCCTCTCTAGCTTCTATATATAAGAGAAAACTTAAAACCCTTGACCTTCTGAGTCTGCCTTATTTTACTTAACATAATGGTCTCCTGCAAATGACATAATTTCATTTTTCTTTATGGCTGAATAAACTCCATTGTGTATATATGCCATGTTTTCCTCTATCTTTGTTTGTTGATGGACACCTATGCTGGTTCCATAGTTTTTTGTGAATTCTGCTGCTATAATTATGGGTGTACATGTATTACTGTAGTATGATGACTTTAATTCTTTAGGATAAATACCAAGGTGTGGTATACAGCTGGGTCATTCCTACTCTTGAGGAAACTCCATACTGATTTCCATAGTGGTTATACTAATTTACAATCCCATGAACAGTGTAAAAGTGTTCCTTTTTATCTACATCCCCTCCAGCATGTGTTATTGTTTGTATTCTTGATGACTGTCATTCTGACTGGAGTGAGATGAAATCTTGGTGTAGTTTTGGTTTGCATGTCCCTAATTGCTATTGATGTTCAACATTTTTTCATGTATTTGTTGGCTATATGTATTTCTTTGAGAAGTATCTGTTTAGTTCATTTGCTCACTTAATAACTTAATTCATTTTTTTTGGTACTAAGTTTTTTGTGTTCTTTGTATATTTTGGATATTAATCCTTTGTCAGAAGAGTAACTCACAAAGATTTTTTCCTATTCTGTAGATTCTCTCTTAACATTTTATTTACTTTGCTGTGCAGAAGCATTATAATTTGATGCTATCCTATTCGTTAACTCTTGGCATTATTTCCTGCTTTAAGGGTTCTGTTGAGAAAGTCTTTGCCAATGCCTACAGATTGGAGTGTTGAACAACATTTCCTTCTAGGGTTGCATAGTTTCTGGTCTTAATTCCTAGGTTTTTGGTCCATTTTGAGTTGACTTTTGTGCAGGGTGAGAGATAATGGTCTACTTTCATTTTTCTATATGGATAACCAGTTTCCCTAGCACCATTTGTTTAAAGGTTGTCTTTTCTCCAATGTATGTTTTTAGCACCTTTGTCAAGGATCAGATGATGTGTCTGAGTGGGTTTGTCTCTTTGTCCTTATTCTGTACCATTCGTGTATGTATCTGTTTTTATGCCAACGTTGTGCAGTTTTTGTTACCATAGCTCTGTATTATAGTTTAAAGTCAGATATTGTGATGCTTCCAGCATTTTTTTTTTTTTTTGCTTAGAATTGCTTTGTCTATTCTGGGTCTTTTATTCTTCCAAATGAATTTTAGGACTGTTTTTCTGTAGTTCTGTGAAAAATGTCATTGGTATTTTGACAGAGATTGCATTGAGTCTTTATATTGCTTTTGGTAGTATGGCCATTTTAACAAATTAATTCTGCCTATCCATGAACATGAGAGATATTTTCATCTTGTGTCTTCTTCAGTTTCTTTCTTAAATGTTCTGTAGTTTTCATTGCAGAGATCTTTCATCTCCTTGGCTAAATTTATTCCTAGGTATTTTATTTTTCAAGGTGATTGTGAATGAAATTGTTGTTCTGATTTCTTTCTCATCAGATTCATTATTGGTATATGGAAAAGCTATGATTTTTGTATATTGATTTCATAACCTGATACTTTACTGAGCTTATTAGCTCATCTGCAAATAGTGATAATTTGACTTCTTCCTTTCCTATTTTTATTCCTTTTCTTTCCTTCTGTTGCCTAATTGCTCTGACTAAAGTTTCTAGCACTATAATAAGAGTGGTGAGAGTGGACATCTTTGTCTTGCTCCAGATTTTAAAGGAAATGCTTTCGGTTTTTCCCTAGTCAGTACGTTTTTTTGATTTTGGGTTTTTCACATATAATCTTTATGATGTTGCTGTAGATTCCTACTATCCCTAATTTTTTTTTTTATTTTTTAATTTTTATTTATTTATTTTTTTAAATACCAGGGATTAAACCCAGGGGCACTTAACTACTGAGCAACATCCCCAGCTATTTTAATTTTATTTTTTTAAATTTTGAGACAAGTCTCTTGCTCAGTTACTTAGGGCCTTAGTAAGTTGCTGAGGCTGAGTTTGAACTTGGAGTCCTCCTGCTTTAGCCTCCTGCGCCACTGGATTACAGGAGTGTACCACCATACCAGCTTCTTCAGAGTGTTTTTTGTTTGTTTGTTTTGTCGTGAATGGGTGCAGAAGTTTATCAGAGACTTTCTCCACATCTATTGAGATGACTGATTTATGTCCTTATTCTATTTATATGATGAATTACATTTATTGATTAGTGTGTGTTCAGCCATCCTTGCATCTGTGGGATAAAACCACCTCCATCATGATGTACAGTATTCTTAATATGTTGTTGAATATTGTCTGCTAATATTTTATTAAGGATTTTTGCATCTAAGTTAATCAGAAATACTGTCTATAGTTGGTTTTCTTGATGGGTTCTTATTTGCTTTTTTTTTTTTTTTTAGTGAGTGTGATACTGGCTTTATAAAATGAATTTGGAAGTGTTTCATACTTTCCTATTTTATGGGAAAATTTGAGGAGCATTGGCATTAGTTTTTCCTTAAAGGTTTGGTAGAATTCATCTGAGAATTCATCTGATTCTGGGCTTTTGTTTGTTGTTAAGGTTTTATTTTATTTTTAATTACCTCTGTCTTACTGCTAATTGGTTTGTGGTTTTTGTTGTTCTCTTGATTCAATTTTGTCTGGTTGCGTGTGTCTAGAAATGTTTCTTCTAGGTTTTCCACTTAATTGAAGTAAAAGTTTTCAAAATATTCCTTACTTATCTGAATTTCTGTGATGTCTATGGTGATTTTTTTCTTTTTCATCTTTAATTTTATTATTTTGGGTCTTTTCTCTTTTCCTTTTGGTTCATTTGGCTAAGGGTTTATCATTCTTGTTTATCTTTTCAAAGAACCAGTTTTTTGTTTCATTAGTCCTTTGTTTTTTTTCATCCTCAGTTTTGTTGATTGTGGTTCTGATCTTAATTATTTCCTTCTTTCTCCTGGTTTTGGAATTGGTTTGTTCTTTTTCAAAGGCCTTGAGCTTCATCATTAGGTTGTTTATTTGGGATCGTTCTGATTTTCTTAGGTAGGCACTTACAGCTTTAAACGTTTCTGTTAGAACTGCCTTCATGGTTCCCAGAGGTTCTGATGTTTTCATCATTATTCTTGCTTGATTCTCAGACTTTTAAATTTCTCTCCTGAAGAAATATATTGATTTTATTGGTTATATACATTGACTCTGTGTTCATTTATCTTTCTAAATTCACTTAGTAAATCATTTGTGATCCTGTTATACATTAATAAACATGTCATCTGCCAATGAAAATTTTATTTCTTACCAATCCTTAACTTTCTGATTTTTCCCTATTCTTTTACTAAAACTTCCAATATAATCTTGAATAGAATTGGTGTTAAAAGTATCTTAGTTTCATGATACCAAAGAATATTTTTAATGTTTCTCCATGTTTTAATGTTTAAGGAAATTAACTTCTAATTCAAGTTTTAAAATATTTTTCATGAATAGGTTTTTAATATCACCAACTTTTTTCTACCTAGTTAAGTGGTCAAATAATTTTTTTGTATTTATTCTGTTAATACAGTTAATTGTAGTGATTGGTTTATAAGATGAATCTTACTACTTGTTTTTTTGGAATGTTAAATAGACTTTGAATTCCTGGATCCAGTGTGGTTAGGATGTATTATCATTGTTTTCTTTGTTTAGATTTGTTTTTATTTTTAAGAATATTTTTCCTCTTTATTCATGAGGGAGATCGACTTGAATTTTCTTCCCTTGTTCTTTTCTAATCATACCTTAGTATCAAGGTTTTCCTGACCGTATGAAATGAGCTAGGAGATGATTTTTTTCCCCAAATATTATCTGTAAGAGTTTGGTAAAATTGGTATTTTTCTTTGAAAAAATTAAATGTGACGTCATCTCTTCCTAATATTTTATTGGGAAAGTTTTCTATTATAGATTCAGTTCACTTAATAGGTACATAGATGAATATTTATATTTTCTATTTCTTCTTATAATGTGTTTTTCTAGAAATCTATGCATTTCATAATTTTCAGGTTAATGGATGGTTTAAGATCATTTACATATTTTCTAGTAATTTTTAAAAATGTTTTTAGTATCTGTTGTGACACTTTTTTATCTGATGTTGAATGGTGGAATGATATGTTAGACCTAGCTAAAACTCAATTTATATAGGTGATTTTGCCCTTGAAAATTCCAATTTTGTGAAACTTATTGATAAGAAAATGTTTATGTTATAGAAATTATTTTATTATAACGGATTATAATTTGACTTGACACTTATTGCCTTGAATTATAGGCATATTGGGATTTTTGCTTTTTATGTCTATTTGCTTGCTGTTTCTTTGTTACTTTTTATTTTTAGCTGAGTCTGTTAGATTTTCTTGGATAAAATGGTTGAGTTTTATTTTTCTGATCTGATCTAAGGTTTTTTTTTTTTCTTTTATTGATGATACCACTCTAGTATTGACATTAAAATCTATTTGATCTTACGTCACTGTTTTTGTATACCGTTTTTAATATTTTGTTAGGATTCCACTATTAAAAAGTTAGGAATTAATTTATGAATTCAGCTGAAATTAGTTTCATGTAAGCTCTTGTGATGGGCACCTCTCTGACAAATAGCTAATAAAAGATCTTTATCTATTAGAAGTCCAAGTTCCTGAAGATGAGTGGGTTTTGAAATAATTCATGAATTCAACAGCATACATTGCTGATTATTTTATAGATCCTGTATAAATAAAGAAGTCAGACCTGCACCCTACCCTCACAAAAATTTGAATCTGATAAACAAAACAAGCACTAAACAAATAATTCCAAGTATGCTGACAAGTTACAAGTAAATGAAAAGTGCAGATGAAGTAGACTGTGTAACGAATATGTTAATAAAAAGTTATTGAAGCATTTTCTATGGGAGTAACACATGAGAAATTTAGGCACTGTGAATTATATATAGTCTTATACCTTGGGCATCTTAAGATAATTGTACCTTTTCAGGCATTTAACTAATATTGTATGCCACTACTTGTAAGTTACAGAGTGTTCATGGTGAAATTTAGACAAATAGGTACAGCAGGTGGTTACTGCTCCTTCATCTTAATCAACCCTAACTTTTGCCTTTTTCTTTGTTCCTCCATCTCTTTAGTCCAAATTGTTATCTTTTGCCTTACTAAGAGATTACATTGTAATTTGCACAGCCACATGAATCAAGCTTTGCTTAGCTTTACATCATAATTTTCTTGTTATTATCTAGCCCTTTCTTTCTAGGACACCAGCACAAAATAAAGGGTTGCTCATGTTTGACCTTTGATGTTTGCATTCCATGGTATTTAAGTTAAGTTGGTTTTGCTGACTGTAACTAGACAGCTAAGATATTATTTGGGGTTGATTGGAAATAGAGCAGTTTATAAAGTGGACAGTGAATTCCCTCTGGGCAGAAACAACATTCATTTATATACCCTAACCTAGTATCTTGCATATTTTTTTTTTCAAGAGTCAGTGAATGTAAAATGCACATTTCCTGGAATTTGCTTTTATCTACAAGAATGTGATAAGATTTTTTATTCTTTTTTTTCTCTACATAGCTGAGGCTCAAACTCAGGGCCTTGTGTTTGCCAGGCATATACCATGGAGTTACATCTGTGGGCCCAAGATTCTTTATTGTTGATTAGATCTAGTAAATGCCTTAGGAAAGTGAAAAAGATATTCATTGAATTTATGTAATACTGACATTAGAAAAAAATTCTGAGCAACTTAATAAAATTTGTATTTTGAAATAACATCCTCATAGTTTATTAGTGTTTTGATAACTTTCAGTGATAGATGTGATATTTATTAGTATTTCTAGTTTACTAGTGAAAATATATCCAGATGGATAAGATGACTTGCCTAAGACAACAAAGCTATACACTGGTTGCGCCAGGACCAAAGCATTTAGCTGCCAAACTAGTTCTCTTTCTATCATACTGTACTTCCTCTACTGAATCACAAATGTATTCCACTAGTATTTGAGTGCAAACTATATGTTAGCATCTATGCTATGTGCTAGTTGCTGTGCTAGCAACTGCCTTAGCATCTTTGTCTCTTTTATATATATGTATATATTTATTTGTAGGTGGACACAATACTTTTATTTTTTTATGTGGTGCTGAGAATCGAACCCAGGGTCTCACATGTGCTCTACCACTGAGCCACAATCCCAGCCCATCTTTGTCTATCTTGATAAGATAGAAACTATTCAGAATAAAACTCTTGAGATTTTTTTTAAACAAATTTAAAAATTTTTTAAATTTTGTTCTTATTCTAATTAGGATTCCAGTCTTGTGATTATACACGATGTGGAAATTGACTGTGGTGTATTCATATATGTACATAGGAAAGTTAAGTCAGAATCATTCCACTGTCCTTCCTATTCCTGTCCCCCTCCTTAATGAGATTTTAAAGACCACTTTTGTTTTGTTTTACAAAGTATTAACTTTTTTCCTTAATTAATTTATGCATTTTAAGTATTTTTCATTAGAAAGTAAAAATGCTTCTGATCTTATCTCTGATAATTACTGTGCTATGTTCCACTTTGTGGCTTAACAGTAGCAGAGAATACTGAAATATACAAAGAGCCACCTAAAATGCAAATTTTCATAAGTCTCCTCATAGCAAGTGAATACAGAAGTGAAGTAAGACAGAGGAGGCTTGACTCAGGAATTAGATAGAGTTGGTAATGAGAAGGTTACTGGAACCTGGAGCAAGGTCAGTGTTACTTTAATAGTAGGGACTAAAACTGGGTTGAAAGGAAGAGAATGAATGGAAGGTGGGGAAGTAAGACAGAATTTTTACTAGTGGTAGAGATGGATTGAGGCAGAAGTAATGCAATTAAGGACATGTTCTAGGTGGTCAGTATTTAAGTGTCTTTGGCTCTTCAAGGGGAGAATCCCAAGGAGAAGAAGGGGGAACATGGAAATTGTGAATTACTAAAGAAACTGAGGAGGAAGTAGGAGAAATCAAGAGCATGAATATGGGGACAATCTTGGCAAAACAGAATATTTATTTCCCTGCAGTAGGAGGACAGTTGAGGAATGGGGAAGATTTGTACAGGCTCAGGATCTTTAGCATCTGGTGTTCCTAGTTAGCAACAATTATTATGGACTGTTGGTTTGCTAATATTCAGTTTATGGTGTTTAAAATGAACAAAAAGAAACAGAAGTTTATATAGGAATTTTAGATAAATTTTACTTAGCTTCATTATGGAACTTCAGTGTGTTTCTGTGTGGTCAATTTATTTTTGTTCTAATGGAGTTTTTAATTTCAAAAGTGATTTATGAAGGCTAAGGCAAGTTTTGCTTTTTCATGTGACTGTTTGGCTAGATGCTTTTTCTCTGGGATTTTTGATTGGAAGTAGCCAGGCCTACTGATAACATGCTAAGCATTTATGGAATCAGCATGTTTGAGGCCAGCTTATCAGTTCTGCTTTGTTGCTCTGCCTGTGCTTGAACACCTACGACCATTCTACACAGGGCTCTGCCTTTCTCAGTAGTCAAAACCAGACTGGCACATGTGCACAATCCCCAATCCTATGGTAAATAAGAGAGCCTTTTCTAAAATCTATTCATATAGACCAATGTATGCATGTACATAAAGACACTTTCTAACTTAGGGGTTATGATATAAAATTTCATATTTCAGAATTTGGAACTCTACATCTTCTGATAGGAACAATATGGTTCTATCATCTTAGGCCAGCCTATAACTTTTAAAATTTTTTTTTCTTTAATTAATTAATTAATTATTTATTTTTTACAGACTGCATTTTGATTCATTGTACACAAATGGGGCACATCATTTCCTTTCATTGTTGTATACCATGTAGATTCATACCATTCGTGTAATCATACATGTACATAGGGTAATGATGTCTGCCTTATTCCATGATTTTTCATACCCCCATCCCTCTCATTTCCCATAACTGTTTAAAATATGTCTGAATTATCATAAATAATTATTGTTTTATCAGGAAATGCATTGAATTTCAATTTAAGGTAAAAAATGTTTCTCCCAATTCTGTCTACCTTAGTGACCAATTGGTTGGATTCCCTTCCAGTTCCTATTTGTCTGGCAGTGAAAAGAGGCATCAAGTTCAGGCTACTTAGGGGGCTCTCAGAACCCAAAAAGGAGGAGCTGGGTTGGGGCTCTTCAAAGAAGGGAGCACAGCTGGTTGTAGTGTTGGCATATTACAGTGGAAGACTCTCCTTTCTATTTCTGTTGTGAGGTCTGGGCTTCTCCCATTATGTATGTCCCACCCTCCTGTCTTCCTTCTTACTCTATGAACTAGCAGTTCTCAAGCAGACCTGCTTTTGCCTCTCCTACTTCCTAACACCCAAGGATATTTAGCAATGTCCGGACACATTTTTTTTTTTTTTGATTGTTACAATTGGAATTGTACTATTAGCATCTAATATGCACAAACCAAAGATGCTGCTAAGAATACTCTGCAAATGTCAGTAATGCCAAGACTAAGAAACCCTGCTTTAAGCCCCTGGGGCTGGTTAGGGTTTTTTTTTTTTTTTTCCTTCTTGATTCACAACAGCACAGAAGAGTATAGTCTGTTTCTCTGATTCTCTCCTATCGTCTGTTCTTGAAACAAGCTCAGAGCCCTTTTGAGGTTTTTTCTAAGGGCTTTACTATCATCACAACATGAAAATAGGCTAAAAATAACAAGAAAATTATAGCTTTGGGAAATCGTAATTAAAAGCTATCCATGTTAGCCACTGAACTTGAAATAGAACAAATTCTGATCTTTTCTAGGCTTCAATTCATTATTCCCCAGGATGATTTTTCCATCCCCTGGGCTTCCCTTCCTTCCTTACCAGTACTGTGGAGCTTTGGCAGTGATCATTTTCCCTGTCATGGCATTTCCCTAAGCTCTACTCTTCCCTCATTTCCAAGTTGTCCTGTACCATTGACACCAGCTGCAGAGGCATGTGAACTGTGCAGTTGCAGAGGACCTGGTGCTTAGAAAAGCCCTCACATAGAAGTAAGGACCCTATACCTGGTTTAATCCTCTGCAGTTGTCCCTTTCAATTTCTTAATACTTTTTAAGCAAGGGTACTCACATTTTTATTTTCTACTGGCCTTTCAAATTATGTAGCTGGTACTGCTACCAAACTATTCCCAACCACTTTGAGCCCAGCTGTGAGGCAGTCTACTTGGATAAGAGGGAGAAGAGGAAGAGTTACAAAATACTTAGAATAGCAAGAAATCCCTAGCAGAAAATCTGGGAGAGACGGGCAGATTCATGTGCATGTGCTCAGACTCTTCACTTGCTAATACCTTTCAGAGTCAATTATTAACACATTGTTTGTACTTAAAATAAATTTACTAGAATGACCAGCTATTTATTCAGTACAGTTGTATGATCCATGGTGTGCTACCAGCCAGAGGTGAAATAAAAAAGTACTCTGATAGTTGCTATGTATTGGCATGTACAAGAATTTATAAAACTTTCTTGTGGGGCTGGGGCTTTATGTAGCTCAGTGGCAGAGCACTTGCCTAACATGTGTGAGGCACTGGGTTCGATCCCTAGCTCCGCATAAAACAGTGAACTAAGACAGACATTTTTACCCTATATACATGTATGATTACACAAGTGGTATGGATCTACATTGTGTACAACCATTGAAATGAAAACTTGTACCCCATTTGTGTACAGTGAATCAAAATGCAGTCTGTAAAAATAAGTAAAAACAAAAGAAAGTAAAAAAAAAAACAAACATAAAATAAAGGTGTACTGTCCATCTACAACTACAAAAAAAAAAAACAAAACAAAACAAAAAAAAAAAAAAAACACAAACTTTATCATTTAGTTTCCATAACCTTTTAAGACTGTTTTTATTTTCCCATTCCATAGGGTAGGAAACTGGTATCTATATAGAGGTTAAGATAGTTGTCCAAGTTTATAAACTAGTGACACAACAAGTATTTGAACATAGACTGATCTGAGTCTAAGGCCAGTCCCATTCACTCTGATACTTGTATATTTCTGTCCTTGGAGATGACTGTCAAGTTGAGGTCAATAGTAAACATGGAAGGTCAGTATCTTTATCTCCAGTAAATTTTTTTACAGATATATCAGTGCTTTTTGAATTGAATTGCAATAGTAGATGAAAATAAAACTGATACATTTGATGTAGATTCTTTTCAATGTGGTCATGACAAGTAGCTGTTAATATAATCTGTTAATCTATGACACTATTTTTACAGAACAAAATTCAAAAATCCTGTTACATATGTTTAGTAAGCCACTCCCTCTTTTTCCATTTTATGAAATGCTTGTGCACATTGTTAGTGTCACTTAGCTGGAAGTGTTTTCTTGAAAGGGGGGGGGGGGGTTCTGAATCTTTTATTTCCATCCAGTGAATAAAAATTTGGTGTTTTATGTGGCTGACATTTGCTGTGGAGTCCAAGAAAGCTAATTTTCAGAGAATACATGTAACACCAATTTTTTTGCTTTGTATCATAATGAACTGTCCCAAATCAGTTTAGTATCTTCTTAAACATCTACACCAGTTTTAGCTAAATGTATCACAACCCTGGGCTTCTTAATCCTGCATGAGGAGAAGGCAGGCACTAGGCACAGATTGTCTACAATTGACAAGTTACATGATACTTTTTACTTAGTAACAAAGCAAGGATTTGAACATAAGTTCCTTAATTGGATCCTTATCCTTACATGGATTAAGGATAACTTGATAGTTTTCTTAGCATTTATTGCTCTATCATCAGCCTTTGATGTCATGAAGAGAGGGGTCTGAGGCCTGTACCATGTGATCTAACAGAACCAAACATGTAAATGCTCTTTCAGTTTTTCCTGTTAAGCCAGGCATGTGTAATAACCCTGACTGATTTTAATTCCACTTGTGCTACTGACTAGTTGTGTAATCTCTGGTAAATTATTTAACTTTTCTAAGGTTCAGTTTCCTTACCTGGAAAGGGGAGTAATATTCCAAAAGGCTGTAGGAAAGAGTAACTGAATTCTTGTACTGTGCAGGCTTATGGAAAAGCCCTGATGGCCAGGTGGTAGTTGTCCTACTTATTCTCCACCTCCTCCTCCTTCCCCTCCCCACAGAACTTTGGGTAAGCCCTTTCTCTACACCTAAACAATTAGGAAGACTTTTAAACCTAACACATGTCCTCCTGCAGGGAAATAATAGGAAGGCAAATGTTATGCTCCAGTATTCCACAAGGAAGATGATAGAATAATAATTTTTAATCTTCTCTTATAATTAGGATTAAAACTTGGGGATCTTGGTGATCACTAATACCACTTCTCTATTATACACTATCTTTCACTCTCCCCAAACCAAGCCAGTCTTACTCAAACTGGGATCCTTGTAACTGCATCTGAATCTCCTAAGATGCTTATTAAAAAAAAATAGAAAGAAAGAAAGAAAGAAAGAAAGAAAAAGAAAGAAAGAAAGAAAGAAAGAAAACTAATTAACCCCAGACCTAGGAAACAGAATATTTGAGGGCAAGGCTTCAGATATGCAGTTAATTAAGTAAGCCACCTTGGTTACTGTTCTATAAGAAATCATTTAGAAAAACTGTTCTTTGCTTATGTAATAGGAATAGTCTTTCCTCTTTTGCATGCTTATGGACTATTACATATTTTTTAAGAGCTACCTTTTCCAAAGACTTTAGCCTTCCAAATTTTTCCAAGTCAAGGTTAATTTTGTGTCTTCCTTATTGCAGTCTGCCTCGAAGAGCTTTGCTTGTTTTCCAGCAAATAGAAAGCTCCTGGAGGGCAGTGATGTCCAGTTATAATAACAACCATCTCTAGTGTTCAGCAAAATACTTTGCATATAAAGGGCACACAAAAAATATTATTGAATTGAAATTGATCCTTTAATTACTTTTTCCTTGTAAATTATCTTCTGATTTTGAAAAAAAAACAAGTCTGTTCAGAGTATGTGTTAATAAACTCAGGGTAATGGAAGACAATAATAAAAAATAACAAATTTAGTTCCCAGAGCATCAGAATAGGAGTGGCTATGAGTTTTTCTGTGATTCCTGGTTCTTCCTTATCATATTCTTGGATATCCTTCAAAAAATAAGTAAATAGATCCCCCAAAGTCCAAGTTAAATCCACAGCAGTTAAAAGGCAAAAATGCTACAATTACAGTCCAGTGTTAGTTGTATTTCCAGTAAATATATTTGCTCACTTTTCTCACTAAAAAAGCGACTTTTGTGACATGGCTTATGCTTATCTTCAGGGAGGCTAAGATAGATATACATCTATTGTGCTTCTACTGATGTCCCACATGTACTTCTAGTAAAGTGAGGGAGAAAAAGATACAGAGTTGAGCTCATGTTTTCTTCAAAGTTACATTGCACCCTTGCTGACATTTTAGGCACTTTGGTGCCTATGCTATGCTTCTCCCTTTAATCAACTGAGTCCTTGGATAGGGTATTGCCTGGGCCATTGGCAATAAAGGTGATTCAGGGTTGTGGGTGTAGCTCAGTGGTAGGATGCTTGCCTAGCATGTATGAGGTCCTGGATTCAATCTCCAACACTACATAAAAAAAAAAATTTAAGGCGATGCACATGTGGATGCTATCCAATTTTCTGATATTCTGGAGGGTGACAGAAAAGCATATTAGAGAAACTTAAGGGATCTGGTTGTGGGGATTAGAGAGGCATGGAATAACTGAGGATGATTGCATGTTTAGGGGCTTTCTCTAAATATTAAGTCACTTTTAAACTTTAAGTGACTATTTGATGTCACATCACATAGGAAGATTAAGCTAAGAAAACCATGAGATAAGGCAAGTGAAGTCAGATTTTCAACAGGTAGGTTAGGATTTGATGACAGCAGTGGTGTTCATAAAGTGTGCTAGAAGAGACTAGGTAGCTATGGTAGTTGTTTGGAGACTCATTTTTGAATATTATTGTCTTAGGGCTTTGGTTGGGTGGGAAGGAACCCCAGGTGAATACAATCACCTAGGAAATCTGGAGTTGATAAATAATATAGGCTGGGAAATTTTAAATTCAGAGGATGTCCTCTCCCTTTCCCTGCTCCCTCCAAAGCATTGAGGGCTATGAAGTGGCCGAAGATAATGAAAAGGATCATAGAATGTGGGGAGAAGAACTGACTAGCTTTTAGAATAGATTGAGAAGAAACTGGATAGAAAGGGGGTTGGGGTGATTTAGTGAAGTGGCCCTGGAGGAAGGAAGATGGTGTGTTGGTCATTCCTTGGGAATGGGCATGGGAAGAAAAAGACAACGGTCATTGTATTGACTGGATAAAGTTTGTTTACTAAAAACCAAAGAGTACAATTCCAACACTCTGAAGAACTGCCTTGTTCTGACCCTTTGTTGCCAGACCCTCCTCCACCCCAACCCCCCCCCCCCCCCCCCCCGTACCCTATAGCTTTATCTTTTGTTATCAGTTGAATCACATGGTATGGAGAAGACTAACTTTTCCCACTCAGCATAATGCCTGCTATATGTACATTTAAAGTGCATTTTAAAATGCAAATATTCTCTACCCCCACCCCCACCCTAAATACAACAAAACAGGGAAGAATCTGAGAAGATGGTTGATGGGAAAGAAATAAGTTAGGAACATACCGAGATGTGAATAGACATTTACTTTAAGAGGACTCTGTCAGTTCTCAGTGAAAGGAGTGGGTGAATGGTGGAAAGATAGGGAGAAAGTGTCCTTGACCACTCACTACCTCCCATCCTGTGTGGTAAACACACACACATCCATTTTCATGGCATACACATTTAATTTTTTTTCCTGCCCTGGAATTCTGGAGATGATATCTTTTGTCATTGAAAGAACATGTACAAATTTGTCCATGCTTATCAGATTCTGATTTCAGCTGACATTGAGGACTATCAGATGACATGTGGTGTAACCAGGGCTTTTTGTAATCTGGGTCCATATACCCATGTGTCAATCCAAGGTTTATTTTCCAGAATTTTCCTTTCTAATTTTTGGTGTTGTTCTCCTTCTTATAAATAGAAATTTAAAAGTTAAGAATTAAAAATGATAGGTTCAAAAATTATCTTTTAATATATAAAAATTAGAATTTTTAGATATAAAAAATTAGCAATGAATTTGGCCATAATTTCCATGCTTTATTTTTTCTAGTTTTAACTTATTTTTATAAATTAAAAATATTTACACACACACACATACACACACAGAGTTATCCATTAGTATTCTCAGGTGATTGGTTCTGAGATCCTCTTCTGATACCAAAATTCACAGATGCTCAAGTCCCATTTATAAAATAGTATAATACTGGCATATAATCTATACACATTCTCCTTCATGTTTAAAATCACATCTAGGCTACTTATAAATATCAGTGTAAACACTATATAAATTGTTCTTAAACACTATATAAGTTGTTCTGTTTTAGTCAGGGAACAATGGCAAAAATTTTTTTGTAACTTTTTAGTTCAGACACTTTTTTTCTGAATATTTTTGATCTTTAGTTGGTTGGATCAGTGTGTGCAGAATTCAGAGATACAAAGAGCTATGTATGTACATATGTATGTATATGAACACACTTGTACATATCTGTGGGTTCTGCATGCACTGATTAGAAATTTAACTGAGTTTTGTTTTCTTTGCTTTTTACTATAACTATGATATTCAAAATAAAGATGATATTTTTCTACTACAGAGAAAATAGAAATCAAACAGGGTTTCTTGGGACATTTATCACATTCACCAGTTATTAACCTCATCTAATTACTTGATATCCATGATGATTATTATTGTTGTTGACTTGTTCATATTGGCCATGTATTCTACTAATGCTATGATTTGTAGGAGACATAGCAATTGTTGCCAAGTTCCAAGAAGGTCTTCAGAGGAGAGAGGCATTCTGTTACTGTTCTGTCTTAAATAGAGTTGTACTACCATATCTTCTCCTGTGTCTGGAGGACAGTCATCTGATACTTTACCTATACACTGAATTGAGAATATAGCCCTCAAAGCTCTGAGAGTGAGCACAATTTGTTAAAAGTAAATACACTGAACTGTATGCGTATTTTAAGACAGGTGCTTTATATATATTGCCTTATTTAATTAACACACCAATTGAATGTGGTACCCATTGGTTCCACATTTGCAGAGGAAGAAACTGAAGCTTCTGAAAGGTTATAGCATACGTCAAAGGTCGTATATTTCTTGGTTGTTGAAAGTTGGATTTTGATAAAGCTTTGTGTGTGTCCTTCACATCCTTAGGCTGAGTCCAGTTTTTCCCATTTTTGGGCATTAACACAAATATTTTTTCAGTACCATGTGAAAGGCCCTGGTATCCAGGATTAAAGGTGGAGAGCCCTGTAAAATCTTATTTTCTTTGCAGTAAATATGAAATTATGAAGCAGACTAGAAAAGAAATAAGGCTCAAGGACAGGGCCAATGTCTGTCTTCCTGACTATGCATCCACAGTACATAGTAGGAACTCAATAAATATATGCTGAAAAGATGAATGACATGGATGAGAAATAACTAACAGGAAAAAGACTAAAGGAAAAAAGGATTTAAATAAAAGAGCATAACTGTCAGGGATCAGTTAGTCTTTGAATAAGCAGTTGCATACCTCAGTGGCCCACTAATGCAGGAAGAGCCTTTCAGTATACTTACTGCTACCCAGAATGGTGCTGGGGCCACTGAGTGACTATAGTGATTCAGGCCCTGTGCAATAGGAAGAAAGTCACTCTTAAACGTGATGTCCAGTTTAAAACCAAGGTGGTACCAAGACATTTTAGCCACTAAAAAAATGTCTTTTCCCCCCTTAAATATGGTAAAGGACTAAATAAACATCAGTTCTTAGAAAAATTATGTGGAGTAGCTCTTCCCCTAATGATATTGAATAAAGGGGCTAATATATAATATTATTTGTTTTTTTCCCCTGATAAGCTTTAACATTAAAATTTCATGCCAAATGAATTTTTAAAAAATTGAAATTATATTCTTTGGAAGATACCTTATAGAGAAATATATGTAGTATACAGGGTATAATGATCTATAATAATTTAACAAATAAATAATTTGCATAAAATAACAAAACATTTTTTGAGTAATGTTGATCTGAAAGAATTATGATGTGTTGAAATAATTCATGTTTAGAATATCATTTAGCTTGTTGTAAGGAAAAAATGAGAAAATTGTAGGAAACTATCAACATGATTTAAATTTCATTATTCGACAGCATCGATGCGCTACTTTCTTGTCTCAAGAATGTATCTATTAACAGTGATATTTTGCCTTACAGCTTTTCTGGGAGAAGAGGCTACAAGGACTTAGTGCATCAGATGTAACAGAACAAATTATAAAAACCATGGAACTACCTAAAGGTCTTCAAGGTATTATCTAAGTTTAGTTGAGCAGATATTTATTAAGTACCTACTGTGTGCCGGACACTGTGTTAGATGCTGTGGATTCAGAATTGAATGATACCAGGTCTTTGCTTTAAGGGATCATGTGTCTCTCTGGATGGACAGCATACCCCTTATGTTGTAGTAAATCCAGGGAGGACATACATGAAAGACTTGTACCTTGTAGGGATGCCTCTGTGAGTGTATTACTTTAGATTTTCTATTCCTGTGTAAAAGCTTTGGCTGTAGATTGGGTTCTTCATCTAATTTAACACATGTGCTGTGTTTAGTACTGAGTGCAGATGAGCAATAGGATTTCGCAAGCCTCTAGCTCCTAGCAGCATCGGGCCCCAACATTTGTTCTTTCTCTTATCCTCTTACCAAAAGAAAAACTAATAACTCTTCTTCTGCCCCTCCCTTTCCAAACTGTTGCTGTAAGTAGCAGTGGGAGAACATGCACGCTGGTTCAGTATTGCCAGCTAGTGGCATGTGGGTGGAGAACTCAGTTGCCAATCTACCTGTCAGATCACATGGCCACTCCACGTTTGAGAGAAGTTTTATCCTTCAAGTGTTAGAATCAGATTATGAATCTTGATTGTGAGTTACTCAGAAATTCTCATAATTTATTGTTGAACTTTTGTCTCTGTGTTCTTGGGAATTATTGTTTTAACTAATTTTAGAGCTAAAATTGTTTTAACAATTTTAGAGCTTAAAGCAATTCATTTTGATTTTGTTGTGTGTAGTCATTAATTCTGTAAATCTGGATATTTAGTTAGACATTTGAAAGAACTATTAAAGCTGCAAATATAGCATGCTTGCTTTGACTTTTTCTTTCAAGTCCTGAAACAAGGAAGATAAGTATTGTAATATTACTAGAAATTAATGTTAAAAGCTATAAGGAGAAATTATTCCAGGATACATTAATAGGAATACTTGAGTATAATACAATGCCTTCATAAAAAACTTAGATTGTTCAAATAATTGACTTTACCTGAGGAAATGTAGCCATCTCTTCAAAAGTTTAGAAAATGTATTTTAAAAGTTTATTAAAATGCTATACTCTTTTGTTACTATGTCTTTAATGTCAGTTCCTTGTGATATCATCCTTTGCTGCTTTGGTTCATGTTGATTTTAAACATATGATCCTGCATGAACACAAAAATGTTGATTGTTTCAGGTCACATAATTTTCTCAGCACATTGAGAATTTTCCTTTAAGTATTGCTTATTTCTGATTGCAGGAGTTGGTCCAGGTAGTAATGATGAGACCCTTTTATCTGCTGTTGCCAGTGCTTTGCACACAAGCTCTGCACCAATCACGGGACAAGTCTCCGCTGCTGTGGAAAAGAACCCCGCTGTTTGGCTTAACACATCTCAGCCCCTTTGCAAAGCTTTCATTGTCACAGATGAAGACATTAGGTAAGTCAGTTTATTATAACCCAAAAAGCTTGATTTTTGCCTGTGGATAAATTTTATGTTGCCCATTAGGTTCAGTGTCACGTCTAGTACAGGTTGATCATCCTGAATCCAAAAATCTAAAATCCAAAGTACTCAAAAGTCTAAAACTTTCTGAGCTCTAACATGAGTGAAAACATCCATACCATGAAACTTCATTTTATTTACAAAGTTATTAAAACATGTTGTATAAAATGACCTGCAGGCTATGTACATAAGTTATACATGAAACACGAATTTTGTGTTCAGGCTTGGGTTCCACACCTAAGATATCTCATTATGCTATTCAAATACTTCAAAATCAAAAAAGTCTGAAATACTTCTGGTCCTAAGCATTTCAGAACAAAGATCCTCAATTTGTAAGTTAATTCACTAGAAAATCAGTCCTTTCTTTTTCTCTTTCTCTCTTTCTTTCTTAACACAGCTTTTCTGAAACTAATGGGAAATGATGATAAAGTACTGTTACAATAAATACATGCTTGTAAAAGGTAGAAGGGGGATCATCATGACCATGCCCAAAGGACAGGTTTCAGAACAATGACATCCTGTACACATCATCTGTAGTTTTGTAATTTGGGCTTCTGAATTTTTGCTCTGACAAACCCCATTCTCCCAGACATAACTTTTATGGTTGCTTCGTGCATTGGTTTGTCTGCAAACAAGGGTCTTTCTAAAGCAAATGATAGCCATGCTGCATTAAGCTAAATTGTGTTTTTAAAGTATGATTTAGTTATCTTGATTGTATTTACCTCACTTATGCTCAATTTAGAACTTTATTTACCTGTTTCACTTTGTTTCAGTAAAGATTTAAGGTGCCTCCAAAGACAGACACACATGTACAAACACACAATAGAGCAAGAAGAGAAGCACACGAGAAAACTGAGCAGAGTAAAGAAGAAGATAGAGCCAGGAATAAGAGACTTAGCTGCATCCGTTAACATCGTTTTCTAAGTCATCTGTTTCTAAGAGTGTGCCACAAATTGGTTTTTTAGCAGCAAATAGTAAAAGGAAACCCTCTAACTTAGATTGATAGCATGAGCAAACTATTGCTTAGGAGAAACAAAACTATTCTGGATAGTAAAACCTCAAAGGAATTTTTGTCTAATATTTATGAACTTTGGCATCATTACTTAAGGATACATAATGATCACAATGATACTGTAGTATATTTGCTTTAAAAGTATGATAGTATGTATACTTCACTATTTCTGTCTTCAGAATGTAAATCAGAACTTTACTGGAGTATTATTCCTAGACAAAACCAGCAGATGGCACTTTTGAACCATAAAATTAAAAATATGTTTTCTATTGGTATTTTGTTTTTTCTAAATCATAAAAAGTTGACAAAAATATTTCTAAATGCATGAGTCTAGCTATATTTATATTGGAGAGCTCTTGAGTTTTAAAGTAATTCCCTTTGCAAAGGTATAAAACAACTCAAAGTTCTAGTCATATATATGCCTTGATTGCATGGGATTTATGAACAACTTTATTTCGGAAGAAGTTAAAATAACAAAATATAAAATCAAGTTGAGTAATTAACATGCTTTTGGACTGTTTACCATTGAGGAAGGCAGCTACTCAAGGAAATAAGTTCTTTTCAATCTTGGAATGAGGACAAGTTAGCAGGGATTCTACCAGATCATCCATGGGTGTAGACTGAGGTTCTCTAGGTGGTATCGTGAGAATGACTACAGCTTCCACATCAGATCATTTGACAGTAGAGGACACCATCTCCAAGCCAGGTCTGGATGATTTCCTTTTCAGACAAATTTATCTATCAAATTACTCGTTTGATTTAATTGTCATAACAATAATTAAGCAGAACTTACTAAGCAAACATTCCTTGTTGAATTAGTATAAGTTTGAAATAAATGACAGCAAATATGATTGTTACTCTTCCTTGATTTGTGTAGCCAATATTCTGCTTATATTAAGCTTCCAACTAAAGATCTTAATAATAAGTATATATCTTTTCAGTATATTTGATAATATTTTCATCCACCCATGTACTTGCTTTCTAATACTTGATAACAAATGCTTACAAATTTTGCAGCTTAAAGCAAGATCCATTTATTAGCTCATGGTTCTGTGGTTCAGCAGCCTAGGTTCTCTGCTTAGTTTCACAAGGCTAAAATCAGTGTTAGCTGTACTGCTTTCCCTTCTGGAGCTTAGGATTCTCCTTAAAATCAGTTGTTGCAGAATTCACTCTTGGTGGCTGAAGGGCTAAGACCCATGTTCTCTTGTTGCATAGGAGATGGGCCACTCTCAGCTCCTAAAGGTGGCCTGAAATTCTTTGCCATATGGCCCCCTTCATTTGTCCTTAAATGCATCTGTCAGAAAAGACTCAGCCTCACTAAGGGCTCTTCTTATTAGGTGAGACCCACTGTATAAATCTTTCTTTTGATTAATTCAAGGTGTTATGGTTTGGATATGAAGTGTCCCCCAGAAGCTCACATGTGAGACAATGCAAGAAGGTTCAGAGGAGAAATGATTGGATGTTGAGAGTCTTAACCCAATCAGTGAATTAATCCTTGATGGGATTAACTGAGTGGTAACTGGAGGCAGGTGGGGTGTGGCTGGAGGGAGTGGTTCATTGGGATCATGACTATGGGGTATATAGTTTGTGTCTGGAAAGTGGTGTCTCTCTCTGCTTCCTGAGCACAATGTGAGCCCTTTACCTCTGCCACACTCTTCTACCATGATGTTCAGCCTCACCTCAAACCCAGAGGAATGAAACTGGCCATCTATGGACTAAGACCTCTGAAACTGTGAGCCCTCAAATAAACTTTTTCTCCTCTATAATTGTGCTGGTCAGATCATTTAGTCACAGCAGGGAAAAAGCTGATTAAAACACAAGGTCATTTGATTAGTAACCCCATCATACCTGCAAGTTCTCTCCATCTTCAGGGAAGAAAATACGTAGGCATTGTATATGGAGTGGTGAGGGCTTGGGGAACATCCTAGAACTCAGCCTATCATGATGGGCATTCTAAGGTCAACGTTTATCATAAAGTTGAGAAGTAATGCTTAAGGTAAAAGAAAATCAGTGGTCTTTGTTAGCTTTTAAGAGATAGAGTTCTTCATCCAAAAGCACCATTTGTTCCATTTTCCCTGTCTTCCTAATGGGATTGCTCCGGGGTAGCTGTACATATTCTTGTGGTCTGTTATGAAGAGTGAGACACTGCCTGTGAGACCGATGTGCCATTTAGCATAAGCTTTGAGTCAGTGGGCCTGAAGAGACTGACTATATAAGAAATAAACAGATATGTTATATTAATCCTTCCACATTACATAAAAATCTGTCACCTCCAGTTTCTTGTTATGTGACAGAAACTATAGAGCTTCGACTGACCAGTAACCACCCTGCCTGCCCCTTAAGCTGAAAATTTATTTAAAAAAGTAGAAGTCAGTGCTATTTTGGAGTTTAATAAAGATATCTAAAGTTTTTTGGCTACATAGTATATGTTGCCTTATCACCTCCTGTCGTGGACATATTCTCAGTGAACCCAGAGAAATGTGCTCTGGAGGACAGCATATGTGAATACAGCTGGCTGAGCCCCCAGGGAACGAGGACACTGTGACTGTGGACGAGATCCTCTGTGACATGCTGCTCGGACCTTTCTGCTGTCCTAGATGGGCAGTGCTACAATCCGTCTTCCTCAGTTGTTGGTTTAGAAAATCACTTTTGCCAGTAGAACCCTGTTTTCCTTGTTATGTCTTCCTGGTCACTGCACTGCTCCTTCTCCCACTCTGCATCCATCCTGACCATCTTTCCCTCTGCTCTCAGGAGAGGGCCTGACCTGTTCTCTATTGGTAGTTAACACACTTACCTCTGCTTTCACCTCTCTTCACTTCTTATTTTCATCAGGGCCTTTACCTACCAGTCTTTACTATTCCCTTGGATTTCTTCAACTTTTGCCTTTCTACTTGGTTCTGGGTGTAAATTTCTCTCTTGCCCTCTCAGAGCTTTTAAGACCAAGTATCTTTTAACAGCTTTTCCTCCTGGTCTTTGTTCTTTATATGATGGTTCAGAGCCTTGTTTATTAACTCTCACTTTTGAGACCTCCTTGCAATCACCAAGACACAGAAGAAACCTGTGGCATGTTCTTCATGTACTCAGTTTCTCTTGGTTGAAGTGGTGCTTTTAGTCTGCTCTTGGTAATGCAGACTTATGCATTGCTGGCTTTTTCATGCTGATCCCATTGCCTGCAGACCTAGGAACCCAGGAGAGCACTCTCTCCCAACGTAGCCAGGGAATGCCAGACCAAGTCCCAACGCACCCGGTCTCTGCTTCATTTCTTTCTCAGTGCTTCATTTAGAAAGGCAGTTTTCTTCATTCTTCTTGTTGCCTCCTCCTTCTATCCCCGCCTCCAGATTATTTCTAATTATTCTTTATAGGAATAAACCTACATCTTCCCATATTTGAAATTGTTGGAGTTGAGGAAGAGGCCACTAAAGTAAAGTGACTCCAGAATTCTCTCTGAGACAAAAGATAACTGACCATCCCTCTTTTTGGCAAGGCTATAGTGTATTTGGTTCATGAGTATAGAAGCAACATTTGCAAAGTCAGAGGAGAGGAAAGTGTATTTTTTTCCTGAGGAATTTAATGATTTTGAAGTAGGGATGGACTTTTTTAGCAATTTCATATTTTCATTACATGCCAGATTTTTAGTGTTTTTTTCCGTATTTGAAAAGGAAACAGGAAGAGCGAGTACAACAAGTACGCAAAAAATTGGAAGAAGCACTGATGGCAGACATCCTGTCCCGGGCTGCTGACACAGAAGAGATGGATATTGAAATGGACAGTGGAGATGAAGCCTAAGAATATGATCAGGTAAACTAACGCAGACATAGACACACTTGGAACTCAAATGTTTATTTTCTTGTCTGCAGCCTCCTCAGCAGTGAATGAAAAAAACTGCTACTTTGCATAGGTTATGCATATGCTGCTGTCTGGCCCCTCTGTATTTAAGGGCCATAGAAGTTATTACATCTGTTTGTTCTCATTCTGTGAGGATGTTCACAACCCTGCAGCCACCTCCAGAGGATCCTTTAGCTTCCTTTATTAAAATCATGTGGAAAATCTCCAATGCATCATTTAAGAAAAGTAGAGGAAAAGCAAAGGACTGTGTCAGGTAGGGAGGAATGGCTATAGTAGAGGAAGGTGGCTGTCATCCTCACCCCATTAGCCCTCTGGGGTATGTTGTTCCCTCTTTAGAATTATGTTAGCAATATAGACAAAAATTCTTCACTTTTTCTAGACTTTCTTTAATATAGACTCTCCTATGCTGGGAGAACAAGAAGGACATTGACAAGTATAATACATAATTTACCATATGATCCAAATTTTGACCTTACTCTAAATCCACATATGAAGTTCATGGTCTGTGTTTCATTAGTATATATTTTCTTTAGATGATTACACTCAAATTTTCAAGGCTTCAGTGTAGCATCTTGCTTCCCAACTTCTATATTGTATCTTGGCATCCCTTGTTTTAATTTCTGCTGCTTATAAGCCAGTTATTTGTTTCCTTTGAAGCCCAAATTGAGAAGAGATAGGTTAGTTAACATGGTGTGAAAGATCAAAAAAACCTCTCTGAGGAAGTGACATTTACATTAGATCTGAAAGATATGTAGGATTATGTTGGGGGAATTTCAGCAGTCCTTTTAGAAGGGACAGCAAGGTGAAGCTTGGTTTCTTTAAGGCAGAAAGAAAAATCAACATAATCTGAATGTTGTATGTCTGGAGAGGGAGGAGCAATGTGTATAGGCAGTGTACCTGATCACAGAGGGCTGGTAGGTCATGGTTAAGGACCTTGAACTTGATCATTAATACCATGGGAATCCACTGAAGGTCAATAGCATAATCAAATTTATTTACAAGATCCCCAAGGCTGCTGCAGGAAAACATAGATTATGGACAGTTTGGAAGCAGGGAAACCAGCTAGGATGCTACTGTGAGTCTAGTAAGACCAGGGTGTTGTTAGTGAGGAGGGAGGAGAGGAGGAAAGGGCAGATCTGAGATATATTTGAAGATAGAATTGGCGTGAGCAGGTGATTGATCAGGAGCAATCTTGAGAAAGTGGAAAGGATGAGTCATTCCCCGCTCCCCGGTCTGGAAGAGAGGGAGTCCTGTGTGATAGAGGAGCAGAGGGAGGCAGGGGCATGAGTGTGATCATTGACACCACCCTCCCTTTGCATGAGTACATTTCTTTAATTCAGGAATGACTCATGACACAATGATAACTAAACCAAGTAAGAGATACAGTGTCTTACATCTGCAAGTCCAGTGACAGCAGCACCATTCTGTCATCTAATTTTTTGATCATACAGAAATGTTTGAATTCAATTCAGCCGTTTTTAGGTCTTTTTAATTTCCTGACGAGGACAGGAAGGCACTGTGTTTACACTTGGTATTTTGTTTTCCAAACTGGCAAGGATATGTTGTTTGGGCTTTAATGAACGTATGTAGTATTTGTGAAATTTGTCAGAGAGAAGTCTGAACAGGTTTCTTTTGTCTGAGGCTCCACCATGTTGTCTCTGGAGTGCAGCGAGGGAATCTGCACTGTTGCACCTGTACCAGGTTCTGCACCATTGTGTCAAAACAGACTCTCGGGAGGCCTTCTTATGCTTTTAGCTTTTGTTTTTTCTCAGCCTTTTCTCCTGACATCAGTTTGGGATAACCAAGGTCCATATCGTCTAGGCTTTACTAAAAACTATGCTTCTGAGGTCAGAAGAAAATGGGCACATTCAGGGTGGTATGGCTGTAGGCTAAACCTGTGCTTTCTTTGCAAAGTACTTTGCATTTTGATATCAAGGCAGCACTCAAATCTATGTAAGCAAGTGTGTGTTTTAGTCACTTTCCATTTATAGAAGCTGGCACCTGCTTGTTGCCTTATACAAATGCGTAGTAGCAGTAATAAACTAATTGTTGATTGATTAGAGCTTTGATAATTCTTAAAACTGGCAATTATTTTGGTGTGTTAGGTAGGGAGAGATATGATATGTTATGTCATATTCTAAACTTGAGAATAATATTATTAGATCAGGCCATTAGATATATAGATTGTGAAAGATTTAGAAGTACTTCTTAGTTATCAAAATTACATTTATCTCACTCATTTAGCCCTATATATACCTAAATGCTAAGAAACTGGAGCATTTGCCACATGACTTAATTAGATGCTCATAATAACATGTGGAATAGGTAGAACTTAGTTTGGCACAGGGTGGGAGATGTCCAACTTGACATGGTTTGTGGGTGGTAAGAGATGGACCCTGAGTCTTTTAACCTGTGGTTCCCCTTCAGGCCTGTCAGCTGCATCATGCCACAGTTCTTTGTAATGCTCCTTGTTAGGTGGACTTGCATTTATTTATATATATATATATATATTTATTTATTTATTTTCTTTTTTTCTTTTCTTTTTTCTTTTTTTTTTTTTTGGTAGTATCAGGGATTGAGCAGAGGGCAGTCTACCCCTGAGCTGTATCAGGGATTGAACAGAGGGCACTCTACCCCTGAGCTGAAACTAAAACCCCAGCCCTTTTTATTTTAGTTTGAGACAGAATCTCCCTTAGTTGTCAAGACTGGCCTCAAACCTATGGATCCTCCTGCATCAGGTTCTTGGGTAGCTGGCATTACAGGTGTGCACCACCATACCTTTCTTTCTTTCTTTTATTTATTTAGCTTGTTAGTTAAGTAATAGATTTAGATTTACTATTTAAAATTTACAACAATAGAGAAGTACCTAGGTTATCAAACATTTTAGGAATGATTGCAAGAAAATAACTATAAAAACAAAGGTATTAAAATATTTAGTTATGAATGAATGATATATCAAAGACAAATAGTTCAGTCTGCAGTTGCACAGTACCATCTCACTCAGGATAAAAGGATAAATAATAAAAAAGTACATATCTATCATCTATAATTGCTCTAAAGTAAAATCAATCATTGTGAAGTAGAATAAATCATTGTAAGTAGAAGTTTTCTCAGAATATGCTTAGATTTGGCTGCTATTATGATTTTTCATTTGTATGCTCTTTCAATTCCTTTTTTATGCTGATTTAATTAATTGCAGATAGAAAATATTTGCATAAGTATGCAAAGGGATATGTATACTTTCTTTGAAAATGAAATGGGTATTAAAGGGTATCATCAAAATAAAACATTTGAAATAATGAGGGAATATGTTGAACATTATTTACAATGGACTGTAACTAAATGCTTAATTGAGACTTCACAAACATGACTAAATGAAATTTAGGCTCTGATTACTTCAAATTTCTTCTCACCTGAGAAAGCATTGAATTACTTAAGTTTGTTTGTTTTTCCTTCCAGGTAACTTTCGACTGACTTTCCCCAAGAGCAAATTCCTAGAAATTGAATGAAAACGTTTCCACTGGGTTTTGCCTGTAAGAAAAAGTGTACCCGAGCACATAGAGCTTTTTCATAGCACTAACCAATGCCTTTTTAGATGTATTTTTGATGTATATATCTATTATTCAAAAAATGATGTTTATTTTGAGTCCTAGGACTTAAAATTAGTCTTTTGTAATATCAAGCAGGACCCTTAAGATGAAGCTGAGCTTTTGATGCCAGGTGCAATCTACTGGAAATGTAGCACTTAACTGAAATATTTGTTTCCCCACAGTTTTAATATAAACAGATCAGGAGTACCAAATAAATTTCCCAATTAAAGATTATTGTGACTTCACTGTATATAAACAGATTTTTATACTTTATTGAAAGAGGACAATGTACATTCTTCCATCATCACTGTAAAGACAAATAAATGATTATATTCACAGACTGATTGGAATTTTTTTCTGTTAAAGCACACGCAGTGAATAGCCCCTCATTAGCATCCTTTACGGACGGACACGCAGCCTTGATCCCTGGGCCTGGGTTTGTTTGGAGGTGGTGGAAAGCAGCTTGTGCATGGGCAGTGCACTGCCTCCGAAGGGGTGCTTTCACCGGCAGCATTGCACTGTTGGTAGCATGTGCAATGTTTTACTTGCCTTTGACTAGTACTTTTGATAGTTCTATAAAAGCCAGGCTATTTCTTTCTTTTGGCATGCATTAGGTATACAGGTGCCCTGTCAGTGTTACTTGAAGTCCATGTTTGTTGTTTTTGCTAGAATTTTGGCTGTGTCTAACATCCACTAGGTTACTGAGTGAACAGGTACAGGTCAGAAGCTTGGCCATAGTGAGAAGAAGGTTCTAGGCAGAGTTGCTTCATAAACCAGGCTGTGATACTTTGCTAATCATTATGTGGCCCCCAGAGTAGTAAGAATTTTTTCTGTTGATGCTCATAAGCCAAACTTTTATTACCACTTAAATTTCTTGATATCTGGTTACTAAAACTGGCATTATATTATTCAGTGAGTTTTAAAATCAGAACATATTTATATTAATCTAATGCCAAGGAAGGGAGGGAGTGGTTATAAGCAAATTAAAGCAATGAGAAATTGAGCAGATATGAAGTCATTGTCATTGTATATGTACTTCTTAACTCTTGAGTTTGTTTAAAAGTAGACCTGATAAAGCACTTGCCTGTGTTTGATCTCTAGCATCACAAAATAGGTAAATAAATAAATTCAATAAAAATTAAACAATTTAGACCCAAACTGATGTGTTCAAAGATGTGAGCACCAGTTCTGCATCAGTGTCACCTGTACATTTTATCATCAGTACCTCTATTCCCAAGGGAGGGACAGAGGAAGGCTAATGAAAGCAATGTGACTTGCTAAATGTGGCTGCTGTTTCCAGACCTTTATTGCCAAACTACGTAAATACTTATTGAAATTCCTGATTTATATTTGAGTTTGATCCCTAGGCCACAGTTTGTGCTGCTGGTACATAAGCACAGAGATTGGCGGTTTCTAGAAGGACTGTTGGCAGAGGATCCTTTCTCTGGGCCATCCGAGTGTCCCAAGGGGGGGTGGGAGTGAGGAGTTAATATGAGTTTATTTTTAAGAGCTAATATTACACTAGTTAGAATGAATATCCAAAGGTGTTTTTCCTTCTCTCCCAACCCCATGACTTCATTTGCAATCAGGCATGGGGTATTTTCACCTTGATGAGCATATACTCTTTTTATAATACTTAAATCAAGATATATGTGCTTTCTAAACAGATTTATGAAAGCAAAAACACAATATACATGGTATAAAACTTTGTGTTTTTCCCCTTGTATACTTTGCTCAGGTTGAGAATGAGATAAGAAGCCATTACATGGTGTTCTACTGGGGACCATCCTTGAAGCCGGGATGTTCCCAATATATCTGCAGGGTGTGTCCAAAGTTAAATTCATCATCTCATCCCCACAAACCTACCACCATCTTGCATTCCCCAACTTGGGCAAAGCAGACCATCTCAGTTGCCTAAGGCAGAAGCCCAGGAGTGATCTCAGATGTTCTTTCCCTTGCTGGAGATACCTGTCAAGGTATCTGTCAGTCCCACTCGAACTTCCATTTTTTCCCACACCTCTCCCATGTAGGTCCTTCTGCCTCCCACTACCACTGCCTTCATGTGACTCCTCTTCTCTCTTTCAGGAGCTTCCTTTACTGGGCCTGTCTACTGCCCCTTTCCATCCCCTTCCCTCTCAATTTTTCTTTTGTCTCCTCCATATAGTCATCAGAGTGATCCTCAAAACAGGCAAATGCGATCAAATCCCTTCTCCACTCAAGATTTCTCACTTTGTATGCAGTTTAGAGTAATTTTTAAGAGCAAACACTTTGAAATTAGGAACCTGTGTCAGAATCCTGGTTTTGCCATTTGTGTGATGTGTCAGGTTAGTTTAATCTCCTTGAGCCTGTTCTTCCTCAGTGAAATAGGAATAATGCCTACCTCAGAGAGTTGTTGTGAGGATCAATGAGATACCGTGTATAAAGTGTTTAGCACAGTGGTTTCACACATTGGAGAATGCTGTTATTGTCCCTGCAGATACCATTTTTATGTCACTTCCAAGAGGCTTGATAACACTTAACAACCCCTACACTCATACCACTTTATTTTCAGTACCCTGTGCATTTCCTTTGTCAGAAATTTCTAAATCTGTGTTTTATTTATTTGTTGACTTTTTGTCTGTTTCTCTACTAGAATGTAAGCTCCATGAGAGCAAGGATGTGTCTGTCTTGTCCAGAGCTCCAGTGCACAGCCCGGTGCCTGGCACATAGTAAGCACTCAACTTAGGGCAAAAGGCTCTTCATGGTCTGATAAATGCCTTTTTAGCCTCATCCTGCCACTATCCTTGTTATACTTTGGGCTCAAGAAGAGCCATATCACTTGTGCTTTGAAGTTCCCCTTGGGCCCCGTGTCTTTGTACCTGTTGTTCCCACTGCCTGAAACAACCTTTGCCTGCCCATCCATGGCAAATTCCTGATTATTGGTCAAGTCTCAGCTCAATGGCTACCTCCTCTGTGATGCTGTCTCTAATTTCTCCAAGGCAGATGTTCTTTTTCCCTCTTCCAAGTTCCCACTGCACTTTGTAAATACCTCTGTGGAAGCACTTTATTGTATTGTATTGTAAATTTTGTGCATGTCTGTTTTCTACGATACTGTAAGCACCATGGAAGCTGAGATTTCATCTTTACATCCTAATGTTCCCCAGGACCTTGCACAGTGCCTGGCACATGATAGCTTGTCGATAAGTGTTTGCTGAATGAATTTGTGATTGAACAAACAGTTGGAAAACTGTTGGAAGATGTATGTATTATTAAGGGGAGTGCCCGGTGGCTTCCAGGGTATTTTTTTTTTTTTTTCTTACTTTTTCCTCAAGAAAGGAGATCTAAAGAGCATTATGTAATCTCTGAGTATAAAATTACTTGTTTAAATTTAAAGATACTATGAATTGAATAATATAGATCTTCATCAATGATTGCAAAAAGATATCAAAAGCTTTGTGATCTTAAATGCTACGAAATCCAAAATAAATATTTGCACTATTAATATTTCCATAGTAAATGCTATGAGAAAATGTACAGCAATAAATTTTGAAGCTTTAAAAATGTTTGTGTAAGTCATCTTCAGTGACTTAATTCATGAAGCACCTTTTTGGTCTGGTTTTCCTAGAACCAAGAGACTGTAGACAGGACCCAAAAGCCTTCAGAGCATATCCATTGACACTACTTTTATTGATCCAGAGACAGTGGCTCAATCATTTTTCTGGCAAGCCTAAGGAACAGAAAGAACTGAAAGGGTCCTCCACAGAATCAGGGGGAGGTTTCCCTAGACCTCATGAGGCCCCAGTCTCCAGCATGGCTATCATAACTGTCTTTCTGCCCACATTCACTTCTGGGATGCATACGTGACCCCTATGTAAAATATACTTCAGTTGCCAGAGTCCATGTAGGGCAGGTTACATCAGTTAGTTACATCAGGATTAGCTAGGATCCACTGTGGGATGGGATTGGGGCTTGGAGCTGTGGGGGATCAATCTATCGTGTCTCAAGGGATCCAGAGTGAACTTCAATTTGCACATGGATTTCTCTACGAGATTATATATATTTTTTATAGTAAGAGTTACTTTTTCAATAACCTTTATTTTTATGACAGGAGTATAAAAGCTTTCATAGCCTCTTATGTACTATTTTATAATTTACAGGACACTTTTACCTCCATTAATGTCATCTTTGAATTTTACTATGCAATATGTACATATCCTTATTATCCTCTTTTCAGAATACTTTTACCATTAATGTCATCTTTGAAATTTAACCATGCAATAAGTACATATTCTTCTCCTCACAGGTGAAGGAACCAAAGACCTATTCAAGCTAGTAAGGTGCAGAGAGGGGAATCTGAATGCAGAGGTCTTCTGTTTCTAGAATGTCTGCCAATACTCCCCCACCCAGGCTTCAGCTGCTTTTCTGTACAGAGAGCAACACAGTTTGGTTGATCAAGTACATTATGGCTGTGGCCTCAAACCCTCAATAGGGCAGAATGATTCTTTAGAGGAGACCTGGTCTTTTTATGTATGAAGAGTCAAAAGTTTTTCCGGCAAACTTTTCGGCTGAGAAATCCTTTACAAAGATTATTTTGTGTAAGAGGTGGGAACATGTGTACTTTCCTAATCACAGAATGGTGGGAATTATTTGAGGGGACATTTAAGCATCCTCTTTCCATTTTAGTACTTTTAACTTTGTGCCCCTGCACCGTAGCAAGATGCAACTGGACCAGAGGCCCTGGGAAAGAATATTCAAAATAAGGTGCTTATGTATAGGGGAGATATACACCCATTCACTGGAAGTAAGAAAATACTTGACCTTCTAATATTTGTTTTCATCTCATCTGTGTTGGTTAGGTTGTGTTGCCATGACCAAATGACTTGACAAGAACAGCTTAGATGAGGAAAAGTATTTTGGCTCATGGTTTCAGAGGTTCAGTCCAGGGTTTGCTGACAATAGTTCTGGGTCTAAGATGAGGCAGAACATCGTGGTGGAAGCGCATGGCAGAGGAAATCAGCTCAGGACATGATTGCCAGAGAGCAGAGAGCTTCCTGGTAGGGCATACCCCAGTGATCTACTTCTTCCAGTTATCCCCTATCAAGTTATTAATCTGTCAAATAGATTGACCCATTGATTTGGTTACAGCTCTCATAATCTAATGCATCACCTCTAAACATTTCTGCATTTTTTCAAACATGAGCTTTTGGGGGACACCTCATATCCAAACCATAACATCATCCTTAATTTTTAAGTGTTTTATTAGGCATATATTAGTAGGGTACTCCACATATATAATTTATAGAAAAATATCCATAAATTTAGGACCTGTGCTTTTGTTTTCGAAAGGGTTTATTACCAAAAGAGTTTAAAGACCATTGTTTCCATGCAGGACTGCTCATCTTGGATCCTTGTGGCCCTGAAATCAAGGAGCCTGCCAACTTCTTGCCATTATATGCAAAATTTTGTGATCATGTGCCCTCCTCCAGTATAGTACCCAGAATGTCTGTAAAACTCTAAACAGAGAATGTGTCTCAAGGAAGAACAAGTCACTGAAGGCTGGTCTAATTATTTCACTTTGTTCACAAAGGCATATTCTGGCTTAGGCCGCCACATACGAATCAAGATCATCTGTAGCTTGACTTTCCATTTTGATTTAAGGAATCAACGCTAACAAGGAACTTGAGTGTTCCCCCATGTGATAACACATTTCATAAATGGTAGCAAACTCTTTCTTAAAGAAACAAAATAACCCCCAAACCAAAGAAGAAAACAAAATGAAACAAAGAAACCCTGATGCTTTTTTAGGATTTGGAATATGCTTTGGGGGTGTTGCCTTAATTTTTGCTGACTGAATGGCTATTTGGACTAAAAACCAAAGTGGGGAGTTGTGTGTGAGTTGGAGAGGCTGATGGGAAGCTCTCAGGGTGACTGAGACACAGTATGGTTTATACAAAACCCTTAGACTTAACAACTTCTAGGAAACTTGAGAGGAAGTTTACATAGCAACATGGTACAATGTGCTGTCTTTAATGGGCATTCACGCCTTTAAAAACTTCTCTTTCCCTCCTGTCTTCCTAACAGAGCCACTTAGTATAAAGTCATAAATGAAGGAGCCACAACCTTGCAGCTGTGACTGTCATTTTAAAAAAACTATTGTGACTTTTGGGAAAAAAAACAACAACAGATTTTGGTTTATCAGAATCTCCTGGGAGAAGGGATGAATTAGTCACCTAAGACTGAAAATACATAAAGAGAGGGGAAAATACATTGTTACTCATGAAGTAAAAACAAACTTGACTCTCCTGGAACTTTAAATTTATTCAGGGAATTCTCACTGTGTTAGCTCTATATCACTGTGACAAAATACCTGAGATAATTTATAAGGAGGAAAGGTTTATTTAAGCTTAGTTTTGGAGGTTTCAGTCCATGATTGGTTGACCCATTGCTTTGAGGTCTGTGGCAAGGCAGAATATAGTGGTGGGAGTGTGCGGCCCAGGAAGTTGCTCACCTTAAGGTGGCAGGCAAACCAAGAAGGGACAGGAATGAGCTGGGGTTTCGATATGCCCTTCAAGAACATGCTTCCCCCCTACAATGACCTAACTTCCTCCCTGTAGGCCTCACCTAAAGGTTTCACAACCTCCTAATGGAGCCAAGGGCTCCAGTCCTTGAACACATATGCTTTAGGGACACTAAAGGCAAAACATAGGAGTCACAATGTTTGTGCTTCTGATTAAAAGGAGAAAGTTCCATATGATCTATTGCCATATTCTTAAACATCAGTAGAAGAGCAAGAGAAATATGGGCAAGACACTAAAGGCAAAACATAGGAGTCACAATGTTTGTGCTTCTGATTAAAAGGAGAAAGTTCCATATGATCTATTGCCATATTCTTAAACATCAGTAGAAGAGCAAGAGAAATATGGGCAAGAGTTAAATAAGGAAGATAATCCAAACTTCTCTCAGGGTGATTTTCCCTTGAAATAGGTTGTCAAAGGAGATTTGGGGAAAAAATAAATATAAGAATGAAGGACTTTATACTCCCACAAACATGCCCACGTAATGCTCTCTTTTTAATTAAATGTACAAAACTAAAAACTCATACCTTCAAATAAAAATTGAAGCTCATGTTTAGCTTTTTATGTTTTTTTCTTGTGGTGATGGGGAGGGGATGGAACCCAGGGCCTTGCACACACGGGGCAAGGACACTACCTCTGACTTACATCCTCAGCTTTCCATTTCCTTGTTTAACCATCTGGCACATGGCAGACATAACAGGTAGTTAGCTCACTGATGTACTGATTCATCTGAATACTCCCAGTGAAGACCTGAAGTTTGGATTTTCAAAAGTCATTATGTGACATCAAAGACAAAACTTGAGGCTGAAAAGCCAATTTTGCCAGGCTGGTGGATTAGAAAGCCAACAAGAATTCAGGTTTCAATGACTTTCTTAAGTTCTTGAACTAAAATCTTAGTAATAGTTCTCTGCTGTTTGCTAAATAAGCAATAGGTGAATGCATGTCTTTTTTTGAAATTTAAGCTAGTGCTAATTGGTACATACTCAAACTTTAGACTCAGTGTTGAACAATAATATTCAGTTATTCCCTGGAAGTTCTGTTGAGATTTTTTTCCTCATTATCGTGGTTTCATGTGTTACTACTCATGTGCAGGCTTTTGAAGACCCCTGCTTGGATAACTGCAGTGTTTTCTATCTGTTCTCACTGTCTTTAGTTTCTCCACCCTCGTTCCATTTTGTATAGTGCCACCATATCTTTTACCTCATTTTCTGGGTTACACTAAGAGTGGGTTTTTTTTCCAAAGCCCCAGGTCTGAATTCTTCAAATGATGTTCTGGCTGATGGTTTATATACCTTTCCTGTCCTGAGCACTCTCCCTCAGGACTCATTGGCTATTGGATAACATGCTCATTCTGTGTCATTTTCTGACACAGAAAAGGGGGTTGGAATTCCCACCCCCGGTGGTACCGATGAACCACTCAGGAGTGGTGTGGCTGCTTCTGTCTTTAACTGTTTTCTTTTCTTTCTTTTTAAAAATTTCTTTCTTTCTTTTTTTTTTTTTTTTTTTTTTGGTATAGAACTGGTTTCTTTTTCTCATAGTAAACTCAAATCCTATATTTTTTTAAGCTCAAGAACATCACATTTCTTTCCTAAGGGCTTGTAAAATGCCTTCCTCCTTCCAGTCTGTCCCGTCTTGGTGGCATGAGACAGTCTGACATATTGTATATGGCTACATAATGCCAGTTCCTCAAATGTTTCTCATCTTAACTAAGGTATAAGTTCCTCCAGGACATGACCAGTGACTTTTAAAATGAATGAATTTGGGGATGAATTAGTCCACTTAGTACTTGGCATTAGTCAACTGAAAGTTCGAGGCACAAGACCACCCTCACTTTGACACCGATGTCAAGTGTAGGGAATTCCCAAAACCATCCTCAGATTTGATAATTTGGTATAAGAACTCAAAGAATTCATTAAAAACTCTTATATTTATGGTTACAGTTTATTGAAGGGAAAGAATACAGATTAGCATCCACTGAAGAAACATAGCAGGGAGAGTCTGGGAGGTTTCTGGAAACATCCACCGTCCTCTCTGTTGAATGAGAAAGCACTGCCCTCCTGGCACCAGTGTGGGCCATGTGTGGGGTCTTGTGAACCCGGAAAGCTCACCTGAGCTTCACGATCCAGAGATTTGTTTGTTTTCTTACTGGACTTCACTATGTAGGTGTGATTGATTGATTGTCCAAGTGATTGATCTCAGTCTCCAGTTTGACTAATAGCACTTAACCCAAAACCCTCAACCTAAATCAGGGGGTTGGTCTTTATGGAGCAGGCAGCTCCCACCCTATTACTTTCAGATATGGTTGGCTCCTCTCTAAAATTCCCTGTGACCAGACCTCACCCTAAAAAGAACTGCATTATGAGATATGACCTAAAATACCTAGCCAGAGGCCAAGGGCAAAGGCCAGTACTCTCCTTGGGCCAAATTCTCTAATATACATGTCATGATAAGTCTTGGTATTTGATAGAAACTTGGCTATTACTAGGGCCTTCAGCAAAATTCTGTTGATAATCAAATTAATATTAACTATTAATATTAATAATTAACTATTAATAATTAATTAATATCAACTAATAATATTAATAAATTCATATTAACTATTCTAGAATAATGAAACATAAAGAGCAGTTAGCATTTAATGTCATCCCACTGAAACTTTCTTCAATCTACTCTTACTATGCAGGAATACTTCCTTGCAGACATCACATAAAATAAGCAAGAGAATCTCTCTCTTGCCCTTTTACCACAAATTATATAAGATAATTAAGATGTAATTGCTTTCTTTTTTCTTAATCCGGAGCAGATAAATGGTTTAAGAATAAACAACAAAGACATAGACTGAGTAATTTCGCAAACACTTTACCTCCTGGTAAGAAAAAGCAATGATCTCCATTAAACCTTGGCAATAATACTTAATTATTGTAACAATTTCAAAGCAATAGGTCTTCCCTATCTTTAATACTTTTTAGACCTTTCAAATCCATCCAATTCTTACATTGCATTAAAACTTTCTTGGTTCTAATCTTATGACTCATAAAAGGGATAAACCAACCTAATGGGGCTCTAGGACAGGGGAATGAGTCTTCACACTTAGGAAGTCATCATATCTTGGGAGTCCTGAGGTTTCAAATTCAACATAGAAGTGAAAAAAAAATCCCTTTCCCTTTCTTTCTGTTCCCTTTCTTTCTGTTCGTTTCTGTTCAATAATGAATTTTCATTATTCTTGAAAATTCTCTTGAGCTCCTATAAAGTACACCATAAATAGGTTGGCATATATAACTCTACAAAGTAATTCTCAAATTAGTCTAAAGTTGTGACTCTCAATCTAGGGCAATATTCCCTCCCCTCTGGGGGAAACATGGCAACATTGAATCAGTTTTGTCACCATTAGGTAGAGGAGTGGAGTTGCTACTGACACCAAGTGGGTAAAGGCCAGAGATGCTGCTAAAATCCTACACTGCATGGGATATCCCTCATAAATGTCAATATTGCCAAAACTCTGTTTTAAAGAAAGAGGTGTTATTGTTGTTGTTGTTGTAGTTGTTTTAAGGCCATATGGAGATTTCTGAGGATTTTATTTTCTTTGTAAATGTCAGTCACTAGAGGTGAATGGGGGACGAGGGGTACAAAACTCTAAAGTGTTCTTGTATGTCTGAAGGCCAACATGCCATTCTGTTATGTGTCTTTTAAAAATTATATGCACTAAAATTCAGTGTTTTATGTGTACTGTTCTAAGTGTTGACAAATGAGTAGAGTCATGTATCGTCTATCATAAATTTACAGAAATTAGTCCACTCTCCAATTTCCTTGTACTATTCCTTGTGATAAACCCCTTCCTTCTTGTCAGTCACTGATATGTTCTCTGTCCCTATAATTTTACCTTTTCTGTCATATTGTGTGAATGGAACCATACAGTTATAGCCTTATGTATTTTGCTTCTTGCACTTAGCACAATGTTTGAGAATAAGTTCATTCTTTCACTGCTATGAATGTTTGTTTATTCACTGTTATCCATTCATCTGTTAAAGGACCTTACCGTGTTTTGTTTACTATTGAAGCTCAATAACCACAACGCATCTTAAAAGATTTGTTTATTGTTAACAAGACCAAACAAAAGAGCAGCCTCATATTCTCTATACTGTGAAACCCCAAATTCAGTGTAAGTCAAATACACATGCAAAGCAATTTGACCATTTTATATTTTGCTTTAGAGAGTTGCATTCCCTCACCTTCATAGAAAATACAAAATACTCTGTAAGTACAACACACATCCCAGCATACCACCAAGGGCCAGGCAGGAACTTGGTGTCATCCTCAATGGGATTAAGTAAAAATTACTCAATGAAGGGACTGTTTGCAGGGATGTCGCCAGTGTTAAAACCAAATGCTGGCTGGTGTCCTGGGACACGGGCAGGGCAGAGACGGAGGGTGGGAGCACAGGGTGTACCGAGTAATCTGCACTCCTCCATCCCTAGTAGGCTCCTCTTTTCTCCCTCTTGCCTTTACATCTGCACTGGTTTTCCTCAAGTCCTTGGCCCAAATCTCTCCATCTTGGTTCTACTGAGAACTAACCAACTCTTTAAGGCCTTTCTTCCTGAATTGCTAGCATTTTAACCAGTCAACTCTGGTCTTTTCTTATCTGTACTACTCATGACACTAGTGGCTTCGATTCTGGTTGTTGAAGTTGTTATTCGATGCAGTCTTGTTCCCATTACAACTCCTAGCTCTTTGACTCGTTTGCATAACCAGATTGTAGTGACCAAACAACATATTTTTATTTACGTAGTTCTTGGCAAAGGAGAAACTAGATTTTTTTTTAAATGAATGGTAAGCAGATATTACCTGTTGTGGTTTAGATAGTAAGTGTCCCCCAAAAGCTCATGTGTGAGACAATGCAAGAATATTCAGAAATGAAATGACGGTGTTATGGGAGCTTTGACCCAATCAGTGAATTAATCCCTCTACAGGGATTAACTGAAGGCAGGTAGGGTGTGGTTGGAAAAGGTAGGTCATGGGGGGTGTGCCTTTGGGGTATATATTTTACATCTGGTGAGTGGAGTCTCTTCCTGTTTGAGCTGATTCCTTCTAGCACACTCTTCTGCCATGATGTTCTGCCTCACCTTGTGTCTTGAGGAAAGGAGCCAGCCTTCTATGGAGTGAGACCTCTGAAACCATGAGCCCCCAAATAAACACTTTGTCCTTAAAATTGTTCTTGTCATGTCTTTTAGTCACAGCAGTGAAAAAGCTGACTAGAACACTACCAAAAAGCACTTATTTCTAACTTTTAAGTGGCACTTTAAATGTTAGATGAAATAAGACAACCACAAAAATACAAATACTGTAGGATTCCACTTTCTTTTTTTGGGAATCTTGAGCGGTCAATTTCGTATAGACAGAAAGTAGGAAACTGATTGCCAGTGGCTGAGGGAAAGGGCTAACAGAGAGTTAGTGTTCGGTGAGTTCCGAGTTTCAGTTTAGGACGATGAAAAGTTCTAGAGATGGAATGTGGTGATGAGTGCTGCTCCTTCTCATGTTTCTTTCCATGGCAAAGGCTCGTCAGTTCTCACCAAGCTGGAGAGCCTCGGAAGGCTGACTTGTGACATAATGCCAGACAGATACAGGATCTCAACTTAGACTCATGCTAACCCTACACAGGAGGGTTATTCTGTCCCCTTTGCAGATGGGAACACTGAGTCCTAGTGCACCTTGCCTAGAGCCACTCAGCTGGTGGGCAGCAGAGCAAGGGCTTGGCCCCAGGCATCATGGCCATCAAGATGGTCCATGCAGGAGGACCCATCTTCCCCTCCCAGTCTCTGCATGCTCAGGTTAGTACATTCAGAAAAATACTGCATGAGGGAACCACCGTCACCCTACAGGGGGATGAGCTGTGTTAGTGTGAGAATGACCTTCAGGGCACTGTTCTTCTAAACACCTCAGAACTCAGAGAATGTAATCTCCAGCCAACGGCAAATGGAGGAAACCAGGAATGAGAAAGAATGAGAAAGGTGAAAAATGTGACTTGAAATGAAAATGTTTCTTTTTAACGATAAAATGTAAGAAAAAAGCTTGTGTCAGTGTTGGAAAGAAAACAGGGACAGTAGTCCCACGGTGCACGAGGCTACACTTAGATGATTCAGACCACATTGCTTCCTCAGCATTTTGCGCCTTCCCTTAGATGGCCTGCTCTGTGTCTGCAGTGCTCACGCCTCGACTTCGTTTGGAGAGGCAGCCATTACCTTCATTTTTTACCAGCTGTCTGGGTAGCTCAGGTTCAGACGGACCAAGCTGAGGTAATGACCCAGGCAGGGCAAATGGGAAACTTTCTCTACTCTTGAGAATAAGTCATCAATTTAATATCTTCCCTGAATGCTACATTCTTCCTAAAAATAATATAAAATAAATGTATGCAAGCTAGTTTCTCAATTGTTTTTATTCAAGAAAATTTAAGATGGGCATTGCGAACTCATTCATCAACGTCCGTGAAATACTTAAAAATGAAATGTGCTCCCAGAAGCAGCCATTAAAAAGTCATTGCTGAATTTCTAACAGAACTCTTCTGAGGATCCATTTAAATTCACCACAGTCTTTCAGACATCTTGTCCTGATGCTTTTTCTGACCTGGGATGCGATTATTGGCCAGGTGGAATCAAAGGGCAGCCCCTGTGTGGTGGCGTTGCTCTTCCTCCCCTCCCCTCCCCCTCCTTCCTCCCCTCCCCTCCCCTCCCCTCCCCTCCCCTCCCCTCCCCCTCCTTCCTCCCCTCCCTTCTCCTCCCCTTTCTTCCTTCTTTCTCTCCTTTTCTCCTCTCCTGTGTTTTCCCTCATCCGCCAGCACCATGGCAGCATCGCTTCCTTCCAGAACGTGTTCCGAGAGGCGCAGCAGTCAGAGTTGGCTCACAGGATCAGGTAATGATTTTCTTGATCCCACATGTGGTCTTAACATTCTTGTGCTGTCGGCCTGAAGGGGCAGCCCGCCTTTACCCCCAGCTACCTGTGGCAATCCAAATTAAAAAAAATATATATATTGTACAGGGAAAGGCAATCTCTGCTTTCTGGTCAAAACTGACTAGTATTTTTAACAAAAGGGCAGCCACCCTTTTCAGTGCCTACGTCATCGATCATGCTGTGAGGACTTGCCAGTGAAGTCTTTCCCGTGGTTGATTGTATCAGGCGATGGAAACCTTTGTATTTATTGTTGGCTTATTGGGACATTCTCAAAGGTATCTATCTCATTTTAATATTTTAGGAATGTAGTGTGGTATTTTAGGATGTTGTGTTTTAAAGCAAAGTCCCAGTTAAATGCATAATAGCAATTTCAGTAGAATTTACTGCTTATCTTTCCCCCCAGTATCTACACTTCCAAGCATACAGGGACAGCATCCATCCTCACTTTCGGTACCCTTCAGCCCTTGGGCACATGTCCGTCCTTGCTCCCACTCAAGGCGCGAGTTGCTAGGCCTGCCCTGAGGAGGTATGCCAGGGTGGCTTAGCAACAGGAATGGATTTCCTCGTGGTTCTGGAGGCCTGACCCCAGGATCAAGGGGTCAGCAGGGCTGGCTTGTTCTGAGGCCTCCTTCCTTGGCTTCTCCTTGGGGATTCACATGATCTTCTCTTAGTGTCTGTCTGCGTCCTAATCTCTTCTTCTAAGATCAGATTAGGGCTGCACAATGACCTCATTTTTATTTAATTATCTCCTTAAAGATCCTAACTCTGGGCCCGGGGGTGGGTGGTAGCTCAGTGGTAGAGCACTTGCCGAGCATGTGCAAGGTCCTGCGTTTGATCCCTACACTGACACAAGAAATGAAATATCTCCAAACACAGTCACACTTACTGGGATTAGGACTTCAACTTATGAATTTTGGGGGAACCAAAATTTGACTCATCCTAAATACTTGGTACCACATCTTAGATGTGGACATTTGTTGGAATTTACATACAAGTTCCTTGTGACAGAATATTTGCACTGCATGTAGGATTTCAGTTTAATGCCAGCCTTCTTATCTAGAGCCTGTGGATTACCTGGAGTCCACAAACGTGCCAAAGTTGCCTCCCAGACTTCCTGTGTTCTATCTACGGAATGAGCTACCTACTTTTCCTCTGGGCTCTGTTATGGTCTGGGTATGAGGTGTCCCCCAGGATCTCATGTGTGAGACAACGCAAGAATGTTCAAAGGTGATATGATCAGGTTATGAGAGGGTGGCAACTGTAGACAGGGTGTGACCGGAGGAGGTAGGTCACTGGAGGTGTGCCTTTGGGGTTTATATTTTGTCTCTGTTTCCTGCTTGTCATGTCCTGAGAGCTTTCCTCTACCATGCCCTTCTGCCACAATGTTCTGCCTCACCTCGCGCTCAGAGCAATGGAGTTGGCTGACTATAGACTGAGCCTTTGAAACTGTGAACCAAAACAAACGTTTCCTCCTCTACATTGTTCTTGTCGGTTCTTTTAGTCACAGTGAGGAAAAGCTAACTAACACAGGTTTGCAGTGAAAAAAAAAAAGTTAACCTCTAATGGTTGATTATAATGACTTGAATATGGTTTGTCTTCTCAGAAACTCAAGTTGGAGTTTAATTCCCATTGTGAAGTATAAGGGGGTAGGGTCTTCATCAGAGTAATCATCAGAGGTGTTTAGGATTAGAAAAAGTCTGGAGGGGGAATTCCCCATTATTGAACATTGCTGACGCAGAAAGAAGAAAGAAATAAGAGGATACATGCCCATTTCACCTTCCCACATGTGCTTCCTCCATGATATTGTGAACTGTGAAATGATGCAGCCAAGGGACTCCTGCAAGAGCTAGCACCATGTTCTTTGAACTTCTGGCCTTCATATCTGTGAGCTAAAGAAACATCTTTTCTTTATGAGTATCCAACTTAAGGTATTTTGTTATAGTAACAGAAAATGGACTAATATACTGATGTAAAGTGTTATCTTATTGTTCATCTCGCAATGCCTTTTGTTTAAATAATGAATACTCCGAGTGCTTGCCTTGCAAGCACAAGGCCCTGAGTTCGATCCCCAGTACCTCAAAAAAAAAAAAAAAAAAAAAAAAATACTCCAATGTTTGTCAGTGTGTTCAACATAATGTGTCTGTGCATGTGTACGTCTATCATCTCTCTCATTGCACAGTTCTTCCAATGTACTAGACACTATTTTAAGTGCTTCACAATGTGAACTCATTTGATCTTCACGTGGACACTGTGAAGGAGACAATATTTACAGGTGAAGAAACCAAGGCATACAAAGATTAAGTAACTTAGGAAATAGTGTTAGGAAATGGCAGAGCCAGAATTGATATCCAGGTAATCGTGTTTAAGAGCACTAACCACTAGCCTTCATTGACTCTCCTTTCTCATCTTATGCATGAAAATTCCAAGTCAAGTTATTCACACCCATAGAATCAATGATCTTCACTATTGTTGACATAACTTACATTTTTACTCAAAACTTACATTGAGAAGGAATTTGAAAGTTCAATAAAAACCTTTGCAGTGTATGCAAGTCATGCTTACTGTCTCCATTCAGTCAAAAATGTTGTGTGTTTCCACCATCGTACCTTTAAAAAAAAATTAAGCCCTTCCACTTGACTAAGAATATAGACAATAGTAATTGCTTCTAAATTGAATAACAACCAGTAATCATTTTAATAATATAAAGAACAATCTTTAAAACTTTATCAGGCTTCCTATAATGTCATAGCCACTTTCTGTTGACCCAAAATCTCAAAGGGCAAAATCTCAAAGGGGATAAAGTAAATTCTTTTTTTTTTTTTTTTTGGTGCTGGGGATCGAACCCAGGGCCTTGTGCTTCCAAGGCAAGCACTCTACTGACTAAGCTATCTCCCCAGCCCAAAATAAGTTCTTAATACAATTTTTGCTTTCCCCTGGCCTCTCTGCGTCTGCGGTTCTGCATCTGTAAATTCAAATACTAATGAATCAAAGATGTTGGGGAAAGATAATTGTGTCTGTACTAAACATGTATGGACATTGTTTCTTGTCACTAATCCCTAAGCAATCCAGTATAGCAACTATTTACATAGGATTTACTTGTATTTGGTATTATTTGTTTTTGGAGATGATTTTAACTATACAGGAAGGTGTGCATAGGTTATATGCAAATACTATGCCATTGTGTATAAGGGACTTGAACTTGGATTTTGGTATCTATAAGGGTCCTGAAATCAATCCCACTTGTATACCGAGGGCTGGTGTAGTATTGTCATTGGACTTCTTTACATAGATCATTTTGTCATTTCTAGATCAAATGATTAAATTGAAGGAGCAATTCCTCTTGCCTCGTGTTGGGTCGGGGTGGGGACAGTGCTTAGACAGTCATTGCTTGCCTTAATGCTGCTCCTGGGCCACCTTCGCTCCACTTAATTTTATCTTCCAAATCCAGGAAGAACATGAAGTATTTTATTCCCTTGGGCAAAATTGCTTAACTAACAAAACCCAGCTGAAAAGAAAAGTGAATACAAGTAGCAAGTTTCTGTAATTTGAAAAGATTTGTATTCTCCTAGTTTTTCGGAAATTACATATGTAGACATGAAGTCTTACAATTTGCAACCAGTATTTGTCTTGATACTTTTTTGAAACTCAGTATGTGTGTGGGGGGAAAAGATTTATTTGAAGGCATAAATAGCTCTATATGCTTTGGAACTGTATCAGAATTCCGTAAGTAAGTGAAAATGGAAGCTCCTCAGGGTGAAGTTGCCAACAGTGAGGGGGATCATTTGACAGGGGCTTACATATTTATGAATTTCTTTTGCTTAGCGTCTTGGCATACTTTCTGAGTGACAACTGCAGCTGGAAATTGGAATATTTTGTGAATAATTATGATGCTCTTTGAATTTATAGGAGTAATGCATGACATCCTAATGGGCAAAAGATGGTGTATGAGTGAACTTCTCATCTATGGAAATTGTCAATCCAATTATTTCAGCTAATTCACCCATTAAATCAGATCACCACCCAATCAATGATTGGATTATTGGCAGTAAAGATGGCCTAAAATTCCAGAGAAGTTGTTGTTGGGTCAGTGTCTAAGGCACAGCTATAATTTTCATGAAACAGGTAACTGGTTTAGCCACAGGACTGAGTGATTGAATTACATTCCATGATTTTACTTTTGGTGTCAAATCAAATGTCTAGATTAGACTGAACTCCTTGTCCTCATCATTATTCACTTTTAAAATGCTGCATATTCACCCATGCATGTACAGGTTTAAAAATGCTTCTTCCAGAGTCCACCGAGAGAAAGAGATCTACCCGAATTTGTATTTTTCAGGCTTACCAGCTGGCTTTGAGATTTAATGATTACCATGACAGAGGAAAGTAGCTTTAGGGTTGCTTTATTTTTAGGTGAGATTGTTACTACCCAGAGGAAAATCCATGAGGAATCTCAGCAAACTCCTGCTTCTTCAGAGGCCATCTGGGTACGGGGTGCCCAGACACCAGCTGGCTTCTCCACTAACTCTAGTGAACTCTTCATGGCCCTTGGTGTCTCTTCCGTGACCATCAGCCAACTCATCCAGTTCCACTCAGGGAACCCTGAGCCACTATGCTGGACCAGACAAACAAAGCCACTCCAAAGCCAGAGCTATAGTCCTGGAAGGGCACTGGGCTTCTTTAGGCAGGTTGGCTGTTTCAAGGATAAAAATAGCGATATGTGGTATTTAGAGAGTGACAGAGCTATCGTTGGTGAGCTCTTGTTTCCAAAGGCCTTTACATTTTCCCTTCATCCCTGTATGTGACGTTGTGCAGACTCTCTGACCATAAATGTGGACCATTTAAATTTTCGAGCACATGTCTCAGAAACTTTTGGACCGCTTTCTGCTCTGAACTGTCTTTTATGCAACCCTGATATCCACCCTCAAAACTGCCCCCAAGTCACACCTGCAGACAGGTGTCCCAGCTTTCCCAGCTTCCCTGTGCCTGATTTTCTCTTCTCTCTTTATGTGGAGGCAGATCCAAGTTTGGCCTCTGAGTTAAAAATCAAGATTTTCATTGCCAGAGTGTGCCATTAAGATTCTCGTGAGGACTGGACCTAACACATCACGCCCACCTGACCCTAGCCTGTAGCAGTGATGCACATAGCATTGTGTTTCAACTTAATGTGACCCAGGGCACTTTGGGGACTCTTTCTCCTCTGGGTAAGAAATGAAGTAAGGTGACAGGTGAAAAAGCAATTTAAGCCACCTGGGCTTCAGACAGGACTGTGACTTCCCGCTGCTTTCCCTGTGTTCAGAGGGGCCTGGGTGTGTTGGCAGCGGGCCTAGGGTCTCAGCTGTGGCATGAGGGAGGAAATCAAAGATTCACATTCAAAATGCGAGCGAGCACTTGCTTCCGGTCTGTCTGATCGCTATTGTGAAAAGCTTTCCTGCTGGCTCTGGGACCCTGAGGAATTCAGGACCAAGTTTGCTTCTATGAAGGTGGTTTTAATTGATGGCACTTGGCCTTGGGATCGCGTTTCCCTCTTCATACTCCTTTTGATTGTAAGAAGGTGAAGTCATACTGTCCCAGATTTTATTTATTTTCGCCTGGGTCAAGTGCAGAGCTAATTGTGACTGAAAGGGAGTACCTCTAGGGGTCAGTGCAGTGCAAAAAATGGCCAAATGCTCAGGGCCAGAGTTGGATTGTTAAGGTTTCAATCACAGCTTTGTCCCCATCTCTTTCTAATGAGGGAACCGTCCTATTACTTCATGCTGAGCCTGGCTTCAGAAGCAATCCCCTTGATGGCCATTTCCCTTTAATATAAGTTTAAAACATTTGCAATCAAAGGCAGCTCTAATTTGAAATTTAGCACTGTAGTGCTGTTTTAAAATATGCTTTTTACCTTTTCTGTTTGAACCTAAGAGGTTGCCCCCTCCCACTGTCCTTCCAGAATGTTCTCCTAGGGTGGGCAAAGGCCTGCTGTCATTTCACCTCTCTAACTGCACCCTCTCTCCATTTCCTTTAGAGCCCTTGGTTTGGGGCGTATGAATTCTTTTCCTACCCATTAGGCCCTTTCGGCCTTTGTCTTTCAGATATGAAAGTTCCTAACTTCTTTCATTGTGCTATCAAAGGGGAGTTAAGTTTTAGGCCTGGTGTGGAGGTGTGTGAGAAAGAAGGATAAAAGCACAGGACTCGCTGAAATGGCAGGCAGGGATGGGGAATTCTGTTGAGATTCCTGGGTGACACTGCGGTGTGTGGGAGAGGAGACACTAGGAATTTCCTGAGGGCCTGGCTCCTGTCCCAGAGGTCATTTCAGCTCCTCCTTCTTGCTCCTTCTCTCTCTCAGTCCTGCCCGCCCCCCGTCACTGATAGGTCTCTCAGTCAAAGCACACAGGCCCCAATTCCAGCACCCCCTTTCCAGCCTGTAATTCTACATGTTCGTAATGTAAAGTCCAAACCTTTTAGCGTGTCATTCAAGACTCTATCTCGCTCCTTTCCCACCTTTCCAACCAGGTATTTTCCATTTCCCCCACATCCAGCTGCCTTGACTGTCGTGATCTGTACACAGTTAATTAGTTGATGTTTCCAGGGCATTTTTCTTGAGGTTTTATTTGGCATACCTTTCCTTCCTATTTCTCTGTTGGGTCATTCAGTTCAATGTCACTTCTGGGAAACCTTCCCCAACTCATCCAAGCAGACTGATCGAAAACAGGTGTTCCCTTAGCACATGACACATGTCTCAAAAGTGTGTGTTGTGTACACCTTGATTATTTGGGTGTCCTTTTTGCCACTTGATTCCAAGTTCCTAGAGGCAAAGGTGGAATTGCCTAGTGTCCAGCACACGGCATGTATTCGTTAATTATTTTGATAATTGTTATGGTTTTGATATGAGGTGCCCACATGTGAGACGATGCAAGAAGGTTCAGAGGAGAAGTGATTGGGTTTTGAGAGCCTGAACTTAATCAGTGAATTAATTCTTGATGGGATTAACTGAGTGATAACTGGAGGCAGGTGGATGACTGGAGGAAGCGGTTCATTGGGGGCGTGGCTATGGGGTATATATTTTGTATCTGGAGATGGAGTCTCTCTCTGCTTTCTGATCACCATGTGAGCTGTTTCCCTCTGCCACACTCTTCGGCCATGATGTTCAGGGTTCGGCCTCACCTAGAGCCCTGAGGAATGGAGCCAGCGTTCTATGGAGTAGGACCTCTGAAACTGTGAGCCCTCCAGTAAACTTTTCCTCCTCTACAGTAGTGCTGGTGGTCAGGTCGTTTAGTCACAGCAGCAAAAAAGCTGATTAAGACAATAATGAAGAAGGCAACGGATGTGCTGAAAGAGGGAATGAGCGTCATTGATGACAAACTATTTGTCATATTTTTGTATCAGGCCAATCCCTATAAAGATGTCTGGAGTCTAGAAGTGTAGATCTGTGCTCTGCAACGCCCAGCGGGCTCTTCCTCCCACTTGCCTGCTGGAGTGAGGCGTACAGAAAGATGGTGTCTGTGGAAGTCTGGATGACAGTACCCGTAGTACTCAAAATTATCCCTCCCAGTGAGTTCTAGGACACCGTCATGCAACCAAACATGGGCCCAGTGACTTCCTGGAGGATGAGTTCTTACCCAAGTGTTCTACATTCCCTCTGTCTCCGATACCTTTTATCTCTGCAGTGTCTACCCAATAAACCTGAAAGACACACCCGGGTGAGTCTTCTTTCTAGCATGAATGTAATTTCCAGTCAGGGAAGAATCATACTCTTCTGCCAGTTTGGCAGAGATGTTCCTCCATTTGCAGGAAAATTTCTCTCCAGGAACCTGAATAGCCAGCCCAAAATGCTAATCCCATCTTTCCAGTGGAGGGCAGATATTGCAATGTCTGTTGCAATACACTCAGAGTATGTTCTACATAAAGACCACATTAGTAAAAGTGGAACCTAAAAATTATGTTCCTGTGTTTTTCTCTGCATAGCTTTAATACTTAAAAGCATCTACATTTTATTAGTATACATAATATTAATATCCTAAGCAAATATATATATATGTTCTTGTAATAGTTATACTTTCCCTTAAGGTGGGTTTATGGATTCAGAAAGGTATTTAGCAATAGAAATTCTTTTTTATATCCTCACTTTCCTTTGAAGAAAAAAACTGTTTATCATACAAAAGGGGATTTTTAAGAAGAAATAAATGTAGAATTAATCTGTAATAAATTTTTCCCTTATGTGCTACTTTTGCCTGATATAGCTTTAAAGGGACAATTTGAATCCACTGATTTTTTTTTTCTTCCCACTTCAAGATTTCTTCCCTTGCTTGGAGAAGAGCTATGTGCAATTTTTAAGTAGAAATATTTTGATTTTGAATATTCTTTTTGCTGACTGATTTCTGTTGATTGGAAGCTAAATCATGGTGAATGTTATGGCTGATTTGTGGCTTTAAGGAGTTCTCTAAATCATGTGGAAGTGGAAACCTTATAATGGTAATGTTAGGTACAACCTATTATGGGTTATTCAGACTATTTAGAAAACCAAGGTATAGACATTATGCCAAGTCTCAGGAAAAGGAAAGTTCTTCATGTGCCTTAATTTAGGCCATGGCATTTAGATTTTTTAAGTAACAATTTATTTTTTATTGTGCTGCTGAGGATTGAACCCAGCGCCTCACTCTACCACTGAGCCACAACCCCAGCCTGGCATTTAAAATTTTGTTGCAATGTCATATCCGCAATTTTTCTGTAAATGTGTGTTTCTAAAAATGCAGAACTAGAGTCTCATAGTTTCAAAGTTGACACAGTGCTTAGAGCTCATAGGTACTCTGGGGCTCATATGCTCCCTTTGCCTCAGTTCAAAGGAAAACTTTACATATCCGGCACCTCACTATTGTTCTAGAGACATCTCAAGAGGGAAAGAGAGAATAAAAGGCGTTGCATTGATTTTACTGTGAAGAATGAGCACGGATAGCTCAGTGGCACGATATTGCATGAGATCAAAGCTGAAACCTTTGACCATTCCCTGTATCCCCTGCTTTTTCACAGATGTTATGAAATACGAAGCCTGTGCCAGAAATGGTATGGGAGCCAACTCCTCACGCCAACAGCCCTCCCAGCAAAGGCAGGGTAGGGATGGGCATGTTTAGGAGAAAACAGGAAGAACAACGAATATTGTCTCTAAAGCCTCTTTTTTTCTATCTTTCCCCCCTCAGTGTTAAGATTTGGAGATGTCGAAGACAATTTTGGGAGTGCCAGGGATTGAACTCAGGGTCACTTGACCACTAAGCCACACCCCCTAAAATACAAAAATAATTTTTGTATTTTATTTAGAAACAGGTTCTCACTGAGTGGCTTAGGGCCCCACTTTTGCTGAGGCTGGCTTTGAACTTGTGATCCTCCTGCCTCAATCTCCCGACTGACTGGGATTACAGGTGCGGCCACTGTGCCTGGCGACCTTATAGACATTTTGCCTGGACATTCAAGTTGCTGAGAAACCACACAGTACAATACCTGCGTCTAACCACCTATTTCAGCACCTTATCTTAGATCCTGGCTGCTTAAAGTATGGTCCAGGGACCATCAACTAAGAATTTATTAGAAAGATAGAACTTCATGCCTCACCCCACCCCCTCTGAATCAGAATCTGTATTTTAACAAAATCCAGGTGATTCATGTGTGTTAAAGTTTGAGAAATGTCAGCTTAGATGATATACATATTTCTTTAAACCAGGAAGCAGAGTTCATCCCTTCCTAATCCTGGCTATTTTCTGGACTACTAGACTACCTGGTGCAAGTTATCCAAGACTAGAATTACTCTTCTCATGAACTCAGTGAATAAACTACCTATAAAGTAAGCCAGCATACTGCCCTTTTCTCAATACTGCTTATTTTTTAATATAATATAAGGTGCAGTTTGCCTTTCATTAAGCAAACATGATAAAAATCCAACTTACAAGACAGAAAGTGAGAAAGAGATTATTCACATTATAAAAGAGCTGGCTTACAGGAAAAATTCCTAAATTATTTCTTTAAATTGCCTTGGGGTACATTTGAAATAGAATTTTGACTCAAATGTTGATTCACAGTTCAATTTTTAAGAAGGCATATAAGGTATAGAACACATAAATTAATTGCACAGATAGTAGTTTTGGGCACGTTATTAATACAGTTCTGAAAGAGCTCTTGACCACCCTCCTCATTTCTTTTTCCCATTCCATCCTCGGCTTTCTAAGTCTACAATCTGGGATCACTTCTTTTTATTCATCTACCAACCTATTTAATGCTGTTACTTCACATAGCCATGAAGCCAAAGACTTCACAGAATTCGAATTAACCAAGGAGACATCTAAGGACGAATTCAAGTAAAAGGACCCTTCAGCCTTATGAATAGTAAGGGTGGTATTATGCTGGATTTGAGCCTGTGAAATCCTCTCTGGTAAGACAACCATGCCAGAGAAAGTAGGTATGTTCTCACAGAACACTGAGTCACAGGACAGAAAAATTTCTTAGGTCCCAGATATTACCTATCACTGATGCACTGGGAACAGCTGCTACTGTCGTTACCTCCTCTGCAGTCCCACGGCCTTTGCTCCTATTTCTGTTACAATACTTCCATTTCCGTATGCAAACCGTGCTTGTGATTGCCTCTGCGAGGGTTTGTGGAGGGCAGGGACTTAGCTTTCCTCATTTCCACGTACCCAGGGCGGAGTACCTCAGAGCATTTCACACGAGCTTGTTGGAAAATTTAGAACTCTGCTGCACAATTACTGATCCTTTTAGAAAGGTGCAGCAATCTGACATCTGAGCAAAGCAGCTACAAAAAGCTGGTGAAACACCAATCTGTTATCTCTGTTCACAGATGCCGTGGTAACAGGGTTCATCCAAAATATCAGATAGAAAAATTAGTATTTGGCTGAGGAAATGTGGCTTTATTTGAATATTAATAACCATGAAGCACTGGAAGCACTAAAGTAGGAAGAGGAGGAGAGGGAGAGGAGAACAAAGGAAAGAGGGCTGGGGTGGTGGCTCAGCGGCAGAGCGCTTGCCTGGCATGTGTGAGGCACTGGGTTTGAGTCTCAGTACCACATATAACTAAATAAATAAAATTAAGGTCCATTGATGACTAAAAGAATATTAAAAAAAAAGAGAGGAGGAGAAAGGGGAGGAGGACAAAGAAAACTAAGGCTGCTCCATTGCAATGCTTTGACTGTCTCATTGTATGTCTTATTTATCTCCAAGGCTGACTCTGATTGTAAATTGAGTCACTTCTTAGGTCAGCACAAAGAACTCAGCTCTGCTGGAAACATTGCTTGTTAACACAGACAGATCAATTTTTTAAAAATAGGCCCTACTGCTGGGTGCACTGGCACACAGGTGTAACTGCAGTGACTTGGGAGGCTGAGGCAGGAGGATTGCAAATTCGAGGCCAGCCTCAGCAACTTAGGGAGACCCTGTCTCAAAATAAAATATAAAGGGCTAGGGATATACCTCAGTAGTAGAGTGCCCCTGGGTTTGATCCCCAGTACACACACACACACACAAAGCCTTTTCTAGGCTTTGCTTAAAAAGAATCCCATCTTTGTCATCTAAAACCTTAACACAGAGTCATTGCAGACAGATAAAAACCTGCCCAGGTAGCATAATAGGAGGTGAGTGACATGCTAGAATGATGTGATGCTCCACTTGTAGCTGGGACCTTCCCCTGTAGGCACTAGAATCCTGAGGCTTGGGTCTGCCATATTCTTAAGTCTCCCTTCCATGCTATTTGAAGACAGCCCTTAATTCAGAAATTCTTGAGGACCTACTAGTTGGCGTGATCAAACTCCTACTTTGGAATGAAAGCCACACAAGTTTTCTACACACAACAAATCCAAGGTGATATGGGTTAGGGTGCTGGTAGAAACGCCTCCTCCTTCTTAAGAAATTGATGACTGCAAGTAAAGATTAGGGTCTGCTGTGGTGGAGGCCAGCCATTCTTTTTCCACCATTAAAAGCATGGTTAGCCTAAAGAATTTCTTACCTGTTTTAATTCCCTCATTCTGTGGTATCTGGAGATTTCACTTGCTTTTATCATGGCCCCAGTTGGTAAAAAATACTATGTTTTTGTGTTTATAAAGAGGCGAAATATCCTTTCACCTACAGTCTAACTCCACCATATTCTTTGTTTGTTTTGTTTTCATTCATTTTCATTTGTACTTTGGCAAAATGCAGTTGAATACCTATTTTCCTGGTGGACAATTTTTCTTTACCTGAATAATTACAGTTCTACAACACAATCCTAGTCTGTTGAACTAAAGACAAGCAAAACTTATTTCTAGATTCTCTGGATAAGCAGCAAATTGGTGCCTGGTAATACATTTACTCAAAAAAGGAAAAAAGAAAGAAATGCTAAGAATGACATCCAATGTATGTTTAATACCTAACATATTGTAGACATTCTGAAAAGTGCTTTCCATATGTAGCTTTGTTTCCATCTTCAAATGAAAACTGTGTAGAGGTACAGTCTTCCCTCAGTATCTGTGGGGTTGGGTCCAGGAACCCTGCAAATACCAAAATCTCGATTTCCTTTTACAAAGGGAGGTAGAATTTGCATATAACCTATGCACATCCCACCAGGTAGTTTAAGCAATCTCTAGGTTACTTACACTGCCTAATACAATGTAAATGCTACATAGTTATGCCGCCTTTTCAGGGAATAGGGACAAGGAGAAAAAAGTCTGTGCATGTTCAAATTTAATGTAATTTCCCCCCCAAATAAACATATATATATATATATATATATATGTGTGTGTGTGTGTGTGTGTGTGTGTGTGTGTAATGGATATATATTTTAGTTGTAGGTGGACACAATGCCTTTATTTCATTTTTATGTGGTTCTGAGGATGGAAACCAGGGCATCACACATGCTAGGTGAGTACTCTACCACTGAGCCAAAATCCCAGTCCTGCTCCCCTCAAATATTTTTATTTGGTGTTTGGTTGATTCCATGGAAGTGGAACCCACAGGTACAGAGAGATGACTGTATCTCCTCCTCCCTGTTATTATAGAGTAAGAGGGAGATAAGGTACTTTGAACAATATTGTCTGAACAATATACAAAGATAGAAGGAGGAAATTGATATTTGGGTTAATAATGTGCTGCTTCCTAACACTGCTTCCACCCAAGGCCCTTCTTCCTCTAAGCATCCTGGGGATTTTGGTTTTGAGGGCAGCGATTGGGGTGATGTCCTGTGAGGATGGGAACTCTTGGGCTGCAGAACGGGTCAGCAGTTGTCATTAGATTGGGCCGCAGGACTCTGGAGGCAGAGTTCTTGCTTTGCTGTCTTCTGTGGTGCTGACCCTGCCAGGCCTCCTGTCTGTCCCATATCAGAAAATCTCACTGTCATTCTACCTCTCAACTGTGGTCATCAGCCGGAGTCATCTGCAAGTCCCCTCTTTTCCTTCCTCAGCAACCACGGTCGGTTTCCTACCTACAGATATACATAGACTCTGGGCTCTTCTGTTCTTAATCTGTTCGTGCTTCTCTAACAACAACAACAACAACAACAAAACACCACCGACTGCCTGACTTACAAATAACAAACGTGTATCTCACTGTTCTGGAGTCTGGCAGTTCAAGATAAAGGTGCCAGCAGACTGAGTGTCTGGTGAGGGTCTGCTTTCTAGTTCATAGGTGCTGCTTTCTTGCTTCTTTACCTGGTGTCCATCATATTCTTAATGAAACCTATGACCTCCAGCAGGCTCTGAAGACTCTTGTTTATTTTCATCGTCCCAAGAACAGGTAACTGGCTATTTGTTCCCATAGCTCTTTTCTCCTCTATTCCAGGGTTCTGAAGACTTTGGCTAGTTGCCTTTTTTTTTCCTCATAAAATACTCCTCACGTCCATCGTTGTTGACAGAAAAAGTGACTTTGTGATTAGAGTCAGGGCTAAAAAAGGATATCCCCTGTTAGAGAGAACATTGGTACCAGGTGCTTCCATTGCAACTTTATTAAATACTTCACTCTCCGGCTTGCAGTTGGTAAGTCGTGCTTCTCTTTTAAAAAATCCATGCCTTATATCCCATTGGATTTCAAAAATAGAGTTGGTGGCAAAAAAGGATTTTTAAAGGGCAGAATACAGAAGAAGGTAAAATATCATGCAGCAAATCTTTGAAGATGATCAACTTGGTGTAAGCAATGACTTAGGAGCCCCAGATTTCTCATGCATGGGACAGAATGGAATGCTGAGGCATCCTCATTAGTGGTTTTTGGAATTACATGGCAAGCAGTCTTCCTCTTCCACCTTGGGAAAAGCCTGATGCTCGGATATATGCCACTTGCCAGGTGTTGCAGGATATATGGGGGTGAAATGATCAGGTTAGGAGAGCTCTAACCTAATCAGTGCATTAGTCTGCTGATATTAATTAACTGGGTGTAACTACAGGCAGGTAGGGTGTGAAAAGAGGAGGTGGGTCACTGGGGACATGCCTTTGTAGTTTGTCCCTGGTGAGTGGAGCTATCCCTCTGCTTCCAGATTTCCATGTCCTGAGCGCTTTCTCCACCCTCCCTTTGGGCACAGAATTATGGAGTCAGCTGTCTGTGGACTGAGACCTCTGAAGTCATGAGCCAAAATCACTTTTCCTTCTCTAATGGTTATTGTCAGGTCTTTTGGTCACAGCAGCGAAAAAGCCCACTGAAACAATGAGAATATTCACTATACTCAAGCTTCAAAAATATTTTTCATTTTAAGAATTTACAGCTACATCTAACTGAGCATTTTAGAAGTGAACTTGACTGAGTCTCTGGAACGTCAATTCCTTTGTGCTCCCCTGATGATGGAGAGTTGGTGAGAGAGCCTGCTTTAGCCTAAGTGGGGAGGGGAAAGAAAGGGGAGCTTTGAGACAGATGACTGGGTCCTTGGCATTTTTTTTTTTTTTTTAAGTCTGAGGCTTTACAAGCTGCCTGATCCTTTGGACACCTGTATAATGTGGTACATCTAGGGACCTTTTTATGTGACTGTTGGAAATGTGACCAAAATAATTATGAAATGTAGCTCAAGCAGCTGACACGTAATAAAATAGCTGATCTCTAATCTTTTATGGGCTGTTTTAATGCTCTAAGCACTCTCTTGAAGGAGAGAGGAAAAAAAGCTATTGATTTTTGCTCCATTTGGGGTAAGTTAGGCTTTAGTTGCATTGACAGATGCTTGTCCCCAGGGAACTTGTTTGGAGGAATAAATATATCTCTTCTCTGGGTCAGAAAGGCCCTATCTCCAGAGGGTTCTAACTAAGAGTGGACATGGAAGGATTTCTCTGGTTCATGTTTTATACTACAAAAGATTACCACCAGCTAGCTGAGAATGTTGGCTATTATTTCTTTTGCATCGAAGGATTTAGAGTCATTGGGATTATCCAATAACTCAGGGTCATCAATTCCAATTATCCAAAGATTAGAACCTCTTGCCACAGGCTAGAGCGGGAGGAAGAAACTGTGTAATGATGCATTGCAACTCTTCCACATCTACTGGCCAATCTAAAGTTATTGAATTAGCCTTTAATTGTTGGTCTTCATGTTCAGATTGTTTCCATCCAAGGAACTGATTGGAATACATGATGTACTTCCTGGAAATATTTGTAAGAGAAAAATAAAACTGTATCATATTGGAGAAAGTACACAGACAGGTTTGATACATGAAAAAGCAAAGAGGGACACAAAATTCAACTTTATTACCTCAATGTTTCCACTGCATGCTAATTTCCCCTTGCGTGGGAATTTCTAAGTTTTTTTTTTTTTAACTCTAATAATAAGTTGTAGACATTTCATTTAATCACAATAAAATATACACATTCATTAATTATTTTAACATATACTGAATATTCTATTGTTTCCTTTAAAAAAACAACAACAACAAATTTTTGTTGTGTTAGGGCGGTTCAAGGCAACTGGATGGGGGTAGGGCATCAAGCAGCCTGAGCATGCGCAGAGAAATAACGTAGCCAGTGCATGTCCAAAGGAGCAACCAATCAGGCGCGGACACATGACTCCTAATGGTGCCTGGCAATAACCTGAGGCTCCCAGCCAATCCTAGGAGGACGTGGTGTTCTCAAACTTCCCCTCTCCCACCCCAGGTCATAAAAACACTGCCCTTTTGGGGCCACGCGTGACTTCTCCAACCCAGCACCCTGGTGGACTGGTGAACTGGTCCCATTAAAGTTTTTCTTTTTGATTCACATCTGACCTGTCTGTTCTCCAGTTACCATCGTCTGATTAAGTTACCCCTGTCTGATCTTACAAGTTGTAGATGGACACAACACCTTTATTTGATTTATTTATTTTTATGTGGTGCTGAGGATCAAACCCAGCACCTCACCTGTGCTAGGCAAGTGCTCTACCACCGAGCCACAACCCCAGCCAGAGTCTCTCTTTGTTCTTGTGTTAGGTATGCAATGTCCTTGCAGTCTGCCCATGTTTTCCAACTAAAATCAGTTTTTAGAAAATTGATTATAGAGGTTGAGTTTGTTAATTTCTTTAATAGATAATCAGTGAACAAAGTATAAGGAAAAAAGTTTAAGAGGGATGGGTAGGAATAAGAGTTATATGCTACTTCTCCTGGGAAAATGTAATTTTATTTTCATATCTAGCTCAAGGGTCTTGTCTCCTCCTAAAGAAATTTCAGGCTCAGTTGATATTAGGGAGATATTTCCAATCACATGTTAGTTTTGCAAATGGGACCAAGTAAGAATTAGTAGCTGTCTATCATACATGTACACATAGTATAGCTGTGTACCAATTTATTAAGGAAAGGTCTTGATTTTTCTCCAAATGACATCCATACATATGTACATATATATTGTGTGTTTACGTATACATAATATATATGTGTGTATGTATATATGTATTTTTAAATGTACACACTTAAACATACGTTTAAATAAATGCAAGATGTGTAGAAGAAGAAAATTTAGGGATTGGGGATATAGCTCAGTGGTAGAGAACTTGCCTAGCATGCATGAGGCCCTGGGTTTGATTCTCAGCACAAGGTTGGTGGGTGGAGATTACTTTTAATTGTTATATCCAGAGGTGACCATTTTTAACATATTGAGATTTTAGATAGATTCAGTCATTTTATAAACATGGGTCTATACAAAATGTACCATTTTTTGGCCTAACTCTTTTGCCTTAATAAATTCTCAATCTTTTTTCATGGCAGTAAAATATATATATATATATATATATATATATATATATATATATATAAATCAATAATTTAAATTTCTGATTATTACCCATTATATATCTGTTTTAACCAAACTCTAATTAATGGGCATTTATTTTTTCTGCTTTTCTTCAAAATACTCAGATGGGAGATTTTATATATACAACTTTTTATCCTTATCCATTTTATTTTTACAAACTGCATTTTGATTCATTGTACACAAATGGAGTACAACTTTTTGTTTCTATGGTTGTACACAACGTAGATTCACACCATTTGTGTAATCATACATGTACATAGGATAATGATGTCTATCTCATTTCACCATCTTTCACACCCATGCCCCCTCCCCCCTTTAATTTCCCTCTGTGTAATCCAAAGTTCCTCCATTCTTCTCTTGCCCCCCAACCCCCATACCCATTATGTATCATCATGCACTTATCAGGGAAATCATTTGGCCTTTGGTTTTTTGAAATTGTCTTATTTCACTTAGGATGATATTCTCCAATTCTATCCATTTACCTGAAAAACATGATTTGATTCTTCTTTATGGCTGAATAATATTCCATTGTGTATATATACCACAGTTTCTTTATCCATTAATCTGTTGAAGGACATCTAGATTGGTTCCACAATCTATCTAGTGTGAATTTAGCTGCTATAAACATTGATGTGACTGCACTACTGTAGCATGCTGATTTTAAGTCCTTTGGGTATAAACCGAGGCGTGGGACAACTGGATCAAATGGTGGGTCCATTCCAAGTTTTCTGAGGATTCTCCATGCTGCTTTCCAGAGTGGCTACACCAATTTGCAACTCCACCAGCAATGTAGAAGTGTGCCTTTTTCCCCATATCCACGCTAACACTTATTATTGCTTGTGTTCTTGTCCTTATCTATTGTTAAGGACAATTTCCTTTTTGTGGAATTATTGAGTCAAGTGTATTCACATTCCAATACTGATTCATGTTGCCAGACTTTCCCAGAAGGAGTCAACTTACATGAAGATCACAAGTGTACTTCAGTTTATTTTTACTTATTGTAGCCCATCCCCATCTTTAGAATTTCTTTCATCAACTAGAGATCTGATAAATGGTTTCTCTTTATTTTGACTTTTATTTTTTGATTATTAGTAATTTTAAACACCTTTCATTATTTTAAAGGGTTTTTATAATTTTGGTTCTTACATTTAAGACTTTGATGCATTTTGAGTTAATTTTCATATCTTGTATGAGGGGTCCAAATTTGCTCTTTGAGATGTGAACATCTAGTCTCAACACTCGTTGTTGAAAAGTTTGTTCTTTCTCTATTGAATTGTCTTCACACCCTTGTCGAAAATTAATTGACCATAAACATAAGGGTTTGTTTCTGGATGCTTAGTCCTACTCCATTAGTTAGATACTTAGTACCTCTATTTTAGTCCAGCACCACACTTCTTAATTACTGTAGCATAAAAGTAAGTTTTAAAATTGGGACATATGAGTTATCCAACTTTATTCTTTTTCAATATTGCTTTGGCTATTCTTTTCATAATTTGATTGACTATTTCTGGTTTTCTTTTGATTTGCCTCTTTGAACCAGCAGTTAATTACTTATTTCTTTCCTTTGTGAAAGAAAAAATATTTCTTAATTTCTCCTGTTTGGGGGCAGGGGGAATGATATGAAATGAACTTGTAATCCAGCACAGTGCTTTGGGCATTATTTGTCTTTTATTTACTTTTTTTTTTTTTTTTTTTTTTTTTTTTTTTTTTTTTTTTTTTGGTGGCAGTGCTGGGGATTGAATCCAGGGACTTGTATATACTAGGCAAGCACTCTACCAACTGAGCTATGTCTCCAGCTCTTTAATTTACTTCTGTGTGGAAAAAAATTCTAGAGCATGCAAGGTTGTGAACAGAAAAAAAGAAAAATAAACTTCACTTACTACCATGAATAAGGCCACTTAAGACAGATGGCATGAGTTGTAAAGAAGCAGGCATAACAACTAAACACAAAGACTGGAAGTACAGCTCAGTAGTGGAGCTCTTGCCTAGTACATGTGAAGTCCTGGATTTAATCTCAGCTCTGACCCAAACAAACAAAACAAAAACACACACCCACATTGTATCAGTCAATAGAAGGGGGAATATAATCCAGGGTGTGCAATGATCCATTGGTAGTTGGGAAAAAATATTATCACTTATTTTAACTAAAGGCAAATTTATTAAACATTATAAGTAAAATACAACTGATTGTGGTAGAAAAAGTAATGAATTCTGAATGAGTAGTTCAGTATTTGTATCTTAAAGTCATAACACAATGTAACACTGTCAGGTTTCTTATTCTGTAAAATGATTCTGATTACAGGATTCTAAAGTAATGTATAAGAAAGATATACAAAAAAGTAATTTGAAAATTATCAAGAGCAAAATTAAGGTGATGCTTTTAAGGCAAGGATAGCTCTCTGAAATAAGGTCGTGCTAGGTTCCAAGATCACTTTGGGGCATTTGATAATCTTGAAACTTTCTCCTCTTGAAATATGTTATCTTGACCAACAGGACATCATTCTATTTATTTTTGTCCTCTTTTGAGGGGTATTTAGAGGAGATTTATAGCATTCTCTCTTTGTATTATCAGGGGCTCATACCTCATTTTCCTTTCATATTAAAATCTACTTCTAAGGAAAAATGATTTTTATAGGCAAATGCTTCTTTTTAAACTGATTTCATTTCATTAAAAGCATCTGTTTTGTACATATGGATTATGGAGTTTATATTATACGATGATACATACATATACATTAAAATAAAAATACTTATATTTAGAAGGATGTGCTGAAAAACATTTTCCTGATAGTGGAGAATAAAAAAGAAATCTGGAGACCATGAGTTTGATTTTGTCCCAGGTGATTTGATCTTGCACATCGTCATGTATTTCTTTTATTTTGGTGCCCATCTTGATATTGACTTAATGTCCAGGTAATTTGAATCCTGTTACATGGTCAATCAATTTCAGTTCTTCTTCCTTAGGTTGGCCCTTGTCAGTTGAACTATGTGGCATGGTGCTGTCTCTGCCTTGGGAGTTACTTTGGCATCCTACTCATTTGCTAGGTACGTTCAGGTCCCTGCTCAGGACATCAGTGCTTAGAAACAAAGCAATATATTTCCCCTGTTCTCTTCGGCTCTCCTCTTTACCTTAATCTTTCCCAGGCCTCTGCTCATGTTTTTGGCCATTCATTAACCTTCTCAAAGCTCTAGAACTTTTGACTTCTTTGATACCCATCAAAATGTACCTATGCCCCATTCCCTTAGTGCACTTATGGTCCTGTACTGATGTGAAGCAATACAGAAGGGAAGGAATATTGGATCTGGAGTCAAAAAGTGTGTTCCAGTATGATCTCATCTGTAAGGCATCTCTTTATTTTATCTGGTCTTCTTGGTCCTTCTTCAGGGCTTTAAAACATTTCCACATTACTTGAATTTTCTAAAAAAAAAATAGTTTTCCCATATAAAAATAATTGTATAAAACAGCTCCTACCCATGAATAGTTGTTCAAAGACTGCGTTGACAGTAAGAGAAAAGAACTTTGCTTTTACAAATGAACATTCAGCAAACCATTGACAACTATACATCTATTCAACATCCTGATCAAGGCATTGACTGCCTTTTAAAATTAATTAATTTATGTGGTATGTTGTGATAATTTGATCCATGCATATGTGTTTAATGATCAAATCAGGGTGGTCAACAACCTTCCTTTTCCCAACCCTTCCCAGCCTAAATAATCATACTTTTCTATTCTAATAAACTTTAAATTTTTTTTAAAATTCTCATTTTGATGAGAACATATGAAAGAAAAATGTGCTGTTTGTCTTTCTGTGTTTGACTTATTTAATGTAGTTTCTTTCAGTTCCATACATTTTAATGTAAATGATAGGAATATTCTTTTTATGGCCAAATAATATTCCACTGTGTAAATATGACACATTTTCTTTATCCATTCATTTGTCCAAGGGCATTTAACTTAATTCCATATCTTAGTTATTGTGTATAGGGCAGCAACAAACATGGGCATACAGGAAAAATCTTTGAAATCCTGATATGTCCTTTGGATATGTTCTCAGAAGTAAGGTAGCTGGAGCATATGGTAGATCTGTTTTAGTTTCTTACAGTTCTCCACAGTGAGCATACTAATTTACATTTCAACCAATAGTGTATGAGAGTTCCCTTTCTTCACATCCTCATCAGCAGTTATCATTTCTCATGTTTTTGATTATAGCTATTCCAACTGGGTTGAGATATCACACTATTTGACTTCAAAACACACAACAAAACTGCAGTTATAAAAAAAAAAAGGCATGTTATCAGCATAAGAACAGGCACACTGACCAATGGAACAGAGTAGAGCACCCCAAAATAACCCATGCCATTATAGCCAACTGATTCTTGACAAAGATGATAGAATATATGTTTAAGAAGGATATCCTCTTAAAAAAATGGATGTTTATATGCAGAAAATTGAAATTTGACTCCTGTCTCTCACTTTATTAAAAAAAAAAACAAAACTCAACATGCATCAATAGCATAAATGTAAGACCTGAAACTATGAAAATACTAGAAGGAAATGGGGATAACACCTCAAGACCTTGGTATATCAGTGATATATATATATATATATATATATATATATACATACATATTTTTATATATATAAAATATATATTTATATATACAAATAATATATATTTATATTTTAATATATATTTATATATTTTATATATATTTAATACATATAATTTTGTATATATAAAAAATATATATATTTTTGGATAAGAATCAAAGCAGTGAAATAAGCCAATCTCCAAAAACCAAATGCTGAATGTTCTCTCTGAAATGCAGATGCTGACTCACAGTGGGGTGGGGAGAGTGGAGGCTCACCGAATTGAACAGAGGGAATGGGGGAATGAGAGGGGGATGGGAATGGGAAAGATAGTAGAATGAATCAGACATAACTTTCCTATGTTTATATATGAATACATGACCAGCATATAACTCCACATCATGTTCAACTACAAGAATGGGAAGTTATACTCCACGTGTGTATGATATGTCAAAATACATTCTACTGTCCTGCATAACTAAAAAGAACAAAGACAAACTAAAAAAAAAAAAAAAAAAGAGAGAGAGATTGGATAAATAAACTGTTGTACATGCTGGAAAAATAAAAAAGAACTCAAGCATAGGAAGCAAAAGCAAAAATAGACCAATGGGTTTATATAAAACTAAGACACTTCTGCACAGCAAAGGCAATACTCAACAGTGGGATGCAACCTAAAGAATGGGAAAAATGTTTGCAAGCTATTCACATGACAAAGGATTAATAGACAGAATATATAAGGAACTCAAAAACTCAACAAGAAAAATCAACCAAATAAATCAAATACAAAGTGAGCAAAGGATATGAACAGATACCTCTTCAAAGGATAAATTCAAATAGACATACACCAAGAAGTGGACTAGCTATGTCATAGGTAGATCTGTTTTTAGTTTTTTACAGTTCTCCATAGTGCCTGTACTAATTTATGTTCCCAACAACAATCTATAAGAGCTCCTCTTTCTCTACATCCTCACCAGCATTTATTTTTTTGTCTTTTTGATAATAGCCATTCCAACAGATTTATGAAAAAACACTCAGATTTCATTAACCATCAGAGGATTACAAGTCAAAACCACAACGAGATATTCTCACTTTTTAATGCAGACAGAATGCTCTGTCATGTCAATTCCAAGTTCAGAATGCAAATTTTTGGGATCACATCTTTCACTCCAGTAATGAAATACATACAAATTGGTCAAAGATATCAAAGTACTCTAAAATGCTAACTGGGGTGGAGTCGTGTCGTGTAGGACCTGGATTGAAGCAACATGGTGGTCTGGTGCAGCAATAAAAATTGGTGTGCCTAGAAGCAGTTTTCAAAGGCAGGTTCTCTTTAAAAACATCTTTTATCGTATCACTTGATAATCATCTTATGACACTATGGGTGATATCAAAGAGAACTATCTTGAAGCATTTATTTCCAGTCCCAAACCAGAGTTTTATCTGGTGTTTGTGGTAAATCTACATATTCTTCTTTTCCAGATGACTATAATTATAAAGCAGAGCTGGCTTTGGCATCTAAGGTAGGATGATAATATGCTGTTGCCCTTCTGTGGACATCCCATAAGAACACACAGAACTTATCTCTCAACCAGATCCTGTGCACATGATCAAGTGTTGAAAAGCAGATTAGAATAAAAAGGTGAAAACCTTGAGCAAGGATGCGTGATAGAAAAACTTAGCAAAATATTCTTTACTAAAAGGCATTGTCAATATCCTCATGCAGAGCATCACAGATGTCCTAAGAAACTCAGTCCTCCAAATGACAGATGATACTGAGATTCTTGGGAGAATCAAACAGAACTGTTACTATGTGGCTCATGTACCATTTGAGAAAATGTCATCTGGTGTATTCACTATTATGCAATACAGTAAAATAATAACGAAAAACTGAAAGAAATGCTGTTTTTTTTTATCTTAATAGTGGGGTGAAGGGCAATTTTTTATTTTGTCATATCTTTGAATTTTTCTATGATGAAAACTTTAAAACTAGAAATGCCTGAATATTTTTAAAATGAATGTTTTAGAAAACCTTGCATTTAGAAATCAACGGTAGCAAGTCACCACTGAATGACACTACCAGCTATAAGTGTGGGTCATAGACCATTTTAGAACCTCTCCGACCTTCCTCACCTTGGGCAGGAGCCCTCTCTCTGCCCCACTTTTCTCCTTTGTGTCCTGGAGATTTCAACAGCACACATATTCTGAGCCCTCTTATGTACCAGACGCTCTTCTAAATGGTGGAAATAGAATCGTGGACAAAACAGACAAAAATCTTTGCCCACTTGGAACTCATCTTCATTTGTTTTATCTACTTGCTGTGAAAATCAAATGGGTTAAAACATAGAGCGATCAGAAGAATGACAGGCATGGGGAAGTACTTCATGAATATTCAACTGTGATGATGATGATGAATGTCACACTGTTTTTTTTAATGGAAAATGGAAGTCTAGCAGCAAATAATGGAATTCAAAGCAAATATTTGAAACACACATGTTGGTTTTGGAGCTTTTATTGGAGTTATGTCAGGGCCTTATAAGTGATTTACACAAAGCCTTTCTGACATATTAAACAACCAGGTTGCTCTGTGGGTCCAGAGAGCAGGGAGAGGTGAGCACTAAGGTGCTCAGTTCTTTTACCTGTGGTCACTTCAGTGGAAAGTCATCCTGTCACTTAAGATAGCACCATGGGATCTTGATCAAGGTCCATTCTGTCCACATTCTCCCTTGTACACATTTGGAACTATATGTTTTATTAAAAATTAAAAAAAATTTCTTATTTGTTCTAATTTGTTGTACATGATAGTAGAATGCACTTACACATTTTGATAGAGCATGTATAAACGGAGTGTAATCTCACTTTTCTGATTATACATATTGTAGGATCGCATGGGTCATGCTAGTTGTAGATGAACACAATATCTTTATCTTTTTATGTGGTGCTGAGGATCAAACCCAGTGTCTCACACAGGTGAGGCAAGCACTTCTAACACTGAGCTACAATCCCAGTCCAGTTTTATTTTAATATTAAACATGCATGTGCAACACCTCAAAGGGAGGGGTCTCTTTCAAAATGTGGGAGGGTTCACAAACTTGCCCTGGGGTGAAAAACAAAACAAAAATAAAATTTCTTATCTTTGAAACACCCATCAGCACATATTTTCCTGTGTGCCAGTTATCGTTTTAGAGAATTAATCTTCAGAAACATGAGCATAACTATTTTTTGCAGGCTCAGAGTTCAATTTAAGTAGCTTGACATTCCTTGCACAGTTATTTGTAAAAGATTTAAAGAAGAAGAAACAAAAAAGAAAACGCTCATCCGTTTTTCTCTTCTCTGGCAACATTTGCCAGTGTGCAGACTAATTGAAAGTGCTACATTTTTTCCCCTCCGATTCAAATCCCTTGAGAGAATTCTATGCAATTTAAAGGCTATTAGAAACCTTTAGGATCACGTTGTTATTATTTATAACAGCTCTCATTGGTTGGGGGTAAGGTCACCGGTGTAGCTGAAATGATTTGTTTTTCTTTTTAAGAAAAAGAAATCTCAGCTCTGCCAACAAGAAAATTAGATCATAAAGGAGAAAATGGGATTGTATCATTTATTTTGTAAGCAGTACCTATTTAAGAGATACATTCTTTAATAAGACTTCACAGTGCTTCCAGCTATGTTCCCTTCTGTTATATTTAGTGAAGAAATTTCCAAGGCAAAAAATAAGATTTGGCCCTGGCTTCATGTCTTTCTGGCACAGATCTTAGCAAAGGTTAATATTACTATTTTGTTTAGAGTCTCGTTTAAGACAATGGATAGAGAGTTATTGAAAAGACCTCTTTAAACAAGGCTTATAGGCAGGAGTGTGCTATTTTAAAAGGTAGAAATGAGATGTCATATTAGTTTTGAATAGTTGATATAAAGTCAACGTCACTGACTAAGAAGTCAGGGGAGCTAAATTCTAATTATCGTTTTGCTACTAACTCACTATGCATCTTTTGGAAAGTTGTTTTACTTCTCTGAGTTTCATTTGCCCATCTATAAAATGAGGGTATTAAGTTGCACCACTCCCTTTTAACCATATGGCTACAACTCACAGGAAGACATACACTTTGTATTATAACCCAGAATACGTACATATGAGTAGATACCAAAAGCATAAAGAAAAGTTTCATAAAAAGTTTTTCTTTCTGTATTTGATGTTCTGATATTTGCCAATCCATTCCATTCCATTCTGACTCATGTAGAGGCAAATGGAGACCACTGAATTCACTCATAGGTTGAAGTCCACAGTTATTTAAGCTCTGGGCTAGACAGTTTTTAAGGTCTCTGTTAGGAAAACCCTCAAGTAGATTAATGAGAGATCTTGGAAGATCTTGGAATTGCTTAATAGCAATTTCAGTAAGAAAATAGTACTTTCCAGGGAAGAATTAGCTCTTTCCTTTTTATGAGCTTTGTCAGGATACTTGACTTAACCAACTGGATTTTGCAGAGAGGAGGACTATTTTCCGTGGTTGGGGTGTGGACCATGGGAGCTGGGCCAGCCCTCTGGAATCCAGTGTCCTAGTGGCCACTTCCTTGTCCACAAGGTCAACTTTAGGTAAAGTCATGAAATAGAGGACATTTGTTTGCACACCCCCCCCTCCTTTGCAAGCCCCTCAACCCCCAGTTTCCTGCTCCATTTTAGAAAGGTCCAAGACAGTCAGGGCCTCCCTACAATACAGGTCAAACATGTCCTTGGGGAGCCTGCTGGTTCCTGGCTTGTTTACACTGAAGGTTTTAATAGAACAAAAGCCAAGACGCATCCTTGACCTCTGAGGTGAACTGTCAGAAAAACAATCCACTTACCTAGCCGGAGCCTCTTTTCCTTTAAGTCAGCCTTTCTGACTCTTCCAGACTTCTCTGCTGTCTTTATTCCCTGAGTTCTTGGAGTTACTTATTATTGGCCCCAGAACGTGAGGCAGGTGGGGCCACTGTGGGGCCCTCAAGGCTCGTTGGCTCCAGTGAACTTGTGGCCTCTGTGTCCAAAAGCGCAAAACTTGCATGCTGCTGCTTGCGAGAAGCCCCGGGGGACCCCGGTCCCCTTATCCATGTCTCTGCTTCCCAGGCTTCCGGAGTTAAAGGTGTCTGATGAGACTGAGACACGAGGGGGAAAGAGGGAGGGGCACAGTTACTCATCGCCACAGGATCTGGCGGCTCGTACCACACTGACCACCACCCACGCTTTTGCAGTGGCTGTGCCAGGCAGATGCTTTTGTCTCAGCAGAGTCGTCAGCGCGCTGATGCTTGTTGGAATGAATGGTGGTGAATGTCAACTGCTTGACTGCGATGACGATCACTCAAAAGAGGGCCAGTCGGAGGGCAATTGTCTGTGGAAATGACTTAGGAACTGAAAGGACAAAATGTCAGTCCCCCAAAAAACAACGGGAGGGGGGCATCCTATGGTCAAGAGATAGAAACCCCCTTTTTGTGCAACCTTTCACCCAGGATCCTGCTTCCTTGGTGAGTGACTGGAAAATTCAGTACTTTAAAAGAAGGCCCAGGGGCTGGGGTTGTAGCTCAGTGGTAGTGCGCTTGCCTAGCATGCACAAAGCCCAGATTCCAGCTCCAGCACTGGAGAAAAAGAAAGAAGAGATGTTAATGGATCCTATTTTCCAAACCTTACACAGGAATATTTAAGGACAAGGCCTAGGGACTGCTAATTTGTCCAGGTAAAAGACTGGCCTTAGCTGGGAATTCTGTGGACAATGGAATTTCAAGACTTAGAAAGAGTGGCACAATTGTTGTTAGCATAACTTTTTGACTATTACAAGGACTGATAACAATAGGAATGTTTTCCTTTTTAAAAAAAAAGATCAACATTTTAACTTCTCTACTCAGGTTCTTATATACATCTTACATAGACAATCATGTACTATATAATGATATTTTAATCAATGATGAATCACATATAAGATAGTGATCCCATAAGATTATATTGCCTAGTAATATCATAACTGTCTTAGTTTGTGTACATACGCTGTGGTATTTGCACAATGATGAAATTTCCTAACAATGCATTTCTCAGACATATCTCTGTTAAGAGATGCACATACACACACATGTATATTCTTATATATGGTCATATTTAACCCATTTGTGTAGTAGGTATTATTCTTATTTTATAAGTGAGCGAGCTGAGGCTTATAACATGACTTGCCCTCCAAATGAACCTAGGAAGCAGAAGACTTAGGGTAGAATCATCTTCAATTAAAATTCTGATATTGTTGTCCAAGTATGAATTATTCATTTTACCCTTCTAAATTTTTTGCAAGTTTTTAAAAAAAATATAGCATATGTAAAGAAAAGTGTGCATGTGATGGATTTTCACAAAGTGAACCCAGCCACAACACCAGTACCCAGACTATGTCCAGGATACTACAGTGTGCCCACCCTTACCCTTTCCTAGGTATTGGGTCTCCCGGTCTCTGCCACCAAGGAAAACTGTTGTTCTAACTTCTGACACCTTGAATTACATTTATTTTTGAGCATATATGACTGAAATCATAAAATGTCTACCAATTTGTTCATTTTTTTTTTTTTTTAAAAGGGACTATTAAGAGTTTATAAGTATTTCTTGAGTGGAATGTTCATATTACTTCAGACAATTCTAATTGATTCCCTTTGATGAGCTGTTTTGTTCTTCCCTGATGACTCAAGAAGACTGGCTTTGAGATGAAGATGAATACACTTCGTCACAGGGAAGTTATGCTTGATTTGGAGCTCTGTTTGAACAGGTCAATTAATCAGATCATAGTAGTAAAATATTACCACTTTCAGGAATCATTGCAGGTGGTATTGAATTATAGAGTCTAGTCTTGATGTTTATGAATAACTCATAATAAATAAATAGACTTAGCATTTTTACAGAGTGACTAATAGAGTTTGACTTATTCCTGTGGGCTGATTTAATATCTTCAATCAGCTGCCAGGAATAGGTGCCAGGAAAACCCTGCCAGCAAACAGTCAAAAAAAAGGCATTTTTATTAAGGTTGGGGGGAATGGGGCAGTGCTCCTAATGGATAAAAACCTCAGATCTCATAGGCAAACCATGTGGAACTTGTCAACTTGGATGAGTTGTCCTCTTCCTCTGACCAATTGGTTTTAGCAGCTAGATAATTTTATTTTCTAATGTTCTAGAGAGCTACCGTCATAGTCTGAGAGGAAGTCATAATGGACCATATCTCAGGGCCTCACTTTCCTTATCCGTGAAAGGGGGGTGATGAGAAACTTGCCTCATAGTATTGTTGTGAGGATTAAATAAAATAATACTTGTAAAGCATTTGGAATAGAACCTGGTACAGAGTAAGCACTCAGTCAGTATTAGCTATTAGAGATAGACTGTAGGTAGTAAAATGAACTGAATGTTTGTGTTTCTCCATTTTGACACGTATTCAACATAATATGAATATATGTTGAAATAATAATCTTCAATGTATTGAAGGTGTTAGGAGGCATGGCTTTGGAAGGTAACTAGGTCCTGAGGTGGAGCCCTCATGAATTAGATTAGTGCGCTCCTAAAAGGGACATAGGAACTCTCTAACCCTCCTTTTTGCTATATACACAATGAAAAGACAGCAGTCTGTATCCTAAAACGAACCCCGCAAGAGCTTGATCATGCTGACACCATGACCTTAGACTTCTAACCTCTAGAACTGGGAGAAATAAATTTCTATTGTTTATAAGCCACCCAGTCTGCGGTGCTTTGTTATAGCACCCCAAAATGACTGAGAAATTAGAGTATATGGCTGCTCATGTAGTGTTTTTTGAGTGTTCCAAAAAGAATTTCTGAAAACTCCCATAATTCATCAAAGATTTGCTCTTGGTTTTGCTAAATGGTGAGGCTACAGCTCAGAAAGCAAAGACATCACACTTACCTGCTATCTCTCACTCACTCGCTCACTCTCTTCTAGGATTTCCATTTCTTTCTAGGTCTTCTCATTGTTCTGTTGCCTTATGGAGGCTAATGATGCTCACTCTTCAGTTCAAACATATGCCCTTGAGCTCCATAAACCTGTTTCCAACCACCTATGACGTACACTCAGTTGAATATTCTACAATGAACTCCATGTGGACTGCTCAAACCTGACCTCACCATTTTCTCTGCTTCATCTGAATTAATTGATTATTCACTTACTCATGCATACATCATAAATATATTAAGTACCAGTAACAAGTTGGGCATTGGGAATACAGTGATGAATACCATGAATTGACCCTGTGCTCATGGAGTTTGAAGTCCACAGGGGGTCTTGGTTTGGACAGGGAAAGAACCATCATATGGTCATGAGGTCAGCGTTGTGATAGGGTAGTGCAGGGTGCTCATGGAACAACTAATTGATCTGGAATTGAGTGATCGGGGGACTTCCTGGAGGAAGTCATGTCAAACAAGAGATTGAATGAAGTTAGCCAGTATAATAGGTAGACACCAGTGCCTAGATTAAAAGTAGAATTGCATTGGAATTTTTTTTCTCTTTCCTCTTTTCCCTTTACAAAGTCCTGCTGGCTCTTGTGTGTGTGTGTGTGTGTGTGTGTGTGTGTGTGTGTGTGTATGAAGAATAATAACAATGATGTTTATTGAAGACATAATATGTCAGATAATTTTGAAGCACCTGACACATATTAGCTTATTTAATCTGCACCACACCCCAATGAGATAAATCTGGTAATTGTTCTCATTTTTATTGGAGAAAAAGCTGGGGCACAAAAAGATCAATAATTTTTGTAAGCACAAATAACTGGGATGGGAGCAGACTTCAGGGGATTCAGTGACGCTGTCTGTTGTGACGCTGTCTGTTAAGCTGCAGAGTCCATCCATCAGGCATAGAGGGGTGCATTTTTGGGGTAGAAAAAGGTCGCTGGTTACAGAAGGGGACTGTGTTTTATAGGTTACAGTGAGGGTGAATTAATAATTGGAGACTGCAGTAGAATGTGTCGGTTTGGACAGTCAGGGAAAAATTGTAAAAGTCCAAAACTCATTGTTCCTGGGTAGGGATGAGGATCCAGAGCCCAGCTGAGCCCACGTTATCTTCTTCCTCTGGAACCCACTGTTACCCAGAGCTCACTGTTCGCTTTCTCCCTCCAGGACGCGTCACTGGGGAAGGGTGAACGTCCACTGCCCAGCGCTCAGGATTGGCCTCCTCCCTTCAGGACCCCTTGTCACTGGGAAGGGACAAATATTTGCCTTCTGTCCTGTCCCTCCTCCCAGGTCACACTGCCCTCCTTTCTTCCTGGTTGTTGTCATTTTTCACATCCTTCAATTTTGCCCAACTTTATCCAAAAAGTAAGTGGCAGAACTAAGATCCACGCCTGGGATGTGGGAGAGAAGTGCCCTCTCGGCCCCTGTGCTGCATGTTCCTGTTCTAGTCCGTCCTCTCCTGCTGCCCTGCTGTCAGTGTCGCTCAGCTTGTCCCACTCTTGCCCTGTCCTAGTGATAGTACCTGCCTCCATTCTTGGAAATTCCAAATAGTCTCCCACACCGCTCCAGTGCCATATTTCCTACAACCCGAGACTGATCATGTGACGCTGCCCTAACATTTGCTGGTGTCTTTTTCTTGCCTGCAGAGTCAAGTTCAAGAGCTCTTGTCATCTCTGACTCTCCTGTGTTGCTCTGTGGGCTCTGGGCCCCTGGCTTCCATCCAAGGAGTTCTCTCATCATCCCCCAGTTACATCCCAAGTTTTCTCCAAGTTTACCACGGGTGTCTTGCTTCTCTGGATCAGCCAAGGGCTGCTAATTCCTTTATCTGTAAGTCCCCCTCCTTTTTTCTTGGGCTGGCACTTACATGTGCTTCGAATTTGGCTTCTTCCCTAGCCCCACCCTTCCAAGTGAGAGTGAGGGACCTTTGCTCCATGGTCTCCCTGCACCCTCTCCTCACCCCTGTAAGGTGCTCACATCCAGTCACTTCCTATACTCTAGTGAGCTATCTGTTTCTCGACTTTCTGGGCTGCCAGATTGCGAACTCTGTGTGGGTAAGGACTGTTCTTATTTATTTTTACATTACAACTTGTTGCCTGGCCCAGAGTAGTGCTCAGTAAATGACTGATGGAGGAATAAATAAAAGGATGTCACATAGAGAGAGGGCGTTGGGACAATGGGACTGAGAATAGATAAGGCTTGACTGATGGAAGGAGAGGGTGTGGGAGCAGCTGATCAGGAGGTGCTTTTCTAGCAGTTGGCGGTGGGCATCTCATGTTCCTATCAGCTATGATTTTTATTACTCTTTTATTAACTGTCCTCTATGGCACCATCCAAAGTATTGAACAATAAGAAAAAAACTGTTCACAACTTGTCTTCCTTTCCTTTCCTTTCTTCTCCTCTTCCTTCTTTTTATGAAACAACCCCTTTTGAAATCACAAAATTAGAACATGCTCTTTGTTGAAAGTAAAAACTCAACAAACAGAAGTTTGAAAAGCATTATTGTATTTGTTTCCTAGGTTTCAGTGACTAAGCAGTGCAAACTGGGTGACTTAAACCAACAGAGGTTTATTCCTGAGAGCCAGAAGGTCACAGTCAGCGTGTGAATGTGGCATCCCTGTTGGGAAGATCCCTCCTTTCTCTTCCTGTCTCCTCATGGGCATTGTCAGTCCTCGCTGGCAGCTGCTCCTCTCCAGCCTCCACCTCTGTCATCTCATGACATTCTCCCTGTGTGTCTGAGTCTTCTGGAGGCCGTCTCTCTTTCTCTTCCTATGAGGACAGCAGACGTGCTAGATTTAGGTCTGCTGAGTGGACACGCTAGGTCAGGTCCCCTGCGTGCCGCTGTGACTTCATCTTAATGAATGACGTCTGCGACAACCTGCACTGCCTATACCAGTGCTAGGATCTTGACATACCCTTTTTGGGGACACAGTTAAAATAAAAAATATGTATCTACCATTCAGAGATAGCCACTGAGTTATTAAAAAGGGGAATCTTATATTGTCTACCTTTCCAGATCTTTTATTAGTGCAGATAATATATTTTTAAACCAAAATGCAATAATATATTATGCTGTTTTGTAGGGCTGCTTTTTTTTTTTTCTTTTTAGTTAATGATCTAAGGTGATTAACTTCTGATTTCTTTTGTTTCATTATGCAACTCTTGTTTTCTGGCTTATTTACTATAATTTTGAGCCATTATTTCTGAAATGTGATCCTGTAATGCTTTTTTGAATTGCTAAGCATATTTTCTGATTATTAAGGAAACTTGCTGGGTTCCCTGTGGGGGTAGAAAAGGAAAAAGAGATTTAAAGGCCCAATTTCATTATGCACAATCCATGTAAGCATGTCTTATGAACATTTCTGCTCTAATTGATATTCAGAAATTGAGGGCCAGGCTGAGCTCCCACTCTCTACCTCAGTGGAAGAGGGCTGAGGTCAAGTGTGACCCTCTCCGATTTGAATCTCTCCCATTAGAATCAGCGAACTGTGTGCCTAATGAAAGTTTCTGTCTAAAAGCTCATTTGATCAGGGGAACTTTTTCTAAACCTTTCTTTCCTCTACCTAATGCAAAAGTCTGCAGAGGCTGCGAAGAAGGAAGCTTTCCTGCTTAAGCATAATCTAGATAATTGGGCCAGTGAACTAAAATAAAATGGGACAAAATAGAAAAGAGGATACGATCTAATCTTTGTTTTCAATCTCTCTCTTTCTTTTTCCCCCACTTGTAAGGAAGAAGTTGAAGTGACCCTGGTGCTCTTCAGAACCAGTGACATATTTTCTGCCTTTAAAAAAGGGAATACATAATGTTTATGATGGCAGGGATGACCAAATAGGACGTGTCCAGCTGAGCTAATGGAAAATTGATCCTCCAATGATCAGGTGGGTAATCCCTCTGAGACAGGGGTTCCACTCAGAATGTTTTACAGAGAGAAGGTGGCAATTACCAAAGTGAGAGAATTTGTGAAATATTGGGAATAAACATTTTACCTACAAATAATTTTTTTCTGAGTGACCCAACAAGATGCCTGAAATTATGACATTATGCAATTCTCGAAGAGATGTCACTGAAGGACAGGTTTAAAGAACTAAGGTTTTCTATGCTGGATGTGCATAAAACCACTGCCTTCAGTCTTATGAGCCCGGGGTCATCAGTCAGCTAATGCTGAGCTGGACACCAGAGCGTGAAGTTTTGTTAGGGGGTGGAGATCAAGAGCATGAGGGCATTTAACTGTGAAATGCTACAAATGAGCAGGCATCCTAAGGGAAGCAGGAGTTGAGGGGTTTAGAACGGAGGTGAGAGGGAAGATGTGGCTGCAGGAAAACAGATATAATGCTGCTGGAGATGAAGTAAAACACTGTCATTTGGAGCCAGAATACATGGGTTTAAATCTGAGCAGTGTCATGTACAGAGTAGGAGACTTTGGTTAAATTATAGTCTGTTTCTTTATCTGTGAAGTGGGGTAACAGTAGAACCTGCTTCAAAGGATTGATGAAAGTACTAAATAAAATAATGACTGCAATATGCTTAACAGAATTGGGTCAGAGTAAATGCCCAAAAAATATTTGCTATTACTATTACCAATGTTAACATATCAGAAGAAATGCTTTCCAGCACTGCTCCAATAACTTTTAGCAGCATAATAACTTAATTTTCACAACAATTCTCTAGTAGTATGTCCTTCTAGATATGATGAAAGTGAAACTTATAAGTATTGAATAGCTCGGCCAATGTAGGCATCTAGTAAATCCTAGAATTTGAATTTGAATTAAAATCCCTTGATGATGCGTTGACGTGCCAGTAATTAGTGCCTCCAGTGAGTGACCAGTACTGATCCATAAGAACAGGTGTCTGAGGTTGAGTTCTATACATGCAAAATCCAAGATGCTGATGCAGGTGATTTAATGAGGAAGCACCTTCAGGAAAAGAGCAAGAGAAGGAGGAGAAGGGATTGAGGTAAGATGTGGTCTCAGGAAAATGGCATGGTCCTTGGAGGAGAGAATACCAAGAAAATAAACCAAATGACGCATTATAGCTGTTCTTTATTGAATCGAATGGTCTAGCCTTATGCACTCACTGAATCAGTCTCTCTCTGGACTGACTCGCCCTCTTCCCTGCTTTGCCTCAAGGGTGAGATGGCTCCTCTTCTTAGGTAATTATCCAGCCAAGGCAACAACTTCCAATACTCCTAGTACCTGGATTGGGTAGATCAGCCCAGTAAAGACAATCTGGATGCAATACTAGCTTGGTCTATTTGGGCTGTTATAACAAAATACCATAAACTGGGAGGCTTAGAAACAATAGAAATTTGTTTCACATGGTTTTGGAGGCTGGTATGTCCAAGATCAAGTTTCTAGTAGACTCTGTATCTGGTGAGGGCCTGTTTTCTGGTTCCAGCCTCATGAACTAATCATTTACTGAAGATCCCACCCTGATGAAATCACTTGGAGGTTAGAATTTAGACCATGAGTTCTGGGGAGACACAAATATTCCGACTCTCGTAGGTACCAAACACAAACTATGTATCAGGAAAATCAGGTAGATGAGTCCAACATAAGGTCAGGGTGTGTTACCTGAGGCAACCTGTTGAAATATCATTATGGAATCAGATTCCTAATTAGGAAAAGAATTCTTATTCATTGGATCCAAGAATCAAGACAAGACAAGGTATAATGAAAAAATAGTGTGATAGTATTGCTAAAAACAAAACAAAACAAAAAAGCCCTGAGAAAATCTGGTGAGGTCAGATGAGGTGTGAGGGCTGAGATCAAGGATGACCTTTCTTTGAATCTCAGCTCATCAGTACTGATCTACAGCCTTAAGGAGACATGTCTATAGGGAATGGAGAGAGAGAGAGAGGGTGACCCTGTTATGAGGTCTCGGTATATACTTAAGGGCAGGGTGAAGGCGTGGAATAGTATCTCCACTAGCAGGAGGTAGATGAAACCTGAGCATGGACGAGCCAGCCTGAAATGGGGCCAGGGACTTGGAGGTGGGTGCATGTAAGCCAAAATTCAAGTTCTAGTTGTACAATGCATTCGTGGCCTGCACCTCTTCACCCCCGTGAAGCACAGGGTTCTCAGCTGTGAAACGTGGATGCTCCCTCCATCTCTAAAACTTGATTCCATGTTGTTGGCAACTCATACCAGACACCACTAAAGTGTAGCTTTCACACAGATTAAATGTGACACTCCCTGTAGGCTTCACCAGTGATAAATGATGGGTTTACTGCTTATTCTTTGTGTTTCACTTTGAAAAATCAATGAGAAGCTTTGAAAAATTGGTTTTAAATAACACATGTGTTTGCAGAGATGGATAGTCATGGCATGGAAGCATTCTGAGCTGGGAAGTGAGAGAGCCCAGGAGACTAGCCGGTCCCTTGTCCTGGGGGCAGGCCCAGCCATCACCACTCCAGAAAGCAAGGATCCCATTGCCCAACAGTGTGCAGGAAGGGCCACTTGATGGGGCTGTTGCTGCATTCAGAGAAAAAAGTGACTTCGGTGGTGGACACGGTCTCATTATCTAATAGCCACAGTCTCAGAAGCAATAATATGGCATGTTAGTGGACATTTAGCAGCTGTATCAATTTTTAGGATCTGTGATATTGTCTTGATCATTTTAAAAGTTACTTTTTAGGGAACAACATCTTTTTGGTTCACCCTGTGTTCACAGTCTGTCTCCTTTCTTTCTGCTTGTCTCTCTACCTGACTCCAATCTACATGGTCACCTATGGTAATTGGAAGATAGCACCTGGGTACCATAGGCTAAATGAGGTGCTAATGCTCTCCAGGTGGTTCCTGAACCTGACCCAGGAAAACTTAGATTCAGAGAACAACCTTGAGCTGACAACCTTTGCTGCTCTTGGATGAAAACATCCTTAGAACTTACTACAGTAAACCGCAGGTCATGTACAGGTTGGAGAGCTTTTTTAACCCCTACTGTACCCGAACTCTTTTTTAGTAATGAGCATAGTACTAAGCTTATTATTTCTTTCTGTATTGTATCTGTCACAGCTACATGTTTGGAATATTTTTAAAACTCACTGAGCCACATGGATTTTTTGGGCTCTGTGATGGGTTAGAGTCTTTCCTCGAGAGTGCCGGGTGAGCCCCTGGGAGCCCTGCTATCAGCAGCTACAGTTGTGGAAAGCAGTTCTTTTCATTATTTACCATTGCAAACAGTTTTAGGGTCCAGGGTCCAGGGTCCAGGACTGGGTGAACTGTTCATTCAATAAAAATATACTGAGGGTCTATCTATTATTATCACGTGTTCAAATGGCCACTTGTTTAGTGTTCATTACATTTATTATTATCACTTGTTCAGTGTCCACTTATATAACATGCATAATTAAGATAGGAATTGTAGGGAAGAAAAAGTCACATCATCCTATAAACCAGTTATTTTATACTATATGATCTCTAGCCTGCTTGTGGTTGAGTAAAGGCAATGGCCCATTTATTCCCACATTCTGTGGGTTCCTCTATGATGTAGCCCCTGTAATGCTTTGATACCTGCCTTAGATGAGAGGCTGAACTATTAGGTCACTTAACTAACTAAAGCCACCTCTTTCAATTACTTCTTGCTCACAGAGTATCTGCCCAAAAGACTTCCCTCTTCCAAAGTACTATGGATTCCCGATAGTTTGGGAGAGCAAATGTAGTTCAGGCTCATCCTTTCAATGCTATTTACTCCACCCAGAGCCTTGGGTGTGGGCAGGTGTCTGCTTTTATAACAACCCATTCTGCAGTTGGGGTGTTGGTATTACTTAGCTCAAACACTAACAAAGCATTCAAAAAATAAAAAAGCTGAGCTTATTTGTTTGCCAGTTTAATGACTAAGAAATAGAATTTATAGGAAAGAAAATAACCCAGGAATGGTTTACTTTATAAAGTGATTTCACATGTGATTCCTTTTAATCACATACATGCATGTATGTACTTGATTCTTGGATAAATTTTCTAGACACTTATACAAAAGCTGTATGTTCTCACCTGTGAAAGGCTTCCACTGCAACTCAGAACAAAGTTTCTGCCACCATTGTTTAATAAAGGCAGAAATAGTTATAAGGAAATGATCGAGTTGTTTGTTAATTACTAGTGGGACACCAATTGAACAACCACACACACATAGGACTGCAATCCCATGACATATTAAAAAATAAAAAAGTCCTATTCTTCCTGCCATCTCCAATGACTTATTGTTTCCTTCCATGAAAAACTGAAAACACCCTCAAAAGAAAATCTCAGTACAGGAAGTGTTATTAGCTGTGTAAACAGAATATTACATAATTTCACTACATCTGTAAAACAACAGCTAGAAGCCTGGCTGCCCATATTGGGTGGAAGAGAGAGAAACTAATGAACTTAATTTTTTTCCAGAGTAGAACCAAAGCTAATCATGCTTCACACCAGACTAGAGCCTCACCCTCTAAGGGGGTCAGGTCCAGGATGATCAAGTCAGTGCTGGTAAAAGTTCAGTACTCATTTCTGATGGTATTGAATATTAATTTTGGTGTTTTTTATTTAACTATAGGAGAACCTGAAATTGAACATGGAAAGTGGCTGTTTTTCACATGGTGCACACTATTAGAATATCCAGTTGTCACCTGAAAAACCTGGCAAGTGAGACGGAGAGCCTGGTTCTTAGAGAATGTCAGACGTGCAAGTGCTCCAATTTTCAGAAGAAAATATTGAGACTCAGGTAAACGTAATGGGTTTATTGAAGAGTCTGATTTAGGAAGGGACCAGAGATGAAACGGTACTATTTTTCTGCAATCATTGCTTTCAACTCTGCTCAGCTGAAACTCCCTTTTCTCTGCCTCCATGACATCCCAGGTTTATCCCATAGCTTTCTGGTCACTTTTGGTTACTGGCAGCTCCTGTGCAGTCTCGGCCAATATTGTCTTCATTCAGCTTCACTGTTCACCACTTCTCTGCCTCTCACCTGGACCAGGCGTCCTTCTGAAGGACTCAGGGGAGAAAGTGCAGTCGGCTGTGGCTCACACTCTCTGCTGGGTGGCTAGCTCTTCTGGGACTGATGGCAGAGGAAATAGGACTTTTTTTTTTTTTTAATTTTAATATGGCATGGGATTGCAGTCCTATGTGGATGTGGTTGTTCAATGCTATGTCTGTGACAGGTGACCAAATGCTTGTTCTTCGCAGTAAATGCTTAAGTTCTTTGGAGAATTTAGTGAGATTTTTGTGAGGCCCAGCTGTGGACTGCTCCTTGCTGCGTGCAGTCAGCTCTTGGAGCAATCAAAACTGGTGGTCTGCTCCACAGACTCTTTCAGTGTGGTCTCTTTGCCTGATGACCATCCATCTTGGATGTGGTACTGATAAGAAAACTCTGACTACCACCATGTCTGTTTACCGCTTGGCTGGGCTAAACCTTGGGAGTGCTGGCTGCTTTTAGCAGAATGTCTCTCTCCTGCTATCCAAATGGTGGCATGTCAACCCTTCTGCTACCAAGCAGACATTCAACCAGGAAACCAATGCTGGAATTGCTTTCTTGAAGGTCCTAGGAGCTTCTTGGCTTTAGCCCTTCGTACAAGGCCTGTAACTCATGGCTCTTAGAACTTTCCTCTTTTCCCACCTGTCTAGCCTATTGCGAGATAGATTGGAGGAGTATAACACAAACTAAGTGATACAATCACAGATAGGAGCTGGAAGGAACAAAATGATGGAAAGGAAATCAAAATGTACTAGTGCCCAAAGTGGGTTACGATTTCTCAGCTGTGTGAGGTTGTCTTGATCAAATCATGGACTGAATTGTACCACTCCATCTGTTTTAGAGGCCAGATTTCCCTGTACCTCTCAATGATTTATTGCTCTTGGTAATAAATGTACCGTAGTAATGAATGAAGTGTAATGGACTGTGTTGGCAAATAGCGTGGCTTGCAACTGACCACTTAAGGTTTTCTAAATTTGATGCAACGGTGTTCTGACCACATGAGAAGCTTTAATTTCATTTTTCAGGTTACACTATCTTCTTGATTTTCTACTTATAAAACCACACTAGGTAGCATATTTTCTCAGATACTTTTAAAAAATCATTTGCTAAACATAAAACTCCCCAGCTGCCAGGCCAAAAAAAAATTGGCATTTATGTTAGGTTTCCTATTGTTTTTATGAATTCATATGAAGAATTTGGCAAACAGATAATGCATTAACACCCAACACAATATTCTATGGCTTGATCTGTTTGTCAAATATTATTAAGGAATAGCTGTGGAGCATCTTTTTAGAAAATGTAGAGCTTATGATTGGAGTTCATACAAAATTTCATTGTTTTTCAAATTGGATCTTAATTTTGAGTTGACCTTTTAACTGTATCTTAAATAATTTTCTTTGAAGTCTAAACTGAAACAAAAAAGCTTGGGAGTTAGATATGCCAGTGTTTAAATTAGGCTCTGGTGTTTATTGACAGAGGCTATGTAATTAACCTCTATCAGCCTCAGTTTTCTCATATAAAATACAGATAGTAATTATTACCTCATAGAATAGCTTTGAAAATTATTTAAGAGACTGTGTGAAGAACTTAGAATGGTGCCCTGACACCACAAAAGCTCAGACCTTCTATTATAGCCACCACTGGCTCTTGCGGTCCATCAGCGGCCCGTCTGGCCTCCATTCTGCACTCTTCTTCTCAAGTGACTTCCGTTCTTACCCACAGCTGGAGCCCACTTCTGTACTTCAGTCACGTGACTGTCTTTGGCAAATGGGAAAGTCACAGAGGCTTGGAAGAGCTTTCATTTCCTGTCTTGGTTCTCTGCTTCCCTTCTTCTCACCATGAGAACTGTCAGCAGCTGACTGAAGGAGGGGCCAGGATGGCCGCCATCCCAGCAGAAGCTGTTGTAGAATGGCCAAATGCTGGCTGACAGACATGGGAGTTAGCCCAGCTGACCAGTCCACATCACTTCTCACACTCTTGTGAACTAGAGACTTGACGACCATCTGAGGCTACTGCATTTTGGGGTTAAGCAACTGGATGTGCCAATGCATAATGAAACAATGACTGGTTTGAATTTGTGGGAGCAATCTTCTTATGGGTGTCTAGCTCATATTTCAGCTTGATTTATGCCTCTTTGTTTTCTCCACAAGACAAAGCTTCTTTGTATAATACTTTGTGGTCATAGGTAATGAACATTTTTAACCAATGATAATGTGTTTGGAATGAACTCTGGCCTTTTTAAAAAAACATATTTGGACTTAATTCTCAGCTCTGTGATACTGAATAGTTTTACCTAACTTCTGTGATCTTGGTTCCTTATCTAAATATGTAAATAATAATAATTCTGTTATTTAGTGAGTTAAGGTATACAAAACACAGAACACAGAGATGGCACTTACAAAACCAAAAATGTCTCTGTGGATTTAAACAAATGGGTTTCTTTGGAAGTCCTAGCAGGGCATTGCTATTCCATTAACTGTGACTGAAGAATGATGGTCCAAACTAGAAATTAGCCTCTAGGCTTGGCAAGAACATATCTGAAGACGGATGAAGGAAGTGAACCTTCACAGGTCAACCAACTCCACAGGGTGGTAGGTACCAACCCACTCACCCCTTCCCTCCCCTAGCCACTTCCCTTCAAGTGCCTTTCCACCCTTCCCACTTCCTCATTCCCAGCAGCCTTGCATGGTCTTCTGGCTGCCCGGATTCCTCCACGGAACTTTCTTCTGAGTGGAAAATGAGCCATGCGTGCACCCTTATTCTCTCTCCATTCAGTCATCTTCTTTTCAAACACAGGTTTCCCATTTGGCTCAGCCTGAACATGTCAGAGGATACTTGTGGGTTAAATTCTTCCTTTTTTAACTGTGGTGAAAAACACATAATACAAAATTTATTGCCTTAGTCATTTTTAAGTGTACAGTATCATTAACTACATATACCTGTTGCGCAACAGATTCCTGAAATTTCTTCCATCTTATAAAACTGACAATTCTGTACCCATGGAATATCTCCCACCCCGTGGGTTAACTTTTAAGGAATAGTTCCGAACTGAGAAGGCATTCAATTTGCAAAGGCAGGCCCCAGGGGCTGCCTGGTTGCTTGGGTGGGCCTTGGTTTATCTCCCTTTAACTGGTGGCTAACCTATGTTGATTATGCCTTTATGTTCAGCAGGCTTTGCTTAGAAATGTTAGAGAATTCACACTGATCTCCATTAATCTCCACAATCAGCTGAAAAAGAGCCAGCAGCCAAGCCTGTGATCTGGAAAAGGACTGTCCAAGGGTGGAGATGCTCCTACTGAAGGTAATTTAGCTTTCTGGCCCTGTTGTAACATTGTTTGATCTATGAGCGGGACAGGATGGGCTGATGTCTCTTACTTCTTTCCACTTTACCTTTGTGTTCTCATTCGTGTTTTTTCTCCTTGCATGATTGTGCATTCTCTTTCACCTTCTGGTTCTTCAATCTTGAATCTCTCCTCTGCTCTCCTTACTGTCAGCAGAAATAAAAATAGTTAACATTTATTAAGCACTTACTCTCTGCCAGGCACTGTACTTGGCGTGCATCAGCTCACTTAAACATCAATATGCCCACAATGCAGGTGCTATTATTTCACTTATTGAATAAGGAAACAAGGCACAGAGTAATGTGCTTGCTAAATAATTTTTGTAAACCTTGTGCTTAATTTTGACTTAGGTTTTGGAAAGCTGCTTAACTAAAACAAACATGGAACACAGACCATTTCTCTTTTATAGGAGTTCTTCACTAACAAGTGTCTTACAGGGCTCCAGCCCTATGAAATGCTTTGTGAAAGAATCAAATGACCAACTAAACATCCTAGTTTCATGGGAAGAGTCCCAGGTGCATCAGCATATACAAGACAAGGAAAAGAACACGAGGAAAGAGACTTTACTTAAATTATTGTTTCCCAGACAAATATGTGCAGGGAAACATTCTTTTTGACCCATACAATGGAGTGAATGTTCTTTTGTATATTTGCTGGGTGCAGATCCTAACAGTAATGCAACTGATTTTTAAGCAAACATATAAAATGTGTATTCAAAAATATTCGTTTCCAAGGTGGGGGCATAACTCATGAAAATCAAAGGGAGATAAGCAGAGGAAAGGGACCACAGGGTAGGATGTGGGGAGGGAAAGGGGAAGTGCTGGGGAGTGATATTGACAAAATTATATTGTTATATATGAATATGTAGCAACAAATCCCATCAGTGTATACAACTGTCATGTACCAATAAAAACAAGGGGAAAAAATCCCCAATATTCTTTTCCATTGGAAGATGTCACCTTGGGAAGCTGTTCATTCATTTCAGTGAGTCTAAATATTAAGATGTTGGGATGCTTTTCTTGAAATTTTCTTTTGAGGATCCCTTTAGAGTTAGCACTAAAGAGGAAAATCAGTCTTAGTCTTTTATCATCATACCTTGTTTCTGGTCCAAAGTGTCTGTGAAACTTGTGATGCATCACATTCACTAGACTTGGCATTGAATAACTTTGTATTTTAAAAACATCAGATCATCAAAGCATGAAGAGTTTCCAAGGGTGAAGCTGCTATTCTTTTTTTTTTTTTTTTGGTGCACTAGGGATTGAACCCAGTGTCTTTTAACTACCAAGCCACGTCCCCAGCCCTTTATATATAAATATTTTTAGAGACAGGGTCTCCCTGAGTTGCTTAGGGCCTTGCTAAGTTGCTGAGGCTGGGTTTGAACTTGCGATCCTCCTGCCTCAGCCTCCCCAGTTGCTGGGATTACAGGCATGCACCACCACACCTGGCTAAAGTTTCTCTTCTTGAAGGTGATTAGCTCCCTGGCTCCATGAAGGTGAAGCATATTTGAGGCAAGGTATTGGGCAGGATTGAGCTACCATTCCAAGAGGAGCCTTTGTCCTTAAGCTTCTGTCTTGGCCGCCTCTGGCCAATGGCTTCTATCAGTTTCCTGGTTCTTGACTTCGCACAGTCCCTAGCTCTGTCCCATATTTTGTCTGTGCCTTGTGCGTGCCAAATTCTTCTCAGCCCAGGCCATACTCCCAGGTTAATGCAAACCCTTGAAAAAGACATTAATTCATTCATGAGGTTGATACTTCATGACCATACTTTAAAAAGTCCCAGCATCTCTCAATACTATTACACTGGCAATTAAATTTCAACATGAATTTTGGCAGGGATAAACCACATCTAAACCATAACAGGGAGGGAGGAAGAAAATGCGTGCAACTCCCAAATTCCTTTATGGACAACTAGAAAAATTTGCTGAGACTGAGGACATAGGAGGAGAATGTTTGGGGATATAGAGACTTTTCAGTGTGTATTAAGTACCATGAAAACATTTACTCCTATTAGCTTAAGAATAACAGCCACCACCACCATGGAAAAAATGTTCTCACCTGACATGTGATTCTAGTAAATTATAATTATACATCTGTATATATTATTCTTGGGTATATGCTATGAAGTAAAATTTTTAGAAATGTGAGCTACAGACACAAGGGCACAAGAAAGAGGGCAGGATCTAAAAGGCAGATCAAAGAACATTTAAGTCAATTGCATCTGTGACCCAGTATGTTAATATCTCTATTTGTGCAGTGGTTCCCTAGACACTGATTAATGTTGCTGCTTGGTGCATAAAGATATATGGTTAGGTAGGACTGTAAATTTTTTTTTTCATGAAAGTTACTACATTACAAGTCATAATAAACCTATATTTTGGCAAGCAGAATGAACAAATTCGTCTACACGATTAGGAGAAAACTCTAGCAAATCATCAAGATGTAGAGGAGTTGGCGGCTTGTGCATTTTTTAGTTGTTTTTCAGAAACATATTTATTTCTACTCAAAGGGAAAGAAAAATCTAAATGATAACATTGCCAAAATTGAGAGAAGATTAGGTGTTTTCTCTGCCTACAGTGGAAATGACTTCTCCATCTGTATGCAACATGTTTCATGTTCAACTACAAAACTAAACTGTTAATAAGGGGAAAAAGTGTGAAAGAAAAATTTCTTTCGAATTTAATTCACAGTTGGAAAGGGTAAGTATTTAAATGTTAATGACAATAACAGTTCTGTCTGAAAATAAATCGAGGTATGAAGAGATCAGTCCGTGATTAAAAGAAATTAAGTTTGCATCAGGATTCTGCTTTAAACTCACACCTTCCATGAAATGTCAAGGTCACACGCAAACCTAGCTCTATCTCTTAATGTGTCTTTTAACACAATATCTTCAAGAACAGGACCATGTATCTGGGAGTAAACTGGAGGTTGACATTTCTATTCATATCAATTTTGTAGGCTGATTTTTTTTGAAAGAATCAGAAAGGTTCATACTTACAGAAAGGTTGTGAAGAACTCTTAGTGACCTATAGTCCTCACTTAGATTCTTGACTGTAGTCATTTTTATGTTTGCTTTATCCTTCTGGCTCTTTCTTGAAACATATATACATTTTATCACCATCTTATTCCTTGAATCATTTGAGAATAAGTCACAGCTACTCCTTGGCCATGTTGGGGGAATATTTCCTACAAAGGTTATTCCATGTTATCATAGTACAACCATCAGTCAGAAGTTACATTGGCACACTCTCACCATAGAGTCTGCAGAACTCATGCAACTTTTTCTACTTGTCCTATTGATGTCCAGGATCCAATCCAGATTTATACATTTCGTTTAGCTATGATATCTTTTTAGTCTTCCTCAGTGTAGAAAAGCTTGGTCTTACCTATCATGGTTTTGCCTCTTTTGAAGAGGAAGTAGGGCCACTGTGTTCCTCAGTTTGGGTTCATCGGGTATTTCCTCATGTTATGCATGTTTGTAGGGAACACTTCAAATATGACCATCTTACACAATTTCAGGGACACCGTGTTAAATTTCTGGTGATGTTAACTTTTATCCTTTAGTTAAGATGGTATCTTTCATGTTTCTCCACTGTGAAGTTCATTAATAAGTACCTTATATTTGTTAATAAGTAAGTGATATTAGCTTAGATTCAACTATGAGATAGATCTGTATCAGTATATACTCATGGGTTCCAAATTGCTCAATAGGTTATGATTAGTTACTATCATTGTTTATTTGCTCAAATTGTCCCAGTTTTGGCCAGTGGGAGCTCCTTTGGGCTGACTTCTATGTGCTTTTGACATGTCCCATCATTCTTAGCACACCTCCTTGTTTTTTTCTATAAGAGAGTGTTCCGGGTTCTTTTTTTTTTTTTATTTTCCTAGCTTTCATGTCCAAGCCAGCCATTTCTTTAAGAAGTCTCCATTCCTTTTAGTGATGAATTATCTTTAAATAAAACAAGATATGGGAACTAGAAAAGTTAGTGTTCTTACTCTTGCCCTCTCTGTGGATAGAGCTTGAGAATATATGTGTGTATCTGCATATGTGTGTGTGTATGTGGGTCTGTGTACACAGTAAGTGGTTATATTGCCTCTAGATCAGCAAAATCAGAACCACCTGGGAACTTACCAGAAACACAAATTCTCAGACTTCATGCCAGACCTACTGACTCAGAAACTCTGGAGGTGGGGCCCAACAATTTGTGTTTTATTAAGCTCTCCAAGTGATTCTGATGATGCACATTTATGTTTTAAAACTACTCATTCACTTATGTGTGTGTGTGAGTGGGTTTAAAACTTAAGCACATGTCAGAACATTTATGTATATATTATATGTATCTATATCCATATTTATTTCTATATCTTTCTATATGTATTGAAAACCATGAGTTTGCTTTACTACTTCCAGTTTCAGTTCAACACCAGAAGGTTTATTTCCATATTTGTAACCGCCTTCTTTGACAGCAAAGCATTTTGCTCTCAGTAACCTAAACATATTCACATATTTGACCAGTTCAGCTGCATGTAAGCAAACTCTTGATCATGTGGAGATATCACCTTCTCAGACAGTCTTTCTTACTTGGCTCCAAATCCTTCTGGCCACATTCAGCAAATAGCAGAGAAAAAGGGAAGAGGAAAGAGGAAGCTCTATTAACTTTATAAAAAGATGAAACACTATGAAAATTGTTTCTAATCAGTGTATGGGATGCCATGATTAGTTGATTGACATTAATTGGCTGTTCACTCTTGATTATCAACTGATGAACATCAGTAAGCTGTTCCATCTTTCACTGGGCACTGTTACTTGCTCTCGGTTCAGGCTCTTTATTCAGACATTCATTTCTCTTTACATCACAGTAAAGATTATGTTTATTATCAGTTTGTTATTGTTAAAATTGAGGTGTGCATATATTACTCAATTTAATCTCTAGCCTCATTTCTGCACCCAGAGGTCACCTGCTTTAACAGTTAATTTTTTTAGTATGTTGTCTCTCTTCTGGGCTTAATTTGCCTGCACTAAGAGAATTTTCTATGGGTATTGCCAGGTTGTACATTCACTGGACAAACTCAAGATTTATTGAGAACGTACATGAACTTAATTGAGTCTGACGCGCTTTTAAGACACTTAAGTATCGATGTCTATTTGGCATATAGAGATACAGTATGGGACTCACTGGAGAGTTTCTTTGGTGGTAGAGAGAGAAAATAATGAATTACTTTGTGCCTGCAGATGGTAATTAAAGTCGTGCACTTGAATGTGATCACCCACAGAGGAAATACAGGAAGAAGAAAACGTAGACCTGGACGCCATCTTGAGAAACAGATATTGTTTGGTCAGGGAGAGGAAAATCTGAGAAGAATACAGAAAAGAGATGGCCAGAGTATTAGGAGAAAAGCTGAAAAGGTGTGTGTTCCATTCCTCAAAGAAACCGTGCTTAAACAAGGGAGGACTTTAATGATGCTTGGAGGCTTAGAAAATAGGAAAAAGTGGTCACATGGCCTTTGTGAGATGTTTCCATGGGGTAGTGGGACTGAAGTCAGATTGGCACAGGTTAAGGAGTGGGTGGGAGATGAAGAAATAGAGCTAGCAAGACTGAGAATCATTTTGAGAGTTTGAAGCAAAGAACAAAGGTAAGAGTTGGGGTGGGGAAGTGATAATGGTAGTGAGTTTTTTTTTTTTTTTTTTTTAATGGGAGAAAACTGAAGGTATTTAAAGCCAATGGATGGGTGAGAATCTAATTATAAAGGGAGAAATCGTCTACATAAAGGATAAAACAAATTATTATGTGGAGTTCCTGAGAAAGTGGTAGGGGATGGGATCCAATAGAGATGTGGCTGTAACTAAGTTGGAGCAGGGATGGGGGCTGGAGAGGAGAATGGAAAAGAGAGGGAGGTTATGACCAGTTTGCAAATCTGCTCTGGGGATGAGGAGCGCATCCTTGGCGGATGGCTTCTAATTCCTCCATAGAGTAGGAGGTGAGAACAAAGAAGGGCCAGTTCAGAGTTTTGAGGTGAGCAAAGAAATTTCAAAATAGGACTTTGAAGGGTAACATGATAGGATTGATGGGCAGAGTTGAGATTGCTTTAGAGTTTGGTGATCATGAATTTATAGAGGAATTGATGCACCTTGCGGTGGAAGATTTTTCTCCAGCATTCAGGGGTTTGGGTCTAGGTGCGGGTAAAACGGGTACTTGTGTTCATCCGGGATTGGATTTTGCCAGATGAATGCAATAGAAGACAGAAGCAAGGTTTCTTGAGTCCTCTCAAGGGTATTATCAAAGGGATAAGCAATGTAATCTAAGCTAGGTAAGTAGGGAAGTTTCGAAAATAGAGGGCTTATGGATCAGGAAGAGAAGATGGATCAATCCTCTGGAGGTTGAAGGAGGAGCAGATACATGGAGAAGAGGTGGGATCAGACAGTTGTCTGGGGTAGTGATTCTGGAGGGGGCTGTTCTGGCTATGATCATGGGATGGGTGGCTGATGATAAGTGGATCAAGAGGTTGAGTAACAAGCCTTCCATCTCTGAGGTCGGACATTTGAATGAGGGCTGGGCATGAGTTAGCTATTTTATCAAAGTATCAAAGTCTCTCCAAATGAGGAACAATGATTTTAGTTCTCCATTTTGAGACGTGCACACTTTATTTCCCAGTTGGATGTTCATTGGGTATAGATGTACCTTTTAGTTGTTGATGGACCTATTTTCTGGTGGTCATATGTCTTGTTCCATCTCTCCTCTTTCCAAATGATTCACGAAGTTTTTACTATTGGCTTCTATAAATTAAGGAAGTATGGTGTTTTCTATAGAAAAATCAGAATTAAAAGATGATTAGATCATTTGAAGTTAGGTTTCAAACCCAGTTGTACCACTTACTACCTTTGATTAGGGTTACTTAAACTTTTAGAGGTTCACTGACTTTATCTATAAAAAGAAGCTAACAGTACTTTCTTCCAGGGATATGGTAAGGATTAAATTAGTTAAATCATAAAAAAACTCTTAGTATTGCACTGGGAGAATAGTAAATACCCAATGAATTGTAGTCATTTTATTTTTGTATTAGAAGTTTCATATTGCCTATGCAGCACTAAAAACTAGGATGTGGCTTGATAACTCATGACAGACACTTGCTTTGCATGCTGAAGTTCTAGTGATACTGTGTAATGGCACATTTATCTTCAGTAGAACACACACATACACACACACACACACACACACACACACTCACACACACAGAGTTTGCTGTTCTAGTTGTTTGGAATTCCTACTTTCTCCTTGAATTTGTGTTTTGGTTAAGTCATTTGACTTGCCAGGGAGTTTCAGTGTTACTCTAATACTTTGAAGAATTTAATTGATAAAGGCACTTTAAAAAATTTCTTTCCTTTATAAAATCATCTAGGAAATACAATGGCTGAGAATTCAACCTTAGTTGTCAGGAAGTTCAGATTTATAGTCCCTGCTTCCCACCAGCCCAAGTTCTCCTAAATTTATGTTTTACTTTGGCAATCATTCACGATTGCCTGCAGAGGATATACGGTATCTATGTACAAAGCACAAATACACTACCTATACAAGGGACAAAATATTTGAGTTTCAGGTGCTGTTTGGGCTATTGTCTAATGCTGCATTTCTTAACTAATTTGCTCTTGGCCTTTCACCAAAAACTTTAATATAAGATTTAGCACAGCATTTTTTTAGGTCATTTTTATTAGTTGCAGAACATGAGTAGTACTATAAATATTGTTGTGTTTGGAGGACAGTAATTTAGGTAGACTCAGCCTCCTCCATAAACAAATTTTACTTGCAAACTGTCTTGGCCACAACCTCGGTCCCCTTGTTTATCTACATTTTTCTTCATAAATTAGAAGCCTTCTTAGAATTCTAGAATGTATTTGGTATTAAACTTTAATTTAAGGAGCCAAACCATTATAAATTCTGGAGTTTTATTGCTGAGCTTTATATTTTAGAAACCAGATTGTTTGACACTTAAGCTGGTCTCCGTTTTCAAATTTGAAACAAGGCATGCGGTGTGAGATGTAGTGTCAGCCACTTGGTATTTTGACATAATCTCCATTTCTGGCCATTGCCATCACAAGGCCAGCTTAGGACACAGGTAAAATTTGTCTTATTTCTTTCTCCAGGTTCCAGACTGGGAATTGATGCTCAGTGTTAGTGACTACATTACTTCTCTTCCCATAATAACCCAGACCAACGCTCCCTTTATTTTTATTCCCCATCTAAACAATCAAAGATGAATTCATATTTCAATTCTACTCTGGCTTGTTTCTCAAAGTGTGATCAATGGTGGTCTACATCAGAGTTATTTGGGAGGTTTGTTAAAATCTGGATTTCCAGTCTTGCTCCCTCAGGATATCTAGAGATAATGTTTAGAAATCATCAGGTTATCACATTTCCTAGGCAAATAATAGGCATGATAAAATTTGAAACTACAAATTTCAAGAATTACCTTCCCAAAGACATTTGCTTTTAGACTGGAATTTCTTAAGTTGAAGAATACAACTGTAGTCTAGCCATTTTGGACATTTTTATGTTGCTGATTTGTCTCAGTCCAATCATGCTGCTATAACAAAATACCTGAGTCTGGTCATATATAAAGAGCCCCCACCCCAATTAGAATGGTGATTATCAAGAATATAAGCAACAATAGGTGTTGGAGAGGATGTGGGGAAAAAGTACACTCATACATTGCTGGTGGGACTGCAAATTAGTGCAGCCACTATGGAAAGCAGTGTGGAGATTCCTTAGAAAACTTGGAATGGACCTACCATTTGACCCAGCTATCCCACTCCTTGGCCTATACCCAAAGGACTTAAAATCAGCATACTACAGAGATACAGCCACATCAATGTTCATAGCTGCTCAGGTCACAATAGCCAGACTATGGAACCAACCTAGATTCCCTTCAATTGATGAATGGATAAAGAAACTGTGGTATATATATAAAATGGAATATTACTCAGCTATAAAGAATAATAAAATTATGGCATTTGCAGACAAATGGATGAAATTGGAGAATATCATGTTAAGTGAGATAAGCCAATCTCAAAAATCCAAAAGATGAATGATCTCACTGATAAGCGGATGATGACACATAACTGGGTGTGGGAGGGGGGCAAGAATGGAGGAAGGAGGGACTGTATAGAGTGAAAAGAGAAGTGGGAGGGGTGGGGGGGGAAGGAAAAAAATAACGGAATGAATCAAACATCATTATCTATGTAAATGTATGAATATGCAAATGATATGCTGTTACTCCACGTACAAACAGAAACAACATGTATCCCATTTGTTTACAATAAAAAAAAATAAAAAAAAATAAATAAAGAGCCCCCAATTTTTTCTCAAAGTCCTGGAGAATGGAAAGTCCAAGATCAAGTTTCTGGCATCTGGTGAGGATCTTCTTGCTGTATCATCACAAGGTGGAAGGTGGAAAGGCAAAGAGAGCAAGAGAGCAAATCCTTTCTCCTCAGTTATTTTTATAATGGCGTCGATCCATCCTTGAGAGTAGCCCCCCTATCTAAATCTCTTATGAAGCTTACCTCCCAGCACAATTGCACTGGGGATTAAGTATTGATGTGAGATTTGGAGGGGCTGATAACACTCAGGTTTTTTCTGGTGCACCTACTAGATGGCATGGACGTTCCTGCCTAAAGATTTCTGGGAAAAAGTTGATTTTGGGGTCTGAAGAATTTATCCTAAATTGAATATTCAAGTTGTTTATAAGTTACAGGAAATTGAATTGCTAATTAGCTAGTTCCATAGAGATCTGAGATCAGATACAAAGTAATCTCAATGTATTATGCAAAGTTAAATATGTTAAAAGTAGCATTTCTTTAGTTTCCCAAAGAGAGAAAACAACCAGACAGATGACAACAGGATGAATTTAATCTAGACATTGGGATGAACTTCTGTGTCTTTTTCTGAGATGTAAAATGCATCTTTGAGGTAATTATCAGGATAATTTAAGCTTAAAACTATTTCAAGTGAAATATTCAGAGTTTTGGTGATGACAATTTTTAGGGAACTTATTTTAGTTTGAAAACTCCCCCAGTGAACCCAAATTACTTTATGGGGAATTGACGTAGACTAAAAATACGAGGACCTGGAATATAGTTTCCAAGGAATATGAATTTTCTATTTCCTTCCTTGAAGTTTATAGGTAAATCTACCAAGAGTGATTTTACATGCAAATTTAGTGTATCCAATTAATTAATTAGAAGATGGTTGAATTCAATCAAGTGTTTTTTTCAACTTATTTTTTTAAACTTGTTCTCATTAGTTGTACATGACAGCAGAATGCATTGGGACATATGATACATAAATGGAGTATAACTTCTCATTCTTCTGGTTGTACATGATGTACTGCTGTACCAGTCATGTAATCATATATGCATATAGAGTAATACTGTCCAATTCATTCTACTATTATTCTTACTTCCATACACCTTCCCCTCCCTTTTACTTCCCTCTGTCTAATCCAGAGTGCCTCTATTCTTTCTTAGCCACTCTCCCTTTAATTGTGAATTAGCATTTGCCTATCAGAGAAAACATTTGGCATTTGGTTTTTTGGAATTGACTTATTTGGCTTAGCATGATATTCTCCAGCTCCATCCATTTACCGGCAAATGCCATAATTTCATTCTTCTTTAAGGATGAGTAATATTCCATTGTGTATATATATCATATTTTCTTCATCCATCCATCTGTTGAAGGGCACCTAGGTTGATTCCACAGTTTACCTATTATGAATTGAGCTGCTGTAAACATTGATGTGACTGCGTCACTGTAGTATGCTGATTTTAAGTCCTGTGAGTATAAACTGAGGAGTGGGATAGCTGGGTCAAATGGTGATTCCATTCCAAGTTTTCTGAGGAAATTCCATAGTGCTTTCCATAGTGGTTGCACTAATTTGCAGTCCTACCAACAATGTATGAATGTTCCTTTTTCCCCACATCCTTGCCAACATTTATTGTTGCTTGTTTTCTTGATAATTATCCTTCTGACTGGAGTGAGATGGAATCTCAGTGTAGTTTTGATTTTTATTTTTGAGTGATTATTTTTGATGTGGGATAGATGGTATATCTTTTATGTTACAAAAAAATGATTTGTCCTATGTTTTCATTGTTTAGTGGGTAGTTTGGCATTGTGGGGATGTGCCCTCCTTTGAGAAGAACAGATTTTCTGGACTCTCACAGCATGTCTTTATGCAGTTAAATGACTAGCTGGAAGTCTAGTATGCTGATGTATCTGCTTCTTGAGGAGACTTTTATTTGACAAGGTGAGAAATGTCACCTTGGGTCAGACTCAAGTTTTATCCAACTCAGAATTCTGCTTCAGGCAATGGAAATAGGGGGTTGAATAAGGAAAAAACTTGAGAATTTTCTTTCCTCCGTGTTTATTCAAGACTGTGGTGCTCAAGCCAAAAAATTAGCCTTATTTTACATGAATAAAGTACCAGGCTCTGACAAACATGCTAAATATCTGCATTAACAACAATACGAGGGAAATCATGAAAGATTATAGTTTTCAGTTGTATTTTTTTAAGAATGAAAATTAGGTTAAAAATCTTCCAGACCTCTCACCTCTGACCCCTCCTTTTTTTTTTTTTTTTTTTTTTTTTTTTTTGCCTTAGCTTCTGTCCTCAGGGTTTCACATTCTAGTAACCATTACCTTAAAGCAAATTCATTTTCTAGGTCAATGTCTTTGTTTTTGCTCCTTCTCCATTTATTTTGTCCCTAGAATTTATTTCATGCTAATCATGGCCTTGGCAATTTTACAGGTTTTGAGGGAGTATTTAAAGAAAGGCGAGACTAAGATATTTAAAGGAGACAAAGATAAAATCCTTGTTTTTACCTGTTGTATAGTTGGTGAAATGAAAATAGTAATTGAAAACTGTTATTTACTGAGAATCTGATGTATGTTAGGCTTTTTGTTGGACACTTCACATGTATTACCTTGTGTTAACTTTGGAACAATTTTGGAAGTTCGGGATTATTATTTTTGTTTTGTAATTCAATAAGTGGGGTTATTGAGCTTTGGAATTCAAACCCATGTCTCACAGACTCTGAAGGGCCTTACTCCTTGTATTATGTCAAAACTGGACAAAGAGAAGGTGCAGAAAAATATCTTAATGGTGGTTAAATTGTACGAATCTGAGTTATATTGCTCTTATCTTAAACTTCCTAAGCAATAGGATTTTATAATAATTTCTTTTGCTGTAAAATAGTTTTTCCATTTTATGATCTTTTCCTCTTAAGCATTTAGCTCACATGAGCTTCAATCAAATGTTGGTGAATTAGACCAGATATTACCATTTTATAAATGATGGGCTAAAGAACTGTGTCAAACAGCCCACTTAGCTAGGGAGCAGGACTTCATCTTTCTGTGAACGTGTTCAGAATGATCCAGGCACAAAATCTACATAAAAGTGGAATTTTGAGCAAGGGTAGTCATCTCTAGATCTTCTATGCTGAATGGAGACTGAATCTCTGTACCTCCAGCACTTAGCCTGTGGAATATTGCTTCCCTTTCCTCTGACTGGCACGTACACCATCACACAAAAGTGTCTGTGGAGGTCTTAGAACTTGGAGGGACAGAAGCATAGGAGGAGAGCCAAAAATTGGGAAAAGAAGTTAGAAAACTAAATCTGAAGATAGTTGCCTTGGGATGGCCCTGTTTCTATCTGTTAGCACTGTCTGCTTAATGATCCTTTCAGTTTTGGAGAGATTGAGAAATATTTAATGGTACTCAAAAGTAGATCATATAAATCAATTTCATAACTCCATTCTTTACTTATTGCTAATCATCTTCATTCACACATGTAAAAGTAATTACACATGAAGAGAAAGAATTGGTGAATTTAAATAATAACTAACTTTAGTGGGGCTAAGAAGGTTAATTTTATGTTAAGCCATTTGCCTCTGATAATTAGTTTGATGATACTGATGGTCTTAACAAATCAAATAAAATAAATGGGGTTGAAAGATTCTTTATTCCAAATTAAAAATAAAATATAGCATGCTGATATGTAACTGGGGTGATGAGTGCAGTAGATTTGGGAAAGCTGATTTAAAAGATGTTTTTTATGTGGAGGCTGATTCAAATAGCAATGATACTTGTGTATTTAGCAACTTCTGGAAAATAACATAGGATTTTTTTTCCCCCCTGAGGAAAAAAGCCTCAATGTAGTTTATTAGCTTGATTTTTCTTCCTGTTAAAACTTTCAGAGGTTGTATCTGGATGAGATCAATAAGTACTTTTTATAGAGAAGGGCACCACCTCTGCTCAGCAAATGAGCAGATTACCTACTTTAGTTCTATTTTCATATCCTCTCTCTACTTTAAATGTTGTAATATTTTACTTGCATAATAAGGAACTTTGAAACCTGTGGTATCGGAGTCTCATAGAAGCTGGTGGAGCTTATCAGTAAGTGTATACAAGAGTTAAGCTTTTAGTAGGTTAATAAAGTGATCACCTACGTGCCATGAATTCATGTGTTGTTTTGCTTTTATTTTTTTTTTTTATTTTGCTTAATGTCTTGGAAATTCTGTTATTTCATGTATGTACATTTAGGAATGATATCTCCCCTGATAAACTGATTCTTTTGTAATTATGAAACATGCTTTTGTATCTCTGTTGATACTCGACATGAAGTCGGTTTTGTTTAATCTTAATGGAGTCACAGTGGATTTATGCTCAGTGTTTCTATGGGTGTTTTCCCACTATATATATTTTTTTTTTGCCACTGTTTTACATTCAATGTGTCTGTATATTTAAAGTGTTTCTTTTATAGACAGCATATAGTTGAGTGTTAGTTTTTAAAAATATCCAACTCGACTCTATTTGCCTTTTAATTGGAGTGTTTAGTGTATTTAAATTTAATGTAATTATTTACATATTGGAATTTATCTTATTTGTTTTATATCTGACCCCATGTTCTCTTTGTTTCTTGTTTTTGGTTATTTGGGTGTTTTTAAAGTATTTCTTCTTAATCATTCTATTGGCTTTTTGCTACATTCATTTGTGTTATGTTTCAGTGATTACTCCAGGTATTAAAATATATATCCTTATCATGGTTCACTTTGAACATATATGATGCCACTTATATGAGAAGTTTCTGATAGTATAATTCACGTGATTCCCCTTCCTATAGTTTGATTCTTGAAAGTCTCCTGAAAGTTCTTGTGTTGAAGGCATCTTCCCCAGTGCGTGCTATTGGGAGGTGGTAGAGCCTTTAAAGAGAGGGCTTGGTGTGAGGTTGTGCCCTTGAATGAGATCTTGGGACCTGCTCCCCTCCTCTCTTTCCTCCCTCTCCTTTGCATCCTGGTCATGAGGTGAGCAGCTTTGCTCAGTCGCATTCTCCCACCATGATGTGGTGCCTTGCCAATGGCCCAAAGTAATGGGCCAACAGACTGTGAGCTAGGAACTATTAAACTGAACCAGAACAAACCTTTTCTCTTTATAATTGTGTGAGGTATTTTGTTATAGTGACAAGAAGTTTCTTAAACCCTCCTGAACTTAGTGATGTTGTCATTGTTTTATGTGTTCTTTTGTCATAAACCTTACTTTATAATGTCATTACTTTTGCCTTAAAAAGTCCTTTGTCTCTCAAAGAAACCATGAAAAGTATTTAGCTATAATTATTATAATTTTACTCCCCCTGAATTATTGTATTTTGTATATTAGAATTTCCATATGGTAAAGAAGAATGAAATTATGGCATTTGCTGATAAATGGATGAATTGTAGACTCTCATACTAAGTGAAATAAGCCAATTCCAGAAAACCGAAGGCTGAATGTCCTCTCTGATATGTGGATGCTAACACACAATAAGGGGTAGAAGAGAGAAGAATAGAAATTTATTGGATTAGACAAAGGGGAATGAAGGGAAGAGCGGAGATGAGAATAGGAAAGACAGTAGATTGAATCAGACATAATCAGTCATATATGAGTACATGAAAAGTGTAACTCCACATCATGTACGACCAAAAGAATGGGAAGTTATACTCCATATATGTATAACATATCAAAATAAATTCTACCATCATGTATATCTAAACAATAAATAAAAGAGAGGGAGGAGGGGGCAGGGGTATGAAAGATGGTGGAATGAGACAAACATCATTACCTTGTGTACATGTGTGATTACATGAATGGTGTGAATCTACATTGTGCGCAACCATAGAAATGAAAAGTTGTACCCCATTTGTGTACAATGAATCAAAATGCAGTCTGTAAAAATTAAAAAAAAATAGATTTAAAAATATTATTAAAATGTCTATAGTAAAAAAAGAACTTAAAAATTTGAATTGCAACTCTGAGGATCAGTAAAAATGAATCTGGAAAAAAAAAGAAATTCCACATGGTATTATTTTATTTTACTTTGGATTTATTAGTTTTGCTTTTTACTTCTTATGGTGCACATATCTGTTGGTAATAATTTATCTTTGTTCTCAGTTGATCTCAAAATTCTTTTATTTCATCTTTTATTTTAAAGGATTTTTTTGTTGAATACTGAATTCTAGGTTAACAGTCTTTTTTTTCTCTAATTACTTAAAAAGTATTGCTGATAGGTTGATGACTGGGAAGTACTCATTTAGTATAGTAATTTTGGTAACTCTGGGAGGTTGAAAATGAAATTTTATATTCATTTTATATTTTATATTTCAAGAGTCAGCTTATTAAAATTATTAATTTATTTTCCTAGGTACTATAACTTAGAAATAGGAGGTTTAGAAACTTTTCTAACTTACCAGATGTTGTACAGTTAATGCATGTTAGTTCAATTATTGTTAGATCCATGAGATCATAGCTACTAGGATAATTTCCACAAGATTGGTGAGCAAATGCAATTCCCCCTGACAAACATATTCCTTCCCTGAAATAATATGTGAAGAGATGGCATCTCCATGCTCCCAAAGCTATAGGTTATTGTCCTCTGCTGTTCCGAACTAACCAGTGATTCAGAGTAAGTACAAATCTCATTTAAACAATAGCTTTGGTCTGGAATAGTAGTACTTTTATGGTACAATTATTCTCAGCCTTCTTTATTTTAAAATTGACTATGAAATATTTAGGACATAAAAGAGTGGGTAAAAATGTTTCTTCATTTTTTAAAAAAAGGGTAATTATCCATAAGTTTGCATTTTCCAAGTGCTTGTGTCAACATTTTTTCTTCAAGGGACCTAGGGTTCCCTGCTTTAGGTTTTCGAGTTAAATTGATGTATTTGGGGGTTTAAAATAATTTTATTCCCTCAGAGCTTCAGCAAAATAAGAAGGTCTGAATTCCAATCACTAAGTGTCTAGGAATAAATAATAACAACTAGCCCTTCCTGCACACTTACTGAGACCCAGGCATTGTTCCAAGTACATTACGTGTATTAATTTTTTAAATCCTCAAAATTCTATGAAGAAGTTAGTTATTGTCTCCATTTTGCATAAGAGGAAAGCCAAGTTTATAGAGATGTAGAAATTTGCCTTCCTTCAGGCCTAGGCTTCTAAATCCAGGCATCTGGCCTCAGAGTCCAGACCCTTAAGACAGAAATAATGCCTCCCCACAGGTACATAGAAGGGGATGGAATGTTCTTTCTTAAAAATGTATGGATGTAAGTGGGTTGCACAGAGCTAAAGGAGAGATGTTTTCTAATGATGGCAGATTCTTGATCATTCTATATGCTGATGAGAGTAAACTAGTAGAGTCCAAGTGCTTGAACATATAATAGGGGGGACAATAAGGGAAAAAGATTACCTGAGCATCAGTGACATTGACTTTGAGTAGACTGATCTTGGAGAGACAGAGAGACAGACAGACAGATTTTTAAAAAATTAAAAAAAAAATTTTTGTTGTAGATGAACATAATACCTTTATTTATTTTTGTGTGGTGCTGAGGATGGAACCTAGTGCCTCACACATGCTAGGCAAGCACTCTACCACTGAGTCACACCCCCAGCCCACATGTTTTTATTTTGAAGGGAAGGATCCAAGGATGTGATCAGAGGTACCTGAGCTTATGGGTGGAAGGCGGGAAGAGTGATAGAAGTCATAGGAATTAACCAACTCAGAAAAGAGCAGAGTGTTTGAGGAGCGCCTGGATGAAGTGTTGCTGGGTTGACTGTCCTTCTGAGCAGGGCTCAGGATGCATCTGAGGTTGGCACCCACACATGTGGAGGGCAACCATGCTAACAGGTCTGCTGTTCCTTAGGCCTGACTTACTGTTGAAGTGTGATAGTTAATTTTTTGTGTGTCAACCTGAAGAGGCAGTGGGGCCTGTTTGTTTAGTCAAAGGCTAGATCAGAGCTTGTTGTGAAGGTATTTTGTAAATGAGAATAACTCTGCCATCATGGATTTTTAAGTAAAGATTACCCTTGACAATGTGTGTAGTATATTTAATCACTTGAAGGTGTTAAGAGCAACAATTAAGGTTTCCCAGAGAAGAAATTCTGCCTCAAGACTGTAGTGCAGGCTTCCTGACTGCATCTCCAGTCTCCTGGCCTGCTCCATACATTTTACACGACAGACCACAGCACCAACTCTTGCTGCAGTTTCTGGATCTCCAGTCTCATTCCTGTAATAGCAGGAGTTAGTACAACCTTGAACTTGGAGTCGTGCTTCAGTTTCCTTATTTGAAACTAGAGTTAAAGCTCTCTTTTGTAAACATTTTACTTTATAAAGGTAAAGTCTTATGGGACTGCTTCATGGAATCATTAAATTTTTGTGTAGGTAGGAACCTTAGAAACCATTCAGTATTTACCATCAACAATCTGAATAATTTAATTGACCTAAATCTTCCAATCATTGCCTCTTTATTGCAATAGTTGGAGCAGGATATTGCTGAGTACTGCTTTTAACAATGCTGTTGTTTTTCTGCTATTTTCAACAATAGCTATTTTGCTGATTTGTATGGGAGTTTGGTCAGAATGAGGTTAAATTGGGAGCTAACTTAGGTCTTTTGTCTCATCAATATACCTTTTAGTTATACGACATTAGTCACAGGACTGTCTTGAGAAGTTCTTGAGGACTAGTTGTAAGGAATTCCCTCTTGACCAGTTCTCCCTCTGGAAGTCCATGCTAGATCACTGCAAAATAAAATAGTTCCACGATACCCTTGATAGTTTATTTTGTGTGGCAGTTTGACTGGACTGTGCGATGCCCAGATATCTGACTAAGCATTATTTCTAGGTGTGTCTGTGAGGGTGTTTCTGGAAGTGATTAGCAGTTGAACTGACAGACTGAGTAAAGCAGGTCACCCAGACCACTGGGTTGGGCACCATCCCGTCTTTTGAATAGATCAAAAAGAGGAAGAAGGTTGGACCTACTCTGTGCCTTGACTGCTGGAGTTAGGACATCAGTCTTCTGCCCTTGGTGCTCCTGGTTCTCGGGCCTTCAGACTCGGACAGGAATCTGCACGACTGGCTCTCGGGCTTGCAGGCCTTCAAGCTTATCACCGGCTCTCCTTTGTCTCCAGCTTCAGATAGCAGATTGTGGGACTTCTCTGTTTATAATACTGTGAGCCAATACTTTGCAATCAATCAATGAATCAATCAATCTCCCCTCTCTATATACACATACATAAAATAATTATATAAATAATTACATAGATATGTATATAATCACAATAGGATAGACTATATTCTATTCTGTGTCTCTGGAGAATCTTAGTACAATACCTAAGAAATTCTACCACAGATATGGGAAAATCTTCTACCTCTTAGGTATATGACTATGTTCGTTTTGTTGTCTTGGCTCAGGGAGGCACATCTTGAGCTGCTTCCATTCAGTCCTTCCCACACTGCAGTGGAAGGAGAACTTGTTTTTCTGTCCACTTCCCAGGTTTCGAGTCTCTCCCTTCCCTATCTGGAAATTACAGGTATGCTTGGTGGGTACAAAGGGCTGTCCACCAGGACAAGTCACATGGATACCAAAAAAATCTTAGGCAGATGTTCCTGTTGGCTGCAGATACAGAAGCTCTTCTGATGCCCACTGGAAGGATAAGGTGCTGGACAGGATGGGGATGGGGCTGGTGGTGCATGATGCTCATTCCATTAGAGCATCGTGGGTGCTCACTGTGCCACAGTTTTGTGGTCCCGTCTTCCTCGGTTCCACCCACTTCTCTTTCTCCTTTCGCTCCATTTCCACCTGCCTCCAAGGTACCATTGCACTCGGAGGTGGTGGTGGTGAGGGGTTGGGCGAGGGTGGGGAGAGTTACTCATTTCCCTCACTGTTTTACTTCCCACATGAGGGTTTTTGTTTTGATGCTGCAAAGTCAGAGACTTCTGAATTCACAAACCAGTAAGAGACTCTTTTCTCCCACTATTTTCTGCTTTTAAATTCCTTTCTAGAGTCAATGAGTGCAGGATAGAGTAGCTGTTTAAATGGTACAACAAAACAAGGAGAATCAGTGCACTGGCACAACCACCGTGGTTAAGACTGCTTACAAAGTCAGAAAGTCAGGCAAAGATATTCTAAAAACATGAAAAATAAGCTAAACACTAATTATTGCACCTTAAAAGTAAAGCCATCAGTCCCCAACTTCTTTATAAATACTGTTCAGTAGAGAACTTGGTGTTTTATTGATCTTGACTTGTATCTAAAATACAAACTATATAACTTATGGTTTGGATGTGAGGTGTCCCCCAAAAGCTCACATGTGAGACAATGCAGGAAGATTGGGAGGAGAAATGATTAAGTTGTAAGAGTCTTAACCCAGCCAGCATATTAATCCCTGATGGGCTTAACTGAAGTGTTAGGGTGTGACTGGAGTGGGTGGGAATTGGGGCATTGCTTTGGGGTATATATTTTGTATCTGGAGAGTGGAGTCTCTCTTTTTCTCTTTGCTTCCTGAGAATGCAAGCTGCTTCCCTCTGCCACGCTCTGCCTCACCTTGAACCCTGAGGAATGGAGCCAGCATTCTGTGGGCTAAGACCTCTGAAACTGTGAGCCCTCAAATAAACCTTTCCTCCTCTATAATTGTGCTGGTCAGACCCTTTTAGTTATAGCAGCAAAAAAGCTGACTAAAACAATAACAAACAGTTGGTTGAATGGGGAAATTTTAAAATCCACCATTAAGTAATTGTTTGATGGATAGAATCCACTTTTCCTTTTTTTCCTTCAAACTGTTATTGAAATACATTTGTAGATAAATTTTATAGCCTTTGCTAGGAATTTATAGCTTAGCAGTTCCTACTTCTGCATTTCCTAAATCATATTTCTAGGGTAAGCTTAATGGGCTAAAATGATTTTTATGGTTTCCAGTGTGTATTGTCTGTGTGTGTGCATGCGCATGTGTGTGTGCTCATGTGTGCACGTGTGTGCCTAGGTTTTTGGTGTCTTGTGTGATGTTCCTCCAGTCATGTAATCTATGAATATAGATGAGAATGTAAAGACAGTTATGAGGATATAGTTGGAACGGGGAACGCTATATTTTATTGCATCTGCTTAGATTCTGTTATTTGTTATAGTCAAAAGATTTAAGACAAGGCTCGTTTCCAGAAACTCTGGACAAAAGCAGAGGCATATTCCATGGTGTGACAGGAGGGCCCTGTGAGACCTGGAGTGGGAATCATATATGCTAAACTCTTCGCCGTGGTGTAAGGATGGTCCCTGGAGTCTCAGCCTCTTAGCATTATTTCAAAGTCATATACCGATGTTTGCTTGGGGAGGTTGATGCCAAGAATGGGAGCTAATGAGACTTTAAGAGATCTGGTAACTTTGGCTCATGTATCTTTAGGCAAGCCACGTCACTTGTTTGGGCCGCAATCTCTTTAGCATAACATGATATGGTTGGGACAAATAATCTCGGAAGTCCTCTCCAGTTTTTTAAAAACTCAACAATCTGCCTCTTTAACAACAGCAGCAACAACAACAACAACAACAAAAACAGAATTAGAAGGATGATGTCCTCTAAAGCATCATGTAGTTCTAGGCTGGCCTTCACCTAAATCACTTTGGATTTTATTGCACTTGTTATTAATCTCCAGTAATCATCCTCAGTAATTCCTTCTGTCACCTCACTCTAGGAAGAATTTCAGTGTCTATAACTACATTTTTTTTTTTTTTTTCAGTACTAGGGAATGAATCCAGGGGTCCTTTACCATAGAGCTACATCCCGCCCTTTTTATTTTTAATTTTGATATAGTCTGGCTAAATTGTTTAGGCTGGCCTCTAACTTGTGATCTTCCTGCCTCAGCCTCCCAAGTAGCTGGGATTACAGGTGGCACCAGCAAGCCCCGCTGCTACATTGTATCTTAAATGCTGTAATTGTTCAGTAAGTATTGACTAATGCTTGTGATGCTATTTTACCTGTTGGCCCGGGGCTGCACACTGTTTCTTCAAATATTAGTTCTCAGCAGGTTTAGAAAGTAAAGATGATTGCTTTTGACAGGTGGGCCTGATTGTATTCACAAAGAGGATCACAGTCTTTAGTTTTTTCCTGCCCTCTCTCCATGGTTCTTGAAGAGGTTTTGTTTGTGTCTGTACGTCTCAAAAACATCCAGACGAATAAGGTAATACAAATGATGTTTGGGGAATATTCTATGCATACAATCAGGAGAATTTATAAAACCTTGGTTTTCTCAATTCAAAAATAGTTTTCAGTACTTTGGTTCAGTACCTTCCTTGGTTGTGAAAGCTGTTTGTAATGTGTTAAGCACTCTCAGAGAGGAATCATTACTATTTTACTTATAGAAGTGCTGATGTATTTGAGCTAATTTCTAATACATCCTACCCACCTACCCTTCTAACCAGCATACTGGTTTTGGTTAGGAGTATAGTTTTATACCCTCAAGAGAATCTAATCAATTAGTTCCATCAGTTCAAATATTAGCTGAGCATTTAGTATAGGACAACAAAAGGAATATAAATATTGTCCTGTCTCCATGGAGTTTATAGTCTTTTGGGTCAGGAGAACTATGGCTCATTCAAAAAACCAATCCTTTAAGAGGTTGTGTCCAGAAAGACTAGCCACTTCCCTGACTCCCTCAAGCTAATCTGGCCACACTCTACGTGTTTCCGTGACCCCTGATTCCCTCCGCCATGATTATATTGGCCAATTTAGGTTTTAATTGTTTACATGACCAAAGGCCATGGGAAGAAAATATTAGCTTTTTGATTATGGAATTTGTTTCTTCTCTAACCATTTCCCACTTTGTTCTGTAATGTTCCTGCTATACCAGTTCAGTAGTACAGGTATATACTTATCATATAGTATGGCAGATAAAAGTTGGCTTCAAGTCTTTAAAAACTCCTCCCATTGAAAGATGGGGATCTCTGTCCATTCCCTGGGATCTGAATTTGCTCTGGGACTGTTTTGGTCAACAGAAGATAGTAAAGGTACGCTATGATGTGTTAGTGTCTGTGCCCAGTCACCATGAGACCAGCAGCTTCCATTCCAGATTTGGAGAATACTCAGTCATGAAGTCCTGAGTTTCTATGTGAGAAGTGCAATTCCCCAACTGGAAAAAACATGTAGACAGACTCTAGGATCTCAGGGGCAGGGAGAGGGGCTCAATTGAGCCCAACATTCCAGCCATCCCCCAAAGGCACTGGACCTGTGAGTGAAGTGATCTTGAGGCCCTCAGGTTTCATCTGGCAGAGCCATTAAGAGAGCACCCTGAGAAACCCCATCAAAGTGATGGAAGACTCACCCAGTCGAGTGTCCTAAGTCAAGGACCCAAATCGTGAGCCATAATAGTATGGTGGTGGTTGTTTTAAGGCACTAAATTTTGTAGGAGTTTTCTGTATAACATCATATAACCAGAAAATAAAGGGTGTGTCTTTTTTTAAAACAGAGGGGAAACAGAGGGTGTGCCCCGTTAAAAATGTTTAGTGACTCCTAAGTTTAAAGCAACAGGGAATTTATGTGACCATTCCATTTGAAAATGACTTTCTGGCTCTGTTTTGTTTCTACTTGCTACTTAGTTTCACCAAGATAGACCTGGATGAGTAGGAAGCTATTTAGACAATTGGAGGTCTGTTACATGTACGATTCTTGCCCTGCTTTTTTTTTTTTTTTTGCCCGGGGGGCGGGGGGGGGGGGTGCAGGGGGTACTAGAGATTGAACCACTGAGCCGCATCCCCAGCCCTATTTTGTATTTTATTTAGAGACAGGGTCTCACTGAGTTGTTTAGCACCTCTCTTTTGCTGAGGCTGGCTGTGAACTAGATATCCTCCTGCCTCAGCCTCCCCAGCTGCTGGGATTACAGGCGAGTGCCATGGTGCCTGGCTGTGTTTTTTTTTTTTTTTTTTTAAATCATTTTCTGTTTTGAACTTTTAAGTTCTTAGGTGTTTTATACACCTAATGAAAGAATATTAAAAATTATTTCATGCTCACCCTCTCTAATCTGTTATGCCGATTCCAAGAGATTTGTCTTCTCCACAAGAAGGACTGGGAAGTAGAGACAGGCACATCTAGGTTGCCAGTTAGGATCTCCTGCCTCCAGCCTGTGTGACTTAAGTTACTTATTCCCTCTGAGTCTTAGTTCTCCTACAAAATAGAATAATTCTTACCTTGAAGAATTGTTTGAGTCTTACTATGTGGTCAATAAATTCTATCTTCTATTGTTATTTTATATTTTATCCAGCATGTTCCAGTTTTTGAAGCAAAGGGCTTAAATTTAGCAAGCAGCAGGATATAACTAGCAAAGAAGCATAGGTTATTACTATATTTTTAGCTCACACATATTTTTGGTTTAGTGTCTGGATATATTTGAAACAACCATGAATAGTTTTCAAGTTGAACATCTGCTTTAAGTGGGAATGAGGTGGTTGAGTTAATTAGTTTAGGATGATTTCTTGTCTCAGGCCGACAATCCATTTGTTCAGGATTAGTTACAATTTGATCCAGAAAATGTTTGAAAAAAGATTTTAAAATTTATGAACTTATTTTTGTGGTGTTTGGGATTGAACCCAGGGCCTTGTGCTTGACAGGCAAGCACCCTATGAACTAAACTATACCCCCAGCCCAATTTATGAACTTTTAAGAGTTTTCTAGGTAGGATAATTATCTATAAATATTACACAACTAATATCATGAAATGTGGGGTTATACTTTTTGTGGATGCTTAATAGATTTGTATACAATAAGGATGAAATTTTTAAAAGCGTTTATCCCTGTCTTATGAGAATAATATAAAATTATCTATTTGTTCAGATTTGTATTTTGAAGTTAAGATCAATCTGTGAATACTGGTCTGAGGAAAGGCTACAAAATGGTTTGACCCTAGATCATTGTCCCGAAGTGAATTTTTTTGTGTGCTGGGGATTGAACCCAGGGCCTTGTGCTTGCAAGGCAAGCACTCTACCAACTGAGCTATATCCCTGCCCTCCTAAGTGAATTTTTTTATAAATTCATTATTACAATTATTTTTTATTGTGGCAAGAAACATGTAAAATTTATGACATTAGCCATTTTAAGTGTACAGTGCAGTAGTGTTAACTACATGCACAGTGTTGTATGATTGATATCTAGAACTTTTTCATCTTGCCAAACTGAAACTCTATACCTGTTGAATAGCCACTTCCCTTTTTCCCTTGTCCCCAACCTCTGGCAACTACTACATTTTCTTCTTCTAAGCAAGCTTGTTGTGTTCTACCCAAGCCTTTGTCCTCTGCTTACTTCATGTTTATTGGGGGTATTTCTATTCACCTAGGCCCTCAACTCCCTCCCCTGCAGGTTGTCTTTAGCTCCTGCATTGACTTTGTCATGCACGTTAATAACTGTTCGATGACATGCTTTGAACTCTTGGAATTTTGCTTTCCAGAACAGTACCTACTCTGCCTACAGCCTTGCTCTTGGTGGCAAACTGCCTGGGAGTTTTGGAACATTTTCCCATGTTACCTTTGAAAACTTTCCATTTGGAGCCCTGGGCGATCAGCCACCTTCAGGTGTAGTCTGAGGCCATTACTAGCAGCCACACCTGGATAGACAAATGGGTTTCCCCAGCAGTTAGAAGTAGTTAGGCCTAGCAGAAGGTTAAGCATATGGAATCCTGCCTGTCTATATGCTTGATGGGGAATAATATGGCCTCAGCACCACTTCAGGTTTTCAATCATTTAAAATAGATGCTAGGTTTGATACGGTAGTCAATCTCCATCAAGCATATTCAGAAAACCTTGAATCATTCAATTCCGCAAACTTCAGCTTATTATCATTCAATTCAACAAACCACTGCTCATGTGGCACTCATGATAGCAATTTGAGTGATGAGAGAGCTTTAGAATGGCTCTGTTCCTACCGAGAACATTTCCCTGGAATGTTCGAATGTTAATGAACTTGGCCAGAATCATGCAGGGGCATGTCAGGTGCCTGTGGACATGCTGCTGATAATTTATGTTACATTTTTATTTTATAGGATTTTTTTTACTTCTTCCATGATTCCTCATAAACTGTTCATGAGGTAGGGAATATGTATGGGAAGGTCTTTTTATAAAAGGCTTTTAAAAAAGGGGACTTATAGAAAGTTAGTATCTCTAGATAGTAGAGTTAAGGCTTTTTACCTTGGCATCTATTTAGTCTCCTATACCATTTGGCCTATTAATCAGCATTGTATACAGTCAAAATGTAGGTTAAAATCCCCATCAATCAATTGTATAACTAAGCCATTGCTATTTATTGACTCTCTAATATGATGGTTTTTCAGACCAGATTTCACAAGCAATACTTGGGAAGAACTATGAAAATGTGATTCTCAGGCACAGTTCCCTTAGTTTCTTATTAATTGGGCCTAATAATCTGCTTGAGAAATTGCAAATTTATTTTTTATTGTGGTAAAATTTGCATAGCCTAAAAGTGTCCATCTAAGCCATTTTACAAGTACAGTTCAGTGAAGTACATTCTCATTGTTGTAGGCATCATCACGATCCAGCACCACAACTTTAAAAGACACTTTTTATTTTTTTATTTTTTATTTTTATTTTTTATCTTTTTTTTTTAATTGTAAACAAATGGGATACATGTTGTTTCTCTGTCTGTACATGGTGTAAAGGCATACCATTTGTGTAATCATAAATTTACATACAGTAATGTTGTTTGATTCATTCTGTTATTTTTTCCCTTACCCCCACCACTCCCACCCCTCTTTACCCTCTATACAGTACTTTCTTCCTCCATACTTGCCCCCCTCCCTAACCCTAACTCTAACCCTAACACTAATCCTTCCCTCCCCCCCTTTATGTGTCATCCTCCACTTATTAGCGATATCATTCATCCTTTGGCTTTTTGAGATTGGCTTATCTCACTTAGCATGATATTCCCCAATTTCATCCATTTGCCTGCAAATGCCATAATTTTGTCATTCTTTATGGCTGAGTAATATTCCATTGTATAAGACACTTTTTAAACAACAGCTTGGTGATTTTGAGGCAGAGAGTTCCCATCTTATTTTGTGAAACACTAATGTAGTGTGAGCATAGAGTGTTGCCAAACACCATAGAAAAACAGGATGTATGAAATGATTCCTGGATTTATGCAGTTAATTCTTTGATAGAGAACCAAATAATAATACATATGGAATACAAGATAACCTCAGAAAGAATAAAAATAATCAATACACATAAGAAGATGAATCATTATAACTATATACATGCCTGTTCTATGGACAGGTAGGTGCTAGTAGGAGACAAGCAGATAAATAGGATTGAAAATAAAGATCATGACTGGACGGAAGTATACAGTATGTCTAGGCATAAAGACAACGAAGCAGGATTCCAGGCAAAGCAAATACTAGGACTAGGTGAAAACCACTAGACCATATCTTCAGAGATTGTAAATTAGTTGATATAAGTCAGACTTTATGCTTCCTTCAAATATTTTCCCCATGTGGAAGCAAGGAGTAAGTTCAATTCCACTAGTGTGAGCAAGGAGCAAATACATAAATAATCACAATAGAATCAACTGTGGTTTTGGTCACAAGGTTGTAGAGAAAAATCATAGATCATTTAAGTAATGACCCTAGGAGAGTTCTCATTTGCCAAATGTTCTTCCTTGTAGTTGAAACATCAAACAGAATTTCTCCTGCTAGAGTTCCAATTACCTGCATCTGGTGTTCTCAAGATCACAGACCACAGTTTAGAGTTTACACCTTCAGGCCTCATCGAGGTGGGTGAGGGTCTCAAGTAGCTTCTCTCTTTCCCCCAGTGGTTCTCTCCCCTCTTCCCTCATCACTCCATGAACAGAGCCTTTTGAAAAAGTGGTAGCACAAATCAGTCTGTTTTTCCCTCTATGGATTTAGGATTCAGATTTTGAACTTCTGTTAATATTATCTCCTTACTCTTTTTCTGGTAAGATATTGTTTTAAGAATCCTTTAACTACTGAGAACATATCTCAGAGCTGGGGGTGCATCTATGGTTTGAGTGTGCCCCTCTAAAATTCAGGTGTTGCTAATGTGGTAGTGTTAAGAGGTGTGCAGGCCATGAGATCTTGCTCTGGTGAAAAGAATTGAGGACCTGATAAGAGGCCTGATGGAGCCTTTCTACCTGTGTGCTGTCCTCCCTCTGGAAAGCACAGAAACAGGCGCCATCTTGAAGCAGAGAGAGCAGACCTGACTGGGTTCAGCCCAGTCAACTGAACCTGGCAGAGTTTTAACCTTGAACTTCTCAGCCTCCAGAATGGTGAGAAATGCATTTCTGTTTTTTATAAATTACTTGGCCTCAAGTATTCTGTGTTAGCAACACAAACCAAGACAGAGACACTGAGTGATGGCTACTAAATGCAATGTAGTGTCCAGGATTAGAGTGTGGAACAGAAAGGAGATGTTAGTGGAAAAACTGGTGAAATCCTAATGAGGTGTGTAGTTTAATTGGTCATAATGTGCCAGTGCTAATTTCTTCGTTTTGACAAACATGTCATGGCTATTTAAGATATTAATGTTAGGAAATGCTAAGTGAAGGGAATATACAAACTTTAAGATAAAATTTTCTGTAAGTCTGAAATTATTCCAGAAAAGAATTTTACTTAAAATTTTTTTTTTCTGTAGTTTTGGTTGGGTTCCAAGAAGGGAATAAAATTAGATGCATGTATGTAATCTGTTTTAGTCAGAATTTAAAGTTCAGATGTTAACCCCTGCCTTGCAAGATAGAAGTATAAGTCTATTCAAGTTCAAAATTTCATTCTTTTGTTTTGTGAGTTAAATATCAACAATTTTAGGGTCCTCCCTGGTTTTTCTCTGTGTTAGTCTCATTCACCTGGTTTTAAGTACCTGTTTGGAATTGGGATTCTTCTCACATTTGCATCCTGGAAGAGTGTAACTCCTTTGGGGTTTAATGTATGGATTAGTTTAGTGCTATTTTTTTCTAAATTAGACTCTTTTGAAGTGTATAAAATGATAATAGGCATAAAAGATGTTACCTCATGTTATGGTTTAGATGTAAGGTGTCCCCCAAAAGCTCATGTGTGAGACAATGCAAGAAGGTTCAGAGAAGTGATTGGGTTGTAAGAGTCTTAACCCAATCAGTGAATTAATCCCTGATAGGGATTAATTGAGTGGGAATCGAAGTGGTAGGGTGTGGCTAGAGGAAGTGGGAACTGGGGTGTGGCTTTGGGGTATATATTTGAATCTGGCAAGTAGAGATCTCTCTCTGATTCCTGATCAAGATGTAAGCTGCTGCTGCCACCCTCTCCTGCCATGATGTTCGGCTTTACCTGCAGCCCTTGAGGAATGGAGCTGGCCTTCTATGGACTGAGACCTCTGAAACTGTGAGCCCCTAAATAAACCTTTCCTCCTTTACAGTTGTTCTGGTTGGGTCCTTTAGTCACAGAGGTGAAAAAGCTGACTAAAACACATGATTAGGCCCAAAATTTAGAAAATAAATATTTTTAGCCTCTGGACCAGTTATCTCAGCTTGCATTGTTGCCAAAAATCATACCAATGAGATGGGCAGATGTTAGTTTTAGCCTTATCTGTATGGTGATTCCTGCTTTATTTAAGTTCAACTGGGACTTGTTTCCTAGTAATTGTGGCCCTACTATGTTATGGGAAAAGCCACTCAGGCTGTGATCTCCTGTCCCAGGAATGGTGTTTGGAGCATTCTGCCTCTCTGCAAACACAGCAGTCCTAATCATTTCTCATTGTTTGAGAGACCTTTCTTGCTCATTCAGCAAATTAATAACTTTTCCATTTTCATTTCCTCTTTGTGTCTGCTGCCCTAGTACTAAATTCGGTCTGGGTTCTGATTAGCGATGAAGCAGTATCTTCTCTTGTGGGTCGGCATCTTTAGTTTTACACCATGAAATTTCTTAGGTCTGAATAACCTATCTCCTCAGGAAGGTTTCTTCTTTGTGTGATGAAGCCAGTCGGGTCCCATGGGAGAGCTCATGGGGAAAGGCCTTGACCATGTAGGTTAACCTTATGCAGTCTAGGTTGCCCCTCTAATGTTGGACTGGATAATTCTTTGTCATGGGATTGTCCTGTGTGCTGCAGGATGTTGACCAGCTTGCTGATTTCTACCCTCTAGATGCCAATAGCACCCTCCCACCTGTTATGAAAACCAAAAATATCTCCAGACATTGTCCAATGTCTCTAGGGAGGCAAAATTGTCCTTGGTTGATAACCATAGTTTTGCTGTAGGACATGCACAACTCTGATGGCTTTCAGTTTTAAAAGCACAAATTCTGTTTTGCCCATCTAATCTCACTTCAAGGTAGTCAGTCTGTGGGTCACTAGAAGCTTCTGTAAGTGTTCAGTTTGTTCTCTCAGATTTCTTCAAATATATAGTCCCCTTTTTAAAGATTGCTTATTGAGAAAATCCCGATATCACGAATCTACCCTTTTAAAGTATGAACAGTCAAGTGGATTTTAGTGTATCGATATAGTCTTAGGATTATCATTCTATTTACAGAACATTATCAGTCCTCAACAAACTGTACCCATTAAACATTATTTCCCATTCCTCTTTCTTCCTAACCTCTGGGGAAAAATATTCTGTCATTATGGATAGGTCTATTCTAGATTATCTTTCTCTGGGATGCTGTAACAAAAATTGGCATGATCTCTGTGGCTTGAACATCAAGAATTTATTTCTTACTGTTCCAGAAGTTACATGAAGGTACTGGCAGATCTGGTATCTAGGAGGGTCCACTTTCTAATTTGCAGATTATCTTCTTGTTGTATTCTCACCTGATAGAAAGTAAGGAAGCAAGCTTTCTGATATCTTATAATGGCAGTAGTCCTATTGGTGAGGGCTCCACCCTATGATTTAATTACCTCAGAAAGGTCCCACAACCTAACTATCCCATTGGGGTTTTGCATTTCAATATGAATTTTGGGGATTACAAGCAATTATAGCATGATCATTTCATGAAAATCCAGGCTATATGGAAGCATTTTAGAGACTGGATTCTTAACATAGTGTTTTCAAGTCTTATCTGTTTATAGCATGTATAAACAGATTTCATGACTGAATGTCATTCCCTGGCATTAATATACCACATTTTTTGTCAGTTGATGGACCTATGGGTCCACCTGTATTTTGGCTATTATGAATAATGCTGCTATAATAATGCCAACGTTAAGTGTGGATATGTTTTCATTTCTCTTGTATATGTTTAATATCTAATTGCTAGGTTGTATGGTAATTCTACATCTAACCCTTTGAAGAACTGCCAGACTTTTCCCCTAAATGACTGCATCATTGTGTATTCCCTCTAGCAGCATATGAGGGCTCTAATTACTCCACATCCTCACCAATACTTGGTTTTGTCTTTTTGATTATAGCTGTCCTCCCGGGCATGAAGCTATTATCTCTTTCTGGGTCCTGTCTTTTCTTTTGGTATTGGGGATTGATCCCAGGGCCCTATATATGCTAGGCATGTACTTTACCACTGAGCTACACTCCTGGCTCCCTTTTTCACTATTTTGAGATTGGGTCTCACTAAGTTGCTCATTTTGGCCTTGAATTTGAGATCCTCCTGCCTTAGCCTCCCTAGTAGCTGAGATTACAGGAGAGCACCAACATGCCTATTTTCTTTGTGATTTTGATTTGCATTTCTCTAACGATGCTGAATATTGTGTTCATTGTTTATTTGTGTATCTTCTTTGGAGGAATATTTAAATTCTTAGTCCATTAAGTTGTCGTTTCCAACACTCAGTTGTAAGAGTTCTTTATATATTTTGTGTGCAGCTATGTAGTTAAAAACATTTTCTCCCAATCCATGGATTGATTTTTTACTTTCTTGATGTGTACTTTGAAGCACACAAGTTTTTAATTTTAACATATTCATTATTTATTGCTTGTGTTTTGGTATCCTATTTAAGAAACCACAGCATAATTCAAGGTTACAAACATTTGTGCTAGTTTTCTTCTGTTTTATAGTTTCGATTATCACATTTAGGTCCACAATCTATTTTGAATTTTTGTATGAGGTGTGAGGAAGGGATCCAGTTTCATTGGTTTGCGAATGGTCATTGAGTTGCCCCATCCCCATTTGTTGAGATTTGGACACTGTTTCGTTTGACTTTTCTCTGTACCCAGTCAATGTACCACACCTTAGAGACCTTGCTCTCACACTCTTTCCTGCTACTGCAGACAAGGATTTCACCTGTAAGACTTGCTGGGAATTGGGGTCATAGTCTGCTTGCACAGGTTGACCTCAGGGATGAAGAGGGAAGAGTTTGGATATGTATGCCTAATTTCTGATTTGAAATTTACCTTCTGGGGATGAGAGAATGATAAGGGGGGTAGTTTCAGTTAGTGGAACCAAATTTACTCTGAGAAAAACCATTGGAAGTAGGAAATAATTTTTCCTCTTAATATATTGTAATACCTCCTTTCTCAAATTCACCTACCTGCCTCTATTTCTTCTAATTAACCTTTCATGAAAGAAATTGAAATATTGTAAATTTATAATACTTCTCTGTTCCCTCTAGGTGTTTCCCCATTGCCTATAGGACAGAGTCTTGTTCTTGGGGCAGAATTTCCTCTCTTAGGTTGTGTTAGCTTATTTAACCAGTTTCTCTTTGGGGGGTATTTGTTTGCTTCCTTTTTTTTTTTTTTAATTGACCAATAAAGCATTTTTTAACTATGTCTGTTAACTTCTTTTAGTTGACTATATCACTGTTAGGGTAGGTGGCTCAAATATCCATGAGAGATGGCTCTGAGTTCAAGCAAAGGTTTCTTGACAGAATATCTGCCAGTCTGCCCTTCTGCAAGGGGCAGTAACTTGCTGGAAAAAACTTCTTAACTATATGGTCATGTACAAGGGAGTAGTTAAAAAATAACCCATCTGGTCCTGTGATTGTTACTTGATGTCTCTTTTTTTTGTGGTTTCAGCAGTTAGGGACTCTTTGGGGGCCAACCTAACTCCTTTTCAAGATGGAGTTCCTTTGGCCTAAGGACCTAACAGTCACCATCAGATAGGGACAGTAGTGCATCTGAAGAGTATGAAAAGAAAGTTCTAGTTTTTATAATCGGATTTAATGCTTTACAGGCGAGTCATTTAAAAAAAAAAAAGCCAATTGAATAAATTCGAGTGTGGAGTGTTACGTGACAGTATGGCACTATGTTAATTCTGTTGGTTATTTTAAGGGACAGTCTTACGGTTTTTGAAGTGCTCCTGAATTATGGATCCTAATATGTATGACTGGGATTTGCTTTGAAATATTTCAGAAAAAGTCTATCAAAATTGGCAGGATATTGATATTAGTGAATTCAAACAATGTGTACATGAACATTTTGCTATTTTTCTGTTTTTATGTATGCTTTAAAAATGTTAATGTATTTCAAAAAATAAATTCATTTACTATAATATGCTAGCTACAAAGGATTAGAAAATATTAAACCTTGAGTGACACTGTCATCAGAATGCTTTCTAGTTCCTTAAAATTATCAAATCTTTTTAAAGAAACTGAATTTCAAAATTACAGATGCCTAATTATGGGTTTAATTTTATAAGAAAAATGAAGCACAGTTCAGTCAGTAGATCCATATTTGAAGTATCACTCTAGTTTTATTTCTAAAAATAGGTGAGGAATACACATTTGTTTAAAGGGAAATAACATGTTTTAGAATGTATTTTGAAGAGTTTTCACTTTAATTTAAAAAAATACCATTTTAATTTCAGAATAATTTTAGATATACAGAATAAGCAAGATAAAACAAGGTTCTTGTTCATTTTTCCCCACTTTCCCCTCCTATTACCAACTTACATTACCTTGACTAAACTCTAGACTTTTTGTATTTCACCAGTTTTTCCAGTAATGTCCCAATTCTAGACTAGTATTCAATCCAGGATGTTATATCACACTTAAAAATGGCAGTTTCTTAGTCTTTTCTTAATTTTCATAAACTTAATAGTTCGGAGAAGTGCTAACCATCTGCTTTATAGAATGTCCACCAATTTGTGTGTGATTTTTTTTTTTTCATGATTATAAAGGAATTACAGTTTTTTTTTTTTTTTTTTTTTTTTTTAAAGTATCGCAGATAACTACCTCGGGTTATGCCAGGAGGTAGTTGATGTCACATAGTGTTCCTGGCAATGATACTCTGCAGAGATGGGTTAAAGTGGCCCTTGTCAGTTTTCTCTACTGTAAAGTTATGCCATTTTCCATATTCTACTTTCTGAAAGTGAAGCGTCAAGTCTAGCCCATCCTTAACCCTGGGATAGGAAGGAGTTGTGTTTACTCACATTATGTGCAAGTTTTTGGAAGTAAAACTTGTCCCTTTCCTTCCCTTTGTTTCTGTATTTAATCATTTATTTATGTCCAATGGATTCATGTGTTTATAACACACTCGGGGATGCATTCCAGTCCTGTTATTTGTTTTGTTGCTGAGATTGTTCTAGCCCTGATGATTGGGAGATCTTTTGGGTTAGCTCTGTTTTCCTTTGAGTCTATCTTTTGGGAATTTTTTTTCCCAAGAACTTTGCTTCCTGTTACTATTGGCTTGGCCAAGTTTTGTCTTGTATTTCCCTAACTTGGTGCTAGAGGCAGTCATTTCCCCAAGAAGCCGTTTCCTTTCACTAGAGAATGATACTTAAAAACCAAGATCGAGGTGTTTTCGTTGCTACTGAGTGTTAACTGATTCTAGGTTTTGCATGCTTTTACCTTTCCTTCCCCCTGGGAGACTGCCAGTTGTGGAGTTGCCTAACGCATCACCTATGCTGAGCTGGGAACTAGTGGTATATAACTCTGGAGGCAGATGGCTACTAATGTTGCTGAGCTGGCATGAAGGAGTGGGCGGGAATAAACAAGCACCCAAGACACTGGAGCCTTCTTGCCTGGAGGAGTGGGCTCCCAGCAGGCTGCTCCTTGCAGGGAGGTGGCTGAGAAAAGCCCAAGACATTTGTCTGCAGTGGGTTTTGCAGCTAGTAGCTCAGTAGAAATGCCCATGAGCAAGCTGGCACTGGAGAGCCATGCAGAGAAACAGGGCACCATCCCACACTGTGGGGACCCCATAGAGCAGCCTGCTCTCTTCCTCACGCAACACCAGCTCAGGGGTCAAAGTACAGGGAAGGGTGAAGAGTCCATGAACCAGGATGGACCAGTGCTCCACCCTCTGCTGCTTGAACCTGGAGTACAACCTGCAGAGAAGAGAGCTTGGGCTTTAAAATGAGTTTATAAATTTAAAGTGAGAAGGGTTGGTTCTTTGAGAACCAGCATGAGACAGATTTTTATTATTATTATTTTTAAGACATTAGAGGTCAGAATGAAACCTTGATAAAATTCTTTGCTACTCAGTGGGCATGGCAGAATCCAATAAGTATAATGGGGGCGGTGAGTAGCAGCAAAATAAAGGAGGTCTCCCTCCTTACAAAAAAAGCCAACAAAGATTTCTCAGTCTTATTACTAAAATCGAGCATCTAGCATGGATCCTGGCTCCTGTTGGGTGTGCAACAGATATTGGCTTTTATTATGATTAATGTTATTAATTTGTTGAGCCTGGGTTTATTATCATTCTGTATATGATTAGCAAATCCAGATTCTTCCTTCCAGCTTGCCTTTCAGTTATGGATGCAAAGAAAACCAATGTAAGGAGCACCCTCCCCTCCCAGATGCAGGAACTTGCCTATTGTAGATGGTATGTGCTCCAGGAGGCCTCATGGTGGGGCTCTTCCCTGTAGTGTAGGGTTTTGGGCAATTTTCCCTGAGAGAGCTGAATTTCTAACTTCAGTGTTGAACTCATGGTCTTACATTACACCACGTCTGGAAGGTAGTGAAGCTCGAAGCTGGTTTCCTATTTTAAGTAAAGTGCTCTAATGTAAGCCAAAAGAAAATATGATACCATGGAGAGAAACTAGGAAAGGTCAATACGTGCATTTGGTTAATATGTTGTAAGAAGCTGGTATTCAGTTAAATAGGCTGTTAGTCCTGTGTGATATAGAAAATGAATATTATCACCCGACAGCTAAACAGAAAGGAAACAAAGGAACTGTTAGACTCTGCTTATCTTCCTCCAAGAGGAGACCATGGTAGGGCTGTGAACTCTCCCCATTGTTTTTGTTTGGTTGCATTTCCCAAGCTTCTTAAAATGTTAATAGTTTCTGGGAATACTGACAAAAGAAACAAACAAGTTAAAACAAATTGAGACAAAATAATTCTTAGAAAATAATAAGCTAGAACATAAATCCAAATTGCCTGAGACAATGCTGAATTTAATTCCAGGAATTAAAAATGAGAATTAATGTTACATTCAAACTTATGAGTCCAAATTCTAGGGCTTCCAGAAAAACATTTCAGGGTACCATTCTTCTCCCTCAACTCTCTTTCCATCAGCACAAAATGTTATGAGCATCACTAGACTAAGTCTGCAACATGCTGGATATTGTGGGAAATAACCCAAGGAAAGTTCAATACCTGGTTGTAACTGTCCAGGTGCTCCCAAGAGTCTAGTAGAAAAAAAACATGCCTGAAGAAGCCAAGTAAGTCAGAGCTGGATTTTTGGATATTAACTGAAAGAATCTCTAGAAATTCAGATGGAAAATATCAATTGGGAAAAGTCAAAACAAGGTAGAAATACATAAACTGAATGGTTAGGAAAGAAGTAGATTTGTCTGGATGTAAAGTAGGAAGGTAGATAAGTTGATTGAAAATGGTCAAACAATGAAGTTATAAAAAAATTACTTGGTATGCTGAAGGCAGGACTGTGGATTCTTGGGCAACTGGTATACCTATTGGGAATGCAGAGGACCTTACTCTTCACCAACTGAATGTGTCTTCTGCAGCCTTATCTCTAAATACATGTTTCCCTATGCCTTTTTCAGTCATTAATATTTTAGCTGAAATTGCTCTTTCAGTCCATCTAACGAGTTCCTCTGGGGTTCACAGATTTCTGAGTTCTGTGAATCAGGAGGACCCGTTTTGTGTATAAGCCTTTCAGGATGGATTTTTTACACTATTTCTTATAACATTGGTCTCATCGGAACTGTAGCCAGTATTTCTCATGGCTCCTCAACTTCCTAAATCCCTGTTGACTCTGACAAAACTTACCTTACTCGAGTTAGGACCCCTTTCTTATGGATGTACTTAATAATGGGATTCACTCTGGCATATTCTTAGAAGTACATAGAAAAAATTACTATGGATTCATTCCACTGTCTTTCCTTTTTTTTATCCCCACTCCATGCCCTTCATTCCCCTTTGTCTAATCTACTGAATATCTTTTCTTCCTCTCTGCCCCCATGTTATGGGTTAGTTTCCACATATCAGTGAAAACATTGACCTTTGGTTTTTTGGGACTGACTGACTTCACTTAGCATGATATTCTCCAGCTCCATCCATTTACTGGCAAATGCCACCATTTCATTCTTCAAGGTCAAGTAATATTTCATTGTGTGTGTATATACATACCACAATTTCTTTATCATTCATCGATTGAAGGACATCTAGGTTGGTTCCATAGTTCAATTATTGTGTAGTGAGCTACTATAAATATTGATGTGGCTGTGTGATCATTTGCTCTTATGAGGAGCAGTGTGATAAGAAGGGAGAGGGGGAAAAACTGGTCTTCAGCCACATTGCCTCCCCCACCAAACACAATAGGTGCTTAATAAATGATGCTTCCCTTGCCTTCTTTTACAGTGTCTTAAAATTGAGCGTTTTACATGAAGAGATGCAAGTATGTTCTTCTCAGCCTATTTTTTCCCCCCCATATTTTTTTTCTTCTCTAAAATGAAAAAATATCTCAAGGTCGGTGCTCTTTTCTCTGACCTTGGTAGCGGAGCTGGTTGCAGCTGGGGGTTGATGAGGAACATCAGTGTCTTTGCAACCTTCCTATTTCTGACAGGCTTGCTCTCTTCTCTGACTGGAAGGGCACTGGGCTAACAACCGGGAGATCCGCAGCTCAGTTGGTTCCAGCACGGCAACTTTCTTCAGCTCTCTAGCCCTCTTCTCCCTCCTGTTGGCCGTGTGGAGGTTGAATGAGACTGGAGAGACTTTCACACGTTACTCTTTGGTGATGGGGTGCTTCACAGATGACTTTGACCATTGTGGGAATCAGGAGGCTGGGGAAGCCTGGCAGGGCCAGCGAGGGAGGGGTCCTGGCCTCCACTAAACTGAAGCCACCCGGCCTTTATCTTTTTTATATTTGTATCCTGTAGAACGTTGGTGGCCTCTGCTCTTTGAAGGTCTGAAAGACCCCTCATTTGGATGAGTTAGTTCTAAAGCTGTGCTGCCTAAAATTTTGGCAACTAGCCTGACAAAAACTATGAAGCACTTGAAAGGTGACTAGTCTGAATTGAGATTGCTATAAATTTAAACTTTGTGCTGAATGTCAAAGACTTCGTTTGACAAAAAATACATAAAGAGCTCATTAATAATTAAAAAAAATCATGTTGGAATCACATCATTTTGGATATATTGCATTAAGTAAAATATTAAAATTAATTTCATCTTTCTTTTTAAAATTCAGCTTCTAGAAAATTAAAGTTAATGCGAGTCTTGCATTAATTACATTTCTAGCAAACAGCATTTCTGCCCTGAGTCTTTCAGCTCTAAAATTCTGTGCATGAATAAATGGATCCTGCAATGTGTGTGTGGGGAGGTGTCTGAGGCTTGCTGGGGAGCTGGGGGTTGCCAGGAGTCGTGGATTCTTCTTTGGTGAGTTTAAAACAATGAGTCCTGATTTTCCACAGGGCTGGAAGTTCAAGGAGAATTGATGTTCCTCCCACTTGGTGGCAGCCAAGGGCACTCTTGCTTTTCCAGCCCTGCCTGTTTCTTGCCTGCCATGCAGTGATCCTCCCACAGTGTTCCTAGAGCAGCTCTGAATTTGGTTCATTATTCTGATAAATAATAATTTATTATTATTTTGTCAGCCTGCTTTGGTTCAAAGACTATGGTACCATGGGCATTAGGGGGTTATAAGAAATTCTCCCCTTAGGATTCATGGTTTGTGATCATAACCTTCAGTGGTTCCCAGAGGTAGTTGGGAGAAAGGCATGAAAAGGCAGAGTACAGAGTTTTGGTGCAGAGAAATAACTACGTCTGAAGGTGTAAGGGTGGATACGTGCCAGACACTGTCAAAACCCATAGAATGTAACAGAGTGAACCCTACGGCGAACTCTGGGCTTTGGTTGATATTGCTGCCTCAGTGTTGGTTCATCTATCCTATTTTAACAAAGAAAAAAAGAAGTACCAAGTTGTGGGGGTGCTGGTGGAGGAGGCTGGGTGTGGGAAGGGGGAGGGAGTACTTGGAAACTCTACTTTCTGTTCAGTTTTGCTGTAAAACTAAAATGGCTCTAAATGTAGTCTATTAATTAAAAATTAACACACACACAGCCTTATGTCTATATTAAAAGTGAAAGCCGTATATATAGAAGACTCCTGTGATGAGGATCGCCCCTCCTCCTGTCGGAGTGACGGCTGACTCTGCCTGATGGCCAGCTGTTCTCTGAGCTATTCTGCAGAAGAAAACAGCAATTGGCACTTTGCCAAGGTGTCCCATCTCTGTCCTTTAACATGAGAAGGCAGGAAAATGATAAATTTACTTGTTTTCTTGCCTTCACAGGAAGGTCTGATTGATAGAAATAGTCACTAAATGACTTTGCAAAGCTGTTGAATCTCTGGTGCTTTCTTTGGGGCCCTATGAGGTCAAACTGTCTTTGAAGGCTGCTTGCAAGGTAACCTGGTGACCTTTGAGTGTGATGGGGGCCTTAGTCTTATTTATTACTTAATCAAATTCCTTGGATGACAAATTGCTGGCTTTGACATACTTAGTGATACAGGGCTGTTATAATGAGATAGTGTGTGAGAAAATCAAGGCTTAATAAGCATTCTCTTCCTCCTCTTGCCTTATAACCTAAACTCTTTTTCTGATTCCCAATGCCTTGTATGAAAAACTCTCCTTCAAGGTTCATTAATTTTTTTTTTTTCAGAAAAGGATGAAGTTAGAAGAGTAGGATAATGTTCTGTTTTGAAAGAAGTTTAATTTTATGCTGTAGAAATTGAACAAGCTTTGACCAAAGGTGAGTGATCTGAGTTATCCTGGGTGCTGCTGCTCAGATTCTGTTCTCCTTGAACACTTCACTTATTCATATGTAAAATGAATAGAAGAGTATTTACTTTGCCCCTGTCTGTTTATATTTAAAAAGTATTTGGTGCCAAGCTCAGTGTGGTGCATGCTTGTATTCTGGTGACTTGGGAGTCTGAGATGGGAGGATTGCAACGTTGAGGCTGGCCTCAGACACTTAGACCCTGTCTCAAAATAAAAAATAAAAAGGATTGGGGATGTAGATCAGTGGTAAGGGCTTCCTGGGGTTTTGGTTTCAATCCCCAGTACCACACATACAAAGTTGGTAAGTGAGTAGGGAGATGGCTCAGTGTTTGTAGATGATGTGTCAGAACAACCTGGGAAGTTACAACATGGTCCTCCCCAGGAGACACTTCTCAGGAGGAATGCGAAGCTGAGCAAGACACCGATTCTCTCTGGCTCCATTCTTTCTCCCATGGGGCCCTGTGAGTTTACAAATGCAAGTTAAATCCACTGAGTGACATTTTTGGGTCTTAAAAAAAAATCTGTGTATTTATTTTGAAGAATATTATAAGTTACAAAGATGATATATACTTGTCGTATGAAGTTACGAGATTATGAAAGCATAGAAAATTGCAAGACTTCCCATTTCTCCAAAGCTCAATAGTTCGGTATGTTTTTGAGGTATCTGTTGATACGTCTGTATGTGTAATTTAGACTGTACTTGTATGGGGATTCATGTTTGCTATTTAGTGGCATTCCAGGGTTATCTTTTGCAGAAGACATGTTTGGGTAACCCTAAGATGGTGGCTGGCATTAAGCTGAGAGGTGGCGCATAATTAATGTTAACACAGCGTGATCTACTTTTGCCTGATTAGTTAATGTCTCCTCTGTGCTAGTGGTCAACAGATATTCCTCATTCTTTCTTGATCAGTACTGAGGGGCGTGCCTCAATTGTGCTAATCCTAAGCTGATTGGCTGCCTTAGGTATATAAGACACACCTATAGGAAGCACCATCGTATAAGCAGCACCTCTGAATGATGGCAGAACGCAGGTTGCAGGTTGCAGATTGCAGAACGGAGAAGTAAAGCCACACCTCTAGATAGCAGAGTGAAGGACACAGGATGCAGGATGCACCTTTAAGAAGAAGCAGCAGAACTAAGAAGATATAGATCTCTGAAAGTGTAGTCTCTCTCTCTTAAGTAAAGATTCTCCTTTAAGCAAAGCCTTTTCTTCCTTTCTCTCTCTTCTTCTAAAACTTCCTCTATAAGCTAGGGAACAAGTGAACAAGCAAGAAAGCAGCCCACTAAAGAGAAAGATAGTAGAAGTAGCTCAGTTTCCAGTCCACCTCCAATAAATACCCGTGCAACTGTTGCTGCAGGCGGTAACAATATCTGTGTGACTGTTGCCACAGACGGTGACAATCTTTATCACTACGTATTGTGCTACTTTATTTCCTTTTAGTATTTGCATGATTCTGTGTTCCCTTGTACTGCGTGTACTTAATTAGGTTTTGCCACCCCCCTACCCTGCCACCACTTTCTGGTCATGATTATAGTTCTAAACAGTACACATATCTCTATTTGTTTCTTTAACAACTTTACACAGTATCTCTTGATTGGCTGCTATGAAAAATGAATGAGTTCTGAAAATCTGAGGCAGGGAGGAAAGGGCAATTATTCAGAATCTCTGTGTGTGTATGACTCCTGATTAAATATTTGCTTATATTACTCACTTATTGAGATATAGGAGTCTTTGGCAATTGTTATTTCCCTACATTTCAACAACTTCCAATGATTTTGGGGTTGAGGGATAGGGGTAACTTCTGTCTAGGTCATAAAACTGGTTACCTGGGGCAGGGGGAGTTTGGGTAGCATCGGTTTTACATGCACATTTACAGTGCCCCAGCCTTGTCCTTGGAGTTACTGGAGCCCTTGCTGAAGGGAGGGGTCCAAATTTTGGTCAATGTGACTGAGAAGTTAAGAACACTGGAAGTCATACATCATACGTAGAATCCAAGGTGGATTCAGACAGACTTGAATATCTAAGTACTAAAGGTTCAATCTGAGCAAATGATGCGAACTATCTGATCAAGTGTACTATTCTGGACTATGAGGCTCTCTGTATGAGATGGTTAATCGGATGGTTCATGGTCAGAGACCATAGGAACATCTGAAACTGAATTTAATCCTACAGTTGGAGGTGTCAAACCTGGTTTTGGAAGATGTGGGAAGGCTTTGTAACTTAGGCACTGATAAAAATAGAAATGGGAATTTCCTATAGACTTTCTTCAGAAAATCTGCTTGTGTTATGCAACTAAAATGTTTCCCATATTTAAAACATTTTATTGTGTTCATGGTCAGGTTACCAACTCATGCTGACAAAATATTAGTGTTACTCTGATTTTACTATTAAGGAATTTTATTGAGGACAAGTCAATAATAAAGATAATGGTAGATGGAAAAGTAATCAGATGTATTTTGGGTTTAGGGATTTTCTGGCTATGTGATATCTGTCTTGAGATCATGAGGAAGCATCGTTATCCTTCAGGGGAGAGGAAGTCCTTTCTAACATCCTTAAGATCATATCTCCAACCATGTGTCATTTAATAAATAAGTTTTTTTTAATTACATCTCTTGTGTGTGTATGTACAACATACCACTGTGATTTCCTTGTACATGAAAACATTCAAGAGTAACGTGGGCAGGAATGCTAGAAATTCAGGTTCTGTTTATCTACTGGGTGATTTCATGCTGGTCCCAGACGTTGCAGACATTACAGGTAGAATAAGGTACCAGACACTTGAGCAGAAGAACTTTGCTTCTGTGGTCAGGCATGCAGGGCTATTATGCAATTCTGAGGGAATGTGCACAACAAGCATAAGTTTTAGTGGGACCACTTCTCAATGGACCACAAAGTCTGGCTTCCCTAGGCTCAGAACCCAGATAAGGTAGAGTCTGAAGGTGACTGGCCTTTTGTGTGACATTTCTATTGAGAGTATAAAATACCTTATGGCCTATAATGGCAACCATTCTTTAAAATGAGGCAAACAGGGCTAGTCCTTGGGATCAAAAGGAATGTTAAGAGTAAATCTCTGAAAAGAAAGATGGCAGTCATTTGTGGTTGGGGTGGAGTATTGTAGACCAATGGTTCTCTAAGTGTGGTGTCCAGACCAGCAACATTAAGATCACCTGGGAACTTGTTAAAAGTAAAGTCCTAAGGTGTACTCCAGACCTACTAAGTCAGAAATTCTGGGGCTGAGGACCAGCAATCTGCATTAACAAGATCTCTTGGTAATTGTGATTCAAGGTAAAGAATCATGACTATTAATCAGCAAGCTGTTAACTGGAGAGTTCCCTGGTGACATATATAAATATGAACAACAAGGGTCAAACCTATAAAAGTTACTTTTAATTCTGCTATTTTCCAGCTTTTGCTATTGATGAAGTTTGCATTTTTTTGTTACATTAACAAAAATGAACTGAAAACTTCCCATATGCCTGCCAGTGTGCTTCATATTTTAGCTGCATTATTTCTTTGATTTTTACCATCTCTATTAATTGCTATTTTAATTTCCATTTTACAGATGAAGAGACGGAGGGATTAAGAATCTCATTAAACTTTTTGGAACTAATAAGTGGCAGAGCTGAAATTTGAACCTAGGGAGTTTCACAAAATGAACTTGGCCTTCTTAACCACTAAGCTGTACTGTATGGATTCTTAATTTCCCATTACACCCTCCTTGTGCAGAAGACTGCACCATGCACAGTTTGGTAATGTATATTGATTAGTGTTTTCCTGCTTTGGGAATGATGTAAAACTGGTATTTTGCCTGTCATGGCTAACTCATTGCTTTTGAATCTTGATAGTTAACAATTTCAACACATTTATATATAGAAAAGCTCAGAGCTTAATGCTAACTGGACTTCATACATACTATGTTTTAATCTTTCACTTGCTAAATTTATGCCTTTTCTTTTATGCCCCTAAATCTTTCCTTGTCATAATACGAATGATTTACCATTTTCCTCTCAAGGATTTCCTCGTGTTGTATTGGAACCTCCTATTATATTTTAGGACAAGGGTAAAAATAATGAGATTCAATGATTTTAAATCAGCCCAAAATATTGTTGCAGGATAAGCATCCAATTATTCTTTTTTTTTTTTTTTTTCTTGGTGGTAAGTTTTCTGTAATTGGAAATGTTGCGGTAATGCTATTTTAAATTCTGAGTGTGAAAGTATTTCTACAGCATAAAACTCTCTTCTCTCTTGTGTGTATGAGTGATTGGGTGTGGGTCAAAGAGACTTGGAACATTAATTTTAATTCAGAAGTGACTCCAGAGAGACAAGTTAATTTTCTAAATCAGCCTGGTGAGAGTTGGAGCTTGGAAATGCATTCAAGGTAAAATGTCTTCTACTCTGCTAGAACAATTATGAGGTAATAGGCTCAGGAGTAAACTGGCTACCAAGGTTTAGTAACATTTCTAGAGTTGTGACTGATTTGTCTGAAAACTTCAATTTCCAAATCTTGCTCATTCTAAGACAAATCACTTGTTCATATCTTAATATTTCTGAAATCAAAATGCATTTGTGGCTGATGAATATGTGGTACAAGGTCAACATAGATGTTTTACCTGAGGCTGTAATAGACATATTGTCAAAGAAGATGGAGCAGAAAGAATTGTGATTCTATTTTTTGTTTTTTAATTTTAGTAAAATTTATATAACATACAATTAACTATCTTAAATAACATAAGTGTACAATTCAGGGGTATAAAGTATATTTGCTTTGCTGTATAATGGGTACTACCATTGTCTCCAGAACTTTCCAGACTGAAACCTGTACCCATTAAATAATTCCCCATTAGCTCTCCCTCAGTTCCTAGTAACCACAATTCTACTTTGTTTCCATGAATTTGTCTATGCTATAGATTCCTCATAAGTAGATTCATGTAGTAGTTATCTTTCTGTGGCTGGCTTATTTTACTTAGCCCAATGTCCTCAAGGTTCTTCTATATTGTAATGTGTCAGAATCCTCCCTTTTTAAGACTGAATAATATTCCATCATATACATGTGTACATTACTGTTCATTCATCTGTTGTTGAACATTTCGGTTGCTTCTACTTTCTGATTATTATGTACGATACTGCTATGAACATGGGTGTGCAAATGCGTCTGTTTCACTGCCTTTGAGTACGTACCTAGGAGAATAATTGCTGAATCATCTGTTTAATTTTTTTGAGGAGTCTATATTTTCCGAAGTGACTATACCATTACACACTGTCATCAATAGTGGACGAGGGTTCCACTTTCCTGCTTGCTCACCAACACTTTTTTTTCTCTTTTTCTTTTTCTTTTTTTAGACAAAATACCTATTGTAATGAGTGTGGGGTGGAGGAGTGGTATCTCTCCACCACCCTGCTCCCAGCAGGCTATGATATAAGGGCAGGGACTGGATGTCTGGGGATGACTGGGGGGTCATGTCAGTGGAGAAGGCTGTGGTTGTGATCTCATGGGGAGAAGTCAAAGTGAAATTTTTAGGAAGGTGTTAGTTGTGCTTTTTGTTTTCTAAAGTCACAGGAGACTCCCATTCCCAGTTGTAAGAAACCCCTTAGAGCTCTAACTTGTGTCCTGCCAGCTACCTTGGACAGAATTGATACCAACCTATGATGGCATAAGTCAGATCGAAACTTCACTGGTTCCTCTCTTCCCTCCCTTTCCTTTTGCTCTGGTGGAGTTAGAACCTTTGCTGTATAATGGGTAGCACCACTGTCTCCAGAACTTTCTCTTCTTCCCAGACTGTACCCATTAAATAATTCCCCATTAGCCCTCCCTCAGTTCCTAGCAACCACATTGTAGGGTTAAGGAGTGGGGAGGGAAAACCCAGTGTTATGGTTTGAATGTGAGGTGTCTCCCAAAAGCTCACATTAAGACAATGCAAGAAGGTTCAGAAGAGAAATGATTGGGTTGAGAGTCTTAACCCAATCAGTGATTTAATCCCCTTAGAGGGATTAACTGAGTGGTAACTGATGTGGTGGGGTGTGGCTGGAAGAGGTGGGAATTGGGGTGTAGATTTGGGTATATATTTGTATCTGGCCAGTGGGGCTGCTCTCTACTTCCTGCTAGGATGTGAGCTGTTTCCCTCTTCCACACTCACTCTTCCACCATGGTGTCCTGCCTCGCCTGGAGTTCCAAGGAATGGGGGCAGCCTTCTATGGACTAAGAACTCTGAAACCATGAGCCCTCAAATAAACTCTTCCTCCTCTACAGTGGTGTTGGTCAGGTCATTTAGTCACAGCAGTGAAAAAGCTGACTAAAACACCCATGCTGGAATCGAAAAGAGGAGCCGACAGTGAAAATGAACCTTGCTGGCTCACTTTGTCTGCAGCAGACACAGATAAAGGAGGTCGGAATCTCCAAATTCACATCAGGACCAAGGCTTGTTTGAGAGGTCACTGAAGATTTTCATTACTAAATGGAAACTGAGCTTTTATAGTTTCAAGTGACAGTTGACCTTTTTTATGACTTAAATATATCCAGAGAATTATGGAGTCAACTTTTTTGTCTAGTGCAGGGGAGCAAGTAGTACCACAGATGTACATTTTAAGGCACAGAGAAAGTTGGATTAGATCCTGTCAGTTTGGCTTATTCAGTGAAATGGTGAAATAGACTTACAATGTGGTAATCTTTCCCAACTGTGTCTCTGCTCAGTTGTAATAAAAATGATGATGATGATTTTTCTTGGCAAATTGAGGTGCCAGGGGTTGAGGGGCCTTTTCATCTGGAACTTGGGACATGTAGAAAACATTCCACAGGTGTGGTGTTCAGCTGGCAGGTTTTGCCTTGGGGAAAAGTGAGCCCCTTTGCTGGTGCTTCTGAAGTCGAGGCAGTAGGCAGGTGTTCCTCGACATGTCCTCCAGACACTGGGATTCTTTGGTTTTTGCATGTTGACAATCTTTTTCTCCTTTTATATTCTCTTACTTGCTTAGCATCTTAAAAATGTTATCAGATTGGGCTTTTATTAGTACCGTAGACAGTAAGGTCTACTTTTATTAAAGGGGTTCCAAGTTATAGAGTTTGCCATGTTAAAATAGGTACTGACAGAGTTTTCTGAAAATATTTTTTTTGATGTATTTTGTCTCATTCCGCTTAGGTTGCTATTATAAATTACCATAATTTGAGTGGCTTTTAAATGACAAATTCGTTCATCACATTTCTAGAGGATGGGGAAGTCCGGGATCCAGGTGCTGGCAGATTTGGTGTCTGGTGAGGGATTTCTGGTTTGTTGGTACTGCCTTCTCACTGAGACTTCATGAGGCAGAAGAATGTGGCAGCTCTGTAGGGCACTAATCCAATTCATAAGGACTCCACCTTCATGATGTCATCGCCTCCCATAGGCCCCACCTCCTAATGCCATTGCATTGGTGACTAGGGTTCACATATGAATAGGGGGCACAGACATTCAGACCACAAGCATTACAAGAACACTTGGAAATTGTTTTTGACTGAAATGTTCTCGTTCGTCACTCAGCATTCACTAGACAGCACTGGTCATGTAGTAATGGAGAGAAGTTTGTTTTAGGAAACAGTGTTGCTGTTATTATCTTTGGAAGTAACTTTTACTGGAATTATAATTAACCTCACTAAAGTTGCCTTTAGCTCAGCTCCATATTTCACTGTTTTTTTTTCCCAGTAGGCAACCATAACGTATAAAATTGTCCTAAACAGTAAGAATATTTATTTTCCCTAATAACAAAAAATTCAGAGGTAGGGTGGGCTTCAGATGCCCCCTTGAACCGGTGTTGCTTCTCTGTCCTTTCCTTGAGGTGGCTTCATGCTTGGGCTGCTCACAAGATGGCAGTGGGAGTTCTAGCAACACATGTAGTCATAATGATTGCTAGAGAAAAAGATTCTTGTTTCAAGATCAAGAAAGCTTTCCTCCACACCACGACCAGTTTCCTCCTAGATCTCACTGGAATTTGTGACATGTCCTAGACAGATAACTGGCAAAAAGTGAGGTTCTACTATGATTGAATAGGAAGTCAAGTCCACTTCCTGGAGTGTGGATGGGTTAACTGCTCTTAAAACATACGGCGGGGAGGAAGGGCCAACCCCAGACAGTACTGCTAGAAAGGCCGTTGGATAGTGAAATGATTGGATGTGAGATGTCCCTGACAAGTCATGCGTGAGACAATGCAAGAAGGTTTAAAGAAGGTTTAGAGGAGAAATGATTGGTTTGTGTGAGCCTTAATCCAATCAGTGAATTAATCCCATGGTGGGATTAACTGAGTGGAAACTGAAGGCAGGTAGGGTGTGGCAGGAGAAGGTGGGTCATTTGGGGTATGCCTTTGGGGTATTGATTTTGTATCTGGTGAGTGGAGTCTTTCTCTGCATCCTGATCGTGTGAGCTGCTTCCCTCTGCTATACTCTTCCACCTCGGTATTCTGCCTCTCCTTGAGCCCTCTAAACTTTTCGTCCCTAAAATTTTCTCATCAGGTCTTTTAGTCACAGCAGTAAAAAAACTGACTAAAACAATGTCCATTATGGGGTGAGTACCCTTAATCTCCAATGCTAGGGAACAGAAGTAATCTGGAATTTTTATTTGCTTTTTGGATTTTGGAATATCTGCATATATATGCATATACATATATGCATGTATACACACACACACACACATATATAATGAGATATCTTGGGGATGGAACCCAAGTCCAAACAGAATTCATTTATTTTGTGTTTACCTTGTGCATATAACTTGAAAGTAATTTTATACTTTATACTTTAAAGTAGTTTTAGTGGCGCTGTATCTTTTTTTTTTTATTGTAAACAAATGGGATACATGTTGTTTCTCTGTTTGTACATGGTGTAAAGGCATACCATTTGTGTAATCATAAATTTACATAGGATATTGTTGTTTGATTCATTCTGTTATTTTTTCCCTTCCCCCCACCTCTCCCACCCCCTTTTCCCTCTATACAGACCTTCCTTCCTCCATTCTTGTCCCCCTCCCTAACCCTAACACTAACACCTCCCTCCCCCCATTATGTGTCCTCATCCACTTATTAGCGATATCATTCGACCTTTGGTTTTTTGAGATTGGCTTATCTCACTTAGCATGATATTCTCCAATTTCATCCATTTGCCTGCAAATGCCATAATTTTATCATTCTTTATGGCTGAGTAATATTCCATTGTATATATATATACCACAGTTTCTTTATCCATTCATCAATTGAAGGACATCTAGGTTAGTTCCACAATGTGGCTATTGTGAATTGAGCAGCTATGAACATTGATGTGGCTTGTGGCGCTGTATATTAACTGTGAGTATCATATAAGACCAGGTGTGAAAGTTTCCTCTTCTGATACCGTATTGGAACTCAAAGAGTTGTGGAATTTGGAACATTTTGGATTTTCAGAATAAAGATGCTCAATCTATATAAAAAAAAAATTTTAAAGAAATTTGCATGGCAATTGGTGGTTAAAATACATCTTTAGATGAAAACATTCTCTTTGCTGGATCACAAACATTTAAAAGCCAGAAGATTCCTTATATTCTGGGTACTCTGAACTCTTTGAAAATGGAGGCTTAGCATGTAGGTGACTTTCGGAAAAGACCTATAGGAACTACAATGGCAAACCTGTGGACAATTCTAGTGCAATATGGTGAGTACTCCTTTCATTACTGTCAAGTCTTGATTTTCTTGATTGTGGTAGAGGATAGGATACTGTGAAGCGAAGTCGAAGGATATGAGAATTTCGGAAATAACTAATTGTCTAAGGTGTAGGCCATGATAGATGCAGACCTGCACTTCTGTTAGTGAAGCCAACTTCTATAGAAAATAAGCAGATTTGTTTCAGACTTTGTGGTCTCTGTGCAACTACTCAATTCTGCAAAATGCAAAAATAGCCCAGTCAGTACAATCAGTACAGAATAAATGACTGTGACAGTGTCCCAATTAAAATTATTTACAAAAACACAAGCTGGGTAGGATTTGACCTGTAGTCTGTAGTTTGCTGAGCTCTGGTTACATTTGTCCAAAAGATTGATCTTCTGGCTGCCATTCTAGCTCAAAATGGTTTTGAAAAGAACCAAACAAGTTTCAGGCTAGATTCAAAAATTTATATTTTTCACCAAACTCAAAGTTGAAGGCATGAACTTCTGCTTTGTTTACATGATGTGGAAACTACTCTTTATTATTTATTGTCTATTTATCACGACAACTGTTTCATTCTGCATGTTAAGCTGATTCACAGTTTATTTCACTGAACTGATTGGTCAAGTTGTCATAAGTACGTGCTCTTGCCAAGGCATAACCTTGATGTGATTTAGACTGATAACTCCTCCTGGTATCAGTCAATCCACAAGTAAGTTTACCTGTAACATTTTTCTCCAAACCTAAAATATGAGAACATCTAATTAAATCATATTCTGAACGAGGGCACAGGTTTCCTTAGAATTAATTTCACCAAATAATCAGGAAACTTCTGAAGTTGTTGAAAATACTGGTAACAGGAAGTCATTTGCAAATTGCCCAAGCGTTGCTATTCCAGGAAGCACAGGTCATCTATTTTTGGCTTGAAAGTCACATGATGGGTGTGTGTCCTGAAATCTCAAGGAGAAGTATAAATTATATGCAGGGAAACTCCTTTTTTAAAAACTCTCAGAAGTAAGTGCAAAATTTTTTCCATTTCTTGGAGCAATAAGTGAGGTTATATAGAGTATAACCATTCTGATCCAGTGGTTTCCACTTTTGATATAAACACACAGTGACTCTTTTCCAGTTTTGATTGCATCTGTTGAGTTTTTCTTTACTCCAGGGTAGCTACTCCCTTGATGACATTTTTGCGTTGGTTTCTTCATTTTTTGTTACTTTGGAAATGAAACCAATCTCATTTTGGTTCTTAAAACTTCCCCAGTTCTCTGTAGTGCCTCAACCCAGAATTCATTTCAGGCCCTCCCTGCTCTCTACCGCTTCTTTCTAAACCCAGCAAAGTCTGCACTGCTGCTGGGAGCTAGGAGTGTCTTTTATTGTAAGTCCTCAGTCTTTTCACAGTTGCCCTGCCCTGTGTGTCTCTCTCTGGTGTCGGGGTGTCAAGGTGATGAAAGGATTCATCACCTGAAGAATCCGCGCTGGAGAATTGTCCTCAGCATGGTGTTTGCAATTACTGTTCCACTACGTGCACAGTTGCAGATGGCGGTGGCAAGATTCTTCCCCTATCTCTGGCCTGTGACTTCATCTGCCCATCTATTGATTTCCTCAGAAGAAGGGCAAGAATCTGCACAGCAGCTCTCTAGGGTGGATAGTCTGTTTCTTCAGGATCCTCAAGGCAACTGTTTTGGGAAGTTCCCTTTATGACTGAAGCATGGTTTCTTCCTTCCTAATTCAGTTCCCACTGTGGGCAATCCACCCTGTGACCTGTTGCTGCTGACTTGCTGGCAGGGAGATCAGGCTTCATGGATGCGTGTTCAGTGTAGTTTACAAGGCCTGAGCTCAGAAGGGACCAACAGCAGGGTTTAATGCCCAGAGGGAACCGCGTTAAAATTCTTTGTAATTTTACCTTTGAAACTGGGTTTTGGGAATGGAGTCTAATGGGAAAATTGAACATGTGCCAGGGGCTCTGAGCCTCCAACCCTTCAAAAGCCCACATCCTGCAATCTCCCCCTCTTCACCTCCATGGAGTAGATTCTCCCCTGCCCCTCCTGATCCCTTCCTGTCCTTCTTATTCCTGTCCTTGCCCTATTACTGGCACTGTCCTCTGCCTGGGGTGGTGACTGTGGGGGATGGGGATGTGTATGTGATGGGGGTTTGTGGAGGTGTGAGTCTGGGGAGGCTTGGGTTGGGTCCATGGCCTGCTGAGTTCTGAGGCAGAACAAGAAGGCATCTATCTCTGCTTTTGGGTGGCAGGGCTATGACACTTGTAGTGGGTAACTGAGAGGATGCCTATTAGGTGCCGTGCCCCCAGATTAAGTGCTAAGTGCCTTCCTGGCAGGAAATGGGACTTGTCCTTTTTGGGTGGTGGTTCCATGAAAAAGGGAGATTGAATTCCTGTCCCAGTCTAGGGTCCCACATTTTGCATTGGGCCTCACAAATTACATAACCAGAGCTGCCAGTAGGTGGTCCTCATGGGGGATGTTGGCCAAAAACCTTAAGTTACCTCAATAGTGACCACTTCATTCACAGCAAGGTGCTTGACTTGATAGTAAAATTGGTGGAACTGAAAATGTCCCTTGTCTTTTCCTTTCCTTGACCTACCATCTCTCTCAAATCCTCACCCCTGCTCTACCTGCATGACTTGCCAATTCCAACCAACCACAGACTCTAATGTAGTGGTGGGTGGGATGTTTAGGAAACCCCACCCCATCTTGTAAGGGGTGTTTGGAAGCATTCACAAACCCATCCACTTTCTTAGGTGGGAAGTCCTTCACCTTCTACCATGCTGAATTGTCTTCCAAGGCCGCCACCTCCCTCCTGGTCCTCTTTCATTTCTCAGTGAAAAAGGCTGGGAAACCATGTATGTGTGTTTTGGATTTGGTCAGAAACCTCACATTAAACAAGTCGTGTCTGTTCTTCTGTCCCCGCCTGGCTTTTTTTTCAGTTCCACCCTAGAGAGTTTTGAGATTTTCATTTCAGCAGGCACTAGATCTGTTTTAATCTCTGCTCTATTCATTCAACTTCGGGGGCAGGAAAACATCCCCTTTGGGCCTCTCCTCATTTTGTTAATAAGCAGTTGCTTGGCCCTTTGGTGTTGCATGAATTCACAGTAGACTCAAGTTGACAGGCTGTTTGGCTCACATCATGGCCTCACCAAACAGCTAAATTTCAGTGCTGTGTATACTCTTGGATTCAGCTTCATCCGTCTTGAACAGCTGGGGAGCTTCCTCTCCTTGGGTAGTATCTGGCTTAACTTTTCTACACAGTTTTTCTTAACATTTTTTGTCTACTGGAAACAGTCATCATGATCTTTCTGAGTTTCATTAACTTCAACTGATCCTTAGCTTTCTTGTGGGCAAGATGAAGAAACCAGAATTAGTTCTATTTACTTTAAATGGCATCTGTGAGAATTCAATGGGGTGATGATTGTGAAGCTTCTCAAATTTTGAGTTCTACAAAGTGGAGAAAATCATAATCTGGATTGAACCAAATATAAGCTCTCGGCACCCACATACTTCCTCCGGCAACAGTGATTAATGATAAAAGGAAACACCCCCACCAAAATAAGTTAGGCTCAAGGTTATCAAGTGACGATTGATTGAAACGAGCATTTCCTGGTAAGATGCATCCGCTGGGGTGAACGTGCCTCTGGATGCAGGGATCACTGTGGCCAGGTGAGAACGATTCATGAATCTGAGGTCAGTGTGTTTGAGAAAACAGATCTTCTCCTAAGAATCTTGACATGATTTAAATTAGCACTTTTAACATCCACCTGCATTTCTATTGGCAAATATTTTGCTGCTTTTATTCTCACCAGTTGCCTCTCTAAGGGTTCGTTCATCCTCCTTTTCCTGTAATTATTCTGTTTCATCTCTCCTACTTAAAAAACAATCTCCCACCCAAGTATCTTATGTTTCTGGATTTGCAATGTCCTGCTGACTGGATGACGGCCGGGCCTGCAGTGTTTAGAGTCTGAGATGGCATGTGATGACAACATCCAGTGACTTTCGGGGACCTTACTTCTCTGCTGTTGTTTACCAGCTACAAATTCCATCTGGTCTTGCTGACAAGAACTTTGACACCATCTGCAAAACTTGTAATAAAGCAATTTTGGTCTTAAGAAAAGGAAAATAGCAAGTCAAAGCCCATTTGGGAAATGTCACATTTGTGCTTCAAAAGGAAGAATGGGAGGCGGGGGCGTGTGCCACTGTGTGTCTGTGGACTTCCTGAGGGCTCACCTGCGAAGGCAGAGACTTCAAGAATACTGACTCCTTGATCAGATAAGCACAGATCGTAGATCAGGAAGTTCACAAAATGTGGCAGTTCTCCGGTATGAATTTTGAAGATGAGTTGACACGGAGGTTGTATTGATACACACTAAGTCCACCTTACACCCTGGGTCAGTGGGGGTCAATGTATTTTCCTTGTATCTGAGGCATGTAAAAATTAGTCAGATATATTACCTATTACCCAAAGTGTACTTATCCACTTGTAATCTCACTCCAGAACAAAGGATTATAGTATCAGCTAATTATATTCAGTATTAAATGCCTCACACTGGTCTCAGTCCTATATAGATGTTAAAATTCCCACAACAACCCCAGAGGATAAACGTTACAGTTATCCTAATTTTACATAGCACAGAGAAGGTCAGTAACTTGTCAAGGGCACCCAGCCAGAAAGTGGTAGACCCAGGACTTGGATTTAGGCCATTGTGCCTCAATCAACAAAGTCAGCACTAGTCACTATGCTAAAGATCACTATCTTCTACTATTAGATGTCAGGACTCTGTACTGGCCTTTTTTTTCATTTGCTATTCATTTCTGTTCTCCCTTCTCTCTTGAGTTGGTGCAGAGTCTTGCCCTCCATGACTGTATCCCTGGCTTGTAGGCCTCCGATTTCCAGCTGGGTGTGACCAGTGGGCAGTACCAGGGAGAGATGACAGACTGGGCATTTGTTGGCTGTGGGCTCACTGCTGTCATCAGTGGAGCCCTCTTGTTGGGTGGCCTGACTCTCTCCGGTCGGTCACAGTGCCATCTGCACCTTCCTTCAGGTGGAGTCTGCAAGCCCGGTGCTTCACTGGGGATTCTGTCCACTCTGCCCACACGTTGCATATAGTCCCTTCATTAAAATTTAACACTAAGTATTTTGTCTGTTTCTGTGGACATTCTGACAGATACAGGCTCTTGAGAGTTTACCCACTGACTTGGGTCCCCAGTACACTAAAACAATTGATTATTTTTAGAACTATGTAGTTAAAGCTAAATGGGAAAAATGTTAAAATTTAGAGTAGGGTCAGGTAGGCCCGACTAATTTGCCCTAGAAGCCACAATAACAATCTCATATAAAGTCTTATTTCTTAGTGCTTTTAGGTGTGTAGGTTAATAGTAATTATGGCTACATTCACAAGTACTATGTTATGTGCATACTCATGAGGACTTTGTATAAATTATTTCGTTTAATTAGCATTCTAAAGAGGTAGGAACCCTTATGTTGTAGATGAAGCAATAGAAATTGAGACAGATTGTTTAATCTGTGGCTGTGCAGTTAATAACTCGTTTATGTAGGATTTACACGCAAGCAGCTGACTCCAGAATCCATGCATTTAAGCAGTATACTAAAGCCTTCCACATCTGATTTTGCTTTTAAAGCAACTTGAGAAGTAGTCCAGGTAGGTATAATTTTCTTCCTTCATTACAGTTGAGTCCACTGAAGCTCAGTGGGTTGAAGTTTCTTCTCTTTAAGATCAAAGTGCTAATTAATCTCTACCTGTAAACAGCAGACCTGGTGATTAGTGGAAAATCTTGTGGAAATCAAGTAGCCTTCAAGGTGGCTTTGGTTTGTGCAAAGAGCATGGGTAGGGTTCATCTTGACTGAGACTTCCTAGATACTTGACCTGGAAGCACTCAGCCTCTGAACTTCGTTTCTTCACTTCTAAGATGGGAGAAGTCATTCTTGCTTTACAGAATATGTGAAGATGATATAAAATAACTGCAGAAAAATGCTCATCACAGTAGTTATTTAATATATTTTAAAAATGTTCACACAAACCATCGAAGGGCAGAGCTATAGTTCAGGGACAGATGTGGAGGCAAAGGATTTTAGGCGCCCAACAACCTACCTAGTATGAGGAGAGACTACCAGAAATGCACAACTTCAGTGAATTCCACGTGGGTAGCTGAAATTTTACCCCTAAATGTGTTTTGAATGCCTGCTCTTGATAATGAAGACTTTTATATAAATGAGTGCTTTATTTTTGTGACTATTTTATTGTATACTTCTACCAATAGCTAGTTGGATCTTTAATAGCAAATACCTTTATGTAAGGATAATGATTTTCCTACAAGAATAACCGTATCTGTTATAGTGAGGCCTTGATATATGGTATATTAATTGCTTTGCAAATTGTTTAGGGTAGATTCTCAAGTGAATCTGAAATGTGATGCCTTTTAAAATCATCCCAATAGGAAGTAATTTCTCACCCCTCTGAACTGTGGCAGAAGTTATTTTCTATAGCACTTCTCTGAATGTAATACTTCTGGTTTGAAAATCATTATTTGTATACCTTTTTGTCTCCAAATTGGGAGATTATGTATTTTTAAGAAACACTATACCCTTGGCTACTGTATGAAGCTGTTATGAATGAATTAAATAAATTCTGATCCATGCCATAACTTGGAAAAAACATCAGAAACCCCAACATTGAACATTTTCTGTGTGCTAGATACTCACCTGAGCAATAGAGACACAGATGTGGTCCTTGTGACCTATTACCTGATATGCAGAACTGATAATTCTGTGATCCCCTGAGGCCTCCAAGAAGAGGTGCAAGTTACAGCGACACTCATCAACAGTAATAATGAAAGCCAATGTGGTATTTAGAGATCTTCTTAATATGTAATGATGTTAATGTTATTTTCCTTGCTAAGAGCTATCATCGATGACTGTAGTAAAACTTTCTATAGCCAGAAGTTTTGGGAAGTGGAGAAATTTGGTTACTGGGATTTTCCAGACAACGATGTGTTAGTCTACATGGCATCTGTAGTTGTGAAAACACAACGTGACTGTTACTGAAAATATCTTACATCTCCACAGGATGGGAGTGTGTCCCCAGGAAAGCAGAGTTTTCAAGCCAAGCTATGATTCAATTTGAATTTGCTATATTCTTTTGATGGTGACATTTTCCTCACTTTTTAGGGAAGAAAATGTCTGGAACATATTAGTCACTCAATACATAGTAGTTGAATAAATGTCAAATGGAAAAGTTAGTTTTTTATGTTTCAGTTGAAAATGAGAGATCCCCAGAAGTTCACTTAGAAGACATCAACTGAAATTTCCAAGAGAGGATTTAGCACATTTTTGCATTCATTTTCAGAAAAACGGGAAAAAAAATGGGTGGCTGAGTAAACAATTTCACCAGATTCTGTGAATATCAAATGAGGATATGACTTGAAATTGCCTTTGATTGATTGTACTCAGATTTTTCTAAAGTAAAAGTAACAGGCTTATTGTAAAAATAGACTATTTCTCTATTTTTTTTATCTGTATAGTGAGTGCTCTTTAGCTTCTATTCCAGGTGTAGCCCACCCAGCTACCTGAAAATTCTTTTGCTATGCATTTACAACCTTATTTCTTTTTATAGTAAGAAACTGAATATACAGCAGATAATGGTCAAATCATACATAAAAATAGAACCTTGAGCCACAATCTTCAGCAACCAGCTCAGGAAGCCTCCCTGTTATTTACATGAAACCAGCTCATGAAACCCACCTAATTTCTATGCCAGACTTGTAGGAAGTCATATACCATCTTTATAAACAGATCTAAGAAGTCAAGCAATAACCTCTGTAACTATCAACCCAAGACAGCCAACACTTCGTTACTGACATCTTCCTTAATTTCTGTCCCTGTTTCCAATTTAGGAGTAACCATAGGAAACCCGCTGTTTTTGTACTGCTAAACAAGCACACAGAAACACCCACTGATAACCTACCTGAGTTACCATGTTGCCAGGCCATAGTCAGGACATTTCTGAAGCCTTCCCGTTTCAACTGTGCTAGGGCTTGATTTCATCTCCCATAAAAGCATGTGTTGGAAACTTAATACCCCTATTTATTAATGATAGTTGGAAATGGGAGTTAAAATTGATGAAGGTAGGGTCCCTTGATGGCATTAGTGGTTTTCTAAGAAAAGGAAGAGACTTGAGCTAGGACACTTGCTCAATCTTGCCATGTGATACCCTCTACCATATTAGGATGTATCAAGAAGACCCTTAATAGGTGCTGAGCAGAGGCCTGTACAATATTCTTGAACTTCTCAACCTCCAGAACTGAGTCAACTAAAATATTTTTAATATCATATCTTTAGTATTCTGTTATAGCAGCAGAAAGCAGACTAAGACAAACTAGTTTTCTTCTCACTCTGCCTGCCTTTGAGTCTATGCAAAATGCAAGTGAAGATGCTTCTAGCTATAGCAAGCTCAGAATAAATAACCTTTTCTTGTTCTTACTTACTGTCTTTATTCCTACATCTGATGTAGATTCTTTCATTTAGCATAGATTTGAGTGTCTACTGTTCAGAGGCCTACCCAGATGATGTTTATGTTGTACTGGAGGGCAAAAAAGTAAATGTGTTTCTAAAATAATGTTAGGAAGTACTATAAGTTCTGAAGAAGAACTGAGTCAAAGAGTGGAGTAATGGAAGGTCTATCTCAATAAGGCATCTCGCTTACACCCCATGTGGGTGAGGGAATGGGTACCCATCAGAGGGAAATAAAAACTATGAAAGTAATATATCAGAAAATAAGACAAAAAGGCAAGAATAATTTTGAAGGAGGGAAGTGACGGATTGAGCTGACCAGATGGGTCTGGCTCTAACAAAGAAGACTGAGCTTGCTTTATTTATAGCAGTGCTGATAAAAGAGGATTGGTAGGTATAAGGTTTCAGGGTGGGAGGAGTCTTGTGGTGGTGCTTGCTTCTCCGTGTGGCAGGCGTCTTGCAGTAAACAGGTTATTTGGCATTTGGTTCTTGGTGGGTTATTCCAATCCCTGGGGCTGTGTTTTAACTTGAGCTGTGAGCTAGATCAGGGTGCCAGTGTGAGGTTGTGCATTCTTGCACTAGTGGGCTCTGCCTGTGAATTCCCAAAACGGGGCTCCCCGTCTGTTGGCTCGAATGTCGCTCGTCTCACACACAACTCATAGATGGCTTCCCACTCTGAGATGTAACCCTTGATCAGCGACTCAGATAAATGGAGGGAAGGAACCACATGTCTGCACAGGCGGAGGAAGATCTGTAGGCCAAGGGTGCAGCAAGTGCAAAAACCCTGCATTGGAAGTGAGCTTGTTTTGCTCTCAGAAAAGCAAGAAAGCTGGAGGTACTGAAGTAGAGTGAGCTTTGGTGGTGGCTTATAGTAAGGTGTACAATTTACTTCATGACTCAGCATACGATGCAAATACTGTTATGGTTTCAATTGTGCCATTCCATAAAAGTGTGCTGAAGTGATAACCCTCACACCTCAGAATTAGGAAATGAGTACCTGTCTGTGCAGATGAATTAGAAGAAGACGACTTCTGGAGATGAATACTGCCCCGGGGCACAAAGCCTTGTTGTGTCCGGTGAGTCTTTATCCCAGGAAAAGTGACTGAGATGACGTGACCTTTGCTGGGATGCAGCTTGTGGACAGGATTTCACACTGCTCAATAGACTGCTGGCTTTATTGAAGTCTCCTCTGTCCATTTTGGCTCAGGGCTTGTGCATTGTTCACATGACACAACCATTACAGTCCTCTCAAGTTTATCACAAGCTGTCTAAACAACAGTTTTAATAATTTTGTGCGTGTGACAGAAATGTTGTCCATCATTATCTGATTTTTCGTTTTATGTTGATAGAGCCTCCGATTGTTGGCTAGACACTCAAAATGAAGTTACATAGAATTGTTGTGTGTCATCACCGAAGGATTTTCTTAAAGGTCAGTGGGTATACATACTTAATCATTTTTTAAAATTAGTTTTTTTTGTGTGTAGATATTCTTGACAGTAGAGTGTATTTTAACATATTCTACATACATGGAGTATAACTCCCCATTCCTTTGGTTGTGCATGATGGAGTTACACTGGTGGGGTATTCATATATGAACACAGGAAAGCTATGTCCAATTCATCTATTGTCTTTCCTATTCCCATTCCCCCTCCCTTCCCTTCATCTCCCTTTGTCTAACCCAATAAACTTCTATTAACTTCTATTCTTCCCTCCCCCTCTTATGTGTTAACATCTGCATATCAGAACACTCAGCCTTTGGTTTTTTGGGATTAGCTTATTTCACTTAGCATGATAGTCTCCAGATCCATCCATTTACCTTCAAATGCTATAATTTCATTCTTCTTTAAGACTGAGTGATACTCCATTGTGTATATATACCACATTTTCTTCATTTGTTGAAGGGCACCAAGGTTGGTTCCATAGCTTGGCTATTGTAAATTAAGCTGCTATAAACATTGATATGGCCCTATCACTATAGTATGCTGATTTTAAGTCCTTTGGGTATATGCTGAGGAGTGGGATAACTGGGTCAAATGGTGATTCCATTCCAAGTTTTCTGAGGAATCTCCATACTGCTTTCCAAAGTGGTTGCACCAATTTGCAGTTCCACCAGCAATTATGAGTGAACCTTTCCCCCCACATCTTTGCCAACATTTATTGTTGCTTATATTCTTGTCACTTGTCATTCTGACTGGGGCGAGATGGAATCTTAGTGTAGTTTTAATTCATATTTCTCTAATTGCTAGAGATGTTGAACATTTTTTCATATATTTGTTGACTGATCATATTTCTTCTGTGAAGTGCCTGTACAGGTCCTTTGTCCATTTGTTAATTGGATTATTATTGTGTGTGTGTGTGTGTGTGTGTGTGCGCGCAAGTTTGAGTTTTTAATATATTTTGGAGATTAATGCTCCTAGGTGCAGGTGGTAAAGATTTTTGCTGGGGGCCATCTATGAACCATGTGTGGGAACTGAGTGATGTTCCAGCCATGAGTCAGGGAAGCCTGGTTTTAGGGACTCCGAGGTTTGAGACTGCCTGATTCATGAGCACCCTGTCCTAGCTCACTGCTCAAGTTCAGGCACAGCCTCCTAGTGATGGGTATAGCCTGCAAAATGCAAATCAACCTGCCACACCACAAAAGAAGCACCAAAACAAACTCCTCCCGCTGAAACCATATCCCTGCCTTTGATGTACTCACCCCTAAATAAAGAATCGGGGCCTTTTTCAGTTTTTCAGTTTCAGTTCCTATCAGGATTAGAAGACCCGTTAGACACTCCACTTCTTAAATCTAATATTTGGGCTTTGTCTTATGTCTTACTGATTATTTCAGACTTTATTTTCCCAGGTGGCTCACACCTCCCGAGCAGGAACCTGCTCTGTCGGGGTGCTAGCCACCTCCTCATAGATTTCCTCCCGTTCTGTAGGCTCTCTCTTCATATTCTTGATTGTTTCCGTTGCTGTGCAGAAGCTTTTTAATTTGACATCATCCCATTTATTGATTTTTGATTTTTACTTCTAGTGCTTTAGGAGTCTTAACCTTTCTTCCCCCTTTTCCTTTGGTTCATATTATGATTTAGATATGAGTTGTCCCCCAAAAGCTCATGTGTGAGACAATGCAAGAATTTTTAGCAGTTAAAATGTAGATTATGGGAGTTATAACATAATCAGTGGTTTAATCACTAATAGATTAACTAGGACGTAGCTGTAGGCAGGTAGGGTGTGGCTGGGGGAAGTAGGTCACTGGGGGCATGACTTTGGAGTTTGTTTTGTCCCTGGTGAGCAGAGCTCTCTCTGCTTCCTGGCTTTCATGTCTTGAGCAGCTTTCCTCTGCTACTCCCTTCTGCCATGATATTCTGCCTCACCTCAGGCCCAGAGTTATTATGTTGGCAGCTCATGAACTGAACCTGTGGAACTGTGAGCCAAAATGAACTTTTCTTCCTCTAAGTTGTTCTTGCAAGGTATTTTGGTCACAACAACCAAAGCTGACTGAAGATATCCTCCTTCCTGCAACATTGATATGGGGTCGAATCACTATCTTAGACAATGAGGGTAAGAGCCACAGTCTAGGGATAAGCAGCAGAAAACTTGAAGCTTTCTGGTCATTAATGATGTCAAACCACCCTACAAGCCCTGGATTTCCAAAAATTTACACAGGAGACAAAGTTCATTTTTGTTTGAATCTTTTATTTTGTAGTAACATTTACATAATGATTTATATTTTTCAAAATGTATTGGCATCACTTGTTTCCTTTCATCAGAACTGATTTTTCTGAAGTCTCAGTATTTCTGTGACATGGCCAAGGTGATCTTAATCTGGTCTTAATTAGGTGTTTGTCGAGTAGAGGTTTGTTGGACATTTACTCGTGTTGCTGGTTGCTCTGTTTACTTGGATCAACTCTGAAGTGATTGGTGGTAATTGATTATTACAACTGAAAAATTACAAAATCAGCTGATTAATGGTTGATTAGTGTCTTGTTCATCCATTCACTCATTCATGTATTTGTTCACTCATTTTCAATAAACATTTCAAAGAAAAAGATGAGACCTAATTCTAAAAGCTATTCTCTTGCATAAGATACTATATCCTTATTTAACCATGCTTTAATTTTATACAAATTTTGTTTCAGTTTATATCTTTCTTCTAATTCTTTTCACAAGTACTTATGAAGTCAGCTTAGAAATGCACATTATATCTAGTGATATTTGCAAACAGTTGAGGCATCTATCTGTCCTCCTCCAGCCTTACATAGTAGTTCTGAGGTCTCCAACCTCTATCATAACCATGGAAACCAATGTGGGTTTTTGGGAGTAGATACTTTGAGAGGGCAAGGGAAAATGCCATGGGAAGAAGTAATAGTGTGGGCAAAGGAACCCATTGGGAAAGTCCAACTTTTTGTTGAAAAAAAAAATGTATATTCAGAATTAACCAGCTGGAATGTGTTTATATAATCCCAGTTTTACTGGCAATGTCCAAAGTATCATAATTAGGAGATAGTTAAACATATGCCTTCTCTCCATCAGGCATGGTCAGGGTGTTGACTTTGGCCACATCAATGTCGTAGATCTTGTTTACAGCCTGTTTGATCTGGTGTTTGCTGGCTTTGACATCCACAATGAACACAAGTGTGGGGTTGTCTTCAATCTTCTTCATGGCTGGCTCTTTTGTCAGGGGGAACTTGATGATTGCCCAGTGGTCAAGCTTGTTTCTCCTGAGGCAGCTCCTCTGAGGACATTGGGATATCTTTGGAGCTGCAGTGTCTTGGACTGCAGGAAGGACCTTCTTTTTGTGGCTGTGAATGGATTTCAACACTACCATTTTGGCCTTTTCATCTTTTGCTTTGGCTTCTGTTTTGGAAGGGACAGGAACTTCCTTCTTAACTTTTGGTGCCATCTTAGTGGAAGGAGCAAGTCTACTTACTCCCCTTTCCAAAGCCATCACCATCTTGGCTAACTTAATGTGCTAGCTTCATTATTTATTTCTCTTCTGTTCTTCATCAGTCCAGTTAATATAAAAAAATGGGAATCCCAAATGTCTTACATAGTATTTATTTATTGAATTGATAAGAACCTGATTAAACAATTAATTTTGACCAAAATTGAAAATATGAGAAAGGATCATGACTGAGTTCTTGGTACTGGGACTTCTGAAGCTGACCATGGAAGATTCTAGAGTCTCAGTTTTAATTTCTACCACACATATGACTGTGGCTTAAATGGGTAGTTTGTGTTACATACATTCAATGGCACTACCTCTAAGTAGGAGCCACTTGTATTCTAGATGTCGAAGCATAATAAATATAAGTTCCTGTCAGGTGTTCTAGCAAAATTAGTGTATTGACAATAATTTTATAAAGTTTTTTGAGTAAGAATCTCATTTTTCTTATTTTCACAAAATTATCATGAGGACAAGTGCCCTTGTGACCACTTGAGTACTGCCTTCTAAGCATATGAATAATATTGGGTAAAAATGTTCCCTGTTATAAGTATAAAGCTGCCTAATTAAAAATAAGTTCCTGGGGAACTATCTACAGCTAATATTGTACCAACACAACTCAGTATTTTCCTTGTCTCATTGTATTCCCAAACTGTTTATTATCATTTTACAAAAGAGGAATGTCAGTTTTAAATACATATCCTTCAAAACACACTTCAGATCTCAGTTCTACAGGCATGATACACTCAGCTTCCACCTTCACCTACCTGTTTCCTCTCATGGATTTGTAGCATTTGTTAGCAGTAGAACCTGGGCAGCAGGGATGAATAAACTTGGAATAAGAAACTTCCCAAATCTTGCTGTTTAGGAAATAACCCCACCTGATGTAGGTTCTCATTTTTTTCCTAAGCCAGATCTCTGTTTTTCTTACCTCTGAAGAGCAGGCTGACTTCTTACTCATCTGCATTCAGTTGGGACCAGCTACCTGGCAGTCTCTCCACCCCCTCCATCCGTCACTATAGGCTGAACATTTGGGGAAGTAAATTCTTTGGTTTATTCTATTGTGGAAACTTTAGAGGGGAGCTTTACACTTCTTGCTTGTGAGTATGGAAAAGAGAAAAACCGAATGTAATCTGGAAGGCAAAAGCATTTAAAATAAAATCCATTTTTAATATTTTATAATCCATTGTCCTTGAATTGTACTGAATCATCCTGGAATACACTTTATCAGCATAGGACTACAAACTTGAAAAAACAAATCCATTCATCTGCATTATTCTAAAGAAAATTACCAAATTACATAGGATTAGGATTTGTGTTTGGCAGTTGTAACTAATAGTTTACATTTTCAATTGGTTGAAAATATAAATTTAAAATTTATCTTTCTTTTATTCCCTTTTACAACCTGAATTTTCCAGTGAGAAAGTTCACATATAAAGTGGTGCATTATTTCCTTCACTTCATGGGCAATTTTCTGTGCTTTAAAGAGCTGGTTCACAATTGAACTTTCAGGGTCAGCGTGCCCTTGTAGGGTTGGATCTCTCCATGTGCCTAATTTTCCCTGCCATATTGTAAAATCCTCCAAGGCATTCTTTATGCTTAAAACCTTTTTGTACATCCTAATGACACGTAGCATAGTGCCTTACACATGACATTCAGGTGTATGTCAAGTTATATTAAAGCTCTTTTTTAGAATGTGAAAAGCCATTGTTAACTGACAGTGATTTTTTTCCCCCTTCTCTCAGTTAAAAGTTTTAATTGGTTGCCTTTTTTGGCCTATTTAACTGTTTCTTCTCATTTTTTTTTATAGGTATTGACCTATCTTCACATTTTCTATCATGTCTTTGTGTGTGTATAAATAAATAATTCATACTATTTATTTCCCAATTTCTATTTAAACATTTCCCTCAATTAAAAGAAAACTCTAATGCTAATATTGGAACTGGTCAGTGAGTGATAGTGCCATTTTATTAGAATATTACATGCTCAAAGGGTAAGTCCATGAGGCCAGTCAACAGCTCCCTCCAGCTGTTTGACTTTCTTGGAGTCATTTGGAATCATACAGGGTGACTTGATGATACAGGGTAATGTAGGGAAAGCTGCCAAAGGTGAATAAAGTTATTTCTTATGCCTACTTCTAGAAAGCAGTTTTATTATCTTGGTGGTATCACCCCTACCCAAACTGTGAGGTTTAGTTTAATCATTTGACTAGGCTGTAATACGTTACCCAGATGTGAGATTTCCTAAATATCAAGTAGACAGGGATTTTCTGATACACCAAAGCTTTCTGCTGCTGTCTCCATCCCTACCCCAACATTTCCATTTCTGCAAGTGGCCAGAGTCTGCTGTGTGTCAATGTGGCCCTTCACTCATTAGGATTCCCTTGAGATCTGGAATTTTCTGCAGGATTTTACTCCTCCCACGTTCTCCCAGATGTGTGAGTGTGCTGATTTGCCTGGACATGCCCACCCCCTGCTCCCTGATGACTTTATCTTTGAGGAAATGTGTTTTTATGCTTTTCTGTTGAAAAATTTACCCAACTCCATGTGGCAGGCAGTCACTGTAGACTGTATAAAAGAATGTGTACAGATGAAGAAGAGACCAGAGGCAGTGAAGATTGATTACACATGGAATAAGAGGATGAACAGCTACCAGTAGAATTGGTGATTCTCATCCTCATATATGCATAATTTATGTATAATTCCCTTTGGAACTTCTCACCTCTGATATTTACGCAACAAATACCCAGTTTTCTTTGAAAATCGGTCTATTAAGTTTAGGGCTAGTGTTCCAGCAGGTCTTAAAATGTGACTCCAATAAATTAACTTCTTGATTTGGTGTGCCCTTCAACATTTTATATTGGCTAATCAAGTAAGGTTAAAGGCAACTCCCCAAATATATTTCTGCAGAAAGTTTTTCCTTTGCTTTTATTCTGGAAGGATTTGTTGCATTTAGAATTTGGTATCTGGACTTCTCACCCGGTTTAAAGTAACCATTGTGAATGATTTTTATCCCTGTGCCTGAAATTATAAATTAATGTCAACTAATAGACTCTGTGATTTATTGGATATAGCTCAGTAACATTGCTCCTTTTATTTTATTGAAGTCAATTTTGTTAAGCTCTGCTAAGGCTCATGGAGTCCCTCTGGGGCATAGCATTAGCCTAATTGTGAATTCAGAGTAAACCCATTGAACCACTACGCATTGGTTTATTAGTGAGTGTAGAAACATGGTGAAAATGAGCTTTTTGTCAACCCTCTGACATCTAACAGATTTTTACTGGGTTGAGTAGCAAAATGCCCTTTCTAAGTCTTGGGTAGATCTTGTCTTCCTCTGAGGCTTTTAAATATTCACACAATAAGCATTTCTTACATCAAGTCAGGTCATCGCCCACTATGTGTCCAGCAGTTAATCAGGAGAGGGGAGGTATGAGGGACAGACATTCCTGTCCCAAGCCACTTGATGTCTACTAAGAAGAATGTAGACTCCACCAAGATGGAGACTGTTGTCTTTTTTCTTATGTTTCTCCAGTATCTAGAACATGCTAGATATATAGCGATGTCTCAATAATAAATGATGTCAAATACAAGAAAATGGTTTAACAAAAATTATAGAGTCCCCTGAACCTGAAAGTGTTGGGGTGTTTTACCACTGTTTTTCAGAACCTGAGATTAGAGCATGTGGCGGGTTTGGAGTGGAGGGAGTTGGGTAGATGTTGCTTAAGTTGATCACTGGCACATGGATTTGTGGACATGGGTTACTTGAATGTCCTTGGGGTTGGGAATATATTGGGAGGGAGGTAAAGAGTTTGGATGCCATCTAGGATGTGAGCCTTATCCGTGCAGACTACAGGTATGTTTCTGAATTTAAGTGCATGAAACTTCAGAATGAAGAACTGACCAAGGTACCAATCTATAAGAAGGAGCCTGTTCAGCTTTACCTGGCACCTTGAGCAGTAGAGAACTTATAACTTCACTGTCAGATTTGTTTTCTTGTTTATTTTTTGAGAAGAGGTCTCACTATATTGCTCAGGCTGGTCTTAAACTCTTGGGTTCAAGCAAACCTTCTCCCTCAGCATCCTAAGTAACTGAGACTATAGGTACAAACCATGCCTGGCTGATAATTCCACATTTTGACTGCTCCAACTATAGAAAATCTTTCTTAAACTGTGAGAAAATTCCTGTTTATTAGTCCTAATTTTACTCCCTAAGAAGTAAAGTACTCACTAAAAGACTTTTTTTTTTTTTTTTTCATACCAGGTATTGAACCCAGAGGCCCTTAACCACTGAGCCACATCCCCAGCACTTTTTATATTTTATTTAGAGACAGGGTTTCACTGACTTGGTCAGGGTCTTGCTAAATTGCTGAGATGGGCTCTAAGCCTGCAATCCTCCTTCCTCAGCCTCCTGAGCCGCTGGGATTACAGGTGTGTGCTACCATGCCCCGTCTAAAAGATTCTTTATTGTGGAATGCCATCATTTTTAACATAGATGTCATGTGTCATTTTATTTCCCTCTTCCTGAACCTTTTGTTCATAACTGTTTATTCCCTAGATTGTGTTTCTAATATAGTGAAAACATAGACATGGTGATGCTTCACTATTTGTATTCACAACCTCCAGTCTGTATGCAATTTTTCTTTGAATTGAGGTGACTTTCCATATAATAGAAGGCACTTAAGAATGCAGTTTGAGTTTGAGAATGGCCTACCCTTCTGTAACCACCATCCCAATCAAAAGCAAAAATATTCTCATCATCCTAGAGAATTCCCTTATGTTCCTGCCCAGACAACTCTCCCAGAGGAAATACTGTTTTGATTTTCAAGGTAGACTACTTCTGCTTTTTTGTGAACTTCCTATTAGTGGAATCAAACAGCATTTTTTTTTTTTTCTCAATGTGATATTTTGTGGGGTGGTGGTGGGATGGATCCATGTGTTGCAAGTGTCCCTTATTACTGCTGGGTAGCATTTCATTGTATGAGCACCCTCTTATTTTTGTTTTGATGAACATTGGGTGTATGTATCATTCTTTTCATTGGGTTTCCACATATGATCTGATCAGTGTGTACTGGAAGAAGACTACTACCTCCCTGGTTTCAGCATCATATTTTTGTGTAAATCGAGTTTGCATTAGTTATTAGTGTCTTTATTGCACTGTATACTTTATGGATTGGGATGACTAGGGCTTTCCAGAAAGTCTGCAATGGGTTCAAATCCCAGATTTACCTCTTGAGATCTACAGGAGATAGGGGAGATTATTTTACGTCTCCTTACCTCTGTAAAACAGGAACTATGATCCTGCCTGTGTCCTTCTAATGTCCATGTTTAGGAGCTGAAGGCACTCTACCCACACCAAATGCGAGTTGCAATTAGGACGGCATGCCACAGTCTTGCTGTTCTAGCTCTCTCCTATATTCATGGATTTGTGTAAGTTCATATGCCAGAATTTAAAATTTATTTATTTTCAAGTTATACAATCCATCATTGCACCCCATTGAAACCAACTGACTCTTCACCTGATTAACCAACAGGGTTGCTTTCTGTTTTGGCTCTGCCATCTATGGATTTAATAAGCAGATAGATCACCTATATCCTCAAGCAAGTCACTCTTAATATTTGAACTATAACAGAACCAAGGACATATTCCTTTAACATAAAATTAACAACCCCTCTTTAGTTTGAAATTGACTTACTAATCTATACTCTTTGGTAACTGTTGTGTAGGCATTTTCAAATCCACTGAACCATATTTTTCAGTTATCTTTTTATAAGATGTCAAGAGATACAATTCTGCAAATGTATAGGATTTAAAATCCTTGGAAGTACCACAAACATATAAAGTAAATTATAACCACCTCCTTAAAAATGTATTTTAAGTTCACCTATTAAAATATCCTGGTTTGATATTTTAATAATTCACCTCCTAATTTGATTTAAAAAGGGAATCCCTAATTTACCATACAAAGAATGTTCTATACCTTGTTCAAAATGATTTTTTCAGGGAAAAAACCAGAAATGTAAGGCTATTTAATGTTTTTCATTCACGTGTCCTTTTAAAATGTTCTTAACTTGCAAAATTCATAGCTTTATGATTTTTTTCAAGAATAAAATTTGTCAGATTCTTTCCATGCATTGTCATATTTAGAATCATTTCAACCAAGAGTAAAGATTGACATATTAATCTTTTTCAGATGTTAACTTGGTTTTTGGAGTATCACTATGGTTGATCTAGACAACCCCACACACAGATATATATTTATCTAAGCAATATGATTTCTCTTGGTTATCATTTTTTTCATTTTTGAACATGAGAATTAATCATGTGACTGAGGATCTTGATAAGAAAACTCTTTTTGTCAGCTATTTTGCTGCTGTGACTAAATGATCTGATCAGAACAATTATAGAGGAGGAAAGGTTTATTTGAGGGCTCACGGTTTCAGAGGTCTTAGTCCATAGAAGGTCAGCTCCATTCCTCAGGGCTTGAGGGGAGACAGAATATCATGGCGGAAGAGCGTGGCAGAGGGAAGCAGCTTGCATCATCAGGAAGCAGAGAGAAAGACTCCATTCTCCAGATACAAAATACATACCCCAAGGCCACCCCCCAATTTCCACCTCCTCCAGCCACACCTTACCTCTTCAATTAATCCCACCTGGGATTAATTCACTGTTTGGGTTAAGACTCTTAAAACCCAATCATTTCTCCTCTGAACCATCCTGCATTGTCTCACATCCAAACCATAACACTATCATTCAGAATTCCTTCCTATTTTGAAAATTAAAGACCTTTTAGTTCATGTAAAGTGGGAAAGGCAAGGTGAGTTGATTTGGAAGATCCTGGGGTGCACAGGCCAGCCCACGTTCTTTTGCCTCCTTATTAGCCAGTATTGTGGTTGTCATGTCATAGGCACATAGTAAAGTATTACTAAGTTGCATGGAGGCAGAATTAAGTTAATTCTGATTTTTTTTGCACATATAATATAAATTTCATATTTAGAAATATGTTTTCAGTACTTCATGGTGATTCTTATTAAACATTATCTGCCTGCAGATTATAATATTTTGAAAATGACAGGGGAGAAAACGGTTTCTTTTATAATTTTGTACAGGGCAATATTTTGGTATCCAAGATGATTAAAAGGAGAATGGCTAGGAAGATGACATCTTCCAGAAATTTTAGACTAACCCTTATGTGATAAGGTTCTCTGAAAAGAGCCAAATGATTAAAAATATTTTTGTATACAAATTTCTATCAGAACAATTTTGTATAGCAGTTAGAAAATCACAACACAAAGTAATATGGAAATTTAAAAACATTTATATTCCTGGAAAGAAACTTACTAGGAGGACTGTCCTTGGGCTGAGTCTGTCTGCATTCATTACGTGATCAGTATTTATTGCCTCGCTTATTGGACTTCACAGTCACTTCGTGTTGACTGATACATTTCTTCATTTAAAGAGGATTCCTGTCTTCAAATAAAAGACCTACACTTGACATTGGAAGGATTCCCAAGTTACAATTTTCTGATTTCTGTGTGTGTGTGTGTGGTGTGTGTGAAAATCAACAAAACAAGGAAACAACTAGCTAAATCATTTCTTCATCATCCTAACTATTGTCAATAATGTAGGGGCAATAAACTTCAAGGCTAGAGCTTTAGCATGAACTACTTGGTGAGATCTTGAATTTGAAGTAGTTTGAGAGAGATGTCTGTTTACGTGTGAGTTAGCCTGGGAGATAAATCAGAGACCCTAACACGAAATTTAATACCAAGGAGTGTAATAAGGATTTGTGGTGCTTCCTAGAGGCCCCAAGGTCTATAAACCAATGAATAGTTTACAGTGAGACATAAATATAACATATAAAACATCCAGCTATTTCATAGAGGAAAATCTTGCTATGTTTGAGGTTTGGCAGTCATGAAAGAAAAATACTTGTTCTTAGAAATTTTATGTGAAGATGGCTTTATTTTCCAAATGTTAACAAGGGAACCTTAACAACCTTAATTGGACTGAAGATATTACTGGTCTAGAAAGGGGGCAGCGAGTGAGGAGCAGAGAGACTTCTATAGAGGGGGAACCCCATAGCTCTCTGCTTAGGATCTGGCTCTTTCCCTGAGAATTGTCTACATTGGTAAATGATGGGACCAGGGAGAAATTCACGTAAGAAATGACCTGTTCTGAAATGAAACAAAAAAAAGCCCCAAATGAATAATTTATGATTGAATCTCATCCTAAATTCTCATTTTCTTAAGGAACACATGAGCAATCTGTTAGAGATGAGCCACTCTTCTTGAGGTGCCAATCTCAGCTTGTGTTGACATGACAGAAGCATTTGCAAGCCTGGTGCATTTTTCAAGCTCAGCTTTATTCATTTGTCTGCAGATCTGCATAGTAAGTCATGGCTGATTTGCTCAGTGAAAGAAATGCTTTATGCATGTCCCTCTCCCAAGGGCTCTGACTTCGGTAGAGTTGCCTCAATAACAGTCTCTTAGCATGTACTTGTAATCTCCATAGGCTGTGGTCTATTTCCTGCCAATTCCCCCAAGTTCACCAGTGGAATTCAGAGTGGATGGAAATGCCCAGCAATGTCCTCACCTCCACAAGATTCTAAAGTATTATGTGGAAAATTGAGAGGGGGTGTAGGGAACAGAGACCTTGCAGTGATTTTTGCTAGAACTAGGAAATTAACTCCAGTCAAATCACCAGCTATCAGTTTAAGTTTGGCCTTTTACATTGGCATTTCTGGGTTGTCCCAAAAGTGATAGAACAAGCCTAGGTGAGACTAATGGTTCTATGGGATGCATTTCATTAAAAACAGAGGAGATGTGTGAAGGATTGCTACTTCTGAGTGTTTGAGGATAGAATAGTTGTGATTTAAGTTTACCAGAATGCAACAAAGGCCTTTGTCTAAGGGTCTAATCAGACTTCCGGTCATAGTTGTTCTCATATCGTTTTTTGTTCCAAAATTAGAAGTTTATTGGTAGTGGTTAGTTGAGAATTTTGTGATGATTGCAATGTGGGGGTGGGGGGGATTAGGAATAGGAAATGCACATACTTCTTGAGTGAGAAATTATATTTTAAGAAATCAATGCTTTAAAATTAAAAACATATATGTACAAGTATGTTAATGCAGCATTGCTTTTAATGCTATTTAACTTAAAATAGCCTAATTGTTACCCAGCACAAGAATGAAACATACATAGAACTTATGTTATAGAGTATATATCTTGTAATTAAAAAAAAAATCAAGGAAAATCACATGTGTGGAGCAGGTGTGAAAAGACACACTTCAAAATGCTAACACCAATTACCAAAGGGCATGTGATCGCAAAAGTGTGAGGCAGAATATAACATTTTTCTGAATAAACATCTGACGGTTTGCATTTAATTGACATTTTCAAGAATACAACACATTGTTATTGACTATAGGTATCACGCTCTCCAATTTTGAATTTATACCTTCGAAATGTGATTTTATAATCATTGACGTCTTTCCAACATACCCTTCCCTCCTTGGTAACCATTCTATTCTCTGCTTCTGTGAGTTCAGCTGTTGAAGAGTCTGTGTATTAGTGGGATCATGTGCTATTTGTCTCTCTGTGCCTGGTTTATTTCACTTAACATGGTGCTCTCCAGATTCACCTTGCTTTTACAAATAGATCTTAGGTTTTTTTCACACGGAATTAGAACCACTTTCCTCTAACAGGTGAAATGGCTCTTGCATTCTCCAGGCAACTTAATCACAATCAGCCTGGGGGTAATATTTGCCATGAGTAACTCCCTTGTATCTGTTTGCCCTCCAATTTCATCCAACTTTGTATATCACCTTGCTTTTTATGTCCTTACATCTTGGGGGTGCCTGTTAGACACTAGAGTTATCTACAAAATATTTCTTATATCTTTATGAGGTCCCTTCAAATTCCACTGTGTGATTTTTTTTTTTTTCCTCCTGTGCATTACTGGCTCAAGGTATAATATAATTTCTGTAGAAAAGCTGTGGTCTCCATCCAAGTTACTGTAGAGGAAAGTGAATACCCTTTCCACAGAATAGCTGATGGGCCAAGTTCATCATTAGAGAAGAACAAATTAACTATGGCTTTCATCTGGCTCTTCTGGTTTCACTGTTCCCTTCTCTTGAAATCCTGCATGTCACATTTTATTGTACTCTCCTGGTTGCCATTTAAAAGAGTGACTCAGTCATCATTTAAACTGATGAGCCATATTGTCTTTTTTAGGCAACGTCCCTCAGGCTGATGCCTGGCAGCAGCAGAGTCTGAGAGGTGACAGGGATGTTTGTTTTATCCAGTAACTCAAACTTTTCAGGTCTTTGAATGAGGAGGGTCATTTCAAATAAGACAAAGGAATGGAGTCTTCAGCTTTTGCTCTCTGTTCATAGTGTTTATATCAGCAGTTTTGCCATCAGGTGGTCTGAGATCTAATCCACCTTAGAGAAACAGCTCCAAATAGCTTTAACAGGCTGCTGCTGAAGTAGTGTCTAGTACATTTGAGTGGCTTTCCTTTTCATATTGTATTTAAACAGGGACAGTAAACTGGAGGTCACAGTTGGAAAGGTGTGTTAAAATGCATGGGAGGGTATGTTGCCAAAGTACTAACTATATTTTGCACATGTAATGGTTAGATGTAGTATGTAGTGTTATGTTTATGGTATTTTTTTCCAGTATAACTTTTACTTGGTTTTATGATTTTTACTTCCAGGCATTTCTAAATGGATTGAATTGAGTGGGAATTCAAAATTCTCTTAATTCCTGGAGTTAGGGCATTTATAAATGGGTGATTCACTTTAAAAGGGTGTATACTATTACAGCCAGAATGGACACCAGGGTGGATGTGGATAATCGCTGAGGATCCTTGCTGCAGGAGGGTGACGATAAAGACTACCATCTTAGTACTGTGGTTGATTTATCTCGTGGAATAAACTGAACATAAGATCCTTATCTTACTTGCTAATCTATTCCTGTATTTCCTTGAGGAGTCAGGCCCTGCCGTTGGATTTGGGTATTTGGTTATAGTGCTCTCGTGTCTCACATGGAAGATTTTAGCTGGATAAACAATCTTTTTATGACTGCAATGTGGAAATAAAGAAGTTTAAGCATTTCTTCTGTTTGTCTCTCTACACAAAGTGCTAGAACCTGTAAAGTCTCCAGTTGGTATTCGAGTGGTAATGGGGCATACACTCATTGTTCTTATCTAGGACATGAATAAAATGGCAAAGTACATGGAAATATATGCCATAAAGAAGCAGCTATCTTAGAGCCATGTGGAAAGTTTATGACAGCTCAATTTCTGTATTGTCTCTAACTTCTATGTTTTATGTTCTTCATATTTTCATCTGACTGACATGTCATAGGCTATATTGGATACCATGGCTGGTCTCATTTAGGAAAAAATATATCAGATTGTGTGGGAACCATACATATATCAGATTGTGTGGAACCTTAAACCCTTTTGGTTCCAAAACAGCACCTTTTCATGTGCTGTTCCCACATGCGTCCTGATCCACACCAGTCACCATCATTAAGACCGAGAGCTCCTGGGAGACAGACTCATCAGCCTTCTCCACAGTGCTTATGGTGGTGTTGGGTGAATATTTGTGAAATGGATGAAATCTGTAAATAAGTAATTATTTAAAAACTAACATCATTTTAGATGCAACAGAGTTACACTTTTCCTTCGAAGGCCTTTCTGTTTTAAGGCAGACTTTATCTTGACGACATACAAAATGATGCTTTAGATGGTCGCTGGAAAGTCTGAACTCATTACTGTCAAGAAGAGGAGATCCAGATTTGTTTCTGGTTTCCCTCCACTGAATTATGTCCCCTACAGAAACGTACATATTAACAAACAGTCTGAGAGCTGATCTATGCTCTAAACATTGTTGGCTTAGAGAGGTTTTCCAGTAAAATCTTAATTGCCTCTTAGAGAGTCACATTTTTTCAGTTTCCTACTATCCTGTCTCCAGAATCTTTTTAGTTCTAATAAAGATAAAAAATACAAAGTGAGAAGTACTTTAACCTAACAGAGGGGAAGGCACAGACAGTGACAAAGGCCTGAGAGGAATGGCTGATCTGCTTGCACAGTGGAAAAAGTCTCTGTTGCCTAGAATGAATGTCAGGCAGGGTGCTTCTCTCACAAAAGGTGAGTTCTAGAAAGTCCACAGTCAGTCTCATTTATTGTTTTATTTCTACAACTTAGGGTACACAGCAGGTTTTTAAAAATGTTTGTTGAATGATTGAATAAACAATAATGTGATATAATTTTAACAACCAGGTAATATATCATTGGGCAGAAAACACTAGAGCCTCACCTCCTGAGAATTGCTGTCACTGCTGCCTTAGTTCAGAAGCTGTAGGGAAGTTCAGATTTTACCTCTGCAGGCTTAATAATTTAGTCCACTTAAAAAGAAAACAAAACAACAAAAAACCTGACAGTAAACAGATCAATAGGAGACAAGGTAAACAGGTTTAGTTACATGGTTGTGTGCAAGAAGCCACACAAAATACGCAAATCAAAGAAGGGACACATAGTTAATGCCACATGGAAGAGGACACCTAAGCCTCAACGAAGGGGAAACAAGGGGGCTGTAGGCAGTCTCAGCAGGGGAGTAAATGAGATTTAGGAGGCATGAATGGACTTGAAGAACAGTTGATGGCCTGGGACAAAGTTCCTCTGGGCTCTGTGTGATGTTTGACTTCCAGTCTCTTCCTCAGTTAATGAAATGTCAGGAAGAAGATTTGAAGGCAATTGTGTTCCTCTTTGATCTGGTCTTTAGGTAGATGAGGGAGTTCAGAGACAGCCCTTCCCTGCTGTTGCTCTCAGTTTGAAGTTCAAAGTGGCATATTTGGGGGATATTGTTTTCTGAGCCACGACAAAGCAAACCCATAATTTCATGTGAGGATATAAAATTATAATGCTTAATTTATCAATTATAGAACAGATCCCTTAAGTCAGATGATCTCGCATCTTTTAAGTCGCTTTTTAATTAAACATTTTATTTTAGATGATTGTAGATGTTTGTGAAATAGCAAGAAATAATATAGAAAGAGCCTATGTACCCTTCACCTTTAAGATTCCTCCAGTGATAACTTATTGAAACAACGTAGTAAAATGTCACAACCAAGACACTGACATTCTCATAGGGATGTAGAACATTTCCATCACTGCCAAGATCTCTCCTGCTGCTCTTCTATAGCCTTAGTGACCCCTCTCCTTCTGCCATCTCCTCAGTGCCTGACCTGAAAGATCTCTGTTTCTACAATTTGGTCATTTTAGGAATAGTGTACGTATGGACGACCCTTAGGAACGGGTGTTTTCCTCTCAGCATTGGGGCCTGAATGTTCATTGAAGTCATGCTGCCAAATAGAGGTCAAGGCTCAGCTTGCTGCTAGATGCGTTGGCACTGCTCTGTGGGGGAAATCAGGGTGGTGGGTAGGGAAGGGAAGATCAGCTTTCTGCTTAGCCCCCGTGACAGCACCTCTGGAGGGGAAGCTGAACACCACCTGACTCTGGTGTTTGGGGTGGTAGAAGATTAGCTCTCTGCTTGGCCATGCTGAAACCATGCAAAGGGGGTAGCTGAGGATGGAGAATTTGCAAGCAAGACGGACTTCTTTCCTGGTCCTGCTGAAATCATAGCCTCCTGTCCAGCAGTGCAAGCCACAAGGAAGTCCAGGGACTTGCTACCCAGTAGCTCCCCAAGTCCTGAGGCCTTTATGTGGTCTGCTGCCTTCTTTCTCTGTCTTCCTATGTTGGCTGTGTTATGTTCAGGGTTTTTTGGATGCAAGGAGGAGCTGGGAAGAATTTTCTTTTTCAAGAGAATTCTATACTTTTTTCTTTTTTTTCAGAACACTTTATGAAATAACTTGGACACTTGGTATTAGTTTTCATGCTGTTTGAGACCACATAATTTCTATTGCTATTCAGCATAGCCAATATTCAAGACAAGCATCTGCATGAAGTTCTGTAAAATAAGACTTTCATCAGGGCAAGTATTTCAAGATGAATTGATAGGTCAGCTTATGGCAAAAAAAGATAAGTATGTAGTTCTTTCTGAAATTGTCTCATAATTTACAAGTGTTACTTTACATATTTATTTTTCAAAACATCACCCTCAGACAGTGTGGCTGATGGAAACTATACATCATTTTGGCATTCTGGGAGACTTGAAAGAAAATTACTCATGACTGTTGAGCAATTTTGTGATACTGCTAAGTAGAAGGGGTTGATATATTATGATCTTCTGCAATAACCCACCTAAAATGTTTTTGGTATTCAGACCACATATTACTGATCACACGTTATTTTATAGCTAGTTTTCATTATGTTCCTATTCACTGTTTTGCTTCTGCTTGTAGCTCTTTCCCCCCCCTCCATGTCATGGCAACTATTCTCTTGTTGTGGAGTTAGAGTAATTTCCAGTGTCTTTTTATATTATACACATAAATTAGGGAGAAGTCCAATAGTATTACACTAAGGAAATAAGCTTCACCCATAACTTTGCAACTGGGACTATAGACCAGCTGACCTCTCCCAATACTCATCTAAAGATAATCTCTAATGGTACAAAATCCCTAAAGGAAATGATGTCCGTCTTCATTCAAAGCAAAGAAATATAAGTGTTGATTCCAGTAAAGGGACAGCATAAGAAGTTAAATTGTCCAGTGGTTTTGATATATTTTAGGCAATTGATCTGAACTCAATTTATAGTTTTAGTCTCTGACATGCTTAGAGTATGAGTTATTACTTATACACCTCATCATTCACATTATTATAAGTTTTAGACCTAAAAAGTTAAGGAATATATTTTACACATTAAAAATTTATTATATACTCTTGTCTCTGGTAGCTGCTTGATCAATAAGTGCTGAATGGCAGAGTGATTTGGGCCATTCAACTTCTTGGGTATGATCTGTGGGAGGTGGGTGCTTTGCCTCTGCTACCCAGGTCATTTTCTAAATGCCTTTTTCACTCACTGTTCATCTTCACAGTCAGGCATTGTGAGCTCATCTTATCTGTCCCACCTGCTTTTGGCACAGAGTTTGCCTGTAGAACCCCTCACCCCACTTCAGTTCTAGATTTGCTGGTTTCTCCACAGTTTTGCACCCATGTTATGGGTACTCGCTTCTGTGCACATGTGAGATCAGCCCAGCACCAGGCCTAGCGAGCAGTACTTTCCTGTTCTTGTTGGCTCTCATTCTAATCTACAACTAGAATTCAAACTCATTTCTCACTTTTCCAGGAGATCTTCTGCAAATGCTTTAAAACGTGCTGTTATATTTTCTGTATGAGTAGTAACACACATCATTGCATCTCAAATTGACCTGACTACGCGTGACCTCACATTTTTTCCTAATTTTGTTTTTGACTCCCTCTTGCTAATGACTTTTGTTACACTCTTGTTTGCTCTGAGGGCAAGTCCTTCCTTTGTAGCTTTTTGTGACTTGGCAAACTTTGCTAGCACCAGTTGGAGTTGTAATTGCGCCAGACTTTCAGGACAATACCTCTGGTTCTTTCATTTGCATCATCTGACTTGCTGCTAGTGCTTTCTGAGGACTCAGATTGAGTCTTTTCATCAGAGAAGACTTTTCTCACTCCCTGACTAGCTGAGGTCACCCTGCTAATGTGCTTTAGCATATCTCTTATATAACATGAGTTTTTAAAATTATTCACTTTTCATTTAACCCATGACTGCTGATCACTTCTTATGTATTGGGTAGTATTTCAGGGAATGTTTCAGAGAGACGTAAGTGATGGTGCTGGGGTTATAGATAAACTAGTAGAGCACTTGCCTACCATATACAAGGCATATATGTTCTATCTCCAACACTAAAAAAAACTCATACATAAGTGACAAAATGAACACAATTGCTTTGCCATTTTGCCCTTATATTCTTTCTGGGGGGAGCGGGTACCAGCAGTAGAACTCAGGGTCACTCGACCACTGAGCCACATCCCCAGTCCTATTTTGTATTTTAGTTAGAGACGGGGTCTCACTGAGTTGCTTAGCGCCTCACTCTTGCTGAGGCTGGCTTTGAACTCTCGATCCTCCTGCCTCAGCCTCCCCAGCTGCTGGGATTACCCTTATATTCTTGTGGGAGGTTAACAATAAAGAAAAACAGGAGCTGGACAATAAATATAGTAGTTATATTAGGGGCCATATTAGTCAGGGTAGGATTAATAGTGCTGTGACAACGTGCAAGCCCATAATTTCAGTGCCATAACAATTTTGCCCTTTTGAAAAATATGCCAAGATCTGGATAACTTTCCAGGGAAACATTCGTCTCTGTGGAGCTTCTACAATCTGGAATTTTTTGACCTTCAGCACTTCCTTCTCAAAATGAAGTTGGCTTCATGATTGTGGTAGTCATGGAGGAGTCAGTGGAAGGTCAGGAACTGGCAGTTAAACTCCTAGGCACAGAATCTGCACATGTCAAGTCTACTGACGGTCCTTTGCAGCTCATTTCAAATGACTCCATCTGAGAGGGGCAGGGATTATCAGCTCTTCTGTATGTTTGAGAAGAGAAGCAGATAAAAGTGAAATCCAAGATCTGCATGTAGAAAGGTAATGCTCTATGGGAAATAGGGTAAGGGGCTCATTTATGCTTGGGGGCATTGCAATCTAAGTCTAGTCCCCAAATGCCATTGCAGTGAGTGTTGGAAGTGAAGGAGTGAGGATGTTGATATTTCCAGGAAAGGCATTCCAGAGGTTGAGATCGGCTAGCACCAAGGTCTTGAGCTGAAAGATGAGTGGTTCATCTGTGGGTGAGCAAGAAGAGCTGTGTGCTCCTGCTGAGTGAGCAAGAGAGTTAGAATATGGATAACTCGGAGGATCACTGCAGGGACATCACCCCAATGATACAGGGCCTCAAATCTTTTTAAGGATTTTGCACCCTCCACTATTTTAGGTAAAGTTCACTTGTCACAAAATTAGTTTCTTCAATTGTGTAACTCAATGGTTTTTAATGAATTCAATTTGTGCAAATATTATCACAACAATTTTAGAACATAATTTGTCCATGTGGGCGTTTCATAAAATTTGAGTCATATATGTGGAATTTTGTGTCTGACTTCTTTCACTCAGTGTAATGTCTGTAAGGTTAATCTTTGCTTTAGTAGGTATTTTACAGTAATATTCCATTGTATGGATAGATTACATTTTATTTCCTCATTAGTTAATGGACACTTGGGTTATTTCTACATTTTTGCAATTAAAATGTCTTGTTAATTAATGTTCAAGTCTTTATGTGAAGAATATTTTGACTTTTTTCCCTGTGTATATAACTAGAACCAGAATTACTGGGTGGTATAGCAATTCTATTTTTAGCATTTTGAGGAATTTCCAGATTGTTTTCCAAAGTAGCTGCATTATTTTACATGGCCACTGGCAGTGTATGGGGTCTTCAGTTTTCCCACGTTCTTACCAATCTTATCTTTTTTTAAATTCTAGTCATCATAGCAGATACCAGTGGTACCTTATCGTGGCTTTGATTTGCATTTCCTAGGTGGCTGATAATGTTGAGCATTTATTCGTGTACTTATTAGTCATTTGTACATCATCTTTGGAGAAATCCTTATTCAGATCCTTTACCCATATTTTAATTTGATTTAGGATGTTGGCATATTTCTCAAGAGAAAATTGTTATCCACCAAAGTTTTGTGCAGACTAATGGAATAATCTGGTTTGATTTTAGAAGGACCTCTGTTGTTGCTGTGTTGAGAATCGGCTGCAAGAAAGTAAGCATGGAACTAGTTAAAAGGATATTGTACCAATCTGGTTGAGAGATTCTCCAGGTCTGGACTGGGATAGTAGCAGCAGAATTGGAAATGAGTATTTGATTCTGGATGTATTTACAGGTAAAGTTAGCTGGGTTTGTTGACAAATTGGATATAGGACTAAGAAAAAGAAATTGGTTAAGGATGACAATGTCTGTGGCCAGAGCATCTGGAAAGATAGAGTTGCCAACAATTAGGCTAAAAAACTTGGGAACAAGTGTGTAGGGAAATTATTCCCCCCTCATGAGAGTTCAACCTTGATGAAGTTGAACTATGTGCCATAGTATCCCCAGCTAGGAACATGCTCACAGTATATAAATGAAATAATGAGGGATTAAACAAAGGAAAGTATCATGTGTCTAAGTATCATGTCTATTAAATGTTGAATTTAAATTTTCTTTGGCCGTGGATATACAAATCTAATACATTAATTTAATACTTAGCTATTTTTCTTTTAGCTAGTGGTTTAAATTATTCCATTTGTTATAGTATCATGCTCAAGAGCATGAACTGTATAGCTAGGTATGACTGACTTTTACCAGTGTGACATCAGACACATCGCCTACCTACTCTGAAACTCAGTTTTCTTTGTATGTTTGGGGTACTAACATTCAGTTAATAGAGGCTTCTGAATATTAAATGAAAAGTCCTTAGGACAAAACTTAACACATGGAAAAATTATGCAAATATGTGTGCATCTATTATGTGCAAAAATAAACACATGACATGTATGTGCACATACATAAGTATACATATCTACATATGCAAATTATAAAAATGCATATTGAATGCAGTGTATAGTTAACATTTTGAATTAAAATGTCAAAGCTATGTGTTTTGTTTTATATAATAATCATTTCTTAGTCTACATATAATTTTAATTTCTTTATATAAAAGAAAAATGAAAATTATGGGATTTAGGGTCAGAAGTCTGAACTTGAGATCTCCAATTTATTGTCCATGAAGCTATTTAAATTCCATCTTCCCATCTGTAAAATGGTGGTGATGATGCATACCCACGCGTATGGAACGTGTGTATCAGTGCAACTAATATTGTACAAGTTTTTACTTAATACTATATGTTAAAATACTTAAGTGATTCTTATTATCTTCACAGTTTGCTATTTTACTGTTGGGAGAGGATATCATGAAAAAGAATCTATTATCAATGAATTCTGAGAAAATGGGAAAAGTATGGAGAAAACTTTTATTGGAAACACGATGTACAATAATCTTTTAAAACGTCTACAGCAACAAAATAATAAAAACCCAAGACATGACTTTAATGGAAGCAACGACGTGGAACCCACAGCATTTTTCCTAGGTTTTAGTCAATGACACGTCAGACTCATTATGTTTGATTCATTGGGTTTCGGTGTCTGAAGCTGAGGACTGCACTTTCTGCAGCCATTTGTGAAAGAACAAATGATGCTACAAATGGACAGCTCAGCATCTTCACTGAGTGGAAGTTCAGGTCACTGAAAGAACATGAGTGTTGGGAAGAGCTGGAGATCTTGCTGTACCGGCCTCAGAGGTCATTTATTTGTATCCGAAGTGTACAGCACATAGTAGGCACTCAATTGGTATCTGTTGATAAACATTACATAATACTTTTTAGACAGTTGAGAGGGAGCCCTGGTTTATCATGTGGGAAGGGTGAGAATTTGAGCCCTAATTCAGAAATACCTGCAACTTCCTTTGAAATGCCTCAAAAAGGAAAAGGCAAATTGATGGAGAGAGGAATGTGCAGATGGAATGATATGTGAGAAAGCAAATACTGTGAAATGTTAATTGTCAAATTTAGGTGTAGTGATGGTATAATTTTGCAAGCATTTGTTGTTTGAATTATTTCTATAATAAAATATTTATGAAAGTAGAAAGAAACCAGAAAAACAGTGTATCAAGAAAAACTAGTTTCTCTGCTGCTTTCAGGATTGTAGTACAGGGGTTGGGGCTGTAGCTCAGTGGTAGAGAGCAGGCATGAGCCCTTGTGTTTGATGTCTACCCTGAAAACTTATTGTAGCCCCAATATTCCAGAAACAGAAGGACAAGTACTACCTGATCCCACTTATATGAAGAATCCAAAATATTCAAACTCATTGAAGCAGAGAGAAGAATGGTGCTTGCCAGGGGCTGGGAAGTGGAGGACAGGAAGGAATTACTGAGTACAAAATGATGCAGAATGAATAAGTCGGTGACCTACCATATAGCATATTGACTAGGGCTCACGATAGTGTATTGTATATTTAGAAACCCATTAAGTGGTTAGATCTTATGTTAAATGCTCTTCCTCCCCAAATCAATCACTCTATAAATCAATAAGGAGAGTGGGAGGAAACTTGCGGAGGTGATGGGGATATGTTTATAGCATTGATTATGGTGATGGTTTTGTGGGTGTATACTTATCTGCAAACTCATCATGTTGTATGCATTAAATAAGTACAGCTCTCTGTCAACCATAACTCAATAAAGTGGTTAAAAAAAAAAAAAAACAAAAAATTTACAGAAGTTGTGGTTTCAACCAAACACTGTCAACAAAAATAAGTGTGTTGAAATTGTCATCATCGACTTCCTCCTTCTCCTCCTTTTCTTGGTGTAACAATGAGAAGAGACGAGGCATGTTGCTACAAAAGATTAACCCCTGAATCGTTATTTCTCTCCCGTGTCCAAGATAAGTTGACTTGGGACTTTGCTGCAGGGCCCACGCTGATGGAAGCTCCATCATTTGTAATGCTATCAGTCCTCCTACCCCCACGAAACACACAGGAGATCACAGAATGGTCTTTAAATACTGGGAAGTAGTGTTTCACATGCTTGAGGGGCGGAAGAGAACCGGGTATTGGTGAGCACAGTTAAATCTTTATAAGGAGATCGAGTATGAAGCAGAGAGACCAGTATCCATTACTTCTTTATTTTTCTTCCCGGTAACAAATACAGGATGTCATGCCTGCAAATCCCAAATCATTAAAAAAAGATTCTAAAACACAGGAGTTGGGGTGAACAAATGACACACACTGACACATTGTAGAGGTTCAAATGTTACAGTCCTCATTTGCATACCTGGGTTATGTGCTATCATTACAGAGTTCTCAGAATTTATCAGGAAGTCAAAAAGACTGAAGTAAGTCAGCACTTACTTTGTGCCTGAGAACTCTCTCTCCATAAGGGAAATAACAGACATGGATCCTGTCTTTAAGGCTTAATCATCCAGAAACTAATGGGCATGAAATAACTAGAGAATAATTGTTCCAGATACATTTGAAAACTTAATTGCGATAGACACTGAGAATCAAATAGAGGTCAAAAAAGGTGAATAGCACATCAATAGCAATAGTAGGAATAGCAGTAATAGTAATAACAGCTCAGGCTAACATTGTGCTTCCTCTGTCAGGTAATGTTCTGAGTCCCTTGTAAGTATTACACCGTCGGATGTCACTATCAGTCTGGTGAGCTCAGTGCCATCGCTGATGCCATGCTTCTCTTCATGGAGAAGCAGTGACTGGTGTTCTGTTCCTGAACCAGGGTGATATGGAACAGGGAGAGGAGAAGGAGGGAAGCCCTCAGGAAAGAGAGAAGTGTGCATAAGGTTACAAGGGCCTTCACAAGTCAAGAATGTGACGGGGAGGGGGCAGGTATAAATAAAGCTCAAGGTTGGGGGAAAGACAGGAGTTGGGTAAGTTAGGTGTGACCAGATAATGGGGGATCTTGAGAACCACAGGAGGATGCTGTTTAACTCTTTCTCTTTGCTTTTATGTTCACCTATGTAAATGGTGGGGCCCGACTTGAGGAAGAACATACACTTTTCTCTTTTTTCTTTTTAGTTTGCATGACAGAATATATTTTGACATATAAATACATGGAGTATAACTCCCCATTCTTGTGGTTGTACATGATGTGGAGTTACAATGGCCATGTATTCACATATGAGCATAGGAAAGTGATGTCCGATTCATTCTACTGTCTTTCCCATTCCCACCCCCCCTTACTTACCCCCATTCCTCCCTGTCCAATATGGTGAACCTCCACTCCTCCCTCTTCCCTGCCTATCGTGAGTCAGCATTCGAATATTAGAGAGCATTCGACCTTTGGTTTTCTTGGGATTGGCTTATTTCACTTGGCATGATGAACTTCAGATCCATCCATTTACCTGCAAATGCCATAATTCCATTTTTATTTAAGGATGAGTGATATTCCATTGTGTATATAGACCACATTTCCTTTATCCGTTCATTTGTTGAAGGGCACCTAGGTTGGTTTCATTGTTTAGCTATGAATTGAGTTGCTAGAAACATTGATGTGACAGCATCACTGTAGTATGCTATTTTAAATCCTTTGTGTATAAACCAAGGAGTGGGATAACTGGGTCAAATGGTGATTCTATTCCAAGTTTTCTGAGGAATCTCCATACTGCTTTCCATAATGGTTGCTCCAATTTTCAGTTCTACCAACAATGTACAAGAGTGTCTTTTCCCCCACATCCTTGCCAACATTTATAGAACATATAGTTAATGATAATACTCTGAGTTGTCTGCCACAGGAGAAATAAACTGGAATGAAACAGTTGTATGAATGATCTCCAATTTTGCCTGACTTTTATCAAGGATGGAGGATTGGGATAGAACAGCAAACTCGGTCCAAATGTCTGAGGAGGTTGAACCAACTACTAAGTTTAGGGGATGCAGTGTCCTAGAAAGAGAAGTCACTGAAAGTTACACCCACCATCATTGTTTGTTATAGAAAAAAAGGGGGGGGGGGACAGATCAAGATCAGACAAAGGAAGAGATGCATTTTGAAGTGTGTTTTTTCACACCTGCTCCACACGTGATTTTCCTTGATTTTTTTAAAATTACATAACTATAACATAAGTTCTACGTATGTTTCATTCTTGTGTTGGGTAACAGTTAGGCAGAGCCCAGAGGAATTTCAAATGTGGAGCGTCAGTTGTCTTCTACCCATGAGGCATTGCTCCCAACAGCTCTGCATGAGGATCCAAATGGAGCATTGCCCACCAGGGCAGCTCACCTGAGCAGTGGTGCTCTGACGTTTTACTGGGACTCCGTTACATGGCATGACTGATTGGTTGATTGTCCATCTGGTTGATCTCATCCTCCAGAACCTCTGATACTGTGTATTCAAAGCCCACAAGGGACATTGCTGGTCTTTCTGGTGTAGCCAATTCCTTCTCCAAGTCATATTGTTGGATTATTCACCCTGTTTCAGTGACAGAACTCAAGTCACTGCTTCTCCATGAGTGTCCATCAGCAATAGTACTGACCTCACCAGGTTGATAGGGACATTCAAAAGCATAACACTTTCTTTGTTCCCAGGTAAACAGACTCCCATGTGCATAACTTTCCCCGGGCTCAAAGACTACCTCCCAGAAGCCAAGGGCAAAGACCAGACCTTCTCTAAGGTCAAGGTAAAATTCTTTACTACACACCTGGATATCAACATTGCTATGCAAAAAAAAAGTCTCAGAGAAAGCCAACTCTTGAGTTATTGGGTAATTGGCAGTAAGTTGCTTTTTAAATGTATGTTTCACAGAAAAAAATGCCATGGAACAGCTTTTAAGGGTCTTTCCCATTCAAGTACATTTGCAATTTCTCTTAGCTCAGAAAAAAGCCCTGTGTGGCATTCCAAATATTGCTTTACCGAGTAGATTCTTTGGCTGTGGTTAGAGAGATAGATCTGTCTTATTAACATTTTGGTGACTGAAGGGTGTCCATATGGTAGTGGGATGGAGAATTTCACTGGCAGGGCTTCTGAGGTATGGGTGTGACCAGAACTCTATCGAAAAACTGCAGAATGTAATGGGGTCAGACTTCAACTCAGACTTTGATTACAGCTGGGGGCCAGATGGGTTTCATGGAATTTGGGACTGAGTGCCATTTATAGATTGGGTTCAGATCAAAAGCAACAGGTATGCACCAGTGAGTTTCTAATGGTGAGGGTTGAGTGACAGGGGAGGCTGAATCACATGCTGAGTTGAGTAGGAAGTTGTTTACCTGCCCTGCTCAAAACCTGGTGGGATCTTCCTGAGAGTTTGTTGAATACCCATTAACAGTACAGGTTCTTGTGTTATACTACCTGAATTCAAGACGTGGCCCTGCCAATTGCTAATTATGTGTTCTATGCAAGTTACTTTAGTGCCTGTTTCCACATCTGTTAAATAAACTTAATATGTTCTGTACCCTTAATTTCTGTTCCTACTTTCCTTTCTTCTTTGAGTTTAATCGGATGTTTTTTTCTAGCTTCTTGAAATGGAGGCCATTTTTGATTTTCAGTTTCTATTCTAAAATGTGCATTTAAAAATACAAATCTCCTAAGCATCAGAACCTCAGTTACAACCCACAAGTTTTGAGAGAACACATCCTCATTGAAGTTCATCTTGATGGAGTTTTAATTTTCCATTGTGATATCCTATTTGAGGTATGGATTCTTTAAAAGGATGTTTTATTTCCAGTTGTTTTGGTAATTTATTCCTAGATTAGGTCCACTGGAGTCAAAGAACAGTCTTTGTAAGATTTCAGTTCTTGGAAACTTGAGATAGACTTGCTATATGGATTGGCACTTGGATTATTTTGTAAGTGCTCTGTAGGATCCCTAAGGTAGGGTGCATTCCAGGGCTGTTGGATGGTCTTTCATAGCTATCAGTTAGGCCAGGTTGGTTTACAGATTGTTGAAATGTTTAATATCCTTTCTGAATTTTTGTCTGCTTGTTCTAGGAGTTACTGGTCAAGGTGTGTTAAAATTTTCTAACTTTGACTACTTTGAGTTCTTTTAGAAGTTTAGTTTCTTTAAGGACTTTAGAGACATTTTTGCTGTATGTACTTTATGACTGTTAGTAGATACAAATTCAGGATTGTTGTATGAATGTCTTTATGTTAACACTCTAGCCTTGAAGCATATTGTGTCTGATACTAATATTTCCACAGTAGCTTTTGTTCCATTTTTGCCTGTGTGGTAATTTTTTCTCAGATCTTTTAAATTATTAGTTTTCTTATATTTAGCATATGTCTTCTGCCTATTTTTTTTCAATTCAACCTGAAAAGGTTTTGTCTTTTAATGGGAATATTTAGCTGACTATTAGTTTAGGTATAAGTCTACCATTTTACTATTTTCTATTTAATCCAGTTTTTGCTCCTTTATATTTAATTCCTTTATATTTAATTGCCTTATTTTATCTTTTTTTTTTGTTTCAGAGGTCTCAGTCCATACAAGCCATCTCCATCATGGTGGAAGACTATGGCAGAGAGAACCAGCTCATGTGATGATCGGGCAACAGAGAGAAGGGTCTCCACTTGCCAGATACAAATATATACCCCAAAGCCCTATCCTCAATTCCCACCTCCTTCAGTCACACCATACCACTTCAGTTACCACTCAGTTAATCCCTATCAGGGGATTAATTCACTGATTGGAATAAGACTCTCACAACACAATCATTTTTCCTCTGAATCTTCTTGCATTGTCTCCCACATGAGCTTTTGGGGGACACCTCACATTCAAACCATAATAGACACTATCACAAACATCCTAAGAAGATGTTACTAATTTTTTTTTAACTTTAATAAGATCACACAAAGAGGGAGGAAAGGGACAGTGTGCAGGGGTAGGAAGGAACTAGACTTCCCCAGCTATGCCTCGTTGACCAGTTTTTTTTTTTAAATTTATCTTTATGGTAAACAAATGGGGATACATGTTGTTTCTGTTTGTACATGGAGTAACAGCATACCATTTGCATATTCATACATTTACATAGAGTAATGATGTTTGATTCATTCCGTTTTTTCCTTCCCCCCACCCCTCCCACCTCTCTTTTCCCTCTATACAGTCCCTTCTTCCTCCATTCTTGCCCCCCTCCCACCCCCCATTACATGTCATCATCTGCTTATGAGTGAGATCATTCGTCTTTTGGATTTTTGAGATTGGCTTATCTCACTTAACATGATATTCTCCAATTTCATCCATATGCCTGCAAATGCCATAATTTTATTATTCTTTATAGCTGAGTAATATTCCATTGTATGTGTGTGTGTGTGTGTGTGTGTGTGGGTGGGTGGGTGGGTGTGTGTGTATATATCACAGCATCTTTATCCATTCATCAATTGAAGGGCATCTAGGTTGGTTCCATAGTCTGGCTATTGTGAATTGAGCAGCTATGAACATTGATGTGGCTGTACTCTGTAGTGTGCTGATTTTAAGTCCTTTGGGTATAGGCCGAGGAGTTCAGCAAATAGCAAATTCAGCAAAATAGCAGGCTATAAAATCAACATGCATAAATCTACAGCATTTTTAATACACAAGTGATGAAACAGCTGAAAGGGAAATGAGGAAAACAACTCCATTTGCAGTAGCCTCAAAAAAAAAAAAAAAAAAAAAACCAAAAAAAACAAAAAACTTGGGCATCAATCTAATCAAAGAGGTAAAAGATCTCTACAATGAAAACTACAAAACATTGAAGAAAGAAATTAAGGAAGACCTTAGAAGATGGAAAGATCTCCCATGTTCTTGGATAGGCAGAATTAATATTGTCAAAATGGCCATACTACCAAAAGTGCTATACAGATTCAATGCAATTCCAATTAAAATCCCAATGATGTACCTTACAGAAATACAGCAAGCAATCATGAAATTCATCTGGAAGAATAAGAAACCCAGAATAGCTAAAGCAATCCTTAGCAGGAAGAATGAAACAGGGGGTATCGTAATACCAGAACTTCAACTACACTACAAAGCAATAGTAACAAAAACAGCATGGTATTGGTACCAAAATAGACAGGTAGATCAATGGTACAGAATAGAGGACATGGACACAAACCCAAATAAATACAATTTTCTAATACTAGACAAAGGTGCCAAAAATGTGCAATAGAGAAAAGATAACCTCTTCAACAAATGGTGCTGGGAAAACTGGAAATCCATATGCAACAGAATGAAATTAAACCCTTATCTCTCACCCTGCAGAAAACTCAACTCACAATGGATCAAGGAACTCGGAATCAGACCAGAGACCCTGCATCTTATAGAAGAAAAAGTAGGTCCAAATCTTCACTTGGTTGGCTTAGGATCAGACTTCCTTAACAGGACTCCCATAGCCCAAGAAATAAAAGCAAGAATCAACAACTGGGATAGATTCAAACTAAAAAACTTTCTCTCAGCAAAGGAAACTATCAGCAATGCGAAGAGAGAGCCTACAGAGTGGGAGAATATCTTTGCCACTCATACTTCAGATAGAGCACTAATTTCCAGAATCTATAAAGAACTCAAAAAACTCTACACCAAGAATACAAATAATCCAATCAACAAATGGGCTAAGGATATGAACAGACACTTCACAGAAGAAGATCTACAAGCAATCAACAAACATGAAAAAATGTTCACCATCTTTAGTAATAAGAGAAATGCAAATCAAAACTACACTAAGATTCCATCTCACCCCAATTAGAATGGCGATTATCAAGAATACAAGCGACAATAGGTGTTGGCGAGGATGTGGGGAAAAAGGTACACTCATACATTTCTGGTGGGGTTGCAAATTAGTGCAGCCACTCTGGAAAGCAGTATGGAGATTCCTTAGAAAACTTGAAATGGACCTACCATTTGACCCAGGTATCCCACTCCTCGGCCTTATTTTATCTTAATCAAATATTGTTCAATTTTTTCCCTTTATATTTTTGAATTATGTATTTTTAAAAAAGTTTCTTTAGGGTATGCATCTGCAAACTTTTTTTTTTTTGCTTTCTGGAAAGAATCATGTAGTAAATAATTTTGGTTTTGTAAGTTATATTGCATGGCAGCTACACTACTCTGAATTTGTAATATAAAAATCACAATAGATTCTAAACCAATAGTCATGGTGGCATGCCAACAAAACATGATATACAAACACAAATTTCTTGTCAGATTTAGCCTGTGAATTGTGATTGGTAGACTCCACATCAGAGATAAAAGTATTTTCCACTAATAATAGTCTAAAACTTTTCCCTACTTCCTACTTATATATGGGAACCTCACAACAGTTTAAAACATTTACCCTTTCACCCTTTGGACTGTTAATATGTATTTCACTTCGACTTATGTTAACTCCACAAGAAATTAATATATTGTTGATTTAAGCAGCAATATCTTTATATTGACCTAAATATTTACCTTTCCTGTTCTTCCTGACTTTTGCATTACTGTACTTCTATCTGGATTTAATTTAGTTTGAAAAACTTCTTCGATTATTAATTGTAGTGAAGTTGGCTGAGTGTGGCATCTTTGTTTCTGTATGGAAATGTCTTTGTCTTCACTTTCTTTTATTTATTTATTTATTTAAATTAAAAATCATAAATTTACATAGGGCAATATTGTTTGATTCATGCTCTTATTTTTTTCCTTCCCCCCACCCCTCCCACCCCTCTTTTCCCGCTATACAGTCCTTACTTCCTCCATTCTTACCACCCTCCTTATCCCTAACCCTAAACCTAACCCTAACCCTAACGCTAACCCCTCATACCCCCCCTTATATGTCCTCATCCGCTTATCAGCAAGGTCATTCGTCCTTTAGTTTTTTGAGATTGGCTTATCTCACTTAGCATGACATCCTCCAATTTCATCCATTTGCCTGCAAATGCCATATTTTATCATTCTTCATGGCGGAGTAATATTCCATTACATATATACGCCACAGTTTCTTTATCCATGAATCAACTGAAGGGCATCTAGGTTGGTTCCACAATCTGGCTATAGTGAATTGAGCAGCTATGAACATTGATGTGGCTGTATCTCTGTAGTATGCTGATTTTAAGTCCTTTGGGTATAGGCCAAGGAGTGGGATAGCTGGGTCAAATGGTGGTTCCATTCCAAGCTTTCTGAGGAATCTCCATACTGCTTTCCAGAGTGGCTGCACTAGTTTGCAACCCCACCAGCAATGTATGAGTGTACCTTTTCCCCCACATCCTAGCCAACACCTATTGTTGCTTGTGTTCTTGATAATCGCCATTCTAATTGGGGTGAGATGAAATCTTAGGGAAGTTTTGATTTGCATTTCTCTTTTTTTTTTTTTTTTTTCAATTTTAATATATTTTTTTTTTTTGGTTTTTTTTTTTATTGTAAACAAATGGGATACATGTTGTTTCTCTGTTTGTACATGGCGTAAAGGCATACCATTTGTGTAATCATAAATTTACATAGAGCAATGTTGTTTGATTCATTCTGTTATTTTTTTCCCTTCCCCCCACCCCTCCCACCCCTCTTTACCCTCTATACAGTAGTTCCTTCCTCCATACTTGCCCCCCTCCCTAACCCTAACTCTAACCCTTCCCTCCCCCCCATTATGTGTCATCCTCCACTGATTAGCGATATCATTCGTCCTTTGGCTTTTTGAGATTGGCTTATCTCACTTAGCATGATATTCTCCAATTTCATCCATTTGCCTGCAAATGTCATCATTTTATCATTCTTTATGGCTGAGTAATATTCCATAGTATATATATACCACAGTTTCTTTATCCACTCATCAATTGAAGGGCATCTAGGTTGGTTCCACAGTCTGGCTATTGTGAATTGAGCAGCTATGAACATTGATGTGGCTGTATTTCTGTAGTATGCAGATTTTAAGTCCTTTGGGTATAGGCCAAGGAGTGGGATAGCTGGGTCAAATGGTGGTTCCATTCCAAGTTTTCTAAGGAATCTCCACACTGCTTTCCATAGTGGCTGCACTAATTTGCAGCCCCACCAGCAGTGTATGAGTGTACCTTTCTCCCCACATCCTCGCCAACACCTGTTGTTGCTCGTATTCTTGATAATCGCCATTCTAATTGGGGTGAGATGGAATCTTAGTGTAGTTTTGATTTGCATTTCTCTTATTACTAGAGATGTTGAACATTTTTCCATATGTTTGTTGATTGCTTGTAGATCTTCTTCTGTGAAGTGTCTATTCATTTCCTTAGCCCATTTGTTGACTGGACTATTTGAATTCTTGGAGTAGAGTTTTTTGAGTTCTTTATAGATTCGGGATATTAGCGCTCTATCTGAAGTATGAGTGGCAAAGATATTCTCCCACTCTGTAGGCTCTCTCTTCACATTACTGATAGTTTCCTTTGCTGAGAGAAAGCTTTTTAGTTTGAATCTATCCCAGTGGTTGATTCTAGCTTTTATTTCTTGTGCTATGGGAGTCTTGTGCTGTTAAGGAAGTCTGATCCTAAGCCAACAAGTTTAAGGTTTGGACCTACTTTTTCTTCTATAAGACGCAGGGTCTCTGGTTTGATTCCGAGGTCCTTGATCCATTGTGAGTTGAGTTTTCTGCAGGGTGAGAGATAGGGGTTTAATTTCATTCTGTTGCATATGGATTTCCAGTTTTCCCAGCACCATTTGTTGAAGAGGCTATCTTTTCTCCATTGCATATTTTGGCACCTTTGTCTAGTATGAGAAAATTGTATTTATTTGAGTTTGTGTCCATGTCCTATATTCTGTACCATTGATCTACCTGCCTATTTTGGTACCAATACCATGCCATTTTTATTACTATTGCTTTGTAGTAGAGTTGAAGATCTGGTATTGCGATATCCCCTGCTTCGCTCTTTCTACTGAGGATTGCTTTAGCTATTCTGGGTTTCTTATTCTTCCAGATGAATTTCATGATTGCTTGTTCTATTTCTGTAGGTACATCATTGGGATTTTAATTGGAATTGCATTGAATCTGTATAGCACTTTTGGAAGTATGGCCATTTTTACAATATTAATTCCACCTATCCAAGAACATGGGAGATCTTTCCATCTTCTAAGGTTTTCTTTAATTTCTTTCTTTAGTGTTCTGTAGTTCTCATTGTAGAGGTCTTTCACCTCTTTTGTGAGATTGATTCCCAAGTAGTTTATTTTTTTCGATGCTATTGTGAATGGGATAGTTTTCCTAATTTCTCTTTCTGAAGATTCATCAATTATGTATAAAAATACATTGGATTTAGGAGCATTGATCTTGTAACTTGCTACTTTACTGAATTCACTTATGAGTTCTAAGAGTTTTCTGGTGGAATTTTCAGGTTTCTCTAAATATATAATCATGTCATCAGTGAACAGGGATAGTTTGAGTTCCTTTTTTCCAATTTGTATCCCTTTAATTTCTTTGGTTTGTCTTATTGCTCTGGCTAGAGTCTCAAGAACGATGTTGAATAGAAGTGATGAAAGAGGGCATCCCTGCCTTGTTCCAGTTTTTAGGGGGAATGCTTTCAGTTTTTCACCATTTAGAATGATATTGGCCATGGGCTTAGCGTAGATGACCTTTACATTGTTAAAGAACGTTCCCACTACCCCAATTTTCTCTAGTGTTTTGAGCATGAAGGGATGCTGTATTTTATGGAATGCTTTTTCTGCATCTATTGAAATAATCATGTGATTCTTAACTTTTAGTCTGTTGATATGGTGAATGACATTTATTGATTTCCGGATGTTGAACCAACCTTGCATCCCTGGGATAAAACCCACTTGATCGTGATTCACTATCTTTTTAATGTATTTTTGTATGAGATTTGCTAAAATTTTGTTGAGAATTTTTGCGTCGATGTTCATTAAGGATATTGGTCTGCAATTTTCTTTCCTCATTGTGTCTCTGTCTGGTTTAGGTATCAGGGTGATATTGGCTTCATAGAATGAGTTTGGGAGGGTTCCTTCCTCTTCTATTTCATGGAATACTTTGAGAAGTATTGGAATGAGCTCTTCTTAAAGGTTTTGTAGAACTCGGCTGAGAACCCATCTGGTCCCGGACTTTTCTTTGTTGGTAGGCATTTGATGACCTCTTCTATTTCATTGCTTGAAATTGATTTATTTAAGTTGTGTATGTCCTCCTCGTTCAGTTTAGGTAATTCATATGTCTCTAGAAACTTGTGGATGTCTTCAAAGTTTTCTGTTTTGTTGGAGTATAGATTTTTAAAATAGTTTCTAATTATGTTTTGTATTTCACTCGTGTCTGTTGTGATATTTCCTTGTTCATTCCGAATTGTAGTAATTTGAGTTTTCTCCCTCTTTCTCTTTGTTAGCGTGGCTAAGGGTTTATCAATTTTGTTTATTTTTTCAAAGAACCAACTCTTTATTTTGTTAATTTTTCCGATTGTTTCTTTTGTTTCAATTTCATTGATTTTGGCTCTGATTTTAACTATTTCCTGTCTTGTACTACTTTTGGTGTTGGTCTGCTCTTCTTTTTCTAGGGCTTTGAGCTGTAGTGTTAAGTCATTTATTTGTTGATTTCTACTTCTTTTGTTGAATACACCCCATGAAATAAATCTTCCTCTAAGTACTGCTTTCATAGTGTCCCAGAGATTTTGATATGATGTGCCTTTGTTCTCATTTACTTCTAAGAATTTTTTAATTTCCCTCCTGATGTCTTCTGTTATCCATTCATTGTATAATAGTGTATTATTTAATCTCAAAGTATTGGAGAAGTTTCTGTTTTTTATTCTGTCATTTATTTCTAATTTCAGTCCATTATGATTTGATAGAGTATAAGGTAGTATCTCTATCGTCTTGTATTTGCTAACAGTAGGTTTGTGGCATAAAACATGGTCTATTTTAGAGAATGATCCATGTGCTGCTGAGAAGAAAGTGTATTCGTTGTTTGTTGGATGGTATATTCTATATAAGTTGGTTAAGTCTAAATTGTTGATTGTATTATTGAGATCTATGGTTTCTTTCTTCAATTTTTGTTTGGACGATCTATCCAGCGGTGAGAGAGGTGTGTTAAAATCACCTAGTATTATTGTGTTGTGGTCTATTTGATTTCTGGAATTGAGAAGGAAGGATCTTATTTCATCGTCAAATCTGAAAGTAAGTTTTGCTGGGTATAAGATTCTTGGTTGGCATCCATTTTCTTTCAGGGCTTGAAAAATGTTGTTCCAGGCCCTTCTAGCTTTTAGGGTCTGGATTGAAAAATCTGCTGATATCCGTATTGGTTTCCCCCTGAATGTAATTTGGTTCTTTTCTCTCACAGCCTTTAAAATTCTGTCTTTATTTTGTATGTTAGGTATTTTCATTATAATGTGCCTTGGTGTGGGTCTGTTGTAATTTTGTGTATTTGGAGTCCTATAAACCTCCTGAACTTGATTTTCCATTTCATTCTTCAGATTTGGGAAATTTTCTGATATTATTTCATTGAATAAATTGTTCATTCCTTTGGCTTGTTTCTCTAGGCCTTCCTCAATCCCAATAATTCTTAAATTTGGCCTTTTCATGATATCCCATAGTTCTTGTAGATTCTGTTCATGATTTCTTACCATCTTCTCTGTTTGTTCAACTTTGTTTTCAAGGTTAAATATTTTGTCTTCAATGTCTGAGGTTCTGTCTTCCAGGTATTCTATCCTATTGGATATGCTTTCTATGGAGTTCTTAATTTGGTTTATTGATTCCTTCATGTCAAGGATTTCTGTTTGGTTTTTTTTCAATATCTCTAACTCTTTATTGAAATGATCTTTTGCTTCCTGTATTTGCTCTTTTAACTGTTGATTGGTGCGATCATTCAATGCTTGCATTTGCTCTTTCATCTCATCGTTTGCTTCTCTGATCATTTTAATTATGTACATTCTGAACTCCTTTTCTGTCATTTCTTCTGCCATGCTGTCGTTGAGTTTCATTGATGTAACATCTAGATTTGTTTGCAGCATTTTCTTTCCTTGTTTTCTCATATTTTTCAGGTATCAGAGGACCACTGAGATATTGCAGATTTCCTCTATTGACTTACAATGTCCCTGAAGATTTCTATATATATCCCCCCTTAGCCTTCAGTAGGCTGAAGTCTTGGAGGAAGTTGATAATGCGGTGCTCCACAAGGAAGCTGCCTCTCTAGGAGTGGTGGCCTTCAGGTGGGGTATAATCCCTGCTAGTGGGCAGAGGTGCCTCCACTTGTTGACCAATGGTCATCCAAAGGGGAACTAGGCTGTGGGCTGAGGCAAGGCCTGTTTGGGCCTGAGTCTCTGGTTTTACCGTCCTTGTGGGGAAACCTCACCCAGCAGGGAAGCCTCACCCGGTGGGGAGGTCTCGCTGGTCAGTTCCCTCCTAGAGGTTCCCCTCAATTTACAGCTACTGCCTGGGCTGGGCTGCCTTCCTCTGCAATGTTCCCAGGGGCCCGGCCCTACCTCCTGGGCCTGGGAGTCTCACCCTTCGCAGGTGAATCTCCTTAGGCTGCCCCTCCTCAGAGAATCTGCCCCCAGGCCTGGAACCTTCGCTCTGCCCTAAGCGTGTCTCTGTGGGGCTCTTCCACCAAGAAGCCTCCTAGATCCTGGGACCCTGCTCTGCACCTAATCGCCTGGCTATGCGGCCCCTCCTCTGAGCAGCCACCTGGGGCCCTGTACAATCGCTCTGAGTCCCAGAGACCCACCACATGCCTCTTCCTCCAGACAGCCGCCCAGTATGCCGGTGCAGTCACTAGGAGTCCAAGAAACTCACTGCGTGCCTCCGCCTCCCACCAACCACCCGTATCCCTGGGCAATCAATCACTCCGAGTCGAAGTGACCCTCCCTGTTCCTCCTCCTTCTCCAGATAACCCCCCGGGTGTTCAGGAGCGGTCGCTCTGAGTGTCTCTGAATCCACGTGACCCGCTGCACGGGTCCTCTGGGCAACCGCCTGGAGCTCTGGTGTGGCCACTCAAGACCAAGCGTCCCACCACGCTTCTCCTCCAGGCAGCCCCCCTGTGTTCAGGAGCTGTCACTTTAAGTCCAAACAACTCACCACTCGCCTTCTCCTCTGAGCAGCCTCCTGGAGCGCTAATGCAGTCACTGCGAGTCCAAACGACCCGCCGCGCTCCTCCTCCTCCTCCTCCTAGTCCTCCGGGCAGGCCCCGGTGTTCAGAAGTGGTCTGAGTCCAAACAGCTCGCCACGCAGCCCCTCCTCTGACAACCACCTGTAGCTCTGGTGTAGTCACTCTGAATCCAAGCGGCCGCGCTCCTCTTCCTCCTCCTTGTCCTCAGGGCAGGCCCCGGGGTTCAGAAGCAGTCATTCTGAGTCCAAACGTCTCGCCGCGCGGCTTCTCCTCTGGCAACTGCCTGTAGCTCTGGTGCAGTCACTCCGAATCCAAGCAGCCACGTTCCTCCTCCTCTTCCTCAGGCCAGGCCCCGGTGTTCTGAGTCCACACAGCTCTCCTCGCCACTCCTCCCCTGGGCAGCCACCGGAGCCCCAGTGGTTGCTCCGAGTCCCAGCGCTGTGCCGAGCGGACTTCCTTATGGCGCTCCCAGTTGTCCGCGTTCACTGCTCCAGCGGGGGGGGGGGGGGGGGGGGGGGAGGGGCGTCTGGCGGCAGTTCTACTTCACAAAGTTTCCTGCATTCCGGGACCACGGTCCCATCCGGGACGCCTTCCCAACGGGTGAGAGTCACCTGGCTGCTTTGAGTTGGTCCCAAGTGTCTCAATATCTCCTCTTTTGAATCCTGAGTCCTGGAGCAACATGAAATGCAGCCACCCTCTAGGCCGCCATCTTGAAACTCTGTTCTCAACTCTTGAGGGTTCATCTTCCTCTGACTTCAGGAATGCTTTGGTCATAAAATTTTGAATGAGTTGCTTAATTTATTTACTGAGTCTCAGAGTTTCATATATTTTGGGGATAATTGGGCCTGAGTTGGCATATTGTGGTATTAGTATTACAAGACTGGGATTTAAAAACATAATGAAAAATGGAAAATTGGAATAGTTTGAAAGTTTATAATTGTGATGTAGATATAGATGTTAAGTGACAATTATGTCTGAGGCTGTAAGTCACTGCTATTATTCGAATATGTCCCCAAAAGTTCATGAATTGGAAACTTAATTCCCCAATATGACCGTGTTGGGAGTGGGGCCCAATGGAAAGTGATTGGATCACAAGGGCAGAGACTTCATGAATGAATTAATGTCATTGTCCCTGGACTGTGGAAGTTATTGCAAAAATGGATTGTTATAAAAGCAGCCTTCTGTCACCGCCCCCCACCCCCCGCCCTTACTGGCTTACTCTTGCCCTTTCTCCCTCCACCATGTTATGCCATAGCACACTACATACCAGAGTCATGTCCTTGGACTTCCCAGGCTACAGAATCATAAGGCAAATAAACTTCTTTCCTTTATAAATTATCTCTTTTATGGTGTTCTGTCATAGCAACTGAAAGTGGTCTAAGACAATCATATACTATAATTTCTTTTTGTTTAAAACTACTAACATTCTAGTTTACTGGGTGAGGACTGAGTTTAGGTGTATTTTGATTGAGGTTTGTAGAAACTTTGGAAAATCATATTATACACTGTTATTCTGGTTCCACCATATATCTATCTATCTATCTATATATATATATATATATATAGATAGATAGCTATAGATATAGATATATATATATAGATAGATAGAGTACCTTCCCTCCAGCCTGTCAAATGTTTAATAAGTGATCAAAGTAGAATTTATTTTAATATTGGATGCTAGGCATCCATATAATCTTACATTACTGAAAGTGATAAAACTCCCCTAACTTTGCTAGCACACTGATAGCCTGGAGAGAGAATATTGACAAAGTTTTGATTGCAAGACAAATACACAAATACTTCTTGAGGACCTATTGTGATTCTACCACTGTTCTAGGTCTGTCAGGTCCCCAGATGCCCTGTTAGCCATCATTTCATCTTCTATTGCTCCTTCAACTCCACCCATTATCCTTCTAAAATGTCTTTTAGACTTTGTCTTTGTCTGCATTGTTTGGTTACTCCAAAGGGATTTTTGTGTGTGTGTGTTTTTGTATGTTTAGGTCAAATTGAGAAAGTTGATAATCTTAGAAAATGTTCTACAGGTCCAGTTCCAGGGTTTCTCATTGTCTTCCCATAGCCTCTTTTCCACCCAGCCCTACTAGGCATTTTCTCCTTTGTGTATTCCTTCTCTACAGAATAGTGTGTATATGTGTGTGTGTAATAGATAAAATTGATTCTCAATAGCTCAACTGAGTAGATAGCACTGTTTGTATTTTGAGTTGAATATGAAGTGTCCCCAGTTCTGTTCTCACAACAATTTTCTCTACTAAACTGCTTAGGGATACAGATACATTTTAAGTGGCAATTATTTGCTTACCAATGATTTGAGGGGGGAAAAAAAAAACTCAAAGTTTTTCTGTATGTTTTGTACCAGGTAACTGGATTGGACCCTGAAAGTATCAGATTTATAGATTCTAAGAATTATGTGCGGTGAAAAGATGATTTGACGTTTTGTGCTCAGTTTGGCAAATAACGGTGGTTGAATGTGAACTGGTGAAAATGATGATCTCAAGTATTGAAAATTTCATGAATGTAAATGAAGGTGAGAAAAACAACATATGTAGAATGGTTGTTTTAACACCCTGTCTCATGTCAAGTCACTTCCATCGATAGTCCTACTTCCCAGTCACTCCTGAGAAATACTGAGGAAAATGGGTTGATGCTATGCTCACATTTGCACTGAAACAAATTCCCTAGAGCATTTTCCAAATGGCTGTGGTCTTTAGGTGACTCCTGTCTCTTGGACATTCTTGATCTTTTATTACGTAGGCAGCTCATATTTGTGTGGTGCCTTTTTAAATGTTGTGTTTATTTATGTTTCCCAGTTAATCTCCCCAGCAGTTCTGTACAACAAGTATTATCTTTCCATTTCACAATAGAGAAAATTGAAGTTTTTGGAAGCAAAATGTTTTGCCTAAGATTATATGTTAGGATGGGGTCTAGGATTCAAACTTGAGTCAGTGTAACCATAGGAACACAAAATCATGTGTATTCTGTAGTTGTCAAGTGTAGTCTTCCACAGTTGTCAATTAGGTCAAGTTAGGTTATGGGTCACTCAAGACTTCAGTCTACTTACTGTTTTCCTGTCTGCTTGTTTTTAAAGTTTATAAGCAAGAGATGTTAAATTCTCCAACTATGACTGAAGATTTACCTGTTCTTTTAGTTCTGAGTTTTTTCTTTACATATCTTGGGGAAAGAATATTAGATGTAAGTTTAGAATTCTTATGCCTTCCTATTGAAATGATTATCTCCAGTAATCTTGCTTTGAAGTATATTTTATTTGATACTATGTCTGATTCTCTATGTAATTTATATTACTGAATTGTCCTATACAGAATGTTGACATGGTATAGACTTTCTCCAAAGTGGAAGAATAAATCAATTTTGATAATTTATGGATGGGCCATTTATAGAAAATTATGAATTTCAGGTCAGACTTCATTTGGCTTCTAACATGTTGGGGGCTGTGCCATGTTGATCACATTGGCAGCGAGGAGGTTAATTGACATAAGCACAATCTGGTGATTTTATCGTCCATGCACACAATGTATGCGCATGTGTTCTCAAGCATCCTAATTGTGCCTGCTCGGACATCTAGCGTCTTGCTAATCTTTGCGTAAGAGGCGTGGCCCTGCTCTCCACCTCCTGGAGGTGATATAAGCGTAGCCAGAGAGAAAACACATAGCAGCAGCTAGCAGGACACGCGCGGAAGCAGAAAAACACACGCAGTAGCTAGAGGGGAAAACACAGAGCAGCCATTAGCAGGGAAGCAGAAGACACACATGGGGCAGCAGCTAGAGGGAAACACGCAGCAGCGAGTAGGGGCAGCGGTGGAAGGCAGATCGTGGAGCGGAGGACTGAGACACATCACTGGGGCACCTTGGGTGGACGTGCCCTTAGTTCACAGGATGCAGGACGCACCAGTGGGAAGCAGCAGACCTTGGGTGAGGCGTGGCAGGTCTCTCTTCCTCTAAGCTCTGAGCAAAGCCTGTCCTTCTCTCAAGGTCTTTCTTAAGCAAAGTCTCTCTCTCTCTCTCTCTCTCTCTCCTCTCAAAGCAAGTAAACCTCATTTCCTCTATCTTCTATGAACAAACAAGCAAGAAAGCAGTGCACTAAAGAGAAAGAAGTGCCTCAGTTTCCACTCCACCACCCATAAGACCCGTGCAAGTTGTTGCTGCAAGTGGTGACAAATATCCACGGATTTTGTACCGCAAAGAGCCAGCGACACTAACATACCACTAACTGGCTTTCAAAATAAGCCAGTTGAGAATACAAACTCATTCTGAAAAGCCAAATTGTAATTAGAAAGTTAATTTGCTCACCCTTAAAATCAAATGATAAATACCAAAGCCAGACATGAATTACTTTTGCATTATCCTTTATTTTGAACTCTTTATCCCCTTGATCCCTTTATTAATGTGGATAATTAAGAGTGGAGTATATTAGTGTTAATGTAATCTTAATCTTCACCTTGTCCAAATAGAGCCGTTTATTAGCACCCAACTTTGAGATCACATTCATCACATATTTGAAGCAAGCCATCTCTAGGCTAAGTGTAGTAAGAAATGTCCTGAACGCTTTCAATCGTTGGGATTGGGTCACCAGTGAGGACCAAATTATTTGTGAAGACTAGAGACTGTGGAAATGGTTTGCAAAAAGTACTATCTGGATACTAAATGTTTACAGTGTATTTCCACGGCTATCATTTCTTATTATGAACGTTTGCTTGGCTGGGTATTACAAATCTGCCTTTGGTCAAGCACTAACCAAAGAGACAACACAAACTTAGCTTAGGGAAACTCCAACTGACAGGTGAGTGGACATCAAAATTTTATTTGGTAAAAGTTCAAGCCAGTTGCTTTATTTCAAGCTAGTTGGTAATACCTTATTGATCTAAAAAGATGGCAGAAAAATGGACAGTGTCTTTCTTTTCTCCCTCTGATATCTTCAAAGACTAAAACCTTACATTCATCTTCATTCAGATTTCAATTTCTGTATTTCTTCTTCAGAACTGCAGTCACCAAGTCTTCCACCCTGTAAATCTTAAAACCTTGGAGAAAATTAAAAGCAGCTCCTATTTAGAGAAATGTTAGGGAGCTCTAGCCTAGATGGTAAAAATACTGATTGCTCTGTATTTCTTGTCTTGATATAAGAGAGTTCATTTCTCAGTGAAAATATTTATTGGATATTGGATCCTTGATTACATTGTTTTTGTTTTGGACTTTTTGAGAAAACTCAGACTTTCTGGAAACTTTAACTTGATTGATGGAACTATCTTTACACCTGTAATTCTCATTTAACAGGAGCTTTGAATGGAAGGCTCAGCTGGGAGAATAAAGCATCTATAGAATTCATTCCCTTTCACAAAAAAGTTGGGTTTCAATATATACAATGAGAGGCCACTAATTTCACTTTTCATTTAATAGCAAAAGTCTAAGGTAATAGAGATTCAAATTTTTCAATGCTCCAGTCCCTAGAAGGGAGTTTCTTATTCATTTGCATTTAAAAAAATTTTTTTAATTGTACATGGACATAATACCTTTATTTTTATGTGGTGCTAAGGATCAAACTCAGTGCCTCACACATGCTAGGCAAGCACTCAGACCACTGAGCCACAACCCCAGCCCTCATTTGCATTTTTATTAGCTGAAGAGAGACTTTTGGGAATTTTTATATATGATCAGGTGGGAAAGAGAACATAGAGCTTGTCCTGTTTTATTGTAGGCATTCTGGTGTCAATGCAGTGGAATCAAGGTGAATGACTTGGGTTTATAAAGGACTAATTTGTACAGTGACTTAGACAGAAAACTCCAGACTCAATGATTGACTTCCTACAATTTCTAAAATTTCCACAAGGCAACCTATTTTTCTATTCCTTGAAATGAAAGAACTTGCAAAGTTGAGTGATTTGGGGAGTACTGGGAGGTGCATAAGGCCAGTTATTAAAGCTGTGTTTATATTCCAGGCAACCTTCTTCCTAAATTATTGTTTTGCCACATCCTAAGGAAATTGCACTGCTACTGTTTAGATGCTGCGTATCTGCTAAAAGTTCATGTGGAGACAGTGCACGAGAGTTTAGAGGTGAAATGATTGGGTTATGAGAACCTTAACCTAATTGTCACATTAATCCCCCAATAGGGATTAACTGGATGCAACTGTAGTATGTGGCTGGAGGAGGCAGGTCTCTGGGGGCATACCTTTGGTGTTTATATTTTGTGGTCCTTGAGTGGAGTGCTCTCTCTGCTTCATGGTGCCTTGTGCCCAGCTACTTTCCTCCATCACACACTTTTGCTGTGATGTTCTGCCTCATCTCAGGCCCTGAGTAATAAAGTTGTCCATCCCTGGACAACTCTGAAATAATGAGCCCCCAAATAAACTTTCTCTCCTCTAAAATTGTTCTTGTTGGGTCCTTTGGTCACAGTGGTGAAAAAGATGATGGAAACACACACCTTCACAGAATGTTGATAGTAAGCAAAAGTGCATGCCCTTGTTTTTCTATCAGGGTTTCTGCTCCCATTAATTTACCATGTCACCTTGTTTCTACTTATAAAATTGGTGTATGTCAAACCAGACCCTTAGTACCCTCCACCCCAATTCAGGATCAAGTCAAATTCATTATTTTTTCAAATTCATTTTTTTTTTCATGAACCTGTCTCCAATTTAGTATCTTCTGTTCCCCACACTCTTCATTTTGGCCAATTTGTATTTTTATGTATACCTGTTTGTCCCCTTGATCATTGATTATGCATTCTTTCAACCCTTATTTATTGAATACCTACTACATGACAAACCTTGCTCTGTTTTTGAAGATGGTAAAAATCCAATATTTCATAGTATTCTTTTAATTATCTTAACTAGATCTCTTGAATCCAACCATGTTTCTCTTTGGTCAACACCTTCATCTAGTTATTATTCTTAAGATACTGCAGTGACTCTGAACTTGTCTTTCAGTGCCCATCAGGTCCTTTGCGAATGTTTTTCATATTGCATGCATGATGAATGTATCAGAATTCAAATCTGTTTAGATTGCCTGTTTCCTGGCTTCAAATTGGTTACTGACTTCCTATTACTCTAAATTAAAGCAAAATATCTTAAAATATGACTGTCAAGACTTGCCAATTAGTCTTTGCCTATCCCTCCAGCCTCAGCCGGTGGCTCTATTCTGAGTATGTACTTCATGACTCTTCCTCGTATACCATATTCTCTTTTGCTACAGGGCCTTTGAACTTGATATTGCTAGTCCCCAAAAGTTATTTCCATCCTTCAACCTCTTCCCACCTCAGTTTCATTTTCCACACCTCAGAAAATTCTTCTAAAACCTTCCTCCTCAGGTCAAATCTTCATTTGTTGAATGTTATAACTCTGCCTGTCTCCTTTTTGTTTTTCTCACAAATTCCTATTCTCCACTTGTTGGTATGATCATTTAAAAAATTTTTTTAGTTGTAGATGGACACGAGACCTTTATTTTTATGCAATGCTGAGGATCAAACCCAGTACCTCGCATGTGCTAGGCAAGCGCTGAGCTACAACCCCAGCCCTGGTGTGATCATTACTTAATGTTTCCACCATGAGGAGAGGAAGCCCCTGAGGGCAGGGACCAGGACTGTCTGCTCTACTGTATTTCCAGGGTCTAGACCAGGCTCAGGCACTGTCCATATTGTTTCAGTCAGCTTTTGTCACTGTGACCAAAATAACTTAGAGAAGGAAAAAGTTTATTTAGAGCTCACTTTTTCAGAGGTCTCAGTCCGTAGATAGCCAGCTCCATTGCTCTGGGCCTGAAGTGAGGCAGAGCGGCATGGGTGAAAGGCCCAATGGAGGGAAGCTGCTCGAGAGGTCAGGAAGCAGGGAGGGGCAGAGGGGAGAGGAACCCTCCTAGGCTTGGCCCAGCAGCTGCCTCTTCTGGCCACGCCCCACCTGCATAGGGTTACCACCCAGTCAGCTCATTCAAACTAGGATGGACAGGTTAGGTTAGAGCTCTCATCATCTAACCATTTCACCTCTGGATATTCCTGCACAAACACAGGAGCTTTTGGAGAACACCTCATATCCACACCATAAATACCTATCAATTAATTTTTATACTACATGAGTTAGAATCTGAACCACAAGGAATTTCTTAATGTTGAGTGTGTGATGTAGGGAGAGTAGGTAAGTGTGACCATTAGGAAATGCACAAATTTTCTATATTTTATTCAAACTTTTTTTGTGATTTTTTTTTAAGGGACAGAGTCCATAGCTTTCATCAGAATTTAAAAGGAGAAAGTGATTTTAAAAGGTTATCAAGAACTTCAGGGAGACTTTGAGGTTTTATATTTGTTTGTTTTATCACCCTTTAAGGTTGAGCTACTCACAAAACCTTTATTTCATCAGCAACATGGAATGGTATTTATGAAGGTCCAGAAGGACTGTGCTTAGTGAGACATTAAGCAAATTCAGAAACACCAAGAGTTGCTATGAATTTGAATGAGAATTCAACCTGAGTATGTTGCTGTTTTTTTTTTTTTTTTTTTTTTTTTATTTGAAGAGCAGAGACCTGGCCACAAACAGATGAGGATTAAATTTCTGAGACAGGATGATGGATACAGACTTATTGCTGAGGTTCAGTGGTCCATTGGGAATTTGTGGCTGCTGGAAGTTAATGCAGAGTGACAGATGATGCTTTGGGTGGAATTTTTTTTTTTCCTCACACAAACAAGTCTCTAATTAAAGCATTTTATGTTTATATAGTTGTCACATCCAATAATTTAAAATTATCCTAATTTAAAACAGCATTTAAGAAACTATAATTAGACTGTTAATATTACGAATTCTCAAGTACTCATGTTCTTTTTCCCTGATTAAAATAGAAAAAAAAAATTTTTCCCACATCATCCTGCTGGTACCTGATCCTGGAGGTGATAGTTAAGCCGAGGAAATGTTATGGATATTCCATGGATACAGGGAAAATCTTACATTCTTTACTCAGTTTCTCATTCACATCAGGGAGCACATTATTAATTTTCTCAAGTAGTTCTGGTCGTGTCAACACATATGAGAAAAATTTAACCTAAGAGATTCATAAAGGTCATTGGTTTCAGTGGTTTTCCAAGAGTTGCTCATTTTAAAATTTGCCCTACTCAAAAGAAAACCAGAGGGAACAGTATTTAAAATACACAAAAAACGCAAATGAATTTGTTTCAATATGTTTAAAAATGAAAGTTGGAATAGATTTGATATCTGTGTAAGATAGACAAGGTCATATTTTTTTTTCTTGGCTTTGACATCCAAAAGAAATGTAGTTACCAGTTTAATTGCCATCACTTTTCCTGTACCAAAAAAAAGAAAAAAAAAATTGTGCCAAATAAATATGCCTGAAGCTGTCGAAGAGTGATTGCCCTAGAACTTCTCCTTCAGTTGTTAAAAGGCACGAAACACTAAAACAAATGGCTCAGGTTACCTCAGGATTGGAAAAACAAGAGCTGGTAGAAATAGCCAGTGACAGACCATGATAAAGCATGATTGCGTCACCTTCCTGGTCTAAGCATGAGGCTTTCTTTGCTCAGGTCTTTCAGATGGAAAAGTGGGTGGGAAGCATGCCCATCCCTTATCACCCCATCATTTAGCACGTTGTTCTTTCTTCAGAACAAACCCAAGAGAAACTCCTATGCTTGCACGCGGGAGAGGTGTGCAAGATGGTTTGTAACAGCTCTGATCACAGTAAAACCAGATGAATAAATGGAGGATAGTCATGCAATGGTGTAGTCTAAGTACAAATAAACAACAGAGTGACCCAGCAGTCTGAAGGGGTCTTGGTAATATACTCTGAAATGAAGAGCAGACTCCAACACATTATAGATGATATTCTTATAATTAGGTTCAAAACAACTAAAATGGATGTGGGTGTAACTAAATAAGAAGGAAAACAAGGGAATGATGAGTGTAGACTTTAGGGGGATGATCAGTTTGGGCACGCACTGGGATGGGGAGAGGCTGGAATTTGAGATAATCTACTAGCCACTGGTCTTTCCTTGTCTACAAAGCCCTGGCTTTTGTTTGGGGTGATGGGTTTGCAGTGCTTATTGCAAAAGCAATAAAAATGATTAATGGAAGAAAGAGGGTCATGGGTGAAGCAATGATGAGTGTGTGTCCTGAACTAAGAGAACCAGTTCAGGGGGAAAACCCCAAGTAGGACACTTGAGCATCCTGCTGCTGAAGCTGTGAGTGAACTCGGGGAAGGACTGCAAAGATTGTCATGTTGCTCTTGACTTTTCCTGGCAAAGATTGAGTTACTGAAATGAAGAAAAACAATACTTCTCCAACTTCAGAGACCTAGAAAAAAAACAATGAGACAAGTTAAAAACATTATTTTTTTTTTCTAGAAGAATAATAGAGAATGGAAATTGGGGCATATTCATCCTAGTCTTTAGGGACAACTCAAAGTCTTTTATGCAGCCTTATCATTTTTAAATTCATATTATGAAGAATTTTAAATGTCAACAAAAGTAGAACAGCATAATTAACCCCCATAAGTACTCATCTCCCAGATATTTTACAATTACTTACATCTTTCCTACTACTCCATGTACCTCCCTTGGGTTTTTTGAAAAATATTCAAGATGTATTATTTTTTTACATGTAAATATTTCAGGAGGTATCCCTGAAAGACAGGGCTCTTCTTAAATATAACTTCCATATCGTTATACAACTGCAAACAATATTTTTTCAATAGCATTTAATAACCAGTCAGTAATTATTCTTTGAAGTTTGCTTGAATCGGGACCCAAACAAGGTCTCTTATCTCTATATATGTTTCCCTCCATTTCTTTTTTCTTTTTGTTTTTATTTAAATTTTAAGAAGCTGTATCCTTTGTCATGTAGAGTTTTCCAGGAATGTGCTTTATTATATCCACGTTGTGTGGTGGAACAGGTTCTTTGTCCTCTGTATTTCCTGACATTGCCCTTCAATCTGGCAACTAATCAGATTCAGCACTGTTATTTTGTTGGTCTCCTATACTTCTCTCAGGAGCAATGTATTGTCTGATCATTTCTCCTTATATTATGTTTACAACCATTGATGATCATTAGTTAATTCAATAAGTGATGCACAATAATGATATTTTAATTGATCCTCCCTTCTTTATTTGTTGGAATGATTCTATAATGAGGAAAATTTCCCCTATCAATATGGGTCCTTTGAGGTACATTTTGTATAACAAAAGGGTGTTGAGTGGTTAAAACTTTTACCTGTTTTTTTTCTCACTAGTTAACAGTATTTTGAATTGGTTTCTGAACATTCTCTACGTGAAATTAATGGGATATTCAGTACTTTGGAAACTACTTGATGTATTTCCATCCATTGGAACTGTTACCCCTATCGTGATATTCAGATGGTCCCATCTTGGTCAGAAGTGCACACAAGTTGGTTCCTGAGTCCTTTTGCTATTAGGCTGGTGGCCTTTGATAGTTACTTTGTTTTCTCTCTTAGTGCTTTATTCTAAACTCATCTTGCACATTTCCTTCTCCAGACCAGAAATCTGCCATTTGTTTAAAGAGCTTTGGTTTTTTTAGTGAAAAATAACATTTAAGTAACATAGCCTAGGCACTAGGGTGGGCACATGGCCACTGGGTTGTTCATTTTTTCTATACTTTCAACAGGGGAGAATGACATTTTTAAAAGAAACTGAACCTTCGAATTCTACTTTAGAACTGCAGGGTTTTTAACTTTTAATCTCATCAAACTGATGTCTGTGTCTCCTATTCCTGCCTAAAACCCCATTCCTCAATGATTGTGAGAGACTTATTCATCTGCTTTGTCTCACACTGCACACTCATAATACTGTTAGAAAAACAATGCAGTCCCATCACCAGTGATTAATGAAAACAATTGTCTTGCAGTTCTTTTGGTCCCTGAGGTATATGCCACTAAGAGGGTACAGTCAAATTACCTATTTTCAAGTTTTGTTATAATTCTTCTCTCTGGTTTTTGTCACTAACTAGATTCACAGTTAGGCTCATTTATTTGGCTTTAAGTTTGAATCAATATCATGTGACTCTCACAACTTTTGCTGCTTTGTTTTCACCTGCCCTTATTTGGGGTTCATAGGAATATTTTGTCAATTGCTTTTGTTGTAGATAACATTAAAACAATGCTCGTTGTTCTACATTCAGTAGCATCCACTAAAGTTGAATATATGTATGTGCTATGGTTTCCCAATTCCATTCCTAAGAATCCATTCAACAGGAAGGATACATATGTTCATCAAAATACCCCATGTTAAAGCCAAAGTCTTGAAACTACTGAAATTGCCATCAACTCTAAAATGAGTAAGGCATGATATATTTACACTATGGATTACTGCATACTAAGGAGAATAAATGATCTCCAGCTATACAAAATAATTCAGATGAATCTTACATAATTTCAGGAAAAGAAGACAAACACAAAAGAGCACATCTTACATGATTCCATTTATATATAGTACAAAACTAAGAAAAATTGTGCTATTAGACATCAGAATATTCATTCAAGCAGCATGTGGAGGGAGAAAAAATGGGGAGCTGCTATGGGCGTTGGTAATGTGTACTTCCCCAACTAGGTACTTGTTACACTAGCTCACTGTGAATATTTATTAATCTGGACACGTATATGAGTTTTTTATTATAAATGAATGTAAAAATAAAAGCAGCTATTTCAGAGCCATCTTCTTAGCTTTATCATTTTAATATACTTTTCTAATTTGAGCATCAAAAAAATGGTAGTGAAATGAACTATAAAACATTAAAATGCACGTGTCCATACTGCAGCGGATTCAGTGTTGAAGACCTCAGGGAGGTGGGGTCACATGGTGGCAGGAGCACTGGAGCATTAAAACAATGCTAGTTGTTCTGCATTCAGTAGCATCCACTAAAGTTGAATATATGTATGTGCTATGGTTTCCCAATTCCATTCCTAAGAATCCAACTGGTTGGGGCAACTGGTTTCCAGTTAAGAAGCAAAGACAATGGGAGGTTCTGTGCTTGTTCCTTTACCAAAAATCCTCTTGTGAGGACTCAAGGGGTTGCACATAAACTACTTTTTGAGAGCATACCTCCCATGACCTAAGAACCTCCCACCAGGCCCCTCCCAGTGACCCCACTCCATGGGGGGGAGTAATGGACCCTTGAGAACACTCAAACCACACCCAAATGTTATCAGGGAGCCACAGCCTTCAGAAGAGGATTGCTCTTTTCTTTCCTACCCAGTTTTCTAGCTCTTTACTGGTTCTTGCTTTTTTCCACAACTCTCCACCCTCATCCTGTCCTCAGTCAGCACTATACTAATCTGTATTCTTTATAAGTCTTATCAGTAAAGTGTTAAATGCCTTTGTGGTGTGCTTGTGAATTATCTTCCTTCCCACTGAAAAGGAAATACCATTAGACCCAGGACTTTGCTTGTCTTGCACTCAGTTATTTTCCCAGTACCTAGATAAGGATTTGGAAGGTGGAACTCTTGATGAATGAATAGGGCAAGTCAGTATCAGGAGACTTGGCCCTCAGTTGGCATCAGGGATTGAGATCTCCCACTAGCATGGCAGGCCATTGACTCCCCCAAGATGCATGGGTGAGGGTGACCTTGAGACTCTTCTAGGCAGGATTTGGAGGGTATTGATTATCTGTTAAAGCTCTTGAGTTTGAGTGGAAGCTTACCTGAGAAGTTTATACAGAAAGAATGGCATCTGTAGTCAGCCTGGGAGCCCTTGAAAAGAGGCCTGTCTATCATCTTTATCTGTCTTTCATTCGCGGTGATAGGCTTTTCATGTATTCGTGTGCAGCTTATGAGTGCAGGAGTAGTTGTTGGTTGTTATAAATATCAGAGGCATGGTAATGACAGGGAACATTCCATACCTGTCTGTGATTACTTGGGTTAGTTTAACCTCAATTAAGAAAATGGAGCGTTCACCTGATGAATTCAAGGTGGGCAGATGGAGCTGACACAGCTGTCTGGTATGCCAGGTGGAGGGAGGAAATTTAGACCCAAGTGAGAGCAACATCTTCTCAGTTAGCAAATGTGCCATCTGCTCCTCCATGGTTTTGTTTTAAAGGAGGCATTTTAACTCTTTCAGGGAATAGCTTTCCAGAGCAGGCATTGGTATTCAAGGAAAATGAAGGCTTATGAATGGATTTAAAGGGAATATGTGACCCACCTCCTGCAATCCACTGGCAAGAGCAGGAAAAGGAGCAGGAAAAGAATATGGAGTTAGTGCATAAGTATGGAATATTCTTAAGTTTACTCGACACCTCTGAAGAGGCCAGTGTGAGTTGTCTCCCTTTCAGATGGGAAATTAATTCAGCTAAGTCAAGGTCTTGGTGTATGAGCTATAAAACAGAATGTTGGGGAGGGAGTGGAAAATAACCAGGTGCTTTCAGTTAACTCTGGAGAAAAAAACAAATGGTGCTCCAATTTTCATGTTGCTCTGTTGCTATGTGTTGCTGCTCAGTCATTTGGAGTGGAATTTCCACCTGAACCAATAGATTAACCCGTGTTTATTCAGCTAATTCATTTTGCTTTTTATGTGTCACCCGCTATTCCATTCAGCAAGTTGCTTGAGTGTCTAAATAAAGCTTTGTGCTAGATAGTATTAAGTTTACAAAGCCAAATAAAATAAAGTTCCTGTTTATCACGTGTTCAGCCTAGTGGAGGAATCAGACACATGCATAAATATTTCAAGTACACAGTTCGATTGTGGCAAATCCTGTGCTTTGAGGGGTGTCTGAATCTGAGTGAGATGCAAACTCATTGAAGTCATTCCTGCCATCTCATATTAAATTTTTTGCCAGGCTTCTCTAACTGCCAAGTTCTCTTATTTTGGATGGGGAAAATTGGACAGTGAATTAACCAGCTCTCCACCCAATGTAAGCTGGGGTGAGGGCTGACATCTAAGTTTCTGTAAACAGGGTAGTTCCCAGCAATGCACGGCCTCAAGACTGATCCAGGGCCTGTGTATTATGGACCAAAATCAAGTAGCCTGGTTCATGATAACCATAAAGGAATGGCTGCCAACCTTCCTCCCTGGGAATGCTTTCCTGCTCTGTTCTTAAAACCTTATATTCTCGTTTTGTTTTCTGCTCCCATGTGTGGGAAGTATTGCCTGCGTTTTGGTCACAGAGGTATTTTTGAAACTCTTCCTGTTGTCAGAATGAGGGTTGAGTTGGAAATGAATTCCCTCTTAGGCAGAAATATGGATGCCATCTCACCACTTATGGAGAACTTTTAAATCCTACTCCTTTTCAACAACAGTTGACTGTCACACTCTTTTTTTCTATTTTTTCCAAGCCATGTTTGAAAATTCAAAAATGTTTATTGATATAAGAGAACTGCAACAACAGCAGAGGCCAGACTTGCTTTTACCAGCTGTTAATTCTATACTTTGTGCTCAAACTTTGTGCTCTGACATGGGAACCTTCAGAGCTAATGACAGCCTAGACACATGTAACCGTTGATGCTGTAGTGTACTGAAGTCTGTCAGCAGCTCAGGACTGTCTCTCTTGAAACACAGGGCTAGGTGTGCACTGGCCCTGACCTTCTGTATCAGGCTGTGGCTGACTGACTTTTTTTCTGAGCTGGACATCTGGGCAAAGCTAAGGAAATATCAATCTTTCTCCTAGAAACTGGTTCATAAACTAATAGAAGATGATTATAGATGTATAAGCAATCTTCACAAGTCCTGGAAGGCCAAGGAACTTCTACTGAGGTAGGGAAAAGTTGAGCAAGGAGATGAATGATAAAGGAAGAGGAGGGGAAAAGGAAAAGGGGTGAGAGACCGGGACTTCTGTCCTGTTTCCCCCTCCTCTTTCTTCTTCTTTCCCTGCCTCTTCCTGTGCTGTTTTCTTCCCTCTTCTCCTCTCTAAATGATTTCCTCATCTTCAGCACATCTGGCTTCTCCTGACTTCTCCAGTTATCCATTCTGCCCATTATCACCAGCAAGCCCAACTGATGGGAGGTTGTTCTCTCAGTATGGTTTCCTAGTCTTCTTTGTCTGGTTCCTGTTTGGAGATCCTTGGGCACTTTCTGTACTTGTTACAGTATTGGAGGAGCTGTCAATCCTTGGAATCTACCTGTTCCAGGGTAACCCATTCCCCTGCCAATGATTGATGATTCTGTTCATTTCAAATGCTCACAAATCCATCCCTGAGTCAAAGTCTTCCTCTGGAAGAGGTTTAAGGAGATAGATCCCTCTGAGTTTACCAAACTGGGGCAGATAGGAGCTTGGCATCATCTTGCTTGTCACATAGAAGGTAGCTCTGGAATATAGAGCCAAGCATTAGAAATGGTTAGGAGATGGAAAAAGAGACATAGCCCTGACATTTCCTCCTGAATTCATGGATCTCTTGCCAAGTTTAAAGCCTCTTGAACACCAGAATGTACCAGGTGTAGAAGTTCAGAAACTTTTTTTTGTTTCAGCTAGTCTGAGTTGAGTTTGTTATGGTCTGATTAGCACAACAAAGTCCAATGGCAAGGAATAGGAAGAACTTCTAGAAGTTTCTTCAGGTTAACCAGGGTTGTTTTTTGTTAATTACCACCAATACTTTTGGAAAGCAATATATTTGGAGACAACCACCCCAACTACCACAGCCAATGTTCCACTTGGGCATGTACCCAAGACTAAAATTTAGTATTGTTTATAAAGAATGTTCAGGACTAGGGGTATAGCTCAGTGCTCTTTCAGCTTGTGCAATGCCCTGGGCTTGATCTTGAATACCAAAATGCAACAAAGCAAGCAAAAAACAACAAAAAACCCAAAGTTTAAATGGTCTCATATCTACTATGGTCATCTTTGTTTAAATGACCCATTATTTGTGTCAGATTTTATCTGTTAAAACTTATCTGTGCTCTGTTCTTTTCTTTTACAGGAAAGGCTGGAAGCCTTGAAATTAATTTTCTTGAACTCTTAGGTAGCAAGGTTCCAGTTAGTTTCTTGTCACTGACAAATGAGTCACTTTGAGGTCTGATAGCACATTGAAGGGACAAGCTCCTCTTCCTGGGTGCCAGCTAGGGGAAGGTAGGTGGGTGTCCACAGATGGCAGCTGTGAGGCTTTGAATGGTTTCTGGGGTACTGGGGACTCTCACTTCAGCATGGCAATCGTCTGACCTCATCCAGCTGCTTCTAGTCATCCTTCTTCCTGAGGGCCAACTATTGGGCTGCAGGCAGCTGGAATTGTTGGTGGGAGCTGTCCTCTGATTCCAAATTTCCTGAAAGCCAGCAGCCCTTCTAGCTATCACTCCTGCAGTCCTGCAAAGTTTGAGCAAGTTTCCAATTTTCTGTGTTGAATCTTTTCTAATCAAGGTTCTCAAATGGCCAGTGATTTTTCTCATCAAACCCTGACCAAATCATTTAACTATCTCAGATCATGGTATGGGGCATCAGTACCTGAAGGAAGATCATGCAGTAATAGTAAAAAGTATCATCCTTCAATTCTGATTGTGAAACCATAGTCCACTAAAGTGAATATATTTATCAAATCCAAACCATTCAGAGAGGGCTTATGATCTGCTCCACCACATACTCAGAAGACAAAGTGGACTTTGGATGGAGGTAATACTCTGAAATACTGCTTCTCTGAACCAGAGTGTCTACTGAATTCTAGTTGTAAATGAAGGGAGAAAAAGTCCATTGCTCCAATCTGCAAATTAAAAAGATGGTGCTCTGGTTTTTAACAATGTGATTAATTCAACTGCTTAGGAAAATGGAATCTTCTGGCTTTGGCGTGGCTTTGCTAATCTTGTCCTTATATATCATGAACATACCATTTCCATCTCTTGGTAATTTATAGAGTGTTTTAATCAGAGTAAGTGAGGCTGTGTTGTGGTAACAAACGACTCCAAAATGTTGAAGTTTAACACAAGGTTTGGATGTTAATCAGCTGTTTACTATTAAATACCTGAGACAATCAGTATAAAAAGAGGAGAGGTTTATTTTGGTTCAAACTACATAGGCTTCATTCCATGGTTGGCTGGCCATATTCCTTGTAGGTCCGTGGTGAGGAAGTATATCATGGTGGAAGCACATGGTGGAGGAAACTCTTCACCTCATGGTAGTTGAGCAGCAAAGTGACTAACAGGAAGGAGCTGGGGGTTCAATATCCCCTTTAAGGGTATGATTCTACTAATCCAATTTCTATCTTCTAGGCCGTACTTCCTAAAGGTTCCACCATTTCCCAGTAGCACTCCAGGCTCAGGACCAAGCCTTTAACACATGGCTTTGGGGGAACATTTCATATCCAAGGTATGGCAGTGTGTTTTTCCCAGCTGCTGCTGCTCCTGCCTGGGAGTCTTTCCCAGGTAGCATTCCTTCAAGAAGTGATACAAGGACCGAGGCTTCCTCCATGGTGTAAGGTCTTAAATCTGGGTCTTCTACTGCATAAGGCAAAAATGAGAGAGACCCAGGACCACACAGTGGCTTTGTTTTCAGGTCTTGATGTGGTAAATGCCATCACAACCTACACTTTTTTGGCCAGAATCCAGGTATTGGGTCTCAATCTAACCACAGGGGAGGCTTAAAAGTGTGCTCTTGAGGATGGTCTAAGTACTAAATGTGCATCTTCCTGGTCTTAGCATGTCTCTGTAGAGAGTTGTCCCTCCCATGTTCCAGTTTGCTCTCCATCCCCAAATCTGCCCTACTTCAACAGTTTTTCCTTTTTGAAAGGTTTTTACTCATGCTGTTTTCTTAATCTAGATCAATTGCTCTTTCATTTTTCTGGTTTAAATGATGTCATCATGAATAGAGAGCACGTGTCTAGGGGTTGATCATGCTGATTATAACAATTGGTGATTTTGGTCCTTTGACCCTCTTAATTGTATCTTGGAATAGTACACCGCATCTGGTACTTCCTTAATGAAGAATTTCCTGGCCACTCTGGTCTCAGTACCCTTCTTGCCTCTGCAGAAGAACTATCATCTATACTTTCTGCCAGTGTTCCTCAAACCTTAATGAGCCTCAGAATCACCTGAGGGGCTTAACAAAACCTTGAATGCATGGCCCCATTGCAGAATTTCAGATTCAATTTGGTCTGAGATGGAGTCTGAGAATTTGCATGTCTAACAAGTTCTTGGTGATGCTGCTACTTCTGGCCTATGGACCCTCACTTGAGAACCACTGATGTGTAATATATAGTTCAGCCTGAAATTTTGTGGCATCTTGAATTATTTGCAATTTTCTCACATTGACATCAATACATTTTGAGAACCCACTGTATGTGGGGCCTTATACTACTTAGTATTAGAAGTCATTAGTTGTATTTCAAGGACATAGTTTTTATTTTTTATACCCTTTATCTTGTAATTCAGATTCATTAATTGGTGTGAGCCAATGCTGTTGACTTCTACTGTCCTGTTGAGCATAGACCTCATGCAAAAATGGTGATTTTTGATTATTAAAAATCTGTGATGGAGTCTGTTGACCTTTCTGATTATCTTGTGGGAATGGACAGGTTTACTGTGTTGTGTTAACATCAATCTCAAGCAATTCAATAAATATGGCAAGTGAATTGCTCAATTTCATGTCCTTGGTTATCCTTATTCAAAGGCATTGCAAAAGCATTAGAGATGATTAGTCTTGGTTCTTAATTAAAAGACATTTTGACTTTCCATAGGTATTAATAGAAGTGAACTGAAACCCTCTAGACTACATTTAAATAACTAGATAAAGAGGCTCTGAGATTTAATTTTGCCCTGATGCTTCTTGCCCAAAGGTGAATTTTACTCCAGAGGACTGATCCTGTTTTATTGTCATGTTCAGTATCTTTGCCATGGGACATTCTGGTTCCCCAAAGGGCCAGAGTTGGAAGTCATATAATATTCTATAACAAAACCAGCTACCTAGAAACTATTTTTATTCTTGTGATGTTTAAGATTTGAATTCAGTGTGCTGAAATATTTTAAAGCTTATTTTCTCTTGTCATCTGAAATTTGGGGCTATTTTCATTAAAATATTAAAAAGAATCTTATTTGTATTATCAGTAGAAATGGTACATAGTTTAAATTTTGCTTGAAAATTTTAAGGTTCTTTGAAAACATTGTTTTTACAAAATAATCACTCTTTATTTTCCCACTTTTTTTTTCATGTTGAACATGTTCAAACACATTTATGGTCCAAATTGCAAGAGAATATCCAAAGTTGTTGGGAATATGCTGTGAGAAGAAATTTTCTATTTAATTTTATTCCACTTTAGTTCAAGCTCTGTGGAGAAGAGCCTCTGGCTCTTTCTTCAGCTCTGCAATATTTTTCCCTCAAATTGGGACTGCCTTTTGATCTTCTAGAGTTCTACAAGGGAATAAATATGCATGCAGATAAAAGGGAACATGTGAATAAAATATACTTAGACTTTCTAAAGTCTTTGACAATATTTGCATTAAAAAGTATTAAAAATTAAGTCACTGGAGCATTGCCTAGATTATTTTATCAAGGGTGGCAACAGGTTTAAAATATGGAAAGAAAATGGAGTAATAAGGAGGGTATTTCTCAGAAAGAAAATTATAATTGCTGGGAATCAATTCCAAGATAAATTAGAGGTAATGATCTCTAAAGTTAGTGGGTAAGTTTTGAAGGTAACAACTTACTCTTCCAGACTCCTACTTGGTTTGGATAATTGAAGATACTTGAATGCTCAGAAAATTGGATGGGCATTTAAATGGGAATATTTTGAGGGTGGATTCTCACATTTCATTCCTAAGAAATCCTTCATTAAAGAAAATTAAACTGGATTCTATATTGTAGATCATTGAGTATATGTGAGAAGAGGATAGGGTATTTTTTCTCAAGTTTATTTAATCATGAAACCCTTTTGCTTTTAGCACTTTTAACAATAGGAGAGATACTTGTGATTTATGGGTAACAGTTGGAAATAGTTATTACTGGGGCTAATGTGATTCTGTGGAATCATTGCAGTATATTAACCGAAAGAATAATTATAAGATTAAATGATCAGTTAGTGTTGAGAACTATCAAAAAGGGAATTAAAAACAAAGTAAAAACAGTTATGCACTAGTTATAACTAAATAACACAGTTTGCCCCACCTACTATGTAATGTAAAGGTTATTCTATTCAACAGTAATTCTGTCCTTGGGCTTAGCCTACCCCTCCCACCCCCAGGTGGTTCATTATTTTTTTTTTCTCTCCTTGATCATCAATCTAGTGCTCACTAGAAGATTATTACCATCATCATATATCTTGAGAATACTGTAGAAATACTTCCTGACCCCAGAGAATCCTCCAGCTGCCTCACTTTTCTGCTTCCTTTCAGAGTGGAGACTTGTCTCACAAGATGGCTTCTGTTCACACTTCAGTCTGGCTTCCACCCCAACCACTGTATTGAAACTGCTTTCACCAGTGACCAAGTACCATGTAGTTTATTGCCAATGAAGCATTGGGGGTGGAGAGAGGCACTACTAAGAATCCTGTCTGGATGACAGGCATTACCTGCATCACTCTGAGCACAGCCAGGTTGAGTATTGTCACCCTCGTAATGACTTCTGTGGTCCTAGAGACCATAGACGATTTCCAGCTGTTATTTTATCTCATCATTTGTCAATATGAAATATAGTTGACATTTCCTTTATTGATATTTTCTCCTCTTAGTTCTGTGACAAGATACTCTTTTTGGTTTTCTTCCATCTCTGACCACTCCACTTAGTCTCCTTTGTCCATTTCTCTTGTATCTAATTTTTAAATGCTGGCATTCTTTAGGATATTATCTTGCATCCTCTTTTCTTCCTTTCCTTAGTAGAGTTCAATGATAGCTTTATTCTAGATGATTAAGCTCCCAAATTCTTCTGAAGTCCAAACATTCCATTTGAGATCCAGACGTATATATCTAACTTGCCCTTTGGCATCTGCATGCAGATGTTTCATAAGTATCTTATGCAGAGTATATCTAAACCTGAATATAGAGATTTTATTATTTCAAATAAGTTTCTAAGTTTTTAACTCTAAAACACAAGACAGATTAGTCTGATTTCTTGAGCCAGAAACCCAGAAGTCATTCTGCTGCTTCTCCTTGAATCCCCTTTCCCCATCTTATAATTTCCTATTCACTTGGTTGTTATACCATAGAGACAAATTATAACTCCATATATATATAGTCAGGATCCAGAAACTTCTCTCCACATTTGTTATCAACACCTTGATCCAAGTTCATATTTCAGCAATACTCTCCCAATTTGTCTCTATTCTACTTTGTTGCTCTTTTTTCTATTGCCTGTTTAATAATTATAATGAACATTCTTGAGAAACTGAGGTAGATGATGTTCTTGTCTAGAACATTTATAGATTCCTGCTCCACCTGAAATATACCTCCTAGCATACTTTATGAAGCCCCAAAAGATCTGAATTTTGCCCACATTGCCAGCTTTCTATTTAGGCAATTTCTTTCTTAGGAAGCAGAAAGGCCTGATGGAATGGCTAGTGTGAAAGTCTAAGAAAAATAATGTTTAATACTGAATCAATAGAAAAACGTCAATGAATGCAGAATAATCACCCTCCTTTTAATTTGGATTTTCTAGAAGTGTATCCTAAGGCAAAAATGAGTTCTAGGAGATTATTTGAAGATGATTCTGAGATGTGTTGAAAAAGTACTAGGGAAGTGATTGAAAAGAAGAAAGCTAGTAAACAGTGCACTGTCAAGCAGATTGCCATGGGCAGCTGGGCCTGGTTCCCTAAAAGGACTTTTGAGAGTCAGTACAGAGTACACCACAGCAGTAGCACAACCAAGAGGCCAGTGAGATGGTGGATTTAACCACCAGTGCCCAACAATCACTGACTGAGGACCACTCTCAGGCACGTTGATTCCCTGGAACATCTGGTCTGTCTTGCTCCACTCAAAGCCTTCGGTTGCTGCTGCTTGTACTTAGAAGTTCATGTTAGGTACACACAGAGCAGTAAGTGAAGAGGGCAAGTGGGTGGACATCAGCATCTGCTACAGCCAAGCACCAAGCTAAGTCTGGATAATCTTGTATGAATGACTTTGAACTTCTTGCTTTAGTCATCTCTCATCTGCTCAGAAATTGTCATGTCTATGTCTGAAGATAATCTGGCCAAAGAGGCTTAGTGAACACATCCAGGGAAAAAAAATCCTAGAATTCTTAAACTTGTCTGGATGTACTTGAATAACGTCCATGAACACAGTATGGTCAGTCTCAAGCAGGGAGGAAGTTCATGTGAGGGCCTTCACAGAAGCGAGCGGCAGCATCTGAACAGCGGATGGTAATGAAGAATTTAATGCACAGGTTGGCAGCCACAGCTGTGCTCAGGCTGACCCAGTTCAGCCCAGCGTCACCAGCGTTCTTCTCTGCTCATTTTGCAAATGGCTGCTCAAAGGGGCCCTAAGCTGGTAAGATCGTGGTCATTCTGCTTTGACTTCCTAGTCAGTATGTTTTTGCTACTTGTTCTCCTACTTGCCCAGACTGACCTAGCTGGTGTTCCACACTGCTAACATTGCCATCGCCTATTGTCAGAAGAGACACTTTAGATGTTTTGCCTTGGCCTTCTTTCCCACCTGAACATAAATAAATAAATAAATAAATAAATAAATAAATGAATAAGATAAAAATAATAAACGAATAGGAAAAAAGGCTGAGCTGGTAGCAAAGTGTGGTAGGAAGAGTCTGGACTTGGTGATTAGGGAGAGTGAATTTAAATCCTTCTCTCCACATATTCTTCATGGCAGTTCTGAATTAAGTTAACTCTCCGCACCTCCTTTTCTTATCTTTAGTACAGACATGCTGAGACTCTAGTAATTGGTATGTTAATAAGAACAATGATGAAAGTAATTAGTAAGAGTGACATTTTTTTGTCTACATGAGTGTTCATTGCCTTCTTCAGTTCTGTCTTGCTAGGTAATCAAACCAGGTGTAGAAAAAAGAATCTGTCCTTGAAGAAAAAAGCATTTAACGCTTTCTCTGAGCTGAGAAGAGAGAAGGGCGACCAATCCAAAACTATCACCCTCCCTGCCCCAGTTTTCTTCAGAGAAGGGGTTAGATCTTTTGTTATGGTTTAATCTAGTTACAAAACAGGATTATGTGAGTCTTTATTTTTTTCCTGTTAAACTATAATTCCCTTCCAAAGGTTTCTATGAATAAAAAAGTAAATAAATAGAATTTCCTCCCCATTACGGATTTTTTTTTTTTGCATTAGAAAACCTATAGTCCTGTGGTTATTTAATTTAACCACCAGGTAGACAAGGCTTGTTTGCTGGGTAGCCCAACATGATATCTGGTGATTGAATTTCACATGAGGACACCAAACAAATGAACACAAACTTAATTAAGAAATTCAATAACCTATCAAAAGGATTGAGGACTAAATTAAATCAAGGTGGTTTCTACCTGGAAGCATCTTACAGGAACTATTAGGTTTTTCAGATCTGCTGTGATATTACTTTTAACTTGCCCTTTCTGGGGCTCAGTTCTAAGTTGTAAGATGAGGAAATTAGATAATATCTAATGAATGCTCCTTTATCACATTTTAAGTTTATGAAACTTGGAGTAAGGTTAACTCACAATTATTTATGATCTATTTAGATACATCATGTTATATGTCACCTTGATTAGATCAGATGATGTCAGATATCTGGTTAAACATTATTTCTGGGTATATCCATGAGGGTGTTTCTGAATCTGGGGACTCGGTAAAGTAAGTGGATTGCTCTCTCTAATGTGGATGGCCATTGTACAGTTTGTTGAGGGCCCAAGTAGAACAGAAGGTGGAGGAAGAAGGAATTCACCTCTACCCTTCCTTTTTTAGCTTAGCTACTTGCCTGAGTTGCCACATTGGTCTTCTACCCTTGGTATAGGGTTTACCTCTGGTTCTCATGCCTTCAGAGCTGGGTGGAATTATACCATCAGCTTTCTTGAGTGCCCAGTTTGCAGACCAAGGGATTTCTCGGCCTCCATAATTATCATAATACAGATATATACACACATACTTATGTATACACATATACATATATCCTATTCATTTGGTTTCTTAGAGAACCTTGACTGCTACAGAATCTACATAGGACTGTTCTCTGGCCAGTTCCCCAGAGCACTTCCAGTTTCTGGACATCTTACATCTGTTCCTCGGTAGATGAGCTGGCAGTGATGTCATCTTGCACACCTTTTGTTGTTTTGGGCTGGCATTCATTTCCTCAGCAGTATTGGTTGTCTGCAGCCTTACCTAACTCACACCTGATCTCTGGGAATGAATGCGGATTTCAGTCTGTGTAGAGGGAATCTGAGTGGCTGTAAGGTATATTTAAATACAAGTTACTTCATTTTTAAGCCAGATTTTCTTTCCTTCATTATTTAATATATCTTCTCCTTTATCATTCACAGAAAAGCCAATTCAGTTATAGATTGAAATCTTTTGCTTTTCTGCATGACACATTATACATTTTCAGGACTTTGAAAGCACAGATCTCTCAAGAACACTTTTTTAAGGTTCTAGACACAAGTTACAAAACCTCCATGACTGACATAAACATAAAGAGAATCACTAAACAAGAGATCAGGGAACTGAAAAAAGCTGAAGAGCTGGAGAACCAGACTTGGAGTCTTCACATCCAGAGACAGTGCCTTCAGGTTGCTGGTCTAGTGAAGACACCCTAATGTCCCTGCTGCTCTCCACCACTGTACTGCCCATGGGAGGCACTGGAGCTGTGGTATAACCATTACAGATCCTGGAGTCTGGGTAGCACCATTGCCTGTACCAAGTCAGAAAATATTCTACAGTCCCTTGTTTCTAATAAACATTCTGGAGGAAGTTCTCTGAGTGGAACTTAGGTCATATGCTTCTTCCCTAGTTGCAAGGGAAACCTGGGAAAACGGTATCTCACTGCTTCAGCTTTTGAAGGGAGAAGGTGGGCTTCTCACCAGGACTCACTAGGGGGAGAACTTTCCAAACAGAGGAAGGACTTCAGATGTTAGAAAATGATGGAATGTTTTGAATGTTCAGGAAAATATTCATAAAGAGTGACAAATATCCATGCCAATCTGTTTGGAGCATGACTCTCACTCCTTATTATAGCAGCAGTCCCTTGCGATAGAGCACAAGACTTCTTTCTGCCATCATATATATATATATATATACATATATATATATATGTATATATATATGTATATATATTTTTTTTGATTATTGGTGTGTTCTTTTTTTTTCTTTAAAAAAATCTGTTCTCATTTGTTATACATGACAGCAGAATGTTTTTTGACTCATTGTCCAGAAATGGAGCACAACTTCTCTTGCCTCTGGTTGTATGTGATGCAGAATCAGTTTGTGCAATCATACTTGTATATAGTGCAATAAGGTCTATCTCATTTCACCATCCTTCCCATCCCCACACCTCACACCCCTCTGCCCAATCCAAAGTTCCTCCATTCTTTCCCTAGTCCCCACCCCCATTATGGATCAGCATCCACATATCAGAGAAAACATTTGGCCTTTGGATTTTTGGGATTGGTTTATTTCACTTAGCATGATATTCTCCAATTCCATCCATTTACCAGAAAATGCCATAATTCTTTAGGACTGAGTTTTTTATATATATATAAATAAAACAGTTTCTTGATCCATTCATCTGTTGAAGAACATCTTGGTTGGTTCCATATTTTAGGTATTGTAGATTGAGCTGTCATAGACATTGATGTGATTACATCACCGTAGTATGCTGATTTTAAGTCCTTTGAGTATAAACCGAGGAGTGGGATAGCTAGGCCAAACGATGGTTCCATTCCAAGTTTTCTGAGGAATCTCTATACTGCTTTCCATGATGGTTGCACCAATTTGTAGCCCCACCAGCAATGTATGAGTGTACCTTTTCCCCTGCACCCTCACAAACTTTTATTGTTACTTGTACTCTTGATAATTGTCATTCTGACTGAGATATCCTAGAGTAGTTTTGATTTGGATTTCTCTAATTGCTGGAGATGTTGAACGTTTTTTCATGTATTTGTTGAGCGATTGTATATCTTCGGTGAAGTGTCTGTTCAGTTCCTTAGCCCGTTTACTGATTGGGTTATTTGTTGTTTTGGTGTTAAGTTTTTTGAGTTCCTTATATATCCTGGAGATTAGTGCTCTATTTAATGTGAGTATGGTAAAGATTTTCTACACTCTATAGGCTCTCCATGTTACTGTTTCCTTTGCTGAGAAGAAACTTTTTAGTTTGAACCAATCCTGTTTGTTGATTCCTAATTTTATTTCTTGTGCTTTAGGAGTCTTGTTAAGGAAGTCAAGTCCTAAGCTGACATGATGAAAAGTTGGGCCTACTTTTTCTTCTGTTAGGTGCAGGGTCTCTGGTCTAATTCCTAGGTCCTTGATTCACTTTGAGGTGAGTTTTGGGCAGGGTAGGAGATAGAGATCTCCTTTTGTTACATGTGGATTTCCAGTTTTCCCAGCACCATTTGTTGAACAGGCTATCTTTTCTCCAATGTATGTTTTTGGCGCCTTTGTCTAGTATGAGATAACTGTATTTACGTGGGTTTGTCTCTGTGTCTTATATTCTGTATCATTGGTCAGACTGTCTATTTTGGTGCCAATACTATGCTGTTTTTGTTACTATTGCTCTGTAGGATAGTTTAAGTTCTGATATTGTGATGCCTCCTGCTTCACTCTTCTTGCTAAGGACTGCTTTGGCTATTCTGGGTCTTTTATATTTTCAAATGAATTTCATGATTGCTTTTTCTATTTCCATGAAGAATGACATTGTAATTTTAATAGGAATTTCATTGAATCTGTATAACACTTTGGAAGTATGGGCATTTTGACCTTATCAATTCTGCCTATCTGAGAACATGGGAGATCTTTCCATCTTCTAAGGTCTTCTTCAATTTTTCTTTAGTGTTCTGTAGTTTCCATCGTAGAGGTCTTTCACCTCTTTTGTTAGATTGATTTCCAAGTATTTTTTTAAAGTCTATTGTGAATAGGGTGATTTTCCAAATTTCTCTTTCAGAGGATTTAATCACTGATGTATAGAAAAACATTTGATTTATGAGTGTTGATTTTATATCCTGCTACTTTGCTGAATTCATTTGTTAGCTGCACAAGTTTTCTGGTAGATTTTTTTTTTTGATCTCCTAATTATAGAATCTTGTTGTCAGCGAACAGTCATAGTTTGAGTTCTTCTTTTCCTGTTCATTTACCTTTAATTTCTTTTATCTAATTGCTTTGGCTAGAGTCCCCAGGACTATGTTGAATAGTAGTGGTGAAATGGCATCCCTGTCTTGCTCCAGTGTTTAGAGGGAGTGCTTTTAATTTTTCTCCATTTAGAATGATGTTGTCCTTGGGCTTCGCGTAGATAGCTTTTACAATGTTGAGATATGTTCCTATTATCCCTAGTTTTTCTAGTTTTTTGAACATGAAGTGGTGCTGTATTTTGTCAAATTTTTTCTCTGCATTTATTGAGATGATTATATGATTCTTTAAGCCTATTGATATGATGAATTATGTTTATTGATTTCTGTATGTTGAACCAACCTTGCATCCCAGGGATGAACCCCACTTGATCATGGTGTACTATCTTTTTAGTATGTTTTTGTATGTGATTTGCCAGAATATTTTTTTTTGTTTTTAAAACATTGTTTATTTTTTTAAAAGTTCATGTATGCATTACAGGAAAAATAAAAACAAAAGCAAAGAACAAAGTTATCCAGTCACAAGCACCTTAGTTGGATGTGTCCCTCCAGGTCATGCATATACATATACAATATCCCATTTTGTGTGATTGAGATTGTAGTGGTTATCATGCTTTTCCACACATGAATATTAACCAATTCAAATTCCCAAAGCTACATGAGTATTTTTGATAACCAAGAATACACCATACCAACTCAATTTGTTATCCTTCCTTGGGGACAAAAATTTCACTGAAGACAGAAATGGCAGCAGGCCTCTAGATAGACATATTGGCAGAGTTACAACAAAAATAATGCATTCCCTAATGTTCAATTTAAAACAAGACAAAGCAACAGAATACACCAAACTTGTTTCATTACCAGCTTTCTACTACTAAAATATTAGCAAGAATGCATGTTCCCAGTGAATTAAAGTATTTCTGTAGTACAGCCAGAAGATGCTCGCACCAGTGACTCACATTGAAATGTAAATCCTTGAGCACTTGCTCCCATCTTTGCCTATGTGCATCTCTGTGTCCCTCATTCCCCCACCCACCACCCAGTGAATCTTACATCTACTCTCCAAGACATCAAGTTCAACAATTTCATTCTCCTGAATGACCTAATGAACAAGTCCCGATACACACTGCCCAGAGATAAAGCAATTGCATGTCCAAGGTACATCTTAATATATATATATATATTTAATATTTTGATTATATATGGACACAATACCTTTATTTTACTTATTTTTATGTGGTGCTGAGGATCAAACACAGTGCCTCATACATGCAAGGCAAGTGCTCCTCCACTGAGCTACAGCCCCAGCCCTATTTTTATATTTTTAACAGACTGCATTTTGATTGATTGTACACAAATGGGGTACATCATTTCATTTCTATTGTTGTGCACAATATAGATTCATACCATTTGAGTAATCATACATGTATATAGGGTAATGATGTCTGTCTCATTCCACCATTTTTCATACCCTCTTCCCTCTCATTTCCTGCTACATAATCTAATATATACATAATCCTCCATTATTTTCTCTTCTGTCAATTATTACAAAAAGTTATTTACAAATTGTCTAATTCACTAGCTCTACTTTTTATGATTCACTGTCACACTAGGACATCTAGAAAGCTTAGATGTTGTGAAATAAAGCATGAACCTTGTGCACAATAAACACAAGTTCTTTACCAAAAATGCATATAGATCTACAGTTATAATCTAAACCTGTCTTCCAGATATGGAGCTACTAGCAAAGAGCACGTCCCCTCACACTTCCTCTTCTCCCTCTTCACCATTCCAGTGACTAAATTCAGGACTACCACTAGCTTCAAGAGGTGGATTAACAAGGGTCATTCCTAGAAGACAGTTCTTCCTAAAAACTAATAAAAGCATATTTATATAGGGATTATTTTGCTATTTCTAACAAATTTTGGGCATTGGGACTTATCCTTTGGTACGCAGCAATGTTAACTAAATGCACGTGTAACAATGGCTAGGTGATCTGAACTAATCTAAGAGGCACAGAGTGCAAGTCTCTCACCCACCATCCAGAGAATCTGCCACGTATTCTCCAAAGACATCAAGTTCAACAGTTCCATCCTCCTAAATGGCAACCATTCCTATGTAGTAACGAAAAATACTTAAAGGGCATTACTTTAGTCCTCTACTTTTATTTTAAATGCATGTGTTGTACACTTTTAAACATCTAGAAACACTAGATGTTTCCAACAAGGACTTAAGTTTTCAACTGTATATACAGTAGCACTGAATAGACTGCAAGACTCAATGAACAAAGGCTACACACTGAAGCAAAACCCCATTTTTTAAAGGCTAGAATTTGAAAGTATCTTCGGAAGAAGAACATTTTGGCTTACAACTCTTCCCCTTCTAGTCTCTTATCAACCCAGGGGTCAGATACATGCACCTACAATGCTGAGAGATGACTAACAATTTCACTTCCTAAGTGGTTTTAAGAACAGTCTTTCCTATGAATTTAACAAAGTGTACTCAATGTGTTAGTTGACTGACTACTTCTGTTGTACACTGGCAACCTCTTTAACATCCAGACAAACTAGACGTAAATTAGGAATCCTTTGTCCTTTATATACACTATTTATACGGCATAGTAAAACAAAACTCACAGATAAAAGAGTCAATGACCAATCTTCCTTCACAGAAAATACATTGGTATAAAGCCCGTTGCATTTCCTTCCTCCTCCCTGTACTAGCACAAATAGAATGTGTGCTGCTCAGAGAACTGTTCTGATCATTCCATTTCCAAAAGACAGTGATTTCATTATGGATTTTAACAAAAAGATATCTACCAAATGTCTTATTTATTACCTCTACTTTTAACATACTTTGTGCTCTTCTAAACATCTAGAAAGACTAGATGTTTCAAATAAGGACTTAATTTTGTCCATTACGTACATAAATAAACTACACACATGTAACAATGGCTACCTCTGAAAGTGTCTTCTAAGTAGGATCACTCTGGCCTAGAATCCTTCAATTCTTCCACTTCTTGCTCCCATGTCACATGTGACACGTCTGAGTATCACATGATATAATTTCACTTCCAAAAGTTCTTTTCAGAAGACCGCCTTTCTATGAATTTTAACACAATGTGTACAAAATGTGTTAGTTTAACTAACTCTTCTTTTGTCATTTTTGTACACTGGCAACCTCTTTAATATCTAGAGACTAGATGTTATAAAATTAGGTCTCCTTTGTCCAGGATGCACTCAATATCTACAGCACAGCAAAGCTGAATGAAATGCACACCACAGGGCCATGGGTAAGCTGAGATTTTCTAGCACATGCTTAACAAAACCCCTTTTGCAACTTCTTCCCTCCCACCTCCCTCAACCCAATGAACCAGTAGAGACGGTGTTCTGTTCAGAGGTCGTTTAACAATTCCAAACACAGTATTTTCCATCACTTTAAAAAAGCTATTTACAGAAAGTTTTAATTCTACTTCTGCTTTTAAATATATTGAGCACTTCTAAATATATAGAAGGACTAGATATTCCACATAAGAACCTGTCTGCTATGCACCCAGCACTGGTAAATAAAATTGCACACATAGCAATGGTTATAATCTGAGGTATTTTCTAATATGATCATTTATCCTTGAACCTTTCCTTCCTCACGTCCTTCTCTCTACTTTCAATCCAGCAGACAAGTACAGGCATATGTAACACTTAGAGATGGTTGAACAAATTCATATCCAGAAGTCATTTACAGAGAACAAGCTTTCCTATGATTGCAACACAAATTGTGCATACTGTGCTCATTTTACTAACTACTTGGTCATACACTGGCAACCTCTTTAACATTTAGAGACTAGGTGTTGCAAAACCAGGACTCATTTGTCTATTATATACACTATATACATGGTAAAACAAAATGCACAAAGAAAATTGATGTCTGAAAATGTTCAACTATGAACACAGTAATGTATTACCTTTTGTAGTTGCTTGCCTCCCACCTCCTCCATGTCACTGAGCAAGTACAGACAGTACTATACTGCTCACAGAGGTGGTTTAACAGTTCCAGTCCCAAAAGACTCTTTCCTATGAATTTCAGCAAAAAGATATTTACAAAGTGATATTTTACCACCTGTACATTTAACATACATTGGGCACTTCTAAACATCTAGCCAGACTAGATGTTTCAAGTGACTCATTTTGTCCACTATGTACACAACAGTCTTGAATAAACTGCACACATGTAACAACAGTTGTAATTCGAAAATGTCTTCAAAATATGAGCATTCTGGTCCTTCCTTCACTAACCCAGTGGGCTATAATGCTAAAATTTTCAGAAGACAATCCTTCCTGGGAATTTTAGCACAAAATATACAAAATTTATTTGCTAATTCTACTTTTGTCATAGGCTGGCAAACTCTTTAACATCTAGAAAGACTAGATGTAGATTAGGACTCATTTATCCTTTATACACACAATGTACACAACAAAGTAAAACAAAACCCATAGACGTAAGGTATAAGTCTTAGCTTATGGTAAGCACACCTGAGGACCAGCGCACAATTCTCTACTACTCAAAAGGGGATTTGACTATTGACCCTCCCCCAAAAAGTTCTAAAGAATTTTAGATTTTTTTAAAAAAAATTTAAAAAAAAATTAAGAATTTTTTTTAGAATTTTTATTTTTAAAAAATTCTAAAGAATTTTTTTAAAAAATATTTTTTGATTTGTTACAGATTGCATTTTGATTAATTGTACACAAGTGGGGTACATCATTTTGTTTCTATGGTTGTACATGATGTAAATTCATACCATTCATGTAATCATACATGCACATGGGGTAATGATGTCTGTCTCATTCCACTGTTTTTCATACCCCCCTCCCTCTCATTTCCTTCTACATAATCTAAAGTTCCCCCACTCTCACCCCCCACCTCCCCATCATTCTCCACTTATCAGGGAAAACAATTGGCCTTTGTTTTTTTGGGATTGGCTTATTTCACTTAGCGTGATATTCTCCAATTCCATCCATTTATTTGCAAATGCCATAATATTATTATTATTTATGGCTGAATAATATTCCATTGTGTATGTATACCACAGTTCTTTACCCATTCTTCTGTTGAAGGGTATCTAGGTTGGTTCCACAATGTAACTATTGTGAATTGAACTGCTATAAACATTGATGTGGCTGCGTTACTGTAGTATGCTGATTTTAAGTCTTTTGAGTATAAACCGAGGAGTGGGATAACTGGGTCAAAAGGTGGATTCATTCCAAGTTTTCTGAGGATTCTCCACACTGCTTTCCAGAGTGGCTGTGCCAATCTGCAACCCCACCAGCAATGTAAAAGTGTGCCTTTTTTCCCCACACATCCATGCCAACATCTATTATTATTCGTGTTCTTGATAATAGTCATACTAATTGGTATAAGATGAAATCTTAGAGTTGTTTTAATTTGCATTTCTCTAATTACTAGAGATGTTGAACACTTTTTCATATATTTATTAATCGCTGTATGTCTTCTTCTATAAATTGTCCCAGTTCCTTGGCCCATTTATTGATTGGGTTCTTTGTATTTTTGGTGTAAAGTTTTGTAAGTTCTTTATAAATTTTGGAGATAAGTGCTCTATCTGAAGTGCTTGTGGAAAAGATTTTCTCCCACTCTATGGGCTCTCTTTTCACATTCTTGACTGTATCCTTTGCTGAGAAAAAACTTTTTAGTTTGAGTCCATCCCACTTATTGATTCTTGCTTTTATTTCTTGTGCTTTAGGAGTCTTGTTAAGGAAGTCTGGTCCTAAGCCAACCTGATGAAGATTCAGTCCTACTTTGTCTTCTATTTGGTGCAGAATCTCTGGTCTAATTCCTAAGTCCTTAATCCATTTTGAGTTGAGTTTTGTGCAGGCTGAGAGATAGAGGTTTAATTTCATTTTACTGCAAATGGATTTCCAGTTTATCCAGCACCATTTGTTGAACAGGCTATCTTTTCTCCATTGTATGTTTTTGGCTCCTTTGTCTAATATGTGGTGACTGTATTTATGTGGGTTTGTCTCTGTGTCTTATATTCTGTACCATTGGTCAGACTGTTTATTTTGGTGGTAATACTATGCTGTTTTTGTTACTATTGCTCTGTAGTATAGCTTAAAGTCTCGTATTTTGATACCTCTTGCTTCACTTTTCCTGCTCAGGATTGTTTTGGTAAATTGAGGTCTCTTATTCTTCCAGATGAAGTTCATGATTGCTTTCTCTATTTCTATGAGGAATGTCATTGGGATTTTAATTGGAATTGCATTGAATCTGTATAGCACTTTTGGTAGTATGGCCATTTTGACAATATTAATTTTGCCTATCCAAGAACATGGAAGGTCTTTCCAACTTCTAAGGTTTTCTTCAATTTCTTTCTTTAGTGTTCTGTAGTTTTCATTGTACAAGTCTTTTGTTAGATTGATTCCCAAGTATTTTATTTTTTTTTTGAGGCTATTGTGAATGGAGTGGTTTTCCTAATTTCTTTTTCAGAGGATTCATCACTTATTAATATGAATGCATTAGATTTATGTGTATTGATTTTTTATCCTGCTACTTTCCTGAATTCATTTATTAGTCTAGAAGTTTTCTAGTGGAGTTTTTTGGATCCTCTAAATATAGAATCATGTCATCAGCAAATAGTGACAGCTTCAGTTCTTCTTTTCCTATTTGTATTCCTTTAATTTCTTTAGTCTGTCTAATTGCTGTGGCTAGTGTTACAAGGATGATGTTGAATAGAAGTGATGAAAGAGGACATCCCTGTCTTGTTCCAGTTTTTAAAGGGAATGCTTTCAGTTTTTCTCCATTAAGAATGATGTTGGCCATGGGCTTAGCATAGATAGCCTTTACAATGTTGAGGTATGTTCCTACTATTCCTATTTTTTCTAGTGTTTTAGGCATGAAAGGGTGCTGTGTTTTATCAAACGCTTTCTCAGCATCTATTGAAATAATCATATGATTCTTAACTTTCAGTCAACTGATATGATGAATTATGTTTATTGACTTCTGGATATTGAACCAACCTTGCATCCCTGGGATAAATCCTGCTGATCATGGCGCACTATCTTTTTTTTTTTTTTTTTTTTTTTTGTAGTACTGGGGATTGAACCCAGGGCCTTGTGCTTGCAAGGCAAGCACTCTACTGACTGAGCTATTTCCCCAGCTCTTTTGATACATTTTTGTATGCAATTTGCCAGTATTTTGTTAAGGATTTTTGCATCTATGTTCATCAGGGATATTGGTCTAAAGTTTTCTTTCCTTGATGAGTCTTTGTCTGGTTTTGGTATCAGAGTGATACTAGGCTCATAGAATGAATTTGGAAGGATTCCCTCCTTTTGTATTTCCTGGAATACTTTGAAGAGTATTGATATTAGTTCTTCTTTAAAGGTCTTGTAGAATTTGGCTGAGAATCCATTTGGTCCCAGGCTCTTCTTGGTTGGTAGGCTTTTGATGGTTTCTTCTATTTCAGTGCTGGAAATTGATCTGTTGAAATCGTGTACATTTTCCTGATTCAGTTTGGGAGGATCATATGTCTCTAAAAATTTGTCAATGTCTTCCATAATTACTATTTTGTTGGAGTATAGATTTTCAAAGTAGCTTCTAATTATGTATTTCAATGGTACCTTAGTGATCTTTCCTTTTTCATCACAAATTCTAGTAATTTAAGTTTTCTCTCTCCTTCTCTTTGTTAGTGTCGTCAAGGGTTTATCAATTTTGTTTACTTTTTCAAAGAACCAACTTTCTGTTCAGTCAATTTTTTGAATTGTTTCTCTTGTTTCAACTTCATTGATTACAGCTCTGATTTTAATTATTTCCTGTCTTCTGCTATTTTTGGTGTTGATCTGTTCTGTTTCTAGTACTTTGAAATGTAATTTTAGGTCATTTAGTTGTTGACTTTTTATTTTTTAATGTATGAGCTCAATGCAATGAGCTTTCCTCTTTGTACTGCTTTCAGAGTGTCCCAGAGATTTTGATATGTTGTGTCATTCTCATTTACCTCTAAGAATTTTTTTTAATTTCTTCCCTGATGTCTTCTGTTATCATTGCATCATTCAATATTTAGTCTCCAGGTGTAGGAGTAGTTTTTGTTTGTTATTTTACTGTTGATTTCTAATTGCATTCCATTATGGTCTGATAGGATACAAGGTAGTATCTCTATATTTTTTGTATTTACTAATGGCTTCTTTGTGGCATAGCATATGATCTATCTTGGAGAAGAATCTATGAGCTGCTGAGAAGAAAGTATATTTGCTCAATGATGGATGAAATACTCTGTAAACGTCTATTAAGTCTATATCATGGATTGTATTATTTAGTTCTATAGTTTGTTTAGTTTTTGTTTGGAGAATCTATCTAGTGGTGAAAGCAGTGTGTTAAAGTATCCCACTATTATTGTGTTTTAATCTATTTGATTCTTAAAATTGAGAGGGGGTTGCTTAATGTTCATAGATGCTCCATTGTTTGTGGTATAAATATTTAAAATTGGTATGTCTTGCTGATTTATGCTTCCTTTAAACAGTATGACATGTCCTTCTTTATCCTTTCTGACTAACTTAGGTTTGAAGTCCACTTTATCTGATATGAGGATGAAGACCCCTGCTTTTTACTGAGTCCATGTGCATGGTATGTTTTCCCCCATCCTTTCACCTTTAGTCTGTGGATGTCTTTTTCTATGAGATGAGTCTCTTGAAGGCAGCATATTGTTGGGTCTTTCTTTTTAATCCAATCTGCCAGTCTATGTCTTTTGATTATTGAGTTTAGGCCATTACCATTTAGGGTTATTATTGTGATATGATTTGTATTCCTGGTCATTTTGGTTTATTTTTGGTTTTTAACTTTACTTGGTTCCTTCTTTTGATTGACTTTTCCTTTAGGGTAGTTCCTCCCTTTACAAACAACTTGTATTGTTGTTTTTCACTTCCTCTTCATGAAATATTTTGCTGAGAATGTTCTGTATGCAGGCTTTCTATTTGTAAATTCTTTTAACTTTTGTTTATTGTGGAAAGATTTTATTTCATCATCAAATCTGAAGGTTAGTTTTGCTGGGTATAGGATTCCTGGTTGGCAACCACGTTCTTTCAGAGCTTGAAATATATTGTTCCAGGCCCTTCTTGCTTTTAGGGTCTGGACTGAGAAATCTGATATTCACATTGGTTTCCCTTTATAAGCAAACTGACACTTTTCTCTAGCAGCCTTTATAATCCTATCTTTATTTTATATGTGAGGTATTTTCTTTATACTGTGTTTTGGTGTGGATCTGTTGTAATTTTGTGCACCTGGTGTTCTGTAAGCCTCTTGTATTTGATTTTCTATTTCATTTTTCAGGTTTGGGAAATTTTCTGATATTATCTCATTAAACAGTTTGTTCATTCCTTTGGTTTGTATCTCTGTGTCTTCCTCAATCCCAATAATTCTTAAATTTGGTCTTTTCATGATGTCCCATAGTTCTTGGAGGTTCAGTTCATGATTTCTTAATATCTTCTCAGTTTGTTCCACTTTATTTTCAAGATTAAATATTTTGTCTTCATTGTCTGAGATTGTCTTCCATGAGATCTATTCTGTTGGTGATGCATTCTATTGAGTTTTTAACTTGGTTTATTGTTTCTTTCATTTCATGTATTTGTTTTTTTTTGTTTTTTGTTTTTTTTTAGAATCTCTCTCTCTATTGAAGTGTTCTTTTGCTTCCTGCATTTGCTCTTTTTTTTTGGAGTGATCATGCATTGCGTGCATTTGCTCTTATCTTTTGCTTCATGGATCACTTTAATTATGCAGATTCTAAACTCTTTTTCTGTCATTTCTACTGCCATGCTATCATTTGATTCTATCAAAATAGCATCTTGGTTGTTAGGGACGCTTTCTTCCCCTGTTTTGTCATATTGTTTCTATATATTACCCTCTATAAATGAAGATCTGAGGTACTGAAGTTTCCCCCCTGCAGGCTTATTGTGACACTGCAGGTTTCCAGTACCTCTCCTTTGAAAGGGAGGTCAATATTCACAGCACCCAATATAAAGAAAATGCAGCCCTGAACCAGATAGCTTTTATAACTTTAACATTATGGTAATAAACAGGATGAATCCAATTATTATTTATAGTACTTCTAGTGGTGAATGAAGAAGATGGGGAAGGGGGAAAGAAGTAAGTGAGTAAATAGAGGTACCTGTCAAAAGGCCTCCAGTCTCCTGTAGGTGTCTCAGGAAGAGAGCCACCCTTCCAATGATGGCCACGCCCTCAGGAATATTTCAATGTCTGAACCAGCCTCCAAAGAAGCTGGGGAGCCCCAGTGAGGGTGCTCTGAGTCAGTGCAGTGCAGAGGCAGGCGGGCCCGGTGTCCAGCATCCATCTACCTCATAAGAATTTTAACAAAATGAAATTTACAGAATGTGTTGTATTTTATCACTTATACTTTTAGCATATATTAGGCACTTTAGAACATCTAGAAACATAGATACTTCTGAAAAAGTTAGCATTTTCACCTATGTATACAGTACTGAGGAATAAAATGCACACATAAAACAATGGTTGTAATAGGAAAATGTTTTTTACATAAAACCAGTCTGCACAGGACCTCCTTCTCATGGTCAAAGTCTTCTCCATGTCCTCTAACCACTTAACAAATTTGTACAAGTGTCACTCCTAGAGATGGTTTAACAAATCCATTCCAAAGTCACTTCCAGAAGATATTTCTGATTTTTAAAACAAATGGCCATTTACAAGATGTTGTTTTCTAACTCTATCAGACCTTGGCAGCCTCTTTACATTGAGAATGTTCAGTTGTAGCACAAGTTTTAACAGGTTGGGGGCAAGTTGAGAGCAGCTTTTTCATATTATATACACAGTCCTCTACAAATGGCCAGGAAATATTCCCCAAGGGTGGTGGGCATTTCCAACTGGTCAGACACGGCATGTTTCTCTACTATTTTTCTCTTTGGTAGAACAAACACCAACCACTTGAGGCCACTAACCTTTCTATCTGTCATTGTCTTTGGGGGCTTTGCTCACCTTCCAGGAGGATTAAGTCCTTTGTTTACCTTGTCTAGACAAGGTGAGGTCTTAAAGAGCTGGCATGGAGTGGTCACAGAAGACCCTAGTCTGTTCTGCTCCTCTGTCCAATGTGTGGCTGAGCTTTTGGGCATCCCTCTTCTTTGTGGTTTTTGAAGTCCCTGCCAGTGGCCTTTGGATGGCTGACATTCTTCTTGCCATACCATGCCCATCACCACCCAAAGGTGCCAAGAGCTTAGGGGCAGCTTCAGCTGGGACGGTTAGGATTGGGCCAGGAGACCCAGTAGCCTGCAGGTTCTGGGTCTGACAGGTTGCTGCAGCCATCAGGTCATCCAGCCAGGACTTCCTAGTCCCTTACAGCAAGGGCCAGCCAGTGGGTAGTTGCAGAGAAGCTCCAGGGGTCCGCAGTGCAGAGGCTGCGTCCTGTCCCCTGGTCCCCCAGCTCACCTGCCAGCCTGTGGCTGGAGGAATCCAGAAGGCCCAGAGAGCAGGCCACACTCTGTTTCTCACCATGTGCCGATTTGCCAGAATTTTGTTGAGAATTTTTACGTCTGTGTTCATCAGGAATATTGGTCTGAAGTTTTCTTTCCTTGATGTGTCTTTGTCTGGTTTTGTTTTCAGGGTAATACTAGTCTCATAGAATGAGTTTGGAAGGGCTCCCTCCTTTTCTATTTCATGGAATAATTTGGGGAGTATTGCTGTTAGTCCTTCTTTGAAGGTTTGAAGAACTTGGCTGAGAATCCATCTGGTCCTGGACTTTTCGTGGTTGGTAGACTTTTGATGGCATCTTCTATTTCATTGCTTGAAATTGATCTGTTTAAATTGTGTATGTCCTCCTGATTCAGTTTGGGTAGATCAAATTTCTATAGAAATTTGTTTATGTCTTTGAGATTTTCTATTTTATTGGAGTATAAATTTTCAAAATATTTTCTAATTATTTCTATATTTCAGTAGTGTCTGTCATGACATTTTCCTTTTTCATCACACATTTTAATAATTTTTTTCCTTAGTTTGTCTAAGGGTTTATCAATTTTATGTATTTTTTCAAAAAAACAACTGTTTGTTTAGTCAATTCTTTGAATTTTCTTTTGTTTCAATTTTGTTGATTTCAGCTCTGATTTTAATTATTTCCTGTCTTCCACTTTTGGTGTTGATTCATTCTTTTTCTAGAAGTTTGTGATGCAATGAAACTTCCTCTTAGCACTGCCTTCATAGTGTCCAAGAGATTTTGATATGTCATATCAGTGTTCTCATTTACCTCTAAGAATTTTATTTCCTCCCTGATCATTGTCTTCTATCATTGTCACTCAAGAGTGTATTATTTAGTCCCCAGGTGTTGGAGTAGCTACTTTTTTTTATTTTGTTGATTTCTAATTTCATTCCATTATGATCTGATAGAAAGCAGAGTAGTGTCTCAATTTTTCATATTTGCTAATAGTTGCTTTGTGGCATAACATATGGTCTATTTTAGAAAAGGATCCATGTGTTGCTGAGAAGAAAGTGTATTTTCTCGATGATGGATAAAATATTCTTGTGTTGGTTAAGTCTAAATTATTGATTATATTGTTGTGTTCTATTGTTTCTTTGTTTAGAAGAGCTATCCAATGGTGAGAGAGGTGTGTTAAAGTCATCCAATGTTATTGTGTTGTGGCCTATTTCTTGAATTGATGTATATAGATGCTCTATTGTTTAGAGCATAAATATTTACAATTATTATGTCTTGCTGAAGTATGATTCCTTTAAGCAGTATGAAATGTCCTTTTTTATCCCATCTAACTTTGGTTTGAAATCCACTTTATCTGATATGAGGATAGAAAATGCTGCCTGTTTTTGCAGTACATATAAGTGATATGCTTTTTCCCAACCTTTCACCTTCAGTCTGTGGATGTCTTTTCCTATGAGATGAATCTCTTGAAAGCAGTATATTGTTGGGACATTTTTAAAAAATCCAATCTGCCAGTCTATGTCTTTTTATTATTGAGTTTAGGTCATTAATATTCAGGGTTATTATTGGGATATGATTTGTATTCCTGGTCATTTTGGTATATGTGTGGTTTTATACTTGGTTTCTCTTTTGATTGACTTTTCCTTTAGTGTAGTTCCTCCCTTTGTTGATTTTCATTGTTTGTTTTTCATTTCCCCTCATGGAATATTTTGCTGAGAATGTTCTGTAGTGTAGACTTTCTAGTTATAAATTCTTTTGTTTATTATGGAATGTTTTATTTTGTCATCGAATCTGGCACTTAATTTTGTTGGATATAGGATTCTTGGTTGGCATCAATTTTCTTTCAGAGGTTGGTATATGTTGTTCAGGACCTCCTAGTTTTGAGGGCCTGGCTTAAGAAATCTGAGATCTGAATCAATTTCCTTTTGTATGTAATCTGATACCTTTCTCTTGTGATTTAAAAATTCTATTATTTTTCTGTATGCTAGGCATTTTCATTATACTGTGCTTTGGTATGGGTCTATTGTAATTTTTTGTTTGGGGTCCTGTTAACCTCTTATATTTAATTTTCCCTTTCATTCTTTAGGTTTGGGAAATTTTCTAATATTATTTCATTGAAAATATTGTGCAGTCCATTGATTTGTATCTTGGTGCCTTCCTCTATTCTGATAAATCTTAAATTTGATTTTTTTGTGTTATCCCAAAGTTCTTTGAAGTTCTGTTCATGGTTTCTTACCATCTTCATTGTATAGTCAACTTTATTTGCAAGATTATATATTTTGTCTTTGTTTCCTGAGGTTCTGTCTTCCAAGTGATCTAGTTGGTGATACTTGCTATTGAATTTTTAATTTGGTTTATTGTTTCCTTCATTTCAAGGATTTCTGTTTTTGTTCAAAGCTTTTTAAAATCTCTTTATTGAAGAGATCTTTTGCTATCTGTATTTGTTCTCTTCCTCCTTTACGTCACAGATCAGCTTAACTATGTACATCCTGAACTCCTTCTCTGACATTTCTTCTGTGTCGTCAATGGAATCTATTATTGCAGTATGTTGGTTTGTTTGAGGCACTTCCTTCCCTTGTTTTTTCACATTGTTTACTTTCTTCCCTTGTTTTTTTGTGTTGTTCGTATGTCTTCCCTTCTAGTAGTGCAGACCCAAGGTATTATAGTTCCTATCCTATAGATGTATAGTGCCTCTGCAGATTTCCAATACTTTGCCTTTCAGGGGGAGATCAATATTAATAGGACCTGAGGCAAAGAAAATGCAGCCTTAAACTAAATAGCTCCTATTAAGACATTTAGAGTTTTATTTTAATAAACAGAAATGATGCATTCAATTATTGTGTACAGTATAAATAGGAGATTTGCCAAAGGGTCTACAATTTCTAATCATAGACAGAGAACGGGGTTGGTGTAGGATGTGATTTGAGGTGGGGGGGGAGATAGAAGTATTAAATCATAGAAAGTGTGAAAGAGGAATCAATAGCAGTTGGCTGTGAGCATGAGAAGAGAGAGAGATTCTGGGGAAGCATGAAGGTGAGAGGAAAATATAGAGAAAGATAAAAAGAACAGAAAAAAATAAAATAAAAACAGTAATAAAATGAGAAAATTATAAAGAAAAAAGGTAAAAATACAAGAATATACAATAAAACTATAATATACCATTCATACATCCCAGTCCTCATTAGCCTGGCACTTGAAAAATACTTGGTTTAAAAATGGTGAGAAATGAAAAAAAAAAAAAAAAAGGAAAGTTGAGCAGTTGTTCTGTTGGAATCAGTTTCTCTGTTTTCCTTCTCATCTGATAGGTGGGATTGTCTGGAGTTTGCTGGTGTCTCCATCCTCGGGCAGGTGAGTATTACTAGGGTGGGAGGGTCAGTCTTGGATGCGAAACTTCTGGAGGCAGGGTGTAGCAATTGTCCACTGGAAGACTGCACCCCAGCAATCTCCTTTGTGGTCCACTCATGTGATGTAGGAACCTGATTTTAGCCCCTTATGTTGCTTGTGGACCCATGATTCCTGGTCTCTAATTTAGTCTCTAAACTATCTCTCCTGTCCCTGCTCTTTTGACTTCCTAATCAGATACTTCTCTCCCCAGAGGTCCTGAGGGCTGAGTGCCAGGACCTGTGCACCTGTTATGGAGAGCTGTTCTGTATTGAGTGGATCAGGATCAAGTTTTGAGAATTGTGGGCCAGCCACATAGCTGCAAGTGCTGGGCCGGGTTTGTGGTTAGGGAGGGTTTGGGAGACTGGGGATTGGGGAGAAAGAGGGCACTGTTGATTGTCTAACCAGCAGGATAAGGGAATCGGTGGATGCTGGATTGGGGAGGGAGTCAAAGACCTGGCTGGTGTTAGGTCCCAGCCAGTGCTGGTCTGAGTTGGCCCTGGAAACCCAGTGGGTGCTGGAATGGTTGGCTGGACAAGCTGAGTGCAAGATGCCCTCACACCCTCTTCCAATCTACTGATCCTGTGCAAAGCTCTCACCTGCCTCTGCAGCAAGATGGTAGCTATTAGCACACCTAGCAGGGAGACCTCTGGTGTTACCTACAGGTACCTTGATGATGGTCTTCCAGACCCTGGCTGGTGTCTCCCTAGATGGATGTGGCTGTGTCTCCAGATGGTGACAGCAGCAGCAGCAAATCTGTAGGTACCTTGATGTTGGGCTTCCAAGTGCTGGCCAGTGTCTCAAGATGGAGGCTGCCCCAACTCAAGATGGTGATGTTAGTAGCAGAGGTAACCCAAGATGGTAGCAGAGGTGTCCCAAGATGGGGGTGACTGCTTTCAGAAATGGGGCAGTGAGGATGGGCTGTGTGGTGACAGTGTGTGACCAGGAGGCGCTCTTCAAGCCCTGTCTGGTGTCCCAAGGTGGAGGTTACCATGTTGAGATGGCTATGGCGATGGCTGTCGTGTCCCAAGATGTAAGTGGCCACCTTGGGAGGTGAGACAGCAGTGGTGGGCAGCTCAGTGATGGTAGGAAGCTGCCTTGGTAGATGGGGACCCTGTAGCACAGTCTGTCCTGTGCGACATACTGTTCTCTTTTTTATGAAGGCATCAAAATGTCAGAAGCGTTAGTGTTGGGAAGAAGATAATTTTTCCTTTAGGCTATTTCTTAAATTATTTAAAAAAATGTTAGGTCACTCATAGTAAACATATAGCTATTTTTATAAAAACAGTAATCTAATATGAAATAAGAAGAACTCTTTAGACTTATGACCTCAAAAACTGTATTAAGGGGACATTGTAAATGGTTACACAGTTATAAAACTTGAAACCTGACCAGGCAGATCATCTTTGTGCTTATGGGATTTGGGACCCCTGAAAAAATATTATCACCAAGACCATTCTTTGGCAATATTGTGGACTAGGGGAGGTTTCAGGGCCCTCGTTTTCCATTTCCTTTATCTCTATGATAATTATTCTCAGGAAATGATTTCATAAAACTTAATTTATACTAAGCAGTCATTTATATAAATGACCATTAAAGTCTAATGGTGCCTTTCTTTTACCTCTGATCCTGCTCTTAATGGTGCACCAGCATTATGGGGACTCAGCATTAGATCCTTCAGCCTGGCTGTGGGAAGAAACTTGTGTTGGATAGGAGATGAGGGCAGTGCTGTCTGTAGGTGCTGAGTAAGTGAGCTGAGTGTGCTAGCCAAAAAACACAATAGCTATGATTCTTAAAAAGTGCTTCTATTATCTCAAATACTTGCATAGTAATGCTTTATAATCTACACGTTATAGATAAAGAAGCAAGGAGAAATTAGATAACTTGTTTAAGGCCACTGCATTAGATGGACACCTCAAAGATATCCATATCCTAATCCTTGGAAATGACAAATATGCTATATGACATGGCAATGGGAAATTAGGATTACAGAATGGGAAATGATGGAATTAAATAAAGGGACTCTCCTGGGTATTGTGGGTGGGCCCAATATAGTCACCAGGGTCCTCTAAAAAGGAAAGGGGACCCAGAAAAGGAAAAAGATTTAAAGATGCTATGTCAGTAGCCTTTGAGGATGGAGACAGGAGTCATGACCCCTACACCAAAGAAGTGACCTCTGGGAGCCAGAAAAGATGGGAAAACATATTTACCCAGAACTTCCAAAAGGAGCCAGCCCTGTGGGTGCCTTGATTTCAGCCCAGGAAGACCCATTTTGAATTTCTGACTTTCAGAGCTGAAAGATCGTGTTGTTTTAAGTCACTGATTGTGTGGTAGGTTATCACATTAGCAAAAGGAAACTAATACTAGAGTTATAGGATTTAAAGTCGGAATGCTGAATGTTTTCAGTGTAAAGGCAATTACCTAAAAGGCACCATATGAAAGAGGCTCCAGATAGATAATACGTCAGCATAAGAGGCCAAGAACAAGGTGGAAGAAGCCTCAGAAGGTGGAGAAGAAAAATCACAATGAGATTATTGTGGCATTATTAGAAGATCATATAAAAGGGATTATTTTGCCCAGAAACCCTGCTGTACCTGAATCCTGCTTTTGATCTTCATTCTCAGTGGCACAGGGCAAAGCAGGCAGATGTCCTGTGTCCTTAGTGAGAGCGCAGACCCCATGAGGGCAGGACCTGTGCCTGCTCACTGCTCTACCCCAGAACCAACAGACCTAGAACAGATACGTACACCATACACAATGACCTTGTTATGAATAAGTGAGAGGCCCGAAGCACTCTGATCCAGCAAGTCAATCTGGATGACATGCAGGTTCCCTTGTTTTTCCAGGGCTAGGAAAGCCCTAAGGAACTTTGAGTCCTATAGGCTGGGAGGCCTGCTACCATTTCCTCCTGAAGACCTAGTCTCGATTTCACCTCTCATGATAATTATTGATGGTTATATTTACACAGCTTTTGGTATATATGAGTCTACTTTGAAAGTATTCCCATGTATTACTTCATATACTATAGATACATATATTAATTCATAACAACCATATGATTTAAAAGACATCATTCTCATTGTACAGTGAGGAAAATTTAGTCAGGGAAAGTTCAGGAGAGTCAGAGTACACACATGGCTTGTTAATGGGAGAGCTGGTTTTGAACCAAGGCAGTCTGGTTCTTGGTTCTTTCATTACCAAGACTTCTTGGTGATGAAGTAGGAGAGAGCTTGCTGATCACTGGGCTGAGGTAGGTAAGAGCCTAGCTCCAGATGCTCCTGACATATGTTTCACAGATGTGTGGATGACAGAAAGCAAGAGTGTGTCACTACTTGGAATCATGGAAGGGTTACAAGAGTTTGAGTGTCACTACTTGGAATTGTGCAAGGGTTCTTTCGTTTCTACCATTTGACCTCTGGGTATTGACAGCAGAAGAGGCTGCTGGAATAGAGGCCATATCTACTCTGGTCTAAATGTGTTGTGTTATATGGGCAAGAACAATGGGAGTATGATAGATAACCAAAGAAATAAGGAGGAACTTTCTTCATAGCCATGGAGAAAGGGTACAAATGGAAACTGCCCACTTCTCTTGTTCCCCTCTGTCCTCTGTAGACACTATGCACGGACTCCTGGCTAAGCACATGGACAGTGCAGCTCCTTACTCCACTCATGTTCTAAGGAAATCCACCTTGGTCATTAGTCCAGTGGCCTTGTTGGCCTCAGAAACTGAACTGAGGAAGAGGTGTGTGTGTGTGACCTGGAAGTAGACCTCTTCAAACAATGATCTCCTCTGCCTCAGGAGTGGGAGTGGATGCTGAGAGCTTGACTTGACGGAGGTCACAGGCCCCAGGCATGTGCTTCCCCTTGCCTATGTGGAATTGTCCTTTTATGAGGACAGGTATGGTCATAAAGGACCAGAGAAATTTCCACCTAAAGCAGTGCTTCCCAAACTTGAATAGGCATACAGATTACCCAGAATTTGCTAAAACAAAATTCCTGGGCTAAGCCTGGAAACCATCATTGTGATTCAGTATGCATTTATAACAAGTGCCTAGGTGATGCTGTAGCTATGATGGACCACAGTGTAAAAAGCACTGCAAAGAGCAGGAGGCCTGGATGCTCACATGTACGGGGTATACTGCACATTAACGCTTCACAGAAGTCACACTAAAACCTGGCCTCAGAATGCTCCTTCATATGTCAAGATGATGTCTATCTATAATTTTACCAACGAATCTTGGATACTTGATGGACTATTAAAAATGATCTCTGGCAAAAGGTCACTTTGGGACCAACAACACAGATGATTTAATTCTGAACTTCTAAGTAAAGGGACCAAGGTGAACAAAACAGAACATATCTCTGGTCAGTGATATTGCTGTGGAAGGAAATGGAGCAAGGAATATGGTTGGCCCCAGTCTGGGGTGGGGAAAAATAAAGAAGTCAAGACAGGACATGCTATTTAGGCCTACTGCTATATGCTATATGGATAAATATATAGAATAATAATATATGGAATTATATAATAAAATGAGATTCATGTTTAAAGTCAGTGGAATTCAATTTTAACTTCGAGGCTTGCTCAAGATGGGTTGAAAGAGAAGCTCTTATGAAAAATTGAGAGGAAGATACCATCTTAGCTAATTGTGTCCCATTTCCATGTGGCTGGATCTAGTCGTTCCAAATACTTTTTAAGACATTGTCAAAAATGTTTGTTTAATTGATGAACATAACTAAAGATGCTGCACGGACAAACTCATATTTGTGGATACGTGTTTCATTCTCTTCAGGAAAGCACTGAGAACAAGCAACCCTTTCTTCCCAGAGGACTTTCCCTTTGAGCTGTGGGGTGAAATGGGTTTCCTAGGAAACAGATCTCATGGATAATTCTAGAGCTCAGTCATTTATGTCCTGAAAATGAATCAATAGAGCTTTTCATAATGTCAAATCTTTCATCTGTTCCATTTTCAATTGGGCATATGCTAAGAACTTGAAAGAAACATTTACTGGTTGATCACAGCTTAGCCTTAGCTTATTAGGGATGTAACTATAATTGTGAGGCTGAATGAGTATTTTTCCCATTCTCTTGATTATACTAGATAGCAAATTTTAAAGCATATTGGTGGTTCTCTTCTGGGAGAAATTAAATCTCTTTGAAATTTCCCTGGATCTTGTACACTTTTAAAATTAAATTGTGATATACCATATCTATAAAAAAGAAACATTAAAATGAATTTTGCTCTGAGAATATTTGAAGATTTTTGGACATCTCTTGAAAGGTGGGAAATAGGATTTTCACTTAAGGATCTCCTTTTGTGTTAACCTTTAAAATGTGTGAAGCAGAAATGTACGTGTTAATGAATTGTGAAGTGAACATTTGAGTAGCCAACTGTCATAAGTCAACAGAACCAGAACCAGTGGTAACCATTGTGTTGGCTCAGATTCTCATTCTATTTTTGTTGGTTAGATTTTGGTCAACATTATCAAGATAAAATTTACATTCAAGAAAATTGGTTCATTTTAGGTGTGTAATTCAATAAGTTTTGACAAATACACATAGTTGGGTAATCATCACATTATGTATATAACATGAACTCTAGTAAAAAATGTTCTCTTTAAGTCCCGAAGGATATTTTCACTGGATTCAGAATCCTGGGTTGGCAGTTTTATTTTAGTTCATGAAAAATATTGTGCTGCTTCACAATATTTGACTTCATGCTTTCTGATCAGAAATCTGTCATTCAAATTACTTTTTCTTATAGGTAGAATTTCATTTTTCTCTGGCTAATTTCAAAAAAAATTTTTCTTATTTTCAAACATTCATAATGCTTACAATAGCTATACAGTATCTTAATGTCTTTGACTTTATTCTGTTCGAGGTCTACATAGTTACATCTGTAGACTTTTGTCTTTTGCCAAACTTAGAGAATTTTCCGTGTTTGATTACATTTTTAGTTTTTCCCTTTTGTCTCCTTTTCTTTTTGAAACTCTGGTGACACACATATTAGCTATTTTGTTATCTATTCACACAGGCTCCTGTTGATCTATTTATTTTTCCAGTTTGTGTCCTGTCTTTCTCAGGTTGTGTAAGCTTCTATATTTCTGTTTTTGAGTTTACCCATCCTTTCCCTTGTACCCTCCATTCTGCTGTTGAACCCAATCCATAGAGTTTTTCTTTTATTACTTAAATTCTAGAGTTCCCATTTGGTGGTTCTTTATATATTAGATTTCTTTACTGAGACACTGTTCTATTCTTTCATTTGTTTCAAGTGTGATCGTAATTGCTCACTGAAGCATTGTTTATGATGGCTACTTGAAGAGACCTTTCTGAGATTGCTGTGATCATGGTGTTGGCATCTATTGATTATCTCTCTCCCTTACAAATTTAAAGGTGAGATTTTCCTAGTTATTCATGTGAAAAATGATTTTCCCATTGAAACAGACATTTTGGGAATTACATTTTAAAACTTTGTATCTTGTTTAAACCATTGGTTTTTCCTTCTTACCATGTGGCTCTGGCAGGGGAAGGAAGGAAGGGGGTACCACCTCATCAATTGCTGAGAGAAGGATGTTAAAATCTCTCAGTGGATTTGTTTATTTTTCCTTTTGGACCTATACATTTTTTGCTTTGTGTACTTCAAAGTTCTGCTATTAAGTGTGTGAATGTTCAGGATTGTTTTGCCATTTTAAAATGGACTTTTGTCTACTGATTCTTTTTCATATTGTTTTATCCAGAGTAGAACAATTCTTTGATTGTTTACTGGACATATATTTGAAAAATCAATACAAATTTTTTTTTTTCTTTTTTTTTTTTTTCTATTTTATTTTATTTTATTTTATTTTATTTTTTATTGTAAACAAATGGGATACATGTTGTTTCTCTGTTTGTACATGGCGTAAAGGCATACCATTTGTGTAATCATAAATTTACATAGAGCAATGTTGTTTGATTCATTCTGTTATTTTTTCCCTTCCCCCCACCCCTCCCACCCCTCTTTACCCTCTATACAGTACTTCCTTCCTCCATACTTGCCCCCCTCCCTAACCCTAACTCTAACCCTTCCCTCCCCCCATTATGTGTCAACCTCCACTTATTAGCGATATCATTCGTCCTTTGGCTTTTTGAGATTGGCTTATCTCACTTAGCATGATATTCTCCAATTTCATCCATTTGCCTGCAAATGTCATAATTTTATCATTCTTTATGGCTGAGTAATATTCCATAGTATATATATACCACAGTTTCTTTATCCACTCATCAATTGAAGGGCATCTAGGTTGGTTCCACAGTCTGGCTATTGTGAATTGAGCAGCTATGAACATTGATGTGGCTGTATTTCTGTAGTATGCAGATTTTAAGTCCTTTGGGTATAGGCCAAGGAGTGGGATAGCTGGGTCAAATGGTGGTTCCATTCCAAGTTTTCTAAGGAATCTCCACACTGCTTTCCAGAGTGGCTGCACTAATTTGCAGCCCCACCAGCAGTGTATGAGTGTACCTTTCTCCCCACATCCTCGCCAACACCTGTTGTTGCTCGTATTCTTGATAATCGCCATTCTAATTGGGGTGAGATGGAACCTTAGGGTGGTTTTGATTTGCATTTCTCTTATTACTAGAGATGTTGAACATTTTTCCATATGTTTGTTGATTGCTTGTAGATCTTCTTCTGTGAAGTGTCTATTCATTTCCTTAGCCCATTTGTTGACTGGACTGTTTGAATTCTTGGAGTAGAGTTTTTTGAGTTCTTTATAGATTCTGGAGATTAGTGCTCTATCTGAAGTATGATTGGCAAAGATATTCTCCCACTCTGTAGGCTCTTTCTTCGCGTTGCTGATAGTTTCCTTTGCTGAGAGAAAGCTTTTTAGTTTGAATCTATCCCAGTGGTTGATTCTAGCTTTTATTTCTTGTGCTATGGGAGTCCTGTTAAGGAAGTCTGGTCCTAGACCAACAAGATGAAGATTTGGACCTACTTTTTCTTCTATAATCTGCAGGGTCTCTGGTCTGATTCCGAGGTCCTTAATCCATTTTGAGTTTAGTTTCGTGCATGGTGAGAGATATGGGTTTAGTTTCATTCTGTTGCATATGGATTTCCAATTCTCCCAGCACCATTTGTTGAAGAGGCTATCTTTTCTCCATTGCATATTTTTGGCCCCTTTGTCTAGTATGAGAAAATTGTATTTATTTGGGTTTGTGTCCGTGTCCTCTATTCTGTACCATTGATCTACCTTTCTATTTTGGTACCAATACCATGCCGTTTTTGTTACTATTGCTTTGTACTAGAGTTGAAGATCTGGTATTGCAATACCCCCTGTTTCACTCTTCCTGCTAAGGATTGCTTTAGCTATTCTGGGTTTCTTATTCTTCCAGATGAATTTCATAATTGCCTGCTCTATTTCTGTAAGGTACGTCATTGGGATTTTAATTGGAATTGCATTGAATTTGTATAACACTTTAGGTAGTATGGCCATTTTGACAATATTAATTCTTCCTATCCAAGAACATGGAAGATCTTTCCATCTTCTAAGGTGTTCTTTAATTTCTTTCTTTAGTGTTGTATAGTTCTCATTGTAGAGGTCTTTCACCTCTTTTGTGAGATTGATTCCCAAGTATTTTATTTTTTTCGAGGCTATTGTGAATGGGGTAGTTTTCCTAATTTCTCTTTCTGAAGATTCATCACTTATGTATAAAAATGTGTTGGATTTATGGGCATTGATCTTGTAACCTGCTACTTTACTGAAATCACTTATGAGTTCTAAGAGTTTTCTGGTGGAATTTCCAGGTTCCTCTAAATATATAATCATGTCATCAGCGAACAGGGATAGTTTGAGTTCTTCTTTTCCAATTCGTATCCCTTTAATTTCTTTGGTTTGTCTAATTGCTCTGGCCAGAGTCTCAAGAACGATGTTGAATAGAAGTGGTGAAAGAGGGCATCCCTGCCTTGTTCCAGTTTTTAGGGGGAATGCTTTCAGTTTTTCACCATTTAGAATGATATTAGCCATGGGCTTAGCATAAATGGCCTTTACAATATTAAGGAATGTTCCCACTATCCCTATTTTTTCTAGTGTTTTGAGCATGAAGGGGTGCTGTATTTTATCAAATGCTTTTTCTGCATCTATTGAAATAATCATGTGATTCTTGACTTTAAGTCTATTAATATGGTGAATTACGTTTATTGATTTCCTGATGTTGAACCAACCTTGCATCCCTGGGATGAAACCCACTTGATCATGGTGCACTATCTTTTTAATATGTTTTTGTATGCGATTTGCTAAAATTTTGTTGAGAATTTTTGCGTCGATGTTCATTAAGGATATTGGTCTGAAATTTTCTTTCCTTGATGAGTCTCTGTCTGGTTTAGGTATCAGTGTGATATTGGCTTCATAGAATGAGTTTGGGAGGGTTCCCTCCTCTTCTATTTTATGGAATACTTTGAGAAGTATTGGAATGAGCTCTTCCTTAAAGGTTTTGTAGAACTCGGCTGAGAACCCATCTGGTCCCGGACTTTTCTTTGTTGGTAGGCTTTTGATGACTTCTTCTATTTCAGTACTTGAAATTGGTCTATTTAAATTGTTTATGTCCTCCTCATTCAGTTTAGGCAATTCATATGTCTCTAGAAACCTGTTGATGTCTTCGAAATTTTCTATTTTGTTGGAGTATAGATTTTCAAAATAGCTTCTAATTATGTTTTGTATTTCCATCCTGTCTGTAGTGATATTTCCTTGTTCATTCCGAATTTTAGTGATTTGGGTTTTCTCTCGTCTTCTCTTTGTTAGTGTGGCTAAAGGTTTATCAATTTTGTTTATTTTTTCGAAGAACCAACTATTTATTTTGTCAATTTTTTGTATTGTTTCTTTTGTTTCAATTTCATTGATTTCAGCTCTGAGTTTAACTATTTCCTGTCTTCTACTACTTTTGGTGCTGTTCTGTTCTTCTTTTTCTAAGGCTTTGAGCTGTAGTGTTAGGTTGTTTATTTGTTGAGTTTTACTTCTTTTATTAAATGCGCTCCATGAAATAAATTTCCCTCTAAGTACTGCTTTCATAGTGTCCCAGAGGTTTTGATATGATGTTTCTTTGTTCTCATTTACCTCTAAGAATTTTTTAATTTCCTTCCTAATATCTTCTGTTATCCATTCATCATATAATAGCATATTGTTTAATCTCCAGATGTTGGAATAGTTTCTGTGTTTTACTCTTTCATTTATTTCTAACTTCAATCCATTATGATCTGATAGAATACATGCTAGTGTCTCTATCTTCTTGTATTTGCTAACATTAGCTTTGTGGCATAATATATGGTCTATTTTAGAGAAGGATCCATGTGCTGCTGAGAAGAAAGTGTATTCACTCTTGGTTGGATGGAATATTCTATAAATGTCCGTTAAGTCTAAATTATTGATTGTGTTGTTGAGATCTATGGTTTCTTTGCTCAATTTTTGTCTGGAAGATCTGTCCAGTGGTGAGAGCGGCGTGTTAAAATCACCTAGTATTATTGTGTTGTGGTCTATTTGGTTTCTGAAATTGAGAAGGATTTGTTTGACATACATAGATGAGCCACTGTTTGGGGCATAGATGTTTATGATTGTTATATCTTGCTGATTTATGCTTCCCTTAAGCAGTATGAAATGACCTTCTTTATCCCTTCTGACTAACTTTGGCTTGAAGTCCACATTATCGGAAATGAGGATGGATACTCCAGCTTTTTTGCTGAGTCCATGTGCATGGTATGTTTTTCCCCATCCTTTCACCTTTAATCTATGGGTATCTTTTTCTATGAGGTGAGTCTCTTGCAGGCAACATATTGTTGGATCTTTCTTTTTAATCCAGTCTGCCAGTCTATGTCTTTTGATTGATGAATTCAGGCCATTAACGTTCAGGGTTATTATAGAGAAATGATTTGGTTTCCCGGTCATTTGGTTCATTTTTAAAATTTTGTTTATTTATTTGTTTGACACAACTTGTTTCCTCCTTTATTTGACAATTCCTTTAGGATAGTTCCTCCCTTTGCTGATTTGCTTCTTTGTTTTTCATCTCTTCCTCATGGAATATTTTGTTGAGAATGTTCTGTAATGCTGGCTTTCTTTTTGTAAATTCTTTTAGCTTTTGTTTATCATGGAAGGATTTTATTTCATCGTCAAATTTGAAGGTAAGTTTTGCTGGGTATAAGATTCTTGGTTGGCATCCATTTTCTTTCAGGGCTTGAAAAATGTTGTTCCAGGACCTTCTAGCTTTTAGGGTCTGGATTGAAAAATCTGCTGATATGCGTATTGGTTTCCCCCTGAATGTAATTTGGTTCTTTTCTCTCACAGCCTTTAAAATTCTGTCTTTATTTTGTATGTTAGGTATTTTCATTATAATGTGCCTTGGTGTGGGTCTGTTGTAATTTTGTGTATTTGGAGTCCTGTAAGCCTCTTGAACTTGATTTTCCATTTCATTCTTCAGATTTGGGAAATTTTCTGATATTATTTCATTGAATAGGTTGTTCATTCCTTTGGCTTGTTTCTCTAGGCCTTCCTCAATCCCAATAATTCTTAAATTTGGCCTTTTCATGATATCCCATAGTTCTTGTAGATTCTGCTCATGATTTCTTACCATCTTCTCTGTTTGTTCAGCTTTGTTTTCAAGGTTAAATATTTTGTCTTCAATGTCTGAGGTTCTGTCTTCCAGGTGTTCTATCCTATTGGATATGCTTTCTATGGAGTTCTTAATTTGGTTTATTGTTTCCTTCATGTCAAGGATTTCTGTTTGGTTTTTTTTCAATATCTCTAACTCTTTATTGAAATGATCTTTTGCTTCCTGTATTTGCTCTTTTAACTGTCGATTGGTGCGATCAATCAATGCTTGCATTTGCTCTTTCATCTCATCATTCAATGCTTGCATTTGCTCTTTCATCTCATCGTTTGCTTCTCTGATCATTTTAATTATGTACATTCTGAACTCCTTTTCTGTCATTTCTTCTGCCATGCTGTCATTGGGTTTTATTGATGTAACATCTAGATTTGTTTGCAGCATTTTCTTTCCTTGTTTTCTCATGTTGTTCAGATATCAGTGGACCGCTGAGATATTGCAGATTTCCTCTGTTGATTTACAATGACCCTGAAGATTTCTATATATATATCCCCTCTTAGCCTTCAGTAGGCTGAAGTCTTGGAGGAGGTTGATAATGCGGTGCTCCACAAGGAAGCTGCCTCTCTAGGAGTGGTGGCCTTCAGGTGGGGTATATTCCCTGCTAGTGGGCAGAGGTGCCTCCACTTGTTGACCTATGGTCATCCAAAGGGGACCTAGGCTGTGGGCTGAGGCAAGGCCTGTTTGGGCCTGAGCCTCTGGTTTTACCGTCCTTGTGGGAAACCTCACCCAGCAGGGAAGACTCACCCGGTGGGGAGGTCTCGCTGGTCAGTTTCCTCCTAGAGGTTCCCCTCAATTTACAGCTACTGCCTGGGCTGGCCTGCCTTCCTCTGCAAAGTTTCCAGGGGCCCGGCCCTACCTCCTGGGCCTGGGAGCCTCACCCTTCGCAGATGAATCTCCTTAGGCTGCCCCTCCTTAGAGAATTTGCCCATAGGCCTGGAACCTTCGCTCCGCCCTAAGCCTGTCTCTGTGCGGCTCTTCCACCCAGAAGCCTCCTAGATCCTGGGACCCTGTTCTGCACCTAATCGCCTGGCTGCGTGGCCCCTCCTCTGAGCAGCCACCTGTGGCCCCGAACAATCGCTCTGAGTCCCAGAGACCCGCCACAGGTCTCTTCCTCCAGACAGCCGCCCAGTATGCCGGTGCGGTCACTAGGAGTCCAAGAAACTCACTTCGTGCCTCCTCCTCCCACCAACCACCCGTAGCCCGGGGCAATCAATCACTCCGAGTCGAAGTGACCCTGCCCGTTCCTCCTCCTTCTCCAGATAACCCCCCGGGTGTTCAGGAGCAGTCCCTCTGAGTGGCTCTGAATCCACGTGACCCGCTGCATGGGTCCTCTGGGCAACCGCTCGGAGCTCTGGTGCGGCCCCTCAAGACCAAGCGTCCCACCACGCTTCTCCTCCAGGCAGCCCCCCTGTGTTCAGGAGCTGTCACTTTAAGACCAAACAACTCACCACTCGCCTTCTCCTCTGAGCAGCCGCCTGGAGCGCTAATGCAGTCACTGCGAGTCCAAAGGACCCGCCGCGCTCCTTCTCCTCCTTCTCCTACTCCTCCGGGCAGGCCCCGGGGTTCAGAAGTGGTCAGGGTCCAAACAGCTCGCCACGCAGCCCCTTCTCTGGCAACCGCCTGTAGTTCCCGTATAGTCACCCGAATCCAAGCGGCTGCTCCTCTTCCTCCTTGTCCTCAGGGCAGGCCCCGGGGTTCAGAAGCGTCGTTCTGATTCCAAACAGCTCGCCGCGCGGCTTCTCCTCTGGCAACCGCCTGCAGCTCTGGCGCAGTCTCTCGGAATCCAAGTGGCCACGCTCCTCTCCTCCTCCTCAGGGCAGGCCCCGGTGTCCTGAGTCCACACAGTTCTCCCCGCCACTCCTCCCCCGGGCAGCCGCCCGAGCCCCAGTGGCTGCTCCGAGTCCCAGCGCTGTGCCGAGCTGCCTCCTCTATGGTGCTCCAGCAGGGGGAGGGGCGTCTCGCCGGCAGTTCTACTTCACAAAGTTTCCTGCATTCCGGGACCCCCGTCCCATCCGGGATGCCCCCCCAGGGGGTGAGAGTCACCCGGCTACTTTGAGTTGGTCCCAAGCGTCTCAATATCTCCTCTCTTGAATCCTGAGTTCTGGAGCAACACGTAATGCAGCCACCCTCTAGGCCGCCATCTTGAAAACCTCTCAATACAAATTTGATACCTAGAATGATGTCAACTTTCTTCAGAGAATTTTTCACTGACTGCCAAGAATCTGAGGTTCATGGTCCATGAACAAGGTTGAGTTTCTGGGTCACCTAAACAATTCTCTGAATCTGCCAAATGCATAACTATATCTCAGAGTACAAATTTTGAGAATTCTATTCCTATGCAAAGGATTTCGTGTTAGGTTCTCTGCCTTGGCAGGAGTTGAATTCTGACCCCTTTGTTTATTCCTAGGGTCAGCCAACCTGCCCTACCTTTCAGTTAACCTTCAAAGCCCATGGGCACAAGCAAGAGACCCTCAAAGTGGAATGGGAGGCAGACCACTAATACCCATGAGCATACTAGAACTTCAGCACTGCTTCCTTTATCTCTCCATTTGACAATCTTTCTAGATAACCTAGTTTATAACAAGTTTGATTTTAATTTTAATTGTAGTAAAATACACATAGTATAAACTTTTCCATCTTAATCATTTTAATTGTACAGTTCAGTAGTGTTAAGTACATTCACATGTTGTGTAACCACTTTCCAGAATTCTTTTCATCTTGCATAACTGAACCTCTATGCACATTGAAAGAAAATTTTCCTTTTCTTCCACAGCCCCTGGAAACCACCATTCTACATTCTTATGAATGACAGTCTAGGTAACTCATACAAATGAAATCATTCAGTATCTGTTTTGTGACTAGTTTATTTCACATTGCACAATGTCCTTAATTTTAACCTATTTTTTAGCATGTATCAGAATTTCTTCCCCTTTTATAGCTGAATAATCTTCCATTGTTTCTGTATATACCACTTTTTGTTTGTCCATTCGTTCCACAATGGAAACTTGAGTTGCTTCCACATTTTGGCCACTATGAATAATGCTGCTGTTAACGTGAGCTTACACATATCTCTTTAAGACACTCCCTTCAATATTTTTAGGCATATACCTAGAAGTGGAATGGCTGGATTGCATGGAAATTTTATTAAGTTTTGAGGAATTGCCATATTGCTTTAGCATTTGCACAAATGGTGCATGAGGGACTTTTCTTCTGTAGGATGATTGATCCTAATTGCCTAGCCAGCATTACTAGAAACTATTTTAAATTGATATTTTTCCAAATGACACACACAAGTCACTAAATGAGCAAGTTGTTGGTTCAGTTGACTTCTGAAACAGCAAGGACATGAATTTTTTCAAATGTCTTCTAAGGACATAAAATCTTGCAATCAATAGATAAAGGAAGAAAGGACTCATCCAGTTTAATCCATCCATTTTAAAGAAGAGAAAATATACTTCCTGAAGAAAAAGATGAGAAAACAACTTTACAAAGGAAATTAGGTTTTATGTGATTGCCAACTCTCTTCATTAAAAGTGATGCAAATGAGGTTGGCTTAGGGTTTTCATTTGTTGGTCTTAGACAGCCAGAGGGAACATAATCCATAATCAAAACATTTTAACTCTGCTACTCTGACTAAAAAATATTAAAGTTTATAAACTAGGCCAAGTATGAGATGGAGTTATTTCCACTTGCAAAACAAGCTTCAAAATGAAGACTCTATCCTGTAAAAGGTTTTGATATACTTTTGTGTGATTATATAGTCAGTCTTAAAAAGACTGAAAATGTTTCTTTGATGGTTTCCCATTCTATTAGTCAACTTATGAATATATTTAGACATAGAAACATAACCACAAAGACCTTATCTATTCTAGATGGGATCTGAGTCCCATTTAATCCACACCCCTAATTTACAGAAAAAGAAATTGAGATCCTTTAAAAGAGGCCACAAGAATAGCAGCACTTCAGTGGAGTTAGTTTGAACCACCTACCCTTATAACCTCCCTTTCATTCTTCTATCACATGGAACATATGTTGTGTTTGACAAGGAACTGGAACTTTCCCTATGTTCTTCCTATGGGTAACAAACTCAGGAACAACACTAAGAAGTTTCTTCTTCCACTTCATTTATTTTTCTATAAATGGAATGCCTCCTTCCTTTCTCTTTTTCACTATCAATTCTTAAAGAACATGACATTTTTTACAGGTAGAAAAGATTCCACTCTACTGTCTGGCATAGTTGCTCACACGCAAGTACACCATACGAATGAAGATAATTCATAGATCTGCAAAGTTCCAGTCACATTGTGTGTGATGGTTAATTTTAGGAGTCACCTTGACCAGATTGAAAAAGACCTAGAGAACTGTAAAAGAAGTACTTCTTAGTGTGTTTGTGAGGGTATTGTCAAGTGAAAATGGAATGTGTGTAGTTGTAAACTTAAGAACTGCTCTCATTGGATTGGGGGTGTAATTCTATTGTCTGAGGGTCCAGATAGTACAAAAAAAAAAAAAAAAAAGAGGCAGTAAAAATGGCAATTTCCCTTCTCTTTGTCTCTTGGAGTTGGAACACTCTTCTCCTGCCCTTGGATGATAGAAATCCAGGCTGCCTGAGCTTTGGACTCGAGATTATACCAGAATTTCTCTGAATTCTCAGACCTTTGGCCTTTGACTGAGAATTACATCATCAGCTCTCCCAGCTCCGAGGATTTTAGACTTGGCCTGAAACATGCTACAGCATCTCAGGGTCTTTAGATTACAGATAGTCTGTTGTGGGACTTCTCAGCTTCCAGAATCTCAAGAACCGATCCCCTAACAAATCCCTTCTCATATCTGTCCCTGTCTCTCTCCTGCTGGCTTGCTTTCTCTCTCTCTCTCTCTCTCTCTTTCTCTCTCTCTCTGTCACTGGTCTTTCTGGAGAACTGATTAATATACTAGATATGTTTACATATGTGATTAAAAAATCCTTAAGTTGGAGAAACTTAAAATGTTTCCTTTTAAGAGATATAAAGGATTCATTACTCAATTAACAGCTTCTCTGTAATTTTTAAAGCTATAATATGAAGGAGAATGCTAAGCAATAGTAAAATAGCACAGTGCATTGACACAGTAGTGTAATTACACATGGTGCCACGCTTGCTCTGAGGGGAGATCGGTGGGCAGTTCCTGCCTGCTCCAGGTGCTTGGCCAGAGTTTATGAAAGTTTACACAGGTCCTCAAAGTTAACCTTCAGCTAAGACGTCAAAGGGGTCTCTTTTGACCCTTGAAGGGGTCAGTACATATACTGTTCAACTGATTCACAGCAGCACTTACCAGGTCCATGCCATTTTAAAGGAGACACTGAGGAAAAATTTGTTGGAAAAAATATAAATGCTCCAGAGTCTAGGAAAATGACCTATGATTAACATCAGTGGTATTCCTACACAAAAATCCAAACCCTCAGGAAGGAGCATAAGGAGTTCAGTGTAATATTATTCGACCTCTTTATGTCATGGATGGGTAATCAGCACAGGCTCACTAGTAATGTTATGTTAGAATGAGAAAGTCAGAGGCTATTTCCCAGGATATTTTCTTTAAGGTAAAAGAAAATAGAATTGAAAAGATTTTATGAGTCAATAATAATGTACATGATCCATATGGGAAATAGAAAAATGCAGTTAATCCCTATCTCCTTTCACATTTTGACTCATATAGAAATTTAAGATTATTTTAATGACACACCTCGTTGTTTTGGCCAGACATAATTGGCCTGGTTCCCTAAGAACTAAACTGTCGAATATCTCAAGCATTACTGTAATTTCTTTCCAATCATCCAGAGTTCCATGGGTCGGGTATATTTTATTGATAGGTTTTAGCAGAGTTAACACTGTATATACTGAGTGTCAAACACTATTCTAGGAGTTTTATGTATCTTAACTTCATTTTCTCAAAACCTTTGACAAAAGATATTATCATTCCATTTTGTAAAATGTGTTAACTGAGACGTAAAAAGGATTTATGTAAATTTCTGGTGGAATTGGAATTTGAACTCACATAGCCTGACTCCAGAGTTTGTATTCTCAGTCAGTATTCTGTATCTAGAACTTAAGAGATAAGGAAAGACCTCTTTGAATCTATAATTGGAGTCTCACCATAAGAGGGCCTATACTTGTGGAGTTCAATGGTACTTGAATATTTGGGTACTTCGCAGCAAGCTGCACATCTGACTTCAGTATTCAGAGTAACTGTCAGAGTTATAAGGAAAAGGGTATTTCAGGGAGAAGAATTCAGCAAAGTAGTAGAAACAGAAAGTAAGAGCTGGATAGAAAAGAGAAAGATCCACAACTTAGCATTTATTATAAAATTTGTTGCCACTGAAACAGGTTTAGAATTTTAAGACAGTTTATAGAATTTTTTTTTTAAATCAGATACAATGTTTGTATTGGTGGTGGCTGCCATTTGAGTTAGCTGATAAGAGCACAGCCTCTTTAGTGCCACCATCATAGGAACATTAAAAAAAAAAAGGATTAATATGTCAAGGGTTTCGATGGAAAAGTAGACAACATACAAGAACAGATGGATATTACAAGTAGAGAACTGGATATTCTAAAAATATTGACAAGGAAATGATAGAAATAAAAAAGACTATAAAGGAAATAAAGAAGGTCTTTGATGGGTTCATCTGTAGATTGAACACAGTTGAAGTAATCTCTGAACTTGAGAATGTGATGATAGAAATGTCAAAAACTGAAAAGCAGGGAGAAAAGGGACAAAAAAAATGAGAACAGAGTATCCAAGAACTGTGGTACCACTGTAAAAGATATGCCAGATGAATAATGTAAAGGAACAGAATCAGTATGTGAAACAGTGATGACTGAGAATTTCTCCACGTAAGGGTTAGTCAACACACCACAGATCCAGGAAAATCAGAACATCAAGTAGGATAAATGCAAAAATAAAATAAAAAGCAAACAAAAATATCACTGAGACTGTTAGGGTTTGAATATGAAATGTCCCCCAAAAGCTCCTGCATTAATGCAGGAGGCAAAATGATTAGATTGAGAACTGTAAAGTAACCAGTGGATTAATCCATTTGGTGGATTAATATTTTGAATTACCAGGTGGTAACTGTAGGCAGGTGGAACATGACTGTAGGAGGTGGGTCACTGGGAGCATGTCTTGGAGCTCATATATTGTGACCCTTTCTCTTCTCACTCTGTTTCCTGGATGCCATGGAGTGGGCAATTTTCCCCAGTCATGCCCTTCTGCCCTGATGCTCCACTCTGCCTTGGGCCCAGAGAAATAAATCTGGCCAACCATGAGATAAATTGCTAAAAACTGTGAGCCCAAAACAAGATTTTCCTTCTCTGTTGTTTTTGTGAGGTATTTTGTTCACAGCAATGGAAAGCTTACTAAAACACAGGCATTTCATTTTCAAACTGCAGAAAATTAAAGAAAAAAAAAATTTGAAATAAAGTAGAAAAACCAAGGATTGTATTCTACTTCCAAGAAACCTTCAAGCAAGGAGAGCAGTGATGTGTTTAAAATACTGAGAAAAAAGAAAAGACTCTCATCAACTTAGAATTCTATACCCTGCAAAATTGTCCTTCAAAACTGAAGGAGAAAAGAGGACTTTCTCAGACAAATAAAAATTGAAATTTTTGCCAGTAGGTCTGTCTTGCAAAAAAAAAAGTTAAAGAAGATTCTTCCAAGAGAAGGAAAATGATATAGATTCAAGTTATTGGAAATAGTCTATATTAAGAAAGAACAAGTATAGGAGATTAAATAAATGAAGACTAAAACTTTTATTTTTATCACTTTGAATTGATCCAACAAGTTGGTTCAGAATAATAGGAGCTACAATGTACTTGATCATTATGTTTCTATACACATAAATGCTTATGCATATTTATGTATGAATGAAGCAAATACTACAGGAGACCAGAGAGGGAGGAATTAGGGGTATTTTGTTGTAAGGCACTTGCAGTGCCTGCGAAGCTGTGTAGTGTTACTCTAAAGTGGATTTGGACTAGTTACAAATGCTTATGGCAAACTCTGGAGTAACCACAAACAAATTTTTAAAAAGTAGAATTAATGTTAAGAAAGGAGAGAAATGGAATTATAAAATGTATAGTTAAATCCACAAGAGGAAGAAAAAAGTATGGAACTGAAAAATAAAAATAAAGAACCAGGGTAAAAAAATTAGAAAGAAGTAACACTAATGGCAGATCTTAATTTAATTACATCAATAATCACTTTCAGTGTTAGTTGTTTAAATAAACCACTTGTTACAGAGACAGAGATTGTCAGAGAGTGTCCAAAGACAAGAACTGATGAAATGCTGTCTTCAAGAAAGAAACCTACTTTGAATGTAAAGACACATACAGATAGAGAAGGAATGAAGAAAGATACACCATGAGAATACTCATTAAAGAAAGGAGGAGAAACTTTATTCACTTCATATCCAGCAAACTTGAGAGGTAGGAAAGCTGTCAGGATGAAGAGAGACACTACATAATAATGAAGATATCAATACTCCTGGAAGATGGCAGTCCTTAATATATGTGATCTAGAATATCAAAATATATAGGGAAAACTGAAAATTTCAGGGATAATGAAGTGAATTTATTATAGCTGGATACTTTGATAACTGTCAGAGATGGATCAATGTGCTATCCACAGCCCTTCTCCTTTTGGTCTAGAAAGGATCATATCTTGCTTATCTAAGCTCCTTTGCCCTGTGCTGCTTGCTCTAGAATTTAGGATTATCATGTAACAGATTTCTTTCTGTTGGCCTTATTGGAGAAAAAATTTATATCTCCTTGCAGTTTCACTTTGTTCTCTCTCCCTCCATATATATGTATATATATGGACTTGGTACCACCAATTTGATTTCTAAGTATCTCATTTCACTGTGGCCTTATCCTTTTAAGTTGAAATAAATGTTAAGGAAAAATCCATACCGGGATTCTCCTAGTGTCAGACCTTATGAAATGTGTTTTAATCAGGATTTTATCAGTCTGTTTTCTCTTGGTTATGCGGCAGTAACAAACAACCCTCAAATCTCAGCAGCTTAAAAACAGGTTTGTTTCTAGTTCACATTGTGCCAGTCAGCTGTGGTTCTTCCCTGTGGCAGTATCTGATCCAACGGGAAAAGCAACTGTATGGTTGCAGAAAGTACAAAATGGACCACATGGGTTGACTGTATTAGTTCCCAGTTGTTCTACTCTTTGAGCTCATTTCCCTGAAAAAATTTAGAACATAATAAAATGATTTACTAGTTCATTTACCTCTGAATTTCCAGAAGGTTTTCTCAAACCTAGATTCATGAATTGACTATCCCTTTTCTAAATTTTTTTTTCCTCGCACACAAGTAGTGTTGCCATTATCCTGTGATTTCCTCACCATTCTTGCCTGATAATAGCCCAGTTGGGAGGAAACCAGTAAATGCTGCTGTTTCTTTGATGCAATAAAAGGTGAAAGTATTGGAAAAACCTTCTTATGGACAGCATAGAACATTTTCTCTTGCTTTTAAGGTGTTTAATTTTGGTTTCATTAAGTTCTCTTTTTAGATACTAGTACCATATTTAGAAACTGAAATGCTTTATAGAAATAAATTACTCAATAGACATTAGATGAAATCTGCTTCCAGCCATAATCTCAGCTGGCTTTGCCTTAAATGCTAATTTAAAAAAATATTTTTTAAAAAATTCAGTCACAAAATGTACAGAACAAGCTTGATTGTAGTTGCCTCTCCTAAACCACCTGAGCCTCACAGTCCTATAGGATGGAAGCAGAATTCCAAGTTATGATAAACCTTCTATGGTTCTTGGGTATATAGCTCACCACAGGAGTGTCTGCATGTAAGTAAACAGATGTGTAATGTGTAAGTAAACAGATACATTCCCCAGATCTTGCCTAACATATATGCAGACTAATAGCGCTTATACATATTCTCCTTTTATATTATCTTCACCTTTCATTTAATATTATTGAAAAAGTTATCTTTGTCTTTCAGCCTAATTAATATCGTATCTTGACTTCTGGTGTGTACACAATTGCTCTGATGGTTTCCTTTGGAAAGCAAAACTTTTCAAGTTCTGCAGGATTTAAAAAAAATCATTGTAAAGTATGAAATATTTTAGTTGTATCATTAAGATATTAAATGATTTGCATATATAGAACCAATATATTTTATGTTTCTATTTACACATGTTTGTGCATGTATATATGTGTATCTGTATATGTATAATAACTATTTCAAGTTTCTCAGCTGGTGTACTTACAACTAAAATAAAGTGTAATTCAGAGTCTATCTGATTGAACTCATTCCTTTCAGTCTAAATAAGGACATGGGGTGATGCTGAGCTTTGATTAATAGAGCTTTGGATAACAAGTACTGACAACAGAGTTGACTCCCATCTTTTTTTGTCCAAGGTTCTACTCTGGTAGTCTGTTTTAAAGTCACTGTATTATATAAATAAATATTTGCTTATATAACTTTCTTTTGTAAATTATAGCATGTGGGATTTGCATAGCATTTTGAGGGGGACTTAAGCCAATCTTTTGATTGGTGGGAATGTGTGAATACTCAGTACTGCCCCCTTATGCTCATCCATAAGATCTGTGCTGCTCAATTGCTTAACCCAGAGTTCTTACTCCTTTTATTCTGGGGAACTTACATGCATTAAAACAAGGTCTCGGCCATGTCCTCTGATTTGCAGGATCCAGACACTGGTTGGGAACACAGAACTTTGCTCCCAAATCTTGATTACTTATGACTTCATAGGATATCTTTACTCTGGTACATTATTCTTTACTGTTCAAAATGAAGACCCAAAGCACTACAGGATATTGAAATATTTTAAATGTTGACAAGTAACATAATCATGATTTTAAAACAACTAAGAGATAATCAGTTTTAAGTAATTCAGGGCATTTAATTACTTCAACTTTTTCTTCTTTCCATAAAATGGAGGGAGAACCAAGAGTTCTATCAACATATGTCAAAACTGTAATTTATGTGGCTGTGCCACCTTATTGGCTAAGAAATGCAAAGAATTTATATGTGACAATGAATTTAATGGACTACATTTACTGGGCCACAGGGTGCCCAGCCTTCTGGGCAAGAATTTTCATGAATGTGTCTGTAAAGGTGTTTAGTATGAGATTAACATTTGTATCTGTAGATAGATACAAATGTAAAGCAGATTGTCCTCACTAATGTGGGTGGGCCTTATCCAATCAGTTGAAAACCCAAATAGAACAAAGAGGCTGAGTAAGAGGGAATTCTGCCTTTCTGTCTTGAGTTGGGACATTGTCCTTCTCCTGCCTTTGGACTCAAACTGAAAAAGTGACTCTCCAGTGTTTCAAATCTGAGTGTCAGATGAGAGCTTACACCATCGGCTTTTCTGGGCCTCAAACTTGTCAAAGATCTTGGGACTTCTCAGCCTCCATAATTGCATGACAATTTCGATGGTAAATCAGTATTTTTCTCTCTGAATCCCTGTCCTATTCAGTCTCTCTGGAGAACCCTGTCTAATGCATAGCGCTACTCACAATCCGTCTGCTTCTTTCTCTCTCTCTCGTGTATATCTTTGACATATGAACTGTTCCCTATACTACCTCCCACTTACTTGCTCTTGGCCTAATGCTAGAGGCTAATTCAAGTTTCAGCTTTGGTTTCACTTCTCAGTAATCATTCCCGTTGACCCACATGTGATTGCGATGGGTGCCCCTTCTATGGGTCCCCATGACATCTCCTGCTCTTTGTGTTGGTACTTGGAGACTGCACTGGAATTGCAGGTTATACGTACGTCTCCTTTCTCTAAACTATCAGCTCCTTCAGACCAAGTACAGAGACTTGTTTACTAATATATCCCACAAATCTGCCGAGTGTTTGGCATATACTCAATGCTCAATATATATTTATTGAATGAGTGAATGAATGAGTGAATGCAGAATCTGGTTTCTATTAGACCCAACTTAGTTTCTTTTTCCTATCATCAGATTAGAGATGCAGATGGCACAGTTTACTCAAGGAACACAAGCCAAGTGATTTATAATCAGTTGATTTCAGCCAAGTAGGTTTTGAGATGATTGAAAATGTTATCTGTTATTTTTGCCTATTGACATTCATGTGTGTCACTTCCATGAAAACCTGAAAGAAGCTGTACTAATATTTGGAATGACTACTCCTATCTGTTCTCAAAACCATATGCCTTGATATCACAGCTACAGTCGCTCCCATCTGTTCAGCAGGCAGGGCTGCTTCTGATGAAGAGAGAACAAAATCGTTTCTGAGGGCAGAGTCTGCACTGAACCTAAATTAGAGGGACCAGAATGTCCTGTTCAGGGACAAACACCTGACAGCGTTGATGGTGGAATTGTAGCGACTGTGAGAATCGCCTCCCACCTTCTACCCCATGCTGTGTTTACACCTATAGTTCAGCCAGTTTCTCAAAGACGAGGTTCATGTTTACTTCAAAAGAAAAAAAAGTACTTGATTCATTTAACTGCAACGAATCCTTTCCTAAAAGAAAAAAGATGTTCGATGAAAGGAGGCATCGTTTTATTTTTACTTCACAAATGAGTGAGTGTGGGCAGATATGGTTCCTGCTTGTGATCTCCAAGATGGGATACTAGAAACACATGGCCCTTGTGTGTGGACAGATGTCATGCTCAGGAAGGTTGAGTCACTAGTGGAGTCACATGGGCTCTCCTGGCCCCAAAGTTTCAAGGATATCAAAGACTTGAAGGAGTTATGAATGTAAAAAATGCCACCTTGGACAAAGTGTAGTAAGTGAGAGAAAAAGAGGCAGATGTGTTTGGCCACTTATTTAACTGAGGTTAGTTTGTTGGAGCAGCTGGGCTTTCTTGTTACAGCGCCTTCCTGCTAGGAAACACTGAACCTGTAGGCTTCAGTTGAGTTGGGAAGGTATAGTGAGGTAGTCTCATAGTTCCTGGGTTCTTGAGACCTGAGTATTTAGAAGAAATAGAGGATCAGAGGCCTTTAAAGTCTTTGTGGGCACCAGCAAGTTAAATAAAGGATTAAATAGAAGTTCTTGTTCATGGCACTATGCCTTGGGATTGGATAGCTCAACCCATGTGCAGAAGATGATATTTTATAGCTTAATAAGATGAAGTTCCAGCTTCTTGGCAATAAGCACAAAGGTCCCTGTATGCATTTCTGTTTCTTTGAAGCATCTCTGGACATTGTTATTACAATGAAGAAATAAAAATTTAAAAAAATTGACCTTCCGCATTGCACTTTATGTAGGCTTGAAGCAGAAAAAACTGAATTTTCTTTCCTTGGTCAGTGTTTAGTGAATATGCTTTCCAGTCCTTTGTATTGCGTTGCCTTTCGTGAGCATGTAGGCTGGGATTACAGCAAGATCACAGTCTCACTTCACAGCCACAAAAGTGTGACTGTACAGAATCCATGTGCAGACATTTTAAAACACACACATTCGATCCTGTCGACATCCCAACCTCTCCCAAGTCCCCTGCCAAGAAAATGCATCTAAGCAGGCAGGGTCGACGCACATGCCAGCCAAATGCTGTCACTGGTCCAGTTTAATCAGACATCTCAGTACTCATTTACATTTGGAGACTCTTTTTTTTTTTAGCTCATTAAATAAATTGGAATAAAAACTTGGCTTGTCAAGTCTTCCATTCTGGGTTTCTGTATAACCACTGGAAGTAAAGTAAAGCTTTGGAAAAAAGAATTTGTAAACTTTTGATTATTTATAAGTATGTATGTGTGTATCTGCTTTGAATGGATTACTTTGGTTAACCTGGTTTCTTCCCATTTCTATTCTCCTGAGCCAGGGTTGAAGGAGTGTTTGGTGTGTATGTTGGATGTATTATTTGTGTGTCTTAAGTGACTATCAGAATACAGTGTGAGAGGTTCCTGCCTCTCCACTCAAGACCAGGAAGATGGGCTTTCCTAGATACTGGAGAACTTCATGTGTGTTCCATGGGCTTTGAGTGGGGCAGTGGACTCTTGTCTGATCCACACACGAGCTTCCACAAGGTTTGGCTGCTATGGCAGCAGAGCAAGGAGAGTTTGCTGCCTTGGGAGTGCACCTGCTGCTCCTGGGTTTTATTGGGCCAGATGTGGACCTGAGTGTAGAGAGCCATCTTAGATTCTGTCCAAGAGAGCTTCCTGTGGGGATGAGCTAACCACAGCAGAACAGATTTGGAAGGTCACTGAGTAGAGTAAAACAATCTGGAATACAGATGCTACCCCTGTCACCAAGGGAGCACCCTGTAAGAGAAAGCCAACAGTGAGAGAGGGCCTACCACTGTGGCGTCCACAGATTTAACAAACAAAAATCAAGGATACCCAGTTAAATGTGAACTTGGGATAAATGATGAATAATTGGTAAGTTATACCAAAGGATCATTTATTATTTTTCAGAAGTTCACATTTAACTAGGTGCCTGCATATTTTATCTGGCAGCTCTACCAATGAGAGAGAGTCAGATTTGAGAGCATAATGCAAGCTCAAGACAGTATTTTTCAAGCAAGAAATTTACTGCCTTCACACACACATTCACTCAGTCCTCTGGTCCACATTACCACTTTGCATGCAGCAATTTTGAGTTTCAGAGGGAAGCAACTACAGATGGTTTTGATGATTTTTCTGTGATAGATTCTTTAATTACAAAAAACCTATTTCTGTCAAGGATTGTTTGAGTGTGTTCTTTTTTTTTTTTTTTTTTTTTAATTCCCATTAGGAAGACTGGGACCCTACAGAAAGATTTTGAAGGAAATATAAGAGAAAAAATTGTAATTATTCCTAAGGGTTTTTCTTCTTAGGATTTTTACCTTATTATTGTAATTATTTGTGCAGCAGGATGCTAAATAAACTATTTATACAGTTTCAGGACTTCAGAGGACTGTAACCCTAAAACTAAGAACAACAGGTGACAAATTTGCCCACATTCTGAAAAGAGGCACTGCATGTAAGACAGGTGGCCTCCAACCATCACCTGGCTCCAGAACATACAGAATACCAAGGAGCTGTAGCCCATGAATATGTACAGTTTTGATTCATTAAAGACAAATTAAAGAATATATGAAAGAGAACAGTCATATACTTTCCTCTCTCACCTAAGCAATTAAAATACAAAGAATTACATAGAATTTTCAAAATAAAGCTTAGTATAGTTGTCCAATGATAATCCAAACTATTTCATATGAATTTATCTAAAGAGTTAAATTATTTTGAAATAATTTTGTCTGCAATAAATAATGGCAATTAAAAATTACCCAAACGTACACAACCAAGAATTCCAAGGAGTCACTGTAGGGTAGAGTGAAGGTTTCTTTGAGAACTGAGAGAGCATACGTTTCCCTCAGAAGCTTTGAGAGAAACTCTCACCTTGGGTGAGGATGCCTGTGGAGATGAGGGGAGACTGTAACCATCCCTGTCTGGGCTGAATGATGCTACTCAGGGCAACTGTGGTTACTCAGGGCAGGGTGGGCTGTAGCTTTCTTGAGAGGCATTTCCGGGACTTTAGGGGGAACCCTGGGGAATAAGGCTCAGTGGCTGAGTCTCCAAGTAAAACTCGTGTGGTGGGGGAGGGCTGGCTGGATCTGCCTCATGGACAGTGCAAGAAGACACTCGAGAGCCATCTGGGATTCCAGAGATGGAGGACCAGAGGACTGAGTTCCCTTGTGGGCCATGGGAGAATGTGGAAGCACATCCAGAAATGACCTGCCCAATAAGCATACCTGTGGGGGGATCCTGGCTACCCACCAGAAAGATTGCAACTGCTTGAATTAATATGGCAGAAATGATGCTTCCATTTCCTTTCTGGTAGGATGTTTGCTCTTGGAATTGAGCCACTTTGCTGTGAAAAATTCAAAGAGTCACGTGGCGAGAGCTTGAGTAGGTGCCCAGAGTACAGCCCCATCTTGGTGCCAGCCAACAGCTAGTACCAACTTGGGATGTCTGAGCGAGGAAGCTTCTGAGTGACTCAGGCAACCTTTAAGACAAATGGCCCCTGGTCTTTGAGTTGCCAAGGCTGAGGCCATGAAGAAGTTGTGGCAGATTCATATTCAAAATAATAAACCACTGAAATGCTAACCGTCTAAAGTGGGGGTGATTTGTTAGACTGCAGTAGATACTCAGAGCAAGAAGCCAGAAACAGCAGATGGGCTGAACAGGGAGAGAGAAGAACTTGCCTGTTCCCACCTGCAGGTTTCCAAATCCTGAGCTACGTGGAAGGGAAGATGAACATTTTGATTAAGATCCAATGGTACTTCATAAAACCTGTAAAGGAGACTGTCCCAAGTCCTGAAAGTGACTGAACTAAAAGTGACAGAAAAAAGCATGGATTTGGACTGAGAGACTTTAAGAGGAGATCTGGCATAGCTTGTTGGAGAACAATGAGTTTTTTAAATGATTTTTTTATCCTATTACATCCATCCAGTTCAATAAACTGGTCACCTGCTTATTTCAAATGATCAATCTGGATGCTGAGCAAAGGCAGGGAAAAAAAGGTATTTGGTCTTATGGGACTCTTTTATCCAAGTACATAAATGAGAATTACATTTTCTTGGCCTAAAAAAGTAACTCATCAGTTGAAGGTATTATAGCACCTTGGATTTTTGGAGAAAAATCTTATGGTGGAATAGGTATGAGAAATGGCATTCTGGTGGCTTTCTCCTTTAAAGTGGTTAAAAAGGCTCTTTCTTGGTGGAGGTCACTTGGAAGTGTGATGTTATTGAGGTTGATATTTATGCTTGAGCAGGTGACTTTCCACCCACTACTTATACTAACCATTTGTAATAAGTAGCCATAATAATATGTGAACAAATGATGTTATATTTCTATATTTTTGCCCACTTATGAGATAGATGATATTAATTAATCTTACATTTTCATTTCATCACAGTATTTTAATACTGTATTATAATCACAGTATTTAATACTGTATTGAAGAGTACTTTGCAATCTTATGAAAGTTTTTATTATTACTTTTCAACCAGTCTATAGGACAGGAAGCATAGACATCATTGTGCTTAGTTGAAAGGTGCAGAAATTGAAGATCAAGATGAGTTAAATGATTTGTGTGATTTCAGGCAGCTGGGAAATAGTGGGATTTAGATCAAAACGCTTGCCTTTTTGAACAGCCTCATGATTTCTTGCTCTTGTGTCATGTGGTTAGTAATACCCCCAAATGGAAGACTCTGTGAAATGCTGAGGAAATTATCTGAGTGTTTAAGAATAAACCATCAAGTTTTGATGGCCTTTTGTAGTTCTAAAACCTAAATTATCTCTGTGACATTGTTTCTTAGAATGGAAAACTAGAAGGGACTTTGAAGGTTGTGAAAACTTTTATTTAATGAATAAACTAACAAATGGCACGTAAAGAGCACTGGTATTTGGTAGGTTGTAGTACCCATAAAAACGAGCGGAGGTCCTCAACCCTCAAAACATGCAACAGGAGTTCCTCCTAGAACTGGGACCAGGGTGACTTGCTGGCGGAGAGAACTCCTGCTATGGTTCAGATATGAGGTGTCCCCCAAAAGGTACCGTGTAAGACAATGCAGGTCCAGAGGTAAAATTGTTGGGTTATCTGAGAGTCTTAATGAGTGTATTAGTCCCCAGGTGGGGTTAATGGGGTAATACTATGGCTGGAGAGGATGCAATGATGGGCGTGTGCCTTGGGGTTTATATATTTTGTGGTGAGGGGAGCTCTCTCTCTCTGCTTCCTGGTGCCCTGTTCCGAGCAGCTTTCCTCTGACACTCAGTTCCGCCATGACGTTCTGCCTCATCTTGGGCCCAGAGCAACAGAGTCAGCCATCTATGGATTGAGACCTCTGAAACCATAATCCCCAAAATAAACTTTTCTTCTAATTGTTCTCATCAGGTCTTTTGGTCACAGAAGCAGAAAAAGTTGACTAAAACACAACTCCTCAGTTGAAGCTTTAGTGAAGAGTCTGTGTGTGGTAGGAGAAGACAGGAAGGGTATCGTGGGGAGAGAACTGTGAAGGTTAGTCTCCAGGGTGATGAAATGACTTTCCAAACATGCATAGTTAGTGGCACATTGAGACTTGCATCTAACCAGGCTTTCCAAGAACACCACTTCTCTCTCTCTCTCAGCTCACTATGAAAATATACACATCAAGATTGTCTCTGCAGATATTATTAGGATGTATACCAAAAGCCCTGTTCTTCAATATTATTTTGAAAGTTTTAGCAAGTGCAATAAGACAAAATGAAAACATATGCAATTCAGTGAAATCATACCAAACAAGTGTTAAAATTACATGAATTCAGTTGTATGTATGCTCCAAAAGGAGAGACTAACAATTGGGAATACTACTATCAGCTCAAAATTGGCCAAGAGCTTATCATTTTTTTTTTCTGTTTTACTTACTCCTTTCCTATAAATTCAAAAATATCTTTCCTGTTAGTTGTGATTCTGGAGTTTAAAGAAATCAAATTTTTGAACCACGAAGACCACTGTTTATATAGACTTTGACGAATAGGGAGAAAGTAACGCAGTCATATGCCCTATAATGATGTTTCAATTAATGATAGACCACATTTACTATAATGATCCCATATGATTACATTACCTTGTGATGTCACAGCCATCTAATTTGTGTAACTAGATTATATGATGTCCACACAATGATGTACTTGCCTAATGACATAGTTCTCAAAATATCCTCATCCTTAAGCAACATGTCCCTGTATATTCAATATTACCCTTGACAGTATGGTAGGAAGAAACCATGTTTGAGACTACAGGGTCAATTTCAGTATGTTCACTATGTTCAAACTTTTGTTAAGTGTTGCAACAATTATATTACCAAATGAAACAATGATCTTGTGTTTACTGGCCATGTTGCAAATTCATCTAAAAAAAGGTCAAGAAAATATTGACAAAGAATGATAGGTGGCAATACTTGTATAACTGATTAAAGTGACATGTCAATCAATGGAACAGAGATGTGAATATAAGTATTTGCATATAAAAATAGTCATTTCAAATCGGTGGGAAAGGGTGGATTTTTAAACAAATGTAATGGAATGACTAGGTAAATGTGTAAATAGGGATGACCACATCAAACTTAGGTCTTGCCCTTGCTGAAAACACTAGAATGTAAAGTAGAATAAAATGGACTAAGAAAAATGTTTGCAGCACACATGCAGTCCAGAGGGTGTATAGGATTATTGGTTGATTCGTGTGGCTAGCCATATCCCCTCTGAAAATAAAATGAATTGGCAGAGGCTATACAAACCTCTGCTGCTGTACCCCATATCCTAAACTCCAAGTCGTATCTACCAATCGAAGAAAGATAATCAGGGGTCAGAATCTCAACCTCACACACTTGACTGTGGAGACAAAGATACGTAGCTGGTAGTAGCACACTTAAGAGAATGTTAACACTTGAATTCCACACAGACCAGGCTCCAAGTTGGCACCATAGCTGCTCCAGACTGCATGAATTTATAATACGAAGCAAAGGCTTAATGAGAGGCCCAGTCTATTGGAAGACCAAGAAAGCAGATGGGAAGAGGGAAGCAGAAGAGGTCAGAGGTCCCAGAAAGAGCAACAGTAGCCACCTGACAACTTGCCAGTTCTCAGGAGGCTTACTTCTGCTTTCTAGCCTGGCTTTCAGTTTCCTAGCTTGAAATTCCACACTTCCTAAAAGAGAGTAAAGGGATTTCTGTCTCAACAACCACACGGCTCCCATGCAGGGAGCTGATATCTGAAAAGTTCTTTACGTCAATAAAATTTTAATAGCAAGTTGGGCAAAAGGTACAAACAAGGACTTTTCAAAAAGAAAAGAAATACAAATGGCTAATAAACACAGAAAAATTCACCCCCACTAGGATGAAAACAAGATACACTAAAATCTTGTTGTTTTATGCTGATCCGGATCACTTGGCATTGTGTGATACAGAGACCCATTTCTTGGCCCCATCCCTATTCTGGATTCCTTCTAAATTTGAGACTTTTCATTCTCACTGAAAATGAACATTTTACCTTCCTTGTCAAAGTATTTGTTTTAAGCATATTAACTTCTATTCATCCTACTTGTCTCTTTTATGAAATAGCTTTTATAAGGTCTTTTTTTTTTTTTTTTTTTTTTTAAATATCCATCTTTTCTTACTAGTTGTAGGTTTAAACCTTGTGGAGGTTTATTCAGTTCCTGGGCCTGTTGTGCTGTCAGTGTCCCTGTCTTAAGGGGACCTCTTAAGGCTAGCCTGTCTTCCTGGGACATTTCTCCACTGTTCTTCACTTCTCAGCTTGGCATCACCGTGGAAGACTGTTGTAATAATGAAAATCAAGCCTGTGTCCAGGCTCCTTTGCGGCAACACTGCTGTTGGCCTAAAGACATGACATTTTTATCTTCAGTCCCTTGAAGCTTGACTGGCCTTGTAGTTTGTCTTAACCTGTAAAATATGGCAGATATGACATTTAATGAGCTCTAGAGCCTAAGACATGGAGACCTCGTAACTTCTCTCAACCTCTTGCAACTTTGAGACTACCATCCTGTGAAGAAGCTTCATCTAATCTACTGACTGATGAGAGGCTGTGGGGAGAATGCCAGCATTAATTGCAGGACACAACAGTGAGACCCTCTTGGCTCTTCCAGCTCTAGTGGGGAGGTTGGATTGCCATAGTCACACGTGGAATTCCAGGATAGACTACCAGAAGGACTGCAGAGATTGCAAACCCACTGAAGAATAAACCCCAGGTTCTTTGAGTCTCAGAAATTTCGGGATGGTTTCTTGGGTAGCAGAGGTAACTGATAACTATCACTTTATTCAGGAGAGCCACTACCCAACTCTCCACTCGTGACTTCTCATCCTCTCTATCCCATGCAATCTGGGTTAGGTTAGCTCATCATCATCTTAACGTGTCTCTCACCCCATCAAGTCTTACACCATGTAGATATTGTATGTTTACCAATCTGTGTTCTTAACTAAAATGAAGCCAAGGAAAAGGTAGAAAATGCTGTCTCAATTACTGTTTTGTTCCAAATGCCTGGTAGAATGACCAACAAATAATAGATACCCAATTGGTTATCCTGAAGTTTATAAGCAAATATGCTTGAATCACGTTATATTTTTGTAACCTGCTTTTATATAAAACAGTAGTAGAGCATGACCATGTTTTCAGGGCAGTCAATAAACTTCTGTGACTTTATTATAAATAGCATAGGCAAAGCCTTGAGAGGCTGTATCATAATTCATTAAAACTAGCTCTATTTTTGGCATGCAGGTTGTTATCAGTTTTTTCACTGATAACACTGCCACAAACATCTTATAAACAAATCTTTGCATACATCTTTGATTATTTTTCTTACAATAAATTACTAGAAGTGAAATTGACTTGTCAAAGGTTGGACGTGTAAAATAGCCTTAGCTAGTTTATGATGATTATGCAAGAAAGGAAAAATTCAGATGAACAAAAACAGAACAAAATTGTCAGTTATTGGGAAATTTATTAATTTATCTTATTTTCTTTTTCCAAAGTAACATATACTACTCTTGAATTTTTAAAGTTAAAAAAAAAAAAACAAAATTTGTTCCTAAAATTTTCTTTCTTTTCTGGCAAACAAGCAGAAGTACCAGAGAGTGAATTTTGTTTTAGGATCTGTTATATGCACACCAGAAAGTATTCAATAGATGGCTTTGTCACCATCATTTATTTCTACAGTTAAAATACATATTTTTGTAGTTATATATGTATATAATAAGGTGGTAGACTATAATATTTGAACAACAAATAGAGACTTAACATTTTCATTTATTTACAAGATACATTTTAGAGCACAAAATACACAAGTAGAATTTTTTTAATTTAAAAAGACTAAGAGAATTTAAAGTAATAAGATTAATTCTGTTATTTTGATTTCCAGGGTAAAGACACCATTGAGGTAGTCACAAACTAGATTTAAGATTCAACTGACGAGCCAGTTAAGCTGAGTTCAGGAAAAAGAAAACATTGGGTCAAGTCTGCAAAGACAACCTTTCACTTATGACACAACTTTACTACCTCACTGTTTCTCCCATTTTTTGGTCAGCTGTTGGTCAAGGTGATGGGCATAAATCTGGGAATGAACGCTTGTGGGAAATGCCTACCAACCTATTCAGTTCCACCCAGTACCACTCTGGCGAACTTTTTTTAAATTATTTTTTTATTTTTACAGACTGCATTTTGATTCATTGTACACCAATGGGGTACATCTTTTCGTTTCTATGGTTGTGCACGATGTAGACTCATACCATTCATGTAATCACATATGTACCTAGGGTAATGATGTCTGTCTCAGTCCACCATTTTTCATACTCTGGTGAACTTTTTAATGATACAATCTCAGATTCATCATTGCCCAATGCCTCACTGTGGATGGCTGGAGGGTAGGATAGTCAGAAATTGCACTTGAAATTTCCTGCAGAAATTGAGGGGAAGAGCAGTATAATTCATGAAAATGATAAAAAGGAAAACAACCTTTCCCTCTGAAAGAGTTTCAATTGAGTCATGGTTTCCAGTCATGTTGTAATAATAGCAATCTAGTTTCATAGTTTCTGACAGAGGAAGAGTTTCTCCTAAAATACAGGGCACGTCTCTTTCTGCTACCCTCCTTTCCTTCCTTCATACTCTACAAAGAAATATGTTGTACACATTTTTTAACATTTTTCCACTTGATAAATGCTGGGGGATTGTTTTCTATTAATATATAGAGAATAGCCTCATTCATTTCCCTTAATCAGTCAAGTTTGATTTATCACCCACATAATCCTGCATATATTCTTCATATTGTTTTTGTGATAATTATTTTTTCAAAAATTTTAAAAAACGTAACACATTTTCCTGGTTTGGCTATTATAAGACCACAGAATGAAGTTGGGTGAGTCATCTTCCCCTTGTCTCCTGAAGCCTACCACTTACGTTGGTTTCTTGTGCATCCTTCCAGTAGGCTACTAATGAACTCATGTTGAAATTGTGACATTATCAGGAGTATGCCTTTAAGAGGTGATGAAGCTGTCAGGGCTGTGCCATTGTCTTGGGAGCGGTTGGCTATCATGGGAGTTTATTCTTTTTCTGTCTCATGTCCTGTGTTGCCATGTGATACCTTTCACTGTTAATGAGCAGCAGAAAGGCTGCACCTCAACCATAGACTTTCCAGCCTCCAGAATCCTGAAGTGAATAAAACTTATTTTGTTTCTAATTTATCCATTCTCAGGCAGGCTGTTGGAGCAGAAGAAATTGAACCAAGACAGAATTTATTTATGTAAATGGAAGTACACACTAATCAACTTATTTTTCTTTCATTCCCATGTACATCTAAGCAGGAAACAGAATTCCACTAAGATAGATCTGCTGAATAGATTTAAGGAGACAAATTTTTACAGAGGTTGACAGTACTAAGGGAACAAAAGTGGAGGCTGAGATACCCAGAGACGAGTGGAGAAATTTACTCCCCTACACCTGAAGGGGCAAGGGTCTAAAAAAATGTCTCAGAGTCAGCTGAGAGCTGCAGTTATGGAGAAGGCTGCCAAGGCAGGGGTTGTAGTTCTGGTTGGATGAAGTCAGTGCTAGGATTGGCAGCGAGGTGCAGCAATAAGGAGGAGAAATACCCTGGCCCTTCTCTCCTCCCAGCAGTCTGTGATTCTAACCTATTGGAAGGGAGGTGGCAAGGGACCCTGTTGATGCAATTCAGATGCTGTCAGCACAGAACACACCCCTTCTGGTGCATGTGCAGTAATCTCTGAGGGATATCTTTCTGGATTAGGCAGCATAGTTGTGAAGTCCGCAATTATTGGTCAACACGTTTCCAGATTCCTCTCCATGGCACTACCATGCTCCTTTCCACAGCCTCGCAGGCATAGAACTGCTGAACTCTGGCATATTTTCAAAATCATGGGTGATAATATAATCTCCTGCTAACATCATTGTGGCTGATACCAACCACTCCTATAAAATGTCCATGTTGTGTCTTTTTGGCTCAAATCCCACTGTGCCTGAAATTATCATAAAACCCCTGATTGTTTCTGTTGAAGATTTTCCTGAAGCACCTTTTCCTTTTCATTTCTGAACCATTTTGATTTGGGTATATCTCTTGTATACAGCAGAGCTGGGCTTTTTCAGTCTTGCCCAATTTGAAATTTTGATTTGTTGAAAAGTTGAGTTAGGCTCATTTACATGCATTGATATGGCAGAAATATTTAGCATTCTAGGTGCTTATGTTTTAAATAATGTAGGGGTCCTATACAATGTGGTCTCTTTAATTTGTTTTTAAAATTCATAATTTTTCTGTTTAGGGTGACTATTTAGTACCAAATAGAAATAAATAATTGTTCATAAACGTACTTTAACATCATGACCTCAGTTACCTCTTCTTAAAAACAGATTCAGGGCTGGGGAGATAGCTCAATTGGTGGAGTGCTTGCCTTGCAAGCATAAGGCCCTGGGTTCGATCCCCAGCACCACAAAAAAAAAAAAAAAAAAAAAAAAAGCAGATTCAGTTAGTTCTCTATGGTGAACCATGATTCAGTTGTCTCACATTATCTTTATTTGGCAATACTTTTTTCTGTATTATTCAATTTTAGTAGAATGGTCAAAGTTCAGTGTTTACCTTTGGATTTTAAAATATGCTTATTCTGCCATCCTTGATTTCTTCTACTGATCTACTTTGCTTTCCCATGGGGAAATCATAAACAATGAGCTTATTTTATCTTCCCTCTACCCTCCTATATGTTTGTGTATATGTATGTATTTTTTTTTGTTTATTTATACAGTTCTTACATTGTCGTGTCATTTTATAAGCTTTCCCCCGACCTTTGTTATTTATTTATTTATTTATTTTATATCAGGGATTGAAGTCAGGGGCACTGAACCACTGAGACACATCCCCAGCCCTATTTTGTATTTCATTTAGGGATGGGACCTCACTGAGTTAGCTTAGTTGAGGCTGGCTTTGAACTTGCAATCCTAGTGCCTCAGCCTCCAAAGCTGCTGGGATTACAGGTTGTGTTAGTTTTGTACTTAAATATATTCAGTTTCCTTATCAAGTTTTTTGCTAAAGTTTTGCCCATGATCTTTTGGTTGGTTGGAGTTTAAAACCATCAAGTAGTAGTTTTCTCAAGAAGGGTTCCTATAAACAGAATTCCATGATTTATTATGTGGTTAATACTGTCTGCAGTCTTTATTCTTGATCTAGAAGCTGAAAATCAAAACCATGTCTTATACTTTCAAGGATGTAAACTTCCTAACTGTGTATATTTTCCTGCACTTGGTACTTCATGAAGTCTCTTGAGGTTTTTCCCCGCTTTCTCCAGGTATTGAATGTTGCTGGGTAGAAAAACTTCACTCCAGACTAATTTTATTTTCCTTAAATAGGGACATGAATCTTTTCCCTGGATGCCCAAATATTTTTTTCTTTGTAACTGAATTCCATACCCATAATAATATCTTTTGTATTGATTGACCTTAGTCAATTTTTGCTGATACATGGTATGCACTTTCCATAGATAGTCTTTTTTTATTCCAGGAAAATTTATTGTGCTTTCAAATGTGTTCTCTGGTATTCAGTTGGTTTCCTTTTGGGGGGACTCCAAATATGCCTTTTCAGAACTTAGTTCTTATCTGTTACATATTATTTTCTTTGTAATAATAATAATAATAATAATAACAACAACAATAATAATAATACCACCTCTTTACCTCTTTATTAGGCATGTCTTCTTGGTCTCTCCAAAGCTAACTTTTCTCGGGAAATTATCACTACCAGTCTCACATTCCACTGGAATCGTTCATTGGCCACTACTCCAAGAGACATAGATATAATGTCCCAAGGTGTATTGTGCAGGGGTCATCTAGGTTGGCTGCAGCAGGTCCCTGCGTCCGTTTCCTGTGTCTTTTTTGTCACCATGTCCTCAGAGACTTTCTGCATGTTAGGAACAGCTCCTTTTGGCAACAAGTACCCTAACTTGGAGTCTCAGGTTTTCTCTGTCTATTTAATTTCACTGAGGATGGTTATTTCCATTTCTTCTGAACAGTTTCTGGAAGTCAAAGGAAAAAAAGTTAGAAAAAAATATCTTCCACTAAGGGATTTTAACTCTTTAAAAACCACTTCATCACCTTTAGCATTTGAGAAACTGATATCAATAATGCAAAAACATGAACAGATGAATAGAAAGATAATTATTAATTATAACAGAAGTAACTTAGTGTTTACCCACAATACCATGAAGGCAATTGTGGAAACATGAGACAGTTATATACATATAAAACCTCAGGATTGTACTTTGAATGGATAGGGAAATAAACAGTAGTTGTTTTCCTTTGACTGCAAAGACTCCTTGTGGATTTTCTTATAAAAATGAGCTTGTATATATCTAGAAAGAATGGAGATCTGCAAAAGAAATCTTTAAAAAAATTACTTCCAATGTCAAAATGGAGTTCAAAAGATACTGCCTGTTGAAATTAGGTTTCTACTGAAAGGAGCAGCATCTCTCAAATCGCTCCAGGTCTCTGCCCACTTTCTTATAGAAATTCATCCAGACAAGTTAGAGAGATACTAGAATTGCTCATTAACCCTTTCCAATAAAGTAAATAGTACACCATCAAAAAATCACAAATGGTAGAAATGTATGCCTTTCAAATCATTTTAACCATACAACCTACTACATTTGCTGTAAGTTTATGGATCTAGAAATTGAACAGTTTGTGTCATTGTTCTTATTCTAGAAAGTTGTTTGTCTCTTGGTGGTAGAGGTGACTTTTCCATGAAACTAAGGAAATGGAAGATTCAGAGACCCTTGTTTTCATGGGATTGCAACCATGTATCATTTAACAATAGGGATACATTCTGGAAGTCCACATTAGGTAATTTCATCATCCTGACGGCATCTCTACAAACATAGGACAAATACATTTCATCACATTATGCTGACTATGATGTCAATAGGAATTTTTCAGTTCCATTAGTCTTATGGGACCACCATTTTGAATGCAGTCTTTTATCAAAATGTCATTGTGTGTCACATGAACTGCAGTCCAAGGCCCAGGGGAGAGTCTTATAGATGTGCATACTTGATAATATAGTTTTGTAAAGTTTTCGGTAGTAAGCTATTTTCACTTCAATGGTTAAAGGCTGGTTCCAGTCCAACTTCTCCTTTACTACACTTACCCTCATGTCAGGTGGCTTTGTGTGACCGCAGGCACTTTGAAACCAGGCTAAGAGAAAGATGTGCTGGCGATATATTAAGTTTTGACTTTTGGGGATATATCTATGTAATCAGACTGGAATTTCACATATCTGGTTTTATTACTGCTGTCACAGGGACATAGGATTCCTAGTAATCTACCACCAACACTGGCCTGCTATGTTTATTAAATCAGTATCATGACAGAAAAGTTAAGGCACAGAGGTCATATCACAATGTGACTAGAAATATATGGATGGATAGAGGAAAAACAAGAAAAGCTTGAATGTATGAAGCCTGAAGCTAGTCATTAGATGTGTAAAATTATTATAAATGGAGTATTAGGGTCTTATCTACACCTTGTAAATTCAGAAGTTTTTCTTTGCCAGGAGTAATTGAAAATGCAGTATACATAATTCTATGCCCATCATACTCTTTCCCCCTTCTTCTTAATAAACAAACAAAATCTCCATAACTCCTGTGTTTGTAGGAAATAAACCTACAGAGCAGTACTATAAATAGCAAGTTGCGTGTTGGCTTTTTAAATCTGGAATTCGTTGTGAATTTTTTCATTGTAAATATTGTTCTAAATTTTGTATTTTGATTAAATCAAATCTTTATGACATTGATTTTTTTCTTTAGTCAAATTTTTTAGAGAAAGCTTTCAAAATTATTCCATGAAACCTGAATCATCTACCCTGTTCAACAGGGTAGAATTAGAGTTTCATGGAGCACTGATTGGTTTCCAAATAGTGTGGAGGGAAAGGGATTGCATAGTTTCTGAATTCTGAATGAGCATGCAAAAGGAACATGAGTCTTCAGTTCACTTAGGGAAGCCAGGAGGAAGAGGAGGAGGAAGGTGTTCACTGCCCTGTGTCATTTCCTGTGTCTTTGTTGCTGTTTTAAGTCTGTGTTGACGAAGGATGATTTGAGATTTGATTCAGTTCAGCATGAAGCAATGCTTACTCTGAATAATTTGAGATGTTGCAGAGACTGATTTTGTTCTTAGATGTAGACAAGTGAGACCTCTCACCCAGGCCTTGGTCCTCAGTGGTCCCTCACTCGGGAGAGCCTTTTTGAGTCTTTCTCCAGTGCGTGGGATGGGTTGAGGCCAGTAGAGCCATTTGGACGCGAACTCTGAACCCAGATTTGGTAATGTATAGGTCCAGGTCTCGAGAAGTACCTTTCTTAGTATTTTGTGAGTCTTCTGGCCAGGCCAGAGGGGTCATCCTCAGTCTGGACCTGCATCTGATGGGATCTTCCCAGGTCTCTGTGGTAAGGCCCAGTTCCAGGAAGGCACTTTGGAAGCAAGATGATCATTCTTGCAATGCCATGCAGGATATCTATCATAGAATTACAGGAGATTGGCTTCCTAGAGTGGTGCTGGCATGCCTGTTTTGAATGACATTCATGAATACTGGACACAATGGGCTGCCAGTGGTCCACTGGTGACTCTTAGGTTTGAGCCATGTGTGTGTCTTTGCATTTCTATGTGTGTTTTGGCTCCTTCCTAGCTGGCATTGCAGCCCTGCCTCCAGTGTTCCAGGGTGGCGGGAGTGTCAGGGAGGCATGCTTTATCTTGTGAATTCCCAGCTCTGGCCCAGGGTACTTAACTGCACCCTTCCCCCAGCTCCACACTTATGTCAGACAGTCCTCTGTGGGTAGATACTTTTTTTTCCACCTGAGGGTTTTGAGATCATTGCTCCCCTCTAGACCTTTTGGACAGCTGTGCCTCTGAATTGCTTCCTATCAATATGGTGAAATGGAGCTTTCCTGCAGTGGTCTCATGCAGTGCTAGATGAGGAATAGAGATTTCTATGTGACTGGAGTACTCTCCGCCCTCCCCTCATGCATCTAGGGGTGATATATGGAAGCTGGAGTCCAATGAATTGATCAGAGACCACATTCTAGGAACGCAGTCATTATGGCATAAAGAGTTTAAGAAAAGACATGTTTGGAAGGTGGTGTGTTTTCTCTATTACAACTATAAAATTTTGGCCTGTAAGTTTAATGACATGCCAGTATTTATAGATAATACAGGACCGTGAGTAATGCTGTAACCAGCATTAAATAAAAATTGTTTGCAAATGGCAAGGCAATATTGTTCCCGTACAATTGTTTGTATGGATCTATGGAATGTTCAGAAATAACAATGCCTCTTTTTCTCAAAAGGGAAGATAGAAATTGGTGTAGTTCATCTGACAATAAAAATGATAAAGGGGCATTTTCTGGATCTGGATGAGAAAAGATGGTGCCTGAGTGCTAGCAAGGATCTTTCCATGCAGATTGGGCACTAAATAAATATGCAAATGCCTCTTCCTTACCCAATGTTCTAAATCTTCATCAGTGTATCACTATATATCAAAAAGGCTCACAAGCCAGACCCGTGGCACAAACCTATGATCCCAGATCACAAGTATGTAGCCAATCTGGGCAATTTAGCAGGATTGTCTCAAAATGAAAACTAAGAGGGCTGAGCCTGGAGCTCTGTGGTATAGCACCCAATTCAATCCCCAGCAACTGGTGGGGGTGGTGAGGGGTGAGTTAAGGCAAAAAAAAAAAAAAAAAAATAATAATAATAATAACACTTCTCAAATGTTTAGTATAATTTTAAATCAAATTGTTTATTTATACAGGGACCAGATTCCTACCATAGAAAGAATTGCCTATGTCCTCCCCCACCTGTAAGTGGTCTTACTAGACCAGGGACCTGCTTTGAATCAGGCTTCTGCTATAAAGCACAGAATTCTCAAGCACAATGAATTCCTCAGAGAATTCTTTCCTTTTAATGAATTCTTAGTTACCTGATCATTCCCTTACTAATTTCACTCTATTGTACAATTAGAAGCTTATGAAATGCTATAAATCCTATTCTCCTCCATCTGCAGTTTTATCATTTGTGACTTAATACTGCTTCATATACCATAATACTTGATCATTTATAATTCATTTCATACATAAATACTTGCCTTCTCCAAATAAATTATATCGTCCTGAAGATCAGATACTATGCTTTAAGTCTTTGTTTCTCAGTATGACCGTAAAGCAGATGCTTACTTAATAATCGACTAAATATTATGAGGTTTGTATTTGTCAGACCTAATGTAAGTAATTGATGTAAAGAATGATAATGCATATGGACATGATTTTATTTTTAAATTATTTGTTCCAATTAGCTGTACATGACAGTAGAATGCTTTTTACATTTTGATAGATTATGAATAAATAGAGTGTAATCTCATTTTTCTGTGAATGTTTGAGCTTTTAGATAGAATGATTCCAAATATAAAGTCTAAATTGAAATTTGAGTTTGGTACAGTTTGAAAGTACTCTTGGATGATGTTGGTGCAAAGTAGGTCGGTGCCAGTGAGAAAGAACATGACAAGTCTCCTCATATTAAAGGATATTAATTTTTATCTACTGCTCCTACTGACTTTGAAAGTCTTGATAGAAGGCAGAAAGATCCCCGCCCCCTACCGTTCAGGGACGCCAGCCTCACTTATCACGCAGCTGATTTCCATTCTGGTGCAATCAATCTAGTGAATGTCAAGTGCCACTGACAAGAGTGTTTGTGACTCAGTCATCCGGAGACATTTGAAGGGTTGGTGCAAAGACTTGGATAGAAAAATAAACAGAAATAAAAAGTCTTCTGGTATGAAATATCCTGCAACTGGAGTGTCCACCCAGGAGGCCCAACTCAGAGACAGACAGTGAGGTCCTTTTTATCTGGTGATGACTCTACACTCCCCTAAAGAGGGTGGGTAGGAGTGACCTGGGCCTGGCTGGAGGTAAATGCTCGCTCTCAGCATAAGCACCAGAATTGTAGACTGGGCCCCAAGGGGCAAGGTGTGTGTTCGTCCACCACTCCCCTGCCATCTTGCCCTGTCTTATGGGACTGGATTTCTCACCAGCGTAGGACCATGTTTTTCTTCTGCATTGATTGACGTTTCCCTTGTACCCACGTGGTACAAGTAGGATTGACGTTTGGCTTGTAGAGGACCTTACTATGTACTTAATGAACATCTATTGATATGTACCCAAATTCCTCAAGGGCTTACTATTACCAGAATCATAGCATTACAAGGACTCTAATGATATTGTGGTCCTGGGATAAAAAAGGGCTGTAACACTTTTATATACATGAATCACTGGAAGTGAGAGACAGCTATGTATAACTCTTCCCTGGCTTCAGATGGCTAGCAGAAGATGGTACAAAAGAACATGAGGGTATCAATGATATAATTTCCCATCTGTTTTACTGTCTAGTCTTGTTTTACAATTCTGAATACTGCTCTTCAGTCTTTGGTCTCTTTCCTTTTCATGCTGGCTATGAAGTTCTTTTGGCTGGATCATGCTTCTTTCTAGATCATGCCTTATTTAGGTTAATTATCATCTCTTAGGTGCAAGAAGTTTCACCCAGGGTGAGAGGAAAATCTGGCAACTCTATATAGATCAGGATTCAATTTACTCTGTCTCTATCACTTGGTCCTTTCTCCCTCTCTTTACCTCTGTATATTTATTTGTACTCATGACAGGTGTACTAAAACCTCATCCAGGCACCAGAAACCTCATTCTAAATCCCATAAATGCTCAATGATTGAATGACAGGATTCATGAATTGAGCAGGATGTATTATTTCCTTTGGTACCCCGTTGGCTTCCCATTTCCTTGGTATTCTATCAAGAATTTTTGGTAACGAACCCATAGTACTATGAAATGCCATTTTTAGAGACTTCTGTATTTGAGAGACTGTGTACCTGACACATTTTGACCAATTACTGATGCTATTCTTCCCAGGGCTGTGCTGAGGACACACACACTTCTGGACAGAGTGCCTTCTGTAATTAGGTAAATTTGAATGTATTTGTCTGAAAGCAGTCTAATAAATGACACTCTTCTTGTCATGGCAAAATCTCCTTTAAGCAAGGGGGTTTGGGGGTTTGTATTTCTTTGTCCTGTAAATCAGAAGCAGTGTGGATATGCTTTATTTGACCTTTAAACAGACATAGCTCAGACCTAACTGTCTGTCTTTATATAACTATTTGGCCAACTGTCTCTCTTTTAGCCAGGACGGTGGTGAGATTTTAAGAGTGTCAAAGCTACATAACATTTAATGAGTGCCAATCATATGGGAGAAACAGGGTCCGTTTGAGCTACAATTTTTCTAGAACCTTCTTCCTGACTGCAGACTGGTTGTTTCACAAGAATTTGCTTCACTGTGTGAAACGGCGTGAGTTCATGGCCATCTCAGGAGAGCCTCAATTTAGTTCTCCTTCCACAGGATCCCCCAACTCCACTGCCAGATGGGATTGCATTTCAACTGTCAGCACAAGTATCTTTAGGAGAGATTGTGCAAGGGTGTTCTCAAATGCTTGACTTTTAAAGGGCATATTTCAGGAGGCATGAAAGAATAAGAGACTATGGAGGCAGTGATATGAGAAACATGAGTAGGACCTCCAAAGTGATTCAAATGAGGTAGATTAGGAATTACCAGGATTTTTGTTAGAACAAGTCCTGGAAAACACAAAGTGGAATCTAGAATGTCTATATATTTCCATGGGATAGTACCGATGGAGGCTTTTAGTTACAGAAAGTGCCAACAGATTAAGCCAGTCGTGGTGGCACACGCCTGTAATCCTAGCAGCTCAGGAGGCTGAGGCAGGAGGATGGAGCATTCAAAACCAGCCTCAGCAAAAGAGAGGTGCTAAGCAACTCAGTGAGATCCTATCTCTAAATAAAATACAAAATAGGGCTGGGGATGCGGCTCAGTGTTCCAGTGCCCCTGAGTTCAATCTCCTGTACCCTTTCCCCTCTCCCACCAAAAAAGAAAGTTCTAAGAGGTTGAACATATTCTTGCACTCTTATGATTATTTGGTTCTATTCAGGTAGAATGGATACACATAAGATCTAGACAGAAATGATCTCAGTTAACATGATGAGTGCCGTTTATAGCATGCTTTTACTTCTTTTGGTTTATGGCTTGAGTACAATGCCATATTTAGGATAAATTCTGTCTATATAACCACTCATACTGACACCTATGGTCAACCTATGTTATTGGGTGGGCCGTATTCTTCACCTTGGCGTTCTTGAGAATGCTTGTGTTTGGACAATGTTCTTTCCCACTTTTTGAGGGAAAATGCCTTTTAAAATGGGTTACCAGGGGAGATTTCATTACAGAATGAATGAGGCAGAGTGTCACTTCTTGTGACTTTCCACATTTCCCTGTAATACAAATTCAGGGTGTCCCTAATGATTTTAGCTTTAGATTATTTCTGTGATTAAATAAGGAAGCTAATGAAAGGTATTTTTGTGAATTTCTATCTAATGTTGATTGAATATGGATATTAGGACTTGTGTTCTCATGAACCCAAAAGGGTATAACAATTTATGAGAGAGTCTTTCTTGTTTCCATATGTCTGAAAAAATGGAATAAAATCCACTTGCACACAATTTTTTAAACTCTTAAGGAAATAACCAAAGCATTCTTAAAGTTTTCAATTCTTTTATTAATTGCAAATAAAGAATACTTACAGGGTACCAATAGCTATTTTAGTCTGAATTTGGCAATATTTTAGGATGCTTGTCTTGGGTCAAGGATATTTGCTTACTTCCTTATTGTATTATCCCCTTAAGAAATAGCTGGAGGTGATAAATTCTAGCATCAGCATTTTTACTGCCTCACTGACATCAATGTGGGTGGAAACAACTCTTGGGATGACGTGGAAGTGGAATGAGAGTGGAGAGTGTTCCTTTTTCTGAGCTACTCAAAGAAAGAATCACGATGTTTCTCTGTTCAAAATATGTTTGCAGAGATAAGTGAGGCTGGTCAATAAAGTAATGCAAAAGGGATCTCCAGAATCTTTTTCTTTGTCATGCAAAGTTTATTAGTATGAAATTTATATCTTTAAAAATTTTAATGTGAGGTAAAAAAACACAAAATCCAAATTTTAAAATTTACACCATTACTGCATGGGAAAAAAAGTAAGAGTTTTTCCAAAATCTGAGTTTAGCTGCTTTATGTAGAAACGATGTGTCTGCCCAGATCCCCACTGGCTCAGTTTTGGCTTTATATTTTGAAAGTCTGTAGAGGTAAAGAAACTACTAGCTCATGGCTGTCAAACACATTAAGCCATTTTTTTTTTTTTTTTTAAACAGAGAATGTCTTTATGGAATTCCAATATATAAAGTAGAAAAAGCCGCAGTAACAGTAATCATAGTTAAAGCAGGGATGAGAAGAGTCTGAGTTCCCTGTGCTCCTGAAGATTCATGTTCATTCATCCATCCATCCATCCATCCATCCATCCATCCATCCATCCATCCATCCATCACTGGGTTCTTGCTGTGCTTGGTGATGGGGATTCAAGGAAGGGCAAAAGAAACAAAGTCTCTGCTCTCAGGAAGTTAGAGTCAGTCTGGTAGAGAAAACTGATAACCAAATTATCATGATGTCAAATGTAAACTATAGCTCTGACTCTAATGTGAAGAAGATATGCACAGTGACAAGGTTCTGGTGTGGTCTGAGGGGGGATCAGATTCTTTTTTTTTTTTTTTTCTTTTTTCATCAGTTTTTTTAAAAAATTTATTTTAATTAAAAATCATAAATTTACATAGGGCAATGTTGTTTGATTCATTCTGTTATTTTTTCCCTTCCCCCACCCCTCCCACCCCTCTTTTCCCTCTATACAGTCCTTCCTTCCTCCATTCTTACCACCCTCCTTATCCCTAACCCTAAACCTAACCCTAACCCTAACCCTAACCCCTCCTGCACCCCCTTATATGTCCTCATCCGCTTATCAGCGAGATCATTTGTCCTTTAGTTTTTTGAGATTGGTTTATCTCACTTAGCATGATATCCTCCAGTTTCATCCATTTGCCTGCAAATTCCTTAATTTTATCATTCTTCATGGCAGATTCTTAAGAGACTGAGAAGTCAGGCGTCCAAACTGCTGGGATTACAGGCATGCACCACCATGCCTGGTCAGGGTATATGCTTTGTCTGTGGTGAGGAGAGCTTGCTCCCTCTCTCTGCCTCCTGGTGTCATGTTCTGCACTGCTTTCCTCCACTACACTCTTCCTCCGTGATGTTCTGCCCCATTAGGGCCCAGAGCAATGGAGCCTGCTGTCTATGGACTGTGATCTCTGAAACTGAATGCAAAATACTTTTCCTTTTCCAAAACTGTTCTTGTCAGGTCATTTGGTCATAGTGGTGAAAGAACTGACTAAAACAGAAAAATATAAAATATTTCTTCTAAAAAATGTATGTGAAATGATGGATATGTTAATTAATTAGCTCTATTGTGGTAATCATTGCCAAATATGCCTCAGTAAAAATAAAAGAATATGAAAAGAGAGAGAGAGAAAGAGAGAGACAGAGAGAGACTGAGAAGTCCTTGCTTAGAATTCTTAAATTCTTCAGGGAGGTTGATAATAAAGTACCAACACTTTCATTAAGAATTATTTGAGCTGGATGTGGTGGCACATGTCTGTAATCTTAGTGGCTCAGGAGCCTGAGACAGGATGGAGAGTGCAAAGCCAGCCTCAGCAAAAGCGAGGTGCTAAGCAACTCAGTAAGACCTTGTCTCTAAAAAAAAAAAAAAAATGCAAAATAGGGCTGGAGATGTGGCTCAGTGGTTGAGTGCCCCTGAGTTCAATTCCTGGTACAAAAAAAAATTGAGTCTCTTGCCATTTGACTGTATTGTTGTCATTTTCATTTTCATAATTTAACAGTTGTGTCCAAAGCTGCATACAAACCACTACTTCTTTAACCATACCATGAACGATAACTTTTTTCCTTACACAGTTTTATAACTTTACAACAATTGTTCAGTATCAATCTCATTATTATTTAGTTAATATTTATCAAAGGAATTAATGTTTGAAAGTCATGATCTAGTTGTGAAATGAGTCAATATACATAAAATAATAAACCACCCATGCCAGGAACATGGGTAAGTGCTCAATATAATTTAGAGAATGAGAATGTTAGAGAATGATTTCTTCTTCCTTCAACAGAGAAAAAGTTTTCAGAAGGATTTCATAGATAAAGGTAAGTATATTTAAGGCAACATAGGTGTAGTTTGACTTTAAAATAGTAGTAGGTTGAACAGCATCTTCCTGTATCCTGTAATTTCATGGTGCTTCTCTTTATTGGGAGGCAGTATTGATCAGAATCAGAATCCAAAAGGGACATTTGGGGTTATTGAGGAAGGAATGGTTTCAAAGTTGGTGAGTAGAAATATTGAGTCCAATAGATTTAGATGTGAAAATCACTAAAACGGAAAATACAGAAAGGAGAGAAATTTACATTTGACCTGTGGGTGATGAAAACCAAAACTGTGGTTAATTTTAGCTCAAGATTTAAATAAAGGTTGAATTGTGCATTTTCCATTCAGGTCTCACAGAATTCCCAACCTTATGATAGTGACAGTTTAGCACGCACACACAGAAAACCCTGCATGCTAATTTTATGCACTGTAATCAGAGATGGAGAAACAGGTCTAATTTTCTCCACCTTTGGAAATAATTTAGGAGGAGTGTAATGGTGATTTATGTGGGTAATTTATACAGGTACAAAGTGTTGAAGTCCAGCCTTAGATCGTCTTTGCGTTGCTACAGACCTGGTTTTACTCACATTCAATGTAAAACAGAAGTTATATAGTTGATGCGCACCAACGTCGCTATGTAGAAGGAAATTTAGAGAGGTGAAATCTGATTTTCTTGATGATCAGAATAAATAGGTTTAGGATCATAGCACAGGAGCCAGAATAAAGGGGGTTCTTTGTAGATTTTGGCCATAGAGAAATGAATGCTAGAGAGCCCCAATAAATCATCATGGAAAGCCACCTCCCACTGCTATTCTATGGCAGGAATAACAGAGCTGCTATCTCCTTTGACATGGAAGCTGCACATAACCACAGAGAACACAGGAAAAGGAAAGGACTCCCACTTAGTTTTTCTACTTCCTAGAGAGGAAATAGAATATGTGAGGAGATAGAGACTATGAAAACTGGGAACTAGACTTCCCTGTCTGTAAGTCATGGCCGATCTGTTCCTACTGAGTCGTTTACTTCAGTGACTACGTGGGGTGCCATGAGAAATGTGAAAACTGCCTGTTCTGGGAGGTTATTTGCCATCTTAAAGATGAGAATGTCAGACAACTTTGGCCAGCTTGGGTTTCCATGCCATCACCCACTCTTGACGAGGAGGGAGGTCAAAGAAGATAGAGTGATAGAATGACATCCTGATGCTTTCACCTGTTACTCTGTCCTCAGGAAGCAATGGAAGGGATCTCTGAAGTGTCTCTGACAGAGATTACCATCATCACCATTGTCCTCATCAGTCAGTGGGGTACCTGGCAGAGATTTCAGATATTTGCAATATATATATACATGATGGTAAAGTTGGGTGACTTTGAAATTGGCTATCACAGCATAAGAAAATGTTTTGAAAATATACATTGGACTAATTGCAAGTCAAGGTTTTCATGTTAAGTGCATTGATTTCAAAGTCAATCAATGAAGTCTCTTTTTTGGAAAGGAATCAGAGTTTGAGCTTCTCGAGCAAATCACAGCTGGGGCCATTTGGTCCCCACATTCTGGTGCTCTTTCCCCTTTCAGTTGCTGAGAGAACTGGGTGCACCCAAACAGAGGTTGTGAGAGAGGAACGAGGAGTCAACGACTACCCTCACACAGAGGTATCATCTGGGGTAGGACCTAGATGAAGCACGGGGGCCCCTGAGTGGAAGCTTGGAGGGGGCCTCAGCAGCAGCCTGTGGCAGCACACGGGGAACCAAGTGATGGTGTTCTTTTCCCTTCCATTCCTGAGGTTTGGACAGCACTACCTCCCCTCTCTGTGTCTTTTCTACTCTTCTAGTCCTTTCAGTGACTTTGTAACCTCATCCCTCCCTTTTGTAAGGTTTAGGATGATTTGGGTTTTCCCAATTAAACTCTGGTGGTATTTCTGCTTAAAGTCACACAATAAAGTAGTGATGCCGTGGTGCAGCCTGGGTCGGCCTGACAGGTGCATGGCCTTTGGGCACGCTATCATTTTCTTGTAGAAGCAAACTCTTCCCTGGGAAGAAGATGACATGCTGCTTTTGTAAGTCATTTAGGTTTCAGCAAAGAGGGAGCAACGTTATATTGTAGAAGGAGAGATCCTTTTTGTAGATGGTAGCCTAATTTGCATATGCATAAAATCTGTCCTATGTGCAATTTCATCAGATTTTTTAAAAGTTATTTTTTTTTTTATTTTTACAGACTGCATTTTGATTCATTGTACACAAATGGGGTACATCATTTTGTAACTATGGTCGTACACAATGTAGATTCATACCATTCTTGTAATCATACATGTACATAGGGTAATGATGTCTGTCTCATTCCACCATTTTTCATACCCCACTCTCATTTTCCTCTGTGTAATCTTTCACCCTCCACCCCCATTATATATCATTGTCCACTTATCAGGGAAAACATTGGGCCTTTGGTTTTATGGGACTGACATATGTCCTTTCAGGGAATAAACACTGAGCTGGTCTCTTCTAGAAGTAAAAGTTGGAGTCTCCTCTGACCAGCAAATCGGAATGGGAAAACCAGGGAGATGAGCTCTTTGTAATCTGATAACCAGAAAGCATCTAAAATGCACATGGAGTGTTTTTCTTTGTGCTTCAACCTGTGACCCTATTTTAATAGGGGAAGAACCAAAGTCACAGAACAGCCATGCTGACAGCTTTAAGAGACTTGCCTTAATTTTCAGAGACTTTAACATTCACCCTGAGTCAGAGTGAGAAAGTCATGAGAGAGCACCAAGTGAACAGTAGGTGGCACAGCAGGCACATCTGAGCGCTTCTCTGTGGGCCAGAGGTACATGCCTGGGGGAAGGTGGTGACCTGAATTTGCGATCTAACCTCTCGATTTGGTCTCCAAATTACAAAACACCTAACTTACAGGGGTATATTGAAGAATAAGATGCTCAGGCTGTGCTGGCATATAGTACATGCTTAATTAATGTTCTTCTGCCTAGAGTTGGTCACAGAATTTATTGCTTTCTACTTGCCAAGCCTTGTTCCAAGTGCTGTGAGGCAGATGTTGTGCCTGCCCACCAAGGGCTGACATCCAGAACACACTACTTTCATTTTTTAAAATACTATCCCTAGCCTCCCTGAAAGCACCCAGAAATCACTCCAGAAGTGGGAACTCACACAAGAGATTTTATTAAGCAGAAAGGCAGAGTGTCTCATAGGGTGACAGAAAATGAGAGAAAGAGAGAGAGAGAGTGCATGTGCACATGAGAGAGAGTGAAAGCCAGGAGGAGAGAGAGAGAGAAAATGGCGGGGAGCTATTCTTAAGTAGTGGAATTTCATGGACTAATAACAATGGACCAATGGCTGGTGAGGAACTTCATGGACTAATAATCTGTGGGGGAGGGAGAAGAATGGCAGCAGCAAAATAGCAGATCTGATGCCAACATTCCTCCCTTTTTGTTTTTATAGATACTGAGGGTGGGATGATGGTCTTTCTTCTGTAGCTTCTTTCTGCTGGTTAGGGGTGAAGAGTCTCATTCCTGTTTAAAAAAAAAAAAAAAAAAAAGAGGATTAGGGAGGACTTTAGTGGGAGCAGAGTTTTTGGAGCCAAAGGTGTGACTCGCAGGTCTTGGCTTTGGGTGTCAGGGGCTGGTAGTCTTGTAGGAGAAGCAGTTGATTGGCCGATTGGTTGGTGAACTTGTGTGTGTCCGCCAGCTCTGAAACTTGTGTATCTGATCTTGTAGGAACTTCTGTAGGCAATTTAGCAGGCATGGTCCTGTTTAGGAAGATCTGTAGATGTTAAAATGATCAAAAACTTCTGACTCTGGCAGTTTCTCCTGATGGTTATCAGGCACTCCTGCCTAAGAATCTCTTTAATAGCCTCCAGTCTTACTTATTCTTGGGGCTAACATAAGTGTACATCTTAAGTTACATTTAACTATTGTTTCTTCTTTCAAATGCCCAGGAATGGCTATGTTTTGGTTTTAACTGTTTTACTAAGCATTCAAGATCAAGCTGATCAAATTGATGTTGTTCTTAATCTGTTGTTAGGGGTCAGCTGAGTTCCCACAGGGTTTACTTGTGGAGAACTTGAGAGTAGCTTCTTACCTCCTTTAGTGCCATTTGCTAGGTAGGGTCTCCTTGACAATGTGGCTTCCTTTGGAAGCATCAGGGATGTCTCCCTTTTTCAGTAATCCTCCTCTTTGCAGCAGGTGCACTGATGGGCTTTTCATCCCCTAGTGGTCTCATTAATTTCCTTGATCAGGAGGTCATGTGGCCCAGAGTTGCAAAGCTCCTTAGAGAAACTCTCCCATTCCCTGGGTTCCAGCTGACATAGAGGGCAAGAGCCAAATAATGGTTTTCTTGACCCCTGTACTTTAATCTAAGTTTGATCTTAAATATCTAGCAAGCCAGTCTCTCCAGTCATAAAGTAAGAGTTCTGAGCTTTAACATTTATGACTTTACAGTTATTTACCCCCTTTTATTTAATTAGAGCCTATATTATCTGTCCAATAGGTGATGGCTTATTATCTCAAATTAATTTAGGTAGTTTGTGTGGCAAAGTGGCAAAATGCTTTCATGTTTCAGGATGTTAACCTTTAAACATATAAGGCTCTAACAGGTCCTGATATAGAACATTAAATGATAAGAGGGGTGAGAGCAAAGAGAAGAGAAGGTTTGAATGTAGGGAAACTCTGCCAGCTTGATGCTGCTGTGACAGAAGTTGTGTAAGACCCATTCTCTGGCCAAGAAGAGTCATTATGAAACTTATATTGGGATCAGACTGTGATGCAATAGAAAATGAGCCTATGAGATTTGAGATCTAGAGTCAAATGGAGAGATCAAATGTTTCTGAGGAGATAGCCAAGAGGGTGGGGGTTGCAGAGAATTTTAGATTGGGCAGAGCCCATGGCTAAGAGTTCTCAGAAGCCCAGAGAAGGGAAACAGGAGAGGAAGGGGTGTCCCCACAACCTCTCTGATTTCCCATGTAGGAGCAGACCATCAGTGAGGGTTGTTACTGTCCCTGACAGGTCTGTGGCCAAAGCCCAGGGAGACCCTGACTCAGAGCTGGGGTTTTCTGAGAGAGAGAGAGAGAGAGAGAGAGAGAGAGAGAGAGAGAGAGAGAGAGATCAGGGCCACCATAGAAGAGGTCTGAGGACTCACTGCCAGTAGAGGGAAGACTGTCCAGAGTCTAATTCTGTGGTGGGTGAGGAGGTCAGCAATGGCAAGAGGCAGAAACATGCCATGGCGGATCAGGGAAGAGGGGGCATGGTCAAGGCAGCTCGGATCCCCATGAGGGGAGAGCCAGCAGGCAGTGACCATGGATCCCATCCCAGGTTTCATCACAAAAAGAATTCCTACCCAGAAACATTTTCTTCTCCCTTCTACTAAAAATATTTTTGTAAGTAGAGCCTTTTATTTTTCAGTACTCTAATTGAAACACAGTTGAAATTTTTGGATCCCTTTGTATTTAGAATTATACTTGTTAGGACTTAAGCCTTAGCAACCTTGTTTTTAGTGATGACACAAAGCAATTTTAAACCCTTTTTAGTTACCAATCTATGAAAAGACCAATAATGTTTAAGTGTGTTACCCCATGGAATTTCAGGAGTTAGCATTTTAACTTTGTAAATGAATCGGATGTCCCTAGAACACACATTTGAGTAATCCCATACATGTCAAATCCACTGATTTTACTGTAAAAACCAAGATATCAGACAAGCGTATTGAATAGTATCTGTTGTCTCTTTCCTGTGGAAGAAAAGTCCTAAAAAAATTGATATTAGACATTTTATAGATATTGATTTGATCAGCTAGAGACTTACGAGGTAAGTAATTTCAAAGACATTTTACTTTCATCTGTTTACCCAATTTAAATGGAACCTTTTAAATCACATGAATTAAAGGTATCTGGATCCATTTTTTAAGTTTTAATTTTATGAGCGTTATATTTGGATGCACATATATAGACAGACAACATGATATCAGACAACAGGATATACACATAACACAAAAGCAAAGGCCTTGTAGCTTTTATCTCCATTGCAATGTAACAGATGCTCAAAAATAACTCTAGAGTTGAATAAAAATAGAACTGATCAAAAAAATCTTTAACCTAGGTATGTAGGATCAAAATTGTGAGCTCGAAAAATGTAGCATTTAAGAAAAACAAAACAAACAAGAGTCCTAGAAGAAAAAGTGATAATGGCCATTAATTATAACATTAGAGAGTGAGAAAGAGAAAGAGAGAGAGAGAGAGAAAGAGAGAGAGAGAGAGAGAGGAAAGAGAGAGAGAGAGAGAGAGAGAGAGAGAGAGAGAGAGAGAGAGAGAGAGAGAGAGAGAGATCTGTTTCCAGCCCAGGAGAAGTTTAACTTTTTTTTCTTCAGTCTCAGGTTGGTCCCTCGCTGACCTGCTGCAGTCAACATTCCAATGCAGGCTTCAGCAAGGCCAGGCAGGGGAAATTGCGTAGGGCTTTTTAACCCTTTTTCCTGGTTGGTAATCAGGTCAGGTTTGGAGGCAGAAGATCATGAAACATTATCTCTCACTGCTTTTGAGGAATGGGGCTGCTATATCATACTCCTTACTGCAACACGCCACTGACTGTTGGGCTGGTTAAGGTTACTCCCTCCACACCAGCCACCTCCAGTAATGGGGCTAGAATATGTGCACAGGACCTTGGGGCAGGAGGACTGGGTGGGCTGGGCAGGGGAATGGAAGCTGAAACAGAAACAGGAAAACGAGATGGAGGAGCAGGGGCCGGAGGGGCCTCTGCTGCAGGACCAGTATGGGGGTGGTTTGTTAACTGAGTCGAAGTTGGAGGAGGGGGAGGGGTTAAGAGGGGCAGAAGAAGTCATAAGGAGGTGTTCGGGTTTGCAGGAAGAGCAAAAAGTGCAAGAAAGAAAAGGCTTGAAGATAAGGAATTGCTTTCTGTCTGCCGACTCGCTCACAGAAGCTGTGTGCCATTACGTGGCCATTTGGGATCAATTATCTAAAGGATAAGTTTGGGTGGTGTTAGGCCGGGGGTCAGGCAAAGGGGTTTAAGGTCATCTAGTAGACACCCCAGGGGTGAATCTGCTGGAATGGAGGGCCCAGATCCCATGGTAGAGACTAATTCAGCCAAGTTGGTGTCCAGGGCATCCTGAGGTCACAGACTAGTTGGCTGGAGACGAGAAGGCAGCACTGTGATGGGGTCATCACCTGACCATCAGTGTGTGTGCCCAACAAAAGCTGAGAGAGTTGGGGACCTCACGTCAGGATTTTCGAGAGCAAGCGCAAAAAGGAGCCTCAACCCTGAGAGAGAATCTCCACCATAAAGATTGGGGACCCACCTGTCAGGTAAGGTCAACTAAGGGGGCCACCTGTAACTGTAAAACTCATGGATGGGGGAACCCCCACTCCTCAACTGCCTCGAGGGTGACAGACAATCAGTGGTCATGACTCAGGTCAGCAGAGGAGTGTTTAAGGCGACCTAGGGGAAAAGTCAACAATCTGAAGCTGGTGATGGATGTGGAACCGAGCGTCCGGGTGAATGGAAGGTGAAACCAGCTTCTGGGGGGAGGGTCTGGGGCTACAGATGGGATTCCATCCTCCTAAATGGCGGTAGAAGAGCCCATCCAAGTCACGGCACCAATGAAAGCACCTAGAAACCACCCTGGATGCAGGGACTCACACAAGAGATTTTATCGAGCCAACGAGCAGTGTCTCCCTGCAGGGTGCGAGAGAGAAAATGAGAGAAAGAGAGTGAGCATGCGCAGCAAGAGAGAGAGTGAACGCCAGGAGGAGGCATGAAAGCGAGGAAGAGGGAGAAAATGGCGGGGGAGCCATTCTTCAGCAGTGGAATTTCGTGGGCTAATAACAACAGACCAATGGCTGGTGAGGAAGTTCACAGGCTAACATTCTGGGTTGTAAAGTGGTGTGGGGGAGGGAGAAGAATGGAGGCAGCAAAAGAGCAGATCTGATGCCAACACTCCCCAGCTCTCTAGAGCCCCTGAGTTGTCCTACATCCTCACAAATTAAATAAGTCTGTGTAATTGAGGAAAATTAGATTAAAGGTTATGATGGCTAGTATGAAGGGCCTTTAAATATGAGGAAGGAGAAATTATCAAGGGACAATTTGTGGCTGCTTTCCTGTAAAAAGCAAGTTGAGTGAATTGCTGAGAATGTTAGATATGAGGGGAAAAACATCCTTATCTTTAAAAAGTCTGTCAGTTTGTTGTGGCTTTGTCTTTAGCACAAGCTCTCAAATCTGGACGCATCTTATGAAATCATGGATTAAAGTGCTCAGGTGATATTCGAGAAGTTTCTCTGGATGGGATGATACCAGTTTGGGTGCAAAGGAAATTGTCTGACTTCCTGATGCATCAAGGTAGGAATTACAGTTGATGTGTCTGAGTCGAACCCTTTCCTTCTTTCAATGAGAAGCAGGGCAATCTTCAGTTCTTCTAAGCAGGCCTCTGAATTTGTTTGCATCCTTTGGCAGAGTGAGTGCTTAGTTGCTAATGAACTGCCAAACTGTATTACGTTTAACTTCCATGCTCTTTCTTCTCATTTTTACCAAATAGCATTTAATTGCTTTCTGTCCGCATTTCCAGGTTACAGTATGTCACACACCAAATTTACCATGATTCAGGACGTGAGCCCAAGTTGACCCCCAGTGTAATGGACACTGTTATCTAGCTCCTCACCTAAATTGGTACTCTCCTAAATGGTGTAATTTTGAAGCTGGCGAGAGGTAGATTTTTCCAATTTCTATACACCACAGAAAATAGAACATTTGAAGAATTAAGAGGCTAGTTTGTGGCTATGTTTAAACTGCATTAAGCATTTAAAGATATTTAGATTGAGCTACCCTTTGGGTAGGTAAAAGAAAATCAAATACTTTTGCTTCCATTAAACATTGACTCTTATTAAGTACATATGAAGTCCACAAATCTCTATTTCCATGGATATGAGAACTAAATATTTGGTTGGGTCACCAAAATTGTATATCCCAGTGCTTCTTAAACTTTCTGTGGTAAAGAGTCTATTGCCAATATCACAACTAATAATTTTGTTAAATATAATAAGAATAAATTAATAAAAGTAAAATACAAATATAAAGGCATATAAAACATAAGCCTATTTAGATAAAACCCATTAGATTTTGTGTAGAATTACTCTCTTTAATTAATGTTTCTAAACATTAATAATGTTTCATCAATTTATATACATTTTAGGGACCAGTGACACACTAGGTGTAGTGCTGAATAGTCAATATCACCCTCAGCTTTGGCTTGGTTGTGCAGATAAGATCATAACAAATTGCTGTCCATAATTCTGTTCCTTCTTTGCTTACATTAACACCTTAGTTCCGCCTAGCCCACAAATCTCATGAAGCAGTGTTGCCCAATAGAAATATAATATGAGCCATATGTATAATTTAAAATTTTCCATTAGTCACATTAAAAAAGGTACAATTGCAAATTGGTGCAGCCACTCTAGAAAGCAGTGTGGAGATTCCTCAGAAAACTTGGAATAAACCCACCATTTGACCCAGTTATTCCAATCCTTGATTTATACCCAAAGGACTTAAAATCAACATGCTACAGTGACACAGCTACATCAATGTTTATAGCAGCTCAATTCACAATAGCTAGATTGTGGAACCAACCTAGATGCCCTTCAACATATGAATGGATAAAGAAACTGTGGTATATATACACAATAGAACATTATTCAGCCATAGAGAAGAATAAAATTATGGCATTTGCAGGTAAATGGATGGAACTGTGAATATCATGCTAACTGAAATAAGCCAATCCCCAAAATTCAAAGACCAAATGTTTTCCCTGATAAGTGCATAATGATACATAATGGGGGTGGGGGCATGGAGGTAAGGGAAGAATGGAGGAACTTTGGATTATGTAGAGGGAAATGAGAGGTGGGAGGGGTTGGGGGTATGAAAGATGGTAGGATGAGACAGACATCATTACCCTACGTACATGTATGATTACATGAATGCTGTGACTCTATATCATGCACAACCATAGAAACAAAAAGTAGTATACCATTTGTGTACAATGAATCAAAATGTAGTCTGTAAAAATAAATAAAAAATTGAAAAAAAGGTACAATTAATTTATATTTTATTTCATTGTATCTGTCCAAAAATTAACATCTCAACACGTAGTAAATATAAAATATTATTATAGGGAGGTTTTACTTTCTTTTTTTCCTGGTCTTTGGAACCCAGTGTATAGTTGTCATTTGTAGCATATTTAAATTGGACAATGCACATTTCAAGCACTCAGCCACATGTCACTGGTGGCTACTGTATTGATGTACAACTTCCTCTGAGCTGCCCTACATGACATGTCTAGACATCTTGCATCTTGGAAGGAAATTTCCTCCATGAAAAGGAAATTTCAAACTCTTCTTTGGTAAATTTAAGGAAACGACTGTAAGAGAGGATCTGTGTTCAGTTGCTTATCTGTCTGGCAAATTCCTACTGAAGCAGCTGCAGCTCACACTTCTGGAATCTTGGTTTCAAATATTCTAATGTCTCATCTAGGACTTTTCTGCTCTGTTATGTTCAACATCCCGGGCCATCCCCTCCTCAGATTTCCAGGAAAGGTCATAGTGTGCATCTCATAGATCTCTCAGTTACTTTCAAACCACAACTGAAAGAGCTGAGAATGGTATCCATGGTTTTGAAGTTTTCTTGTCAGGTTGGCCTTGGTTTTGTTTTTGGTTGTTTTGTTTTCATTTTTGTTTTTGGTCTTCTCCCTCTTTTAGCTTTTCCCTATAGGGATTTTAGGGATGATCTCCTCAAAAATCCATTGCTTCTGTATTGATTGCTGTTGTTTGGGGTAGGGATGGCCAGGCTATCTGATCTGTCAGTGAGTGATGTAGGAGAACATCTCTACCCAGCGACTCTGCATTTAATCTCCTTAATGACAGCCACAGAGACAGCTCCAGAGTAGCCCCTCATCATCCATCAGGCTCATCCATCCTCTTGACTCTGTTTCGGCTTATATACCTGGGGGGCAGGGAAACACCCCCAGTGGGGCATTCATAAAGTCCTCAGCAGTCAAGTATTTATGGTTAACCTCCTCTATAAGTCAATTTTATAGTTAACCTCAAATATTTATAGTAAAGAATTACCTTTACTGTTAGACACAAACACTGGGCATTATTCCGATTTAGTTATATTCTGGAGGACAAAAAGACAGATGAGAACTACGGTTGGTTAGAGAGAAATGGAAGAGTTCAGCTTGATGAGCTGTCATCTCATGAACCCTCAAAGGAGGTTCGTGGTAATGGGTACTGCAGTTGGGTTTTCTCTTCAACCTCAGATTATCTTGGATATACCCCTGGATCATATTAGCCTAAGAATGGGGTCTTTAGTAGATGATGAATTTTGATAATGCTAAATCTGTAGTGTCTAATTTTTAGAAATTTAGCACTATAACAAGTTAAAATGGTAGCATCAGTTTCAGACAGCTAAAGGCATGAAGGACCCAGGGAAGGATCAAGTTTCAATCTGTTAAGGAAGGCCAGTTTGAACATGGGAGATCAAGTGCACACTAAGTCTAGAGGAGGATGAGGCTGGGGTGAGAGCAGATAATAAGGAAGGCACAAGGGTGGTCTTAAGTGATCACTGCAGACTCTGGAGGGTGCCGTGGTGCACCTCTAGGAAGGACACTGTCAGGTTCAAGGGTAAGGTTGCTGATTTGAAGAGCCAAGTGCCAGAGGCTCGGCTGATATCTCTCCTCTGTGGGTCTTCCTCCTAGGAAAAGTGGAATCAAATCCCCCTGGGTCTCTGGTGGAGGGTTCTGGTGTATTAGAGTGTTATTTATGTTGGAGAGAAGATCCCAAGATAATGCCTCAGTCCACGGCATTAGAGCCAGGTGTCTGTGAATGCCCCCTGAAACTTGGTACTTCCAACTCCCCATTTCAGGAGAAATATATAGCAGGAGAAGACATAGCAACAAGTGTCAGAAGAGTCTCTGTATCTTCAGGATTTAGGATAATTAGAAAAGGAATTTTATGGAGTTCTTTTAAATATTTCATTTTATTAGGGGAAAAATAATGACTAGTATATTGCACAAATGGTCGTCATTCTTGTGCTAGGCATATTTATAGTGCTAGGAGTAATATTAAAATTAAGAAGCATACACCTTTTTAAAAGAAATGTAGTGACTAGTGGAGAAAACAATGAACATCTACATAGCTAACTGAAGTAGATACTATAAAAATATTCCTGACACATAATGGAACAAGAAAGATGATGACCATTATTTTACTTGTGACAGTGTCACTGAACTTGGTTTGAGAGATGAGCGAATCTTCATGAGCCTGCTGAACAGTGTGGTCCTGGTAGTGTGTGTGAAGCAGGATGTCCTATTGGGAAATACCCAATAGGTTATTATAGATGGAACGTAGAGGTTAAGGCATGGAGACATTACCTTGAAACATCTCAAGTTCATCTTTAGTTCATCTCAGGTTCATCTTTAGGTGTTGCCCAGTGCCACCACTGCCATTGAAGATACTCTGCGCTCTGATAGCTCTGGGCAGGAGCTCCAACCTTTCCACAGAAGAAGCCAGGATGATCTTTAAAATATACTTCCTACCTCCACTCCCCTACCTTATTTTTTTGTAAGGATGAACTCAAAGTTTCTTTAAAAGCCTATATTCATACCACTTTTCTTCTTGAAGGTGAGACCATCCCTATGTGTTTTTAGTCTGTGCTCCTTCCTGCATCAGGAATTTGCATATATTGTTGCTTTTCTCTGAACTTCTTTCACCTGTCTCTGTATCTGACCAGCTCTTGCTTATTCCCAGGACTCAGATTGAATATCACTTTCTGACCCAGATTGTTAGATTTCTGTATAATCTCTGCTTGTACTCTGTAATTTTCATCATAGCAATTATTAACCTTGGTAATTATGCAGTCACATAAATCTTTCATGTCTTTAATGTCTCTTTCAAGCAGAGGGGTCATGATCACCTTGCTCACTGTGACATCTCCAGTGCCTGGAACAGCATTTTTCCCAACAGGTATTCAGTAAATATTTGTTAAGTAACTTCATCTAGTTAAAGAAGGTAAAGGCATTTTCTTCTCAAGAACACAGAGGGGGAAAGCACCATCTTCATAGAAACTAAGTAACATGCTCAATGCTATATCTGAACTAAAGAAAATCTGTCAAATGCTGTCCCAAACCAAGAGCTAAGATTCTTCAAATGAATATGAACTTGAAATAGTAAGGAAGGGTTCATAGAAAAGCTGTTGGAGAGATCCTTGACCTTGTTCCATATTGCTGAGTCGTAGAAGAAAGAGCCTTAAGTAAAATACTCCAGAGACACGTCATTTTATAATCTGTTGGTGTCTCTTGAAGGAGGAGCAATGTTCGGTGGTGGTCATCTTCCCAGTTGGTGATTGTAGTCAACTCAGGGAGGAACAAATAAATAAATACAAAAGCAGTTCACAATTCATCCATAACACCTGGCACTTCATTGAGAGCCAAGCAAATCTTCTTTCTTATAAAGGGGAACAACAGGGTGCCTTGTGTACCTGAAGGGAAGCTACCTGAACCTTACTCACTCCCCTGTCCTTCCCCAACACACACATTTTCAGCTAATAGCTTTGCTAGAAGGAACAAAGACAAGTGATTGTTAAAATAGAACTTTGAATACTATCCACAGAGCAGGAACAAGATGCTAGAAACCAGCCGGGCATGGAGGTGCCCACCTGTAATCCCAGTGACTCGGGGGGGCTGAGAATGGAGGATCGTGAGTTCAAAGCCAGCCTCAGCAATGGTGAGGTGCTATGCAACTCAGTGAGAACCTCTCTAAATAAAATACAAGATAGGGTTGGGGATGTGGCTCAGTGGTCGAATGCCCTGGTTTTAAAAAAAAAAAAAAGATGCTAGGAGCCCAAGAAATGGAAAGTTGATGAGAGGGCCTTGTGATGTGGGCCCAGTGTATCCAGTGGCTCCAGCCAGTTTTACTTGTTCTTGGAGGGTCAGTCCTGAAGGCCTCAAGAGTCCCTGTGCCTAGGTGCCCCTCCACCTTCCCTCCAGGTTCCCTCCCCACTTAGTTCACATTTTGGTTTCTCTGTGTGGAAGGAAATTTGATTTACAGCATCCAGAGTAAAAGAGTGAAGGTGACTCCCAGGGTCCTGAGATTTGGAACAGGTGGCAGAAGCATCTCAGGAAACTCAGTTCCAAAGCTGACCATTTTCAGAGTCTGTGAAGGGTCCACAGCTCTAAGAGATGGATGTTGGCTCCGTAGACTCTTTTTGTGTGGATTTTCTTGTACAAATGACTAGAGACAGAAAGTCGGTGCCATTAATATGAGCAAATTTGGGTGGGGGGGAAGGAAAAAAATAACGGAATGAATCAAACATCATTACTCTATGTAAATATATGAATATGCAAATGATATGCTGTTACTCCATGTACATACTGAAACAACATGTATCCCATTTGTTTACAATAAAAATAAATTTAAAAAAAATATGAGCAAATTTGGTAATTGTTTTTACTTTTTCTGAACTTTTTTTTCATTGTATGTTTCTCTATGAACTATTAACTTAGGCTCTTTTCCACATACTTAAGACCTCTGGGAAGATATCAGTTATAATTTGGCAGTTTCAGAGCATCAGAAAGCTAAGTACAGAACAAAATTATATTTTCATGCATATTTAATTTTGATGATAAAAGAAATTTCTTTAGATGTTAAGATGTAAACTTTATTATAAAAGCAGATAAAAACACATGAAAAGCTGAACATGGTGGTGCACACTTGTAATCCCAGTGGCTTGGGAGACTGATGAGGCAGGAGGATCCCGAGTTCAAAGCCAGCCTCAGCAACTTAGGCCCTAAGCAACTTAGTGAGACCCTGATTAAAAAAAAAAAACAAAAACTGCAGATGTAGCTCAGTGGTTCAGTTCTTGGTACAAAACAAAACAAAAAACACACATGAAAAAATCATATTGCACAGCAGAAATTTTGGGCTTAATAAAAAAATTCTTCAGGTAAGTATTTTTGAAGAACAAAGAATGAGATGAAACTAATTAAAAAGTGAATTGGCAGACTTAGGGAAAAAAGGTAGAGAAATTTACAACCTCTGCAGAAATGAAGGTTATAGATATAAGCAAAAGAATAATGGGAACTAAAAAGATAAAAAAGGAAAATCAAATGCAATGTGGAAAATAGAACAAAGTGAAATTTAAACAAATTAAAGTGAGTAAAAAATGGATATGAAAGGGAAAAACAATATCCACAATTTGTGTTTCTAAAGAAAAGAACAAACATTTAAAAAACAGATTTAAAGATAAAATGTAGCTTTTTAAAAATAAAGTTAGGACCTGACTACAAAATGCACGGGCATACTACTATCTGGAACAGCAATACAGAGAAAAACAAAATCACCACCAAGATCTCCATGAATTTAAGAGGGAATAACTGTATTTTGGAGAAACAAAGTAGTTAAAAACTAATGAAAAGATTACTCAGTTTCTAGGAAAATTTGGTAAAATTACCAAGTTCATCTTGGATTTCTCCACAGCCATGAAAATGTGATCTTAGGCCAGGTGTGGTGTGCGCACCTGTAATCCTAATGGCTTGGGAGGTTGAGGCAGGAGGATCAAAAGTTTGAGATCAGTCTCAGCAACATAGCAAGGCCCTAAACAACTTAGTGAGACCATCTCAAAATAAACAGTGGTAAAGTGGTAAAGAAAAAAGAATTTCCATTTCCTTCATGTGTAAAAGCACTGGATAGAAATTTTCAAATGTAAGAGAACTTATAGAATATAGTATTGGTGAACCTTTCATGAGAAAAATAGTAATAAAACTTAACTAAGAGATGAGTAGAAAAGTTGTAGTAAATTATTAATTATTTAGATGTATAGGGAACTAAGACTAAACTGTGGAAATTATAGTTGTAAATCAGCAAGTAAATATTTTAAGCCTTGATTATGTAAAATAACAAGATAGCTATCATTGAAAGGTGGGGAGATGAATAGGTGAAAGGTAATTTTATTTATTTTCTTATCTTTCATAATGAGGTACAATGAACTATTTCCTTAATGCTGAAAATATGAATAATGTAATTGATATTTAAATGTTATTAAGAGAAAAGATATTAAGAAATAAAATATATTTGGTAGTAATGCACTTGACCATAATTGATCAATATTGGTATTTTGAAATGTAACATTTTGCCGTTTGCTTTCTTTTTCTTTTTTTCTTTTTTCTTTTTTTTTTTTTTTGCAGTAGTGGAACCCAGGGGTACTCTACCACTGAACTATATATTCCCAGCCCTTTTTATTTTTTATCTTGAGACAGGATCTCACTAAGTTTTTGAATCTGGCCTCAAACTTGCAATCCTCCTGTCTCAGCCTCCTGAGTCACTAGCATTATAGGCATGTGCCACCACATCCACTTAATTCACCTGAGTTTTTAAAGCTGCTGCCAAAACACTTCAAACTGCACATGTGGTTAGCATGACATTTTAACTTGGGCAATGCTAATTCAGCAAACACACAAGGAATGTTAAAAGCAATTACATTTGAAGAGTGGAATTGCATATTTAAAATGATTTCTTTTTATTTTGTACTTATTTGTACTTTGTGATTTTTTTTAACTACATAAGTGAGCTCTTTTTGTAATAAACCAATCTATTAAATAATTGAACAAAAGAACCAGTTACTGTCTTGGTTCTGGATTGATTGGCTTCCATGTGTTAGGTAGTCCCTGGTCTACTAGTCTCTGGATCATTTATAGGTATTACTGTGGTCTTTTTTTTTTTTTTTTTTTTCAAAGAAATTTTTTAGCTGTTGATAGACCTTTATTTTTATTCATTTATTTATATGCAGTGCTAAGAATTGAACCCAGTACCTCACACATGCTCTGCAAGTGCTCTGCCACAGAGCCACAACCCCAGCCCCACTGTGGTCTTCAATGACCACCCCATATGAGCTCTGTATCTTCAATAGAGTTTGGAATGGTGAGCAGCACTGGTCTAAACTACAGGACAGTAGTTCCCTCCACCTGCACTCTTTACCACATTTCAATTTATCTTTGTCTAAATGATATATAGGCTATTTTTGACTCTTTGAGAAGATAAACAACCTGAGAGGTGCATTTACAATCTGAAAAAGTAAAGGTTGAGCAGACTTCCATGTTTATCTTAATACCCCTAAAATCTGAATGTGAGTTTTTTTTTTTTTTTTCTTTCTTTCTGAGTTTGTGCTTATCTGCGAAAGAACCAAGAGACCGTAGAAAGTATGAAAAATCGCGATATCCCCAGGTCCCGCATGGCCCACATAATAGATCTTTCAGAGATTTAAAAAATGCCACGCATTTGCCATTTAAAAGTCACATCTAAATATACTCACTACTTTGTAAGTAATCTTTTATTTTTAATTGTAATATTATTTATGAGTTTTCACTCACCAGGAATTCTGGGCCGCTTTAAAAGCGATAGTATGAAACCCAATACATCAGGAGAAAGTCATGTGCTGATGAAATATGGCCCTGAATGTCATCATTCCGCTGATGTATATTAGAACAGGGACGGAACAGTGAAGCTGAGGGATGAGTCTGTGTGCTGTGCATTCCTGAATGATATCTGTGAACACTGTGGCAGAATTTTTATCCATGTGCAACACAATAGAATCAGAAAATGTTTGCCTGCAGAGGGAACTGTTTGCAGGGTAACTAGGTGTAGACACCACCTGCATGCTGTGCTACATCCATTTTAAAGGACTAAAATCAAACAAAACATAGGGGAAAAAAATCACAGGTTTTAGTAAAATTGAATGAAATCCCATTCTCATAACTCAAAATACTTCTACCTACCTAGATTTGATGAATTGGTAACATTATGCTGTCTATGGAGTACTTGTTAGTCATTTAGAAAGTTCTGTGGGTAAAGTTACACTCTAGTTAGCTCTGAGGGTCCTGGTTCCATGTTTGTGTAATTATGCAGTAGATTTCTTGCACATCTTCATAATTACCTGGTATTTAACTTTCAATAATGACATTATTAAATCTAAGCTGACAGCCCTTCACTTGTGACATTTAATTTAGTTGCCAGTTTTCCTTTTCTCCTTTGGTCCTTTAAATGGTTCTTATAAAGCAAACAACTGAGTAAACACTCAATCTCATGGAACACCAGTCATGATTTTTTCTTTGATAAATATCTTCAACATAAATGTTTAACTCTCAGTTTCCATTAATGCTTTCTTGGTCAGTATAGAGTTATTTTAAAGAAATCCCTTTGAGCAAAAACTGGCAGTGATCAGACTTTAAATGTCTTGTTACCCGTTAGTGAAAGAGTGCTTTACATAGCGAATTTCCTTGCCGTCTGCTTTTTCCTTGTGTTAAAGTCACAAAAGGTTACCTTTTTATATGAAGGTGAGCTGAAGAACAAATCTATTTTACTTGTTTTCCTAAAGAGAAATTTTTCCTTCAGGTTCTTTGACACAGGCACAAGAATTAGAAAAGAGCACCTGCAATTATTTTTCAAATAATGAAGAAATTATGTTAAAAAGAGTAAATGAGAATAAGGGAAAGTAATTTATGGACTTTGCAACTTTAAAATTGTAGACATTTTATTTGGGAAGTCATTAAAGTTCTAGTGCAATCTAAATGGGATAAAGAAACCAGTAAGCATATTCCCATGGTTTTATACAATGTATACTGTGCTCAGTCGTAAACATTGTTGACCATGGCTCAGCAAATGTCTCTTGCACACACAATATGCCCACCATGGTGCCCTCCCAAAGTGAGGTTTTCCATTTGCCACAAAAGTTACAAATGCTCTTGCAGTTTGGCACTACTCCCTTAATTAACATGTTGCTCAACTCCTCTTTATAAGCCGCTTATCTCCTCTTCTACAGAACTCCCTTTAATCGTGGAGGAAGGAGAATGTTACTTCTGGGACTCAATGTCAAATTATTTTTTTATTAGTTGATGGAATAGAATTGTGGTTGAAAGGACGACATGTCCTAGAGGGTATGTCCCTAGCATCAGGGATCTATTTTGCATTATTAGCTTATCCTGGGCTTCTAGGTATCTTGTGTTTGGTTTTTTTAAACTGCCACTGCCCTGCATCCTGTTTTGACTATTCTATCTTGTGAAGGAGGCTTCCGCCCTACTCCAGTCTCTCATCAGTTCAGTGAACTGTCAACATTTGGATTGTCCCTGGCTGCTGACGCCCACCTGGCCCACAAGCATGGGAGACTCAAAGTACTAAAGAATTAATGCCTCCTGGGAGCTGGTTGCAAATGAAGATTGATGGCAGTTGGTATCCAACTCTCCTCCTTTCCTTTCTCTTTGGAGGAATAACTGCACATTGGTTAGAGTTCCCCAGTGGAATTAAGCTTCCATTGTGCACAGTGATAACCCTGCTTGAAGATGCCCCCTTTAAAACTGGCCGTCTTCCCTTCTGTCTCTAGTTCTGATTCCCTTACCAGTATTTCCAGGGATTGCCTCCAAAATAAATGATTTGTACTCAAATACTTGTCTGAGTTTACTTTGGGGAAAAACTAATCTCAGACATTTTTCTATCACTGTTTCTGAATCCTTATTGTCTCTTAAAACAAACAAGGGCTTAGTTCCAGTACCACTTTTGTGATCCAAGTTTATTTCCTAGATGAATTCATCAAAACCTAAGAATATCAAATATCATGCAGATTTGTACTAGAAGCTATGCCTTGTTTTCATAACTTCAAACATCTAATTGGTATCTCTACTTGGTATCTACTAGGAATCAATATTACATTTCCCAAACCTAACTTTTGACTTTCTCCGCCAAGTGATTCAGAACTATCTTGCATAATACTCAGATTTTTGTGGGGAGTACATGGAGCCAAGTTTTATTGAGAGGCATGCAATGCATACTTACTGCCCCTGTGATGGGTGAGAAATCTAAATACTTAAAGAAAATGTTCATGTCTGTTTTCATCTAGAATTGTCTCAGATCCAGGTTCAGTAAACATTCACTCAAATGTCCTCATATACCAACACAGATTTGCTGTATTCGCCATAAATATCCCACTTTTCATTGTTCTAGAATTAAATTTAATATATCTGTTATGGTCTCCCTCTGTCTCACACATGCATATCTAACACCCCATATATTTTATCAGGAGTTATGCATCTCTGCATGTCCTCATACTGAATTTCTTTGTACATGTTGGCAAGGTTATTATCTTACATAAAACTGGACAATCATAACCAGAAAAAAGAGCCCAACATATCTTGACAAATTTCCATGGAACAGTCTTGTTTTCTAAATGCAATTTTAAGATACTTTCCTATATTCAGGAAAGGGCATCATGCGAGGATCTAAAAAGCAATATAAATCTGTAGGAAGATAAATAATGATGTAGTGTTTATTTTGTGTAGTTTTTCTTTGTGATATTTATCTAGATTATTAGCCCGTTCATCTTTCTTTGGGGGACTCTGAAAGTCAGTGTGTGAAATTTGAATGAAAACTGTCTTTCTCCACATACACACCCCTACCATTTTTTGGGGGGAAGAGAGGGGACAGTATGGAGAAACTTTTTATTTCCCTGTCTAGTAGACATAGGTTATCAATAATTATTATTTTTGATTAAAAAAATGCATAGATTTGTTTTAGTTTAGAAATTATCAGACTGTAACAAGGAAGCAGTCCCAAAGAGAAAGCAAGAGAGATGAACAGAAGACAGACTCCACATGCATCTAGTTGCATGTAAGGAGATCACCATGTTCCTGGGTGCTGAAGACACGGTAGTGATAAAGTGAGCTCTTAGGTCATTGCTTTCAGGCATCAATGCTCTCCTGGCCCTCCCTCCCTTCTTCTCCCCGTATTCCCTCCTTTCTCCCTCAGCTTTCCCTTTCCTCCTCCCCTCCCGCTTCCCTCACTTTCTAGCACATACTTAATGTGTGCTAGGAAGTATGTCAGTACAGGAGATATAAATGAAGAAAGACTCTTTTTGTGTCAGGAGGAGAAATAAAAACTACAGAGCCTGCTGCCTTTATTACACACCTAATTGCAGGACAGTATAGCCGTTAGTTCACTTCAGAGTGTAACCATTAGATTCTTGCGTAGTCTCTGAGAACTCACTCCATTTGCACGAGAAAACAGATTTTCTTGACACCTCCCAGCATGTCCCTAGGTTTATAGACAATTTGGTGTGCTTATTAGACATGAGCCACAATTGTCCTCAGCTGTCTAACAGAAGATGACCTAAAACAATGATTCTCATGAAAACTCAAAACAGAAGCACAATACCAAAATTAAACTAAGTTGAAAATGCACAGTAGGGAAGCTCACATCAATCTTTCAATGATAACTGATGTGTTAAACAAAATTAAATTTTTCAATAAAAATTCATCCGGAAGAGTCTTCTTCTCTTGAAATGGTTTAACACAGAAACATCACCTAATCTGGAGTGTGCCCAGCAATAAGAAATTGGTTGATGACATTAGCTTCATTATGCACAGTTTTAATATGATGATATCAGTGGAATACAAATGTTGATTATAAGTTCAAAAGGGTCTAAAATTACTAATGATGACTGAACTTAAGCTATGCAATTTACTAACTCTGCAATGTGGCCAATTGAAAATTGGACTTTCACCATTATTAATTTTTAAACACTGCAGAAGAATAAGATAATAACTTTTTCATGTATATTTGAAGACTTTAACATTGACGTAGAAAGAACTAATGTAACTTAATTTCGAAGTTAATGAATGAAGCTATATTTAAAAAACTTTTAAGGTTGACTTGTGAACTAAGCTGTTCCAGGGAAGTGTCTTTTTTTTTTTTTTTTTTCCTCAGCTCGACAAAGGTGTGTATGGGGATAATATCAATAAAAAAAGACAAAAATGAACGTTCTTTATTAGTGTATCCTGGGATTCGCATGTATGTTGGATTTATGAGTTATTTAATAAGAAAAGATGACATTATTTTCAAAGTTTAAGACCAATCAAAACTTTGCATTTCTAAGGCTCATTTTGTGGTGTGAACATTTGTAACCTTTAACTAAAGAAATATAGGACTTGGCAAAATCAGCTTCATTGTAAGTAAATCATAGCCAACATTAGTGGCCAGATTTATTTTCCTCACATAATGATGTGCAAATCTAAGTGAGGTTTAATATCCTATTTTAAGTGCTCAGAGCCTGCATTACCTGTATCCGTGGGAGGTGTAGGAGAGCATGTCACATCTATTTGATGTATGATCAGCATCTCTGAGAGCTTGGCTTAGCGATTACCTGACAGTGAAGATGCAGAAATAACTGAACTGGGATGGGCAGTGATGTTCTTCTGGTGTACAATCCCTGTTGAGTCAGGCTTTCTGATGCTTGAGAACTTGAAAGAGTTGAAAAGGGATTTGGCTCATTCAGTATGCCTTTTCATTGTTTGCCAAAGTTGTTTCCAAAACTATCAACCAATTTGGATTGTGATGAGAAATATTGAAAGCATTCAATATAATTTAGCAAATATTGCCTAAACCCCCACTCTCTGCCATCCTTGAAATAGCTGCTTAGAACTGTGTGAACAAAATCACTGAATTCTAGACTTTACCTATGCCATTGCCTTGGAATGGCAATGCGAAAATACTTACACACACACACACACACACACACACACATATGTGCATATGTGCATTCACATACCCACACACACATACACACTACATGCATGCATGCACATTTTCTCAAAGCTTACTACCAGGATCATAGTACAGGGGATATTTTATTGAAGTGAGTATGTATAATAAGGGAAGAATTGATTTGGAAAGTATGACCACTCCCTGGTTAGTCTGACAGAACTTTTAGGGTCCAGATACTTGGATGTGACCTCCTGGGCTTAAACCCCTGACCTTCATTCATTAATTCCATGGCCTTGGTCAAGTGTAGTGACTGGATTGTAGCATTGGGCAGTTATGTAGATTAAATAGGTACATTTATTAAAAATATTTAGAGCAGTTTTCAGTAAGCATTAGTGGCTGATGACTGTTGTTACGTCCCATTCTGCAATGTCGCCGCCATTATAAATGACTTAATCTTCCGTATTTACCTGCCTTTGAAATACATATCAAGCTGTCATGTCTGTCAAACAGTATGTGAAATCTGCTTGTGATTTTTTTTGAGCACTGGTAGATACAAAGCAAACCATACCTGATACAAGAATTTGAAAGTTCCTATTTATCTTTCTGAATTTTTCTGAATGTAAAAGTGATATTTATTATTAAAAATACTCAACAATATAGAAATGTCCTAAGGCAGAACTCCCCTGTGGAGAGGTAAATATACCTACATATGCACATGAAGTTATCATGTCAATTTGTATTTAGCTTTTATTTTTTAAAAAATATAGCCTTATTCAGGCATAATTCATATGCCATGAAATGCATAAGGGAAATTGAATGACTTAGTTTGAGGACAGAGTTAACTGTTGAACCTGTGCTGCAGTCCAGTTTTATAAGTGCTCACCTGAGTGAGCCCCCTCTTGCCCATGTGCAGACACCCCTGTTCCCCTCCAGCCTCGAACAACCACAATCTGCTTCTGACCCTCTAGAGTTTTTTTCTGGGCATTGTCTAGATGGACTCACAAAACGTGTGTGTGTGTGTGTGTGTGTGTGTGTGTGTGTACGTTTTTAGGTTGTCTTTTTAAACTTAGCAAAATGTATTTGAAATTCAAACATACTATGAATCAGTAATTTTCTTTCATAACTTAATCTGGCATTGACACTTTTCCAGTTGGCATATAAAGATTTACCTCATTCTTTTTAATAACTAGAGATTATTTTGTTTTATAGCTATACTATAAATTTAAAGGCTTTTAATGAAATATTTTAAGCTATTTTATTTTCAATTTTTTGTTGTAAATAGTTCTGCACAAATATTCTTGTGCAAATTCACTGGTGAACTTCTATTAGCACTTCTCTAGGATAATTTACTTAAAGTGGAGTTTGTGGGTCAAAGCTTACAATAAATTTTAGATTTTGATGTATATTTCTAAATTGCTTTTCAAAAGATTATACCACTTGGTATTCCTACCAATAATATGTGAATACCTGATTCCTAAAAATTTCACATGCATTATTGTTATTTTTAAACCATTGTTAATATGGTAGAAAAAAATGTACAGCTCTTTATTTTAATTCATACTTATTTGGCTACTAGGGTTAAGAATTTTTTAAAATTTAAATTGAACAAAGGCTTTTATGGTTCAATGGATTACCTACTCTTGTTCACTAGCCATGTTTTCTTTTTAAAATTTTTCCTTGTTGATGTACAATAAGTTCTAAATATATATATGTTATAGATGGACAAAATACCTTTATTTTATATATTTATTTTTTATGTGCTTCTGAGGATCAAACCCAGTGCCTCCAAACATGTCAGGCAAGCACTGTACCACTGAAGTACAACCCCAGCCCAAGTTTTATGTATTTAAAATCATTTTTTTCTACCACTTCTATTGTTTTTCTGCTGACTTTGTCTATTGCTTTTTCCAGCTATTGAAGTTTTGCTTTGCTTCTTAGTGCTGTTAACTCTAATTTCTATTTAAATTTCTGGTGTTAATAACATGACCTTTCCCCAGCCTAGTGTTTTATACTACAGTAATCTTTATTTTCTTTCTTTTAGCATTTTTGCATTTAAATGTGTAATTCATTTGGAATTAATTTGACAACTCTTAAATATTATTTTTTCTTATTCCTCTTTTAATTTTTCCTACTATCAGAATAGTCTGATTTTATTCTTTTCCACTTTAGTTGTTTGGAAGTTTTATGTATTTTCCTATCCTTCTACACTTATTCAAAAAACATTTTCATGCTTGAATAATTTTACACAACTGTAAGATGAAAATGTTCACTTTATTTATTTCATTTCTCCCTGCTTTTTTTTTAACCTAACCTCATTTTTAATTTTAAGTTTTGTTCAAGTTATTATGAGTTTTAGTGTTTACTGATTTTCTTACCACTGTTTTCTGATTGTTTTATTTCCGCTCTTCTTGAGGCTTATTGTTGTTCTGGTTTATTTTTAATTTGGTCAGAAGTTTTCTATGAGTTGTTTTCTTCTGGAAATTAATCCTTAATCATATTGTTTCTGAATATTTCTTCCTTCACTCATATACTTTTATAGGGAGTTGTGAGTCTAAAGTCTGAAGGTGAAAACTTGTTGCTCTGCAGGTACAGAAAGTTTTTGCAGGACTGGTGTTTAGTGAGGGACAGTATGGGGAGAGACATGGGAGTGGCAGGCATTTATAGCCATATTCAGGAATGAGTTTGAGTGACGGGACGACAGAGTAGATGACGTCAGTGCTGTCATATTCCCTTGGATTCCTTGACTGTTTAATGCTCCTTCACGTCCAGTAACCAATCCAGGGTCTGTGTGTAACAAGACAAGAAAAATAAAAGGAATTGCTATAGTTGTGTGTCATGTAGTGATAATGAGTTGTATCTGGTATTTGCCTAGACTTGTAAAATTAAAATCATAAAACGTAGCTGGTGCTTTGTCAACTTGTTACACACTTGCTATATGGAGCAAGTATGGCAGGTTGATACTCCTGACCAATGTCAATATGAACCTTTGAAAGCACCCAGAAACCACTCCAGATGCAGGAACTCACACAAGAGATTTTATTAAGCAGACAGGCAGGGTGTCTCCCTGAAGGGTGAGAGAGAGAAAATGAGAGAAAAAGAGAGAGAGCATGTTCACAAGAGAGAGTGAAAGCAAGGAGGAGAGAGAGAGAGAGAATGGCGGGGGAGCCATTCTTAAGCAGTGGAATTTCAGGGGGGTAATAACAATGGATCAATGGCTGGCGAGGAGGTTCACAGGCTAACAATATGAGTTGTAAAGTGGTGCGGGGGAGGGAGAAGAATGGAGGCAGCAAAATAGCAGATCTGATGTCAACACTTTTATCTATGAAACCAGAGCATGATTACACTAAAAATCACTTACTTAAGCCCCTGGACTTTTGGAGCAAATGGTCAGCAGCACCACCACCAGAGGATTCCACGTCGCTCGTCACTTGACTGCTCCAGCTACTGTCCACACCATGGCTGATCGCTGATCGACCATTGTCACCGAGCCTGGATGACTAACTACCACTCCAGCTATGATGACTGCCATCCCGCACACTGAGCCTCAACTCATTGGACACCAGAGGACATCTGAGGAATTGAGAGAGGCTGTGTCTGGTCTGAGAAGAATCCCCTCGGTTTTATTGACTGCTTCCTTGGCTAAGAGATCGTGCATTGAGTAAGTCCATGGGGATTGGACTCTAGGTGAATAAGAGGGTGAATCTTCAATGTATTTGTTACTTGCTATTATTAGGAATGTTACATTGACTTGCTATTATTGGGAATGTTAAGTTGAGTGTGTAGTGCATGAATAAAATCCACTTATTGGAACCAAACTCAATTCCTCTCTTACTCACTGCTTGCAATACTGTGGTCAAGGGCTGTACACCTGCCAGAGTCTACTTTGCTTGTCTGTAAAGCAGGAAAGGCCTGGGAATGTCTGTCTCCATGGATTAGCTCTTAACCAATGCCTGACAGAGGAGGAGTGTAAATACCCCAGCTCTCATGTCCCTAGTTGGAGTTACTCTGAGGAACAACCACAGTGTCTCCAGCTTCCCTGTGGAATAGAGCTAAAAGTTATTATTAGCTGTAGGCTTGATACTGCCCTTTACCGGTGATGAATTCTGTAAGATATCCCACGAAAACCACGCTGGACACAGGAAATCACATAAGGGAGTTTATTAAGCAAACAAAGTGTCTCCCTGCAGGGTGAGAGAGAAAATGAGAGGAAAAGAGAAAGGGCGTGCGCAAGAGAGAGTGTGAAAAGCGAGGAGGAGAGAGAAAGTGAGTCAGGGAGAGAAAGCATGAGAAAAGATGGCAGGGTAGCTACCCTTAAGCAGTTGAATTCTGCTGGGCTAACAGGGGACCAATAACGGAGAAGGATACTTGCAAGCTGACTGATGAACCAATAGCTAGCTAGGATGTTCACAGACTGACAAGTAGTTGGGAGGCGGGGAAAATGGCTGCAGCGGAAAGGATGGGGAGCAGCTTTCCAACTGACAAGCTAGGTTGTGATGCAACGGAAAGGTGGGGGAGCAGCTTTGTATTACAAGTTCTGCTTCCTCAGGTGTTGAAGTATAACATCAGAGAATCACGCCAAGGTAAGCATGTTACGCAGGTTTTATTTAAAGGTAATAAAACAGACTTCTCCTGGGAGGGAGAAGGAGGCCATGGCTGATGTTCTAGCATCCCTAGGGAAGTGAGTACACCTACATCTTTTATAGATTAGTGTCTTCTTTGTTCCAGTCTCTCCTGCCTATCCCTCTCCTTCCTGCCTATGCCCAGGAGTTGCCGGTGAGAAAGCAAAAAAGGTGAGCAGCAGATGGCAGGGAGAGAGCCAAAGTGATTCAGGCAGGTAAGGGCCCAGGGGGCATTAATTAGCAGCTCTCTGCCTGTAGTCCTTGATAAGGGCAGGTGAATTTGGTAATCAATGGGATCCCGAGATCCTTGACATTCCATTCTCCCAGGGGCAGTCTCCAACTTCCAGAGGCAGATGGCTCTCATGGCCTCCATTCCTAGATTTGACCTGATCCCCTATGTCTACACTAACTGTTCCCAATTCTGACTTCAGGCTTACTGGATATATTCTTTGCATGGTTTTACCCTGTTTGACTTTGCCATTCTCCCCAGGTTTTTCTGGGGCACTTTCAATTAAATCCATTTCACATAATTTTTTGTTGTTTTTTAAAAATATTTTTATTATTATGTTATTAGTTCTATGTTGTAGTAGAGTTCGCCCTGACATTTTCATAAATGCATGGAATATAATTAGCTCCATGTCCCTAGAATTACACTTTCCCTCCTCCTGTTTCCCTTTCTCTACTCTACTGGTCTGTCTTCTATTTATTTATTGTTTTTTAAATTGGAGCTTTATGGATGTACATAAGGGTGGAACTCGCCGTGACATATTCCTGTATGTACATAGCATAATTTGGTCAACTTCATTCCACAGGTCCTCCCTTTTCTTCCCCCTTCCCCACCATGTCCCCTCTGTTCCATGTTATTTTCATGGGATCTTTCCCATTCCAAACCTTTTCTCTCGTCTTATTTGACTCTTGTTTCAATATATGAGAAAAAAACACCTGATACATGACTTTCTGAGTCTGGCTTGTTTCACTTACCACGATGATCTCTAGTTCCACCCATTTACTGGCAAATACTGTAAGTTTCACTCTACTTTATGGCTGAGTAAAACTCCACTGTGTACATTTACCACTCAGTTTATCTGTTCAATTGAAATAAGACAGTGGATATGTTAAGACTCTCATAACTCAATCATTTCACCTCTAAAGTTTCTTACGTTGTCTCACACAAGAGCTTTTGGGGGAATACTTCATATCTAAGCCATTAACAATAAGAAACAAGTGTTCAGGGAGAAAACACAAATTGAAACTTAAAGTTAAGCCTTGTTAAATTTGAGATGAATTAGGATCTGTGTAGGTCAAATAGGCAATTGCATCTATAGATCTATAGAATCTACAGGTCTGGAGGAAGAATAGACTAGAGATATTAATATATAGGTCATCAGAATACGAGTAAATTTTGGGTTATAGGAGATAACAAAATTAGAGAATACAGAAAGAAATACAGAATATAGAAAAGCATATTAAACTTAGAGGATACACAGAAACTAGGTTCCAGCCAAATTGTGAAACAGAAGTCTGAAGTAAATTTCTTAGAATTGAATGAACACAAGTGTTCAGATTAAAATAGTTCAGATTATTCTAAACAATCACAATGAATGCATAGAGGCATTAGAGACATCATTGTGAAATTTCAGAACATCAAAGTTAATGGGGACATCCCACAAGTAGGGTAAGGAAAAATTTTTTAATAAGTTGCCTACAAAGTAGTCAGATTAGGTTTCTTATCAACAGTACTCTATGCTCACAGGTAATTACCAATATATTACATATGATGGTGGAATTAAAACATTTTTAGACTAAGATGTTCTGATACCCTTTCCTAGAAAGTTCCTTGAGGATACACTCCAGAAAATCAAAAAGGAAGATAGGGTTCAGAATCTAAACCAGAATACAGTGAAGGAAAGTCTGTACAATAGGCCTAGAAAGCAACTTATTCATAATATGGAAAAAGAAGGAAGAAAATAAAGATAATATGATCATGAATCTGGATATGTTTGATAAATTGATTTTTTAAGGGAAAAGAATAAAATTGAACTGATTTTAAGTACATTTTAAGTGGAGAAAATGATAGCAAAAAAGGAAATAGTCATAGTGTATTACCTAAGTCATTATTAACACACCGTATCAAATTAAATCACTTATTGATTTTTGTCTTTCCAATCAGTCTATAAAACTTGCCTTAGATGATTGTGCTAAGATTGTAGAAGTTATAAATGACATCAATCCTGCTGTTATTGTGAGTATTGACACAATTGATGGAGATGAGTGATGGAAGGAGGCAGGAGAATTGAAGCAAAGGATGGAAGCTTTGTTGTCCTGTCATAAAGTGGGAACCAAGAGCTATCGTTCATGATGTATGGGTCGGGAAATGGAGTTTCAGTTAATTCTGTTGTTTCTGCAGTGATGTTTAGAGGAAAAACTGTGGTGATAAAACTATAAATAGAATTGAGGAGGGAGAGGGCATGAGTGATCCTCATCTATCATAGCGGGAAGCTGATAGATAAGAAATAGTGGTAGGAATGTGCTAATTAACCATTAGGAGGCAAGCCCCAGAAAAAACCAAAAATGCAAGTAGTTAAAAGTGTTTGCCTCTGTGAATCCAGACCCTATGTTAGCGGGACCAGGAAAAGAGAATTGTTGATTTTCTCTAAAAGCCCTTTTGCTCTTTTTGCTTCCTGTATGCTTTTATGACTTTGAGTAAAAATAAAATTAAATTATAAATGGAAAATTGTTATAAAATGAGGACTTAATTTGGATGATATTGAAAAAGAAATTAAAAGAAAAACCTGCCCGGGGAAGCTTGGCCGCTGTTTTAAAAAAAACCTGATTGGAAACCTAGATTTGAGAAAAGTTCTTGGAACTGAAATCCCATAGGACTAATTTGCAAAAAGGCAATTTTAATGAAAAAATGTTTTTATTTTTGAAAATGAAAAGAGGAAGATGGAAATATGGCAAAATTATAGATCAGAAATTAGCCATATGCAGGGTCCTCATCACCCCATTTCCACTGCCAAAGTTTATAAAGCCTTTTGCAATAACTTGAGAACCTATATTGAAAAATAATTAAAGCATGAAAGGCAGAGAAGCACCCTAGGACTGGTGGCACAAGCTGAAGCTCATGGATAAAAGGAGATACTCTTGTAGGTGATATGTTTCTAGGGTCTTTATTGAAGAAGCGATTAAAGAGATTCTCACCCTTTAATTGTCTGTTGAAGCAATTTGATGAAAAGGAATGGATCAAACAGTAGCAATCAAGGAGAGGGAATTCAGATCAAAGATGGAAATATTTGGTACAAGTGCCGTGGTCTCTCCTGTGACCAGGTGGAGGCAACCTCTGAAATGTCCTCCAGAGTTTTCCAGGGTAGCAGCTGGGACTGGAATATGAAATGAAGGCTGTGATAATGGGAAACCCAACTGAAAACAGGGTGTAAATAAATCATTTAGCTCCTGTTGAATTTGTCCAAAAATTAGACCAAAACTTAATAGGTTTAAGAGAAAGGGGATTTCATTGTTTTGTGGAACAGATAAAATCATCTTCTAAAAGAGGCAAAAAGAACTCAGAATTAGTAGAATCACAGGAACTTCTAGACAATGGGGTTACCCAGTGTCCTAGATTCATCTCAGGTTACTAGACCATGATCAATGGGTTGGTCCAGTCAAACTTGATCTAGGGAGAAAAGCATTTATGACTCAGTATACTGAAAGATAAATTGAAGTTAAATGTTAAGTGACATGCTCAAGATCAGAAATCAAATTAAGGGCTAGAGGTGTAAATCAGTGGTAGAGCACTTGCCAAGCATGTGTGAGGCCCTGGATTCAACCCCTAGCAGCACAAAAACAAACAGAGATCAAATTCATGGACACTCTGACCCTAGATCCTAAATGCCTGGGGTTCTTGTTCAGCATCCTAACTAGATAACACAATATTCAAATCAAAACTTCTCTAAATTATTCCAGAACTCACAATCAAGCTTTAGATTTTTTTTTCTTTGTGGTACTACTGATTGAACCCAGGGCCACTGCTAGGTAAGTACTCTAACTACTGAACTACAACCCCAGCTCGGAAGCTTTAGATTTAAGGAGCCAGGTGTGATAACTGAAAAAAGTCTGCATGGGGCACTGCTATCTTTACATACATCTTAATCTTAACTGGTATATATTATTCTTCTAGATTGTGGATACTAAAGAATTAGAAGATGTGGCAGAGACAGCAGATATCCACTAGTGAACCTATGTCCTGGTTTCCCTGAAACAATCCTGGTTTATGCCTGCTGTTCTAGCACAATTAGGAATGGTCTCATATTTCTTTCTTTATAGTGTCCTTTGTTGGGGGACAATTCTCCATGGGTTTCTTGCCTTTACACACATATATGTGTGTGTGTGTGTGTGTGTGTGTGTATATATATACAGGGTGTACCACATTAAATATTCATCTTTCTTCCAAAATTGAGTTTTGGTGGGGCACTCTGGTAGAGACTACATTCCCCATTCCTTTCTATGAACATGTGACAAAATTCTGGTCAAAATGATGTGAGCCAAAAATGATGTGTACTGCTTCTACATCATATTTATGTATGAGTGAGGCAATAACTGTCCTTTGTTCTGGACTATCTTCTTGAGGATGTTCATATAGCAAACAGCCTTAGAAATAGAGCTAGTATTTCCAGAGCAAAATGTAAGTGTGTAACTACCATTATATAAAAGATTTGGGTTCCTTAAAGTTGAAAGTTTCCCTCTTGTAATGCAACCAACTCCAACCAACTGTGTGTGCAGGCATCCATCTGCATTGCCCCTGTGGGTCTTGGGATCAAGATAAACTAATATGAATATGAGAACCCATGTGCTGCTTAGAGTGTGATGAGTGATGAACCTTGGTCTCTGACCCAGGCATCCCACATCTTTTGCCAAGGATCCGTGTGACTGTGCCAGGCATGCTATCTTGCACTTGGGGTAAAAATCTCTTACCATTCTGGTTAGCACAATAAATTACAGGGTGTACCAAATTAAATATTCATCTTTCTTCCAAAATTGACTTTTGGTGGGGCCCTCTGGTAGAGACTACATTCCCCATTCCTTTCTATGAACATGTGACAAAATTCTGATCAAAATGATGTGAACCAAAGAGCTAGGTACTGCTTCTACATCGTGATCCTCAGAAGAGTGGGTATGCCCTGCTGTGGACATTTCTTCCTCCCATCTGACCTGAATACAGATCTCATTAATGTCAGTCTGCACAGACATCTTAGCCTCAGGATGGAAGCCATCAGTTGAAGGCGGCAGAGCCATTAGCCCTAAACTAGTGACCTCTAAGCTAAAGGGGGATATAAACTTCTATTTTAATTGATGTATTTTTGGCTCTGTAATGGCAACCTGAACATATGTTGAGAAATGAAGTGGATTTTGAAAGCTTTTGTTGTTAGTTTTAATGGATGAAGAAATTGAGACCTAAAATCAATATATATATATAAAAAACTTGCTCATAATTGCAGATTAGCAAAACTAAAGCTCAAACTTCCAGTCATTTACCCCTTACTTCCAGTTAAGTTCCATCCCCTGATCGTCACAGTATTACTAGATAATATCAAGTAAATAAGCCAAGAAGTCCAGAGAAGTAGGAGCATGGGGAAATCTTTATAGCAAAAGTATGTATATGACAACTGATATCAATTATCCAGCTTCAGACAAAGAGATGCATATAGAGACATAATTTGAGCTTCATGAGCTGACAATCAAGGTAAGACTGAGAAATTACAGAGGTAAAAAGTACCCAGTGGAGGATGGATGATTTACACTCAAGTGACATGGTTGGCAGCTTCTTTCAATTTTCATTGTTATGTCCCAGAAGTCCAATTCACTGCCTTCTTGGAATGGCTTCATTAAGCAAGTGAAATTTGAAGAGGGATCTTAGAGAGTTGAAATAGTTTTCATGGCAAATGGGTGAGAAAAAACTGGCAAAGAGCTGACTTTATAAATCAAGCAGTATCTGCACATAAGACATTTTGTGAAATGCTTGTGGGCGTGGTAAAGATTCAGGGACTGGGAGGCAGTGTTTGCCGTGTGAAGGAACATATCATTTTGTAGGGCTCAACATCACCTTTAAAGATACCAGGACAATCATGTAGATAGAAAGAAGTGCTTAGGCGGTTTCATAGAGCATGCAGGACTTGAAATGTGCCTTGAAAAATATCACAGGAACTGAATGAAGTCTTGTTAATAGTTGAATAATAACAAAGTGGTTCCCCCATTTAATCGGAAGGTCTTAATAACAGCTATTATTTTATGGTTGTTGTTTCTCACTTTTTACAAAGTTTAGTGAAAACTTCTTCCTTATGTCCTCTGGGAATTTTGGGGTTTCATGGATCAGTGCAGGGATGTCCTTATGACATACAGCTACCCAAAGATGAATGGAAACTTATGACAGAGTTAGATTTGGGATGGATCTTATTCTTAGGTGATTGATGTTATTCTATAGCACTGAAGTGGGAAAGATTATTTGGGGCTGGGATTCATCAGATAGATCCGTTTGGATTAAGTCAGGAGTGTACACAAAGCTTTAGAAGAATTGAGAATCGATGTGCCCCGAAGAAACCTGTGGGCTAGACTCCTTAAAGTTTTCTTCACCTCTGCTACTGTTTTCTCACAGTTAAAAAGTTTTTAATATGAACAGATACTTGAAATATGTAATTTCATATTTTTCATGTTCTAAGATTTAATTGTGGAATATGCACCTGGAAAATTTACATTTCAACCTTTGAAGTGTACAGTTGGGTAGTGTTATGTTTACAATATTGTACAATCTCCAGACCTTTCCCATCTTGTAAAATTCTATCCTGTAATCATTAAATAATCTTCATTTCCCCCTATCCCAGCCCTGGCAACCCCCGGCAACTTGCCATTTCTATGAATTTGGTGATCAAGATAAATAAGTGGAATGATAGTTACCTTAGTGTGATTGGCTTATTTCACTTAGCATGTCTTTAAGAGTCATCCATGGTGTAGCATATGTCAGAATTCCTGTCTCTTTTAAGTCTGAATAGTTTTTCATCATAAGTATGTACCAATATTTTGTTTACCCATCCATCTATTATTAATATTATTTTTGATACAGGGAGTTGAACCCAGGGGTGCTTAACCACTGAGCCATATCCCCAACCCTTTTTATTTTTATTTTGAGTCAGGGTCTTGATAAGTTACTTAGGGTCTCTCTAAATTGCTGAGGCTGGGACTTTGAGATCCTCCTGCCTCAGCCTCCTGTGTCATTGAGATGACAGGCCTGGCTCCATTTCTCTTGAGGGACATTTGAATTGCTTTCATCTCCTGGTGATTTTGAATAATGCCACAATGCATGTGAGTGTGCAAATATCTCTTTAGGACCCTGCTTGTAATTATTTAAAATATATACCTAGGAGTGAAATTGCTAGATCATATGGTAATTGCATGCTGAATTTTAAAAAGAAGATGGCTTCACAGTTTTCATAGTGATGATACTATTTTTCATTCCTTCCTACGGTGTACATGGGTTCCTGTCTCCACATCCTAGCCAACACTTGTTATTTTTTCCCCTGAATATGACTTTTTTCCATATTTAAATTTCTTTTATAGTGTAGATGGACAGAATGCCTTTATTTGATTATCTTTATGTGCTGCTAAGGATCAAACCCAGTGCCTCACACATGCGAGGCAAGTGTTCTGTCACTAAGTTATAGCCCCAAACCTCAGTAATTTTTATTGGTGCCTTCTAGTTGTACATAATAGCATGATTGGTTGTTACATATTCATACATGCACACATCTAACAATATAATTTGGCCAATATCATTCCCCAGTATTTCTCCTTTACCTGCTCTCTGCCTATCCTCTGATTCCTTTCCTCTACTCTTACTGATTTCCCTTCAATTTTCAGGAGACCCATCCCCAGCCTTTCCTTTGCTTTTTCCTCTCTAGCATTCATATTATTAGAGAAAACATAAGAACATTGACATTCTGAGTTTAGCTTCTTTCACTAATGACGTCTTAAATTCCATCCATTTTCCTGCAAATGGTGTAATTTCATTTTTCTTTATGGCTAAATAAAATATATGCCTCATTTTCTTTATCCAAATATCTATGGATGGACATCCAGACTGATTCCACAGTTTGACTATTGTGAATTATGTTGCTATTAATATGAATATGCAAGTATCACTATAGTATGATGAGTTTAATTCTACAGGATAAATGCCAAGAAGTGGTATAGCTGGGTCCTATGGTGGCACCATTTCTACTTTTTTGAGGAATCTCCATACTGCTTTCCAGAGTGTTTGTACTAATTTGCAGTCCCACCAGGAATATAAGAGTACACCTTTCCCCCCAAATCCTTGCCAGCATTTATAATTATTCATCTTCTTGATTATTGCCATTCTCACTGGAGAGATAAAATTTGATGTAGTTTTGATTTGCATTTCCCTGATTGCTAAAGATGCTGTACAGTTTTTCATATATTTCTTGGCTATTTGTGTTTCTTCCTTTGAGAAGTTTCTTTGGCTTATTTACTGGTTGGGCTCTTTGTTTCTTTTGTGTTGAGTTTTTTGAGTTCTTTATATATTCTAGATATTATTCCCCAGTCAGAGGAGTAGCAGGCAAAGATTTTCTCCCATTCCATGGACTCTCTTTACTGTCTTAATCATTTCCTTTGCTGTGCAGCTTTTTAATTTGTTGGCACCCCACTTATTGATGCTTGTTTTTTTTCTTGAACTTTAGAATCAAAACAGAATTAAATATCACAAAAAAATCTAAATGGCAGCATGCAACAAACCAATATTAATAATAATACTGAATATAAATGATCTCAATCCCCCAATTAAAAGATATAGACTAGCAGAATTCATCAAAAAACAAGATCCAACTATATGCTCTTTGCAAGAGACTTATCTCATAGGCAAAAACCTTCACATGCTGATGGCTAAAGAATGGGAAAAATATTCCATGCAAATGGACTTCATAAACAAACCAGAGTAGCTATTCTCATATATGACAAAGTTGATTTCAAGCAAAAATTAATCAGAAAAAGAAGGTTATTACTTCCTGGTAAAGGGAATATTCCAATCCAACAATCCAACAAGATATAATAATAGTAAATCATTATTTGCATTCTTGATGACTGCCATTCTGACTGGAGTGAGATGAAATCTCAGTAGAGTTTTGATTTCCATTTCTCTAATTGCTAATGATTTTGACCACTTTCCATATATTGACCATTTGTGTATCTTTTTTTGAGAAATGTCTATTTAATTCATTTACTTCTTTTTTTTTTTTGATGTTCTAGATAGGTACTACATATTAATCTTCTGTCAGTAGGGTAGCTAGTAAAAACCTTCATTCATTGGTTTTCTCCTCACCTTCTTAATTGTTTCCTTTGCTGTCAGACCTCTGTAATTTGATCCCATCCCATTTATTAAATTTGGCATTATTTCCTGAGCTTTAGGGGTTCTATTGAAAAAGTCATAGCCTGTGACTACATGTTGGAGTGTTGACCCTGTGTTTTCTTCTAGTTGTGTAATTCCTGTTCTAATTCCTAGATCTTTGAATCATTTTGAGTTGACTTTTGTGCAAGGTGAGAGAAAAAGGTCTGGTCTCATTGTTTACATATGGATAACCAGTTTTCTCAGCCCCATTTGTTATAAAAGGCTATCTTTTATCCAATATCTATTTTTGACACCTTTTCCCAAAGAAAGATCACATGACTGTAGGTATGTGGATTTATTTGAATCTTCTCTTCTGCAATATTGGTTTATGTGTTTGTTTTCATTCCAGTATCATGCAACTTTTGTTACTATTGTTCTGTAGTATAATTTGAAGTCAGGTATTGTGATGTCTCCAGCATTTTGTTTTTAAAGTTTTGTTTTAGTTGTAGATGGACACAATACCTCTATGTATTTGTTTTTATGTGGTGCTGAGAATCAAACCCACTGCCCTTCATACATGCTAGGTGAATGCTCTACCATTGAACCACAACCCTAGCCCTTCAGCATTTATTTTTTAGCTTAGAATTGCTTTGGCTATTCTTCATCTTTTACTCTTCCAAATGAAATTTAGAACTATTTTCTCTAGTTCTGTGAAGAATTTAATTGGTATTTTGATGGAGAGTGCATTAAATTTGAATATTGCTTTTCATCGTATGGCCATTTTAACATCTCTAATTCTGCCTGTCCATGAACATGGGAGGCCTTTCCATCTTCTTGTAAAGCTGTCTTCAATTTCTTTCATCAATGTTTCATTGTAGAGGTCTTTCACCTTCTTGACTAGATTTATTCCTAGATGTTTTATTTTTCTGAGACTTGTGAATGGAATTGTTTGCCTGATGGCTTTCTCAACAGATTCATTATTGGTATATAAGAAAGTTATTGATTTTTGTATGTTGGTTTTATATGCTGCTACTTTGTTGAATATATTTACTAGGTCTAGCTGTCTTTTGGTGGAGCTTTTTGGATCTTCTAGGTGTAGAATCATGTCATCTGCAAACACTGATAATTTGACTTCTTCCTTTCCTCTTTTTACCACTTTATTTCCTTCTTTTGCCTAGTTACTTTGTATAGAACTTCTAATCCTATAATAAATAGGAGTGATGAGACTGGACACCCTTGTCTTGTTCCATTTTTAAAGAAAATGTTTTCAGTTTTCTCACATTCACTATGTTGCTGGCTTTGAGTTTTTCATATATAATCCTTATATACAAAGGTTCAATCTATCCCTAGTTTCCTCATTGTTGTTATTGTGAATGGTGTTGAAGTTTGCCAAAGGCTTTCTCTGCATTTATTAAGATGACTAAGTGATTTTTGTCCTCAATCTGTTTACATGATGAGTTATGTTTATTGATTTGCTTGTGTTAAACCATCTTTGCAACTGTGGGATAAAATCACCTTGATCATGATGTACAATATTCTTAATATGCTGCTGAATATGATTTGCTAATATTTTATAAAGTATTTTTGCATCTAAGTTCATCAGGAATATTGATCTATAATTTATGTATCCTTAACCAGTTTTCATTCTGAGTGTGATACTAGCTTCATAGATGAATTTGGAAGTGTTCCATACTTTTCTATTACATGCAGTAATTTGAGGACCATTGGCATTAGTTCTTCTTTAAAGGTCTAACAGAATTCAGCTGAGAATCCATCTGGTACTGGAAGGCTTTTTATTACTGTTTCTATCTCATTTTTGCTAATTATTGATTTGTTTTGGTTTTCTATGTCAATTTTATTCAATTTGGCAGGCCATATGTATCTATAAATGTATTCATTTCTTTTTAGGTTTTTTAATTTGTTGGAGTAAAAGTTTTCAAAATAGTCCCTATTCATCTTCTGGATTTCCATGAGTCTGTGGTGATTTCTCCTTTTTTATCTCCAATTTTATTAATTTGAATCATCTTTCTTTTTCTTTCTTTTAGTGTGGCTAAGGGCTTATCAATGTTACTTATCTTTTCAAAGAATCCATTCTTGGTTTCATTGATCCTTAGTATTGTATTGTTGTTCTCAATTTATTGATTTTACCTCTGTTTTAGTTATTTCCTTTCTTTTATTGGTTTTGGAATTGGTTTATTTTCCTTTATAGGGTTCTTGAGATGAACCCTTAGATTGTTTATTTGGTATCTTTATAATTTTCTTACATAGACACTTATAGCTATAAACTTTCCTCTAAGAACTGCCTTCATAGTGTCCCAGAGTTTCTGGTATGTTGTTTCACTATGTTCATTTGATTTTAAGAATTTTTAAATTTCTTCCCTGATTTCTTCTATTACACATTCATCACTTGAAATTGTATTATTCAATTTCTATGTGTTTATATAGTTTCTGTAGGGTTCTTGGTGTTGATTTCTAATTTCATTCCATTATGATCTGATAAGCCACAAGGAAATATACCAGTTCTTTGCAATACTTGTTATTTTCTGAACTTCCTGCCTGCCTACTTCCCTACCTCCCTTCCCCAACCCCTTTAGTGATGGTAGCCCTCATAATGTGTGTGAGGTGGTTCCTCATTGCATTGCCCTAATGATTAATGCTGCTAAATATGTTTTCATATGTTTGTTGGCTATTTGTACATTTTCTTTGATAAAGTATTTATTCAAATGCTTTTGCCATCTTTAAATAAAGTTATTTTTCTTCAGTTGTAAAATTTCTTCATATATTCTGGATATTAATCCCTTATCTTATTTAATATGCAAATATTTTCTTTCATTCCACAGATTGCCTTTTTTCTTTGTTGACTATGTCCTCTGATGTACAAAAATTTTCAGTTTTGGTGCAGTTCGTTTTATCTTGTTTTTCATTGCTTATTTTTTAATTTGTTCTAATTAGTTATACATGATAAAATGCATTTTGACACATCATACACAAATGGAATATAACTTCTCATTCTTCTGGTTGTACATGATATAGAATGTTTATGTAATCATATATGTACATAGGGTGATAATGTCTGATTCATTCTACTATCCTTCCTACCCCATAACCCCTTCCCTCCCTCCCCTCCCCTCCACCTAATGCAAAGTACCTCAATTTTTCCCTAGTCCCTCACTGTGTTATTGTGAATTAGCATCTGTATACCAGAAAAAATATTTGGCCTTTGGCTTTATGGGATTGGCTTATTTGGCTTGGCATGATATTCTCCAGTTCCATCCATTTCCCTGCAAATGTCATAATTTCATTCTTCTTTAAGGCTGAATAATATTCCATTGTGTGTGTGTGTGTGTGTGTGTGTGTGTGTGTGTGTATCTATATATCACATTTTCTTCATCCATTCATCTGTTGACAGGCATCTAGGTTGGTTCCAAGTCCTGTTTATCTTTAACTTTTAACTTTTGTTAATGTATTTAGTGTCATCATGAAGCAATCATTGTTAAATTCAAGTAGTAAAACACTTAACTTTTACTTCTTTTTATTGTTTTAGGTCTTATGTTTATGTCTTGGATCTATTTTGAGTTTTTATTTTATATGGTGTAATATATCAATTTTGCATATTGATATCTGATTATCTCAATACTATTTGTTGCAGAGACTGGTCTTTCTTGCATTGAATGGTCTTGGTACTCTTGTTGAAAGTCATTTAATCATATAAATGATGTTTATTTCTTACCTTTACATCCGCTCCTTCAATCTTTATATATCTTCATGGCAGTACCAAATGTTTTGACTGCTACAGCTTTGTAATAAGTTTTGGAATCAGGAAGTATGAGACATTCAAATTTGTTGCTTTTTGTTAAGTACTGCTTCCACTGTTTGGGAATATGTTGAGATTGCATGTGCATTTTTTTTTTTTCTGGTGGGGAGTACTGGGGCTTGAACTCAGGAACTCTTTACCACTGAACCATATCCCCAGCCCTATTTTTTTGTATTTTATTTAGAGACGGGATCTCACTGAGTTGCTTAGCACCTCGCCTTTGCTCAGGCTGACTTTGAACTTGCGATCCTCCTGCCTCAGCCTCCCAAGCCATGAGATTACAGGTGTGTGCCACAACACCATACTTTGCATATGGATTTTTAAAATGAATTTTTCTATCTCTGCAAGAAATTCCACTAGATTTTCACAGGGAATGCATTCAATTTGAAAATTGCTTTGAGTAGCATGAATTTTTTTTTTTTAACAATATTATGTCCTCCAGTCCATGAATACAGGGTGTCTTTATATTGATTTGCATCTTCAATTTCTTTTGGTAACATTTTGTAGCTTTCAGTGTATAAGTATCTTTCACCTTTTTGATTAGGTTTATTCCTAAGTATTTTAGTTTTGGAGTCTATTACAAATGGAGCTATTTTCTGAATTTTCTTTTCAGATTGTTCATTGCTGCTCTAGATAACAAGTCATTTTTGCATGGAGATTCTGTTTCTTGCAACTTTGCTGGATTTGTTTATTATTTTTAATAATTTAAGATCTTTAAGGCTTTCCTTTTATTAGGTCATATTTTCTGCTACCAGAGATAATTTTACATCTTTCTGATTTAAACTTCTTTTCTTTCCTTAGCTTATCTAAGTGCTCTGGCTAGGAGTTCTAGCTTTATATTAAATACAAGTGGATTAAAAGGCCATCCTTGCCTTTTTTCTGTTCATGGAGGAAATGTCAGTCTTTTACCATTTAGTTTGTTTTACCCTTAAGGATAATAGTCATTTTGCACTTGGCCCTATGATGAAAGAGAACCTTCTCTGAAGTCAAATGGTCTTATCTCTTGAGATAATTGAGTAATACTGTGATTTGCCTGGTAAGACACTTGTTTTCTTCAATTGAATCTAGTGATTAAGTAGTTGAAGAAAGGCCCATAAAGCAGGCACTCCATGTAACAGTCAATGACATTGACAATGAGAAGGGGCCAGAGTCTCCTGACTTTTGGTTGGTGCTGCCTCAGTAACTCTCCACTGCTCCTTTGGTTCCGAGTTGGTTGCAATTTTCAATTGAACTTTATTGTCTTAGTGAATATGCTGTCCAAGTTTTTTTGCTCAAATTTTTAGTATTCACTGAAATCTCACTTACCTTTTGAGGTCAAAATTCTCTCTCTCTCTCTCTCTCTCTCTCACACACACACACACACAGGGTCAAGTATTGATGCATTACATAAGGCAAATCAGGTTCTTATGAGAAGTGTATCAGCAAAATACTCTTTAATAAATTGAGCATTTGAAAGAAAAATGATGTTTTCATGCACTCGATTGTTTTGGGCAAGGAAAAAATTAACAGCCATCGTAAGACATTTATTTAACACCTGTGGCATAACCAGCACCAGGGTTCTCTACCACAAGATGGTTTGCTTTTTCTCCTGAATGTAGACTTATTTAAATGTCAGATAAAAGCCCTCAACAGCTCCTTCTGACAACTGGGATCATCTTTAGGCCTTTCATTCAGAATCTATTTCTTCTTTTTCAGGAAAAAAATGGCAATGGGAGAGATTTCTCTTTGATAGATTTTAAATTTATTATGAGTTGAGAATCATAAAACAAGACGATCTCTCATGTTCCCTGTTGGAGGGACAGAGCTGAAAGGCAGGGGAGGTTTATTAGCTAACTTGATCATTTTGTGAGGGACAAGCAGCGTTTTGGATTTCCAAGATACCCACATTTCTTTGCCCCAAACACATCCTTTGTATTTTATATTCGGTAGTAAAATATGTGAGCAGTGTGTTGGGGAAGGCACACGATTTCCTGTCCATCTGTGCTGTGCCACCAATCACCACCCACATGCTCAGAACATGTCACCCTTAAAGATAAACAGTTGTTCTTCCAAGAAAGGCTGCTTCAGCACTGTGGCACGTCGTTATTTGAATCAGAGCAGACTGATAAAATTGTAATTGGGTAAGGGGTTTGGGAATCAGTTTTATGGACTCCAGAGGTAGAAAACAGAAGAGAACTCTCTGGGATTCCCAACTAATTTTAACCCACAGTTTATTTAATGTGTTGAGCCATCAGAATTGCCTATGAATTACCCAGTCATCTTTATTTTATAGACACTTTCCTTCTAGGAGGGAGACTGTGTATTCTGCCATCTTGTGCCCTAAGTTTCTGCCATTTCCAGGAGGAAAGGAGAATGTTGCACTTCTTCAACTATGGGAGAGAGTTGGCCCCAAGGAACTTATAGGTACATTCATGTAATAATGGAGCTTCATTGATTTATGGTAAAACCAAAGAGTAAAGGGAATATCATACTGGGATTATAAAGCATGGGTTTGAATAAAGGCCACCTAGTTTTCTTGGGTTTTAGGAATTGCCTTTACTAATATATCAGATTTGTTCTTGCATTTTTTTTTTCCAACTCATCCCTGCCCTTTCACACTCCTAAAATCATGGTCTCTCTTGGATGCAGTTAGTAGCCACTAGGAATTGTGCACTATAGTTTACCAAAGATGAACCGTCAAAACTGGGATGAAGTGGACTGTTCCTTCCCTTGTGCATCAGCCTCTTCTGAACCAGTTCACTGGGTTGAAACTAAAGGGTGAAGGCACTCTCAGGAGGTGCTTGTACAAATGTTACAACCTACAGCTTGTTACCAGCAACAACCCACAGTGTAACACATTTGGTGGTTGTAATTTCAGCTACTCTGGACGTTTTATTGTTTGATAAAAGTGAAGCCTCTTCAAGACTGGGACTTTCATAAGAGTCCTTCACAGATGCATATTCCACCTGTTAATTAACTCCTTTCCCCAAATCCTCCGTTCTCCATGAGCACCATCTTTTTCAAGTCACTCAAACACCACCCCTCTCTGCAAAAAAAAAAAAAAAAAAAAAAAAATCACCTGCACATAGGTGGAGCTTATGGACTGTCCTCTGAGTTTTCATGTCAAGTTCAGCCAAGATTCTGCTCAAATAAATCTTGGGCTCTGCTCTAAACACTTTCAGAGGCTCTGGGTAAAGACTGGGACCTTTACAGGAGTGTTGGTACAAGTGGATTCTCAGATTCTTTTTGTATCTTCCTATCAGTTGTTTTTGGGGGAGTGGGGTGAGTCTGTTATCTTCCTATAGTTCCTGACAAATAACTGTCGCTGGGAACATTACCCTTCCTTGTAAGATATACATTGCTGATTCCTGTATAATTGAAAAAACATGTTTCCTACTAGTAGAATTGCAACACTGTCTTCCAGGACAATAGAGTTTCATTACTCTAAGCAGGACAGTGGGTTCGTTTCTGGCCCAGCTGAAGTCTGGCAGCACAGTCAACATACAAAATCTTTCTTTCTCACTCGACCTTTTCTGTTTCTGGAGGCATGGCTCCATCTCCTATTAGCCTAGCTGGATTCAGAGTCTCCCTCTGGAGAAGGTGTCTGTCAGTAACATCTGCTGCATGGAGTCTTGTTCTTTTAGTAACTAAATTTCCTGCCAAGTGCTCATTGTGTTAATTCTCTATTGGAGGCATTTTTGTTTTTAATGATTGTTTTAAAAACTTCTGGAGTTAGAGAATCTGAGACAACTTCTAGTTCCCCCAGGAAGATGGGATTCTGGTCTTCTTAACCTTAACTGGAAAACTTGAAAGAAATGTTTGGGTAGCCTCTTATCAACTGGTTGAAAATCATCTATATGGGTCTGAAGGAAAGCTGTTTCACAGTAAGGTCCAACCTGTTCATGCTTCAGTGGTTTAAAAATAAGTTCATATTCTCACTGATTTTTCTGTGGGTGATAAGAGACTCCTTCCCACAAGTAGCCTGGCTCTGGAACAGAGGTTAACTCTCTTAACCTTGCCTTCTCCTACCACCTCAGCACGTCCACCAACACCAATAGGGATACACCTGATCCATCTTTTTCAACAACCTAAAATGAGCTTCTACTAATGCATAAGATGTGGACATGGGGACATTTGCTCTCACTGTCTACTGAAGTTGAGGCCTGATTACTCCACACATTCCAAGATGAGACCCTGAAAGTGGAGTTGGTCTTTGTCCATTCATCTGTTTACAACTATAAATTAACACTATAGAGGTTGAAAGTGGTGGAAGATTGGAGAAGTTTAGCTCTCTGTGCTTCCCTTGTGCACGTCTAATCAGAAGGGCTTTGAGCAGAACATTTGAAGAGTGTGTGCATGCCTTGGAGGGGAGTAGATGATTGTCTGAGAGCTCAAAAGTGCAAATTAGACTATGACCACAGTGCAGAATCTGTTAGGGAATACACCATAGTCCCACCAATCATGAGTTATAGAGGTGTGTCTCCCAAGGCCTAGGGGTGCTCAGGGAGATAGAGCCTGTCTGTCAGGGATCTAGAGTCATTGAGCAAGGACTCTTACAAGATGGCTTCCTAGGGGGAAATGGAGACCTTAAAAGGAGAGTCTGTGAAGAGGAGAACCAGGAGCCTAAAAAGAGATAAGTAGGGCCATTCGGGGAGCACACTGGTGAGGTAGGTAAGAGGTCCACAGCAATGAGAGCTCTGCACAAAATGCAAAGGTGCCCCGAGGCAGGACACTTTAATGCCACAGGCAGACAAATAGACTCCAGGTGGATTCCATTTGGGAGGGTGGTATCTACACTCTTATCCCTTTCCCCTCTTCACCCCATCTCAGCTCTGGAGGAATTTTTAGGCACTTCAGTTTAAAGTCACCTCAAACCCCTTCCTATTGCTTCCTGCTGGCAACAGTCTTCAGACCAACCTGAAAGCAAGTTTGAAGTTTTAATATGGGGCATAGGACAGGAGATTTTATGATTAAATTGTTAATGATTTAGGGGTCAAATTGAGGGACTTTTAAGTTTGAGAGTATAGGAACATAGGTTGCAGAATCTACTCTGATTTCATCCAGGGGAAGACTTATGAATCAAGATAGTCCTGAGTAAACAGAAGAAAGGACAATCTGTTGTATTATAAGCCCAACTAGTTCAAAGTATTAATTTTGTAAGTAAAACTGTGCTCTTGTCATTCAACTGTGGCTCTGAGATTCATCACCCAGTCCTGCCCGCTTCGTGCTAGGTCCGCCTTATTCTGAACTCCTCCTCAGTGTGAAGACCAGATAGCAATAGGCACCTTCCCATATTCTTCATAGTTACAGGCTAAGTATGTAAAAGGAAGAGCTCTTTGATCCCAAACCTATGAAGTGACAGCAAATGACTGGTACTGCTATTTTGGATATTGCCAAGATGTCCTGTTTATAAACTTTGACTTCATCTTCTGTCTCCATTTTTAAGCACTTACTCTTATTTGGGTTTTTCAATATTTGACCTTGTTAATTCTATTCACCTTATCCTTCATTCTATCCCATTACTCATAGGTTGAAGATCTCCTGATCACTACCCACTTTTCTTCTGAGCTCCTAAGAATCACCACATTGAGGAATGATGAGGAACCTTTCTTAAGTTCCAACTTCAGCTGTGACCTATTGCTACTCCTTGGGCCACTGGTCACTGGCATTTGACAGACCATGCTGTAGGATCACTCTGTTGCTTAAAGACTACCCTCTCTTGACCTGGTTGAATCTACCAACCATAGAACTTGTTCTACCATAGGGGAAGTTGCCAATGTTTCTAAAGCCATAAGATAAATTTTTGTAGAAAATTTAGTCCAAATAATATAATGGGGTTAGAGCAGATTTAGCCAAACCTGTCATACTATTTCCATTGAGAATTAAGGAAGAATATTTTAACATAAATACAATGTTCTTTTTTTTATTTTTGTATTTGAGGAAGACTTTTAAATTGGGCCTGATCTTGAAGCTGAATATAAGGTTTAATTTGTTAAATAGATTTTACTTCTTGATGATTAAATGGCTATTCCTTTTTAAATGGCTAATATGCTCTAGACACTTTGCTAAGACTTTGCATATATTGCCTTTCAGCTATTTCAAAAGCAGGTTTTTATGGTCTACGTTTTACAGATGAGGAAATCCATGTGTCTACCTCACCCATGGCCCCCATTCTATGGCATTGGATTCTTGAAAGTTAAGCAATACAATTTTTTTTTTTTCATTAAAAGTGATCTAATTCTATTTAAAGCAGTAGTTCTCAACTGGGAGTGATTAGTGATTTTTGCCTATCATGGGGCATTTGGCAATGTCTCTAAAAGTGGTTTTCATGACTTTAGGGAGGGTGCTCCTGTCACCTAGAGGATGGAGGCCAGGCATGCTGTGAAACAGTGGATAATGCACAGGAAAGACTCACAACAAAGAATTATGCAGACCCATATATCAGTAGAGCTGAGGTAGAAAAACTGACTGAAAGCAATATCTTTAAAAGTGCATTACCTGCCTAAATAGGCAATTGGAATTGGTAGTTTTAGCTAAATATGATTCTAGGTCAGTATTGGTTGGGATGGGATTTTATAAGTGAAAATGTAAAATTAATCTCATTGTGTAATATCCCAGTCCTGAGATATGTTACAGATTCAAAAACATTGGTATACATTGATATGTCTGAGTAGGGAACCTCATCCAAGAGCCCCTCCTGGGTCTCCGAGGTCTGGAAGGGACCTAAGTCCCTTCATTTCAAGTAAGCTAGTTTATTTATAGCTCATTCAGAATGGGGGTGAATGTCTTTTGTGAGGAGCTTGGCAGATTGCAAAGGAGAGTGACCAAGCTCATTACTATCTGCAGCTGTTATCAGGGCCCTGGCAATACTTTCCAAAGTTCTACCTCTTTGCCTTCCTTAATGTCTTTTAGAATCCAAAACAAACCTTATAGTGGAGTACTGAAAAGCTAGGTGAATAGCTTATTTCATTTATTTTCACAGGAAGAAAGTCATACAAGTTTTCTCACTGGAACAAATTATCCACTTATTGAATCAAGAAAGTATAATATTACTTACAAACTGTTCTCCACTGGTACTCAGAGCAGAGGAAAGGTTGTTCTGGCATAATGTAATGGCATCCCAGATATTATAGCATTAATTCAAGTAACCAGACAGCAAGAAAGAAAAAAACCCAGCAGGCCCTGAGCAGCAGTAATGTTCTGCTCCTGGAGCTGATTAGCTATTGAAAATACAAAACAGCAGAGGAACCCAGAGACCAGAATATGAAAGCAAATATTATAGTAATTTGGGAAAAGAGCTTGGAGAGAGAGAGGTAGTCACCTATTGACCATCTTAATTCTTGACTTCTAAAGTGAATTGGATGTGGGAAGAAACACTTTTCCTTGTAATCTAATAAAGTGAGTCCAGGTGTAATTCGTAATGACACTGTCCAAACTGCATTCATATTGTTGCCACTGCCCTGAGAAATAGAAATGAATGCAAACATCTGTGCATACCCCATGCATGTGTGCACAGCATGCTCCTGTCGTAAAGATCCTCATAAAACAAAGCAGCCTGGCTATTACTCAGGCTTATTTTATAATGTTGTCTGGGTTTGAAAATGCATTGAAGGTTATTATGTACTCATAAATTCAGGCCAATTAGGCAGAGAAACATTCCAAGCATAATGCCACATGTTCTAGCATTCAATCCCCTCCTCTAGGTGCTGTTCTGTAGGAAGAGGAAGCCTCTGCAGAGCTTTACACACAACGTGTTTTCCTGGCAAGGAGAGCTGCACATTTGTAGGATTTTGGCTGGTTTTAATCTACTGTTTCATAGGGATGGTGTCCATTACCACCTAGGCTTGCTGTGTTTCAGCCGATTAGAAATGGTACAATCACAGTTTAGGGAGAAGGGTTATGGAGAGAGCATTTAAGAATGAGCAGTTTGTGGGAGCAGATTACTCAAATGTAGAAACGAATGCGTGTTAGAATAAATGTGAATATTCCATTGTTCTAGAATATTCTGTTCTCCAACAGAAGAGAAATGTTTACAACTCATTTTTAGGAAATATTAGTTCATAGGGAAATTAGTAAACATTTTCTCATCAACGGGTTAATTATTAAGATTACTTGCTGTGCCAAGAGTTATGCAAGTTGCCCAGGACATAAACTTAAGATACCATTTTGTGGGATTTCAACTAAAGTAAAATAAACTTAAAGTATTTTGATGCAAGATGATAAGCATAAATAATTAAGTTTGGGAAGAAGAGAAGACAATTAGAGGGAAATTTAGAAATTGGTTTCTACAATCTTGTTAGCTGATTCAGGTTGAGGGCACGCCTCAAGGAAGCCTGTTAGTCCTCCAACATGGGGAATGAGATGGATAGGGTGCTGTGAACCCAGATCATGGCAGGAAGAAGCATCAAAGCCCCGAAGAACAGTGGGTATAGATATTAGGAAAGAGTTTTGAACTGGAAAAATTGAATCAGGATACTTTTAGGTTAGTACCCTAAAAGAAAGAAGAGAGGCTACCATATTTTGCTAATATTTTTTAATAGAAGCTGAGAAGGCTCTGGTTTTGTATTGTTTCCCTACTGGACCATAAGCTTCTTGAAAAACACCATGTCAGATGCTTTTAATTATTATCTTAAAAAGATCTGTGGTTAGGACTCAACTTGATGAATGGGTGGATTGCATGGTATATGAGTTATATATCAATAAAGATGTTATAAAGAAAGTAAAAAGAAAAACATCAATCGATGCAATATTTTTCTTCCAAAGCATTTCCTGAAGGAAGGGAAGGAAAAAAGAGGAAAGGAGGAAGAAAAACTACTTCACCAATTGTAATGAGCTGAAAGCACCTGTGTTGGTTAATCTTAGGTGTCAACTAGACTGGACCTGTGGGTGCCCAGATCAAACGTTACTCTGGGTATGTCCATGAGGGTGTTTCCAGATGAGATTCACATTTGTGTCTGTGTAGATTGCCCTCTTCATTGTGGATTAGCATCATCTAATCCAGGGAAAGCCTGAGTAGAACAAAAGGCAGAGACAGAAGGAAATCACTTCCTTTTGCTTTCTGTTTCACTTTCTTTTCTTGCCCTCAGACTAGAATTTACACTATTAGCTCCTCTGATTTTCAGGTCTCCAACTCAGACTGAATTACACCAGCTTTCCTGGGTCCCCAACCCTCACACTGCGGATTATAAGGCCTAGCCTCCATACTTGTGTGATTCCTTATAATCCTCCCTCTATGTGTGTGTGTATGCGCACGCAAGCGCACATGTGTGTATTAAGTATATGCCCAGTGTGTTTTTCAATTTTTTATCCCTATGACCAAATTATCTAACAAGAACAACTTAGAGGAGGAAGGATTTATTTTGGCTCACAGTTTCAGAGGGTGAAGTCCATGGTTGGCTGACCCCAAGGCAGTAAAATAGTGGTGGAAGGACATGGCAGGGGAAAACTTCTTAGCCCAGGGCAGAGAGGATGCAAAAAGAGAACAAGGAAGGGGCTGGCAGAGGACAAACCCTTCTAGGGTACACCCCCAATGATCTCCTTTCAACCAGGTCCTAACCCCTATAAGTACGCCCAACTAGCCATCAAGTAATGGGTTAACCAACCGGGATGAAGTCAGGTCCCTCATGATCCAATCTTTGCTGAAAAGTGCCACCTCTGAACCTTGTTGCACCGGAGACCATGCTTCCAATGCATGAGCTTTCAGAAGACATTCCATCCGAATCATATCACTCACTCATACACACACACACACACACACACACACATACACACACACATTGGTTTGTTTCTCTGAAGAACTCTGACTAATACAGCATCTAGGAGATGATTTGATTGATTCTCTCCTGTTGCTGATGAGAAGACATACCAGAGGAATAAAAGGGTGCTTGTTCACTCAGTTTTAGCATCCAAGACTGTTTCCACAGTTCTCTTTTATTGTTGCTTTGCTTTTGTTTTTAAGCACATAGTAAAAATGAAACAGAACTCAGGCTTGACCCTTCACAGAGACGAGTTTCAGAACAGAAAATGAGGAGACTTGGGCTTGGCCTAGGTCATGGAGAATTGTATATTTAGAGATGCTGATTTTCTCCATTCCTATATTTAATAAAATTCTGAGTTCTGGCAGCAAGTGCTCAACAAGTCTACTTAGTATTTGTCAAAAACTTAAGGCACTTAACTAATTAGACATTCCTATCTTTTTGTGTTTGACATTTTCATCAATTAGAAACTTTGCAGGCTAAATTATTAAGTTCGAAATAAAAACCTTACATGATTAAGCATTTAAAAATGAATACTAATGCCTTTCAAATAGAGAGCAAGCCATATGGAACAGAGAGCATAGCTCTAAAGTGGACCAATTAACAGTTGAGGGGTTCAAGAGCAACTTGCTTATCATGCCTAAAATGAAGTAAAAAACTTTTTAAGTGGGTGAGTTGTCAAACGGAGGTGCTCATGTCATTTACATATGCCACAAGGATTTGACTTCCATTTTTCACACAAAAGTACATGTCCTGTCTTAAAATTTGAGTAGCTTTGTGGGCAAGCCATTGTGGCTACATGGTTTACAACTGCTTTAGAGGTTTCACTGTTGTTTTTTGTTTTTTTTGGTAATAGGGATTGAACCCAGGGTTGCTCAACCACTGATCTCCAGCCCCAGCCCAATGTAACTGTTTTAGATAAAGGTTGTGTCCTTGGCTACTTAGAAGGACATGGATGTTAAGAAGTGCAGAGTTCGACTCCAGGTGGGGGGAGCATTTAAGCACTAACAAAAAATGTCGTCTTCCTTTCACCAAAGTGCGACCATTTCCATCATTCCCATTTATCTATAATTTGCCCTTTCTCTGAGCATATGTTCAGGGAAAAGTGATCACACAGGAATATTCAGGGACTGTTCTTAGCTTAGAATAGAATAGTTAGAGGTATTTTTGGTCACAGTACTTAACAGTAGTTGTTTAATCAATACCCAATGACTAAATGAATCAGTGGTAGAGGTTCTCACATGCTGCTTTGGTAAATAAATGTGTATGTAAATGGAGTTTTTCCTCCTTTTTTTTTTTTTTTGGTTAAAATACTTAGGCCATTCTATTTTAGCATTTGTATAGTCTGTAGTGCCTGAAAAAGATTTTATGGGTCATTTGTTAACTCATATGGCAATTGGTGGGTAAATCAGTCTGTTGCTAAGGGGACAGCTGTGACTAGCTGCATATGTGACACTCCAAAGGGTTTCATGTATTTTACAAATCTGTACCTTTGAAAGATGAGGCAAATTTTTGCTCCACTGGATACAAAACAAAGTCATTTCAATCTTCACAATCAGAAAAAAAGTTTTTAATAATATCACACAACAAATAAAATTTTGGGATGTTTGTGTCTGTTGGGGGATTGAAATTTAAGTTTGGACTTCAGTCTGGAAGTTATTCTCACAACCAAATTGAGAGGAGCTTGGAAAATGGATCAGTGTAAACCAAATAATGAATGCAGACATGTGTACAGCAGGTGAGGTCTGGCTGTAGAAGAGAATTCCCGACTATAGTGGAAACATCTTCAGAAAGCAAAGATGGTATCAGTATGGAGGCTCATGAAAACCCTAATCAGTCCCGTTCAGGAAGAACAGAAAGACAGGTTGATTAGCGGGCAGAGCGCTACAATTAAAACCAGAATCTGCTAAAGCACTGAAAGTCAAGGAGATGCCCTTTCCTAACAAGAAACTACAGAGAAACATTTTTGCAACAGGTGCCAAACTGTCTTTTTACCATTGAAATTAAAGACTAAGCACAGCTTTGTACATGTGCAGTGACTTACATTGCATGCACAATGGTATGGGTGAGTCTATAAACAGTAGCCCCCAGTTTGGGTGAACCTAAAAACAGTAGCACCTAGAAGAGAAGAAATATGGATGAAACATAATTCTTCTCCTTAAACTACCATTTCACCCTTTTCTAATGAAGAATTGCAAATCAGTGTGTACTTGAAGTTTGTTTTATACAAATATGCTTAAATTAACTGCATCATAACTTGCGGTTCTTGTGTGGGAGTCATCCCCAATCTGTTGAAAGACATGTTGTCTCTCTAAATTTCCAAGTTAAAGAACCGTCACCAATATTGCTACAGATACAGATTTGAACTGGGCAGAGAGCCCTGGATTTGCACCCAAGATATCAGGCAAAAGTGTGCAGCTATGTAAGTAGCAAGTCTGACTCCAACTTTTACATTAAGACAATGTGCTGCAAATACATCATTTTACTTAAAAACAAGCCAAAGTGCCTGTTCTATTAAGTATATTCAGTAATACCATCTTAATGCAGAAAGCTTACAATTCTGGACCTAAGGCTGCATTCAGATTCTGAGAATATCACAATTTCATCTAGTTTGCACAGTGATACTGTAACTAGATCAAGAGTTGAATTCAGAGCTTTGAAAAATCCCTCTACAAGGCTGGTCTTTTTATGGATGTTTTTGTCGTGCTCTGTCCTCACTAGGTAGTTTCTTCACCTGTTATTGTATTAGAACTAAGTGAACTGTGAGGTTTCCTTGGCCCTCTAGAGTCTGTACCATCTTGATTTTCTGAAGACATTTTCACTCTATTCAGGTATTCCCTCCACAGGTGCTCCCACCTGTTCTGTACATCTCTGTGTGCGTTGCTTGATTTATATCGATCTTGTGACCAGCAGTGCCCTCTTGCTTATCTCTACCATATAGACGATGGTCTCCTTGCTCTTAAGAGACTCGTGTGCACATTGATTTCCCCCTTCTCTGAGTTTCTATGACATGGATTTTGAACTCACATATTTTATCACATAACTGCATACTAGCTTTCATAGTTTTCTCATTTGATATTTGTTAGTTTTATTCTTCCTTCCTTACCTTTTCCTTTTTTTCTTCTCTTCTTTGCAGGCATGGGGATTGAACCCAGGACCTCACCTAGGCTAGGCTAGTGCTTCACCACTGAGCCCCATTCTCCAGCCCTTAGTTTTATCTTTTCAGTTAGATTTGTATTTATTGATATCATGAACTTTCTGGGAGCTTCATGGCACCCAGTCCGGAGATAAACAATAGACCTCAAAGTATTTTTGAATATATCTCCTTTTGAAGTCCCGTTTTAAATGTTTCCTGCACATAAGCACTTTCTCACCGAGCTGCAGTACTTCATTTCTTTGTCACCCTGGTGCCTTTTCATGGCTCATTTTGTCTACCCTTCCATCCCCGACAGTGCAGTTGCTTTTGTATGTTTTCTGCATGGTACTAGAGATGGAAACCAGGGTCTTGATCATCCCAGGCAAGTGCTCTACCACCAAGTTCCACCCCAGGACCCTTGGGTTAGTTTTGAAATGTAAGATTAGCTTTGTTTTGAGAACTCGGTAGCATCTCTTAAAAATGTAATTAGCATTTTCTCTGTCATGGCAAAGCTCAGACTGAGAAACATTCTCAAAATCAACAACAGAGCTTCTGTGATATGTTGGCAACAACCATTGCTGACTTAATAAGTCAAGGTGGTCTCAAAATGCCATATATAAGGAGTCTAGCATCAGAGTTCAGGAGAATAAAGTGTCTGTGGGCAAACAGCCAGTTGAAGCACCTGGAGAAAACTAAATTGTAATTTGATGGTGGTAAGGCACCACACGGAAATAGGGTCACTTTACATTATTAATATTATTTTAGTAGTCTGATGACCATCATGGTACTGGGTATTCAGTAATATTCAAAAGACATCATTTGTCAGCTTTTGGAAGCAGTATCTCCCAGTTCTATTGCTTATCATGATTGTGATTTCTGAGGAGGCAAAGAGGTTCAGGATTGGCATTGATTAATGGATGCTTAAATAGCACCTGTTTTATTTCCTCATACTGCCATGATGAATGTAATTTTTATTATGCTCCATCCAGCTGCAAAAGAATTACTTTTTACCAGAATATCAATGTCATTTTTCTTGTCTTTCTCCACTCATTTAAGAAGTCTTGCATTGCTCAGATCATTCATTGACCTAAGATTTTATTTACCTAATTTTAAGTCTGTAACATAATTCCATTATTTGAGAAAGATCCCTCTCTAAATTTTGACTCATCAAATCCCAATCCCCTTATTTTTGTTGATGGCCATGTACACTTTTAAAAGCAGTTATTTGATTTCCAGTTATTCCCATAAGTGGAACCTTATGAGCCTTATTAAATTTCCTTTCTTCAGAGTTCTTGCCTCAAATATTTTTCAAAAATCATTTTGTTGTGTTCTACATGGCCTCTGATTCCTCATGTCTTCTTTTTCCTGTTTGATATTGTCTTAAAAGTAGTATGTACAATATCAGTATATATGGGGAGCTGGTATTATTTCTATTTATACCACTTATTTAAGGCATTTGCCTCTTAGGTGTGGAAAGAAGGCAACATTCAGGGTTGATCTACATTCATTGCTGCAGATTCGGTCTGAGTCATTATTTCTGCGCCCATGACTTAGCTTAGATGCTCCCGTGTGATTGTTCATTTTATCTCTTTGCTCTATTCTGCATTCTCTCAACCTCATTTGACCTTCATTGTATTGATTCCAGACCATTTATCCAATTTATCAACATGGTATGATATTATAACCCAATCTTTTGTAGCTTTTTGATATTTTCCCAATCATGAGATGCCTGCACAATTTAGTGGTTGTTTTATTTATTTTTTCAGAAGTAACAGCCTTTCATATTACAGGATTTGGTCCTCTAAATTACAAAGTTATTTCTCTACCCTAACCACGTGTTATAGTCAATACAGCCCTCCCAGATATCTACTAGGTACTTGAGACAAGATCCTTGCCAGTTTTCCTTCCAAACTAAATTCCCAACCAGAAAACTTAATTATGCTCATGAAGTTAACAGATTCTCAACACCAGAAATAAGTTGAGGAACTCTTGCCTAACATTTGTATAGCAGTTCATGTTGACCAAAAGAAGACATGGTTTCTCATTGCACTTTTATTTTAATGGGTCTGAAATTCTGTGATAGATTTTTGGTCAAGTTGTTTCCATTAAAAAGTACCAATTTTAAAAACTAATAACTTAAAACTGCCACACACAAAAACAAAATGGTCTACAAAACATTCTTTCCTTCTGAAGCTTTCACGATGCATTGTTATCATTAATCAGTCTTTTACTATTAAACCTAAATGGCCAATTGAGACAAACAGTTCTGAGATCGTTCTTCCACCACTGATTAAGACTGGGGTGACAGGGGTTAGGGGTAATACTTGTTTAGTCTTCTGAGCTTTCTGGGCAGACTTGGTGACCTTGCTGGTTCCAGCAGTCTTCTCGTCCACTGCTTTGATGACACCCACAGCAACTGTCTGCCTCATGTCACAAACAGAAAAATGACCCAGAGGAGGAGAGTCAGAGAAACTCAGGTTTTCCTGGAACCATATCAACAATGGCAGCATCACCAGACTTCAAGAATTTAGGACCATCTTCCAGCTTCTTACCAGAACAGCAATCAATCTTTTCTTTCAGCTCAGCAAACTTGCAAGCAATGTGAGCTGTGTGACAATCCAGTACAGGGGCATAGCCAGCACTGACTTGGCCTGGATGGTTCAGGATAATCATCTGAGCAGTGAAACCAACTGCTTCCATTGGTGGGTCATTTTTGCTGTCAGCAGCAATAAATATTACAATGAACATCTTTGTTAGTGCTTGTTTTAAAGTGGGCTTTAGAGAAAACTGATACCCCAGTACCTCCTACGCAGTTAAGTGTAACATCACAACTCACAAACTGAAAGCTCATTTTAATATTACTTATTATAGTTTATGTCCTCTTTGGAGAGGCTGCGTGCTACTTCCATTCTTCTTATATGTTACTTGACATTAGAGTTTGAAATAGTCAACTCTGATCAGATCTCTCTTAATACATAGAGTGGCTGATGGAAAAACTATTGCCATTGGTGTAATTTTTTTTTTTTGGGGGGGCAGTGCTGGGTATTGAACCCAGGGCCTTGTGCTTGCAAGGCAACACTCTACCAGATGAGCTATATCCCCAGCTCATGGTGTAATTTTTAGAAACCTGGAAATGCCCTTTATTCTAAAATATGCATGATGTTGACTTGGGTTTTATTTTTAATTCAAACCTTTGATTTGATAGGAGTTAAGAACACAAGGACATGTGGACTCAGCAAAGGTGAGACCCGAAAGACTAAGAAGGGGACATACAGGGAAACCCAAAGGTAAACATGGTGTGTGCTTCAATTGTGTTGGAGAGTATTTTGCTATTAACCTATGTGTTTTCCCTGCACTTTGCTTTTTCCCTACTCTAAACACATAGCAGAGGCCATTGTCTTTGGCAGAGTGGTGTTACAGAAAGTATAAACGTAACAGGCAGGGGAATGTTCAACTCTTGTGTTTCAAAACATAGATCACGGTCTTGAATGAAGAGGCTTCTGATTTGTACAAGTGGATTATTTTAAGAAATTAATGTTTTATAATTTCCTAGAGCTCAGTTTAAATTATGAAAATTAAAACCCCAAAAGAATCAGTCTATAACACTTGTCCCATATGCGTGTTGGAAGAGGTACTGTCCCCCACCTTGACTTGATGTGAATTCTGTGAGATGGGGAGTGGGGCGAGGGAGGGGTGATGGTGAGATTTGAAGGTGAGTAGGCGAATACCTGGGAAGGAAGCCCGAAATCATCCAGTTGCACCCTGGGGCAGGGGTGAGAGGACCTGCTAGATATGTTTTGGGATTATAGGAATGTTCCTTGTTTAGAACATAGGAGATATTAGTGTGGGTCTCCAGTGTCGCCATGGAGTGAACACAGGGAGGAGATGGCCATGGAGAGCGGGAGCTCCCTGGGAAGGGAATGGAAGATCTGAGGCACTTCGTTCGCTACATCTCCCTCAACTCCAAGTGGGCCAAGGAGTTTTCTGTCCTCTCCATGAGGTAATTTAGAAGGTCTGTGAAGTTGGAGCTTTGAGTAGAAAGAGGAGGTTTCAGTGAACAAGAATTTATGACAGGGAGTGAGATTGTATTCAGACATCACATCCCTTCTCAAGAGGGTTGACAGAGAAGGGTGAAACATCGCGGCCACCCCACTGGACCAAAGTCATTCTCAGGTTGTGGTTCATCTTCTAGCAGCTTCAGGACCCACCTTTTGAATGCTTTTATAGAGCAACCACAAAATCACCGTATTTTCTCCATCACTCCAGAGATTAATTTGAAGAGTTTACTAACCTGGAAACACAGTTCAGGGGGACTTTCTTGGGTTGGTGGAAATGCTTACCACACATCCGGCTCCATCTTCTCTCACCTACTCCCCGTGAACTCTTGGGGTTATTTATGTATATGAAGGTACTAAACATGTATATTAAAGCAAATCTACAGCATCTAACTGAGCTTAATTTTTCAAAACCTCTACTTTCAGTGTGAGATTTCTTTTTAAAAAAGTTACACAAACATACATGGTCATTTAATCCTCATAGTAAAACCGAGATAATTTACTGAGTCTCACATACACATAAAAAAGTGAAACTTGGGGAACATGTTTGTCAGGGTTCTCTGGAGAAACAGAACCTACAGAATGAATATGTAGAGAAAGAACCCACTCATATGATTATGGAAAGAGAAATTCCAATATTTGCCATCAGCAAGTTGGAGACCCAGGAGAGGTAATATGCCATTCCATTCTGAGTCCAGAGACCTGAGAGCCAGGAGAGGGGATGGCGAGAGTTCCAGTCTAAATGCTGGCAGGCTTGGAACCCAAGAGCCCATATTTCAGTTGGAGACTGAAGATAGGAAAAGACCAGTGTCCCAGTTCAGGACTGTCAGGCAGGCAGGAAGAGTTCCTTTGTACCCAGCCTTCTCCACCCCACCCCCATTCAGGTCTTTGATTGACTGAGGTCCATCCACCTTGCTCCGGGAATGTTTCTCATCCAGGAACACTCTAGCATACATCCAGAATGTTTGAATGCCTGGGCACTTCATGAGCCAGCTAAGACAGGTTGACATGCAAAATTAACCATCACAACAAGGTTAAATAAATGTTCGTGATCAAATAAATAGATGGCTATGGAAATAAATCTAATCCAGATTGGTAGGACAGAAGGGCCTTTGCTTTTAATATATTACATTGTCATTCTCTCCCATCAGACTTGTCCTTGAAATGACTCTTGTTTTTTCACATTTATACAGTCATCCTAATTTAGGTCTCTTTATTTCATTTCCAGACTATTGGAAAGATCCATCAATAGTCTACCACTATCTTCATTCTTCTAAAACTACTTTTCCAAAGTCACTAGATTGAAGTTATTTTATTTGTTCTTTTTAGATATACATGACAGTAGAGTGCATTTTGTCTTGTTATACATACATGGAATATAACTTATTCTGATTAAGATCCCATTCTTGTCATTGAACATGATGTGGAGTTTCACTGGTCATGTATTCATAAATGTATATAGGAAAGTTATGTCTGATTCATTCTACTGTCTTTCCTATTCCTATCCTTCCTCCCTTCCCTTTATTCTCCTTTGTCTAATCCAATGAACTTCTATTTTCACCACCCCTCCTTGCTGTGTGTTAGGACACACATGTTAAGGATAATGTTAGACCTTTGGTTTTGGCAGGATTGGCTTATTTCACTTAGTGTGATAGTTTCCAGATCTACCCATTTCCCAGTAAATGCTATAATTTCATTCTTCTCTATGACTGAGTAATATTCCATTATGTATATGTACCACATGTTCTTTATCCATTTGTCTGATGAAGGGCACCTAGGTTGGTTCCATAGCTTTGCTATTGTGAATTGAACTGCTATAAACATTGATGTGGCTGCATCACTGTAGTATGCTGATTTTAAGTTCTTAGGGTATATACCAAGGAGTATAACTGGGTCAAATGATGGTTCTATTCCAAGTTTCCTGAGGAATCTCCATACTGCTTTCCATAGTAGCTATACTAATTTGCAGTCCTACCAGCAATGTATGAGTGTACATTTTCTCCCACATCCTTGCCAACGCTTACTGTTTCTGGTATTCTTGATAACTGTCATTCTGACTGGAGTGAGATGGAATCTTAGTGTAGTTTTGATTTGCATTTCTCTAGTTGCTAGAGATTTTGAATATTTTTTCATGTGTTTGTTGACCATTCATATTTCTTCTTCTGTGAAGTCTCTGTTCAGTTCCTTTGTCCATTTACTGATTGAGTTGTTTGTTTTTTGGTGTTAATTTTTTTTAAATTCTTTGTATATCCTGGAGATTAATGTTCTATTTGAGGTACAGGTAGCAAAGATTTTTTCCTTTTCTGTAGGCTGTCTCATTACTGTATTGATTGTGAAGGGACATTATTTGCTGTGAAGAAGCTTTTTAGTTTGATATCATCCCATTTATCAATTCTTGCTTTTACTTCTTGCACTTTAGGTGTCTCATTGAGGAAGTCAGTTCCTAAGTTGACATGGTGGAGATTTGGTCCTACATTTTCTTCTATTAGGCACAGGGTCTCTGTTCTGCGTAGTCCTTGATCCACTTAGAGTTGAATTTTGTGCAGGTTGAGGGATAGGGGTCTAATTTCACTGTGCTACATATGGATTTCCAGTTTTCCCAGCACCGTTGGTTGAAGAGGCTATCTTTTCTCCAATGTATGTTTATGGAACCTTTGTCCAGGATGAGATAACTGAATTCATGTGAGTTTGTCTCTGTGTCTTCTCTTCTGTTCCAATGATATTCATGTCAGTTTTTATGCCATACCATGCCATTTTTGTTACTATAGCTCTATAGTATAATTTAATACTATTTTTGTTACTTTAGCTCTATAGTATAATTAATACTATTTAATTCTGCTATTGTGATACCTTTTGCTTCATATTTCTTGCTAATGATTGCTTTGACTATTCTGGTCCTCTTATTTTTCCACATAAATTTCATAACTGCTTTTCTATTTCTATGAAGAATATCATTGGAATTTTAATAGTAATTGCATTAAATCTGCATAGCACTTTTAATAGTATGTGCATTTTGACAATATTAATTCTGCCTATCCAAGAACATGGAAGGTCTTTCCATCTTCTAAGGTCTTCTTTAGTTTCTTTTTTTTAGCTTTCTGTAATTTTCATGTTAGAGTTCTTTCACTTCTTTTGTTAGATTGATTTCCAAGTATTTTTTTTTGAGACTATTGACAATAGGATAGTTTTCCTAATTTCTCTTTCAGTTGATTTATTATTGGTGTATAGGAATGCAATTGATTTATGGGTGTTAATTTTATATCCTGTGACTTTGATGAATTTGTTTATGAGTTCTAGAAGTTTTCTGGTGGAATTTTTTAGGTCTGCTAGATTAATGTTTTTAAACAATTTTGCCATGTCAGT